>NC_141689.1:2087701825-2089002222 GCF_964263255.1 Lissotriton vulgaris | reverse complement strand
GTACAGTCCTAGACAAGCTGGCTGACAACGTTTTTAGGTGGATTCATCTTCCGCTATCAATGGTGGGACGCATCTCCCTGATTAAGATGGTGGTGCTCCCCAAGCTGCTGTATCTTTTTACTAACATCCCGTATAATCCAGGTGCTCATTTATTCCGGGCCCTAAACTCCCAATTGTCGCGGCTTATTTGGGGTGGTAAGCAAGCTAGGATTGGCTCACGAACACTCATGCTTCCCTATCACCAAGGTGGTTTTGATGTCCCCAATTTTCAGCGCTATTATGATTGTGCACAAGGCCATTTCGCTGCATACTGGTTCCACCCTCCCCCATTCATGACACACTTAGCTGTTGAGGATGGTTATATGAGACCCGAACAACCATCGGGCTATCTTTATTCTGCAGCCCGGATAGTGGACCGTGATCCCACTACGGTTGACTGCACAGTGCTTGCCTGGAGGCGTCTGGCTGAGGCTCTGGAGACGCCGTTTCTCTATTCGCCATGCATGACCCTGGCGCATGACCCAAGACTCCGTGTAACCTGCGAGGAAATCGGCCGTAAAATGCTCACGAAACTAGCGATCCACACATGGGGCGACCTGTATCTCCAGGGCTGCTTCCGCACATTGGCACAATTCTTTGGAGATGGTACCCCATTGGTTATGGACACATTTCTATATACGAGACTGAGACAGAATGTCAAAGCGGTCACCCCCAACTTCCCAAACGAACCAGGAACAGTGGCGCCACTTCACACTCTGCTTCAAACAGACACCCCGAAACATGTTGTCTCCATGCTTTACAAACATGCGCAGGCTGCTCCATCCCCCCCCTCTCTTAGAGCGCGGCGAGATTGGGACAGCGATCTTGATGTCCCGCTGACGGACGAACAATGGGAGGAAAGCTGTGCACACACCAATGCAGTGACGGGCGACGCGCGTCTCAGACTGGTTCATTTTAAATTTCTACACTGACTTTATTATACCTCGGCCAAACTGCACCGCTTTCGCCTTCAGGACGATGACCGGTGTCTTCGTTGCAGAAATGTGGGTGCAGACTTCTTACACCTTGCATGGTCATGCCCTGCTGTAGTGACATACTGGGACGAGGTATTTGCGGCCATGTCGGATATGATTGGTACGACCGTCGCACCCTGTCCAAGGATTGCTTTGTTGGGACAAGCATGTCCCGCGGTGAAAACTCACCGGAAATTTTTCGCGTTTGGTCTTCTACTGGCGAAACGCCACGTGGCGTGGCGGTGGGGGCGTGGTCGGGCACCCAAATTCAAGACCTGGCTGACAACGATGACCACATGGCAAGACCAATTGCATAATTATGCTGAGCTCTTGCCGACCCCAAGGATCTATGGGGACCCCTAACGGCATATCTCCTCCGGACTCAAAACAATACCCAGAATGAGGAGATAGGCGGCGAAGCCGCGCGACAGGGAGACGCTTCCGTGATGCCTGGCCCTAACTAAATTCCTTTATGATTCCACCTGGTTGATTCACATGTCAGGGCTCTTGTAGTACACTATCACCACCCACCGTGCACCTGTGAGTCAGCGATTTACATCATACATCAGCTACACTACTTGTGTCACCGACAAGTTAGACACTCTCCTTGCTCTCTAGTTATGGTTCCCTTACTCTAAGACAATACACTCAGCATGACATCACAATAGACAGTACTTAGTTGAGTTCACTATTTGATCATCAGTTATACCCCCCCCATGTTATTTAGATTAGTCCAGCAGGTGCGGAGTGATTTTGCCTCCGGCTATGGTGACCTAAGCTGTCTCTGATACCACAAAGACGCTCTGCACCGAAAGATCCTTTACCCCCACATACAAGATATGGTGGACACATCATGGGAGGGGAACAGTTTGCACTAGTTTCCAAGTTCGTTATGTTTGAAAGTAAATACAAGAAAAACCAAGAAACCTCAAGCATTTACTGTTTCGGTATGCCTTGCTATTTGCACTGTTTAAGAATGCGACCTTACGCAGCCTCCATTAGTATGTACCGCGGCCGGCCCAGATGGGTTGTAGGCGACTTGCCGTGTTAGATATATTTTCCCTTCCAGCAAGTGATCTACATTAATGTCATTAATGGTGCGACCGGCCTGAGCTTTCAGGTTGTAGGCGAGAAGCTGTGTACTCTTTATTTGCCAAGAATAAAGGTTTTGAAAAAAAAATTTCGAATAAAAAAATGATGCAGGGGTTTCCAAAGGAAACCCTGTTGCACCCCTGAAATCTGCCTATGAGTACATTTTGCACACATACGTGCCCCAAGGGCATGTGGGTGTGTAAAATGGAACTATGAAAAATGCACTTTAGTTTTCACGAATTACCATGAAGGTCAATTTCATGGTAATTTGCTCCCCTTATTTGCGAATTCGCAAACTTTTAAAGTTTGGTGCATTGCATTTAAGGAATCTCAATTTGAGATTCCTTAAATGCAATCGCAATTTAAGAAATCGCAATTTTGCGATTTCTTAAATTGCGAAATTACAAAAATGATAATGCATCCCAAAAATTGGAATTGCATTTGCAAACGGCCGAATTTTGCGATTCGCACCATTTGCGAATGCAATTTCCATTGATGCATGTGCCCCTATGACTTTATAATTCTAAGTTCAGTGGAATACCATGGTGCTGAAGGGTGATTCCTGGGGTATTTTATCCTTTTCTCTGGGGACATGAGATTGATTGCAGAACTGACCCAGCAGCAGAATGTCCAGTGTGCCCAACATGGCACTCCACTTATCCATCGTCTTTTTAACCTGCATGTGTTGCTCTTGCTGTGACAAGGCGGGTGCGCGTGGGCGCTTGCAGCAGTACCCGCAGTGTCTGAAGCGTTGGCGGTTCCCATGGAAAAGAAGGATAAATCTGTTTTATTGGCAGCCTCAATCTTAGGTAAGTGAAGACAGTCAGAGGAGCAGCCCTAGTGTCCCGGCCAGCAACTGGGGAATCAATAAAACGTTAATTGTGAAACAAATCACCCATAGTTGTGGAAATCTGAAATAATGTCAGTTAGCATAAGCTGAAATCATCTTGGTTGTGGCATCCATTTTGTTGGCTTTGTAATTCTCCCATTCTTTGCTGCTCGTCTTTTTCCCTGCCTGTGCTGTCTATTTTAGTTGGCTTCCTGACTCAGCTAAAAGCAATATGCATGCTAATGAGTTTGTAGCTACCAGAACACCTGGTCTCAGACTCAACTGTCAATCTCTCAGTGCTGCCATAAGCACTCCTGCTCCCCCTCCCACTTTGCTGACTAAGTGATTTCCCATTTGCCCATGTTTGTCTGTAACTATTCCTGTGTAGGTCTGTACCTTCTATTTGTATCCACATGCTTACCAGTGCAGTAAAAGCTGTATATAAGGCCTGTGCTCTGTGACTTCAATGTACTACCTCCTGGAACACTTGAGGGTGTTGTATGGATGTAGTCCCACTCATGAGTGAATAAACTTGTTATTTTGAATTCCACCTTCAGTGCCAATCTCTATTTTGTTGGTCTATGGACCCGTGGACAAGATAAGGGTGAATCCTGCACCAGTGTGCCCATTAAAAAGCACATTTCCACATAGTGTGCCTGCCATTCTCAGACAATATTGCCCTTGCCCTCTGCTCGTGCGTTACTGATATGTTTGGATGGTATATTAGATGGAGGGCTGGAGCATAGAGTGGGAGATTTTGGGCTCACCTCCCCAATGACTGCGGTGCTCCGGACCAAGTTGATCCCCACACACGGTGCTCTAGTAGGTATCTGCGAGAGAAGGGTGACCAGAGGTACAGGGTGTGAAATATCATTTTCAACCGCAATGTGTGGAAAGTAGTTATGTGGGTGCAACAAATAGTGCGCATTGTGTGCATGAGCGAAAAGGTACCTCCGGAGCTCCGAATCCCCTCTGGATACAGGGTCGTGTTTAGGCATGGGCGGAAAATCCGTTCCGCTCGCGGATTTTCGGTAAATTCGCAATCCGCGAACGCTCGCGAATTTACCGAAAATCCGCAAATTCGCACACGCAGCGGATTTTTTTTTCTTGGTGATACAATTTTGCGGCGTGCGGCGTTCACTTACCGTGATTCAGCGTTTGCCGAGTTGTTTTTCTCGATATTTTGCGAGTGCTGCGCCATTTTGGATCTTGCTGCGGGATCCCGTGGGAGTTTGGCGACGCATCGCGAGAGTTCGCAATTGCGAACATGTAGGTGCGGCGGGCAGCAACAATCTCGCACTCGCGAAATTACAAAATTTGCAATTCTGCACAAGAAATCCACTAGCAAGCAGCATGGACCTTCTGAAAATCATGATTTTTATCAGAATAACTCCTCAGGTTGACATTTGCCTGCACTTTTTTGGATTTGAGGCCTTTTGACTCTCTTTTGGATCACTTTTGGATTAGAAATCAACTTTCATAAGTAAGTTTGTTTAGGGCATTACAGTTGCTGTTCTGCAGAAAGCACTCAGCAGGTGCAAAAGTTCACTCATCATTAGTAACCATTCCCTGTAGTACTTCCTGAGGGCCCCCTCCAGAGTTCAGTTGCCTATGTTTGTTTGGGGCATTACAGTTGCTGTTCAGCAGGTGCAAAAGTTCAAACTCATCATTAGTAATAGTAACCATTCCCTGAAGTGCTTCCTGACCCTGCTCTGACCCTCACAGCAGGCTCATAGAATAGCTACAAGTAAGCCACAAAGGTCCTGGAAAAAAAAATTGCACTGCAACAGAAAGCAAATTACAGATAAGGAAGCAGGTGCCAGACTGGAATTTTAAAACAGTGACACATTAATAAATCAACCCCAAATTAATTCATGCCAGTTGAAGCAGGGCAGGTGTGCTTGCTTTTCCCCCCATAATCTACAGTGATGATGAACCAGAGGGTGGCATTGATGTACCAGAGGGTGGCATGGGTGAAACAGAGGGTGGCAGTGGTGAAACAGAGGGTGATGGGAACCTGTGATGATGAACCAGACGTAGAAACAACATAGTTGCGACCGTTGCGAGCCGACAAGTAAGTTCGCAATTGCGAACTGGTACAAAACCCTCGCAAACTGGTAGAAACCCTTGCGAACACACAAAAAAAAATTCGCTAATTTGCGAGAATTCGCGGATTTTGCGGATTGCGAGTTCGCAAATACGCAAATTCGCGAACGCCAGATTCGCAAAATTCGCTCGTGTTAATTCTCTCCAGCTAAGCCATGGTTGGCTGCCCGCCCATGTGAGTGTGTTGAGCTGTGATTGCACTTGCTGAAAAAATTGTTGCGTTAATGGGATAGGGAATGTGAGGAATACATACAAAAAACGTGGAAGGATAATCATTTTCTGGAAAGCAATGCAGCCCGTTAATGACAATGTCGGCCGGATTCAGCGAGTCAACTATTGTTCCAACTAGGCAAGGGCTCTTCCAAAATTTTCGTGAATCACTAGCTCTGGATCCCTATGCCCCCTGATTTCTAAGTATTTAACCGGATCTGTCTGCCACTGCAGTGGGAAGTCCAATGAGAATTGTACGGTACTGGGCGTTAGCGGAATGACCACTGATTTGGACCAGTTTATACATAATCCGGAGTATCATTCAAACTAAATGTATTCCCTTAGTAAGGGCATCAGATTTTCCTCCGGATTGCGAGCGTATAAAACTATATCATCCACATATGGCAATATTCCTACAGGCCGCATCCGAAACTGGAGTGTCACAGCCGCATGATATTGCTGTATCTTCCATGCCAAGGGCTCCAAAGCTAGTGCAAATAGTAGCGGCGATAGTGGGCAACCCTGTCGGGTACCTCTACTAATGGCCAGGATATCCGTTGTAATGCCATTCACCCATATTCTTGCAGTCTACTGTATAAAAATGTAATCCATCGTAGATAGCTCTGCGGGAACCCCATTCATCAAAGGACAGTAAACATGTACGCCCATTCAACAGAATCTAATGCTTTGGCAGCGTCAAATAGTGCCAGGGGGCAGGCTACTCAGGGTCTAGCTGATGAAGGAGTGCGAAGATTGCACGCAAGTTATGAGTATTAGAGCGCGAAGGCATAAATCCTGATTGGTCTGGCAGGAGTAGGTGCTGCATTAGTGGTTGCATTCTAGTAGCCAAGACCTTGGCTAAGATTTTGGCATCAGTGTTGATAGGTGAGAGAGGTCTATATGAGTCGCATTGGTAGGGGGTTTTGTCTGGTTTAAGGAGGGTTAATAATAGGGCCTCTCTGAGAGTCGGGGGGAGCACTCCCTGCTCAAAGGCCTCTGTATACAGGGCACAACGACATCGATGTATTCTTTATACGATTCGCCTGTTAGGTCATCCGTACCAGGGGCTTTCACATTAGGCAGGGACGGTATCGCTTCCTTAACCTCATCTTCAGTAAGCGATTACATGACTTATTCCATTTGCGCATCCGACAGTGACGGTAGAGCCACCTCCCTCAAATATTGTATAGTTTCATCATCTGTAGCAGGTTGTTGTGAGGAATAAATCAGTGTGTAGTAGTCTGCGAGTACCCAGGCAATCACTGGTGTGTCATAGTGCTCCCCACCGTGGGCATCCACTAGTTTGACTATGTGGGTTGGTGTGCGAATATTTCATAGCCGTGCTGCAAGCATGTGCCCTGGGCAGCCCCCTCCCCATACCTGCGTGCTATATACCTACGGGATAAGAATTTGACCTCACTATCTGCAACTGTTTGGTATTCTGTCATTTTCTCCCTGATTGTGACCAACACTGCAGCATTCAATGTTCGAGCATGTTACTTCTCCATTGACCGTAACGTTTGTGTCAGGGCCCGACTAAGCGCCTGCATTACAGTGGTTAATGGAAGATACGACCGTCATCGGAAATCGGGCATGAAAAGACTACATTACCCAGAAGCCTCGGCTGAGGCTATTTCAGACCTTGTTACACGCTTCCTGTTGCGTGTTATTCTGTATCCTGGTTGCGAGCAGGAGGAAGGAGGTTCGCCTTGGGTGTATCGCTTCTTCGTCAGGGACGCTGCCGTGGTGATACTTCCGCATCAGGTAGGAGCGGCACCCCTACCTTCCTTGACCACCATAGAGCGGAGCGCTGTGGGGGCTCCCACGCGTTGCCGTGTCACGGAGCGCGCAGTGAAGGAACTGCGGCGCCTTTCAATTATTGGATATACTTTTAACGGAGCGTGGTGGTCTCTCTCTACACGCTGCCGTTCTGTAATCTGCCAGTAAGATTGATCTATGAGTGTATTTTGATTGGACTGAAGAGGGGAGCGTAGTGGTTCAGGGCACCACGCGCTGCCGTGTCTTCTTGTACTTCAACGGCATTTCTTACTACCTTGCGTAGGTGGTGCACGGTGGCGGTCGCAGCTCCGTGTATCCAGTACAAGCGCTTGTAATAGGTTTGATCTAACGTGTATGTAACGCTTGCGGAGCACGGTGGTGGTCGCAACTGCGTGTTGCCGTGAAAGTGTATTATCAAGTCTTGAGGAGGTTGTGCTCTTACGGTATTAGCCATTTATAATACTGTTCAACAGCCTGCTGCTAATGTTTGTGGAACTTTATTATTTATCGTGCCTGTGATTCATTGGGAGACATTGTGTGCTATTACTAAGCAGAGCGGAGTGCTGTGGTTTTTGCTTCCCACGCATTACCGTGGTCTGTAAGTCAACACTGCTGCTTCCATACCTTTCTCCCCCCTTTGTTCAGTTATTCTTTTATGTTGGAAAACCACACCCTGAACTCCTTATATCAGATAGCTTAAGCTCTTGCTCAGGTATGAAGGAGGCGTCTTGCCTGGTTCATTTGTTTCGGTATTAGAATTGAGATTGTTTCTAATCTATGTATATTCCTTATAGGGCTCAAGTATATATGACCAGAGGGGGGATCAGAGAACACCTTTTACCAAGTTCGGCATTACTACACAGGTATCTAGTTGATTGGGGTAGTAAGTTAGATATTAACAGTGTTGGATGAATGGTGTTCTTATCTCTGTATGTTCTGTCGTTTCAGGTACTTCCCTTTCCCAGCTGACCCCTTCCTTCCCTTCCCTGTTTAATATTTTGCATTTACCCCTCACCTAATGGCTCAAATCCTCTGTTGACAATTAATCAGAGTGTTTGTGACGTTTGGAGGTGGGCCTTATATTCATCATCCGGATCCTGTGGAGCGTACCTGACAGTTTGCTCTAATTTAGTAAGTTGCTGGTGGATGTCTCGTAGTACACCATTTTGTTTACTTATGCATACTCCTGCCACCGTCACCTTAAAGCTTCACATAAAATGGACGCGCTGGCAACTGATCCTACATTATCTACAAAATATTCTGTGATGGCTAGTCGTACCCCAACATTGAAAAACCTGGTCTAACTAAATACATCAGAAAGTCTTCCCAGATATTTGTGTCTTTCAGTGGCCCTCGTAAGGATTTTCCACTTTCTAAACAGGGGATTGCACGTTGGATTACCAATGCTATCCAATATTGTCATAAGGCAGCGGGCAAGCCCCTGGAAGGTTGAGTCCAAAATCTGAGGTTCTGAACTTCTCTCAGGAGAGTTCTAAGGGGTGAATACAATCTGGTTGGCTGTTAATTTTTTTGTGGTCTCTTTTACAAAAATAGGTAGATAGGATGCAAAACAGGAATGGGCCTAGGCCTGGGTTCTGTTTTAGTGATGGTTTCTATTGCTTTTTTATGTATACCAGGGACTCCCATTCTGACGACAGGGAATGATACAAGCATGGTAATCTTTGAAAGTTTCCAATACTGGAGAACCAAAGTTACAGGTAAGTAACTTGGGCCCCGATGTACGTGGCCGTTTCAGGCCATTTACCGACCGGTAACGGCCGATTTCGGCCCTTACAGACCAGTAAATGGCCAATCGGTATGTAGGGGCCTAAATCCAAGGCCACATGTAGGTAAATCTACATTTACAGAATCGGTAAAATTACCGATTCAGTAAAATACTGAATCGGTAATTTTACCGATTCTGTAAATTCCATATGTAGGTGGGACTCTTCTGAGTCCCAAAGGCCTTAACGAATCAGTATTTTACCATGAAATCCAACTTCATGGTAAAATACTGATTCCGGTGTGCATGCACATGTGTGCATGCACACCTATGCCATGTGGCAGGCAGACCTGCCCCTAGGGCTTGTATGCCTGCCACATGGCACCCAATCCTGTTTAGGGGGTGCCAGGGGGTGTCAAAGTGACACCCCCTGCACCCTTGTGAAATTCGGTATTTACCGATTCGGTAAATACCGAATCGGTAAAGCCTATTGATTCCTATGGGCTTTGAAGCCCATAGGAATCAATAGGCTTTACCGATTCGGTATTTACCGAATCGGTAAATACCGACTTTTACCGCTTCGGTAAAAGGGAACATCTGGATTCCCTACATACCCACCCCTCACATTTACCGATTCTTAATTACCGAATCGGTAAAATTCGGTAATTTTCGGTAATTAAGAATCGGTAAATGTACCTACATCTGGCCCTTGTTTTCTTTAATGACAAGTCATTCAAAGTAAGGCAATCCTTTGCTAGAAGACATGTGAAATAATATATCACATAAAGATAGAATGTATAATTTTCTAATTGAAATGTAAATACTTTGTTTAGTATTAAATCTGTTTATTGGTAACATTTGAGCACAAAAGACCAAACACCAAGAGCCTACAACCCAGTGGGCCGGCTCAGCAAAGCCATACTGTACATGCACATCAGAGACTGTGGTGGTAAAACAAACGTTATACACAGCATGCCGCCTACAACCCCGAGGGGCCGGCCGCGTCTTGAAGTACCGTTGTAACAGAAGGAGCAATGTGGCCGTGCGGCCGACCTCAGGGACTGGACGCTAATAAAGTAGCCAAATTAAGAAAAAGAAAACCCACCCCACCCCATCCACGCCCCAATCCCAACACCCACTCTCTCTTCTCCCCCCCTTCGCCCCCCCCCAGGTCCAGGTCCGATCCTTCCCCCTCACAGGGTAATCCTCCTCCGAACTTAACAGCCCTCTGTCTGGGACAGACGCAAGATATGCAAGTATCTAGGGCACGTGACCTTCTTCATTTCCGTGGCTAAAAGGGACAAGAATGGTTGCCACAAGTCCACGTATTTCGCACCCTCCCCCGCTTTGATTAAGGACAGCTTTTCCATGCCTAGTACTGCCCATAGTCTAAACAGCCACCCTTGAATTGAAGGAACATGAGTAGTGCGCCAGAGGGACAGGATGTTCTGCATTGCGGATCCAATAGCATTGGCGATCAATCTGCCCCTGTGTGACCGTAATGGGTACGTAATGGGATTTGGGAGGCCTAGGAGGACATAGGAAGGGAATCTTGGGATTTCAGTGTCAAAGTGGGCATCGACCTCATCCAAGACTGACTTCCAGTAACTCCGGAGGTGTGCACAGTCCCAGAGAAGATGTACTAAGGACCCCGTTTCCCCGCAGCTACCCCACCAGCATGTTGCCTCCCTGCTGCGATCCATCTCATGTAACCTCTCTGGGGTGTAGTACCAATATGTCACTTTCTTGGTGAGTGTGTCAGTCAGGCCCATGTGGTAGGCGGAATGCCGCGCGCGATAGTATATCCCCTCCCATTCTGTAGAGCTAAGTGTGCGTCCTAACTCCATTTCCCATCGAGCCCTACCCGAGTTATAGACATGCGAGTAGCGGTCTAGCAACGTGCGATAGAGGTCAGAGATGAGGTGTTTATCTGTCTTCCTCATGAGCAACCAATACTCATAAGGCCGCAGGGGCCTAGTCGTCGACTCCCGTACCCGATCGTTAAGAGCCCAATGCCGTACTTGTAAATATCGGAGACGTTCCGACTCCGGTAGACTGTAGGTCTGCTTGAATGTCTCAAAAGGAATGATCCTGTCACCAACGTACATGTGGAACAGAGACCTGCATCCCGCAGGGTGCCACCTCGCATAAGCTGCGACGTCCTGTCCGGGGGCAAAATTGTCAAGTAGAGGTGTAAGCGGGGAAGGGAAGGTAGTCAGTTCGTGTTTTCAGATTGGTGCTACCCCACACATCCAGAGGTACCCTCGTGATAGAAGAGGCGTAGAGATTGGGGGGTCTATGCTGCCTGCGGAGAAAGGGTATTTCCTGGAGCGGCCAGCCCGCTATGGCCTGGTCCTGGAAGAGCCAGTGTTTCTCCGACTCCCATCTGCTCCATTCGACTAAGGTTCTCATTTGGGTTGCCTGATAGTACAACAGAAGATCCGGCAGACCCACACCCCCCTTCTCAGGCGGCAGTGTTGCCACTCTAAGTTTCATTCTAGGATTCCTGCCATTCCAAATGAATTGTGCCAATTCGGTTTGTGTCCGGCGGAGCCAGCCATCTGGCGGGTGGAGGGGGATGGCCCGGAACAGATAAAGAATCTGCGGTAGGATCGTCATTTTGACGGCTGCCCCCATACCTAGCCAAGACAGTGGCAAATGTTTCCACCGACTTAGCTCCTTGCGGATCAAGAGGCTCAAGCGTGCATAGTTGACCCGAACCGTGTCCTGCAGCGTGGGGGCGAGGTGAATTCCCAGGTAAGGGACAGCGGTTTGCGTCCAGCGAAATGGAAAATTATTCTGTAGATGGGAGCGGGTGTGCACCTCTAGAGAAAGATCCAAGGCCTCTGACTTGGCCATATTAACCTTAAATCCCGACACCCTAGAAAAGGCGTCAAGACTTTCCACGCAGGCAGGCAGGGAGGCAGTCGGGGAAGATAGAGACAAAAGGACATCGTCGGCATTAAGGCTGATGGTGTGTATATAGGCTCCGATCTTAATGCCATGCACTTCCGGGTTAAGTCGCAGCCTTTGTGCCAGCGGCTCCATATATAAGGCAAAGAGCAGACAACGGGCACCACTGCCATGTGCAACGCTCAATGGGGAAGCGAGGCGAGGAATGGCCATTGACCTTGACCGTCGCCGTGGGAAAAGAGTAGCAGTTAAGGGCCCATGTGCGGAACTTGTCTCCCAGTCCCACCTTCGCCAGCACCTGCTCGAGGTAAGGCCAATGAACCCGGTCAAACGCCTTCTCGGCGTCGAGCGCTAAGAACATATACTCTCCTGCCCTCCTCGTGGCCTTCTCCATGAGATGCAGCGCCCTCCTTGTGTTGTCTACTGTTTGGCGCCCAGGGATGAAACCTGCCTGATCAGGATCAATCAGGTTAGGCATGAGGGGCGCGAGTCGTGTCGCCAGGATACAAGTGTAGAGCTTGAGGTCTACATTGAGTAGAGAGATAGGGCGGTAGGCCTCACAGTGTGTGCGGTCCTTTCCGGTTTTGGGAATGACGGAAATAGTCGCGTCTAGCAGATCCCCCAGGATTGCTCCCGGCTCAGCAAAGGAGTTAAAAAAGAGCGGTCAAAAGTGGCACGACCTGCACGCAAAACGTTTTGTAAAAAATGGCGGAAAAACTGTCCGGGCCAGGGGCCTTTGCTAATTTGAGGCGTGATATTGCCACAATGACCGCCTCCGGTCGGATAGGCCGGTCTAGTGACTCCGCCTGCTCGGGGGTCAGGGACGGGAGGGGAACAGACTCCAAGAACCTCTCGCCCTCTACCGGGTCCAAGGAAGATTCAGCGTACAAGGAAGTGTAAAAGGTGCTAAAGGCCACAGCAATGTCCGCATCTTCGGTGACCACCCTCCCGTCTTGTGTGGCAATCTCCTGAACCGCGCGCCGCTGCTGCGCCTCCCTCAGCGCACGCCCCAACAACCTCCCACACCGATCCCCCCTTGTATAATAAAGGTGTCGCACCCGCAAACCGCATATTCCGCTCGGTCCTGGTCGAGCGCCGCAAGTTGCTGCCGGGATTGCCGTAATTGTCTCCATATTCTAGGCGCCCCCGTGCGTTGGTGCATGTGCTCGAGTTCACGCGTTTACCGTGACAGTTCCTCTCGTTTGTGTGCGCGCTCCGCGTTCTCGGCCGTCGAAACCGCAATCAGTTCCCCACGAAGGACTGCCTTAAGCTCCCCCCAGCAGGTGGCCAAAGAGGTATCTGTGGTGTTATTGTGCGCTAAGAAATCCCTAATAGTCCCCTGAAGCTTTTCAACCACCTCAGCCCGATGTAGGAGTGTGTCGCGCAGTTTCCAGGAACGGTGTGCGCGGGTCAGCGGAGGGAGGGCAAACACCGCCACCACCTGGGAATGGTCAGACAGGGACGCAGCAGCAATTTCAACTTCCGCAGCAAGCGCGCGCATAGAGGGAGAAACTAAGAAGTGATCAAGGCGCGCGTAGGTTTTGTGAGCGTGCGAGTAGTATGTGTATCCCTTCTCATCCGGATGAAAGCTACGCCACAAGTCCACCATACCCATGTCTCCAAGTTTGGCCAATCCTTCCACGGAGAGGGTACCGGCCTGCAAGGAGCGCTGCCCTGACCTATCCAGCAGAGTGTCCATCACCAAGTTCAGATCCCCACCCACCAGGACGTGGCGATCAGGCAAAGCGGCTACTTCAGTTAGGGCTGTATGTAAGAACTTCTCTTGGCCTTCATTCGGAGCATAGATAGAGCACACCGAAAAGGTGGACCCCCCCAAGGAGAATCTGTAGGATAGCAGACGCCCCTTTATCTCTGCCCCCTTCTGGAGCACTTTCCTCCTGAACAGCTGGGCCACCAGTATTGCCACCCCGGCCGTCTTGGTAGGGGATGAGGAGTAGTATTGGTGTGGGAAGCAACGAGACCGCATCCTGTAGCAGTCTTTCTGTAAAAGGTGGGTCTCCTGCAGCAGATATATGTCTGCCTTGGATGCCTCCAGAAGGGAGAGTATCGCCCTCCGTTTCACCGGATTGTTAAGTCCTCGCACATTCAGCGTCAGGACCTTCAATTCAGTCGAGGGCATAGGTCATCATACGGGGAACCGGAGTCCCCCCAAATGCTGTGTCACCCGCCAGCCAAAACCTTCTTACTGGAATCTGCCTGCCCGGTGGGAAGTAGCTCAACCCTCCCTCCCCACCTGTTAGAATGGGGCTATAGCAAAGAAAGGTCCCCCGTGTCGCACCAAGGAACCCCCCTGACCTGGAACCCGCCCAACCCAAACCCCCCACCCCAACAGCACCCCGAAAAAGGAAAACACAGGTAAACAAACAATTCAGAACATACATATTGTCCATCATCCGAAGGTGATTGGTGAAGAAAAGAAGGGGGAACGCTGATAGGTGACACCGGTGATCCGCACCTGGTCCCCTCCGGCTCCCAGCAAGACAGAACTCTTCGTAGAGGCCCATGTAGTGCCTTGAAGATTCAAGCGTCCCCAGGAGCCTCCGTCACCAACGCCACCGAGGCGACGGCCGTCCCCCCGCTCTTTCAGGCTTAAGGACCGGTCAGGCCCGGACGCCGTTGCTTGTTTACCCACCAGCCGCCATTCTGCGGAACGTCTGCGGCGACCCTGGGATGGGCCACTGCCCTCAGGCGAAGAGACCGAACCATCCAGACCCAAAATGGAAAGAGCCTTCTCCAAAGACCGGACCTGTACCAGTTTGGAGTTCCACTTGAAGATGAGGCGGAACAGATGCCCCCATGAATAAGGAATCCCCTGCTCCTTCAAATGCGTCGTGACAGGCTTGAAGCTTCTCCGCTTAGTTAGGGGGGAGGCTGCTAGATCTTGAAATAACACCAGACTAACGGCCAGATTCATTAACGTAAAATTGGCTCGCAAAGGGCCAGATTCTGAGAATCTGGCCCTTTGCGAGCGCAATTTTTGCATTTGGAATTCATCATCCCAAATGCAAAATTCGCTATTATAGAATTCACAATTTTGCGAGGAATTGCATTTAAGGAATCTCTATTTGAGATTCCTTAAATGCAATTCATGAAACATGTAAAAATTGCGAAATCGCAATTTTGGGCCGCTATTAACGCAAAGTCAAACTTCGTGGTAAATAGCGGAAACTTAGAAAAATGCACTTAAGTGCATTGTTCTAAGTTGTATGTTACACACACACATGTCCTTGGGACATGTGTGTGCGTAACACACACATTTCTTCAGTTTTCTCATTGTACACTCAGAGAAAGGGAATGTGTCCTATTTAGATGTCTGTAATTTACTGATATCTGGCAAGGACACACTAGGTCCTGGCACTGAAGACATAACTAGTGATGTGTGGTGTATGCACTACCAACTCTATTTGTTTACCTACTAAACTCTCTTGAGTTGTATAAAGGGTGTGCTAAGCCCTTGGCACACAACTCTAACTTCAGTAGAACTCACTGTATTTAAGCTTGTATTGATATGTACCTCTGGTACCTTTAGTAGTTTTCACATGATCAAACAATTGAGATTATCTGGTAAAACAATGGCAAGCTGAAATCCCACACGCTGCACACCAATGTGAGAAGTTGGCCTGGCATATGCTGTCCACTATTCTAGTGAGCACCTTGCACCAGACCAAACGACCCTTATTGATGGTAGGTTTAAAGACAACCTATATAGAAATCTATCCTAGTGGTAGCTGTGGAGAGCAGCCTTCAGCTAGGTCTTGAAGGAATGTAAAGCAGCTTGTTTTACCAGTCTATAATCTCATGAATTTATTTATTTATTCATGAAACTTATAAAGCGCGCAAATGCCCTGGGGCTTCTCGGCACTGTGGACGTGACAGTGGGGGGCGGGGGGGGGGGGGGGGGGGAAGTTATTTATTGAACAGCCAGTTTTTTATTTTTCTTCTGAAAGCCACCAGTGTTTGGCAGGATCTGGTCTCCAGATCGAGGGAGTTCCACAGCTTTGCTGTGGAGACAACAAAACGTCGGTCGCCCCAGGAGGCAGTTTTGGTCCTTGGCACTGAGAGCAGTGGTCCTAGATTTTGGGAGGCTTTGTAGGCAATGCACAGTGCCTTCAACTTTATTCGGTTCTTCACCGCGAGCCAGTGGTAGCCTTTGATTATATGAGCAATAGGTTTGAATTTCGGGGTTCCTGACACCATTCTGGCAGCAGCTTTCTGCACGGATTGCAGTTTTCGAATGAATTTTTGTTGAGCGTTAATAAAGAGCCCATTGCAATAGTCCAGAGATGACATCACAAAAGCAGTGACCAGCGTTCTTCCTGAATTGGGGGGGGAGATACAGGAGAATGTTTGTGATGGTTTTGAGTTTGTAGAACGAGGCGGAGACGATTGTATTTGCATGAGAAGCAAATGTCAGTTTATCGTCAAAAATAATTCCAAGGTTTCCAACCTTGGTGGCAGGATTGGGTGGGGGACCGAGATCTAAGGGCCACCAAGAGTTTGACCAGGTCGAGGAGAGCTTGCCAAAAATCATCACCTCCGTTTTATCGGAGTTAAGTTTAAGGCAATTATTGGCCATCCAATTACTGATGGCCAACATGCCGTGCTGGAAGTTGGCTGCTATCCTTTCTCCATTGTTTTTTATCGCCAGTACCAGCTGGGTATCGTCTGCGTATGATGTTAGGCCCATCCCATGTGACTTGATGACTCTGGCTAAGTCCGATACATAGATATTAAAAAGCGTCGGACTTAGGGATGAGCCCTGAGGGACACCGCACGGAAACGTCATTTGGGCAGAGTGGAAGTTGCCCAACATGACCGTCTGGGTACGGTTGGAGAGAATGAAAGCAGCAGGTCTCTGGCTTTGTCATTGATGCCCATTGTGGTGGCACGGTCGATCAAGATGTTATGATTGACCGTGTCAAATGCGGCCGATAGATCCAACAGGATGAGAACTGCCGTCCCTCCTTGGTCCAGGATGGTCCTTATTTCATCTGATGCCTTGATCAGAGCTGTCTCAGTACTATGGCTCATGCGAAAGCCAAATTGGGTGTCATCCAGTAAGTAATGGTCTTCAATGAACTGGGAAATTTGGGTGTTCATTAGTTTTTCTGTTACTTTGGCTGCAAAAGGCAGACTGGCGACTGGTCTGTAGTTTTTGGTGTCCTCTGGGTCCAAATAAGGTTTTTTCAGGAGGGGTTTAAGAAGGGTGTTATTCCAAATGGTAGGATAGATACCAGTGTAAAACATTGAGTCATATATTTCTGTAAGTACGGGGGCTATGATTTCGGCGACTGGGGTAAGGATCGCAGGTGGGCAAGGATCATTCGCTGAGCCGGATTTAATGGTGGCCATGATGTTCGTGACTTGGGGTGTGTTGATCTTTTGAATCTGCCAGAAGATGGGCTTAGAATCATCATTTTGTTGGAGGATGGGGGGCTCGTTTCTGTGATCTGAGAAATTGGTGTAGATATTGTTCACTTTGTCAGAAAAATAGTCAGCTAGGTTGTTGCAGAGAGCTTGCGAAGGTAAAGGGATGGTATGTGATGGTTGTTGAGATAGTTTGGTCATAACTTGAAAGAGTTGTTTATAAGAGTTTTTCGCCCGTTCTATCTGGGTAGAATAGTATAAGCTCTTTTCTTGAATAATCATGGTTTTGTATTTCATAAGTTCATTTTTATAGAGCAGTTCTGTAGTAGGGGATCTCTGTGTATAGTCATAATCTAGTGAATAGTCCCGCCCATGTGCGTGGACCCCGGCAATCAAAAATAATCTCTTAAATTGTCAAAATAATGCAGAAACTGCAAAGACACTTAAGAGAGAATTTAAAGACAAATAATGCAGCCTATATCCACAGTCTACACTGTCCAGTACTTCAACTAGAAATTCCACCAAAAAACACTACACATAAGACAGCCTGCCAGTTTCTACCATAGAGAAACTTGCCTCCCCCAGTCAAAGACTCTGGAATGATAGAGAGGAAGGTAGGGACAGACAAGCTCCATAGGCTGCCATTATGTGGCTTAAATAGGATACTGTGCCTTTAAGAGAACTTTCCAGAACTTCTCCCAGTATCCCAGAATGCATAGCAGGTCCCTCTACTTTCAGTTCTTTTTTTCCGGCTCCTGCTTACAGGACCCTGGCATTGAGCTCTCCCTTGTTTCAAGGGTTTATTGGATATTTTGGCACTTTTGTGTTTTAAAAGTGTTTCAGTTTACTTGCTTGGTGTTCTCTTTCTCTCTTTTGTGCTGTTTCAGGCGTTTTAAGGCTCTAAAATGCCTGGCCTTTTTGATAAGTGCCCAGCATGTGGGAGGAAGAAGGCCAAGAGCGATCCCCATGATGTCTGCATCGTCTGCCTCCCTGAAGATCATGTCCCTGAGGATTGTGTCATCTGCCAGCAGTTTACTGCTCGGACTCTGAGGGACAGACTGAAGATCCGGCTTTCTGGCCTTGAGGAGAGGCGTCTGCAGGCTGCAGGTGGGTCTGGGCAGGCTGGGAAGGTTCCCTCTGCCTCTGCTGAGGCCTCTGGGGGGCTCCCCAGGGGCAGGAAGTCCAGCAAACGGTCCCGGTCTCCGTCGACGTCGATGGCATCGACGACGACGTCGAGAGGGATGACAGCGGTGTGCTCTCCTTCTCCCCGGGGCTCCGGGTCGGGACGGCTCGACGTCGAAGACCATGGAGAATGTTGGACTCCTGCCCAACCCACACACTGCAGGAACGAGGATTAGTCCAGTCCACTTCCCCGACTCACCAGCCACTCACTGAATGATACAATGAGGAAGCTGCTGACCCAGAAAAGAGGGTGGAAATCAAAAGGCAACCAAACCTTCCACCCTTGGAACGTGCCGTAAAAGGAACACCCACCTCCTTCTTCTGCACCTGCATACAAAGGGAAACACAAAGTATACCCTACGATAATTTCTCAGTCCCCAATCCTACCTCTGAGCCATATGACATTATCCAATTATTACCATATCACATACACTTACCAAAAGCGTGAGCAGGCTTAGCTTCAAGGAGTTGTCAGTCAAAAGGAACTCTTACCCAAGATAACCTCTCTTAGGTGACTGAAGTGCAAGACTGTCCGTCTTGTAAGGGTGTTTGGTTTGGAACAAAGTAGGGGATTACAGGGTAAAAAACACACCAACTCTTCAGGCATGTAAAAAATCCCTGTTTAATGTGGTCTCTGGAATGGGGGGTAAAAGAATTCACAGACGCGTTGTCTCTTCCGCTCAGTGGTGTTCGAAAAAGAGAAAAACCCAGCCGGGTTTCCCTCGCGGAATGGACGAAAACGTCACTTCCGCCTACAATGAGGCGGACGGGTTGCGCACAAACAACAATGCGCGCGAACCACAGTATCCTTCACCGCGTCTCCGTACCAGGAGAGCGGTAATCAACAAACAGGAGCCACTGAATGCCGGCGAAAAAGTCGCACAATACGGACAAAGCACAAGGATAAGGGGCGGGGGGCGGGAACTAAACTGAAGGACGCTAACTACTGTCTAACTAAACAGGAAACTCACTAATGAAAGGGAGGGGCAGGAAAGGGAGATTACAAGAAACGAAGCACCAGGACTAAGAACTAAACAAGGAGGGGGATGAAAGCTAAGAAATAAAAAGGGGAATATCCAAGTCTCTACACGAGCCCGTGTAAAGACAGCTGCAGTCAACAGGAAAGCCAGGAGCCAGTATGCAGGAACCCACAGATAGCAATAACAAGCATTGACATAAGGGTAGGACTCCTTTTTATGCTACTGGTGTGTCATGTGATGGTATTGGACATGGTCAACAAAAGAGGACTGGGGACCTAATCCTAACAGTACCCCCCCCGACAATCCTCCCCACAGGTCGTGGTTTACGGGGATGCTGTCTATGGAATAATCTCACCAGCCGAGGCGCATGTACCCCTCCAGCCGGCTCCCATGTCCTATCCTCCGGGGCATACCCCTTCCAATCTACCAGGTAATACAACCTACCCCTCCTTCGTCTTGAATCGAGTATGGCCTGAACCTCGAACTCCTCTTCGCCATCCACTAATACGGGGGCAGGAGGGGGCAGGACCTGATCTGACGGGACAAAGGGCTTCAGCAAAGAAGTGTGGAACACAGGGTGGATCTTATAGTCCGATGGTAATAACAACTTCATTGCCACAGGGTTGATTACCTGAACCACTGGGAAAGGGCCTACATACCGGGGCTGTAGTTTACGAGATCCCTGTAGTCTCAAATTACGTGACACCAACCAGACTTGATCGCCCACCTTATACCCAGGGGCCGGAACTCTATGTCGGTCTGCCTGTACCTTCATAGCCGCCTTGGCTTCCTGTAAGCTGCCCCTAGCCACTTCCCAGATGTCCCCCAAACGTTTACATACTTCATCAATGGCTGGCATGTGCCCAGTGGGTTGGATGGCTAGGGCTCTAGGATGAAATAGAGCAAAAGAAAGGTGTCATGCCCAAGGCCGAGTGTATACTGTTATTATAAGCGAATTCCGCTATGGGCAATGCCATCAACCAATCACACGAGAGGGACGTAGTCAAGCACCTCAAAAACTGTTCCATTGTCTGGTTGGTGCGTTCTGTCTGCCCATCTGACTGGGGATGGTACGCAGATGACAAACGTATGTCCATCTTTAGCACCAGACAGAGCTCCTTCCAGAAATGAGACACAAATTGCGCCCCCCTGTCTGAGATGACTGCTGTGGGTAACCCGTGCAACCGTACTATCGAAACCATGAACTCCCATGCCATTTCCTTCGCTGTGGGAATGTTTCGGAGTGGTATAAAGTGAGCCATTTTGGTAAAGAAGTCTACGACCACTAAGATAACAGTGAAGCCGGAAACTAAGGGAAGGTCCGTGACAAAATCCATGCCGATGGTATGCCAAGGGGAAGGGGGTACTGCCAACGGCTGCAAAAGACCCGAGGGCTTACTGTGTGAGGGTTTATTGATGGCACAAACAGGGCAAGCGGTCACGTATTTTTGGATATCCTGTGCCACCGTATCCCACCAAAACCACCTCAGGCACAACTCCTTTGTCTTCCCAATTCCTGGGTGCGCAACTAAAGAGGATGAATGACACCATTCCACCACCTTTTGTCTCAACTCGGGAGGAACGAACAACCTCTCCCCCTGATATAACAACCCCTCTCTGACCACTACCTGAGACAATTGTAACCAAGGGGCCAAATCCATATTGCGCAACAGATCTTTTATCCTAGAAGCAAATTCTTCCACCGAAGCTACTCCCACAATCCTCCTACTATCAAGCATAGGCCTGTTTTCCTTCCCTGCTTTCACTTCCTCCGGGTCAACATGAATCCGGGACAAGGCGTCTGATTTAATCTGCTGAGCGGCAGGTCTGTAGGTGATAATGAAATCGTATTCATTAAAAAACAAGACCCATCGCATTTGTCTTGGTGTCAAGGCCCTGGCTGATCTAAAGAACTCCAGATTCTTGTGATCTGTGTAGATCGTGATGGTATGCCGGGCCCCCCACAGATAGTGACGCCATTCTTCAAAAGACAATTTCACCGCCAATAGTTCCCTCTCTGCTACTGTATAATTACCCTTCGGCCGGCAACAATGTTTTTGAGAAATAGGCGATAGGGTGCATATCTCCCGTGCCCCCCTCCCTC
This sequence comes from Lissotriton vulgaris, assembly GCF_964263255.1. Lineage (NCBI taxonomy): Eukaryota > Metazoa > Chordata > Amphibia > Caudata > Salamandridae > Lissotriton > Lissotriton vulgaris. The sequence continues at coordinate 2,088,980,903 of NC_141689.1, read as the reverse complement.
TGGGACAAAACACCACCTACTGCACTTGCGGAAGCATCCGTTTCCACAAAGAAGGGAAACGCAGGATCTGGATGAGCCAGTACTGGAGCGGTCGTAAATGTCTCCAACAATAACCGAAAAGCATCCTGAGCCTCCTGGGACCACTCAAAAGAAACCCCCTTTCTCAACAGGCGGGTCATTGGTGCCACGATATCCGAAAAGTGAGCGATAAAACGCCGGTAGAAATTGGCGAACCCTAAAAGTACCTGTATGTGCTTCACCGTAGTAGGCACTGGCCAGGATAATATAGCCTGTATCTTTTTAGGGTCCATTCGTATCCCTTCAGCGGATATGAGGAAACCCAAAAACTCCACCTCCTTCGCATCAAACTGACACTTTTCAAGTTTGGCATAAAGCCGATGTTCCCGCAGCTTCTGCAGCACTTGTTGCACGTGAGTATGATGATCTGCTCCGGTCTCTGAGAAGATAAGGATGTCATCCAAGTAAACTATCACTGTCTTATCCAGATGTTCACTCATGACCTCGTTAATGAAATACTGGAACGCCGCTGGCGCGTTACACAAGCCGAACGGCATCACACAGTATTCAAACAACCCATGTTTCGTTTTAAAAGCCGTCTTCCACTCATCACCGGGCCGCACCCTGATCAGATGATATGCTCCACGCAAGTCCAATTTAGTGAACACCGTGGCCTTGCGGAGCTGATCCAGCAACACAGGGATGAGAGGAAGAGGGTACCTGTTCTTAATAGTGGCCTTATTTAATGTCCGGTAGCCCACACACGCCCTCAGAGTGCCTTCCTTCTTAGGGATAAAAAAGATCGCTGAAGAGACAGGTGAGGAAGAAGGACAGATAAAACCTAGCTCCAACATCTCATCCAGATATTTTTTGAGATGTCTTTCCTCTGGTTCAGACAGAGCATAAACTCTACTACAAGGCAAAGGAACCCCCTCCACTAGGTCTATCCTACAGTCAAACGACCGGTGTGGTGGCAGACTCTGAGCACAACCCTTATCAAACACCTCGGCATATTCCACATACTGTTTTGGAACCCCGTTCTCTTCCGTGGCTGCACAATACAATGGAGGGACCTTCTCACTGGCCTCGCTATAGCAATGCTTCAGACAATAATGCGAATCAAGCGTGACAAGCCGTTGCACCCAATCAATCCTAGGATTGTGTTCTTGGAGCCAAGGCACCCCTAGCACCAAGCCAAAAGAAGGCGCGTCTATCAGATCGAATACCACGCACTCTGAATGACCATTGTCACATAACAAACGCAGCGGCATAGTTTGTCTAGTAATACACCCTGATGACAACTCAGTCCCGTCTATCGCACGTACCGGCTCTGGCTGTTTCTTATACTGGCAAGGCACACCTAGTTTCTCTGCTAGGGAGATATCGATAAAATTGCCAGTGGCCCCCGAATCCAACAACACAGAAACAGGCACCCTTTGATACTCTGCCAATAGCAGCTGTGCCGAAATCACAAAATGTCTGGGCGCCAAGTCCACTGCCCCCAACACCTCATAATGATCTCTTCTATGCACCGTTAGGGGCAGCCTTTCCACCTGTACATATGCCACCTTTTTGCCATAACCTGCTCCAGACGGTTTAACGGGACACTCTCTTGCAAAATGACCTCCTTGTCCGCAATAAAGACATAAGTTCTTATCTCTACGTCTCTTTCTTTCTTCAGGAGTAAGTGGCCCCCTGACTCCTCCTATTTCCATTGGTTCGGGTTTTACTTCACCGGGTTGCTGTTTCACTTCGGTCTTTATGAAGTTCCCTCGGGAAACCTGGAAACGACCCCGATCACCGCGTCGCTCTGATAGCCTATGATTCAGTTTAACCACTAAGTCTATAAAAGCTGCGCACTCTTCCGGGGGATCCACTACTTGTGACACCACGTCCTTCAGATCATCATTAAGACCCTGATAGAATAAGGATGTCCGCTTATCGGCAGGCCAATGTGTCTCTGCAATCAATCGATTAAACAACGCTATATATGCCAGCAGATCCTGTCGACCCTGTCGTAGTTTCAGTAGTTCTGAGTCGCTAGCTTGCATGAAAGCGTGTTTGGCAAACAACCCCCTCATCAATTCTTTGAAAGCATTGTAATCCCTCAACACCTGATCATTTCCTTCCACTAAGGGGATAGCCCACTGGGCAGCAGTACCACCCAGATATGAAAGAGTAAAGGCTACCTTCGCAGCATCATCAGGAAATGCACCAGGCCTACACATAAAGTGTAACTGACACTGGTTCATAAACATCCCGTATTTCCCACTGTCTCCGTAGAACCGTTCAGGTGGAGCCAGAGGAACAGGAACAGGGGAGTTTACAGTAATCGCCACTGGCATACTTCCTCCAGGATTGCTCTGTCCAGCCCCCCCATACTGGAAAGTCGCCGGATGTATAACGGGATTTTGAGCTCGGGGTTGTGCCTGTGCCTGCGCCCTTACCGCTACCAGCTCTTGTCTCAACCCTACGTTCTCCTGTCTCAATTCCTGTACTTGAGCCTGTAACGCAGCAAGGGCCCCCATTATATCATTCATGGAGGGTGCCTCCGCCCCAGCCATGGCCCCTCCTCCTTCTACGTCCATCCAAGTTCGGGCAGTGTAGTATAACGTGGGCTTGTTATTCTGTTGGACTCCTGCCCAACCCACACACTGCAGGAACGAGGATTAGTCCAGTCCACTTCCCCGACTCACCAGCCACTCACTGAATGATACAATGAGGAAGCTGCTGACCCAGAAAAGAGGGTGGAAATCAAAAGGCAACCAAACCTTCCACCCTTGGAACGTGCCGTAAAAGGAACACCCACCTCCTTCTTCTGCACCTGCATACAAAGGGAAACACAAAGTATACCCTACCATAATTTCTCAGTCCCCAATCCTACCTCTGAGCCATATGACATTATCCAATTATTACCATATCACATACACTTACCAAAAGCGTGAGCAGGCTTAGCTTCAAGGAGTTGTCAGTCAAAAGGAACTCTTACCCAAGATAACCTCTCTTAGGTGACTGAAGTGCAAGACTGTCCGTCTTGTAAGGGTGTTTGATTTGGAACAAAGTAGGGGATTACAGGGTAAAAAACACACCAACTCTTCAGTCATGTAAAAAACCCCTGTTTAATGTGGTCTCGGGAATGGGGGGTAAAAGAATTCACAGACGCGTTGTCTCTTCCGCTCAGTGGTGTTCGAAAAAGAGAAAAACCCAGCCGGGTTTCCCTCGCGGAATGGACGAAAACGTCACTTCCGCCTACAATGAGGCGGACGGGTTGCGCACAAACAACAATGCGCGCGAACCACAGTATCCTTCACCGCGTCTCCGTACCAGGAGAGCGGTAATCAACAAACAGGAGCCCCTGAATGCCGGCGAAAAAGTCGCACAATACGGACAAAGCACAAGGATAAGGGGCGGGGGGCGGGAACTAAACTGAAGGACGCTAACTACTGTCTAACTAAACAGGAAACTCACTAATGAAAGGGACGGGCAGGAAAGGGAGATTACAAGAAACGAAGCACCAGGACTAAGAACTAAACAAGGAGGGGGATGAAAGCTAAGAAATAAAAAGGGGAATATCCAAGTCTCTACACGAGCCGGTGTAAAGACAGCTGCAGTCAACAGGAAAGCCAGGAGCCAGTATGCAGGAACCCACAGATAGCAATAACAAGCATTGACATAAGGGTAGGACTCCTTTTTATGCTACTGGTGTGTCATGTGATGGTATTGGACATGGTCAACAAAAGAGGACTGGGGACCTACTCCTAACAGAGAAGTCGCCGTCGAAGCCACCGTTGACGTCATCGTCTTCGTCGACGTCAAGGTCTTCCTATCGACGCCGACGGCGAAGTGGTAGGCATCGATGGTCGCCGTTGAGGCGACACCGTCGATCGCCGTCGAGGCGACACCGTCGATCGCCGTCGAAGCACCGGTCGACGTCGAGAACATCAAGACGACGGCGACGCTCGTCGTCGAAGACGGAACGCTCGACGTCGCGGATGCGGCGTACGACGTCGCGGAGGAAGAGGTCGACGTCGAGGGATCGGCGTTCGGCGTCGAGGAAAGGAAGGTCGACGTCGCGGAGGCGACGATCGACGCCGGAGTCACGGAAGCGGCGTTCGACGCCAGAAAAGCAACGCTCTGCTTCTCGCAGAAAGCGGTCAGCGTCTAGGAGTCGTTCAGCCTCTCCAAAACGGCGCAAGAGGGATTCTAGTCCCAGAAGACACGCTGCTTCTAGTGGAGGACGCAAGAGGAAGCGATCACTTGCTGATGGGGCTGGCTCTCCGCCCCCTTCGCCTAAAGGGTCACCGGGCTCGGTGTTCTCAGAGGTGTACACGCCTTCTCGGCCTCGGACTCCGACTCCTCCTCCTGTTCCTAAGGAGGATCCTCCACCCAAGCCTCCACTTCCTTCAGGCTACCCACCACCACCTCCTGTCCCTCCGCATGGGCCCACCCCGCAGCCGAAGGTTCCTCCGCCGAGGTCCACTTCCCTGCCGTCTTTGCCTGTTCCTCCTAAGGGGACCCCAAAACCGAAACCCCGTGAGGAGCCAAGGAAGACCCCGCCACAAAAGCCGGCGGAGCGGCCACGGGCTGGCACGTCTCGCTCTCGCTCTGGGAGAAGGGAGAGATCGCGACACAGATCATCCACGAGGTCGAGACACCGTCATAGGAGGCGTGAATCTCGCTCACACACGAGGTCCTCGGGGACCCGGGACTATTCTCCTACCCTGTCGGGGTCACCGGACACGAGGGTGTCCCCGATTGATGACCTGGTGGCGTTCCATGACGTCCTTTTGAGGGGCGCTGCGAAGTTGGGCATATCCCTGACGGTAAATACACCAACTTCTCAAAAGGGGGGGGGTCCAAGGGGTATAGAGTTTAAAGACCCACACCTGGTTTTATCCCCAGCTCCAAATAGATATACACCATAAGAAACACAGGGGGTCTATTAGCTAACTATTAGAGCTATGCTATCACTACGGAGTCACCTAGATCTCAACGTGTGTGCAAAAGAATAAGGACCAAGTAAGAAAACAAGTGGATTCAAAGGTGAAAAAGAGATCGATACATTATAGACTATTCATCAGTGGCTGACCAGTCCAAAAGAGTGATGTAGGGTTTCCATCAAAAAAGACTTTTGTGATCAGTCATATCATCTGGCCAAACCCTGGAGTGTGAACGGCTAGTCCCCTGATCAATGGGACTGAACCACACAGTGTTGATATCTTAGGATTTGGTCCACCAGTACTGATGAAACATCCGCAATGACTGATCTATTGATGGTTTTGAAAAAGGTGCAACAAAACAGAAAATGTGACTTAAAATAGGATGGAATGTCCTCCTTTACGCAACTTTATTCTATGGACAAGACATGCCTCCTAATTAAAAACAGAACAGTGCAAGATGACAGTAACAAATATCTGTCTGTAAAGGGGCCAACATGTTTCTGCCTATTTGGTGTTTAATCCCACGGCATTCATCAGGGCCTCTGTTCTTATACTCGTTGCACTCTTACAAGTGAAGAAAGTTCACCTCCACCATAAGAAGAAATGGGAAAACTGAAAAGAGATGGTTCACTACGGTACAACCTGTAATAACCATATGTTGTCACCCTCCGACTCACTCGTACTCTAGTGAATCCTGCGAAGGAAAACACATCAAACAATAGCTATATATCTGATTGTATCGGTTCTCAATACACCCTATCCACCCAACATTAAGGTGTGAAAAAAGTAGTAAATTCAATGCTCACCCCGACTGATGGGTGAAGCTACCTCACCTCGCCTGGACACTGCTCAGGTATAGGAGGCACCGCACTGGTATAGGGAAGAAAGGAGGAAATGTCGCATAATAAAGCTAAAAACATATAAGCCTATCATTATGTGTCAAACTCCTTCCTGTATTGCCCTATTTCCCAGAGTTTAAAACTGAAGTAGGTCCATAGCAGCTCCAGTGGACCCAGCAAACTAGTGTCCTAACACTATTAGCTCTGACAACTACTGGTCTAAATCCCAGCAAGATTCTAATCACAAGATGTTATTTATTCATTTTGATACCAACTCTGTAGTATCTTGGCAGCAAATAGTCTCACTTACCTAACCGTCGGTACCTCAAGCTGTCATCTGAGGCTTGGGGGAGGCACCGACCTCAGTGTGGATTGAGTATAAATAGGCTATGGGGGATAGTTTGTATGGTAACCTTCCGCCTAACTTGGATACTACATCTCAACCCAATAATCAATGTGACATGTCCTATACTATATTGTTTGCCCCAAAACATAGAGGACAGTACCTTTTCCAGTGTTCAATACCCATTAATGATCAAATATTAAGTATATTCCACTGCGCACTACTTTGTGTTCGAAACCACGCTCCAAATCACGCGTGATCTCATGTAAAAACTACCAAACTGCATCATCGCGGCCATCTTAGTAGTCTTAACGCGATCACTAGGAAATAACGCGTGATCGCGCGCGAAGGACTACCAGATATCGTCACGGCAGCCATAATTGTAGTCCCGGCATCGGCGTCTTTCAAGATAAACACAATTACGCCGATATTAGGACAACAACAAAAGGGAAACAGTCTCCCTAGGTGTAGAATAAGTGTTAACCCCTCAGCTCTCACTTAGTGGCAATAAATAGGGAAATAGAAGGACTAATGGGTATGGCGTGATATCGCGAGATCTCGCGAGGTCTCCATGGTGGGAACTACTCAGTGACATCACTTCAGGGCAAACTGGTAGTCCAGCAATGTCGCGCATAGGCAAACTATATAGGATTACAAATGCAAAGTAGATGACTAATGGGCTAAACAGAATTGCACAGCCAATCTGTGTATTTTGACCTTACAGAGACCAATATTACTGTATATAGAGAATGATTTTCAAAAAACACTATGTCAATTTAATTCCAAGGTGGTAGTATTTTATGGCCAGTGGTCTTTGTGTTCATAGTGCAGTATCTATGTGATTTAATAGTATATCAGAGCTGTCTCGCTCACATGTTGCACTAGGACTTCTATATCAGTGTGTAACGAGTCTCAACAACTCGCATTGGCTTGTCATGTGTCCATGTACCTATTGGGAACATTTGCAATGCCGTAGTAAGGATTTTACAGTAGAGTCCACAGAATATCATCGTTTAATCCCCTTTTGTCTGACTCCAGCTTATAAATCCATTGTTGTTCTTTTCTGAATAGGTATTGAGACACATCACTTATATGACTAGGTATATGCGGTTTCTCTAACACTGTCCATTGAAAATCAGTTTCGTGATGTGCCTGTTCTACAAAATGTCTGGTGAGTCTAGTATGACTTTTTTTACATCGGAATGAACTCTTGTGTTCCAGTATTCTCGTGCGAACACGCCTAGTGGTCATTCCTACATATCGTGTAGAACACGAACAGGTCAGCATATAAATCAGATTAGTGCTGTTGCAATTACTGAAGTTGTTCAGTTGCCAAGGTCTATTCGTACCTATGTCAATTTCCTTGGTGTGTCTCGTCTGGGGACATACCGAGCATGTGCCACATGGATGATGCCCTACCACCGGAGGGAGATCCCAAAGGGTTTCGCCAAGTTTTTTCGGAATCTCTCTTGGTCGTGTATGAACCAGGCGATCACGAATACTGGTGGCCCTTTTGAATGCAAACAGAGGTTGTGCTATTTTGGCTTTACCATGATTCAAAATACGCCAGTGTCTTTTAACTATCTTTTGTATTGCATTGCTTCTGGTATTGAAGGTACTCACAAACGTGAGTCTTTCCAATGGTGGTTTGACACATGGGGCTTCGAGGAGTGCCTCTCTGTTGTTGTTCAAAGCACTTTTTCTCGATTGCTTGATGAGCCGTTTGGGATAATGTCTATCTCTCAATTGTTGACCCAGGTTATCAGCATGTATCTCAAAGTCCTCTCTACTAGAACAATTCCTACGGACACGTTGGCTGTGCAATTCTGTTTAGCCCATTAGTCATCTACTTTGCATTTGTAATCCTATATAGTTTGCCTATGCGCGACATTGCTGGACTACCAGTTTGCCCTGAAGTGATGTCACTGAGTAGTTCCCACCATGGAGACCTCGCGAGATCTCGCGATATCACGCCATACCCATTAGTCCTTCTATTTCCCTATTTATTGCCACTAAGGGAGAGCTGAGGGGTTAACACGTATTTTACACCTAGGGAGACTGTTTCCCTTTTGTTGTTGTCCTAATATCGGCGTAATTGTGTTTATCTTGAAAGACGCCGATGCCGGGACTACAATTATGGCTGCCGTGACGATATCTGGTAGTCCTTCGCGCGCGATCACGCGTTATTTCCTAGTGATCGCATTAAGACTACTAAGATGGCCGCGATGATGCAGTTTTGTAGTTTTTACATGAGATCACGCGTGATTTGGAGCGTGGTTTCGAACACAAAGTAGTGCGCAGTGGAATATACTTAATATTTGATCATTAATGGGTATTGAACACTGGAAAAGGTACTGTCCTCTATGTTTTGGGGCAAACAATATAGTATAGGACATGTCACATTGATTATTGGGCTGAGATGCAGTATCCAAGTTAGGCGGAAGGTTACCATACAAACTATCCCCCATAGCCTATTTATACTCAATCCACACTGAGGTCGGTGCCTCCCTCAAGCCTCAGATGACAGCTTGAGGTACCGACGGTTAGGTAAGTGAGACTATTTGCTGCCAAGATACTACAGAGTTGGTATCAAAATGAATAAATAACATCTTGTGATTAGAATCTTGCTGGGATTTAGACCAGTAGTTGTCAGAGCTAATAGTGTTAGGACACTAGTTTGCTGGGTCCACTGGAGCTGCTATGGACCTACTTCAGTTTTAAACTCCGGGAAATAGGGCAATACAGGAAGGAGTTTGACACATAATGATAGGCTTATATGTTTTTAGCTTTATTATGCGACATTTCCTCCTTTCTTCCCTATACCAGTGCGGTGCCTCCTATACCTGAGCAGTGTCCAGGCGAGGTGAGGTAGCTTCACCCATCAGTCGGGGTGAGCATTGAATTTACTACTTTTTTCACACATTAATGTTGGGTGGATAGGGTGTATTGAGAACCGATACAATCAGATATATAGTTATTGTTTGATGTGTTTTCCTTCGCAGGATTCACTAGAGTACGAGTGAGTCGGAGCGTGACAACATATGGTTATTACAGGTTGTACCGTAGTGAACCATCTCTTTTCAGTTTTCCCATTTCTTCTTATGGTGGAGGTGAACTTTCTTCACTTGTGAGAGTGCAACGAGTATAAGAACAGAGGCCCTGATGAATGCCGTGGGATTAGACACCCAATCGGCAGAAACATGTTGGCCCCTTTACTGACAGATATTTGTTACTGTCATCTTGCACTGTTCTGTTTTTAATTAGGAGGCATGTCTTGTCCATAGAATGAAGTTGCGTAAAGGAGGACATTCCATCCTATTTTAAGTCACATTTTCTGTTTTGTTGCACCTTTTTCAAAGCCATCAATAGATCAGTCATTGCGGATGTTTCATCAGTACTGGTGGACCAAATCCTAAGATATCAACACTGTGTGGTTCAGTCCCATTGATCAGGGGACTAGCCGTTCACACTCCAGGGCTTGGCCAGATGATATGACTGATCACAAAAGTCTTTTTTGATGGAAACCCTACATCACTCTTTTGGACTGGTCAGCCACTGATGAATAGTCTATAATGTATCGATCTCTTTTTCACCTTTGTATCCACTTGTTTTCTTACTTGGTCCTTATTCTTTTGCACACACGTTGAGATCTAGGTGACTCCGTAGTGATAGCATAGCTCTAATAGTTAGCTAATAGACCCCCTGTGTTTCTTATGGTGTATATCCCTGACGGTGCCTACTCCGAAGACTTCAGTCATTTTTGAGACATTGCATCAAAAACACCTGTCTCGTCCTCTCCTACCTCTGGTGCCGGGCCTGGAGGAACCGGCTATGGCCCTGTTTCTCACCCCTGCGGTGACGAGGGCGGCTCCATCGAGGTTGCTGAAGAAGTACCGGGCTCCCGATTCGGACCCGGCTTTTCTGAGAACGGAACCCCCTCCTGACTCTGTCATTGTGACGGCGGCCCGCAAGCAACATGCCACCACTCCTTCCTCCACGGTTCCCCCGGATAAGGAGTCCAGGTGGATGGATTCGGCGGGGAGGAAAGTCTGTGGAACTTCCGCTACCTCCATGAAAGCTGCGAGTGCCACGGCGCTGTTGGGCAGATACGACCGCGCCCTCTTGGACACCCTCGAGCGGTTTGCTGAGCATTTACCTCGGGAGAAGCATGAGGACTTCATGGAAGTGCTGAATGAGGGGATGCTGGTGGCTGCTCACGGATTTTGCCACGGAGTCAACCAATGACGCCACGCATGGCTCCGGCTTACGCCCCTGAAACCGGACGCACAGCAGAGGGTGGCCAACCTACCTTTCTCCGGTGAGACCCTCTTCAGGAAGCATGCGGACGATGAGATGGCCCGCATGAAGGCGGAGGCCGAGACGCTAACGGCTTTGGGCCTGGAGAAGCCTAAAGAGACCAAGAAGACGTACCGCCCTTTCCAACGGCGGTTCGGCGGGCAAGGCCGAGGACGAGGCCAGGCTTCGGGACAATCGCAACAGCAACACCAGTTCCGTAAGCCGTTCCAGAAGCGCCAGAAGGGCAGGGGAGGCCAGCAGTCGGCCCCGGCGCCCAAGGGCCAGGCTGGGTCTAGGCCCTAGGAACCTACTTCCCCCGGATCTGTTACCCACTCCGGTAGGGGGAAGCATTCAATTTTTTCTGGCAGAGTGGAGAAACATTACTCAGGACAAGTGGGTGCTGAATATTGTTTGCAATGGATACAGTCTTCGGTTCACCAGCCCTCCTCCAGCAATTCCCCCAGTCAGCTCGCAGTTTCAGCTGCGCGAGCTCCAGGCGGAAGCGGATATCCTGTTGAGGAAAAGGGCGATAGAAGACGTACCTCTGTCTCAGAGAGGAAGAGATCTGTACTCCAGGTTCTTTCTGGTTCGCAAGAAGGACAAGAACGAGTTCAGGCCCATTCTGGACTTGCGGCAGGCAAACAAATGGATTCGCAGGGAAAAGTTTTGCATGCTGTCGTTGCATCAGATTTACCCTCAGTTGCAACAGGGAGACTGGCTATGCGCTATAGACCTACAGGATGCTTACTTCCATGTGCCCATTGCACACAAACACAGGAAGTTCCTGCGGTTCCAAGTCGGCATCAATCACTATCAATACACAGTACTCCCATTCGGACTGAATTCTGCGCCGAGAACATTCTCGAAGTGCATGGCGGTGGTAGCAGCTCACCTGAGGAAGAACAGGGTGTTCGTCTACCCGTACCTGGACGATTGGTTGATCAAGGCATCCTCCTTCTCGTAAGCGCGAACACACTTCCAGAAGACGTGCGTTCTCTTGAACAAGCTGGGGCTGCACATCAACATGGCCAAGTCTGTCCCGACTCCGGTCCAATGCATACAGTACTTGGGAGCCTCCATCAATACGCTGTCAGCAAGCGTGTCTCCTTCGGAAGGGCGACGATTATCACTCCTTCGGAAGGCTCAGGCTCTCATGACGACTCCATCTACAACAGTGAGGACGGTGTCTTCTCTACTGGGATCGATGGCCTCTTGTATCTTCCTGACGCCACACGCACGGCTGCACATGAGACCGCTGCAGGAGTGCTTGGAGGACCAGTGGGATCAGAGGAAAGGATCTTGGGACGACAAGATTCGACTGTCGCTGCATGCTCTTCAGTCTCTGAAGTGGTGGTGTTCGGCGGAGAATCTCCTCAGAGGGGTTCCCTTTCACAAGGACAAACCCACGCAGACTGTCGTGACGGATGCTTCTCTCCTGGGATGGGGAGCGCATTCCAGGACTCTACAGATTCAAGGAACGTGGTCGCCGATGGAGGCCACGTATCACATCAATTTCCTGGAACTCAGGGCTGTTCACTTGGCACTGAAGGCCTTTCTTCCGTCCTTCCAGACCAACTCTCTGCTTGTACAGACGGACAATACCACCACGATGTATTACCTCAACAAGCAGGGGGGCTCGAGATCACGCACTCTGTCACAGGAGGCGCAGGCGATCTGGCACTGGCTGCTAGCCAGAGGACTGACGATAACGGCTACCCATCTACCAGGTGTGCAGAATGTTCAGGCAGACGCACTGAGCAGACTGGTCCAGGAAAACCACGAATGGGTCATAAACAACGAAGTACTAGGAGAAGTCTTCGCAAGGTGGGGAACTCCAGACGTAGATTTGTTCGCCACCACCGAAAACAGCAAGTGCAGAAACTTCGCCTCCAGGTACTTCCAGCAAGGGACGCTGGGAAATGCGTTATGGATCAACTGGACGAAGGGCTTTCTGTACGCCTTTCTTCCCATTCCCCTGATTCCGGCAGTGCTCATCAAGCTGGCCCGATCCAGGGCTCGCATGATACTCATTGCCCCGGAGTGGCCCAGACAGTGGTGGTTCACGGACCTACTTCACCGGTCTCTCCTTCCTCACATTCGGTTGCCGTGCAGGCCGGACCTTCTCACGAAGTTCGGGGGACGGATGTTACACCCCAACCTCTCGTCTTTGAGTTTGGCGGCATGTCTCCTGAGATAGTGCAATATGGCCATCTGAATCTGCCCGATGATTGCATGGACATACTGAAGGAGTCTAAGAGACCTTCCACTCGGACTTCATATGCTTACAGGTGGAAGAGGTTTGTATCTGGTGCCAGTCTAAGAACCATGACCCTACGACCTGTAAGGAAGATGTCATCCTTCCTTACCTTTTACATTTGGCGCAGTCTGGCCTTAATGTGCATTCTATTAAGGTTCATCTTGCTGCATTGACTGCCTACAGGAAATGCCCTTCACAGACTTCCTTTTTCCAGATCCCTGTGATCAAAGATTTTCTGGAAGGATTGAAGAAAGTATTCCCTCATGTCAGGCTTCCTTCGCCTTCATGGGAATTGAATGTGGTGCTGTCCAGATTGATGAAGGAGCCTTTTGAACCTATTCATAAGGCTTCGTTGCAGCACCTGTCCTGGAAGGCGGCGTTCCTCGTGGCCATTACATCGGCCCGCAGGGTGAGTGAAATTCAGGCGTTGTGTTGTACTGAACCTTATACTGTGTTTCATGCTGCTAAGGTTGTTATACGCACTTACCCTAAATTTCTTCCCAAGGTTATTTCTGATTTTCATGTCAACCAGACTATAACTTTGCCTACGTTTTTTCAGAACCCTTCATCCCCAGCGGAGAGGTCTCTCCATTCCCTGGATGTTAGGAGGGTGTTGAAATTTTATCTGGATAAAACCAAAGATATTCGTAGGTCTGACCAGTTGTTCGTCAATTATGGATCGGTCAGGACGGGTCTTGCGACCTCTAAGCAGTCCATCTCTAGGTGGATTGTGTCCTGCATACAATTATGTTACCAAAAGGCTAATAAGACCGTAGGAGGTAAGCCTAAGGCTCATTCCACCAGGGGCAAAGCTGCCACGACGGCTCTGCTCCGTAACGTGCCGATTGCTGAAATTTGCAAGGCAGCCACTTGGAAGTCGGTTCATACCTTTGCTAAGCATTACTGCCTGGACACTGACGCCAGGGCAGACGCTCAGGTTGGGCAGGCTTCGCTGCGGAATTTGTTCGCACAGTAGTGGCGTTATGTATTTATTCTCCACCGCCGCTTTGGTGTGGGGATGGGCTTGCCATTCTATTCACTAGATTATAACTATACACAGAGATCCCCTACTACAGAAGGAGTAGTTTCTGTCCTGTAACTCCAGTTCTGTAGTAGGGGTATCTCTGTTATAGTCATAAGCGCCCGCCCTCCTCCCCGGTGGAGATATTTTATCAGGTACGGAATGCGACAGGTCTGGCGTGCTTCACCTTCAAAAAGAACTGAAAGTAGAGGGACCTGCTATGCATTGTGGGATACTGGGAGAAGTTCTGGAAAGTTCTCTTAAAGGCACAGTATCCTATTTAAGACACATAATGGCAGCTTATGGGGCTTGTCTGTCCCTACCTTCCTCTCTATCATTCCAGAGTCTTTGACTGGGGGAGGCAAGTTTCTCTATGGTAGAAACTGGCAGGCTGTTTTATGTGTAGTGTTTTTTGGTGGAATTTCTAGTTGAAGTACTGGACAGTGTAGCCTGTGGATATAGGCTGCATTATTTTTCTTTAAATTCTCTCTTAAGTGTCTTTGCAGTTTCTGCATTATTTTGACAACTTAAGAGATTATTTTTGATTGCCGGGGTCCACGCACATGGGCGGGACTATTCACTAGATTATGACTATAACAGAGATACCCCTACTACAGAACTGGAGTTACAGGACAGATACTACTCCTTTCTCTTCAGTAGAGTATGACTTTCTCCAGTGTCTTTCCTGGTTTCTACATTTCTGCTTTTGATCTCTGAGAGAACTGGTGAACCAGCGGACTGATGGGGAGCTTCAATTTTTCAATAGTGATTTGGTGGGCTCTAGGTTTGTCATGGCGTTAGAAAGCTAGTGGGTGTATGCTTTAGAGGCTATGTTAGGATCATCTGGAACCTCAAATTGTGAGGAGGACAAGTGCTCCAAGAGCTTTGACTGTCGAGATTTTTCCATGATTTGAACATGGTTGTGGCGTGTGTTGCAGTAGTTGCAAGGGGGAACAGCGTTTACAACTTAACTTTTACCACGCAGTACCTTTACCACGCAACTTTTACAACGCAAGTCGTTACAACGACTTGCGCTGGGGGGCACTGTAGGATAGGGAATAGTTTAATTTACTATCCAAAACCATCCCTACTATCCAGGGGGACTGGAGTTGGAATAGTAAATTAAACTATTCCCTATCCAGCGCCCCCCAACGCAAGTCATTGTAACGACTTGCGTTGTAAAACCTGTGTGGTAAAGGCATGCGTTGTAAAAGCATGCGTAGTATCGACATACATCCAGTTGTAAGTGGTGGACAGTCAAGGGGGATTTCAAATACTACCTCATGGTGGTCTGACCAGGTACGTGGTAGGACTTCTTTTATCTCGATATTTTTAATGTTGGAAAACACCCCATCAAGGGTGTGGCCTGCTTCGTGGGTGCTCTTAGAGACCAGCTGAGTGTGACCCAGCGATTCTAGATCTGTAAGTAGGGTTAGGGGGGCATATTATCAAGGGATTTATCTCTGCTTTTTTGGCTTTAAAAGCCAAGAAAGCGGAGATAAAATTATCTCCCTATCAGCAACAGGGTGCTAACACGCAAATTTGCATGTTAGCACCCTTTTTCTCTACGCTTCCCCTTGCATCTCTAATGAGATGCAAAGGGGGCGTTCCAGAGAAAAATATGAGGAGAAATGTTGTTGAGCAACATTTCTCCTATTATCAAGGATTTCGCTAACCCTGTTAGAGATAAAACAGCAGCGCTAACCACTGCTTTTTTTACACCTGGTATTTTCCTGACTTAGCCATGATATCCTATGGAAGGTGGATATCATGGCTAAGTTTGTGAGCCTCTATCATCAAGCTAACGCCAAACTTCGAGAGATTATCGTTGGTTTTCCAGCGATAATCTCTCAATTGGCAGTTAGTGTGAGGATTTTTATCACTTCTGAGATAAACCTTGCTAATAGCAAGTTATCTCTGCGATAATTTCCGGCGATGCTTAGCGGTAAAAAATTTGTTGCTAATCATCGTTAGCGATAAATATCGCTAAACGTTGGTAATATGCCCCTTGGTGTCTTTGTCAGAGAGTTTTCTAAGGGAAAGTGGAAATCGTCTGAGATGGTGGTTGTGTTTTCAGTGGCTAAGGATTCCACTATATCGTAAAAAGTGGTTAAAAATTGCGTCCTGCTACCCGGTGGACGGTAGAGTAAGATACCCTTGAGGCATTGTGATGGACCCAAAGCAGTGGAATAGTAGATTGCTTCGCAGGTGGGGAGTGGGACATGGCTTATAGAGGTTGTGAGGTTACTGCGGTGAATTATGGCTAGCCCATCACCTGTTTTGATGGCTCTGTCCTGTCTTAAGATGTTGTAGCCCTCTGGAACAGCCACTATCAGGTCTGGTTCCGACGAGGGGTTGGTCCAGGTTTCAGTGACGAATAGAAGATCTAATTTGTGATTAGTGATTAGCTCTGCTATCTCCTCTTTGTGTCTGCCCAGTAACCGGGCATTAATAAGAGCCGCTACCATGTTGATTCTTTTTTTTTTATTGTTAGCGCAGGGAGGGGTGGTGGGTTCTAGGCTTGAGTTATTTTCTACTTTAAAATGACAGTTGGTGCAGACTTTGATAGGAAAGTTGAGCGCTCCGTCAAATATGAACTGAGTGCATAGGCAGCTGACTATTGGGCGAAGGTGTAGTAGGGCCATGCTCGAGTAGCATATCTTGGAGGCTGAGTGTTTTAAGCCAGGGGGTATGGCCCTGGGCCCGGTCCAGGCCGGACAGGTGCAGACGGGCTTGTCTCGTCCGCTGCACGTGTGCTTTCTCTGTACCCTAAGTAATCTAGATGGCGCCAGAGACTGGAGCGCTAACTCCAACATCCGCCGGAAGTGATGCAAAGCTCCCGGCTCAGCCCTCCGAACAACCGGAACAAGCCGTGCCGGACCGGGGCTACGGGAGGATTTGCCTTCAGTAAGGTAGGGGGCCACAAGTAATATCAAGAACAACAGGTGAAATTTTAAAAACAATTGATTCTGTGCAGGTTAAAAGCAGCTAGCGGCGTCTAGCAAGAAGCAGGCTGCCGCGTCCAAATGAAATGAATGAATGAATGACCAAATGAAAGGAGAACCACACCAGGTATATATGTATATAAAATATATGTATTTATTCTAAACACATTCCTCTAGTCTCTTTATGAGGCTAGAGGCAAAAGTACATTCAGTAAACTTATTTAGCCCACAGTAAATTAGCACAATATACTTTGAGCCTTAGGGGCGTACCAAACCATATATTAATAAAGTGGTATAAGAACCACAACTGACATTGATACAAGGCTTAAAGCTTTTAGAACCACTGCGGCCACCAGGAACCACCCAAGGTAGTGACCCAGGGTACCACAGGAGACGCGTGCAGTGTCTAAACACAGCCACAAATCACCATTAATGTCTATGGGGAAAGTCGCAGTTGGAAATTTAAAGATTTAGGACACTTAGAAGAGGACTTTGAGCAAACCCCTTTAGAACTAGGATGTTCTCGAGTCAACACCCACTGGAGCACCGGAGTACTCGAGTTACCTCACCCAGGAAAGCCGGGTGCATAGGTGTCTTTTCGTGTCGGGTTTTGGCGTCTATTTCAATGGCGAGTTGTGAAAAATGCTGCAGGCGACCAAATGGAAAGTGTCCGGGTGGATCCAAGGGTGGATTGGAGATCTGAAGAACCTGAAAGTAGAGGGGACAGAGTCTGGGTCACTTGCCAGTGGCCAGAAAGGCGATGAGAAGATGCCAACCGATGTCAGGTGATTTCAGGTGAAGAAGGTTAAGCTTGACTCTTCAGCCATGAGGACTAGGAGGCTTTGAGGATGACCAGGAGCTGGATTTGAGCTGTCCCACAAAGGATGTTGAGTGCTGTGGTGTCGGTTTCCAGATTGGACCCAACAACCCTTGGCAACAACAACCTATGCAGAAAGCAGAGATTGGCTTTGCTGCAGACCAGCAAGGTTTGGGGGACTCACCCTTTGAAGGGGAGTCAGGGCATGTCTAGAGCAACCAGGAAAGCCCAAGGAAAATAAGAGTTACATTTGTGGGGACCCACCAGTTGACGGACCAGGGTTCGCAAAAGGGTCTCAAGCTGAAATGCTAGAAGCGGGCTCACGGAACACTCGTGGAGTGTGAGCCCACAATCTTTGGCACAGATGTTGCTTGGGGTTTGGACTGCAAGTAGCCCAATGCACAACTTCGGGAAAGCTCAGGAAGTGGATGCACTAGCAAATGTGCACGGTGTCCAGGAGTTCCGGTCCCACGTCACTTGTGACGGCTGCCGGTCTCAGCTTTGCTGGGATATCGTGTCGGCCTCTGAGAAGTCTGGAAGTCTGTGTCCTGAGTCGCAAATACTTCGGGGTCCAGCGGAAGCCTCGGAAATGCAAACCGGCAAGATGCTTCTTTGGTGCCTGCTTGAGCAAGGGAGTCACTCCTTGACCCCAATGGAGATTCTTCTGTATTCTAGTCAATGTAGAATGTCGAAGTTTCAGGATATATGTTACAGAGTTTTGTCCAAGTATAATCTGAAGTCCTAAGGACTGGGGTCCCATACTTATACTTAGTTAGGGGGTTGGACATACTCTGGGGACCCACCTATGGGAGGATCCGGGGAGGGGGTGGCTACACCCCTTTACCTTTATCCAGTTTCACTCCAGAGCAGGGACTGAGTGCCCCTGCAATATGTTTGAACTGAAATATGCACAGGGACACCAAGTGTGCCCCCAGCACAGTCTGAAAAGCATTCTCTGAATGCACCCACCTAGCCCTAATACACTAAAGCCTGTCTGGGAGGTGGTTACACCTCCCTGTGACAGGAAACCTAGTGTCCAGGCCTCCCCTGCCGGAGTTTCGTCCAGCAGCAGGAGGTCAGACCTGTGTCTGTGGCATCTATTTTGTAATGCCAGGGCTCTTTTAAACTATTACCGGTTAGACCAGTGTGTACATGTCTCTCGTTCTAGAAGGGTGGAATTCTACCCCGCCGCCAGGACTGGCGGGGCGGGGGGGGGTTGGATCTTGAAGTGTTTGACACTAAACACGACATGTTTCCATGCAGCCATTCCAAAGTTAGCATTTACTGCAATGTTTTAATAGACTTAAGAGTATATGGTTTGACTGCATCACAGAACAGCCTCAGAGAATAGATTCCAAAAGCTGCAGAGGGGTCCTGCTCATGCATGGGCACCCGCTCACACAAAACCAAGCACTCTGCCTTCAGGGCTGATAAGGCCTGCCATAGGAGTGACTTATAGGTTTATATGTGTCAGTGATTAAAGGTAAATATAGGTAACCTATATATCTTAGTAGGGGGTGCATGCACCACCTTACCCAGGCTGCAGTAGCAGACCTGTGGTGCCATTTTGGAAGGCTTCCCCGGGGGTGGCATTATACATGCTTCAATAAATTTAGAGAGGAAGCAGCTAGGCTGGGGTCTTGAATAGCAGGGTCCCAGCCAGACTAAAGTCGAAAAACTGTGAAACACCAGCAAAAAGTGGGGGTAACCATAGTAAGCAGATCCTACTCTCCTACAGGGTGACATACTCATATTAAAAAGGGAGGTCTTTACCTGTCAAAAATGTGTCAGTTGTCACACTGCAGCAGTCAGGCTAGAAAGGGTAGGCCTGTAGGCATATTTGCACAGCCACTGTAGTCAAAGGCACACATGGTACTGCAGTCCACTAGTGGCAATTAACTTCCTGACTCTGAGTTGATATTATACCCCATATGCTAGGGACTTGCACACAAGTTAACTGTGGCACTCAATTAATCAATCAATCAATCGGTGAATTTGTAGAGCTCACTACTCACCCGTGAGAGTCACAAGTCGCTAAAGGGAAGGGGGGGGGGGGGTGCTGCTACTGCTTGAACAACCAGGTTTTGAGAAGTCTTCTGAAGGTCAGCAGGTCCTCGGTCTGTCACAGGTGGATGGGAAGGGTGTTCCAAGTCTTGGGGGCGAGGTGGGAGAAGGACCTGCCGCCGGTGGTCGTTCGGTGGATGCGTGGAACCCTGGTGAAGGAGAGGTCGGCGGAGCAAAGCTAGAGGTTCGGGTGTAGAAGGTGATCCTCTTGTTGACAGGGAGCCAGTGCAGGTCTCTCAGGCGGGCAGGGATGTAGATGTGGCGGAGGATTCGAGGATGAGGCGTGCTGAGGCGTGCTGAGGCGTTCTGTATGCGTTGGAGTTTGGCCTTGGTTCCCGCGTAGAGGGCGTTGCCGTAGTCCAGCCTGCTGCTGACGAGGGCCTGGGTGACCCTCCTTCTGGTTCTAGTGGGGGATACATCAGTAGATCTTGAGATGCATGCGGAGGGTGTTGAAGCAGAAGGAGGAGACGGCATTGACTTGCTGGGTCATAAATAAGGCAGTTTTACCATTCTGAAAGCACAGGCTCTTTACTCCTGGTTAGCATGGGTAGAGTACACAGAGTTCTAAAGCAACAAAATTAGGGTCCAGAACAAGGTGAAAAATCTGGGGTGGCAATGCAGAAAAGGTAGATTTTCAACCCAGGCTGCCCCCACCAAGAAACAGGCTAGGCAATTCACTAACTCTGCAGTGGCACTTATCTGTTCTATGCCCCTCTGAACCTACCTGTACCTAACTTTCAGTATCTGCCCGAGCAACTGTCCATGGCAAATAGTTCTCACCTGCAGACCCCACCTGTGAGGCTGAAAGCCTTAAAGTTAGGATTTTTATCAGTTTAGGAGTCCTACAGTTAGGAGTTCTAACTTTACTACTCCTAACCTGAGAAAAATCCTAGCTTCAAGACTTTCGGTATTCACAGAAGACATTTAGGAGTCCTAAAGTTAGGACTACTAACATCTGTTAATACCAAAATGAGTAAGTGCCTTCTGTGAATACCAAAATGAGTAAGTGCCCTCTGTGAATACCAAAATGGTAGTACGTTTAGGATATTGTCTTAAGTTAGTTCTGTGAATATGGCCCTCTGTTACTGAGCCAGACGACAGCTTCTTTCCCTAAATCTCTGGGCACCATGGATATCTATCAGGTGCTGGTGTAGCTCTGCAAAGCAGTTACTCAAAATGTGCTCCTCCATAATCAAACTATACAGTGCATCATAATCATCAACTTTACTCGCCTTTATCCAACCATCCAGTGCCTTACTTGACAGGTCCACAAAATCCTCCCAAGATTTGTTTGACTGCTTTTGGCTATCCCTGAACTTCAGGCAGTACTATTCTGGGGTTAGACTAAATTTGCGTTAGGGCCTCCTTCATGGGGCATACTTCACCTGTTCAGCTGCATCTAGGCCTAGGGCCAATAGCGTATCTCTGCCACAAATAGGCATATGCTTACATGGGCTGAACCCTTAGTCCAATTCTGGGAATCTGTGCATACGCAAGGCCTCCTCATATGCTGAAAAGCACTTGTCAGAGTCAACTAGGCATCAAGTCTTTTGGGATGTGGACCATAGGTTTATCTCGCTAGGCATTTCTGAATCCCTGCCACCATCATCTCTGGACTCTGATGCGGTTTGAGACTGCAAGTCCATCTTGCACTGACTCCTCTCATGGGCAACCACATGCTTCTTCTCTTCTAAGGCCAAGGTCACCTTTACTCCTCCAGTGCGAGGGTTGTGGCAGCCTTTCTCTCCTCTGAAGCAAAGGCTAACTTTTTTTCTTCAAGGGCAAGGGTAGTAAGCTGTATGTCAAGGCCCTCTTCACCTGCCAGTCCTCAAGTTCTGAAGGAGACAAACTGAGAGGTGAAACACTTCTCCCTACCCTGGACAATGCAGGTAATGCTCTGCCTTTGGGAGAACACCCGACCGGCACTAGGGCTTCCTGAGTGTCATTTCCCTATTCATCCTCCTTGTCCTCTGAGGTAGACTGTAGCTGATGAACCTCCTCTGAGGGCAATGTGGTAATCCTCATTCTTTAACTGCTTGTCCAGCTTCAGCCCTCATTGCTTGCACATGCTCCTCAGCTCTTACATGCTAAGGCTCTCCATAGTAGCCAGATTCACTTCTTGGTTCCCAAAATCTTAAGGTACAAAAATAGAGTGGAAGAGTTAATGTGTAAAAATAAAATGTTTGCAAAATTACCCAACTGAAAACTGAAAGCTAATTAAAAATCCAAAAAGTAAATTTTTGCTAGCAATTTAAAACAGATTAAATGCCAATGTAAGAAAATTGTTTATTATTTGGGAGGGGTGACGGCCCAACTCAAGTAATAATCACAACTCTTGTCAAGGTGAGCTCTTTAAGTCACTAAATTAACCTGAAGTCAATCCCTTGGTAGCTAAGGCACAGAGCAAGAATGCTTGAAATAAGGCAAAGTGTCAAGTATTAATGCAGTACCAAAACAGTAATTCAGTAAAAACACCAAGCAATAAAAATACCAAACCCGAAAAACAGAGTAAAATATAATATAAAAACTGACACTAAAATAATAAAAATCCAATAGGGGTAACCAGAAATATGAATTGTTGAAGTTTTAAGTCAAAATAGGTCAAACTCCCCCGCTAATTATAGTCTACCAAAGTTTTAAACCAAATCCTACGTGCAATATGAGGCTGGCTGCATTGAAGTGCTGGTTGGATACAATTGGATTGGTCCCGGTGAAAGTCTGAAAGCCAGAAACTTCGAAAAATTATTCTAGGTCCCAATGTTGTAAGGGACTACATTGAAAAAACTGTTGAAATTTCTTCTACATTCAAAAAACCAAAGGAGTGCACTTCTAAGGACCCCAGGACAGCACTAGAAACTCTCAGAATATTGGTCAGAGTCCGACAGCAAAGTTGAGTTCAAGTACACTTGTCAGCTGGGCAGTATAGGAAATACAGCCACACAGGAGGTCAGCCAGCTGATGCTTGAAGTCCACTTCTTTGTCGTGGATACATGGAGGAGCAGGTCCTGTCCTTCAGGGCTCCTCCCAGGTCACAGACAGCCTGCCAGGTTCTCTTCTGTTCTTTTGAAGGTCCAGAAAATATTGTTGTAAGGGGGTGCCACATTTATGCCTAGAATTAGCTAGTGGGTGGATGTGACTCCTGGACACTCCCTCACCAATGCTGTAAAGATCGCTGGGGACAATCCTATCCACGTTTTCAGTAGCTCCTGTTTTTCTTACTGAAAACAGTCCTAAAATGCTATGTGTCAGGGCATTTTCAAGATGGTAAAATTCTTCAGCCACACTAAATTGGGCTCTGAGGATTTTTTAGAGGAGGGTACTTTGGTAATCACTAGTTTCCACCCACATCTAACACTGACATTCAGTTGAAGTAGACCCTTATCCAGAAATCACACCCAGAACTCAAATGCCTGATGCACAGGGAGTTTCCCCACTGTGCATTGGGGTATTGATTGAATTCCCTGCCTTGGACCAGCATGCCAGCCAAGGTTATCTAGTGACATTCATTGTGCCCCATACACCGGGCAAGGCGCTGGCCAGTACGACTTAGCAGCTCAGTGGCAGATAGGTCGCCAGTTGAAGCATCCAGTCAGTGGAAACCTTAGTGTTGCCCAACCTCCACTTTGGGGAAGGGAACTGTGATTTTGTGAGTTGTGGGGACCGGCAGTGTATGGAGGCTCAGGTGTTCCGCAAAACTGGAAATGAGGGTTGTATTCTTTATGAAGTTACGGGTATTTTTCAGTTGCATTATATCTGACTGAAGGACAAGCCCAGCTCTCAACCAACTCTCTGCATGCACGAAAGCTGTGGTTTATTATTTATTCTTTATTTTAGAGTTTTATGTAGAGCAAACTAGAACCGAGACATCGGGTATCAGAGCGCTTTACAGGAGCACCAGTTTCGTTACATGAGGACATACAAGTGCCATAAGGCCTGACCCTAAATGTAACCCTCACTGTTCACAGTTAAAGGCAAAGCATTGTGAGTTACATAAAGCCCAAAAGTTTAGGCCTTGCACTAAAACCCTCATAGAGCAACTGAAGGCTAAGTGCAGAGGACAATATGTACATGGGGGCGGCTGGACACAGGATCTGGGTAAGCATTAGGCCAGTGCTAGACCCATGATGTCGAAGACCATGTGCATTGGATTATGAAGAGAAGTGTTTTGAGCACTGACTGGCCAAAAGTGGGTTGATATTTGATAACAAAAAGACATAGCACATAATACAATATCATTAAAAGACAAAGCATCAGTTTTTACTGGGCAATTAATTATATTTAACTTATATTTCATGTGTCTAAATGGTATTGAGCCTTATATAATCTACTGAACTGAAGTACGATATCAAGTAAATGCAATAATATTTGTAATAAATAACAACTCCAACATTACATTTAAATAATGCAACTGAATGCAAAAAATGTAAATAATAAGTACATGTATTAAAATAAGCAGATACATAAGAGTGCAGCATGCAAAATTGTGCAGCTAAAGATCATATTAGAGAAAAACAAACCAGACACTTAGGGTCAAATAAGAAAATAAAGACATGGAAACCAGGTCAAACTGAAAAAAATAATTTTGAACTGCATGTGCCTGGTAGACTAAATTCCAGGGTATGCCGCTCCTTGCCACTTATGAAATAAATCGTGCTCGAGAACACAACCGTGACTTCCTATCGTTTTAATCAAATTACTGTTGATAAGTAATCTATTGTTCAGGGTTTGCAATCTCACCCTAAAGGGAGGTCTGACTGTTCTAATGCATAGTTACATTAACTGACTCAAAAACACTAATTTAAAAGTGGTGCTTTGTAGTAATCCGTATCGGGTCCCCGTGTTTTTTTTTATGTTTTCATGGGCTCTATTTAGAGCCATATGTAGACCGCTGGGCACTCAAAGGTTGCCAACCACATTGAAACCACATATGTAGGATAAAACTGAGATGTCCCATGTTGGTAATGTGTGGAGCTACATGTCAGCAGGGAAACTGGAGCCTTCTATTGTCAGATTGAATTATTTGAGACATTGTATAGCTTAGTTCTAACATTATATACATGTTCGTTGAAATGTGCCTAGAATCTCACATGGCCTACGTTTTAATTTCTTCTCTGATGTGGCATGTCGTCATCTCTTTGCCTCTACTATTGCTCGCATTCGTCTCAGTGTATACATGCTTTTGATTTTAACATGTATGCAAAAACGTCCTTAATATGAGGCAATTGCATAACGTTTTCAAGATGCATGACTTGTGGCTGGCATGTAAATGTAAATGTATAGGCATTTATAGGCATTTACAGCTCTGTCCTTTTTCCATCAGATTGCATGTAAGAGGAGGTGCAAGCTACTTCCAATGACATGACTACCTTCAGTTTCTGAGTGCGGGTCCATCCCAATCATGCAAGTAGGCACTTCCACATTCACATATCCATAAGCATTCTCTGGTTTCCTCTTACCAGGCATTATCATATCTACCTACCCCATAGCTCCCTGACAGTTTCAAAAGTATGTAATATTTTTGTCCCATAGGTCTACAATTGGGTATTCATGCAATCCTCCGATTTTCTCCCCTCGTTTTGCCACACTTTCAGCTCTGGTCCATGAGGCCTACGCAGTTCCTAATTTGAGCCGGTGGTTTCTTGTGCTCGGCACCAGAACTTTATTGTGAGCACCAGCAGTTATGAGAGTTTGACACATTGTGGCGCTGTTTGCCCAAATTAGCGATGAATACAACAACAGTTGTTTATTAATTCAATATTCATTCAAAATGACTAATGCCTGCTGCCCATGCCATTCTTATAGCTTTGGGAGGGCTGGAATTGTCTGGACAGTCCCACGTATAGGGTGTGATGGATAGTAATTAAGTTGGATTTGTTATTGACGGTGCTGGCAGGGACAATGGGTGGTGCATGCTGCAGTGGCCTCCTGATGAGGGCCCTGGCCCTTATTTTTATACAAATTAAGCCCTGGACCTATGCATATAATGCTTAGAAGAGAGACAGCCAGAGCCTGTTAACTTCTGTGTCCTGTATACGAGAACCTTCATTGATAAGCCAAAATATTAAAATGACTCTCTGCCACATGCGGACAGCCGGAACACTTAATCCACATACCAATCCTGAGGGAATGTAAAATGTTAGGAATAAGAACAACTGTTGTTACCGAATTCGGAGGGTTCAATCCCCTTGTTGGTTATACTAACATCAGCAGCAAAGATACCCATATCATCAGAGTCATGGCTTCAAATCCCAGTATCCTGGTCAGCAACTGGGTTTCCACTGGCAGCGCTCCTTGAGGCTGTCGGTGGAAACACTAGAGAAACCTAGTCGCTAAGTGGGCAGGGCGTCTCCTCCGTAATGGCGGAGGAGTGCCGCCCCACTAAGTCAGTTAACAATATTACAATTTTGTTTCCCACTAACTGAGCCAGGGAGTCTTGGGCAGGGCCGGGCCTCTGCTGGGTCAGCAGAGACTGCTGGGAAATCATCAGGAACAGGAGAGCATAGGAACGCCGAGGCGGCCGGCAGCGTCAGCGGCGGGACAGGTAAGTTTTATTTTTCTGTTTTCTAAATTATTTCCCTAATACTCTGTCCCTCCAAACCTTCACTTGAGTTTGGTGGCAGCTGCCACTGTAAATGGAACAAGGGAACTGATATTTTGCAGGCTGGGACCACTGCTAATTTATGGCGGTTCACTTGCTCCATAGAACGCTAAATGAAGGCTGTAATTTTTATGAAGTAACAGGCATTGTTTGCTGCACTGTACTTGGCTCAAGTAAGTGGGTTATGGCTATAGGAGGGCTGGACACATGGCTCTGCTGAAGCCCTGGTCCTGTCCTGCGTTCAACGCCCATAGTCACTAACAAACTCCTGTGAAGAACCATCAACTTCAAAGTATAGGGTGGATATCGTATCTTATGCGGATGATGCGCAACTGGTGGTTACTCTATCCCACAACCCTGTTGAGTCGGCAGATAATTTTTCTGCATGTCTTGTGGCACTGGCAAATTGGATGAAGTGTAACTGCCTTCGCCTCAACGGTAACAAGACCGAACTTCTTGTGGTCGGCTCCTCTCCTTCTATCTGGTCATCAGCTTGGTGGCCCACTGACTTGGGTGCTACACCCTGATACAGTGAAGAACTTGGGGGTTCTTTTGGACTTCAATCTCACATGCTCCGAACAAGTAGGCAAGATGGCGGGGAAACGTTATGGCATATTAAAGGTCCTGCGTAAAATCTTGGATCTTCTCCCTATTAGAGATAGGAAAACCCTGGTCCATGCACTGGTTACGTCCCATCTTGATTATGGGAATGCCTTGCTCTGTGGCCTCAGTAAAAGGGGATTGAACCAGTTGCAATGTGTCCAAAATGCCACAGTCAGGCTTGTTCTTAAGCTGCCGAGGAGGTCTTCAGGAAAACGTGCACTACAGATCCTGCACTAGCTCCCCATGCGGGAACGTATTCGGTTCAAGACCATGTGCATTAGTCACCGCATTGCACATGGCAGGGGCCCGGCCTACCTTAACAAGATGCTAACTATTTACTGTCCTAGGCGTCTTTTAAGATCCATGGGCAGTATGCAGTTTTTGATACCCTGCATTTATAAAGCACGGATGGGAGGGCGATCTTTCAGGTTCCTGGCCAGCAAACAATGGAATGAACTTCCTGTGGAGCTGCGGATGGAGCCATCAGAAACCAGGTTCCGGCAGAAACTGAAGACTTATCTATTTCCTGAAGATTAGTATATACTTAGGGTCTCACTTTCCCTGCCTCCTCTCCTCTCCGTGGATTGACTTTGATTTTTAGCTGTGTTGGAACGCATCCTAGCGCGGAGACGCACTGTCTTTAGTGTATTCAGGCGCTTAAGAAATGTTTTTATTATTATTATTATTATTATTAACTAAATTAATCTCTTGTTTCAGCCCCTATGTACTCTGCTCTGGGGGGAGTAATGGTGATTGTATCACTCCATATCTAGAAGGGTAATAGAGCTTTACAGCACAGCACAATTTCCTACTACATTGCTTGGGTCTGCAAGTACATTTTTTAAAATTAATTTTGACACCAGTTCAAACACAAGGAGATGATGGACGGAGTGCTGAAACCTTTCAGATTCTCAGCCCCAGTCACAGATCTGGGTTGAATCCCTCATCATTGTTTAGCTCACTTCGCCACCCCAGTTCAGACACAGTGTTAGAACGGGGGTCTCTAGTTGGCAGGGGTACGCACCCTAGTCCTAGTAGGGACCACCACTTCCGACAGGGTAGCTTGGCGCAGCGCAGGAAGGCTTAACTTCAGAGGCAATGTGTAAAGTATTTGTGCAACACACACCAACAGTATGCAGTGAAACATGCACACAAGAGAAGGACACTACACCTATGCGTTATAAAAATAAAAATATCTTTATCTCAGTTTCAGGCAGCTCAATAATCAGATAACTCCAGGTTCCAGGCCTGATCAATAATAAAATGAATCCAGGTTCCAGGCCAGATCAATAATCAATAAAAATGAATCCAGTTCCCAGGCAAGATCAATAATCAATAAAAATGAGTCCAGTTCCCAGGCCTGATCAAATCACCAAAAGTTCATATGTGCCAAGAGATTCTATTTGTAATGTCTTTCTAACAGTGTCCTTTGTATGGGAAATAATATAGCACTTTCTGGCAGTTCTTTTGTAGGCCAACAATCATAAAATACGGTGTAGGGATTCCCAGTTAGCCCACCCTGATCGTACGGGCTGCAGTGTGCTTTTAACCCTGTGGGGGTAACACAATGCGAAGTTAAGGGGCCTTAATTGTCACGCAGAGTGGGGGCCGGTTACCACTTCAGGGTTCCCAGTCTCGGCCCACAATCTCCCAATTACAGTCCCCGCAGTAGTCTGGCAAGAATAAAGTGCTCCAGCGAGGTAGCTTAGGAAAGGGGGCCGAGTTGCGAAGCGCTAAGGTTTTTGACTCAGGAGATGACTTCACGCAGGGCTGAATGCAGCGATCCCCGGCAGGCCAGTGCCCCGGTGCAGTCTCTGGCGGTGTACAGACAAAATATCGACTCCAAAATATCGACTGGACATAATATCGAGTTTTAAATATAGACTGGACAAAATATCGACTGGACATAATATCGACTACAAAAATATTGTTTTTCAGGTAAGTGAAGTAACATCGACTGTATAAAATATAGATAGCAAAAATATCGAATTTTTAATAATGTATAATATTTTATAGTGTATTTTTATGTAATAATATGTGTGAATAGTGTGTATTAATGTTATAAAATATTTTATTAAATGAATTTTGTTTTTATAATAATTGCGTAATGTAATTCTGTAGCGGGTTGTGGGTTTATAGGGGAATAGGGTGGGAAGTAATTTAATAATAATTAATGAATGAATATATGTTTGTTAATATTTTTAATTAATAATTAATTGATAATTAATTAATATTAATTAGTTAATTAATTAATATAATTTTGAACATATTTAGTATTAGTAATTAATTGTTAAATAATTAATTGTAATTAGTTAATTACATTAATTAGAGTAAATTTTTAATATATATAATTTTGTGTTATTTTTAAGTAATTAATTTGGAAAAAATAATATTAATTATTAAAATAATTACAGCTAATGTTCTAATATATTTACTTTATTGTTATTGTTAATTAATAATTAATTGGTAATTAAATAATATTGATAATTTTTGGGTAAAGGAGCATTTTTAGGGTTCAGGGTCAGTTTTCAGTTTTAGGGTAAAGGGGTATTTTTGGGGTTCAGGGTCAGTTTTCAGTTTTTGGGTAAAGGGGCATTTTTAGGGTTCAGGGTCAGTTTTCAGTTTTAGGGTAAAGGGGTATTTTTAGGGTTCAGGGTCAGTTTTCAGTTCATGGGTAAAGGGGTATTTTTAGGGTTCAGGGTCAGTTTTCAGTTCATGGGTAAAGGGCTATTTTTAGGGTTCAGGGTCAGTTTTCAGTTCTTGGGTAAAGGGGTATTTTTAGGGTTAAGGGTCAGTTTTCAGTTTTTGGGTAAAGGGGTATTTTTAGGGTTCAGGGTCAGTTTTCAGTTCATGGGTAAAGGGGTATTTTTAGGGTTCAGGGTCAGTTTTCAGTTCATGGGTAAAGGGCTATTTTTAGGGTTCAGGGTCAGTTTTCAGTTCTTGGGTAAAGGGGTATTTTTAGGGTTCAGGGTCAGTTTTCAGTTTTTGGGTAAAGGGGCATTTTTAGGGTTCAGGGTCAGTTTTCAGTTTTTGGGTAAAGGGGTATTTTTAGGGTTCAGGGTCAGTTTTGGGTTTTTGGGTAAAGGGGTATTTTTAGGGTTCAGGGTCAGTTTTGGGTTTTTGGGTAAAGGGGTATTTTTAGGGTTCAGGGTCAACAAATAAGATTGTAAAAAATTATTTTTATTATTTTCATTTATTATTTAATTATTATAATTTAATTTAAGTAGTTTTAAGTATATTTTAGTAATTAAAATTTAATATTAATTTAATTTAACACTGTTTTTATTAAAGTCGATATTTTTTACATCTATATTATTGTTAACGATATTTTGTACTCGATATTTTTGTACTTACCTGTTTGTAGATACAAACTCGATATTTTGACTGTCGATATTTTGTCCACGATATTTTGGCAAGTCGATATTTTGTCCCTCGATATTATTTCAGTGATCCGTCTCTGGCACACGCTAATACGGAGGGCAGTTCCTGCAGCCTACAACCCGCTCTGGCCCACTTTCCCCACACGGCCTCTCACCTTGTATGATGTCCGATGGTCTTACCAGTGCCACCCGGTTGCAAACAGGCAGCCCTTCTGCACTCCGAGCGTGGCCTCCCTCTGGGATATCCCCTTCGTTGCTGGGCAGCAATCCCCGCTGGCACCAATCCCAGCGCGGCTCCTCTCTGACGTCAGAGGAGCTGCGCACAGGATTCCTGAGGCTCCCGGGCCCGCAGTGGTGATTCCCGGGGATTTTTCAAAGCGTCTTCGATGCGCCTTCGCTCGGTGGCAATTCCTTACGGTGGCAGTCTCGTGTTAAGTCCGGTTCCAGGTGGAGGGCTGGCACCCGCTCTCAGCACCCTGGGGGTAATTTAATTAGTGCATTCGGCCCAGGCCGGCTGCGGTGAATCTTAACATGAGCTGCACATTCCTCAGGTACTGGCCAGCGGCGGCGACCTCAGGGGCACAGCGCTTTCCTTCCCCAGGGCAGGACGGTGCCTCAGGGACCCCGGGTGGTGATGGTAGTGTTTTTCAATATCACAGTGCTCCTAGTCCACAGCGCCTTCAGGTCCCAGGGCAGACACAGCCCTTCTAGCTCACAGCGCGACCAGGTCCAAGGGTAGCAGCGCTGCTTCCTGCCGCTCAGCGCCTCGCTTCTTAGCGCTACAACGTGCAAGCAGATCCTGGGGGGCAGTGGTGATTTGGGGGATGACTCAAATATCCTCCGACACCCAGCGCTGCAGAGGGAGTCCAGACAGCAAGAGAATTTGATGATCCTTATGAATCCTGCAGGGGTAGTCTTTAAGGTTGTAGTCCCCTAAGAGGCAGTTCCTAGGAATTTTGTGGAGACACTCTGGAGGTGGTATTTCCAGTCTCCCTGGCAGGGCAGGATCAGCAGGCAGTAAGGCAGCTCAGTAGGTATGGGCAGCAGTTCCTTGGAGCAGTCAGCCTCCTTCAGACTGGCAATCCTTCCTGGCGCAACGGTCCTCACTCCTGCAGAGATTCCTCATAGTCCAGCAGTGTAACAAAGATGTGAGGCCAGGACCCTCCCTTATATATTCTACAGCCCAGTTACTGGATGGTGGTGGAAGTCTCTGGAAGGGTCTGGGGGCAGGGGCTTCTGGAAGAGTCCAGGGAGTTCTGGGATGTTCCGTGCCTTCCCTGACCTGGCTATCACAGTGACAAGAGACAGGGCCGTTAAGGTTACAGTGGGTAGCCCATCACAGCCCATCCAAGGGGAGAAGGTGTGAATCACCACTCCCACCTCCCAACGCAGGCAGCTATCAGTATTCAGAGGGGACAGGGGAGTCTACAGTGCCCAATCTAAGTGTAGGCAGGACAAGGTCCACTTTGTAAAAGTGGGATTCCTAACGTGGTAGTGCCCAAACCCCATATATCACTGGAAAGAGTTCCCCGCCCGAGTCCAACAAGACCAAACATGACAGATTTATTAGGTCCCATTCAGAAATTATCCCATAAGGGGGGTTCCCAATGTGGCATATCTGGCACAAGCAGGGGCTTGTGCCAGATATACCAGCGTCACAAGGTTTTAGGGGAGAGCACCTGCACCTCAGCACTGTTTAGCAGTGGTGAGGCACCCGGAGTCCTAGGTCCAACAAAAGGTACAGTCAAAATGGGAGGCGCAAGGGCAAAAAGGTAGGGGAAGACCATCCTAAGGCTGACAGGTCCAACACACAGCCATATGCAAATTAGTCTTGACCCTGTTCCTTATGGGAACAGTCTAGCCTAAACTGCCAAGCCAGGTCTTTCCTGGGCCAGAAACAAGCATCCTAGGACCAGTTTCGGGGTACAACCTCTTATTAGCCAGGCTAGCTTGAATCCAGTGGCAAAGTGAGCAAGGGACCCACGTCTGGGCATACCATGCCAACTTAGGGTGAACAAAGAAAACACAAGGAGATGATGGACGAAGTGCTGTGGAGGTGGTGGGTGTGGTAAAGAACGTTGAGAGGGGCATGCAGACTGCCACTCCACCTGTTGTAGCAGTCAGATGAGATGGTGGTAGCTTAAAAGGTTCCACAAACAAAAGTCTATATACTGTTGCTTCACTGGAACTACGGTGCTGATATTAATTCCCCAGGACACTTCTAATGCCAACAGCTAGTCTCTGTGTGTCTCAAAATGTACTTATTTTTCGGGGCAGAGGCAGGAATAGGAGAACCTTGGCATTAGCATTTTTTTCGGGGCTATCTCTGTAAGGCTCACAAAACTCAGTCAGGTCCTGGCACTCTGTTCTCATGTTGGTCCACTTGTCCTTCGAGTGATTGCAGGTTGCACAAAAATGAAAACATGTTGACCAGCCTTGCGGTGTCCATTTTTACTTTGCTCAGCAATTCCCAAAGAGTGCCCCTTAGTTACACCTCATGATCAGTGACACTTTGTATTAATGTGCCTCTAGTTCACCTCGGCACTCCTTTGTGCACTTTTGTCAGTATTTTCTACACTATTTTTGAGCATCTAGACTAAGCCTAATCTTTACGAAGCAACTGCTTTTACAAAGTCATATCTAAATATTTGCTGGATAAACGCTATCTTATGATGTATTTACTAAAGATTTAAGGCCTGAATTCGAGTTTGGTGGATAGGGTCCTCCATCGCAGAGGTGACGGACTGCCCTTTTCTCCAAAATGAAGGTCCAGCTGCCTCATTTAGGGTCAGGCGGAACTATAGTATGTCTCCGCTGCTAACATACTTCGCTGACATCCTGATGTCCTTCTTTATGCCACTTTTTCTGGCTTGCTCTTCTTCCCTCTCCTCCATTTTGGTAAGTGGCTACATGAACATTAAATTGAAGGGCTCAGAGTCCTACTATCCTGGATGACTACAACGTGATCCTATGTTTACTCTGAAGTTACATGTGTTATGAATAATAAAATAAAGTAGGTTAATCTAACAGATGCAAAGCAAGTAAAATAGTTGTTATATTGACTCAACAAATAAAAATATGTTTATACAATACCCTGAACAGAAAGTATCCTCTACTTTGAATTCCACCAGGTCCTTGAAGATCCTCCTAAAACATGAAACAAAAAATATGCAGGTCAGAGCACTGTTACCATAAACAAAAAAGAAAATATAGCAGTTTAAAATGTACGCGAGTGTGCGACCATGTATATGTATACATAGCAAATCCTGGTAGCGGTTTAATCTCAATTTCTATTGCACTACTTTGCTTGTTATCTTGGCCTTGCTACATGATACAGCACAAAACATTTGCCACGAATATATGCTACATGCTCTAATTGATGCTTAAAAGATTTCCCCAGATTGAAGGTGGGGATGAGGTAGTGGGATAATAGAAGTTTCAGAAATTTATTTTTTCCATTGAGATTACCATAGCAAGGTTTCTTTGTCTCTGCATGTGCAAAATAAACTGGACGGATCAGAACCAACCCTGGTATGAAGTAACTGCAATAGGCATGATGCCCAAAGCCTTTTTTGTGATTTCAAATCCTGCAGTTCCTTCTTTTTGTTTTCGTCTTTTTTGACTTTCTTTTTTACCTTCTTTCCTTTTTGTTTCTTTCTTTTTTCTCTTTTCTTTTTCAACTTCTTTCCTTCTTTCTATTACTTTCTGTTTATTTCCTTCTTGCCTTCATTCCTTCTTTTTTCCCATGTCTTTCTTTTTTCATTCTTTCTCGTTTGCCTTCTTTCATTTTTGCCTAATTTGTGTTTCTTTCTTTCTCTTTCATCTTTGTCTTTCTTTCCATCTTTCCTTATTTTGTTCCTTTCTTTCTTGCATTCATTTTCTTTTCTTCTTTCCTTTCCATTTTTGTATCTTTATTGTATTCTTTCCTTTTTTCTTTTTCTCACATCCTTTCTTTATTTTCTGCCTTTTTTCATTCTTACTCTTTTTGTCTTTTCTTTCCTTCTTACTTTCTTTTCTATGGTTTTCTTTTGTTCTTTCTTTTTGCGTTATTTCCTAATTTTCCTTCCTTCTGCCCATCTTCCTTCCTGTCTTTCCTACTTTCTAATTTGCCTTCTTTCTTTCATTTTTTCCTTCTTTATTTACTTTTGTACTTTCTTTTTTGCCTTCTTTGCTTTTATCTTTCCTTTCCTGCTTTCTTTCTTTCTTTCTTTTTGCTTTCTTTCTTTTCTTTCCTCCCTACTTTCTTTTTATGCATTCTTTCCTATCTGCTATCTTTTTTGCTCTTCTACCTTTCTTTTTTGCCTTCTTTATTTCATTCTTTCATACTTCCCTTTTTCTTTCCTTCTTTCATCCTTTCTTCATTTTGTCCTCTTCCTTCCCTTTTTACCTCCCTCCCTAACTTCCCTCATGCTTTCCTTCCTTCCCTTTTGGCGTTTCTTACTTTTTTTGTCTGCCTTGCTTCCTTTTTTCCTTCCTTCCTTCCCTTCTTCGTTTCGTTCTTGTCTTTTTTGTCACAGGCTAGACTGGCAGTCAATGCCATACTCATATTTATTTTTTAGGTCTGTGTTAGTGAAGACCTTTTTATTTTACTAGAAGTATGTATAACATAGTTATTTTAGGGGTTTTCAGGCAGACTTCATCCATTTGTATGTAACTGTATCATTCACATTTCTCTTCCACCCATTCCAGCATGTTTTAAGGGGCAATATTAGCCCACTTAAGCCATTAAGTGCCTTCACTAAGAGTTATGGCATGCTGCCTTTTTATTGGGAGCACATCCACAAACAAGGTAGTTCTCTTCAGTGTTGGGAGTACCATGGTAATGTGTATATTTTTGAGACCAGAAAAACACATTTGATTTTAGCCATTGTTTGTTTTTAGACTAAATGAGTGCCTGCAGCTTCCCAAACAATAAAGTTTTGCAAAAACCATGAGAAAACAAAACAAGAATTGCCAAAAGGCTGGTGGGCAATGCCAAACCTACTGGCTTTGCCAATTCTTGCTCTTTTTAGCCATGCTGCACAGCAGTCACACTGCTATTTAGCATTGTTACAGATCATTGCTAGAGTTGGAAATGCACATGTTGTACAGCATGTACAAAAGGTTATGGCAGAGCCAATAGCCTCAAAGACAATACTTATTTGGATTTGCCAATGCTTCTTAGGTCTCGGCACAACACTCCTGTGGTTCTGAGCAATCATTTACACTCCTGAGGTGTGAACAAAAAATATGACACTAGTCAAATAACCCAGCACATAAAGAAAGCAACTGCGCCCATGTCTACGTGAAAATATATGTGGACGCAAATAACATTTGTCTGTTGTCACAATAAACAGCCATTTCAAAGGAGAAAATATCTCCTTTGAAGTGTGTGTGGCACAGTAAAACATAGCTACGAATGGCAAGAGGTTCAACAAGTTTGATATGAGGAAGAACAAATAAAAAAAAGAACCTCAGTCATAGGGAAGTCAGCGGAAGGACAGGCCTAAAGCTGAAGCAATCAGTAATTGGTCCATGTTCCAACTGAACATAGAGGAAGTGAAACTAGCACGTGATACGGGTGTCCACTGAAGCGTCTATCAAACCAGCAATCAGTGAAAGCATCATCATCATCATGGATCACGTTATTATTTTGATAACTTGTAAACAAACACCCCCCCTCATCTAACTCCCCCCACTGGGTCCCCCGATCCCAAGGTCCAGTGAACAACCATTCAGGTTCGGGCGTCCTCCTGTCGCTCCCGCTGTCTCGGGGACTCTGGACCCTCCGGATTATCTCACGTGGTCGTCGTCTGTGTAGAACTAGGGGCAAAAGCTCTATCTCCTGGACCATCACCCCCATGCCTGTAACACCTCCAGGAGTTTAGCATCCCTCCTAGTACTACGCATGTGTCCCTCCTCCACCAATGCCCATTCCTTTAAATCCGCTTTCCAGCGTGCTGGTAGTGGCCCCTGTTGTGTCAACCAGTGGATTGCTATTCGTCGACTGTCCGTCACCAGTCCTAATACTAAGAACTTTCTACTGGTTTTGCGTTTAGGGTCTTGGGGGATTAATCCCAGGATACAAGTGCGTACCTCCAGAACCACCCTCCACCCCGTGATCCTGTGTAGGTCCTCTAGGATTGTTACCCAAAATCCCTGGATCGCCGGAAATGTCCATACCATGTGTGCGAAATCTGCCTGGCCATAGTGGCATCTGGGGCAACTAGAGTCCCTGGAACTGTCAATGGTGTGTAGGCGTTTGGGTGATAGATATGTCATGTGGATCATATTGTATTGAATCTGTTTAATTCTATTGGAGACCGCCACCTTGCGGGCTCCCTCATGAATCTTCTCCCAGTCCCGTGGCACTATCTCCTGCTGGCTCACTTTCTGCCATCTACCTTCCACCCTAAGAGGTGCACCTTTTCTGTCCTCCCCAAGAGCCCTATACTGGTGCTTGACAAGCTCCTGGGCATCCGGGAACGTAGGCCATAGCTGTCCTGCCGTTGCTGCTATCTTGGCGTACTATAGGAATTTCCCTGGGCCTAACTCAAAGGATTCCACTGCTTCCTGGTACGTAATGAACTGCTGTTCTGGGTAGAGATCCGTCAGTATAAGACAGCCTCCTGCCTTCCATTTGTCAGTGGACATGATGCATTCAATATGCACGAAAGATGACATCAGCCAAAAATCCACCTTCGGGGCGAACAGTTTCACTTTGATAATTTGCTTAACCACCCTGGCCCAGATGGTCACCAACAAACCACCCAGTGGGGGGCCCTGCCTCTGGTGACCATCCAAGTGCCACAAAAGTGCGTCCAGCTGTCTGTCTCCATAGGTGTCGGCTAGGAGTGAACGTTCCCATGAGGGATATGTGTCCAGCCAAGCCACTGCGTGCTGTAATTGGGATGCAAACTAATAAAGTTCCAGATTAGGGATTTCTAGGCCTCCTCTACCCCAGGTGTGTTTCATGACCTCCCGGCTTACCCAACAGCGTTTGCCATTCCAAAGTAAGCGCAGGAGCAGCGAATCAAGGTCTTTGAAAACCTGATGTGGCAGTTTGAAGAAGGAGCCTTGCATTGTGTAAAGACATCATGGCAGTACCACCATTTTAATAAGGGCAATCCTCCCCATCAGTGAGAGTGAAAGTGTATTCAGGAAGTATCCCATCTCCGGTGAGAGGGAGGCAAGATGGCCGCTGAAGCGCTGTGGGAGTAAGTCGCACCCAGACCCCTCTCCAACCGACGCATAAACTCAGGCTCTAATGGAGATATGAGAGCAGTATGCAACCCGCATCTTGGATTCAGCAAGCAGGAAATCTCCACGGAGGAATAGGTGGCCTTACACGCATTCTCGGGAAGGCGAAATCATTGTATACTAAGCTCCTTAAAGCATTTATGGCAGAGATGGGGACTCGCGGCAAAGAAAAACTGCAGCAACAATTACCCATACCCGGCGGTGCAAACAAAGAGACACTACAGAAAGAAGCGGGAAGAACGGGTGCTATCCCGAAAACAAAAGTGCCAGAGATGCGATATTCAGCTTACCATCTGGTAAAGCAACTGGACAAGATCAGATCCCGGTAGAATTCTATAAAACCTTTTGGGATGTGCTAGCTAAAGATATATGGACAATTTGTTGTTTGGCACAGGGGGGCAGAACAGTCCCTCAATCTTGGGCGGGTGCGGATATAATTGTGATCCTGAAAAAAGATAAACCCCCCACCGAACCAGGCTCTTATAGGCCGATTACATTGCTTAACGCTGATGCAAAAATATTCTCCAAAGCACTGGCTAACAGGTTGAGTAAGGTAATAGAAAGAGTGGTCTCCCCTACACAACATGGCTTCATACCTGGCAAAGGAACTACTGAACACACTAGACAGCTGATCACTATTCTGGATGCTGCAGAGGCCTCAGGAGACCCTGTCGCGGCTATCTTTTTGATGCCGAGAAGGCTTTTGACAGGGTCTCTTGGGCGTACTTATGGAAGGCTATGGAGTGGGCTGGTATAGGTCGAGGATATATAACCGCAATCCAGGCACTTTACAAACACCCTAGTGCTAGGATACGTATTAATAGATCCTATTCCAATGCAGTACAGATTAAACGGGGGACTAGGCAGGGATGCCCAGCTTCACCTTTACTATTTGCGATATATTTAGACCCCTACTTAAGAAGGCTTACACAAAATAGGGGGATTACTCCAGTCATACTGCATGAGAAAGAGTATAAATTATTTGCCTATGCAGATGATGTGGCTGTTATAACGCCGACACCAGAGGAATCATTGATTGAAATAGAACAGGAGGCAAGGAAATTCGGGGAGGTGTCCGGATATCTAATAAACAGGGGAAAAACGCAAGTAGTACAGAACAGACACACTATATTTGCAGATGCAAGAGTAGTTTTAGACACAAAGTATTTGGGGGTTAGGGTGACTGCAGATTTAGAAAAATTAGTGGAGATAAATTTGGAACCATTGCTAGGAAAGGTTAAAAGTAACATGGAGAGGGTTAATAACTTACACCTGACTCTTATGGGCCGAATTAATTTTATTAAAATGGTTACTTTTCCGAAATTTCTATATCTGTTCAGCACAATTCCACTATTCATTGAAGGTATATGGTTCAACAGAATAGAATCAACAGTAAATAAATTAATTTGGGCACAGGGGAAGACACGTAGAGCATACCGTTTTTTGACATTACCACGAGAGAGGGGAGGTTGGGGAGCACCTGATTTTAGATTCTACTATTGGGCAACAGCCTACAATACTCTAAAGGGTTATTAGGTGGAAGTGCTAAGCAGGAGGGGAGAAAATGTCCAGCGAATGTATATGAAGCACTTCTGGGAAAGGCGGCAGAAAACGCCTTAGTTACAACTGTGGACTATGCATACTTCAAACACACAAGATTTAAGACTCTGAGCGCGATATATAAAGTCTGGAGGGCAATTAAGAAAAAATTGGGATTGGGAAGGTATAACAGATATCTAAGGCTTTATGTGAGTGAAGTAGTGTGGCTCACTGGTTAGAGGCGGCAGACCCGAGAGCAGAGGACGGCCCGGGACCAGGGTTCGATTCCCGGCGCGGCAGGTTTCTGGACCAACGGACTTGATAATTCTCTCGCCTCGGTGCCCACTCTGATCAGCGATCACACTCAGCAACTCTGGGCATTAGCTTGCCTCATCTTCACTAACGGCCCCACCAGACCGCCGGGGATGCCTGGTCTCACCCTGGAGATACCCATTAAGGGACCATCTCTCAGGGAAGCCAGGAAGGGTTTCGCAGCGGTCGAAGCGCCTTGGGACCCTACGGGTAAGTAGTGCGCTATATAAATGCCAATACATTTACATTTACATTTATATGAATAACGATCTTCCACTAGAAATTTTTAGGGACACAGCTATGAAAGAGTGGGATGAAAAAGGGATCAAGAAATTGGGGGATTTAATGGATTCAGGAGGAGGGTTCTTAACGTTCCAAGACATACAGTATAGGTTTAAAATAGCTGGGAATAGTTTTTTTTAAATATTTACAAGTGAGGAGTTACTTTTACACAAAAGTGGGGGGAGCAGGGGGGATGACAAGCTGTAGGATAATGGACTATCTGGGAAGCAGCCTTTTGTGTTCAATTAGACAGTTGTATGCAGAGCTACAGGTCTACAAAACAGACGACAGAGAGAAATATAGTAAAAAATGGAGCGAACAAGTAAGAGCCCGCCCGGAAGATCTACAAAACTCCTTAGACCTTGGTCGAACTATTTTGTGCTCAGCCACACTTCAAACCCAACATTACAAAACAGTATATTCACTATATCACACACCCGCTAGAATTGCCCAATGGGGAGGTTCCACCGGAATAACATGCCCACGATGCAATTCAACAGATGCTAATATCACACACATGTTCGCACAATGCCCGCAATTATACACCTTAAAATTGGCAATAGAGGAGTTTTTGGAAAAGTCGCTGGGAATAAAAACTAGACTAACTGACGAATTGATAATATTGGGCATAAGTTTAGAAGAAAATATCATCTACCCAGAATTTCTATTCATGGTTACAGCAGTATACAGGATAGTTGTTGCAAAAGATTGGAAAGAGAAATCAGCACCGTCGTTTCAGATCTGGATGGCAAGATTACTATCTACATATAATTTTGAGAGGGCTATATATGATAGAAAAGGCAGAAAGGCGAAAGCTCTGGGGGGCAGGATATGGTTCCCCATTGATCAATGGAAGAGTGGAAAGAGTTAAAAGTATGCTTTCTCTGCTTCTTTTGGTATCATTTGTGAAATATGCACGGAATATAAGATTGTAATATATGATGTATGATGCACCCTATTCATTTTTACTTTGAGAATTAGCATTTATATAACTTTCTAAAAACACAAATCTGTACTTGGTTTAAAAAAAATTTGTAACGATAAAAATGTACTGGTTGTAACAGAAAAAAGGGGGGGGGGAAACTTGAATAAAGACATTTAAAAAAAAAAAAAGAGAGTGGAAGCGTATTCCAGAAATCAATACTGCCCTGGAGACCTCTGAGGATCCTCCCCATATTATGTTGGTAAAAAACGTGCCTGTCCCTGCTTATCCATATCCCATGATAGCGTAACACAACTGGGCACCCAGGGGATCCCTATCTCGGGACCTGTACTCCGCACCGTTTAGTCTCAGACCCCACCAGGTATAGTTGGGATTTGGTTTTGTTGACATACAGTCCAGAGACCTCAGTAAAGCGGCCCAACGCTGCCATCAATAGTGGAAGTGAATGTGTTGGCTCCCGCAGGTATACCAGCGCGTCGTCCGCATACATACGACATGTTCCACAGCTCCAACCTGGATACCCCCCCCCCCCTGGAGAACCCCACGAAAATGGCACGCCAATGGCTCCTTTGCCAGGGCGAACAGCAAGGGGAAAGTGGACTCCCCTGCCGCGTCCCCTTGGCTACTGAAATGGCATCCGAGACATTACGTCCCGTACGGACCATGGCCGTCGGCCTAGTATAAAGG
Source organism: Lissotriton vulgaris (assembly GCF_964263255.1). Lineage (NCBI taxonomy): Eukaryota > Metazoa > Chordata > Amphibia > Caudata > Salamandridae > Lissotriton > Lissotriton vulgaris. The sequence continues at coordinate 2,088,939,780 of NC_141689.1, read as the reverse complement.
AGTTTCACCCAGTTCACAAACCTCTCACCAATCCCCATTTTTAACAGCACCTGCCATAGATATTCCCACTGGAGCGAATCGAACGCCTGTTCAATTTCTAGGAACACCAGGGTGCTCCTCTCACCTCCCCCTTCTAGGGACTGCATGATGTGAGCCATGCGACGGATATTCCAAAGTGTGTTCCTTCCTGGAATAAAACCAGACTGGTCGTCATGCACCAGTTGTCAAAGATACAAAAGCAGTCTGTTCGCCAAAACCTTATAATCTTCAGGTCGACATTAAGCATAGATATCGGCCTATAAGAGGTCGGGAGCAAGTAATCCTTCCCCGGCTTGGGGATCATCACAATCAGCGCTTCGCGCATGGAGGCGGGCAGTATACCCGTCTCCTCAGCCTCCAGGACTCCATCCAGGAGCTGAGGAACCAGGGTTCCCCCAAACTCCTTATAGAGTTCTGCCGCCAGGCCGTCCGCGCCAGGGGATTTAGCCGTCTTCAAGTGTGCGATTGCAGCTTACACCTTTTCTCCCCGAAAAGGCGCCCCTAGGGACTCCTGGCTTTCCGGGTCCAGGCAGGGCAGTTCTGCTTCGGCGAGATGGGCCTCCAGAGATAGCAGGGTGGTAGCGGGCTTGGAATATATTTTTGGGAGGTGTGTGGCAAATACCATGTTTATCTCCTGCTGGGTGTAGACCACCCGACCCTGAGCGGACCATGCTAAGCAATGGATGGGTTGCAAGCCCCTTGCTTACAATATCTCTTGCAAGTGAGAGTGCATGCGCTGTCACAGGTGAGACCAAAAAATTCACAGTTTCATGTTTTTCATATCTGTGACTTCTGCATAAAAGTATTTTGCATCTTCCTGCACAAACGTGTGCTTTAGTAGCTCATGGGACCTAGTTAGTCGCTTGGATTACTGCAATTGAGGTTCTGTGACAATTGTAAGTGGTGTTTTTGACTCGTACGAATATGGTCGAGTCTGGTATCTATGAACCGCAAATGATGAATTTAGTGGGTGTACGCGTTTACGCTGTGCTAACCTGAACTGTTCGTTTGTTTCGTGGGTTTCTTCATCTGAACCCACGGGTTCCATCTTAGATACGGCATCCATTTTGTTTCTTGCCCTCAAGTAGCCAGCGAACGGACGCTGTCCGCTTCGCGACCCTGGGATTCCCAAGCTCCTGCGGAAGACACGTTTCCTTTGGAGATGTCTTTATGATGAGGGGGGTGGCACTGTAAGGCAGATGGCCCCGCTTGAGGCACGTTTTGCCGTGCCGCTCTATTGTCTTAGCTGTGCATTAATTAAGCACGTCCCCTTTGATGCCTGCAACTCGTGTTTCCTGGTACCTCCCCTTTTACACCCTTTTCGATCTGCTCACTGTTCTCATCTTCCCCTGCACCTGTTTCCGTCTCTCCCTCGATTCGTTTACTATTGATTGGAATGTACTTGTGGTGGGAAGATGCGTTTTTACAGTTGGGAACTACCAAATGTTACTGTGATTATGTTCCGGGCCCTGAATACATGAAAGCGACCCCTTTTGCCTTTTACGATGGGAACCAAGTTGTAAACCTTTGTGCACCATGTTATCCTATGCCGGAAAACTGTATAAGAAGAGCGATCCACAGATACAAATCGAATCAGACTCCTCGAACCTACACGTGTTGTACTTCCTGTGACTTCTGTGTTCCCTGCAGTAATAAACCTCGAATCTTTGACGCCGAAGGAAGTGTCCCGTGTGTCTGTCATTTGTACGCCGGAACAGGTTACCCACGAAGGTTTTAGGTGTTATCCCTGGCACCGCTGGGTCTTAGCAGAACCCAGTCCTTCAGTTGGCGCCCTCGTGGGGCTGCATCAGTGGTACCGGTCCAAAGCCCGACGATCGTGAGGAACTTCGTGTGAAATCTCCGAGGGAAGGTGCACCCCGCTTCATCGATCCTGTTGTCGAAATAAGTGGCCCGACGACTTTTCCCGCGAAGATCCCCGCCTCCTGACGGCTGCGACGGACTGCTGCCCTGACTGTAGACCTGTTTTGGCGCCTGGCGTAGACCTTGGTACAGCGAGACGATAGACGGGCCTTCCTGGTGACGCCATCGATCTTTGAGTTAAGTATTTGTGGGTCGCTCCCAGAGTCCTTTGTTGTGTGTGCTTAGTTGTTGCATGGTTCCATTGCATTCGTGGTTCTTGGTACTTTGTTCTTTGTTGTGATATTTGACGTCTGCAGTCGCCAAAAACCAAGGGTTTTGCTCTTTGTAGGGATATTGTGATCCTATAACCCTTGACGTTTGTGAAACTCGATTAGTGTGCACGATGCCTAGCCGTAGTACTTTGTTCAGTTGTTTTAGAAGTTGTGGTGTGGATTCCCGATTGGAGGACTCGCGTCCGATACCTCCGATTGGAACTCCAACTTATGAGCTGTACAGTAAGCATGGATTAGGACCAATTACATTCAATGAGTGTTGGGTTCGATACACTAAGAAAGACGGTGTCCTTAGTTGGCCACCTCATGGTAGTTTCGATACTCCGATTTTAGATAACCTTGAAGCTAAGTTGTTTCAAAGAAAAGCAAGGCCGGCCATGTTTGATTCCTTTTGGTTGTGGCGTAAAGAAGCCAAGCAGAGAGAAATCAAACAGATTAAATGTAATAAGAGAGAAGGTATTGTTACTACGGTAAGAAACGCAGAACAGTTCCAGCGAGATAAGGAGGAAAAGGAAAAGGAAGTTTTCGATAGATTGCAGCGCATGTCTATAGATAAGTGCTATCCCGCTTTACCGGCAGATACGGAAAAGAAGGAGGAAGTTACAGAGGACCCCTTAATGTCCTATCTCATGAAGTCACCACCTCCGTATGTACAGGGTACCGCAGCTCCTGTGGTTCCCCCTGTCCCTGTTCCCCAACCTGCTCCTGTTCCTGTACTCCCAACTGTTCCTGCTCCTCTGCCTGCTTCTGTCCCTACTGCTCCTCCACTTGTACTTCCTCATACTCCTGCTTCCGCTGCCTCTACTGTCCTGGTTTCTCCTGCTGTTCCCTCTGTTTCTGATACTTCTCTTGTTACCCCATTGGGTTACTCTACTACCCCGTCTACTGGACGTCGTGTCCCTTCTGTTGCTGCTAACTTCTTCAATTCTCTTGGACCGATTCTTTAGTCCGCTGGTTCCGATGGTCCCCAAAGGCGAAGTCAGCTTCCCGGTAGTAGGGAACGTGGCTGTCTGTATAACATGGCGATGGCTTGGATGAAATATCCCCTTAGGAATCCTCCACGTGTGGTGATTGAGACGTTCTCTCAGTTCAATATACCGACACAGAGGTACGTGTTTGAGGAAATGTGCAAGGTTTTGCGTGACCAAATATCAGTTGATGCGTCTGAAGAAACAATGTCTGCTCTAACTAATCTTCAGCTTCAGTTTGCGAGCGGAATGATAGTGGGTAGCAATGTTCGACGTGCTGTCGAGCAGTTGCTGTCTTTTCGTCCCACCATAATGCCTCGAGCATTGTTTGTAGAAGATATTGAGGGACCGCTAGAAGCGCCTGGTCAGTATCCCATGCGCGAAGTTCCACCAGTGTGGATGCCAGGTAACCCTGGCGCTGCTTTGCCGATCCTGCCACACTTTCGGAGAGTATGGATACCGATTCCGTGGAAGCGATCGGAAGTTTTGCAGGTAAAGCAATCTTTGCCTGACCCTCGCAAAAATCCTGCGGGGTACTATAAAGAATTGTCTCAGTTAAATCCTGCGGGGTACTATAAAGAATTGTCTCAGTTAGTCACGGCCCCAAAGCTGTGGAACACTCTCCCGCAATCTATAAGATCCTGCCCAACCCTCATCTCGTTCAGGAAGAAACTGAAAACTTGGTTATTCAGCCTCTAATAAGTTTAATAGAGTAGCACAGGAGAGCATACATATGAACAGCGCCGAGACGCCTGCGGGCAATTGTTCGCGCTTAACAAGTGTTAAAAAATAAATAAATAAATAGTGGATGCTACGATAATGAATCTTGCCGACATCGATATGTTGTTTGGTAATGTCGTACCGCAACCGGTATGGGCAAAGATTCGTCAGGAAAATCATGCAAACGAGCTAGGTGGTGACTGGCCTGCTCTTGTGGCAGCAGACACCCGTCAAATTGGTGGGGCTAAGCCTGAACAGCTCATTACCGATCTCCCTCAGAGAATAATCACTCTTATGAAGACGCTTATGCCAGCTATGAAGGTGAATTGGGACAAGTTGTCCGCTTGCAAACAAAAGAAGGACGAGAGTGTCTCTGATTTCTTTACGAGATTTGAGGAGGCATTCATCGATCATAGTGGCCAGGATATGGGCACTGAGGGAGGTCAGAGGTTGTTCGTGGACAAATTTGTGTCTAATTTGTTACCGGACTTAAGCAACAAATTAAGAAATTCTGAGAGTGTGTGGGCTGTTTCTACTTCTGCTCAAATATTGGCTACGGCCCAATATTATGAGAATGGAGAGAAAGAGGAAAATGATCGTGCCGATAAAAAGACGAAAGAGCTCAAAACGAAAGTACTGTTGCAGCAAGCGTATCCTCCACGTTCGAATCAGAACGATTCGCAACAGCGGAATCGATCGCAGTCTCAGTCGAATAGGTCACAATCCCGAAATGACTCCTCTTCTGAGAGATCTTCATTGGGGTACAATCAGTGTGCCTATTGTAGGAACGAGGGTCATCTGAAATTCGATTGTCCAGTCTTGCGTGATCGAAACATTGGTAATTCATCTAGAGGAGGTCGTAGCGGTCCTCAACAAGCATCACGTGGTAGGGGTCGTGGTGTTCAAACTGATCGTTCCAACAATTCTTCCGATTCTAACAATTGTTTTGATCAGCGTGGATCATCACAAAGCAGATCTGCTCAGTACAATGTAGACGATTATTACGTCTATCACAACATCGACGACGGTAATTACTAAGACAGCCATAGACAAAGAGAGGGAGTAGTATCAGTTCCGGTCGATCAGAGAGGGCCTTACGTCGCAGTTGCCACCTCGGGCATCGTTGAGCCTTTTCTGTTGGACACTGGTGCAGCGAAAAGTTCCATCATGCATTCGAAACTCCCTGGCGCACCTTTGTCTGGCTTAACAAATGTTTCCGTTGGATTCTCTGGCTCCCCTGTTAGCAATCCGGTTTCGTGCCCTTTGCCCCTTACAATTGGGCCTCGTGAGCTGAAAGCTCCCTTGATTTTGACTACTGGTTGTGGTGAGAATCTGTTAGGCCTGGATTTGTTGAAACGTCTGTATGCGACTTTGTATTGCTCTCCTGCGGGGGTAAAGCTTACATTGGGTGAGAAAGTTATCTCTCCTATGTACTTGTCCCTCGACAAGCTTCCACCGGAATTGAGTTCCCTTCCAGCATCTTTGTGGGCTACAGGTCCCAATGACGTGGGCCTGCTTGATATCTCCCCTTATGTTGTTCATTTGAAATCAAATGTGCGCTTGCCACGTATTCCCCAGTATCGTATCTCCCTTGATGGTGAACGGGCGCTGTTAGCAATCATCTACGATTTGATTGAGAAAGACGTCAAGTCAAAGTCAAAAGCCAGCTTTATTCGATTAGTTAAAATCATAAAAGCAACAATACAATACAATTTATAAAAACAATTGTTAAACATTAAAATTTGTTTTACATATCGTATATTTCATATGGATAAAACAGTTAAAAATTCAGTTAAAGTGCTATGTAGGTCCGTTCAATAATTTAGATGTTAATACAAAAGCAATACATTCACAGTGTGGTCATACGAAGAGTAGTTGATTTAAAAAATATTGGCTAAGTCTGCAGTATAATGAGGGCGCCCTTCCAAGTCCTTCGGGGATAGCTTCCTGGTTTTTGTGCGCATAGCTGCGACCAGAAAGCTAGCAACCCCGAAGATTATCTTGGTACTCCCTAGTAACTGTAAATGAAGTAACGCTGGGCGCACCTGCATAAAACCTGCTTCCCTTAAGATAGGGACCAGGTATAATTTTCTACTCTTCTTGAAGTGCTCACAAAACATTACAAAATGTATAAGGGACTGTTCTGAGAAGTTATCGCAGCTACAAGCAATTGACTCATCTGGCACCCCCCATACAGGGAAAACTCCCAATGAGTACTGTATGATGTTGAACCTAAATCTAACAAGAAGGTGTCGATGGTATGGACGGCTTACAATTGTTAGATAAGGTTCAATCGAGGGTGTAGTCAAGAGGAGGAAGTTTGCTCTGGCTCTGGGTTTAGTCAGCTCCTCACTCTCCCGCTTTAACGCTGCCCTCCTCAGGAAATTATCCTTAATCCATTTCACGTCCCCCTTGCAAATTGTATTAGGGTGGCTAAAAAGATTGGGCCTACCAAGACTTTCCAGGGCGCCCTTGACATAAGCCATCCACGGGATCTTTAAAACACTATCCAGCGCCATGCAATCCCTAAGAATAATATGGTTAATCCTAATTTCATTGTTCAACCAGGTTTTGGCCCAACACAGCAAAGGTTCCAAGAGAAGCTGATCAGTAATGAAACCCAAGCCTAACTCTGTGTGTAAGGAGAAAACTGGGGTGGATTGTGGGACACTTAGTAGCGTTCTGAGAAACTGATTTTCCACAATCTGCAAATCACCGGTTGAGTGGTAACCCCACAGCGCTGCGCCATAGGTAGCTATGGAAAGGCATTTTGTTTTGTACACTTTCAATAGTGCCTCCATTGGACGTGAGCCTAGTCGCTTTGCAAATCTTAGCAGGGCTGAGGTTGAACGGGTTACGGCAAGTGACTTGGCACACACCTGCGGTTTCCATGAGCCCTTCTCCTCAAAGATCACACCCAGATAAGTGAAGACCTGTACCCTTGAGACCCCCTCACCACAACAACTAAAACTTTTTAATTTTTTCGGCCTTTGCCGCCTCCCGGCCACCATGACGTGCGATTTTTTGTTATTAATCAGGAGGTCGAGCTTCGCCATAAAATCGCCAAAGGCATCCAGAAGTTTTTGTAGCCCCACTCCCGTGCGGGCAAGGAGGACCGCATCGTCTGCATAAAGCAGAACAGGCACTGCGGCTCCCCCCACATACGGGATTTCAAGTGTGGACCCCTCCAGTGCTTTGTCCAAAGAGTTGATGTATAGGGTGAACAAGAGGGGGGCTAAAATGCAGCCTTGCCTGACTCCTCTTCTGGATTTAAAGGGTCTGGTGATGTTGCCTTCCTGAGTTATTCTTATGGATGCTGATAAGTCTTCATGAAGGGCCGCCAAGAAGTCTATAAGGGGCGGATCAAACCCTATCCCAGCTAAAATGGCCCATAACTTGGTCCTATTGACCAAGTCAAAGGCCTAAGAAAGGTCCATAAATGCAAGGTATAAGTGACCCGTTATATTGCCACGGTATATTTGCTGACCAGCATATGTAAATTCAGGCACTGGTCAATTGTGCCCCGTTTCTCACGGAAACCATACTGGAGTTCCGAGAGCACCGCCTTCTCTTTCGTAATGTTATTCAGTCTAGTCAAGATAACTCTGCCGAGAATCTTGACAGCGGAGTCAATTAACGATATCGGCCTGTAGCAGGCCGGATCGTTTCTTGGCCCCTTTTTATATATAGGGACAATAGTTGAGGTGGCCAAAGATTCGGGGAACTCCGCTGTGACCGTTGCATTAAAAACATTAGTGAGTATTTTGAAAAAGACGTCATTGAGGAGACACGGGGAAACGTGTGCAATAGCCCTGTGCTACCCATTCTGAAGCGCACTGATCCGTCTAAGCCTCCTGTTTATCGTTTTGTTATTGATTTACGGGAGGTGAATAAAATTGTGATTCCTCAGTTCCCTGTGGTGCCTGACATTACGGCTCTACTGACTCTGATTCCAGCTTCTGCATCTTGGTTCTCAGTGATCGATCTGAAGAATGCGTTCTTCAGCATTCCGATTGCTGAGGAGAGTAGAGACCTTTTCGGTTTCTCCCTTGGTGGTCGCAGCTTTAGGTTCAAACGTGCTCCTCAGGGCTACTGTGAAAGTCCATCGATTTACAGTCAAGCCTTGAAGAGTCAACTTGATGCGTTTGTGTTGCCGGCCAGTGTGGCCTTGATCCAATATGTCGATGACTTATTGGTGGCTGCAGATACTCAGGACATTTGCAAAATTGCTACGGTGTCGTTGTTGCAACATCTCTGTGACTTACATCACAAGGTGTCACCTTCTAAACTGCAATATTGTTGCCAAGAAGTAACCTACCTAGGTCACTTATTGTCAAAGGAGGGAAGAAGGTTGACCCCAGAGAGAATTGCAGCAATTGCTCGAATGACTGTGCCAACAACTCAGAGAGATGTGCGTGCCTTTTTAGGTATCACGTCATACTGCAGGCAATGGATTCCAAATTTTTCATTGCTAGCGAAACCATTGGTGGCTCTTACGTGCAAGGATGTTCCAACTCCTTTACCATGGACGGAAGAATGTCAGACAAGTTTTTCTGAACTACGTGACGCGTTGTGTTCGGCTCCTGTGTTAGGTACCCCTGACTACAGTAAGCCGTTTACACTATACGTTCACGAGAGGGAAGGTTGTGCGTTAAGTGTTTTGACGCACAATTCGGCGGTAAGCAGCGTCCATGTGCATATTTTTCCTCGACCTTGGACCCGGTAGCTAGAGCATTGCCGAGTTGTCTGAGAGCAACAGCGGCAGCCGCGGTGTCCATCCGACAATCTGCAGGATTGGTCATGGATAATATGCTTACGGTGATGGTTCCGCATGCAGTTGACACTCTTTTGAATCGTACGAAAACCCAACCCAACATCTGACGAGTGCAAGGTTGTCTGGGTACGAGTTGACGCTTTTGGCAAGTCACATCCAAATAAAACGTTGCAATGTTCTGAACCCGGCGACTTTGTTGCCAATTAGTATGGAATCAGACGAAGTAGCACCTCATGACTGCTACTTACGAACGGAGGAAGAAACAAAAGGTCGTGTGGACCTGAAAAATACTCCTTTGGAAGATCCCAATGGGACTTTGTATGTGGATGGGTCGTGTTTTAAGTTGCCGAATGGCGATGTGACGACTGCGTATGCTGTGGTAACATTGAGTACGGTTGTGGAAACTGCAAGATTGAATCAGAATTCTGCTCAGGCGGCAGAACTGATTGCTTTGACTAGAGCGTGTGTGTTGTCGAAAGGGAAACGGGTGAATGTGTTTACCGACAGCCAATAAGCTTTTGGCGTCGCACATAGTTTTGGACGATTGTGGCGAGAGAGAGGTTTTATGACGTCGCATGGCACTAAGATTCAGCATGGACAGCTTGTGAATGATCTTTTGGATGCACTTACATTGCCTGAGCAGGTGGCGATTGTTAAATGTAGTGCGCACCGTAAGGTGACAGATGATGTTGGTCGTGGAAATGCGTTTGCGGATGAGACTGCTAAGGAGACTGCCCGGAACCTTAGCACGAGAATGTATGTGACGAGTTCGGTTAGGTGGCCTACAGAGACTGGTATGTGTGAGGACACTATTGAGAGTGTGAAAGCGATTCAGAATGAGGCCACTGAGACTGAAAAGGCGAAGTGGAAAGAGAGTACGGGAAAGTTGGATGCGAATGGCTGCTGGATCGATTTGTCGGAGCATAAGAGATGGATGTTGCCGGATGCGTATGTGCTAGCTGTTGTGACGATGGCACACGGTTTAGCACATATTAGTGCGAAAGGTATTTGCAAGTTGTTGTCCCCTGTGTGGAAGAATGACGGTATTACTAAGTGTGCTGAGAGATTGGTTAAGAATTGTATGATATGTATGATGTACAACCCTGGTAAAGGAACCCCTACGCCTGCTGGCCATTTTGCTCCCCCTTCATGTCTGTTAGGAATCGAGCTAGTCCTACCTCTGTGACCATGCCTTGCCATCACATGACCAGGGATAGGTAGATAAAAACCAGTCCTACCTTTAGCTCATTGCTCGATATTGCCAGTGTTTGGATTCCCTTCCTGGTTGTTGGTTGTTGCTGAAAGCAGAGAGCTGAGCTTCCTCATTGTCTTCCCTACTCCTTTGAAGCTGTCCTGTTCCTCTCACGGGCTCGTGAGAGGATTTGTGTGCCTTCCTGCTACGTTTTTGGTCCCATTCCCGTTTTTTTGCATTTCCCTTTAGTGTAGGTAGCGGTATCCTGGTATCCCTTCCCTTTTATTGTCCTCCCCTTCTGGTTTGCCCCCTGTGTTCCTGTTTTCAAGTGTTCGGGGGCTCCCGTTCACTCCAGCGTCTTCGTTATCTAAATACGCTGTGTTTAGAAGCTTGTTACGAGCGTGAGCGTCTGCTCGCTGTTGCCGGGCTACGCTTAGCTTCGTTGTTTGCGGAAGTGACGTTTTGGGTCACTCCGCGTCGGCTTTGCTTTCACTCACGCTGGTTGTTTAGCGCTACGGAGGGTTCCCTGCTCCTTGCCCCTTCGCGTTTATACATTTGTTTAGAACTGGGTTTTTTGGTATAAGCTGCAAACTAAAGCCTACCTTTTCCCCGCGTATATTATTTTTGGTTTAAGGACACTTCGTTACTTAGCTCCTTCCCGAAGTCTGCAATTGTCATTTGTGCAGACACCAGAATACTTCTTACTTTCTGGTGCAGTGATTTACGTCCTTACGAAGCAGAGCCTGCACAAGCCACAGGTGAGGAGGGTTGTATGGTGGTTAGGGCATGGTCATTGGAGGTTGGGTACATTAGGATACAGAGTATATGAATGGTTTTGTGTTCCCCTATTTTGTACCACAGGTGCAGAAGCGTAAGGACCGAGGGAGCTGTGTCCTGTAACCTACAAGGGTGGAAGACTTGGTGTCTCCTCAACATTACCACCCTCTTTTCTGGTCCACAGGTACCTCCACAGTGTTTTTCCTGTGGGTGTCCAGTGGGCAGGAGAAGGGGATTGGTGCTTGCTACGTTCCTGCAGTGCTTGGGCCGGTGGGAGTCTAACAGAATATCGAGCCCACGTTAATATAGCACTGCCCGGACTGGCATGGATGAGGATGGGAATCCGATGGGTGGGGATACGGGGGGTCCCTCAATGCAGGATATCATGGGAGCGGTACATACCCTGCAGGCGCAGGTGCAAGAGTTGCAGCAGGAGAATGTAGGGCTGAAGCAGGAGTTAGTGGCGGTGAGGGCCCGTGAACAGTCACAGCAGAGGGGAACTACTCCCGTGATTCAGCCAGCTACCTTCCAGTACACTGGAGGGGCGGGATCTAGTACTGCAAGCGGCGGTTCACCTATAGCAGTAACAGTCTCTACTCCTGTGGCAGTACCTTTGGCCCCCCCTGAGAGATTCACAGGAGAGAGTGATAAATTCGGAACCTTTATGAACCAGTGCCAACTACACTTTATGTGCAGAACTAATGCCTTTCCCGACGACTCTGCTAAAATAGCGTTCATACTATCGTATCTGGCTGGTAACGCGGCCCAATGGGCAATTCCGTTAGTGGAAAATAACGACCGGGTGTTGTACAACTATCAGGCGTTTAAGGTTTTGATGCATAGTCTATTTGCCAAACATGCGTTCATGCAGGCCAGTGACGCCGAACTGTTGAAATTGCGGCAGGGCAGGCAGGACTTGTTGTCTTACATAGCCAACTTCAACCGATTGGTTTCTGAGACGCATTGGCCGACTGAAAAGAGGACATCCTTATTCTATCAGGGTTTAAACGAAGAATTGAAGGACATAGTGTCACAAGTGGTGGATCCGCCGGAGGACTGTGCGGCGTTCATAGACTTGGTGGTGAAATTGAACCATAGGGTGACAGAACGGCGAGGAGAACGTAGCCAGTTTCAGTACTCAAGAGGTGGTTATGTGAGACCAGAGGTAAAAGCAGAGAGTAAAGTTATACCTGAGCCTATGGAGATAGGTGGAGTACGAGGTCCTTTGACTCCTGAGGAAAAGAAGAGAATGAGAGAGAAGAATTTGTGTCTGTATTGCGGACAGGGGGGGCATTTCGCACGTGATTGTCCCGTGAAACCATCTGGATCTGTGTTCGGGAAAAAGGTGGCTTACATACAAGTGGAGCGGATAGCTGAGAAGGAAAGGAAAGTACAATATGAAGTGGTGGGGGCGATAGATCAGGCCCCTAGACATTTTGTGATTAATGCTCAGCTATTGATATCAGCGCAGCACCGTGTCCCGGTGTCTGTGTTACTTGATTCCGGGGCCACTGGGAATTTTATGGATATCTCGATGGCAGATAAGTTGATGGTCCCTTGTCATCTAAAGGAACAACCGGAACCAGTGAGGGCCATTGATGGAACTGAGTTAACCTCGGGGTGTATCACCAGACAGACCGAACCATTGGGTTTAGTGTGTGACAATGGGCATGTGGAATCAGTGGTTTTTGATTTGATCGATGCCCCCTCGTTTGGCCTGGTCCTGGGGGTCCCGTGGTTACAAACACATAACCCCAGGATTGACTGGGTACAAAGATTGGTCACGTTAGACTCGGTACACTGTCTAAAAAGCTGTTATGTTGTGGCGGCGGAGCAGATCAATCCATTGTCCTGTGCCGTGACCGAGACGTGTAGAATCCCTCCTCAGTATGCGGCTTATAAAGATGTGTTTGACAAAGAGTGTGCCCAAGGTCTCCCTCCTCATAGGTCTTATGATTGTAAGATCGACCTTATACCGGGGGCCCCGTTGCCATGTAGTCGGGTCTACGCATTGTCTGAACCCGAAGAGGCTCATCTGAAGACATACATAGATGAGATGTTGTCATTGGGGTACATACGTCCTTCTTCATCGCCAGTGTCATCGGCTATCTTTTTTATACCGAAGAAGGAGGGGTCCTTAAGGGCGTGTGTGGACTACCGCACTTTGAATTCCGCCACGGTTAAGAACCGGTACCCTCTTCCGCTCATCTCCGTGTTACTGGACCAGCTCCGCAAGGCAACAGTTTTTACCAAGCTGGACTTGCGGGGCGCATATCATCTTATCAGGGTTCGGCCAGGGGATGAGTGGAAGACGGCTTTTAAAACAAAGTATGGATTGTTCGAATACACTGTAATGCCGTTTGGTTTGTGCAACGCGCCCGCGGCGTTTCAATTCTTCATAAATGAAGTTCTTGGTAGATACTTGGATCAAACCGTTATAGTGTATTTGGATGACATTCTCATTTATTCAGAGAAAGGTCCTGATCATACTGAGCATGTCTTGCAGGTATTACAGACGTTACAGGAACATCATTTGTACGCTAAGTTGGAGAAGTGTCAGTTTGGGGCTTCTGAAGTGGAGTTCTTGGGGTTTGTCATTTCTGCTGCAGGCATTCGTATGGATCCTAAAAAGATTCATGCTATCGTGACCTGGCCAGTGCCTACGAATGTGAAACAAATACAGATGCTCCTAGGTTTCGCTAATTTTTATCGGCGATTTATTCTACATTTCTCTGAGATAGTGGCCCCAATGACTCGCCTCTTGAGAAAAGGTGTCCCTTTTGATTGGACGGATGAGACTCAAGAGGCTTTTCGTATGTTGTTGGAACAGTTTGTGTCTGCCCCAGTATTGGTGCATCCTGATCCTGCCCTGCCATATTTTGTAGAAACAGACGCGTCCTTGTGTGCTGTAGGAGGTGTTTTGTCGCAGAGAGACGAAGCCACTGGCCATATGCATCCAATCGCGTTCTTTTCCAAGACCCTATTGCCAGCGGAACGCAATTATACGGTCGCAGAGAGAGAACTGCTGGCGGTCAAACTAGCGTTTGAGGAATGGCGCCATTACTTATGGGGTGCCCGTCACGTAATCACCATCTATACGGATCATAGGAATTTAGAATTCTTTCGTTCTGCTAGGGCATTGACACCGCGTCAGATGAGATGGGTGTTATTTTTTAATGAATTCGATTTCATTATAACATACCGGCCTGCAGCCCAACAGGTGAAATCAGATGCACTCTCTAGAATACATGTGGATACGAAGGACGAAGGTTCCTTGAGTGCGAGTAGGACCATGATCGATAAGGAAAGAATCATAGGGGCATTGACAGTGGACGACTTTCCTGCTCTGGTGAAAGACCGATTAAGTCACTTGGATCTAGCCCCTTGGTTGTCCCTGCCACAAATCGAGATGCAGGATGGTCTCTTGTATAAGGAGGGCAAGTTGTTTATTCCACCTGGGTTGAGGGATGAGGTGTTGGAGTGGTGTCATTCCTCTGCCCTGGTAGCTCATCCAGGTATAAGAAAAACTAAGGACCTGTGTATGAGGTGGTTTTGGTGGGAGTCCATGTAAAGAGATGTTCAAGGTTACGTAGGTGCGTGTCCGGTATGTGTCACAAGCAAGCCCTCGCATTGTAAACCCTCGGGACTGTTACAGCCTTTGGCAGTTCCACCCGGTCCATGGCATTCTTTGAGCATGGATTTTGTAACCGATCTCCCGCCTGTCACAGATCTCACCGCCATATTGGTGGTGGTAGATTTATTTACCAAGATGGCCCACTTTATCCCGCTTCCTAAGATACCAACCGCAAAAGAGATGGCGGTGGTGTTTATGTCTTCCATTGTGCGGTTGCATGGGTTACCAGAGGTGATTGTATCCGATAGAGGAGCACAGTTCGTTTCACATTTTTGGACTGAGTTATGTCGGGTACTTAAGACCAAGATATGTCTCTCCTCGGCTTACCACCCTCAGTCTGACGGTCAGACTGAGCGCACTAACCAGACAATGGAACAATATTTAAGGTGTCTGATTACGTCCTTGTCCTGTGATTGGGTAACTGCCCTGCCCATAGCGGAATTTGCCTACAACAACAGCGTGCATTCCGCCTTGGGCATGACCCCTTTTTTCTGTTCCCTGGGTTACCATCCAAGGGCGATGGCCATTCAGCCCACGGGTCGCGTGCCAGCCATTGACAGTGTATGTAAGCAATTGGGAGACGTCTGGGCTTTGGCAAGGAAAGGTTTATTGGATGCAAAGGAGGCTATGAAGGTACAGGCGGATAAGCATCGTGTCCCTGCTCCGTCCTACAAGATAGGGGATCTTGTATGGCTGTCTTCACGTAACTTGAGGTTACAGGGATCACGTAAATTGCAGCCCAGGTTTGTGGGTCCATATCCCATTCTCCAGGTTATTAACCCTGTAGCAATGAAGCTTAGGTTACCTCAGGAGTATAGTGTGCACCCTGTTTTTCATACCTCGCTGCTAAAACCCTATGTGCCGACCGACCGGGTTCTGCCACCCCCTCCTGCTGTCCTGATTGATGGACAGGAAGAATTTGAGGTTCAGGCTATCCTCGATTCAAAGCGAGTCAGGGGACGTCTTTATTATTTGGTGGACTGGAAGGGGTACACAAAGGACGACAGAACCTGGGAGCCCGCTGGGGAGGTTCATGCCCCGCGGTTGGTTCGGGCATTCCATAGATCACACCCCTCTAAGCCCAGACCGGTGGGGAGGATTGTTGGGGGGGGTACTGTTAGGAATCGAGCTAGTCCTACCTCTGTGACCATGCCTTGCCATCACATGACCAGGGATAGGTAGATAAAAACCAGTCCTACCTTTAGCTCATTGCTCGATATTGCCAGTGTTTGGATTCCCTTCCTGGTTGTTGGTTGTTGCTGAAAGCAGAGAGCTGAGCTTCCTCATTGTCTTCCCTACTCCTTTGAAGCTGTCCTGTTCCTCTCACGGGCTCGTGAGAGGATTTGTGTGCCTTCCTGCTACGTTTTTGGTCCCATTCCCGTTTTTTTTGCATTTCCCTTTAGTGTAGGTAGCGGTATCCTGGTATCCCTTCCCTTTTATTGTCCTCCCCTTCTGGTTTGCCCCCTGTGTTCCCGTTTTCAAGTGTTCGGGGGCTCCCGTTCACTCCAGCGTCTTCGTTATCTAAATACGCTGTGTTTAGAAGCTTGTTACGAGCGTGAGCGTCTGCTCGCTGTTGCCGGGCTACGCTTAGCTTCGTTGTTTGCGGAAGTGACGTTTTGGGTCACTCCGCGTCGGCTTTGCTTTCACTCGCGCTGGTTGTTTAGCGCTACGGAGGGTTCCCTGTTCCTTGCCCCTTCGCGTTTATACATTTGTTTAGAACGGGGTTTTTTGGTATAAGCTGCAAACTAAAGCCTACCTTTTCCCCGCGTATATTATTTTTGGTTTAAGGACACTTCGTTACTTAGCTCCTTCCCGAAGTCTGCAATTGTCATTTGTGCAGACACCAGAATACTTCTTACTTTCTGGTGCAGTGATTTACGTCCTTACGAAGCAGAGCCTGCACAAGCCACAGGTGAGGAGGGTTGTATGGTGGTTAGGGCATGGTCATTGGAGGTTGGGTACATTAGGATACAGAGTATATGAATGGTTTTGTGTTCCCCTATTTTGTACCACAGGTGCAGAAGCGTAAGGACCGAGGGAGCTGTGTCCTGTAACCTACAAGGGTGGAAGACTTGGTGTCTCCTCAACATTACCTCTTTTCTGGTCCACAGGTACCTCCACAGTGTTTTTCCTGTGGGTGTCCAGTGGGCAGGAGAAGGGGATTGGTGCATGCTACGTTCCTGCAGTGCTTGGGCCGGTGGGAGTCTAACAATGTCCCTTTGAGGTGATTCAGCTAGACTTCATTCATATGGAGCGATGCAACAACCTGAAGTAAGTTTTAGTTGTGGTTTGCGCATTCTCCCGATGGATTGAAGCCTACCCTCTCAAAGATAACACTGCTCTGTCCACTGCGAAAATCCTACTGAAGGAATACTTTCCTCGGTATGGAATGCCACGGATTGTATGTTCTGATAACGGAAGTGAGTTTGTGGGGAGTGTGATGAAGAGTGTGTGTAAGGGCCTTGGAATTACTCAAAAATTCCATAGCGCCAATCATCCTCAGTCAGCGGGTTTGGTTGAAGGGTACAATGGCACGCTCAAATTGAAGTTAGCGAAGATTCAGGCTACGACTGGTCTTTCGTTGCCTGACGCTTTGCCTCTAGCTCTTTTGTCAACTAGGGCGACTGTACACTCCCGAGTAGGGCTTAGTCCCTACGAAATAGTGTTCGGCCGTCCTGCGAATTTTTGAGGGGTCCCTAGACCCGGTGTGTTTTCTGATCTTGAGTATCCAATGTTGATCGATTATCTTCATGATCTGACTGCTAAACTGAGGTTAATTCACCAACAGGTCTTTGAAGCACTGCCGACGCAGACGGAGGGTCCAGGTCACCAGCTCCAGCCTGGAGACTGGGTGGTAACACGCAACTTTGGACGGAAGCGCAACCTTGAGCCCCGCTTCACTGGACCCTACCAAGTCCTCCTTGCCACGAGGACTGCTGTTCGTTTGGAAGGACGTAAGAACTGGGTGCATGCCACCCATACTAAAAAGGTACCTATACCTTTATCAGCAGACTCGTGGGTGAGGAAGGGCATTGCCTCGTCTGAAACAGAAACATTGCCGACCTTCGTCCCTTTTAGCGACGCTCAGACTGTTGGAGAGCCCTCAGTGCAGCAGAACGACATTGTTGAACATTTGTCATCGCAAAGCTCAAGATCTGAACAATTGACTGATCAACAGAACTCTGTCCCATCATCGGACCAATTGTTTGACGAGCAGACACGTCCTGGGAGAAGCCGATATTTTCTCCGCTCCGACCCTAAAAAGACTAATAAAGATTGAATATTTGCTCTCTCCCCTGGACATTTACGTTACCCCATTGCCACTGATCAGTTGAACACACCTATATATGTATTGGTGATTTTTTTGTAAATTTGAGTCTTTTCCACATATGTGTTTTGCTTCCACAGCTAGCAGACTTTGTACATACTGTTGATTAAACATACCTTACATCCGGGTGAACCGTAGGGCCGCGCGGGTACTTCCTTCTGGTTAGTAGGTCTTGACACTAGGTCAGAGACCGTCGATTCCTAGGAACTCCTGGGGATTGACTATTGCTACACAGAACGAAGTGCGTCAAAAACGTAGCGGACGGTTTTAGAGGATGGTTTTCTCGAAGCTGATGGACATGGAAAAGGCTCAGGCTAGAAGATTCGAGTTGCGTACAATTGTACATACAAAATGCTTCATGTTTCAGGTGTTCCTTTTATTCTTAACTGTTTCTTCATTATTGGTGGGTGGGGTGTATTACATGATACAGTCATTGTTGCCTTCTGCCTTACCTACCCCTACTTCTGAACCTAAACCTACCTCCACTGTTTCTCCTCATTCCTTTCACATCTTACCCCAACACGAGCAGGTTAGACGTGCGGAATTCATGAACAATTCCTTCATTCAGCTCCTTCATCAGCATCAGTTAGTGGTAAACACTACCAATTGTTGGGTGTGTGGGTTAATGCCACATACCACCGATAAGGGAATCCCATACTTGGTCCTCCCTTATAGTTCCCAGGGTTCAGCTCGAGCATTGCAAACAATGTTTCGAAGTGCACTAGATTCTTACCCCAATCGAGAGCCACGTCCTCCACACTTTGGTCCTGGTCCGTACCATAAGTCTTTGGCAATAGCGATTGCAGATTTAGATAGGGATATCTATGAGCCGTCGCTTATCCCAGAGGAAGAGGTACGAGCCTATAGGGATCTTAGTGAGGCTGAGTATAGTGCGCTCGTGGGCGAGAGACAGCTTAGGAGCTCGTCTCCAATATGGGTCGTACCCCACCTTGGTAATTTCTGTCTGAAAGGCCGTGGCCGAAATCAGAGGGCTCACCTTGGAGAGAGTGTTTGCTCTGAGACGTATGTCTTACCAATACTCTCTTCCCCTGTTCTCCTGACTGCCAAGGGTACATATTTTGTCTGTTATGACCGTGCATATACATGGTTGCCCCTTGACTTTGCGGGCACCTGTTATATCGCAAACTTGTTGCCACCGACTTTTACAGTCACCGCTGATTATCACAAGACTAGAATTGTGAGGGGCGTGATTAGCGAAGAGGACACTGCCGGTCAAGAGGCAGGAGACTTTTTCAAGGGTTTCTTTCCGTTTTGGGGTCCTATGATCAATAGTAGGAACCTGAGACAATTGACTCGAGTGGAGGAATCGACAGCTAATATCACTGCCAGTGCCCTTGGCAACATTACAGCGGAGCTTCAGGCGGAACGGTTGATGACGTTACAAAATCGTATGGTTTTAGACGTTGTCTTAGCAGATCGAGGTGGAGTATGTAGAGTGATCCATTCGAGTTGTTGTGTATTCATTCCAGACAACGCTCCGACTGTCTATCAAGCCATCTCGAAGTTGCATAAGATCCCCGAGTCCATACACGTGGACGTAGGGGATTGGACGTTACTCGGGTGGTTTTGGGGCCTGATGTCGACTTGGGGTTGGAAGATTCTGATGATCATCGGGGTTGTTGTGGCATTCCTGTTCACGTGTTGTCTTTGTGTGCAGTGTGGTCCTGCTTTATGTGGCCTCTGTGCTACAACGTGTATAAGGCAGCCCCCTGTTACCAAGGAAGCATTGATGGATAGAATTATGTTACAGCAGCATCTGGATGGTCTGATGAATATCGAGATCGATTATGATTCCGACTAGTGCTTGCCTACATGAGGGCAAAAGGAGCGTCTGAGGTTCTGTGACAATTGTAAGTGGTGTTTTTGACTCGTACGAATATGGTCGAGTCTGGTATCTATGAACCGCAAATGATGAGTTTAGTGGGTGTACGTGTTTACGCTGTGCTAACCTGAACTGTTAGTTTGTTTCGTGGGTTTCTTCATCTGAACCCACGGGTTCCATCTTAGATATGGCATCCATTTAGTTTCTTGCCCTCAAGTAGCCAGCGAACGGACGCTGTCCGCTTCGCGACCCTGGGATTCCCAAGCTCCTGCGGAAGACACGTTTCCTTTGGAGATGTCTTTATGATGAGGGGGATGGCACTGTAAGGCAGATGGCCCCGCTTGAGGCACGTTTTGCCGTGCCGCTCTATTGTCTTAGCTGTGCATTCATTAAGCACGTCCCCTTTGATGCCTGCAACTCGTGTTTCCTGGTACCTCCCCTTTTACACCCTTTTCGATCTGCTCACTGTTCTCATCTTCCCCTGTACCTGTTTCCGTCTCTCCCTCGATTAGTTTACTATTGATTGGAATGTACTTATGGTGGGAAGATGCGTTTTTACAGTTGGGAACTACCAAATGTTACTGTGATTATGTTCCGGGCCCTGAATACATGAAAGCGACCCCTTTTGCCTTTTACGATGGGAACCAAGTTGTAAACCTTTGTGCACCATGTTATCCTATGCCGGAAAACTGTATAAGAAGAGCGATCCACAGATACAAATCGAATCAGTCTCCTCGAACCTACACGTGTTGTACTTCCTGTGACTTCTGTGTTCCCTGCAGTAATAAACCTCGAATCTTTGACGCCGAAGGAAGTGTCCCGTGTCTCTGTCATTTGTACGCCGGAACAGGTTACCCACAAAGGTTTTAGGTGTTATCCCTGGCACCGCTGGGTCTTAGCAGAACCCAGTCCTTCACAATTCCCGGTTGGATTGCTGAACCATTTGCAAAGGACTGAAAATGCTGCAGCATTGTGGGATCTAGAGGTACCTCAGAGTTCATCCGATTGTTCTGTTTCGAACCTGCACCTTTGGTTATCAGTAGTAAAAATGTACAATTTTAAAGCACCTGCATGCCTGCCTGGTCTTAGAAGTCTTTCATTGCTTTGGACCCCTTTAGCTTCAATATAAATTTTAAGAATACAACCCATGCTGTTATAATCCTTGGCAGCCAATCATTTGGTGTTTCAAAGTTTTGATGTTCCCGGGTGGGATAGAAGGGGGTGCTGTGCCTTCTCTGTGATAGTATCTGGTATTCACTGCCATGGAATCTGCACACCATTAATACATTAATAAATGACTTACTCTAAGGGAAGCACTGAAAACTTGGCTCTTCTCTCAGTAGAGTTCAGCAATCTGTTGTTTTCTTTAGTCAGTCAATGTTTTCTCAAGCGCCTGGATGCCTTTCAGGCAACAGCCAGCTTTATAAGTGTCATTTATCTTACATTACACTACGGTATGAAGAAAGGACGGGGTTTGATGCTGAGAACTGTGCGAAAAGCACTGTCCTCTTCTCACCCCTCATAAATCCTCTGTTATCTCCAAATAAAATAAGCATTGGCATAGCCAATAGGTCTCGCCTTTGGGACCTTATAAGTATTTAGTTATGCAGCAATTTTTGAATTAAAATATTTTTCCAATAAATTTGTTCACGTACTGGCACACACACGTATAGAAAATGTATGGCAAGAGGTTTTCAAAACTAGAAATCGTGTTAAAATGAAAGCTTTCGTTTTTGTGTTATTTTTTAAAGAATAAACATCCACAACAGAGTGCGTGGAAAGGGTGCGCCTCTGGAGTAAATCATGAAATAAACACATTAAAAGGGTGAATCCGCCTGAGCGCCAGTCACCGCAAGATTCTTCGGGAATTAGGCAAAGCCTGTTGTCTCCGTGATCTAAAGCCCTGGACTTTGTGAATTACATCAGAGAGATGTGTTTCTAGATTACAAAAATATAGAGTGTATGCACATCTGGGATGTCTCCTCTGGTGTGCATCCCGGCCCGGCCCCAACCCTACCAGCAGCAGTGCAGACAACCAAGGGGGCCAAAGCCCCCTCTCCACGAGCCCCCTTCCACTGGTACCACCCGAAGTTCATTCAAACCGGGATCCAGGTGCCCCCTGGCATGAACCTGGCATGAACCCCCTTACGCCCCTGGCACCAGCAGCCCGGACTCACCAACACCCTGCCCCCCCCTTTAGAAACCCTGGCACCTAAGCTTCCCCCCCCTCCATGTCTGCTGCACCCCTTCTCTTGTCCCCTGTCCACTCCATCACTGGGAGGACCCTCCAGCCGCGCATTAGGGCCTCGTCCCTGAAGCCCTCCTGCAGGCCCGCGCCCCCTTCACGTGCTCCGCTGCCCCCCGGCCAGGCAGGACCAGGCCCCAGCAGGCCCGAGCGGCCCCTCCGCAGCCCCGGTCCAGGGAAGGTAAACTGAAGTTATTCTTCGAAGTCACCGCGCTGCACTGCAGGGACTTCCTCAAAGCTTACAGTTCACAGGTTTGAATGCACTCCGTGTGAGCTACTGACGGCCTCTCAAGGATAGGAGGACACTCGAACCACGCTCATTATCCAACGCTGGCCATGTGAAGGGACCCAGGAGGGAATCATGATGCCCCTGCACCAGGCCAGCGCTTCCAGAAGAGGGTTAACCCCCTGCCCCCTGCGCCAGGCCCCCAGAGGGGTAAACTCACCCTCTGCGCCAGGCCACCAGAGACGTAAACCCTCTCCTTGTGCCAGGGCACCACAGGGTAAACCCACTCCCTGTGCCAGGGCACCACAGCGTAAATTCCCCCTCTGCGCCAGGCCACCCCAGGACTAGCCGTGCTCAGCATCCGCCGCTGGCCGAGTGCAGGACCGCGTAAAGCTCAGGCGCCCCCTCAAACCTCTCCGGAGCAGGAATGAAGCCTCAAGGCACCCAGGCTCCTTCCAATGCTCTTTCAGGGATGGCGCCAACGCAGGGAAAGGACACATTTAAGGAGTGTTTATGGGGACAATCCTGCTGCATAACTTTAAATATCTGTGCAGAGCAGGGCACAACCTTCCGACACCTCGACAACTTTTTTTTAAAAATCGCTCCAAAGTCTTTGCGTTAAATGGGAATTTCTGAAGAATTCGTAAAATTCTTAACCATGAATCCCAATCCCCGAGCAGCGCCGCTCATCTGCAATCAGAATAACATAAACACAACTTGGCACACTGAGCTCAATTATTAAACAGGCCTGAAGGCAGGCGCAAAGTAGTGTGCCTTCTAGCAATTGTGCTTACCTGAGGGCACCGACCATTTTGCTGCCTCGTCCTTTCACATATGGGAATTTCCCTACGGAAAATGCTCTCTCTGGAAAATGCTTTCTCTGGGGCGGGGCCAGGCAGGGCTGGGCGGGGCCCCCACCCCTATCCCTTTTCCGGTGTTCTGGCGCGCTCTGACTGAAGAGAAACATTGTTTCTCTTCAGTCCTGGGTTAGCGGTAGGAGGTCGGAGCAGGCTGCGCACAGCAGCTGCTGCTTTAGAGCCTGTCTCTCTCACAGCTCTCTGCAGATGAGCTGAGGGGGCCAGGGGCCCCCTTCATCTACTGGACCCTGGGCCCCCCCCCGCACTGCGTGGGCTGTGGGGGTGTTTGTTACGCCCCTGGTCAGTCCAAGTACCGCTTCGGCATCTGCCGGCTGTATAGCTGAGAAGTGGCAGGACTATCTCCTACCTTGTGCACTCAAGCGTGGACGCCCAGGATGCAACCAGTGCCAGCAATACTGCCCATTGTCCTCAGACCCGGTAAGGAGGCTTTTCTACAGTAAATGTAAATGTAAATTGATACTTGTATAGCGCACTACTCACCCGCAAGGGTCTCAAGGCGCTTGTACGAATACCGCTGTGGAACCCATCCTGGCTTTCCCTGTGAGGCGTCCACTCCTGGGCAACCCCAAGGTGGAGGCCAGGCATCCTTAGCGTTGTGGGGGCCGTTGTAAGGAAGCTATCTCAATCATGTAGACGCCTAGATGTGTTCATTCCCCACTTGGGTCCTAGATTCAGGCAGCTCATTTTTCTGCTCGGTCTGTGGCTTTACTTTACCTACTTATCCAAGAATTTTTGCTATGGGAACCAATAATCCGATTGGCAATTCCAGATTTTGTAATTTTAATTAAGCCAGGAATAGGCACATGCACATTAAGCACATGTCTGAATAGGCAAATGCACACTAAGCACATGCCTGAATAGGCAAATGCACAATAAGCACATGCCTGAATAATGTGAGATTACTCACAACCATAAAATTGAAATCTGGAATATAGTATAAGCACTGGTACATTAGTTTCCTCTATGAAACATGGCGCAAGGCCAGTTCAGGCCCTGACCTCGCACTCGCTATTGCCGATGGCTACCCTATTTCTCACATAAATAGAGTAGACAAAGCAGGAGGGCGGTAAATTCTCGAAATTCCTTTGCTCCAGTCAGCTCTTAGATTTAGCAAGCAGCGCTGAAGCCCTCTCTTTCACCATTAACATTTTGGATAATTTCTCCATATCAGGAGCACTCATTTATTGTCTTCCCAATCCCAATGCTAAATTCTTCAAAACCCTATCTTCGGCTATTATGCCCTTTTACCTACAACACAACAACTTTTTGGTGCTGCACGATTGTAACTTACATGTCGATGACCCCAGCTGCAAAGTGTGTCAGATTGGGCTCGTTGAAGCTCTGTCTAATCTCAATTTAGTTTAAAGGGTATGCTGACCCACGCACAAGGGAGGTCCTATGCTCAACGTTATTGTTTCTGACATTTCTTCTTTGGAAGTGGGTTTCCTCATCCCTTTAGCTTTGTGAGACCATTTTTTGGTTCCTTTTTGTATACAGCAACCCCTCACACAGGCCCTTAAAAGATTAAGCCAACTTTATACCTCCCCTGGCACTCCATCTCTGATATAACTCTAAACTTGGTCTGCTCTCAATTAGTGGTCAACCAATCGGCAGATATAGATACAGAAGTTTCCACCGTCAGTTCTGACCTGTAGGCCAATCTTTACAATGTAGTACTCTTAATAAAGGATAAGAGTAAACAGCTTTCTACTTCTGCTCCTTGGTTCTCTGCTATGTTTAAAGTGGGGAAGTCGAAATGTCAAATATTAGAGAGGAAATGTCAGTGCAATTTTCTGGAAGAAGACAAACTCAGCTATGAACTAACCCTTCAACAGTTTAGGAAAAATAAAAAACAAGCGAAAGTCTGCCTTACACAAAGCAAATAACGAAGCAGAAAATGCTCATCAAACAATTTTCTAAATGTTCTAAATGTTTAACTCTCTTTTAAACCCTTCAGTAAGAAATCAATCCACTTCGTCATCAGAGGAGTTTGTCAACAATTTGTCAGAATTTTTTTATGATAACGTTTTCAGCATATGCTCAAAATTCACTAATATTAAAGAAGTTGTGACTATGACACACTTGTCTGTCTCCTAAACTTTAAACACAATTCAGTTTTTTCGAGAAGATCTCCATCTAGGACTTCCAGAGTATGATTCACAAAACCCATTTGAGATCCTCTTTGGATTTCTACCCATTCTCATCATACATGGGGATTTCAGTCCTTGAACCCACAGATCAACTCCCTCTTTAACCTCTCTCTTGAGACAGGCATAGGGCCATCTTGCTAGAAAGAGGCACTGGTCCTCCCTCTTAAAAAAACCTAACCTGGACCCTACATGTTCACTTAACTATAGACCCATTTCTCTTCTCCCAGTTTTTGAGAAGATGCTGGAGTCAATGGTTAATCAGCAGATTACCAGTTACATTGAGGAAAGTAATGTCTTTCATTCTTCACAATCTGGCTTCCGTACTGGCTTCAGTATAAAGTAGGCACTCCAATAAGTATCTGATTTTATTAAAACCCGAATTGACCTGGGCACAAATACCATAGTGATCCTACTTTATATATTTGCTGCTTTCGAAACGATGTCGCGTGACATTTTATTACAAAGGCTGGAGAACGCAGGAATAGCCCGTACCATTTGGAAATGGTTAAAATCTTTCCTATTTAACCCAAAGCAAGCAGTACATCTTTCCCCTTTTACCTCAAGCTGCAGACAGGTTAACTGTGGAGCAACACAGGACTCTGCCCTTAGCTTAAGTCTCTTTGACATTTATATGGCCCCTCTTGCTTCCATCGTGCAAGCTTTAGGCTTTAACATGATGTCTTAGGCCGATTACACCCAGTTGATGTAAGCCTTCAAACACCTGGATGTCTCTGTCACAGCTAACGTTTAGGGCTGCCTATCAGCATAGGTGGAGTGGATGGATAAAAGCTGTCTCTGCTTAAACTCGGAAAAGTCTGAGATTCTAATATTTGGTACATGCTATATATTGGAGCTGTCTTATCTCTGGCCTACATTACTGGGCCAAAGTCCGACACCCTCCACTACAGCCAAAAATTTGGGGTAAAACTAGACAAATCGCTATATTTTAATCCACACGTTAATACCATCGCATGAGTCTGCTTTTCTTTGTTCAAATCTCTAAGAAAGACACTTACATTTCTGCATGAACATACTCAAAAATTATCATCCATGTGTAGATTACATTACTCGAGTATGCTAACGTGCTGCATCTCAGATCTCCTCAAGCACTGATAAATAGACTATAGCAGGTTCAGAATGCAACAGTCAGATTGGTTTTGAATATTCATAAACGTCAATACGGAGTGGCCTGAAAATCCTCCACTGGCTCCCTATCAACCAAAGAATAAAATGTAAAAGCTCTAATGATAGCGTTTAGGGCCACTCAAATGAAACATCTGTGACAAGATTAAGACATACCCTTCCAGCAGAGTACTTTGTTCGGCCAACCAAAATTTGCTATGCATTCCTAAGATCGACATAGCAAGAGCAGGAGGTAATTTATTTTCTTTTCTGGCCCCAATACTTTGGATTCAGTTCCCTGAACATGTCAGGAGTACAACAATAGAGGCTACTTTCAAGATCCTTCTGAAAACGTACCTCTTCAGAGAGACTTAATATGTGCCTTTCCTTTATTCTGAGGCTTCTTCTTTTGATATAACCTAGTGCTGGGATGTTCCTTGTGAAGCAGCTGTAACACTTTATAAACTAATATTTAGGAAAAAGGGAGCACAAATGCACCGGGTTATGTGCCTATTTAAACGAGTGAGAAACAACGTTGCACTAATGAATCAATTGACACTATATGTGTTCCTGATGTATTCTGATATTTTATTTATTATTATTTCATCTTTTTTTAGGAAATTTTTAGCTAATAAGAAATATATACAGACAAGGTGCTAGTACATGTGACATAAATATTATGAATAGGTAGTACAAAAAATTGGTATCAAGGAATCAGAACAATTCATAGAATACAGTAACACATTCCCATTCAACGCGTTTCGGTGTGAGCCTGCTTCAGGAAGTTTGTATTTCTTACACAATAATGTTTACTGTAGTATGGATGAATATACTCTGAAGGTATTTATTGAATATGAATTGCATCATGATTCTCAAGTGTGTCGCATTATAGCTTGTGGGAAATAAATCCTCGTGGTGTCTTTATAATAAACAGAGGGATTACGAGGGTCTGCTGATGGATGAGATTTCGCAGCGGTCGAAGCGCCTTGGGACCCTACGGGTAAGTAGTGCGCTATATAAATGCCAATACATTTACATTTACATTTACATGAGATTATCATCGCCCGTTCTTTACCAGATTATTGTGAAACAAGAATAACCTTAGTTCGAAGAATGATAACAACAGAGTGTGGGGAGCTGCTTCTGCTGGAGCTGTGTGTGTACCATCATTGCTTCATGGCTTGAGAAATTTGGAAAGATACGATTGAGTACCTGGAACGGGCGTCTTCCAACGGATCCCTGCTAACTTTATAAACTAATTAATTCATTCAGTCAGTACTAACTAATTGCAGTTGTGAGGCACGGTCCTAATCTAGGCACTTGTATAAAGCAATCTTTCTTTTCTTTAATTTAAAGCACACTGCCCCTATAATTACTAAAGGGAGACACGAGCATAGCTCATCCTATGGTAATAAGCATTCCCAACTCCAACCCAGTCGTTGGGTTAGTGGAAATATGAGTAATGGGACGAGGAAGGTATAATCAGAGTAATACTAATTACTGGTAAGTAATCTAAACATTACCATCTGCTTCCATATTCCTTGTTCCATTACTATATGCTGGCAGACTCAAGCAATAAGACAACAGAAATATAACAGTATAAAAGACACATTTCATACTGAACTAAGCGTTTAATAAGACATAAAAATGCCTTACAAAAACAAATGATGGTACATTCTTGGAATTCAAAACCCTAGTACTAAACTGTAACACCTAGCTTTGAGCAACATTTAGGGCCATAAGTATCAATATTATGAATAGCGATAACCTAATTGCGATTTTCTGTGAATCACACTTACTAAATCACTATTCCTAATGTATAAACTTAGAGTTTCATTTAGTGCTCCATGGTGGGTCACAAATAACCTACCTCATGAATAATAATGAGGTAGGTTGTAATATGCGACCCACTGGGAATCAACGCCATCACAGGCATTGTATGGCATTGCTTTAAAATAAAGCTATCTTTTTATAAAAGGCAATCTATTTTCCTTAAAAAAAAATAGAATGTGTTTAAAAATAAAAGTTTCATTTTTTTCTTTTGTTTGTTTAAGAAGATCTAGTGGTCCCGTAGACCACTGCCTTCTCTTAAATGTACTTTTGTTTTACATACACAAATGGAAAGGGGTTCTAAATAGGCCCCTTCCCATTTGCGAATGCATTAATACTACACGTCTATGGTCAGCAAATTATTAATGTTTTGCAACCGGAATTCAGTCACGAAACATTAATACATACCATTCGGATAATTTATTTAGGAGGGTTGCCACTTCCAAATACCAAATCAGTATTTGGTTGCAATCCAAAATTGTGATTTGGTAACTTGCTCCCAAATCGCAGTTTTGATTTGATACATACCAAAAAATTTTTTTGCAGTCACAAATGGGCCAATTCTACAAATCGACTCATTTGCAACCTCATAAAACTTGATGCATATGGAACTTTATCTATAATGTCTCACAAATGTGGATTGAGTTACCCGGATTGCTGTTGCTGTACACATGTCTGTTATGGAGATTTCTCCCCATTCAGCCCAAGAGGCAGACATGCTTCTACTTAATTAAACCTGAGTATTTCTAGGATGAGGAAGACTAGTGTAGGAAAGTAATCCTTTTTGCTCTGATCACCTTCATTTTGTGACTGGCTCTGGTGGTTACTGGCTGACATTGCCCTGGCCTCTGCTAACCAGGCCCAGTGTCAGTGATCTGTAGTCTAAAGGTATATGGTAATTGCTGTAATTTTAATTGACAAAGACAACCTACCTGTAAGTCCCTGGTACATGGTAGGGCATGTAGGTTTAGGCACTCCAGTGGACTTAATGCTCTTAAGTGTACACTGCTAAGGTATCTGGTGCCATTTTAGAGTTAGGCTTGCCTTGCAGGCTGGATTTAAAATAAAACTATGTCCAAATTCAACGTTGAAATTAAAAATTCCAAAGTCCAAACATACCTTTTTATTAATTATATATCACCTCTAAGGTTTGCACTAAGTGCCCAAAGGGTAGGGTGCTTTGTTATAACAAGCATTAAAAATGAAATAGGTCTCGCCTTTCATTAAGTTAAAGCCATTTGCTTTGCTATACCTGTCGCATTTTCAATGCTAGTTATTGGTGCCTTGAATAGGCTTCCTGACTTTCTCGACTCTTTAAAAAATATACTAGATTTTATCCTGAATGAAAATGTGAATGGAAGTTATTTTACTTGTAAGTCGCGTGCACATTTGCAGGTATTGAGATGTAGACTTTATGAATCAGTGAAAAAAGGACATTTTAAAAGGGGCCGCCTTGCTTGGTGTGTTTAAAGAGGGGGTTTTTCAACAAGTAATGTCCTGCCTTCAGTACCACAAGTGTAAAGGGTCTGAGAAACGAGAGGTGGGTTTGAACTGCAGCCATACCCAGGGGCGTGGCTGCTGTTGGTGCAGTGGCACTGGGGCCCAAAGGCCCGCGGAGCCTTGTGCAACCTGGTCATGGATGTGTACTTTACTGCCACAACAGCAGTCAGAGGGGCCGGGGCCTTGCTTGCACCACAGCATCCTTGACCCAGCCTTTCAAGGAACAAGCGCCCGACAATGCAGACCCCGACTGACAGACAGCAAACAGGCTCAAGGGTCCGGCCCAACACTCGGGCCCAGCCCTTCTGGCCCGGCCTCCGTGGCTGAAGGAGGTGATGACGTTCGGACTGGCCTAAGGGCCGGCCTGACTGGTCAGTGTGAACCACTTCATGGCCTGCTGGGCCGGGTTTTACTGTTGACTCCCCTGCTCTTACCACAAACACATTGCCTGCTGCAACCTTACACCTATGCCCTCCCCATATCTTCCAAAACCCTCACACAGCCTCGTCACGAGTACGGAACACACCACGGACACTTTTTAGCCTCTAATTCACTAAGGAGGACTTTTATTTCCCTGTCAGGCCTATTTCTGTCCCCGTCCGACCATGGAAGTGTTTGATATGCTTCTGGCCCCTGGTGTGAGGTGCGGTGTGGCTGTCCGTGCGGAGGTGGCGAGGGAGCGCTCTCTTTTGTGCACTGAGGTAGGTGTGTGTCGGTGAAGTCCTGTGAGAGGCGAGGGGCCAGCCTGCGTGAGCCGTGCGTGTGTCACATGTATGTGGTAATCTGCTTTCACTATTAGTGACCACGTGTGTGCTGGAGCATTTGAGCGTCGCTGTCTCACTGAAGTGTGCACGTTAAAACGAGGGCAGTGTGGAGCAGAGAGGAGTGTGGCAATGCATTGTGTATGTAAACGACGTGTGTCAGTGAGGGTGTGTGTTTATCGTGACCGGTGTGTCTGGAGTGATTGTGAGGTGCGTGTGCATCGCTGCAGCATCTGGTGGCGTGCTCTTGTGCCTGCTAGTGTATGTGAATGGAAGTTATTTTACTTGTAAGACGCACGCACATTTGCAGGTATTGAGGTGTAGACTTTACGAATGAGTGAAACAAGCGGTGTCTCCTCTTTCTCCATCTATTACTCTGGCAGTCTTTGAAATTGACCGGTTTATGTAAATAGCTTCCTAACGATAATCCCTAAGAGGAACTAAGGAAGGAGGAACTAAGGAAGGAGGGTTGGAGATAGACAGGGCATTGAGAGGCAGTGACCTAGAGGGGAGTGAGTCGGGGGAGAGACTGACAGCGAGAGGAAGGGCTGAGAGAAGAGAGGGCAAGGGGGATAGAATTAGATGAAAGACACAGGAGAAGGGCGTGGAAGTGCTGGGGAGGGAGGGAGAATTATGCAGCTTTTATGACTAATGAAGGCGTGGTGGTGGCGCCAGTAATACGCCTGCTCCCGATCAGAAAGTAAGAATTATCACAGCATGAGGCCCCAAAGTGATAATTATCACAGCATGCCGAGAGGCGCCCCACGCTGCTGGAGCACTCAACTGCGCATTAATTATAGTTGAGTGCTCCAGCAGCCTGGGGCGCCTGTTGACATGCTGTGATAAGTGGGGTCTCATGCTGTGATAATTGTTACTTGCGGCGCACAAGCTGTTCCACTGTGAAGCGCGTTGCACACCTGAATCGGCTCGTGCCCATACTACAATCGGCTCGTGCACAGGTCTGTCTCGAGGTCTGTCTCCCTTGGAGGCAAACACGGTGACTATAGGTCTCATTGGCAACAGCGCTTCGCGCTGCAACGCCAGCGAGACCTAAAAAGCAGGGACAATATAGAAGATGTTATATATGCTCTGGTAAGGAAAAACCGCAAAAGTCATGTTTCCCTAATGTAGTGCTGCTAGGCCCATGAGCTAACACTAGGAAGGATTTATTACATTTAAGAAAGTCTGTCTTTGCATTGGAACTAGCTAGCAACACCATTCAAAGTATCACATTAATGGTCATGTTAAATCCAGCAACTTGCCAAAGTTAGATTTAATGTAACTATTACAGAAAAGTAGTTTTAGAACGTACTATACTGGAGTTACATAAAGAAGCCCTGTGCAGCCTCTTCTGATTGTTCAGCCTCTGACAACCTGAGTCAAGCTGCTCCCTGGGTAGGGGTGAAGAGGCCTGGGGCTGCAACAATACAGTAAGCCATTTGGTGGGAGGAGATTTGCTTCCTGGAGAAGCCAGGGAGAGGAAGTGGGCTGAGGTGATAAGCTGGACTTCAAAAGCAGGAGAACAGATGTCATAGGACCCAGGCCAAACCCCAGCCAGATGGAATCCCCCTAATGATAATCAGGAGAGGGGCTGGAAGGGCATTATAGTCAGATGCTTGGGTTGGATTACACCGAAACCCACACTAAGGAGAGAATGTATTCATTTTGATTTTTGAGAGAACAGTGCATTCTGGGTCCAAAAAATGGCACACTTCGCAAGAAGTGGTAATAGCAGAGTGAGGTAGCTTCACCCCATTGGTTGGGGTGCCTCCCCTCCTGCCAGCCTAGAATAGAGGATAAATATGAGAGAGCTGCAGGAGCTTCTCACATCACTGCCCAGAACAAAAGAAGAAGAAAGACTGCCCTGCTGGACCCTTGGACTGCACCCCAGAAGGCTTGCATTCAGAAAGACTGCACCTGTTGCACTTGCAAGGCTCCACAAAGAAAGGACTGTGCCTGTCTCAAAGGAAAAGGAGTGGATTCCATGTTCAGCAACTGGTACAACAGAGCTGGAACGCACATGGCACAGCGCCATGGCCGTCACCTACCCAGACGGACTTCAGACTTATGTCTCGTATCTTTCTCTGCTGCTGACTCCCTCCCGTGGACTCCCTGCTCTACCTGACCTTTTTCTTTTTTTCCCCTCTTTTCTTCTGTGGATCTTGTTTCTCATGATTGCTAATTACTCCTGTATTGAATTTGTAACCTCTCTGTAACGAATGTGATTATTTTTGTAATTTATAACACCATGTTGCCTTATGTTAAGCGCTAGACCTAGTTTTTTGGCTGATGCCCGGTGGAGCTAACTGATAGCTATAGAGGAGATGGCCCCCTTTGGCCGTCACCTTCACAGCTGGACTTTGGGCAGACCTTCCTTCTCTCCCCCACCCCTTTACCCAACCCCCTTTTCCCCTCTATCCTCCATTTCTTTTCATCCCTATGCTTTTTAAATGTGTTTCTGTTGAGACCAAGCTATTTGGCCGATGCCCAGTGAAGCTACCTGATAGCTATAGAGGAGATGGGCTGTGGACTTCCCCCTCAGCCGTCACCTACCCAACCAGACTTTGGCCAGACTCTCCCTCGTCTCTCCACCCTATTTCCTCCTACCCCTTTACCCTACCCCCTCTCCCTTATAAGCTCCATTTATCTTGTCTTTTTGCTCTTGAAATGTTTTCTAGTAACTGATGTGACTGGTAACTGATGTAATTTTGTAACTTTGTGGAACCCGATGTAAAGTGCTCTGTTACCTCCGGGTCTAGCCAGGGCTATATAAAACTCAAATAAATAAACATAAAAAAAGTAAAAGAGATGAATACCTCAGCTGACGAGCTGCAACTGGATTTTCCTGGACTGCGCAGGTGCATGGTGGGAAATTGAGTCCTAACCCCCAAGAGGCAATCCAGAGTCTCCGAACCCTTGGCTGGTGCAACTGGACCCTTATTTTTCCCAAAGGAAACAAGAAACTGCAACAACTCAAAGTTTGCAAACTTTCTGCAAAGGTTTTCAGGAAAGCACAAGGAGGAGACTGGCTCAACACTGAGAGGCAAGCCACTATTGTTGACTCACAAATTGGCCTGACCGTGCTGGTTTGTCAAGATCCAAGAAACCCGAGGGCTTGTTATCAAGAGAAAAGATCCAAGCCGAAGGTAAACTTTTGACCGGGACCTACCTCAAAATCTATGCGACCCGTGCTCAATTGCCTTCAGCCTAAAACTTTAATTTTGTCCCAGTCCAACATGACCAGAAGGTATTAAATGCTTGACACATACCTGTCTCCTAAGTTAAGACTGACTGCTGAGTATCATCATTGTCATTCATAATTCAAAAGAGGAAGAATAATCTGGGATGAATTGTTGACCTAATCTTAAAAGTATACTGTCTTAAAAATTGGGAGAACAACACTAAAACACTTGTAACCTACTTATAAATCCAGCAGTAGATATAGTTAATAATCCAGAAGCAATGAAAGTTTACAGTTTTAGACAAATGTTTCTACTCTTAGGTCTTAGAATACTAAAACCTTTAAATCATCTGAAGAGCCAACCTTCAATTTTAGACCACCTAGAAGAATGAAATGCTTAGACGGACACCCACTGGAGTCTTAAGGTAGCAGTAGCACCACCCTTATCAAAACCTTCCAGCAGGACTGGCATACTGTTATCTAGGGAACATGACCAAGAAATACATTCTTATCTCCACACTACTTTGAGAAGGCGGACCAACGATGAGCATAAGCTTTTCTAGTCGATTCTCTACGTGATCCCTGAATTGAATTCGCTAGAGATAAGGAAGACATCATCTCCTAACTTAACTTTTGTAGAACCTAGACTTACAACAGTGGAGGAGAGACAAGGGGATATGGATGAAAAGTAATAAACTTTAACTATTCCACTGACAACTCAGTAGAGGGAACCAATTTATTCTCTGTCAATATGGGCAGATCAAAACCACCTCAACTTCATCCCTCTTCATTTTCAATAGAAGACAAGGAATTAGAGCAGTGGGAGGAAAGGCAAAAAACACAGCCTTAGAGCACAGTGATGTCAAATCATCTAACCCCATGGCTTGGGAGTCCTGAAATCTTGCAAAAATGATCCAGGAAGTGTAATGTGACAGTCTGGAAAGAGATCTACTGGCCTGTAACGAATTTCTCTAAAATTCAGACCTGAAACTCATATGTTGTAATAACAGGAATTCTCTGCTCAAACAATCGGCCTTCTGAATATCCCCCCTCCCTTATTTGAACAGCTCTGGTGGAAAGCAGATTCATTTCTGCCCAGCTGAAAATTTCCTGAACTCAAAGACTGAGGGATGCTGAACCCATCCCAAATTATCTGTTTAAACAAGATATGGCTATCATGTTGTCTGTCCTGACCAACACATTTGCTCCTTTTATTTATTTTGAAAGAATTAAAGAGCCCTCCAAAACACCCTTAACTCTGTCCAATTTGACAAATGGTTCCCTTGATGAACTGTTCAATTAACCTGATCTTCCTGAAACTACAAAACAACTCCTCATTCTTTCTTGCTGACATCCACAGTAAGCACCAACAGAGATTGGAGTTACAGGGATACTCCTCTGTCCAGATTAGAGGAATTCAGCTACCAAGTCACCTGGGATACCAAATTGCCAGATACTGGAATTAGACATCAGAAATGTCCCATAGACGGATCTCAATGCTGCAGTATGTATAGGTTAGTAGAGGCCCCACATCTAGACAAGCCCAATGCATAGCATAGGTGTTTTCTGTTCCCATTCATTTGTCTTTCTCTCTTCAAGCATGGTATGCATCTCACACCATCTGGATTCAAAACTCCTTTTAGGAAACCAAAGCTTTAGGAGAAAATTCTCACATTGCCATCAATCATTGATTGAGCGTTCTTTTCAATAATGGAAGGCTTTCTGGCCTATCCTTTATTTTCCGCCGGTGCCTGCTAATCAAAGGGCTCCTTCCAGAGAGCATTTTGGTGTTCTGTGGGACTACTTTCCTACCTGACATAGTCTGTGAAGATAATAATCATCCCCTAGAAGCAGAATTAGCCAATAGGATGGTTTCTGTTTTCACAATGGTCCATTATTAATGTTTGATTTCCTATATGATGGTGTAGACACTGACTAGAAACAATGTAGGAAGTGTGAAAACCAGACTGAGGGGCAAAATAAAGTAAGAACATGTTTAGCTGACCATCGTAGCATTCAATTAATTTCAAAATTATGTAGGCACAAAATGAAAACAAAAACATTGAGAAGGTCAATAGGTCTGCTGTTGACTGCCAGTCTTTTGGCAATTCCTTTGTTTTTGTCCTGCTTTTTAAAAAACATTATTATCCTGGAAGTTGCCGAAATCTCATCAATCTTAACAAAACATTAGCTTAAGGCAGAAATGTAGTTATGGTCTTAAAAAAAGCTCACATTGCCATAGTACTACATTTCACATATTTACTTTGTGTGTTGATGAGCTCCTTCTGAAAGGGCAACAAGGAGTAGCTCAAAGTGAAGTCAGCTAGTGGCTGAAGTTTGGCTGACATTGCCCCTTGATGAATGCTGGAGTGGGTGAAAGAAAATGTGAATGACAGAGCTACAGACTAATGGACAAAGTCTGGTGGAAAATCCCCATAGGTCACTATGGTATAATTTTGGTGAAGTAAAAATTGCTAACACACACTTAAAGATGTCAACGTCATAATTTCAAAATGGGAAGATTTTGCCAAAATCTTGATTCTAGATGAAATGAGAGAAAATAATATTGTCAGAACATTTGACACTTAATTTTAATTTTTTTGCTGCATAATTTAGAAACCATGCTGTATATTTTGGTCTAGCATGCCACATAACTTTAATAGCCCTGACTATGTTAAAGCTCGACCAAGTGGGTAAGGAGTTTTCATTTTGATAATAAAATCCACATTTCACAAGAAATCCTGAAATAGTTCCCACATATATGGGTGTACACACCACTGCACAACAAGATTTAGTGTCAATTACCTGTAACTTTGATCCTAGAATATATATATATATATATAACAATGGGATGCTGCGATCTTGGTATTAAGGCCATAACATGAATACTTATGACATTATTCTTGTTCACTTGAGATCTCATCCCGCATCAATGATGTTGTGTTTATTTGTATATATATTTGCAATATACTGTACAGTCATGGTTTTAACATATATATTTATATATTTATGATACATTATTTATGAATTTATTTTATATATTTTGTAGATACTAGCCTATGAATGGGGTGTTATACATGACTTTTTGTACAGGGTATATATTGTATATAGTGTATATATTGAGATTGATCCTCATGACGCACATT
The DNA here is from genome assembly GCF_964263255.1 of Lissotriton vulgaris. Lineage (NCBI taxonomy): Eukaryota > Metazoa > Chordata > Amphibia > Caudata > Salamandridae > Lissotriton > Lissotriton vulgaris. The sequence continues at coordinate 2,088,903,313 of NC_141689.1, read as the reverse complement.
GCACTTTGCACAACAAATATCGGTTTTGATTTTTGGATTCATCCAGTGATCTTTTTTTGTTTACACATTTATGTAATTGCATTTGCACTTTATTGTTATAGTATGGACTATGATAACATGGCGCTATTTGGGGATTATCCCATGATGTCTGCAAACTTATAGTCTGTTGTCCGTGTCTATGATAAGTGCAACACGTGACCAAAAACCTACCAATCGGAGTGTACTTCCACTTAGCACTAGCACTTTAAAAATTGCCTTTTTCCCAGCGTGCGTCATGTGATCAAGGCCTCTGTGTAGGCCGAAACGTCATGCTGTGTGCCGCTTCCTCGAGGGTACAATAAAGAAAACATTGTTCACTGCACCTGAGGTCTCCTCTCTTCTTCCTGCGCAGCGGTTTCCAGCACTGGGCTCCGGGCGAGAGGCAGCAGGGATTGTTTCATATATATATATATATATATATATATATATATATATATATATATATATATATATATATATATATATATATATATATATATATATATATATATATATATTGCATATATTTGCAGGGATGTTATAGTTAGGCTCAGATTTGACTCGTACTAGACCAGTGAAATTCAACAGTTATAGATACCTGAGCTAACTGTAACTTATGCCCCCGCAATGCACTGCTTATGACCTTACATATTACATCACTGATGGCATGGTCTGTTACATCACTGATGACATCTCAAATGACATGACTGATGACATCATCCAGTGATTCTGAGTATTTTCATTTTGTTTTTGTGTGTAAACAAACATACTAAGGTACCACAAAAGTTAAGTTAGTATACTTTGTGTACTACTAATGAGTGATTCCTTTTTTGAACATAGGTTTTGTGAGTATTTGTGTGACTGTGTGTATTTATATGTGAGTGGGTATCTGAGTGGCTGTATGGGTGTATTAGTGGGGTTTTGAGTAGCTGTGTGGGTGACTTAGAGTTGTGTAAGTGGTTGTATTGGTGAGTGTATCAGTGGCTATATGGGTGGATGAGTGAGTGAATGGCTGTGCAAATGTCTATATGGGTGGGTGAGTGGGTGTGTCAATGACTATAAGGATGCGTCAGCGGGTTTCTGAATGGTTGTATGAGGAAGTGACTGAGTGTGTAAGTGGCTGTATTGGTGAGTGGCTGTTTGAGTAAGTGTTTGGTTAAGTTAGTTGGTGTGGGAGTGGCTGTATGGAAAAGTGAGTGTATGTGGGATTGGCTGTATGGGTGAGTGAGTGGCTGTGTGAGTGGTTGTATGGGTGAGTGAATGGCTCTGTTGAGAGGCTGTATAGCTGAGAGGTGTGGTGCAGTGGCCAGAGTGGCTGACTCCGGAGTGCAGGCTCACGGTTCTATCTACGACAGCAGCTCAGCATCATGTGACTCTGGGCAATAGCTCACTTAATCTCCCCGAAGGCCCCCAGTGCCTTGAAACCGTTAAGGGGTGATATGTTCGTGCTTTACAAATACAAATTATTATTATAATAACTGGGTGTGTCAGTAGCTGTATGGGTGAGTGTTTGGCTGTGTAAGTGGCTGTATGGATGATTGAGTGGTTGTATAATCTGGCTCTATGAGTGAGTGAACAACTCTATGGATAAGTGAGTTGTTATGTAAGTAGTTGTATGGGTTTGTGAATGGGTATGTGAGTGGTTGTGTGAGTGTGTGATTGGTAGTATGAGAGATTGTATGGGGATGTGAGTGGATTTTTGAGTGATTCTGTGGATGATGGCATCAGTGATGTCACTGACCATGTCATGAGTGATGTATTATTTGAGGTAATAAGCAGTGCATTGCAGAGGCGTAAAATATAGTGAGCTCAGCTAACTATAACTGCTGAATTTCACTGGTTTTGTAAGAGTCAAATCTGAGCTTAACTATAACATCCCTGTTACCTTTGTTTTCTATATATATATATATATATATATATATATATATATATATACCTTAGAAACAGTGGGTGGCCTAAGCATGGTAGAAAGGTAAATCTACTAATATATGAATAAGTTTGTCTCTAGAGATAATTAGAAACAGTAATAGCTGGAGTATCCTTCCTAGAGCAGGAATAGCAAATTTCAGCCATGATCGCATAGGAAAAGGACAGTGTTGCATAGAAAATTTTCAGCTGGTTTGCAGGATTAACACTTCCAAATATTTAAATTCCTAAAGACCCTTGAAAACAAGGGGTCTGATTCACAAAGGTAAAATAGAGCAAACGTCTAACTTTACGACTTTCGGTATTCACAAAGGGCATTTGCTACTCGTAAATGCCCTTTGTAAATACCAAAAGTCCTAAATTTCAACTTTTGGTTTTCAAAAAGAGAATTTCCGAGTAGTAAATGCTCTTTGTGAATACCAAAAGTCGTAAAGTTAGACTTGCGTCTCAGTTTACCTTTGTGAATCGGGCCCACTGTAATTATCAATGATATTTAATATTACAGCTCCTAAATAAATTTTACAAAACTTTTTTTATTGCTTGTTTAAAATCTGACATGATTTTAGAAATATTATAAAGATATCAAATATATAAATGTCTTTAACAATGGTCCCTTCTACCAATGTTAAGTTGATTACATAGAGGTTTTGATAAACACTATACACTTTTAAAAAAAAAATTAAGCAACCTCAAGCAACTAGAACCTAATGATTTACCAGATGGACTAAAAGTAAGTACAATTTCTGAGTTGGTGTTTTGCATGGCATGTATTGTTCTGGAACACTACATATTATGATTAATAAATTAATCATACAAGTTAATTTGTGGGAACTATTCACCACAAGTCTGCCAAAGTACTAACACTTTCTGATTTATAATTTTGCATTTGTATGTGTAGAACAAGAAATAGAAAGAAACATATAATAAGTTTACTACACATTTTTCAGGAGAAATATTTTAGTTACAAAGTTATAATGCAGGAAGCACCAGCTTCTAAAAGAAGGGGTTCACTCAACACATGTATAAATCAACATAAATACATATGTATGATGCAGGATGTTTTGATGAGCTAAGATGACCTTAACTGTGGGACACTTTGTTTAATCAGAAAGTTTTCTAAAGGAAATTTCCAGAAGGAGCAGGTGAAAATTCACAGGGTGGGAAGGCAAGCTTGAAAATTTTGAAATTACATACGTCAGATTTGAATCTCTTCATCCTTCTGGCATGAAGTTGTGGAACGAGTTGCAGCAAAGGATGCAGGACAGACGACTGAGAGGACATGAATACAGACACATGAAAACATTGAACTGCTTACTTTGTGGGGTCATTATCTATCTACATGAAAAGATCATGCAAAAAATAAAATTACTGACAATGTATTCTGCCCTGTAGCCTGGGGCACTCTTAAATAGCATTGTATGAGAGTCAAATCTATTTAAAGGGGTTCATTTACCAATAAATCCTTCTCAATGTGTTCTATGTGTGTTCCTTCTTTATGGAATGAAAAAGACATGACAAGTTAATTCATTTGACGATCCTTGCTAAAATAAGGTGAGAGCATACATTTGTCAATTTTCATAGGAAAATTTACCTGAAGGGGAAAGGATTGCAGGTATGGATATTCTTTTTCAGAATTATAGTTGCAACCTTCAATCATACACTGTACTCAATTTATTTCAGGTAAATCCGGGTGTCAGCATTTCTGAGACAGAACGTAATGAAGTAAGTTCTCTTTCATGGTGCTATGTTATTCATTGTCTCCAACTGTATCGCTGTCATTGCTTCTTATTTGGTTTCATCCAGTAAAATTTTGTAATCAACATGAATTTGTGCTATAAATATTATCACAATATCCAAATCTATATCATAAAGGAATTGCTACTAAAATTAATTTTCCTCCCTCGAAGAAGTGCATTTACAGGAGAGTCTGTGATTTTCAGGACTACTTTGGCTTTTGGGAATAATGGTGGCATACTTCTGCTTGACAGAGACAGAAGAGCCCCTGCATATTGCTCTTTGATCATTGCATACAGTGTGGGTAGAGCATAAATGTATTAATTAATATATAGCAGCCTTTAGGGGACCTCATGTAATCATTTAAACTAAAAAGAACCATGAGTATCTTAATTGAAAGATAAGTGCACATCAATGGAATTAGGCTATATGTGAACTGCATAAGCCTGGTGAGGCATCTATATGATGCAAATCAACCACAAGTTTTTTTTGTCTAACACAAATTATACAGGTGTGGGAGTTAATGTAAAGACAAGTACAATTTGTATATTGTTTTGCTATTGCTAACAAAAACATTTCAAAAATTGATTTAAAGCTTTTATTTGCTTTGGGTATAAAAATGAAAACATAGGAATTACAATTCTTGTTTAATAAAAAAATCCACATCTTTCCCCTCTGCACAAATTGGTGAAATGCCAGCACTGTTAAAATGCTATCAAATCAAAGATATGTTCCTGTAGTTGCATCACAAAGTTTACAACTAGTTTTACATCATTAAGTGTCTGAACAATCAGGCGTGTGCATCAAAGATCTACAAAAACAAGTGCACTAACATAAATAATTTATCTGTGGCAATCTAGCAAGATAACAGTTTTTTGGTAGTAATCTGGAATTGCTTGAATGTTGAGCGTGATTACCAACATACCACTTTATAGTAACACGAAATATTCAGATGATTGTGTATGCATATTCAAATATATTTAAATAGAAAGGATTATATTGAGGAAATATTAAATATATCTAAGATTAAGAGATTTAAATAGCTGTGTTGGAATATGCTTAGCAAGCAAAAATGGACAGATAATGGATAGAAAACTCACTGACAAAATGAGCATGTTTCAAATGCAATAATGATGTATGAATGGAAAAGCATACATACATGTATCATTGCTAGGCTACAGTGCACTTGGTTATACAAAATATATTTTTAGTTTGACTCAGTACATTTACACTAAAGCACTTATAAAGTTGTATCAGCATTCTCAAGGTCAATAAAATGATTAAGGATTTTACAGAACCTAGTTTTTACCTTTTATAAATTGTACTTATCAGTTTTTCTGTCAAAGTAGCCTCTTTCGGAAAAAACTAAACAGGGTGACCATAGTATCCTTTGACACAATAGTAATGCTTAAATTATAAACTCCCTTCAGTGCTAGATAGATATTTATGGGAAACATCCTTTACAACGGAACCGTTACAACGCAGTACTGTTACAACGCAGGATTTACAACGAAAGTCGTTACAATGACTTTCGCTGGAGGGGGCTCTAGGATAGGGGATAGTTCAATTTCCTATCCAACACCTTCCCTACTATCCAGGGGGACTGGAGTTGGAATAGTAAATTAAACTATTCGCTATCCAGCGCCCCCCAACGCAAGTCGTTGTAACGACTTGCGTTGTTAAACCTGCGTCTTAAAGGTACGCGTTGTAACGGTACGCATTGTACCGTCATACATCCGATATTTATATAAATGGAACCAGGACAAATTTGATCTGCTTGCTGTGGATTCTAAAGTAAAAGATTAAATATTTTTTTACAGCACATCAGTTTAAAATGTTGTTTAAGATGCACTACAAGCACCTATTTAATGAAAGGGGGATTGATTTAAGAATTAAAATGAAAAAATAAAAAATATATCTGAGAAGGCACTTATTATAATAGTAAACTGAACATAGCTAATTTTCAAGATGCTATTTTTATTTGTAAATCGGCATGGGATTTTTTATTATGTAATAAGAACTAAAAATGTAATGCAATTCCATTTACATTATAATTTGTCCTGTGTAAATTATGGGTTTGGTATTGTGATCCGAATTTGGTGACATTGTCGAAGAAAAGAAAGGTCAAAATGTTTTAGACTTTGCATCTGAAATGTCATATTGAAATGATTTGGCTTTCTAAAAACAACTAACCACATTCCTATTTACAGGGTATCTAATAATCAGGTTCAGTTTTATGTGTTCTTTTTTCAAATCCTTTCATTGTTAATGTTCAAGACACTTCAGCACACCATTTTACAATAGTTTAGTAGTATGTATTAGAAAGCGTTATTACTAAAACAAATAGAAGCCTATTTTTTACAGAATGCGAGGCACGGCTTAGTGTGCAATAACTGAACTTCCAAAACCCATTTATAATCTGTTTTCATACCATGCATTGAGAATGCAATGATCCTATATGTTTTAGTGCTACTGCACTCAGATTATAATGTGAATTTTTTTCTTGTTCTCCTACTTTGAAGGAGCACCGATTTAATTGTTTCTATAGAAAACAAACAGTTTTGCCGTTTTAGTTCAAATTCTCAAGAGGCATTTGGAAATGTCACAGGGGAAAACAGGAGTTGTTTCCTATTTCTATTTATAATTACACATAAAATCACAAGCAGTAGCTATGCAACTTACCATGGTGTCTGAGTTGCCTGAGTCATGAGTCTTAGAATAATGAAATAAGAACTGTGCAAAAGAAATTGAAGGTGTGATTTTACTACAACACAGATAAATGGATTATGATTGTCTTGACAAACAGTGTGCTGAAAATGTGCTTCACAATTATCTTACCCTCTTGGTGTTGTCTTTTTCATTTAAACCCTGTAGGGAAGAAAAAAGATTGCACACTTTAAAAATTAAAACAGATTCAGATATTTACATTGAAAGCATACATATATCATACTAACAGTATTTTTTTCACAATATCCTTTGTATTCTGGCAGAGAGTATGAAAAAATATTTGGGCACAGTATTTAAATGCTAGTGATACAGAGTCACCTATTATGTGCAACAACGCCACATGCTGACCATGCCTCATTGACATTTATGTTTCCTTTTATGATGATCCTCATAGCTGACAATATAATTTGTCCATTATACCGATAAAAGTTTTCCAGCTTCAGCTTGGGAGTGAGTTGAAAGGTAAAATGGGACCAAATGCTTCAAATACTAGATGAACGCAGTGAGGAGTAACCCACTGGTTACCCCATAGCAGGGCACTTTACATTCGGAAATCTTGCAAGGAATTTTCCCAACATACGAGATTAAAATTTAGGTAATAGAATACTGCAATTGAATAGGAGGCAAAAACAGCTTGGTCAAGCAGTGTTTACACCCTTGAATTGGCTAACAGATGCTTGTGAGCATTCCCATAGGAGAACTACAGAATTCCTTTATACGCATTATTAGTAATTAACATATGTATGTGGTGAACTATGAGCTCTTGCATCTACTTTTTAAACTGTCCATATTAAAACCAAGGAACCTACACTACACCAGTCTTGAAAGAGCAGCCCTTAGGCTGTCACTTTTTTTGTCCTATACTTGCGCAACACTACCATAGTTACGCAATAATTCCTCATTCACAACCTGCCCCTGATCGACCATATCAGATGACTTTCCCTTAACACGCATCTCTAAATGAGACTGCTGAAGTTTTTGTGGAGGGACTGTCAGAAAAAAGATTTAGGAGGCTTGTCTGATTTACAAATGTTGGCCTAAATACCAATAGCAATCCCAACCAGATATACGAAAACCAAAATGACATGGTAGGTTGGAAAGGGAAAATAAAATAAAATCCTTGAGTATCGGCTCTCGTGTTTGTAGGTCAGGGTACCGTGAACTAAGGTCTCTTGTAATGTCTTCTTTGCGTCCTTCTTTACCAGGCCCGGCAGGACCGTGCCACCAACGCCCATGTGCAGCCTCAACCCTACTGAGTTGTGGTGGGTGATTCAGCAATCGTCAGTGGCATCTACCATTCCTCCGACCAGGCGGCTTTCACTTCCTTGCTCTTTTCATCCTCTCCTCTTTGTGAGTTGTTGGAGTCTGGGTCCTTGTCTTTCTTCTGTGGAACCCTCACCCACGTGTTGCTGATGTCTTCATGTTGTGTGTGGACCTTCTCTGCTCTCCTCCAGTCTTCTGCATGCCTCCTTGTTCCTCTCTCAGGCCTCTCCCCATCCCGTCTCCCCTTGTCACAGTCTTCACAGATTTTTCTCTCCTTCTCTTCCAGACCCTTCCTGTGAGAGTGAGTCCTTCTTTACTTTCCACCTTTCTTTCCATCTCCGCCCTTTCCTCTCCTATCCAACCATTGTCTTTTCTCCCTTTCTCATTTCTCCTGCCGGTTGGGACTCGGTGCCACAGGACCTGTCTTCCTTTTCCCAAGTAACTGTTCTAGTGTTCTCTAGCCCCTTTACAGTTCTCGGATCAAATATCTCAATAAATAATTTGAAATTAACCAGAAACTACAAACACGTCCATTACTTCTCAGTTGTCCCCATGGGACAATTGTTATCAAATTCAAAAGGAAAGGTAAAATTCTCCAAAGAAAAGACTAGGTGGCCAATTTAAAATTGGGCAAGAAAGAATAATTTCACATTTCTGGAGGAAATGCTAAATCTGGGGGGCAGGTCACTAATGTTATTTCCTTTATGATAAAAATAGTGGCATGGAGGAAATTTCCATTTGTAGCTTTTCCTCTAGCATTTACACTAGAAATCAGGTAGTTTTCAATTGCCACCAAATTCCAAACCAGGCTGTAGTCCCTCATTGGGAATCTGAAAAAAATACAGATCTTTGGTGAAGCTTACCCTCAGTTGCACACACTTGATAGAGCTATGGGCTAGGGATGGCCAGGAATTTAACGTTTGCACAGTCCTTGACATGTCGCAAAAACCAGTCGAGCCGCAGTAGGATAAATATATATCCAACCAGACCTCCATAGTGTTGAATACAATGAGCAGCAAGAATTCTTGCTTCTCAGGTTTTCTGGAAAAAGAACTAAAGCAGGGGTCGCCAAACTTTCCAACCATGAGAGCTAATTTTATTCTGTAAGAACCATCTTGAGCTGCGGTCTTATATATGGATTAGATAATGATACAGAAAATCCAACCCTCTTAAAAACTGCCCCTAGAATACCAAGTCCTTCTGCAATCAACAAAGACTAATAATGGCAGAAGACGTGTAGAGGATGAAGGTTTATTTGTTTTAGTCCCTAAGGACCCATTTTGTACCATTTTGATTGAGAAAAAATTAAAGAAAGGAAAGAATGAATGTGTTTTCTTTTTTGATAGAAGCTAAACAAAAGAAAGATTAAAATAGGAAGAAAAATAAAACAAATGAGAAAAAGAAAGGCAAATAAGAAAGAAAAAAGAGAAAGAAACATTTAAATGTAGCGCAGATCTACTCCAAATATTTTCCTACTTTTGACTAAGGAAATAAACTTAATCAGACTCAGTATCATGGATAAAAGACTTTTTTTCAGGGTAAAGGTTTTCAAACTCTGTGATCTGATATGAGGCATTTATTTATTATTTATTTAAGGTTATCAATCAGGGAGACCATTTATTTAGGAAGCAGATGCATGTTAAATACTGGACTGACAGACAGTTAGTTACTCCAAGACAGTCTGTGAGCCCAGAGAGTTGGTTTGCCAGACACATGGAGCATTATGCAAGAAGGGTGGTAGCAGGATTGTGGAGTTTAATACTGGGAAAAGTATGTCATACTTTGGCTTTTTGTTAGTGTGCCAAACCCATTCCACGAGTTTCACAAAAGGACTGTAGATAAACCTTACAAACTGCCCTTTGCAAGACGGTGGTCTGCCAGAGACTTCTATCTGGAGTTCCCAATCAGAGATGACATAGGGCCTGATTTAGAGTTTGATGGACAGGGCATGAGGACAACAGAGTAAAGTCTTCTGTCAGCCTGAGAAAGTAGCTGCCCACCAAATTTTGAGGTGTCCACTGGTCCAGCGGACATCTTTTGCACTTACAGAAATGCCTGGAAAGTTTAACGGGTGGCTCTGTCAAACTTTCAATGTATTTTTTATTTTTCAAAAGAAAATCCCAAATCAGGATTTTCCTTTAAAAAACATTTTTTAATTACCTGCTCGCCATGGGAAGGTGGCGACATTTTGCAGTTTTTACTGTCCCTTACCACCAGGTTGTGCACAGTGAAAGCTGGCTATTTTTCTGCCTTCTCTAAATAGGGCTCGTCAGAGTAAGGACCTAGCAGTCTCTGCTGTCGAAATTCTGAAGGTTCACTCCACTCTAAATGAGGTGGGTTGGCCTTCAGTTTGGCAGAGATGTTGGAGCACCATCTCTGTCTAACTATAAATCGGGCAGTTAAGTAAAGGACTTAATTAGCAAACAATAGGATATCTACTGCCCTAATGTGATCCACAATTCGTTTTCATATAACAAATGACGTTGAAATAGAGCACATGATAAGTACAATATGAGGTTGAAATATAATTAATTTTTGATATTTTTAGAAAATTATTATTTTATCCATTATTTTTTTTCTTTCTTTTCTTATTTCTTAAACATTTTTTCAAGATACATAAATTTTACATAGACAGAAAAAAATACAAAAAGACATATACATAACGTAATTTTGGTCGATGTATTTACAGATGTAGGCAATATGCTGTTAAACCACACAACGCTCGTTTCGGCCTGTAGCCTTCATCAGGTGACCGTCCTACATATACGACACAAACATTTACAAGACAAAAAATTACACAAAGATTTATAAAATATCTCATGCGGTTAATTGATCTCAAGTAATTACTTCTATTTTAGCTCCTCCACTGGTGACTCTTAAGGGAAGGACTCAAGACTTTATTTGTATTCTTGACTTTATCTTGGACCGTCATTAATGACTCCTCATTTCGATGTATTTGTATGTTGTGATATAACTTAGTTTTTCTCGGTAACGCAGTGGCGTGGGGTTCTATTTTTGGGCAACTTCAACGATTGATGCAATCTTTAGATACAGAGAACCTTTAGTGCCTTCTGAATTACTTCTCTCGGATGTGTTCTTAGAGCTTCAATAGAATTGAGCACGCTATAGCTTGGGGGTTCTGTTCCAACAAGCGCAAAATGATGATTCGGCCATCGGTTGAAAGGGACAATTTCTACTTTCTTAGTCCATATGTTCAATAATAATCTGCTTCTCTATCTGTATTCCTTATGGACTTGTAGTAATATGGGGTTCTCTGCAAGGCCGGTAACGCGTATCCGACGGTAAAAGGAACGTTAGTAGGTGTTTGATCCTTTATATACTGGTACTGACCTGCTATAAGCGTCTAGAATCGGTTCAGCTGGGCTGACAACCCATGGCGCTTAGTAACTATAAATCGGGTCCATAGTCTTTTCCTGTATGAATCATATATGTGTGTGTGTGTATATATCTATATATCTATATATATATCTCTCTATATATATATATATATATATATATATATATCTATATATATATATATCTCTATATATATATATGTTTACCTCATTTCATCACTGCATCTCTTCCTTTAACTCTGTCTGCCGTCCCCCACAATACTCGCCAGCAGCACTGTCTTCTGGGAGTTGAAGTTTCATTTTGCGCCACCATGGTCGAATCAACATGTGACTTGGGGACGGGGGCTTACTTACCTTCCAATGAGGGTGGTACTGGACATTTTGAAGATGCAGGTGGGGTCATCACGTGTCAGCAATAGCAACCGAAGAAGGCTTACTGCCGAAATGCATTTTGCTACGCTGTCTCTTATTAAACGGCTCCTGCACAGTTCCCTCGTGTGGCCTCTTCTCCTTTCTCATCTGCGAGGAGTGCTGTTTTTCATTCAATGTCACGCACATGCCAGAGGTGCGCTGGAGGCTCCGGTTCTTCAAGTGGCAGAAATCAGCTGGCGCCTGCTTCTAAAGCATCAGTGTTTCCCGTTTCCCGGACCAGTTTCTGCCCGCTTCGAGTTTGTGTTTGCCTCAGCCTTCTGCCAGCTGGCAGCTTGTTACTTAACGAGGAGTCGGCTGCATTTTCTGCTTGGCTCTGCATTTTGGCTTAACTTTTGGCTACACTATGCTCGAGGCTTGAACCGAGAGGGATGTGTTTGAGTGCGCAAGACTTTTCATTTACGTGTTTACCTCATTTCATCACTGCATCTCTTCCTTTAACTCTGTCTGCCGTCCCCCACAATACTCGCCAGCAGCACTGTCTTCTGGGAGTTGAAGTTTCATTTTGCGCCACCATGGTCGAATCAACATGTGACTTGGGGACGGGGGCTTACTTACCTTCCAATGAGGGTGGTACTGGACATTTTGAAGATGCAGGTGGGGTCATCACGTGTCAGCAATAGCAACCGAAGAAGGCTTACTGCCGAAATGCATTTTGCTACGCTGTCTCTTATTAAACGGCTCCTGCACAGTTCCCTCGTGTGGCCTCTTCTCCTTTCTCATCTGCGAGGAGTGCTGTTTTTCATATATATATATATATATATATATAATCTATACTACTATTATAAAAGAAGAACTTTGAACCTTTGAGGCGGGTAAACTTGGGAACCACAGTGCAATCCACACACCCGATACATCATTGTAATCGTCAGGGGGTGCAGATGGACGTAGGCTATATAAACTATACAAATATGCGTTATTTAAAAAATGTACATTAAAAAAAGTAGTCCCTTCGAAGTAGCGCCGGTCGCGACCTGCGTGCTGACGTCAGGAACGCGGGGAGGAGCGGCATCCAAGAGCGGGAGGAGGAGCGGCGGACATGGCACAGGGAATGAAGGAACGGTGAGGAGCGGCGGACAGGCGGGTGGAGCGGTGACAAACAGCGAGGAACGGCGGAGCGGTGAACTGAGGAGCACGGGGGAGGAGCGGCGGCTGAGGTAAGTTCTCCGGTGGACCCACTGACAATGTTGGGGTGGGGTGGTCGGGGCAGGCAGGGGTCGGGGCAGGCGGGGGACGGGGCAGGCGGGGGACGTGGCGGGCGGGGGCCGCTGGTCAATGTCGGGCGGGCGGGGGTCGGGTGGGCGGGGGCCCGGGCTGCTGGACAATGTCGGGGCGGGCGGGGGTCACGTCATGGATAGAGCCAAACAGCAGCAATGTCACATCACTCCAAAAGAAAAGTACACTGTGCTCAATACCAAGAGCCCCAAATAACAAAGGGCACTAATGATTGCGGTGGGGGCCCGGGCTGCTGGACAATGTCGGGGCGGGTGGGGGTCGGGGAAGCCTGATTGCTCCCGGACAAGGTCGGGATGAGCTGCTAGTAGATATATATATACTCCTAGACACTAGAATTCTGAATGGATTAAACAGGGGGGAAGACTTACAGGACTTCCTCTAAGGAATTTAGCCTCTCATCAATATCATTGTCAACAACTTCTAATAGCGAGGCAAGGGTCAGCAACTGGGGGTTGAACCTCCACCGACTCTCTGAGAAAAGATCAAGATCTGTATTCCCAGAGTCATGTCCCTGATCCGGAGAATTAGTACTCAGTTGTGTTAGCCTCAAGAAATCAGTTTCTTTCTACTATGTAAAATTTAAGCCTTTTTTCCATTCAGCCGTTTATAAACATTGTTATTGTTCCTTACAAACCGGATTGTGGTAACCTTTGATATGAATTCAGCGTACTAAAGGATAATATGTCACTATGGCTTTAGTAGGTTCCCTGCAACAGCAGTTATGCTTGATGTTTACAACTGTGTATATATATGAAATATTGGCGCATGTTTTGTCATTTGGATCAATTCATATTGATTGACTGCATTCAGAGAAGGTTATTACCTTGTACATATTGCGCTAGAACCATGCACTTTTCATTATTTTGAGCACTTTTACACTTTTTTGTAACATCGAAATTCATGTGGTTGTCACTGTTTACAGACATAGAGTGACAGAAGGGTTAATATCTGCTTCATGTTTCAGTATATATGAGGGGAGAGAAACAAATAATTAGACTTAGTCCTGAGATGAACAGATTAGCAGTATAAGGATAATCGTAAGCACTTGCACTTTATTGCATTTTTGTACAGTAATGTTGGCATTGGCAGCTATGTTATATTGTTAGAACTGCTATTCTAGGATTTCTTTGAAATTTGGGACAGTATTTTTTCATCTCAGTAGTGATTTATCGTTTTAACCGCTGTATATATCATAATATTTCTACATATATTTCTTCTATGTCTATTAACCACATGTTCGATGTTATTCGTAATGAACACAGTATATAAACACTCCCATTGGTTATTTGAGGCCATGTAATCATGGCTGTTGTAATACAGCCGAAACGTGTCATGCTGATGGCGAGGAGAGAATAAAGACACGTTATTGCACAAATTTTGGTGTTTGAAAGATCTGTACCTGGAGGAGGAGCACGACGTCGAGAGCCAAAACTCACAGGACTTTGCTTATATATATATATATATATATATATATATATATATATATATATATATATATATATATATATATATATATATATATATATACCCCAACGGGGTGTCCCGGTGCTAAAGATCAGATAACTATAGAAACAGAAGGCAGGATACTAACAAAAAAGGAAGGTTTTAAGGGATATGCGGAATTCAGATTCTGATTGGATTAGACGGAGGGAAAGCGGCAGTTTATTCCAGTAGTTGGTAGTGCCAACTTGAAAGGTTTTACCTCCAGATCGGGCTTTTTTAAATCTGGGAATGACCAATAACTGTTTAGTATTAGAGCGCAGGGTTCTGGAATGACTGTATGGGAGAAGGCAAGAAGTTAAATAGGCTGGTCCCAAGCCTTTAGTGGTCCAAAAGGCCAGAGTCATGGCTTTGAACTCAGTCCTTTTAGGGATAGGCAGCCAATGTAGTTTCCGTAAATAGGGAGAGATGTGATGTCTGAGTGGAATGCCACAAACCAGACGGGCGGCGGCATTTTGTACTATCTGAAGTCTATGACATAAGCCTGCTGTCAGTCCTAAGTAAAGTCTATTGGCATAGTCCAGGTGAGATGTTATGAGGGCCTGGACTACAATTTTCCTAATGTTGCTGGGCATGTAATTAATGAATTTTTTTATCCTTTTGATTTTAGTGTTTAGTGAAGCAGGCAGCCGATACTGTTTGGACTTGATTGGCAAAAGACAGACGATTATCCCATCTTACCCCCAGGTTTTTAACCGAATCCTTAGGGGATGGAGCAAGGCTCAAGTCTTCCGGCCACCAGAGATTGGAATCAAGGGGAGATGATTGGTTGAAGAACAAGACCTCGGTTTTGCCAGCATTGAGTCTCAAAAAGTTGAGGTCCATCCATTTTGCAATGTTCCGCAAACATACTTTTAGGGGATCAAAGGTTGTGGGGAATGGATCATTGTAGGAGAAAAGAATCTGGATGTCATCCGCATAAGATATCATTTTAATTCCAGACAGAGAGTAATTCGGCTAGAGGAGTAAAATAAACAATAAAAAGGAGCGGACTCAGCGCTGAACCTTGCAGGACACCCCACTTAAGTGGCCTTGCTAAAGAGGTAAATGGGGGAGTGTGCACTTGTTGTCTTCGGTCAGACAAAAATGATGTAATCCATTTAAGGACTGTGCCTTGGATTCCAATGGATCTTCGGCGTTTCAAGAGGATCGGATGAGAGACGGTGTCAAATGCCGCAGGAAGATCCAGCAGCACCAACACGGCTCTCAATTCTATATGCACATCATTTGATGCTCACAGGACGCCAAGCCTCCCGGGTTGGGGCTCGTCAGTGGTCGCCATTGCTTATACACTCTGAAAGAACATTCCTCCCAACTATGGCAGAAAAATAAGCTCACCAGACGATGTATAGTCCAATGATCTTTATTTCAGAGAGTAATCCCATAACGCGTTTCGACCCACCACAGAGTCTTAATCATATGGATAGCAGACCGGTTGCTTGCAAGCATTTTAAACATCAATGCATAAACATCAACAAAGAACTTCCAATGAAGTAGGCACAATCACTGTAGTAACTTCCCCATGATAGTGTTTTGGCAGACATTACAAGCTTCAGTGCATTCCAATTTTACTACTGAACACTTCAAAAGGTTAACAATCTTTTACCAGATCCTCTTTAACAGACTCCATAGTCCAGTGATACTCGAGAGTACGGCCCGGGGGCCGCATGGGGCCATCCTGACCTTTACCTGCAGCTCTCGGCTGAACCACAGCACTGGACTGCTCTTTACTTGAGACAGCACTAATATTAAGAAAGATATGAAAGAAAAGGGCAATCCCTTGTTTACACATTAACCAAAGTAAAAGAGAGGAAGCAAATAAGGTGCCATGCACCATGTAACTTTAAGAACACATTCATATGCAAAATCTGATGCACTTTCTTCAGAATTCAAAAAAGTGTCTTTTATTTACATGCAGAAAGTTTTTACCTCAGTACATCAGATATATCAGTGCATTGGTATATATTTTTTTTAACTGATAGTTTTCAAAGCCTCTTCCTACTCGACAACAATGACAATAGTGAAGTTAGAGGCAAGTCAGTTGCCACATGGAACCCTCTGGGTAGCCTGAATTATTACATATGTACAACATTATAGTTCATTAAATCAAACACGATAGAAGGTTTTGTACAGTGTATATCCTGAATTCATGTATTTCATGGTGCTCTTATATGTCATAATGAAGAAAAAGGAGGGAAAATGCAATTAGACAATTGTCTAGGATCACATTATTTAGGGCCATATGTAGGAAGACTTTTACCGGTCGGTAACGGCCGAAATCGGCCGTTACCGACAGGTAAAAGCCTTTTCCTATGTAGGAGGCTTTTTTACTGATTCGTTATTTACCGAATCGGTATTTACCGATTCGGTATTTACCGAATCATCATTTACCGATTGGGTATCTATGAAATGTATGAAGCACTTCAAAGAGTGCTTCTGGGCATTAAAGATACGTTATTTACCACCAATTATTAGTTGGTGTGTAATAACGAATTCCTATTTAAATGCAAATCTGTGCATTTACACCTGTGCCATGTGACAGCCATACATGCCCTTAGGGCATGTATGTGTGCCACATGTGCACACAAGCACTAATCAGGGGTGCAACAGGGTGTCAAAGTGACACCCTGCCACCCTTGACCCTTTCCCTATTTTACCGAATCGGTATTTACCGATTTGGTAATTGACATTCATTCCTATGGGCCTCCAGGTCCATAGGAATGAATGGCAATTACTGAATCGGTAAATATCAATTCGGTAATTACTGAATCTTAACGATTCGGTAATTTTTACCGATTTTTTTATGTACATATCATTTATCGATTCGAAAATACCGAATAGGTAAAATTCTGTATTTTCGATTCTGTAAATCAAAATTACCTACATATGGCCCTTAGTCAAGCGGGGAAGCCAGGATTGATACTAGGTTTTTGATTTCACATTATGCGAATCTAATTCATTCCAATGCAAAAACCAACTTACTTCTTTTTTACACTTGACTTTCCAAAGGATTACCCCAAGGTGAGATACAATGGTAGTGATTCAGAGACAGCATAACCCAATACAGACTAGGGGTTCATTTAGAGGACAGTATAGAATGCTGCAGTCAAAATAGCCCAATGAATCACTAACCACAACATGATTTTCTTCCCCTACGACCAACTAAACCCTGCCTCCTTTCCCCCCCACATAAGACCCTACTGCCTCCATGCTGGCATCAATGCGGCCCTTGAGCACACTACAACTTTGTGGCCCCTGGGAAAATGTTTGTGAGTGCCCATGCCATAGTCCATAATGCCTTGCAAATGAAACCATCAAAATTTGATTTTTTTTCTTGTCCTTCATAATAACCATAACCTAGGTAACATAAAACCAGGAAGTAAAGTAGCCATAAACTACAAGGAAAAAAATTCCACATTTATGACTTGTCGAAGTAATTATATACAGTCCAAACTGCAGCAAATCAGGCGACAGCACCCTCCAGAATGTTCTCCTCAGAGGCTCAGGCTCTCAGATTTTCTACCTCACGTCAGTTATCTTCTAATTCTTCAGGAATTTCTTCAATTCATGATGTCTTCTTCAAAGAAATCTCCTTTTAGACCTTGCAAATCTTGCGGGAAGCTCTGGCTGTTTTCTGAGGATCCCCACAAGAAGTGCATTTATTGCCTATATCCTGATCACCAGGTGAGAGAGTGCAAGATATGCAGGACCTTCCCTCAGAAAACCCTCAGAGATAGAGAAGGGTGTTTACTTCTGTGGCTTCAGAAAATCAAGGATCAAGACAACTCCTTATCTGAGGTGGGAAGTGTCGCCTCTGGCTCATCTATGTCCTCTAGGACGAGGATTGCTGAGGAGGAACTGTCTTCTCATGGGGCTAAGGTGTCGAGAAAACAACAACCCTCTAAGGGTACTGAATTGCCTTCCACCTCAAAAAAGGCTCCTCCACCTTCTAAGAGTAAGCCTCTGCCTACTACGCCCCGAGAAAAACTGTGAAGTCTCTGGCTTCAAAATGACTTTCTGAGAAGTATTTACCTCAGAGAAAAGTCCAGACATCGATGATGACTCCATCGTCGACGAAAATCACTGTTGACGCGACTTCGACGTCAACTGCCACATTCTCGTCGCCTAGACCACACATGATCATGTCATCGGCTTCGACTACGTCGACGCTGGTTTCCGTCTCCATGAAGCCCATCTCGTCGACGAAGGAAATTATATCTACCGTCGTCGACGAAGGTTAGAAAGATCTCGTAGACGATTACCTCGTCGACTGCCGCCTCGTCGACGAAGACTACTTCGTCGTCGACGACCACCTCATTGACGAAGACTGCCTCATCAACGAAGACTTCCTCGTTGACGAAGATTGCCTCATCGTCGAAAACTGCCTTGTTGACGGTTACTTCTTTAACACCAGCTCAATCAATGAACACTCCGTCGACTGCCCCCTCGTCGATGCTACAATTATCATCTTGCACAGAGTTGCAGGTCTGGTCAGCGTCTACGGACACAGTATCCTCTGCACCGTCT
The DNA here is from genome assembly GCF_964263255.1 of Lissotriton vulgaris. NCBI lineage: Eukaryota > Metazoa > Chordata > Amphibia > Caudata > Salamandridae > Lissotriton > Lissotriton vulgaris. The sequence goes on along the minus strand of NC_141689.1, from coordinate 2,088,884,597 downwards.
ATGATGTCTGGGCAGTTGCCACCATTAACAACAACATCTTCTATATTACACAGACGTAGTTCTTTATTGGAGGCCCTCTCTCCACTGCATATTTCCCCTACCAAGGTACCTCTACAGTTACCAGAGCAATTATTGGATTCTGGGGAGGATGATGAGGAGTCTGAAGAGGATGACAGATTTCGCACTGTCAGGAGTCCTTCAGAATTGTTCATTAAATATCAGGAGGACAACCAGAATGAAAATCCTTCCCCGGACACGGTAGCTCCACCTCCTGACACAATAACTACAGCACAGATGCCTTTAGCTCTGCTAAAGAATCTTCAATAAATGTTAGACGATTATTATTGCCGTTTTCCTCCATCTGAATCGGCGGAGTCCATTCCACCGACACCTGTGCCTCAAGCTTCCGTTTCTACCTTGAGGTCTCCCAGACCACCTTCTCCAGTGCCTTCTCATCATTCCCATGATGCTAACACCTCTGACGATGATAGGGAGTAAGGAGAAGTAGACGATAGATCTCTTCTTACAGAGTGGAACGATTACTAAATTCAAAATCCGTCTCCTTCAACCCCAGCTCCCATTAATTCTCCTCCAGTTGATATCGGATGCTTTCCTCTCCTCGTGGAAAGGCCAACACAAAGGTTCCTTCTGCCTAAGGAGACAAAGAAGGATGAATGCTTCCTATACGATTTTAAAGATCAGCCAAGGAAGCAGATATGGACTATTCCTATTATTGATTTCATTTGGAAGGAAGGATTGAAGGTCATGACAGCTTCTGCTTCTATTCCTGTGGTTCTGCCTCGCTTGACAAAAAATATAAGGCACCAGATAACTCACCTGCATACCTCATCGGTCAACCAAAAGCTGACTCTGTTATTGTCTGAGCGGCACAAAGTTGAGCTAGAAACCCCTCATCTACGATCACAGCTCCTCCGGACAGGGATGGCAGACGATTAGACTCTATTGGAAAGAAAGTTTCCACCATGGCAGCAACGACCGTCCGTGCTGCTAATTCACTGGTCATATTAGGTCAGTACGACAGACAGATGCGGTCGGACATCTCTCCCTACATCAACATTTTGCTGGAACCATCAAAGTCTGAAGCTTTAAAGATCCTACAAGAAGGGGAGCGTATTCCTGCTGAGATCATAGATTCGGCCGTGGATGTGGCATCCACAGGATTTAGGCAGCTAGCGGGTGCCGCAGTACTGTGAAGACAAGGCTGGCTGAAGTTGACATCTTTTCGCCAGGCGGTTCAGGCAAAAATTTTTGACATGCTGTTTGATGGGTAATCACTATTTGACCAACATGTAGAAGAGGCCCTTCAGGCCATTAAAAAAGAAACGAGGCAGCAAGATCTCTCAGTACTCTTCAATTTCAAAAGCCGCCCTTTCAGGGCGCTAAAAGATGTGGATCCTTTTCTAATCGAGGAGGCTACAACCAACAAAGGTCATACCAGTCCTTTCAAAGCAATCAACGATACCAGCCTCAACGACAACAGTCGTACGGACAGTGAAATACCTCCTATTGGCAGAATAAAAGGAAGCCTTCCTACGGCGGACGGGATTCATCTAAAAACAATGAGAACCGCCACCCGCCACCTCTTCTGCTGCCTGCCCCTTTAAAAGTTGGAGGAAAAATCTCTCAATTTTACTCGAAGTGGTCTGCTATAACATCAGACAAGTGGGTCCTGGACATCATTCCCATAGGCCATGTTCTAGAGTTCATGAAGATTCCTCCAAACTCTCCTCACAAAGGCCCACCTCCAGCTCATCTCAAGGAGCTTCTTTCCCAAATAAATTTGATGATACGAAAGGGAGTAATCGAAACGGTCCCTCGGTTGCAAAGAGGGTCAGTATTTTATTCAAGATTTTTCCTGATAATGAAAAAATCGGGAAAATGGCGCCCCATTCTCGATCTTCGCTCTCTCCACAAATACCTAAAAAAGTTATCTTTCTGGATGTTAACGCTTTAAGAAATCCTTCAATCCCTCTCTGCGGGGAATCACATGGCCACCCTCGACCTCCAGAATGCATATTTCCATGTGCCAATTCTACCCAGACACAGAAAATTCCTGCGGTTCAGAGTGGTGCAAACAACTCCAAGAGCACATTCTTCAAGAGAAATCTATCTTTGCTGTTGTGCCTCTTCATCAAATCTGTAGAGCTGCAACTTGGTCCAGCAGACACAATTTTACCAAGCACTACTGTTTGGAAGCTGCCAGTAATGCAGATACATCAGTGGGACAAGGGGTTCTCCGTAATCTTTTTAAATAAGGTGAGTCTCTACTCTTCCCTCCTCCTCTGTACTGTTCTCAGACGCATATAAGCCATGCTTATTATATATGATAACATTGCCCTGTATATACAAGTATACATGTATTTATGCATATTACAGCTTTCTAGATATGTTATTGCATAATGTCTTTTGAACATATGTTTATGTGACAAGTAGCGTCTTACGAGCATTATTTTGGCGTACTGCTTTCTACTCGGATTCAGGCATATGAATCTATGAAAGATATCCCAATACTGGAGAAGAACAATAGTTACTTACCTGTAATCTGTGGTTTTCCAGTATTGGTATCTCTCATAGATTCACATGCAACCCACCCACCTCCCCTCAGAGGCTGGTTTAAGCTCTTATCACTTGGTTCACTCTTGTGTGAGAAAATCTGCGAGCTTGAGCCTCTGAGAGAATATTCTTTAGGATGCTGTCGCCTGATTGGCTGCAGTTTGGACTGTATATAATGACTTGGCCAAGTCATAAATGTGGACGTTTTTTTCCTTGTAGTTTATGGATACTTTACTTCCTGGTTCTATATTACCTGTGTTATGGTTATTATGTGCATAATTATTGCTTTTTTATGTACCGTGGGACTCCCACTCTGATGACGGGGAATGATTCAGGCATGTGAAACTATTAAAGATACCAATACTGGAGAACCACAGATTATAGGTAAGTAACTATTGTCATTCCCTTCTATGTTAAAAGTATACATCTTCATTTTGCCTTTAAAGAAGTCAATTTCGTCTGTGGCAGAATAATATCATCTTTATCACAAAACATAAAGCTCCAACTCTGCCACTTTGCAAATGTGATTATGCTGGTGTTATCCTTTTCTCTTTGAAATTCTACAATTATGTCACTCCAGTCAGGGCAGGGTAATTACTCCTGCGAACCCTGGCTGATATGAAATTATTCAAAAGTTAATATCCACAGGCAAGCCTACCGCTATTTCACAGTGGCTTCGACTCCAAAATTCACTTTCTCCTGTCTCCAATATGAAGCCGGCGGGAGTCAAATAATTTAATCCACAAGACATTTGATGCGCACAGCACACCCAGACTCTTGGGTCAGGGCTCATCAGCGGGCACCACCGCCTACATACTTATATACTCCAAAAGAACAATCCTCCTAACTCCGGCAGATATATATATATATATATATATATATATATATATATATATATATATATATATATATATATAGCTCTAAAGGCCAAAGGTTAAAGGGACGCTGTAGTTAGGTGAAAATGTCAGTAAAAACATACAATTTTAATCAAACATAACCACTGAAACATACCAGTTATCTCAAGTAACTATACCTCACACCCCAATATGAACAGTTTTGTCAGCAATTATGTTATTTCAAATGTTACAGTGATGTTGTCAATTATGTCACAGAAAATGTCATGAGTGATTTAATATGTGGGGTAATTAGCAGTGCATGGCAAGAGTGTGACTTAGTTACTTAAGGGCACACGTTATAGGCTAAAGGAAGGGGGCTGCGTGCCCCCTCCCCCTTTCATTTAATTTTGGCCATGGGGGATGAGGGACCCCAGGGGCCTCCTAGAGGCTTGGGAAGGTGGTGGCAGGTGCCCCCTCCCCATAATATGCAAATGTGCCGTCCTCAAGACCCTGGGGTTTGAACCACAGGAGCCTGTGCCTTTTATTTTACATTTTATATTTGCTGCATGTTCATGGATCCACCACCAATTGTTTAAAACATGTTTTGGCTAAGGAGGGTTCAAGGGACCGCCCACCAAACTTAGGGGGTATTGTACCCCTAATCTGCCTCTTTAGAATTTTGTTTACCATTTTTTAGAAGACTCAGACTGAGTCTAGAGTCCTAAGATAGCTGCCGGCACATTGTTGTTGATGTGGTGGCAGCCAATCAGATCTCATCTTGAGATCTGTCGGCTCCGCGGATCCTCCATAGCGTGAAATACCTATAATTGTTCAGCATTAAGTTCACAAAAACTACTGAACAGATTTACATTAAATCTGTGACTAAATTTCCTATGGAAAAATGTAAGGGTAAAACGCGTTTTGGGACCCCAACCCCATCCTTTTTCTTGGACCCCACTTGATGGATTACCTTGAATTTGCCAGGACGAAGCTGAGGTAGGCAAGGCAGAGGTACTGCAAAGCATTCTATTTTATTTTATAATCTTGCATTACAATATGTGAATTCATAAAATGTGCATTTGACTACAATTATTTGTGACTTTTTGACAAAGATAATAGGCCCACTTCATATATGTTAAGATACTGATCCCTTCATAAAGACAATAGGTTCACTTTTTAAAATATTTTGTTGCTCCGACCCTTTGACAGATTCAGTAGGGCTTACTTAAAATTACACCATTTTATTACAACATCATATAGTTAGCTGTGCGCGCCCATTGAGTTTTGAGTGCCAGGCTCTGATTCCAACACTGAACCCAACCTCCCACCAAGCAGCGCACGGGCAAAGGTGGTGCATTGGGGATTGGCTGTCCATGGGGTGGAGGTCATTGTGTGCAAGGCCTGGCCGCATTCCCCCCACGCACTGTTGTTATCAATTGTGTCATTTCAGATATCACATTGATGTTATCAATGATGCCTTTAAACATGTCATGGGTGTTGTAATATGTGAGGTCATAAGCAGGGCATTGCGAGGGTGCAAGTTATATTTACTTCAGATTTAACTATAACTGCTGAATTTCAGTGATATTTTTTGTTTAAAATATTACATTTTAACTGACATTTTTACCTAATTATAATGTAACTTGACCCTTTGTTTTTTTCAGTGAATTTGTAGTTTTTTGTAATGTATAGTAAGATATTATAACCAGACCTAACTATAACATCACTTTAACCTCTGCTTTTTTCAGTGAAATTTCTGTTTTTTTAAAATCATAAAGTAATATTCCACTACCATACCTAACTCAGCCTAGTCCCTGTCAGCCATGGTCTTCAGCTGTGTTCAGCACAGGGTTGGTCAGAGGGTCTGGCTCTACCCCCGGTGCACAATCCCCCTCCACACACAGTCGAATCATGAAGAGTGTGGGGTTGGCCTTCAGCCGTGCACAACATGGGTTTGGAGTTGGACCTCCCATAAGGGCCAAGGAGTCAGGTACCACTACCCTACCCCATTTTTCCTTGATTCAATTTTATTTTTTTATGACACTGGAGTGGAGTTCCCAGCTCATAAAATGGCAGCTGCAACTTTCTCCTCATGTTGCTACCAGCCAATCAGATTGTGTGTTTACACCTTGCAGTAGAACTGAGGCAGTATTGCGCCAGCCAAACAGTATGCATATTTTGAGCTTGTGGTACTCCCCTGAAGTACATTGAAGGTAATGTATTGCTGTATATACATACATTTTGAACCAACATTTCTCAAAAATTTCTGAACAAATTTAGACCAAGTCACAAAAAGCACACTTTCTGGATTAAGATCTAGCTTTCTTCAAAATTTGGTGTAATTTTGTTTTGTTGTATATGCAATATTGCCGTGGACAATTGCATGGGAAAAACATTTCTGTGTCTTCCCTTTTTGCTGAGCCATCGCTTGACGGATCACCCCCAAACTTTAGGAATGAACTGAGTTGGCATTAAAACATGTTGCCGAAAGTTTTCAGAAGATTCATAAGATGGCGCCACATGTATTAAAACTAAATAACGTTCCCGTGGAAACACAGTCCTAACTGTAGGTACGCATATATATATGGCAGGAGTGCTGGATTCAAGGATCGGATTTCACCAGACATACCAACATGTAAATATCCTTCTGTGCTCACACTTAAATTGTGGGAGAGACTCCTTGTTTTGTTTATACAAAGGTACACTGAGGTAAAAGTTCTGCAGTGCAAAGTGAGACAGCAACATTAGGTTATCTTTGGAGTATTTTCCGAAGGCCATAAAGCACAATTCGAAATGATGGCACTGTTGACGAAAAGATTACAAGAAGCCCTGTTGAGTGCGTTTATCTTAGACAAATGACTTTGATGAAAAGAGACACTTCTGTGGTGACTAAGGACTCAAATTTTATTCCAGTCCATGTTTTCTGTAGCCAATTTGTTGTGTGCTGGCTGTTTATGCAAAACGACAGCCCGTACTGCGATCATTAATACTTTTCAATGGTACTAACTATGATCATTGTTTAAAGTTGCTTACACATGAGTTTACAGCAATTATATTTTAAACTGAGAGGTTTTTGCTGAAATAATAATGTTTAAATTGATTATACTCACACACTTTTTTTTTATTGCTGCCATAAAAGCGAAGTGCGTTGTCTATGTCTACCGCTTTATGTTTAAATTGAGCACCAACATGGCGCTGTGTATATTGACAAAGGCAGTTGAACTGCCGAAATGCGTCTCTTTTTAATGTTGCTATTACAGATAGACCAGATCGATTAAAACAGTAATTTTATTCCTGCCTACGAGTGCTAATTCTCCCACTATTGAGCTGGAGGAGTCTTGTATGAGCAAGGCAGGGAATCCTGCCGAAACACGTAGAAGCCTTTCAAAACAAATAAACTTTTGGAAACTCACCTTCGGTTTGCAGTGTCGTCTTTCTGGCGGTGAAACTGTAGAGACCGGAAGTGGTGAAGGATGGATATATATATATATATATATATATATATATATATATATATATATATATATATATATATATATATATATATATATATATATATATATATTCCAGCTCCAAAGTACCCAACGTACAAAGGAGCACCCGGACCTCAGCTGCCCACAAGGTGCCTTAAATTGTAAGAACGCCTTCAGCACAGCGATATCCTTTAACTGTTCAAACTGCCCGGGATGCCTGACGCGTTTCGAAGTGTCCCCACTTCTCTTCAGAGGCTTCGGCAGTTATGAAGGAGCGCTTGAGGCACCACACCCCTTCTTGCTTAGATGCACGCCCAGGATGGGACTTATGGAACTTGTAGTGCCTCACGTCGCGCTAATGTTCAGTCGGTAACATTTCAAGCCCACAGATGGGCCTCGCTGTGTGGAATTCGTGCAAAATCCATGCGCTGCTGTCCCATGTTCTCGGCCCGTAGTCAAGACCGCATGGCCCCCGGTTCTTTCAGGGTGGTGCTCCTTCCGCGGCCTGGGTCGCCGCGTAAATATTCCAGCTCCAAAGTACCCAACGTACAAAGGAGCACCCGGACCTCAGCTGCCCACAAGGAGCCTTAAATGGTAAGAACGCCTTCAGCACAGCGATATCCTTTAACTGTTCAAACTGCCCGGGATGCCTGTCGCGTTTCGAAGTGTCCCCACTTCTCTTCAGAGGCTTCGGCAGTTATGAAGGAGCGCTTGAGGCACCACACCCCTTCTTGCTTATATGCACGCCCAGGATGGGACTATATATATATTCACTGAAAAAACCATAGGTTTCAGTAAACGTTATAGTTAGGAATTAGCATTTAAAAAACCTTAGAAATTCACTGAAAACCATAGGTTTCACACATGTTATAGTTAGCTGGACATTTCACTCATACAAAATGATTGAAATTCCCCCGTTATAGTTAGTTCAGCTAACTACAACTCGCGCGCCCGCAATGCACTGCTGATGACGTCACATATTACATCACTCATGACATGGTAAGTGACATCACTTATGACATCATTGATGACATCTCAAATGACATCACTGATGACATCACTGATGATATCATCCAGTGAATGTGTGTCTTTCTGAAAAATAAATATTTTTTATATATGTATATCTAAAGGTAGACGGAAGAAATAAATGGGTAAATAAGTGTCTAAATAGATGGTTTTATTGTAAAATTGATTGTATAACTGACTTATTAATTGTATCTTAGTGAATACATGTATTAACGAGTAGTGTTTAAATATTTAAATATCTGTATCAGTGTCTCACTTTGTGTATAAGTGGCTGCAGGGGTTGGTGAGTAGCTACATGAGTGTGTATATAGGTTATAAGTTTGTTTTTGAGTATCAATTTGAGTGTCTGTATGGTTCGGTGGGGGATATTACTCATCGTATAGATGCATGAATGAGTGACTCACTGTTTGTATGTTTTTTGAAGACAGCATGTGTGCAGGACTGTATGGCTGGATGAGTGTGTATATGGGTGTGTTAATGAGTAAATGACTGTGTCAATAGTGTCTTTATTAGTAAGTACATATGTTTTAAACTAGTATATGTGAGTATTGATGTATATAAGTGAGTATATGTGAGAGTCAGAGATTGGAAGACTTCCTGTATAAATAAATATGTGTTTCTATAAGTGATTGTTTAAGAGAGTAAGTATGTGTACGTTTCTGTAGAAGTAAGTGTAGTGGTGTGTGTATAGCTGTATATGCAAGTAAATGGATGTTTGATAGTTTATTTGCATGTGTGAGTATGTGTGTGAGTAACTCTATGGATGAGTATCGGTGTGTAACAGGATGTATAGGTGTATGAGTACTATGATGAGTGAGTACATGTATGAGTGACTATATAGAACTGTTGGTGAATGAGTGGATGTGTATGTAGATTTTGGAATTACTGAATAGGTTGTTGTAACTGGTATTGGTATCTCCATTGTTTTGAAATTTTTTGTTTCTGTTTTTGAATGTGTGTATCAAAGGTTATATTACGCTGAGAGGAGGTCTGCCACTCTTTCACAAGGATGATGTCATCAGTGATGTCATTTGAGATGTCATCAGTTATGTCATGAGTGATGTCACTGACCATGTCATGAGTGACATAATATGTGACGCCATCAGCAGTGCATTGCGGGCGCGCGAGTTATAGTTAGCTGAACTAACTATAACGGGGGAATTTCAATGGTTTTGTATGAGTGAAATGTCCAGCTAACTATAACGTGTCAAACCTATGGTTTTTTCAGTGAATTTCAAAGGTTTTGTAAATGATAATTTTTAAATGTATTAATTGTTTTTTTGTTATACTAATTTACTACATTGTTTTAAAGTATTTATTTTTAAATATTTTATTTTTAAATTACATTACATATTTTTAATATAAATTGAAAAAAATATGTTTAAAAATAATGAAATTGTAATATTTTTTTATTTTATTTAATATTTTTTTAATTTATATATATTTTATATAGCAGGCAATGATATCCTATGGAAAGAAATTCTAGTTACTGGTAAATTCAGTTAAGTTTACATTTCAGGAATAGTAGTGAGCTGAAAGATGCAGCACTGAGTTCTCTCCAGATAACAGGTAAATCGGAATTCGTAGTTCGGCTGATTTTTGAGGAATTTTTTTAAGTTCCAAAGCTCCACACTTAGAAAAATTTCCAAGTGAAACCAGTCAATGTTAGCCTATGGAAGGAAATTCAAGTTACTGTAAGTATGGTTAAAGTTACTTTTCAGGAATAGTAGTGAGCTGAAAGATGCAGCACTGAGGTCTCTCCTGATAACAGGTGAGTAACTCGGAATTCGTAGTTCGGCTGATTTTAGAGGAATATTTCACTCAATAGTGAAGGAAGGGGGCAGGGCCTGAGGTGACACGTGTGCAAACACGCCCTGTGGTGCGTTTTACTTTGGGGAATTAATCCCTCTTCAATCCTGAGGTCCCCTGTGAGCCAACTAGCCCACCAGGTACCTCCAGTACGCGCCAGGGAGCTGCATTACATAGAGGTGTTCAAAGGGCACGTCCCCTTTTTACAACACTCTGCAACACAGCTCTGTGGCACTTACTGGAGGTACTTGCTGGATTAGTTGGCCCCTAGGGGACCTCTGGATTGAAGAGGAATTAATTCCCCAACTTAAAACGCGACACAGGGCATGTTTGCACACATAACACCTCAAGCCCCGCCCCCTACCTTCACCACTTTGCAAACACGCCTTGTAGCGCGTTCTTAATGGGGGATTAGGTCCCCTTGCATAATGGTGTCCATGGGGGCCAACTAGCCCACCAGGAACCTCCAGTATGCGCCAGGGGGCTGTGTTGCAGAGAGGTGTAAAAAGGGGCATGGCCTAATTATACCTGTCTGCAACGCAGCCCCTGGCGCATTTGTACAGTGGGAACTAATTCCCCTTGCATACTGAGGGGTCCCTGGGGGCCAACTAACCCACCAGGAACCTCCAGTATGCGCCAGGGGGCTGCATTGCAGAGAGGTGTAATGATTCCACGCCCCTTTTTACACTTCTCTGCAACGCAGCCCCTTGGCACATTTGCAGAGGAGGAACTAACTCCCCTTGCATACTGGGGGTCCCTGGGGGCCAACTAGCCCACCAGGAACCTCCAGTATGCGCCAGGGGGCTGCGTTGCAGAGAGGTGTAATGAAGCAACACCCCTTTTTACACCTCTCTGCAACGTAGCCCCCTGGCGCGTTTACAAAGGGGGAACTTATTCCCCTTGCATACTGGGGGTCCCTGGGGGCCAACTAGCCCACCAGGAACCTCCAGTATGCGCTTGAAGGTACAGAGTACAGTACAGAGTACCGTACAGAGTACTGTACAGAGTACTGTACTTCGTACCCCGCGATTTAAAAAGAAAACAAATTGGGGGCCTTTGGGGTTCTTGTGGGACCCCCTGAGCAGGCTTAGGTGGTCAGGGTGTTTCTACTCTGCCCCCTTTGCGTGTTTTGCACGTTTGTTTCACAGCTTTCTTGTGCCTTGGTCTACCGAGGCAAAAGATGGCTGCCAACACTTCCTGGTTTGGAGTGTTGACATCCAATTAGCATGAAGCTCGTGCTCGGGAAGGTGCAGAGTACAGTACAGAGTACGGTACTTCATCTATAGATATATCTATGATTTTACTTTTGATTTTCTCAGGAACTACTGAACGGATTTACACCATTAAAAAAAGGGTAATCTGCAAACCGAACTCTCCCTTTTTGCCAAATTTGGTGAAATTCCGTTCAGCCGTTTGGGCTGTAGCCCTGGCTAAAGGTCCCCATGGAAAATTGCATGGGAAAAACATGTTTTGGGACCCCCCTTTTTTCTCAGCCCCCGCTTCACGAATCACCCCCAAACTTTCAGGGAAGGAGCGGAGCGGAACAGGCCATTTCCTTGGAGAATTTCACGTGTATTCATCGACCAGTGCCAAAGTTATTCCAAATAGAATGTTGCAGATTTCCTATGGAAACTAGGTCCAAACTATAACTACCTACTGGCAACCGCCAGTAGGAATATATATATATATATATATATATATATATATATATATATATATCACCAACAATCCTTCCTGACGAAAAGATGAGAGGCCACCAGGGGATTAGGGAACAAGCTTGCCGTTTTATTCAGTAAATCGAGAACAAGGCGAATGCATTTCGGCGTTGGCCTTCTTCAGCGCCTTCCTCTTAAACGACCTTCGTCCCAATAAGCTCCTCCTGCGTTAAGTACCTTCAGGCACTGAGTTCCCTCCCCCATGCAGTCTGCACAGCATTGGTAGTCCGTTTTGATTGTCGCGGACTCCCATTCCCAGCATGCACTGTTCTGGCAAAGTTCGGTAGCTGGTATAGGGGAGTGGAGTAAGCGTAGTTTAGTGCCCGTAGCAGGAGGGCGGGGTGGTCAAAGAGCACCAAACAACCCTGTGCCGGTTCCTGTGACCCCTCTGACTGCAGCGCCCGTTCTCCCAGGTCAGTTATGGAACAGGAGCGGCCAAATGCGAGGCGGAAAGCCCTGTCGAGGTAAAATATCTCTGTCTGTTCCATCCGATCTGGGATGCTTGGCGGACTTCTGGGGATATCGATCCCTCGATTTTGTAGATAGGCTGCAGGCAGTGTGTTGCCAGTTATTCCCCAAAGTCTCTTAATGCCGCAGGGCCAACTCTTCTGCGCGTCTGGCTGCGCAGTACATATCACCAACAATCCTTCCTGACGAAAAGATGAGAGGCCACAAGGGGATTAGGGAACAAGCTTGCCGTTTTATTCAGTAAATCCAGAACAAGGCGAATGGATTTCGGCGTTGGCCTTCTTCAGCGCCTTCCTCTTAAATGACCTTCGTCCCAATAAGCTCCTCCTGCGTTAAGTACCTTCAGGCACCGAGTTCCCTCCCCCATGCAGTCTGCACAGCATTGGTAGTCCGTTTTGATTGTCGCGGACTCCCATTCCCAGCATGCACTGTTCTGGCAAAGTTCGGTAGCTGGTATAGGGGAGTGGAGTAAGCGTGGTTTAGTGCCCGTAGCAGGAGGGCGGGGTGGTCGAAGAGCACCAAACAACCCGGTGCCGGTTCCTGTGTCCCCTCTGACTGCAGCGCCCGTTCTCCCAGGTCAGTTATGTAACAGGAGCTGCCAAATGCGAGGCGGAAAGCCCTGTCGAGGTAAAATATCTCTGTCTGTTCCATCCGATCTGGGATGCTTGGCGGACTTCTGGGGATATCGATCCCTCGATTTTGTAGATAGGCTGCAGGCAGCGTGTTGCCAGTTATTCCCCAAAGTCTCTTAATGCCGCAGGGCCAACTCTTCTGCGCGTCTGGCTGCGCAGTACATATCACCAACAATCCTTCCTGACGAAAAGATGAGAGGCCACAAGGGGATTAGGGAACAAGCTTGCCGTTTTATTCAGTAAATCCAGAACAAGGCGAATGCATTTCGGCGTTGGCCTTCTTCAGCGCCTTCCTCTTAATCGACCTTCGTCCCAATAAGCTCCTCCTGCGTTAAGTACCTTCAGGTACTGAGTTCCCTCCCCCATGCAGTCTGCACAGCATTGGTAGTCCGTTTTGATTGTCGCGGACTCCCATTCCCAGCATGCACTGTTCTGGCAAAGTTCGGTAGCTGGTATAGGGGAGTGGAGTAAGCGTGGTTTAGTGCCCGTAGCAGGAGGGCGGGGTGGTCGAAGAGCACCAAACAACCCGGTGCCGGTTCCTGTGTCCCCTCTGACTGCAGCGCCGGTTCTCCCAGGTCAGTTATGGAACAGGAGCGGCCAAATGCGAGGCGGAAAGCCCTGTCGAGGTAAAATATCTCTGTCTGTTCCATCCGATCTGGGATGCTTGGCGGACTTCTGAGGATATCGATCCCTCGATTTTGTAGATAGGCTTCAGGCAGCGTGTTGCCAGTTATTCCCCCAAAGTCTCTTAATGCGGTCGCCAGTAGGTATATATAGTTAGGATTTTTTTGAATAGGGATTTCTGAAAATTCTATGTTGAATAACTTTGGCATTGATGGACGGAATTGGCTGAAATTTTCAGGAAAATGGCACATTTTGTTTCTGAGCGTCCCCTGAAAGTTTGGGGGAGTTTCGTCAAGCGGGGGCCGAGAAAAAAGGGGGGTCCCAAAACGTGTTTTTAACATTGAGTTTTCCATAGGGCGGTTGGACTCACTTTTAGCTCGAACGGCTGAATGGATTTCCACAAAACATGGCAAAATTGTAGGGACTGGTAGCCCGATGTGCCTTTGCTATGTCTCAAGATATATGCTCCAGTGGTTTTTACAAAAATTAACTTTGAAAAATATATATTGGGCTATATATATGTTAGAGCCCAAATGTAGCCCAATGTAGCCCAAAGATGGCCACCAGAGACAAAAAAAAACAAATGTAGCCCAATTATCAGCCAGATGTAGCCCAACTATAGCCCAGTGACAGAATGTCCCAGAGTGTTCTAAAGAACAACTAGAGCGCTAACAGTCTTACTTATGACAAAAGTATGGCACACCTGAAGTCCTCTTGATTGGAATAAAGTGTTAACACTTAAAACATTTAATTTGCAAAGGTACAAAATGAGGGGTTTCATTTTGCCATAGAAATTATATATATATATTATATATATATATATATATATATATATATATATATATATATATATCCTACTAGCGGTCGCCAGTAGGTATATATAGTTAGGATTTTTTTGAATAGGGATTTCTGAAAATTCTATGTTGAATAACTTTGGCGTTGATGGACGGAAATGGCACATTTTGTTTCTGAGCGTCCCCTGAAAGTTTGGGGGGGGGGGGGTTTCGTCAAGCGGGGGCCGAGAAAAAAGGGGGTCCCAAAACGTGTTTTTAACATTGAGTTTTCCATAGGGCGGTTAGACTCACTTTTAGCTCGAACGGCTGAATGGATTTCTATGAAACTTGGCAAAATTGTAGAGACTGTTTGCCCGATGTGCCTTTGCTAGGTCTCAAGATATGTGCTCCAGTGGATTTTGAGAAATTAACTTTCAAAAAAATATATATATCTGTGACAGCGTCCCGGTTAGCGCCCCGGTTCGCGTACCAGACGCGTAATGGAACTTCGCGAGGAGAAGCGGATTGGCTCTCCGGTGACTCTCAACATTCTAAACAGTCCGGAGCGGCCGCCATCTTGTCTCTCGGTAGGATCGAGAGACAAGAGGTGAAAATAAACGAAGGGGGAAATGAATGAAAGGGGCAAGGTAGTCCCCTCCTGACCCCCTAGGATTGATGTGGGGGCTATTAAAGGGCCCCGCGGGGCAAAAAAAAACCACATATTTTTTCGATTTTTCGTGGTGGAAGGGCTACCCGGTACGCAAACCGGGTAGCTCACGGGTAGCGTAACGGGAGTCTGCCATCTTGTGTTTCGGACGAATTTAGTCACAAGATGGAGGATAAACAATGTTGGGAATGGGTATAAGGGGGCATGGGAGACATATCCTGACCCCCTAGGTTTTCTGAGGGTGGCTGAGGAGGCCCATATATGTAAAAAAACAACAACTTTTTTTTTCAAATTTTCGCACGGTTAGCACCCGGTCCGCGCACCGGGTAGCGTTCCGGAAAGCGTAACAAGGGGAAAACCAAGGGAAATAGTAAAATAATATTTTAGAGTGCTTTGAGGTAGGGTAGCTCTGAATAGAGCTGTTGTGTTGTGTGGGTGATGTAAGTACCAACATGTAGGTACCAATGAAGAGTCTAAAATTCAATGTACACCGTCTCCTCTGTAGATATTTTGTATGTTCTAATATGGGTTATTTAAATGTAAATGTGTGGAAAAGCACTTCCTGCTTTAAAGAAATTGTATTTTTGAACTGATTGTTCTTTCCTCTTAGTCCTCCTCTTTGTTTTTTTCCCCCACACTCTTCTTCAGCATGATAGTTGATAAATGCGTTCCCTCAAAAAATGTTTATACATAAAAAATTATATTAAATACATATAAAATATATTTTTCCTTTAAAAGAAGAATACATTTTACAGCGTTTGATATTTGCTATTAAAAAACCATTGAAATTCACTGAAAAAACCATAGGTTATAGACCATATATAGTTAGGAATTAGCATTTACAAAACCTTGAAAATTCACTGAAAAAACCATAGGTTATAGACCATATATAGTTAGGAATTAGCATTTACAAAACCTTATTTTACTCACACAAAACCATTGAAATTCGTATATATAGTTAGTTGCACTAACTATATATCGCGCACCCGCAATCCACTGCTGATCATGTCACATATTACATCATTCATGACATGGTCAGTGACATCACTGATGACATCACTGATGACATCTCAAATGACATCACATCACATTAAGGAAATGATAGAACATAACTAGTACAGGGCATGTCATGCAATATTACATTTTCCCTTAATGCATATGGCTTCTCTTATGGTCTGTTCACTCCTTACATGCTTAGACAACCTCTGTAAATGTGATATTGTTTGAATACTAAAGTAATGTATATGTATGTCTGAATGTATAATAATTGGACTAAATATATATACCTTCCAATCATTGACCATGTCTATACACCACTGCACACCTCCAGGGATAGTCTCTGTTCACCCTTTAAATGGCAAGCAGCACACATGTTTCATTTTCTTTTATTCTGAAGAATAACCAACAATAAGTAGCCAGAAAAGCTGATTGAAGCCAGGAAAGACAACGTGCCAGAAGACCTGATGCTTGCCATGCTTCAACCAGACATGGCCTCTGCTCTGGATAGCAGATCTGTGACCTGAACTTTTAACCTATAGCTAGGAGAGTAAGCAGTGGTAAGGAGACCTGAAATTACATAGATCTCAACAGGGAGTGTTGATGAGGGTTCTCAAGATCACAAACAACAGCCCTGTTAGAAGAGTTCACAGAATAAAGGGTCATCCAGCCACAGTACCTGAAGTAGAAATACCACAGGGCATCCTGATGCACGGGCACCACAGCAGAAGGCCTCACCACTAACCCTTGCTGTATGCATTGCACACCTGCGGTACTTCCAACCCTCCAGACAGTTTCAGAGCCCGGGTTTGCCTCTCCACTGCTCAATCACAATTACATCAGCGCATCACTGTTAATTAGAAACCAAAACATGAAACCACTCAAATCTACATGAAATCTATTCAGTCCACTCACCTTAAATCTCCTGACCACTCAATACTTCATCAAGGCTGTCAAAAGCTGTAGGCCAACACAATGACCACCAGACCAGTGTCCTGCTTACATATTCAAGAGCTTTGCACCTGATCAGGTCATAACTATCAAACTCCTTGGATAAAGGTATCTTCCCGAAAGAAGTCTAAATTTCTTACATAACCCCTCCTTCAAACCAAAGGCTCCCTATAACCTTTGGCCAATACCCAACTGGTTCTTGCCAAAAAAGATTTAAACTCCTGCCTCAAGACAAATATCTTCACTTATCTAAGAAAAAAACTTTTCTCAGATTACCAAACAGATTCTGGTATGGCTGTGTCACTGAAGCAGCACTGGTCCATAGGGTTCCAGAGTAGCATCCTACTCACCAGAAAAGCACTTCAACAACCATCAGGGGTAACAGGTGCTACATAAATGCAAACCTTTCTTCTCTTTTATCCCTCCGCTACCCTTCTCACTCCAAATAACTGACTAATATCCCCCACTCATTTTACTTTTATATTTCACCATACTAACTCAGCACTAATCCATTATGGGTTTCCGGAGAACCGTGCTTCAAAATTCTGAACCCAAATCCAAATAACTGACTAACCGACTAACCTATAACTGACTAACCTATCCACCACTTAAAATGTACTTGCATGTTTCACTATACTAATTCAACACTAATCCTCTATGGGTCCCGGAGTAGCGTGCTACTTGCTTTAAAAGCGCTTCAACACCTAGTCAGGGATAGTAAGCACTATATAAATGCAATTACAATACAATACAATACATTGGATGATTTTAAAATTACTGTGGATTTATATGGAGTACTGGTATGTTTATTGCCTGAACTCTTCCTTGAATTTGATTCTTTTCAACATTGCAAGTTTATACTGAGACTTAGAATTGGAGAAATTCTTCCAAGAAAAAAAAACTTTGCATCGGTAGTCCAGCTAGACCTCTACATTATAACCTAGCACCACTGCTGATAGTACTCCTGATAAAGATATGTCAAGGCAGATACTATATTACTAGCTCCTCAATAACAGCCTGATATATGTCTGCTAGGATGTAGATCTGTTATGCCATATATATATATATATATATATATATATATATATATATATATATATATATATATATATATATATATATATATATATATATATATATATATATATATATATATATATATATATATATATATATATATATATACTGCCCACTGTGGCGTACTAACACAATTATTTCACTTTCACTTAGTGTAACTTATGTGATTGTGCTATTACAGGCATCAAGATTACCAACTTAATGGGTAAACTAAATTTGTACCTTCAGCCAACAATGGGTCAGGAACGTGTTACTGGGCTTACACAGACAAATTGTCATGTCACAACAGGAATCAGTGAAGTAACTTTGTGAAAACTCTTTAATGGGTTTTGGATTAAAAGCTATTGAATCTGCTTTTAAGTTGTTAGTGCATTCAATCTACTTTCCAAAGATCATTGTCAGTATCTCATGAACAATATCAAACCCACAAAATCATGTTCATTCTTATTGTATCAGGTTTGGCCAATAGTTTTACATTTCACTTTACCACAACTTTTTCTCACATTGGCTGTGAGGATAGTTCCACCCCCATTAATTGAAATGCTTGTGTCTTCCCATTGCTGAAGTGTTAACCTACCCACCCCACCCCCTGTCGTCGCATGAGTTAATATAATTAAAGAAACAAATACTACATCCAGGGGCATAGCTTGGTCAGTAAGACAGGAGGTGAGCTTCAGATTTTCTGACAATCAGGCTGGCGTATTATGTTTAAATACATTATACAACGAGCAGGGTGTATGAGAGGGGCTTAAGAGCAGTGGAAAGGGAGAGGAATGTGGGCTGGCAGGAGTGCTAAGAGAAAACACAATATAATGTAATGTAACCAATATTTTTTGAGGATTTTTAAAACAGAGAGGGAGACACTGTGCACATTTTTGTTTGTGTGCACGTAAAAATCCTGGGGAAATCCGACTGACCTCTCACAATACAGTGTACACACTTGTAGCAGATTATTTATCAGAAAATACATTTATTGGGCGGGTGTTACATCTCAAACAACCCCCCTGAAGCTACGCCCCTGACTACATCTCCTAGAATGCACTATTTTATTCAACGCAAGCCCAAGAATAGAAAGGCCTGGTTCTATTGACTTGGAGTAATGTGCCAAGGCTTACTCCCCACTACTGCCGCACGACCTTGGTGTGCGATTACTTCAGGCAGCCGCAGAAGATTCCAGAATGCCACAGGTGCCTGGATGTCTAATGACCCTACTGCTGAGAGTCATAGCACTACACTCGCCCGTGCTGTCATACAAGTGATGCTGAAATGCACCTTCCTTTTGTGGGATTAGTGCACTCTGACCTCCCTGCACCTCGCCCTGAGCAGAACTATATTAGCACCCCCCTAGGGCTTAGTGCCACCAGAGCTTCATTTGGCTTTGCTCAACAGCGTTGACTGTTGCCAGGAATGTGGGCGCAGATTTTATGATTTTGAGTACAGCCATTATATGTGTTTTTGTGTAGGTTTTTGAGCTTCTATCATATGAGTGCTGCAGGTCTTTTGGTGGTTTCCGAGGCCACCTCTGTTATCACAAGACCTGATGAATGTGTAGTGATGAAAAGGAGTCCTTGTTTCAAACACTTTGTGCATGCTTGGAAAATATAACTTGTACCTCCATTATAAATCTTTATGGAAAAACTTAAGGTGTAGAGGCCGTACTGAGACAGGGCCCCTTGAAACTAGTAGCACTTGGAGAAACACAATAAACACACCAATACTCGGTGTCTTAGTCGGGTAGCTGGCTTTGCGCGGCCACTCCCCCTTTTTATTTATTTGCCTCAGGCCACGCCTGGCCCGAGCGCGTGGATGCGCGTGGATGCGACACATCCGGCACACGCCGGGCAAATCAGCGGGATTTGTCAATCCGCATACAAAGTCTTTGAGGCAGGAGCTTGGAACAGGGTTTTCTCTCAGCCGGCACCCCGACTAGGGGGTGGGGCTTCTGATGTTGAGGGTGCTGTGGGTTGGCCTCTTGGGCTCGAGAGTGTCACGCTGGTCCCCTGGGGGGCTTTCTTCGGTACCCCGAGCGGGTGTTCTGCGGAGTGTCTGCACGCTCCATTTCAGCAAACTACTCTCTGCCTCCTGCTATGTAGTCCCTTTCTCCACTTGAGGTTGGACAGGACTCTTCTACTCCCCTGAACCATGAGATGTTCCTTGTTACTTTCTCCCCTTCCCTCTCCACGGTGACCATAGTCCCCTTGGCGCTGGTGACTGTCCAGTGGCCCGGTTCATAGGGGGTTCGGAATTTCCCCCTGGTCTCCGGTTCTTCATTATCACTCAGCCTCCTGGCCTTAGATCACGGGGCCTGGCTCTTCTGTGACTGATGGCTAGATTTTGCTTCTCTCTATGTTCTCAAGCTTCATCCTCATAGTACTGAGACGGCGTCCACGCAGGGCAGATGGGGATGGTGTCTCGGCAAGGGCCATTGAACATCAATGCCCACGGGGCTTGGTGAGTAGTGCTGTGTGACGTGCATCTGTACTCCAGAAGGAATAGTTGTAGGTGGCCATACGGGTCTGCATTTTCAGCCACAGCAATACGCAGGACCTTGTTGAGGGTTCTTATGAAACTTTCAGTTTCTCCATTGGCCAGTCACCATTAAGGGTTAATGTGGTGGTGCCGTACGCCATGGAGTTGCATAAAGTCTCGAAATGTTCCCCCCTGAAACGGGGGTCCCTTGTCACTGTTGATCCCTTCCGGACACCCAAACATCGCAAATGTCTTCTCGAGCACTGGGGCAACCTAGGAGAATGCGGTGAAGCTGACGACTTCCACTACTGGGTATTTGGAGTAGCTATCTACCATGGCCATCGTCATCGGGCCATCGGGAAACTCCCGAAGTCAATGCTTACCTTCTTCCATGGGGCCTTACCATGCTCCTCCGTTTGAACAGGCACTGGTCATTCTGGTGCGCTCATCAACTGGCACACCGGGAATCTTCTCACAGCCTCCTTCAACTGGCCTTCTAGCTCTGGGAACCAGATTTTCTCACGCATTCTGGCCTTCATCTTCTTAATCCCTTGGTGCCCACTGTAGGCCAGTTGGGTTGCATGGTGGTGCAAAGCAGCTGAGACAACTATGCAAGACCCTCGCAATGAGATTCCCTCCTGGGATACACTCAGCTAATTCCGGATATTCCACATTTTTGCAAAGTGCTCTCTTTCTGGCCCTGACCAGTCATTGGCTGTATGTAGAAACGGATGTCAGTTGCCCCCTTAGACAGCACTGTGCACTATGGGGATGACTGGGTCTCCTTCTGCTGCCGCTGCGATGTCTGTCAGGGTGGGCGCTTTGGGGCATGTGATTGTCGAGATCATGTTCAGATGGGCTTTGAGTACTTTGACTTCCTGCGCCTCTTCTTGCGGCTCTCTTGGGGTGGAATGTTGAGAGAGGAAATCGTCTGGATTCTTTGCACCCAGCCGGTACACTATCTCCATTTCATACTGCTGGAGTCCGATGGCCCATCGATCCTTGGAGGTGGGTGAAACGCCGACCCTTTGAACAGGGGTACTAATGGATGGCGGTCGGTGACACCCTGAACGGCTGGCCGCAGATGTACAGGTGGACGTGCCGGCAACCCACCGAATGGCCAGGCCCTTGTGCTCTATCTGCACGTAGCAGACTTGCTGGGGTAGGCCAATGAGGCCCATCTTCCGGGTTCTTGCTCCTGAGTGAGCACCACCCCTAGACCCACAGGGCTAATATCAATGTGGAGCTCTGTGCGCTTGGCCGGGTCAATGTATACCAAGGTGGTGTGGTCGAGGAGGCCACTCTTGACTTTCTGGAACGCTGCCTCTTCTTGCTGTTCCCACCTCCACGTGGCGTTGGAGCGCGTGAGGTTTCGGAGGGATTCTGCGATGGGAGCCAGATCTGGGATGAAACGGCCACAGTAAGTGGCCATCTCATGGAAACTTTGCACTTCCGACACCGTCAATGGGGTGGTGCATCTTTGATGGCCTGGGACTTCTGTGGCCCCATCTGGATTCCTCCCTGGTTGAAAAAGTAACCAAAGAATTCAATTTCCCTCTGAAAAAGAGGACACTTCTCTCTATGCAGGGTGACGCCATGCTCCTGGAGTCATTTCAACGTGGCCCTTAGATGCCGATAGTGCTTGTCCGCAGTGATGGAGTGGAAGAGGATGTAATCACTTACATTCAACACGCCTGGTAGGCCCGTCAGGATCTCCCGTATCATGTCCTGGAACACCTCCGCTGCAGAGGATATTCCAAAATTAAGGCGCATGTACCATCGCAGCCCCTGGTGGGTGCTGAACGTAGTGATGTACCTGCTTTCCTTGGCCAGGACCAGTTAGTTGTAAGGGATTTCATAAGGCTGGCTCTCTTGATGCATCCTAATCCCTTAAAGAGGTCTGCAAATTGGTTCAGCTACTCTTCTGTCTGGTTCACTTGCATGCTTCTTGCAAATGTCACTAGGCCCAGCTCCTCTGCAAGATGGCTGCTGAGTTGCGTGTCGGCCTCCTGGTTGGTGATATGGACCATTGTCATGATTTTGTTGTCTTCTGACTGATTTGGCACGGTCATCTTCCTGTGTGGGAGTAAGGGTGAAGTACTCCTGTACGCAAAGATCTTTGTCTTGGATGGTGTGAGCTTGGGTCTGGGTCTTAGTCGATTATATTGCAGGATACATCTTGACTTCGTCGTCTTCCGTGGATGTATCTTCCACCCAATATGTGGACTGCTCATTCCCTTTTTCTATTGCTCAATGCTGCAAGGGAGGTGCTGGACAGTAAGCACGCCATTTTCCACATTGGTTTCCCCCCTCTATTGTCCTTGTGTTGGTTTCATTTCCTGCATACTGACGCAAAATGGTTTAAAATCCCACAATGGGAGCATGTCTGACCTTGGGTGGGGCACGCTTGGATGGGTTGTTCTTCATACCCATAATACCCACACTGGCCTTTGGGGATTTGGTGCGGGTAGCCTCGCTGCCCGCTCCCTCTGTCTCATGACTTCACTGCATCGGCTAGGCCAGTCTTGGCGGCCACAGTCTTTTCTGTTGTTCGCGTCAGGGCTAAATGCATTTAATCTGCTCTTGTTGCCAATAGATCATGCATTCTGGCTAGGACACCTATATGTTGTTAAGGGGTATGATTGGCTGTCTCAGGATCAGCCCGCGTAGTACTTTGCTGCAGACACCTTGGATTGTTTGAGCGCGGATCTCTTCTGTGGCTCCGTTGTCTGTTATGTAGGTGCTTGCCAGCTCTCTCAGTTTTGCATAGAATGCATGAGTTGATTCTCCCTCCCTTTGTCGGGCCTGGCGTAGTTTGAATCTCTCGAAATCCAGGTTCAACTGCCCATCGAAGTGTGCATTGAGCGCTGTCACCGCGGCATCATAGTCAGTGGGATCTCCTTTATTCGGGAGGTGTTTGAATAGGAGGTACACTTCTTCCCCCGTGTAGTGGAGTACTAGTGAGCCTTTCACAGCTCCATCCATCTCCCTCTTTGCTACGAAGTAGTTTTCTTACTGCCCCAACCATGCCTTCCATCGTGGGGGTGTGACAGTAGTGTCGGCAGCCTCACTGAATGGAGATAGGACCCCTGTGGGGGCATGTTGCGTAACTACCCGCGTTATTGGCTGATTCGCCCCAGGGGCTCCCATCTTGTCTCTCTGGGAGTTCCTCTCGTGTTGTAGTGGGTAGTCTGATTGTGCCTTTCGTTGTGTGTACTCTTTCTTGTGTATTTATATTTATTTATATATATATATATATATTTTCTTCTTCACCTCCTGTGGTTTTATTTTCCTTTCTTTCATGTCCCTTCTTTGCTGCCTGGGACAAAATGGCGCAGAGTAAGCCCTCTTTCTCTCATGTGCCCTGACTTGGGAAATACCCTAATTGGGATGTGCTATCTCCCTCTTCAGTCCCCTTTTCCACATGTGTGGGTGTTGTCCGGAGTCGCGTGTCTGCCGCCCACGAGGGGTAGGGCGCGTTGTGCGCGGGCTAGGCTATACTGTGTGCAGCGCGGGGGTAATGCTCTTACCGGCCTCCTTCTGTCATCGGCGCACATTCTGCAGGCACCTCCCCCGCGGGATAGTTGAGTGAGGGGGATTCTGAGTACATGGACGACGTTCTCTTGCTCTCTCGCATGCAGGCGTTTTGTGCAACGCCGGAGGCACTTCACCAGCACCTCGTCTGTCGTGTGGGTGCGTGGGTACGGCTCCGCATTCATCACCAGTGTAGGGGCTGTAGTGAGGCTGGGCTCCTTGAAACTAGTAGCACTTGGGGAGACACAATAAACACACCAATACTCAGTGTCTCAGTCGAGTAGCTGGCTTCATGCGGTCACTCCCCCTTTTATTTATTCGCCTCGGGCCATGCCTGGCCCGAGCGCGTGGGTGCGACACATCCGGCATATGTCGGAAAAATCAGCTGGACTGCTAACTCTTTATATAAGACATTTGCTGTTTATTTATTTCATTTTATTTGCGGTATTTGTAGAGCGCAGCACTCATCCAAAGGGATATCAAGGCGCTAATACCTGGACTGAGACTACCGCCAGTTAGCACTAAGGCGGTCCGTAAAGTTTGGGAAAGAGGAAGGTTTTTCGTTTTTTTCGAAACAGGAGGTAGTTAGTGGTAAGTCTTAGGTCTTTAGGGAGCTCATTCCATTTCTTTGCTGCCAGGTAAGAGAATGAGCGACCCCCGGTCCTTGTTTTATATATGAGTTTAGTTCTGGCGAGGGCAGACTGGAGTGAGCGCAGATTTCTTGTGGGGACGTAAAATTCAATCTTCCCCTGGAGAATCGTAGGACCTGTCTTATGGAGGGCCTTGTGGGCATGGCCAAGAAGTTTGAAAACCGCTCTCTGGCGCATTGGCAGCCACTGCAGTTTCTTCTGGCACTCCAAGGCACAGTCAAACTTGCCTTTATTGCAGATAAGTTTAGCCGCCGAATTCTGTAGTACTTGTAAGTGTGAGAACAGATACTCGTTCATGCCTACAAACAGCGCGTTGCCGTAGTCAAGACGGCTAACTAGCAAGGCTTGAGTGACGGAACGTCTGCAATCCAGGGGTATCCAGGGAAATAGTCTGGCAAGAAGCTTCAAAATGGAGAAGCCTTTGCCAAAAAGGGATCGGACATGATCTTTCATGGACAATGCGTCATCCATTATGACGCCCAGATTCCTTGCGTGTTGTTTCGGGATGGGGGCCATACCAAGCAAGGGTGGCCACCACGTCACATCCCACACACGTTTGGCGTTGCCAAACAGGAGGATCTCGGATTTTCCGGTGTTCAGTTTCAGACAATGTTTGTGCATCCACTGGGCCATATCCGAAAGACAATTTTGCAGTCTGGATTTAATAATATCTGGTTTTTCATCCAGGGCCACCAACAGCTGTGTGTCATCTGCATAGGAGCAGATGCCAATGCCCCACTTCCTTCCAATTTCGGCACAAGATGACATATAGACATTGAAGAGGATGGGGCTTAATGAGGCTCCCTGAGGGACTCCACAGCTGATGGGGCTAGATTTAGAATGGAATTGTCCCATGTGAACTGCCTGTGTACGGTTGCTCAAAAAGAAGTGCAACCAGCTTAACGTGGTGGAGCGGACTCTATTGCTGTAAAGGATGTTCAGCAGGCAATCATGGGAAACCGTATCAAACGCCGCTGACAGGTCGAGCAGTATCAGAGCCACCGCCCCACCTTGGTCAGTGGAAGCTCTGATACTGTCTGTTACTGCCAGCAGCGTCGCCTCCGTGCTGTTATTAGCCCAGAATCCCGTCTGGGAGGGATCGAGGAGGAGGTTTGTTTCCAGGTACCTGGTCAGCTGTCCATTAACCAGCTTCTCTAGGACTTTAGAAAGGTAAGGAAGCTGGGAGATGGGACGATAATTTTCGGGGTTAAGAATGTCTGATCCGGATTTTTTCAAAAGGGGGATCACGGAGGCATGCTTCCAAGCAACCGGAAAGGTTGCAGTTCTTAAAGATTTATTGAAGAGCTGTGCAATCAGGGGACCAAGTGTAGGGGCAATTTTTGAGAACACAAAATGAGGACAGGGATCCAATGGAGAGCCAGATTTTACTGTGCTCATGGCTATCAGTACCTCATCCACTGTGAATGGCTCAAAGCCATCCAAGGTGGGTGTGATTTCTGAATCTGGTGAGGCACTCGCAATTCTTGCTGAGGTCACTGTGATGGAGGGATTTACTGTGTCCGTTGTGTTAAGGGAGTATTGGGAAGTGAAAGTGGAGTAGATTTTCCTAATCTTTTCAACAAAGAAGGTGCTAATTCGTTCACAAGCCTCAGCTGAGGGAGTAAGTGTTTGGGAAGTGCTTAATGGTTTGCTGAGCTCCTTCACTATTCTGAGAAGTTCTTTAGCAGAGTTGCAATTTTCGAGGATGCGTTGGGAAAAATAATTACTTTTAGCATTTTTTATAGTACGATTGTAAGTTTTCGTTTGAGCACATAGCTTAACTTGGATGCACTGTCTTTGGACTGCCTCCATAGATGTTCTAGTTTTTGACACTCCCTTTTAAGATTTTTTAGTTGAGGGGTGAACCATTTTTCCGTGTGAGATCATTTCCTAGATGTCCGTTTGGGGGCTAGATTATCTAGTGTTTGAAGTATTCCAGAGTCTAGTGTTGTTACATCTGAACATACGGTGGCATCATCCAGGAACTCGATATTGGCTTCCTGGATGTGAGTATTAAAGTTTGACTCATCGACTAATCTCCATGCTCGGTTGGAAATCTGGTGAGCCGCCCTGGGTTTCGATGGTTTAAAGGGTAGATTTAATGTGAAAGTTATGAGAGAATGGTCCGACAAGAGCAATGGCAGGACCTCACAGATTTTAGTGGCTTCAATGTTGGTGAAAAGTAGATCTAGTGTGTGGCTGGCTATGTGGGTAGGGCCAACTATCCACTGTCTAAGATTGAGGATCTCCATATCCCCCTCCAGTTGGGAGACCGCTGGAGCGTCCTTTTCTCGTAATGGATATTGAAGTCACCAACTACTAGATAGTTTTTATGTTTCAATCAAAGTGGCAGAAGTTGGGTGAGCAGTTTGGCACCTAGATTAACTTGTTGTCCTGGGGGGTTATATATTACTGCTCCTGCTAGGACGGTGAAACCATCGCGAAGTATTTGGAAAGGTAAGGTTTGATATTCCTTGTAACCGATTACTGGCTCCGGGAGGCAGGTCAGATGGTCTCTGAATATAACAGCGACCCCCTCTCCCCTGCTTCCAGATCTGTCTTGGTTGATAATTTTATAGTCGCTAGGGAGTGCATTGGCTAGGTCTGGGGCATTACTATCTGTCAGCCAGGTTTCAGTAATAAAAACCAGGTCGGGGTTCTTGGTTTTAAGAGTGGTGTGGCTCACTGGTTAGAGGCAGCAGACCCAGAAGCAGAGGTCGGCCCGGGACCAGGGTTCGATTCCCGACGCGGCAGGGTCTTGGGCCATGGTCAGCGGACTCGATAATTCTCGCCTCGGTGCCTACTCCAACCATGGGTCCCACTCAGCAACTCTGGGCAACAGCTTGCTTAATCTCTACTAACGGCCCCATCAGTGCCGGGGATGCTTGTCTTCACCTTGGAGATGCCCAGGAGGGACCATCTCACAGGGAAAGCCAGGATGGGTTCCCCAGCGGTATACAGCGCCGGGACGCCCCTTTGCTGGGTCAGCTGTGCGCTTTACAAGTATACGACATTTAACATTTAAGTAAGTCCCTGATGTCCAAGGCATGTCTGGGTAGGGATCTAGCATTGAGGTATAGGCAGAGGAGTTTGGAGTGGTCATGAGATAGCCTAATAGTGGTTGACCCATACTCGACCATCTACATGCAAGGCAGGAAATTGGTCCATAGATGAGCCAGGGCCCGTTCGAATACATGTCCCACATCATTTCCCATTTCATTGGCGTAAAGCAACAGCTCATTGCGGGAGTATCGAATGGGGGCGAGTAAGTTTCGAGTGACGCCGGCAGGGGTTGTGGCCCCTGGTCCCGGCCGGTCGCGGACGGGCGCAGACGGGCTTACCTTAGGCGCACCTTTGGCGCGCCATTGTCGCGCCCGCTGTGCCCGTCCGCTGCGCCTCGGCCAACACATGGTGGTAAATAGGGAGGGGAAAGCGCGGGCTCGTGGCTCTGCCCTCTGGCT
Organism: Lissotriton vulgaris; assembly: GCF_964263255.1. Lineage (NCBI taxonomy): Eukaryota > Metazoa > Chordata > Amphibia > Caudata > Salamandridae > Lissotriton > Lissotriton vulgaris. The sequence continues at coordinate 2,088,856,862 of NC_141689.1, read as the reverse complement.
CGCGGTGAATGGCCCCCGATTGGTCTACCTACCTTCCCTTAGGCTCTCCACGCAATCGGCACTCAGCCGTGGTGGAACGGAGCCCGGGATTTGGCAGCCAAGAATGCTGGAGTGAGAGGAGCAGCCTGACTCGCTGTTGTCCTCACAGTACAATAGGTTAAGAACAAATTGGTTCTGTTGGGTAACGAACAATTGCTTTAAAAATGGCTGTGTTAGCTCATTACACACTGAAATTAATAAACCTCTCTGAAAACAACTGAAACTCAAGTGTTTTTATCTCAGTAAAAAGTAAAAACAATCACGATATACAGGAATTACTTCAATCCATGATGACACAAGTTTCAATACGTGAGGAACCGTTACGAAAACATGTGATAAACGTGACTGTTGGTGAACAAAGTGAACAGTGCATTGAGTTCAGCGACACATATATACAATTTATACAGGGGGATTGTTAAAAAGGCCAGAGTGTTGAGTTAATACTCCAAGGGGACAAGAGGTAGCTTTGCAAGTGCCTGGAGTTATCTTGGCCAATATTGAGCGCCAGTGATCTTGACCGGACGGACTGCTTACTCGTTTCACCGGGGTTGACCATTTGGCTGCCCCCCAGGCTGTGATAATTCCCACCTGCTCGACTTATTCCCAATACCCGCCGCGACTACCAACTGGGGCGCCTTAGGGTCGAAACGTCAACGCTCAATATTGGCCAAGATAACTCAAGGCACTTGCAAAGCTACCTCTTGTCCCCTTGGAGTATTAACTCAACACTCTGGCCTTTTTAACAATCCCCCTGTATAAATTGTATATATGTGTCACTGAACTCAATGCACTGTTCACTTTGTTCACCAACAGTCATGTTTATCACATGTTTTCGTAACGGTTCCTCACGTATTGAAACTTGTGTCATCATGGAATGAAGTAATTCCTGTATATCGTGATTGTTTTTACTTTTTACTAAGATAAAAAAAACTTGAATTTCAGTTGTTTTCAGAGAGGTTTATTAATTTCAGTGTGTAATGAGCTAACACAGCCATTTTTAAAGCAATTGTTTGTTACCCAACAGAACCACTTTGTTCTTAACCACTCGCACCCAGGTTCTGAGGGACACAGGGTTACCCCATTTATGTTTAAAAAACTCACAGTACAATAGGCAATTCTAAAAATAACGAGGAGCAGCCTAATTCGCTGTTGTCCTCACAGTGCAATATATGAATATTAAAAATAACGAGGGGCAACCTAACTCGCTGCCGTCCTCACAGTGCAAATAGGCAATTTTAAAATGACGAGGAGCAGCCTGACTCGCTGTTGTCCTCACAGGATCAGAGCAGGTGACAAATAACAGATAGCAGTTTTAAAGTGCAAGCACTGTGAGCGTTTGTTCAATAGGTAAAATATAAGCACAGCGCTGAGGCTACAGCGGCAGTTTCAACAGGTATTACATTTGCGTATTTTATGCAGCGCCTAATACAATGAGTTTTAGAAGCCAGAGCAGGAATTAGGAGTAAAATGTTAGTGATGCTTGAATAACTTTTCCCATAAGTCCTCCTCAATGGCGAGAAGCCAAGTCCACTCTCCACCACCTGCGGGGCAAAAACATACTTTCACATCATCCACTAGAGGTACACGTGAGCTGCACCTCCACCAGTATCAAGGGCTTGTGCACTTTCACGTCTATCAGCGTAAGCGGAACTCCTCCAACCTCAGGATGCTAGTGTGCATGTCGTTCAACTTTGGTCCAAAGGAGTCCGTTCTGTAGAAAGGCCCTTCCAGTGAAACAACAGTTGGTGAGCAGCATCTTTAACTGCAGTGACCAATTCAGATAGTTAGAGGCTTCATATTTTCTAGAAATTATCTAAAAATAACTAGTAATCTCAGTCTTGATGACGTCACTGGGAATGGGTAGTATCAGTACGTGCAGTATTTATCACACGCTTCCTGTTTTAGCTCCCCTGCTCACCCTCGACCTCCAAGCATCATAGGCAATGTCTCTACTCCTCACCCCTTCTTCCTCTGTTTATCAAAAGGGTGTCTCTTATTTCCTTCACACTTTGTTTATTCATCAAAGACCCATTTTTATGTCAGTCAGAGTCTTCTTGCCTCTACTAACCAGATCTTTCTGTAGCCATTACAAAGACATCCGGTTCCTCTATCCATCCCAAGCTCGCTCTCCTATTAATTCCATCCTTTTTTAATCAATCACAGACTCTATACCGTTCCTCTCGCAATTTGTCCTTCCATCACAATGTCTCGGTCTTGCTATATATCCTTGTCTTCCCATCAAGGTTGCCATGCCTCTCCTGTTCCTATGTTCTCTCCATCCCATGCGTTCTCTTTTCTATTCACCCTATCCTCGCTCTATCACATACTCTTCTGGTCCCATTACCATCAATCACATGCTCAGTTTCTCGTCATCTTATTGTCCATCCACTACAGAGTCCATGAGTTTCTTTCTCATTCTCCTTTCTACCTCTCTATGTCACCCTTTCTTAAGCCACTCCATTGATCACAATATCTCTCTCATTCATACTTTATCCTTTTCCATATGCCTTTCATCACTCACACTGTATTCTTCCCTTCTCTTTTCTAGTTTTCAGAGCCAAGATACATTTTCTTCGGAACACATTCTTCTCGCCAAGTGTGGGGCAAGAAGGATGTGCCCAACGTTGACAAGTAGCTTGACCAAAGACTGGGCAACTCTTTTGTAGGCACTGTGTCTTGCCACAAATTAAACATATTTTGTTACTGTTGGAAATTACCATCTTTTGAGTGGTATTCCCTCAGACTTTTGCCTTTCTGTAACTGAACCCGTTTTTGTTGGCCACAGGACTCTGCGCACTCTATTCCTGCCAGTGATAAAGTGCTTGTGCTCTCCCCTTTATACTTGATAAAAGTGGCATACATCTAATTGGCACATTTACCTTACATGCAAGTCCCTAGCATATAGTACAACATGTACCAAATGGCTGTAAATTAAATGCTACTAGTGAGCCGAAGCACTCATTGCGCCACCTACTAAAGTAGCACTGTAAAATATGTCTGCAAGTTTGCCATTGCAGGCTCAGTAAGCAGTTTTAAACTGTCATTTTGACCTGGCAAAAAAATCTTTAGTCAGACATAAACCTTCCTTTTTTAATACTTATAAGACACCTCCAAGGTAGCCTCTAAATGTCCATAGCTATGGCAGGGTGCATGACATTGAAAAAAAATTGTTTTACATTTCCTGAAAGTGAAATACCTCCAACGTTGTTCTTCACTAAAGCAAGGCTAGCTGTCCTATAGGGAAACCGTGGGTAACATTATAACAACTTACAATGCTTGATTTCTGTTTGGAGCAACAAGAAAATTGATTCAAGGACTTATTTAATATTAATTTAAAACCAAACCTAAAGGTAAAGTCAGATTTTATATCACTATGTTGAAAATGACAATTTGAGATAGTTGTCATTTTCCTGCCTAAGACAAATGCGCCTTTCTTCCAGTATCCAGTGTCACCTTACTGGAGAATGACTGCCTTGTTGTCCGCTCTCTGGATTGCTCCCAGACTGTGGACAAAAGGCTTGGGTGTGAAGACGGGTTTTCCTTCCTTGGGTAGGATGGTGTGAGTTGTGCCCAACCCCTTCCTGAGCTTCAAAGGGTGCCTACAATTTCACTGGCAGATGTAGCTTTCTTCTAGGCTTGCTTCCCTTTGTCTTCCTAGTCAGCTTGGCTTCACATCCAGTGGGAGGGGGAGAACAGGCTTGGAGTGACCATAAATGAGGGTTTGCCCATTATCTTAGCCACACCTCATGGTGGGCACAGGGATTTCTGACCAGCGGAAGAAGGATTCTACCATGTTGGATTTAGGTTGAGAAGGGCAATGTGGGATAGTGTACAGTAACACACAGAGGACAAAAGTGGGAAGGGTCCCCAGTAAGAAATTGGGATGTTGGTTGACTGGGGTGTCAGCCCTGGTCAAGCAGCAATCACAATCCTTGCCAGGGTATGCACAGGCAAACCCCAAATTAACTAGAGGATGTGACCTAATGGCTGGATCGGTCAACCTCAGAGCGGGAGAATAGGGTTCAAGTTGTGACAGGGTATTTCAACATCCTGTGATGCTGGGCAAATCACCTAATATCCCAGTGCCTAGCAAAATTAATGTGTCTGGATATAATGCAACTGGTGCTCATGTAAAGTGCTCTGATACCTTTGGGTCTACTTTGCGCTACACAAAACTCCCCAAAAATAAAAACCTGTGCTCAACCCCTTGGTAGCTTGGCACAAAGCAGTCAGGCTCAACTTTGGAGCAATGTGTAAAGTGTTTGTTCAACACTTCAAACAGTAAAACTGTGAAAATACCATACAAAGGATTCTACACCAGGTTAGTAAAATAGATCTTAATTTAATAAGTAAAACAGACCAAAATGACAAAAATCTAATTAGTAGAACTTGATATATTCAATAAAAAAGATTTTTAGGGAAAATAGTGCCAAAAGGTGTAAACCGCCAACTGTTGATATTTGGTCGCACCGGACTGGGATGAAGTTACAAGTTCAGGCCAACCGTGATGGAAACAGGCCGTGAGGTAAGAGTAAGGATAGGCGAACATAAATCTGCGATCAAAAATAACAAAGAAAATGCCCCCCTGGTAGCGCACTGGAAAGAAAAAGGCCATAATGAAAAAGATCTCAGATGGGTCATCATAGAACGAATAAAGGAGCTAACCAGGCTAGGTGACAGTACCACTAGACGCAAACAGCAAGAACAGTGGTACATGATCAAATTCAATACCATTAAGAAAGGCCTCAACTCGAGGGAAGAATGGGAGGCCCTTATCTGATTCTTGATAGGAAAAAATTGATCCTCATATTAAACTAATAAAATAAAACAGAATTAATAAAACACCCGAGGCAAGGATTAAATACTGTATATAGACATATAGATACAACTAATACAGTCAATCACTGTGTAGATAACTTGGTCAGTTACTAATAAGCTGTAGGCAACTGTAGCAACCCCGATTGAGATCAGAATAAATTACAACGTAACGTCCCATTACAATATTTATTATGGAGGGCACAAAAACCGATTCCCCTAGACAAAACACTATGTATCCTTATATCACCAGTCCTAAGGTCGCGGAATTTATATATTCATACGCGCTAAACTCTCGTATCTTCAAGATAGTTAAATTAAGGTACATCAAAATACGGGGGCTTAGTTTGACTTCATAAAACATCCTCGCTAACCTTAGATCATTGCATAACATAGACGATAACTGTCAAATTCGGAGACACAACGTCGGGAGTAGGAACCGCCCAACGGAGAAAGAAAACATAACGCTCCGCACTAATAAACAGTCAAGGCAATCAATATAAACTTACAAGTGGGCCTAAAAAAGAACCGTGCAAAATATATTCATGATATCTAGCATGGCATTACCAAACTAAGATGGCGCCGCCTAATATAGTAAAAACAACGTTCGGAATTGACATATATAAAGAAATTTCATAAAAAAATAAAAAAGAAGGGTCTAGACCGGATATACCAAAAAGGGATGTAGATCAAAGCGTAGTTAAATAATTTTATTAAAAAATGACAACTAAAGAGGGTAAAAATATAAAATACTGGGCAAAGATCGATCGAAGTCACCACTCCAAGATGGCGACATCATCCACATAGGTTACGCCTCCATTAGGAGTAAATCAACCAGCTGTTAGTCATTTTCGGGCATTAACCAAATATAAATAGCAGAGCGCGCAGCATGTACGCCAGAGTGCAGTTCAAACGAGGCAGAAACGCGGCGCCACGAGCACGAAGGTAAGAACTAGGGGTCCCGAGAAATCGAGCAGGTTAAGGGGGGAGAGGGGATCCCTTAAGCGGGTATAACGGACGCCTGCCAGTCACTGCATGGGTCGGCATGGTATAAGGCAATCTTTAGTAATTAAAAATAGTATGTTTGAATGTGGCATACTAATTGTGCAAACACGCACTATACCCATTCTCTTGACCTCAGTTAAAAATCGATGATCCATAGAATTCTCTTAAAGTGGGAGCAGGCGCTTTTTCCTTTATGTAAAAAGAATGATGGTCTACCAGGGGTAGTTTAAGATGCCCACGGTTAGATGCGCCCTAAAATAATTTCTAAACCCAGATCTGTAATAGCGGTGATCCTACCACTGCATCCACGTACCAAACCCCGTAACTTTACAATAATGCCGCATAGAACATTAAATTGTTTAAACAAATAATGGATTAAATCCTATAGATTTATTTGTTCCATCAATTGATATGCTCTTTTAACCCTACCAGAACATATCCAGTTCCGGCGAGGCCCCTAATATATGCCCGTTTGAAGCGAGTTTTAAAACCATTGCAGGTAAGATCGGAAGCAAAATAACCATATCTAATTGTTGAAATATACGCAACAGAAAGAAATAGAAATATATCATCTCTTCCAATTAGATACAGTGTTTTAAAAAAAGAAAAAGACCAGATAAATCTGAAGACAAAGGAACACCACATTAGGAGTCTCAAAGAAGACATAGAGGTAATTAATGACCATAAGTTCCACGCCTAGAGTGTAAAATATTTGTCAAATCCTTTTTTAAGAAACTGTAATATATATGTCTATCCTCAGGCCAAAAACAGCCAGTGATCTCAAATAAATTGTCCTGGAACGACGCAATTGGCGCCCAGTACCCATTGTTAAAGGAACCGAGTGAACTTCCCTCCTCCCATGTAGAGGTGAGAATGTGGGTATTGCCCACTGCAACTCTTATTTCCCACTCTTCATGCAAGAGTCCCCCTAATAATGATTTTCACATATGAACGATGTTTGAAGGACACAAAATGTTTTATGTAATCTCCAAAAGGAACATGAGAACAAATGAAACACAAGCTATATGTCATTGTCACAATAAGCTGTTGATAAGTTCCCGTTTTAAGGGGCAAATGCATAGGCCATCCATGACAAGGGTACAACCGGAGATATGTATTTAACCTGCTATTTTGAATAGCGACTTGATTGTCAATATGAATATACTAGTGATAACACTGATAAACAGAAGACTATAGAGACAACCTGTCTACAGCATAAATATGTACCCAAGAAAAACGGATACTGATATGATATCATTTTGCCCCTCATACAGGGAGAGGGAAGTCTTTCTTGTACAGGAAAACCCCTACAAAGAAGTCCTGAGGAAGGTGCCACATTATTAAGTGCATAGCACCGAAACGCGTCGACGCATTTCTGAACGGGAGAATCCACTTTAAGCTTAAACACACACTGGATGTTCATGTATTTTTGTCGCATGTGTGTAGGATTGTATATGTCATTGCGAGCTAGTGGATCCGGAAATCTATAGTGGTAAAAATATCCAAGTGCCACCGTTTTAAAAGGGGTCTTTTTTGCTTTGTTTCATATATTGTCTTTGGTAACAAAATTTGTTGTGTTCATGATATGTAATATAATGTGTATGTACTTGTATGCTTTATTTTTGTAGTGTCCATCATATTTTATAGATTAACTTTTACTTTTCAGGGAAAGTTCCTTTGAAATTTTAAATGTGTGTATTTTTATTGTAAACTACCTCTTTATTTTAATAAAAAAACTAGATTGTTAACAAATATTTTTCTTTGTGGAAATCATTATGCAAATCTCTCCCTGTCGAACAGTGATCTATAGTAGCTCGTAATCTAGGTGCTATAGTGTAACTGTATGGGTATAGACATTACAGGCTAACAAACATATCCCAGGGATTTCTCTTTGACCTTTTTTCAACCGTGATGGAGCCAGTTAGGCCCACAGAACAGAGTACCTTAAATTCTGGTATGTGGAGCATTGCATGGATTCGTGTTGAATATGCATCGTGCAGCCAAAGTGATGCGTCAGTTCGGAGCGCGGCGATGCTGCGATGCGAGGCCCTGTAGCGTCAAGGATCCCAGGGTGGGGATTGCAATGTGAATTCTGGTGTCGAGGATGCAGCGCACAGTCAGGGCAATGCTTCTGTTCCGAAGAGCTGCTGCTGAGCCATGCTCGACCAGGGGAAGGCAGGACAATAGGCATCCCAGACAGGATTTAGTGTATTGGGGCTGGGTGGGTGCACTTCCAAAGTACCTGAAAGTCTGCATCTGGGGCACACTTGGTGTCCCTGTGCATAGTCCAGTTCAAAGAAGTCCTGGGAGCCATTGGCTCCTGCTCTGGCACAAAATTGGATAAAGGATGTGGGAGTATCCTCTCCTCTGTCCTGACCCTCCCCTGGGAAGGGTCCCCATAATCTGTCCAACCTTCTCTCATGGGTACAAAAAGGCTTACCTCGCTGTAGGACCCTAGATTCGATGTGGACAAGATTCTGATCACGAAACCACTGAACTTCAACCATCTGGACACTCTGGACTTCGCTGGACTTCGACTGGGACCGACTTCGTCCCCCTCTCTGTCTAAAGCGTCGTCTGTGCCAGTGCACCATACCGGCTCTGAGCAGGACCTGTGGAGGACATCCGCAGTATCTCCCTTGGGGTGAAGGAGTCCCTTCCCTGCATTCGCAGGCAATGTAACACAACAGACTGGTCTGCTGATCCTAAAAGTACATGTCCTACCTTTTAAATACATTGCTCCCGGCCCTCTGGGTAGTTCAGGGTCTACACTAAGGGTGACTTATATGTATTAAAAAAGAAGGCTTGGGCCTGGAAAAAGGTTAATTTTGCGAGATCAAAATGTCAGTTTATAAGTGCACACACAGGCTAAAATGGTAGGCATGAGACATGTTGAAGGGGCTACTTAAGTAGGTGCCACAAGCAGTGCTGGAAGCCCAATATTAGCATTTAATTTACAAACCCTGGGCACATGTAGTTCCACTTTATTAGAGACTTATGAGTAAATTAAATATGGAAATTGGGTATACGCCAGTGTAACCATGTTTAAGGACGAGAGCACAAGCACTTTAGTACGGAAAAACTAGTGTTAAGGCCAACAAATACAACTTCAGCAAAAATAGTAAGAGGAAGGCAAAAAGTTTGGAGATGACCCTGCAGAAAGGGCTGGGTCCATCATGAACCATGGGAACTTTTACCCCAATCACTAGGGAGTCACCAGGAGTTTCCCCCACCCACAGACTGTAACTGGGCATAAAAGTGACATCCCCAGTACCCTTCTCAGGACACTCCAGGTCCTGTGGAATCAGAAGAAGGACTGCCCTGCTGTCTGAATCCTGAAGAAAGACTGGAACTGCTTGCCTTGAACCCAGGATTCCAGAAGTGACTTAAACGGTCAGTTGGCTGAGCTTCTATTTGGAGCTTCAGTTTGAGCTGCAGGCACACAACAACCTTGCAGAGGCCTTTTCCTGCAACTGCCCAGCTGAACTGTTCCAACTGGGCCTGCCCTGAATCTTGCTGTTTGGCTCTGTTGGAGTGAGTCCTACCTCTGAATGGTGCTTGGTGCCAGGTGCTTGGCTGGTGTTAGAGTGTACTCCTGGGAAACATCCGTTACAACGCGGATGTTACAACGCGGTGCTGTTACGACGCGTCCGTAACAACGCAAGTCGTTACCACGACTTGCGCTGGAGGGCGCTAGAAGATTAAAAATAGTAAATTTACTATTCCAACACCTTCCCTAGTGTCCACGGGGACTGGTGTTAGAATAGTAAATTATACTATTCAATATCCGCGCCCCCAACGTAAGTCGTGGTAATGACTTGCGTTGTAAGGGACGCGTTGTAACAGCACGCGTTGTGACGGTACGCGTTGTACCGTCACCAATCCGTACTCCTTCGGTCCAAACTGCAAAAGCAGGAACTTGAATACTTTTTGCCAACTTTTCCTCACAAGATCCAATGGGAGACTTAGACCACCATTGAGCTGAGGACATCAAAAGGTCAGATTCAGTCTCACTGTAGAGGGCATCAGCAGGACGCAGCAACTCATCAACGTTGAGGTCTTCCTATGCACAGTTATCTGATTTTGCTGCTTGGAGCTTTTGAGCCTTCTTCGGTGACCATGTCAGGATACAGCTCTTCATCAACCTGCTGTTGTCGAATCATGCATCTCACCAATGACTTGTAGACAACCACGTTTCTCCAGAAAAATGCCTAAGTCTGAAGGTAAACGTTCCACTGGGATAAACCTGGTTCCTCTATGTGACCCGTACTCCATCGCAATCAGCCTGAACATTTGATTTTGACCCAGTTTGTGATATATAGATAACCACGGTTAGTGCTTTGTGCTTTTTGGTGCTTTTTTACGTTCAAACTTTAAAAGATCCTACCTGTAGTTCTACTGATTGGATGTATTATTGTTTTTTATTGGATTGGGATTTACTGTTTAAGTACTGCATACATGCTTTAGACATTGCCTCTAAGTTAAGCCTGACTACTTTTGGGCCAGGATTATCAGAGGGTTAAGCACAAGTTTATTTAGTGACGTTTGTAGTTCACGCCCCATACCTAAAACCCTGAATTTCTTAAAGTTACATAAACAATTGTTTCTTCAAAAAGGTCATATGCAAGAAATGAATCCTGAGGCAAAACACCCTACGTGGCAAAGCTAAGATTCGAAAAAATGCTGAAAAGTTCTATTCAATAAACAACCAATGTAGCAGAATAGGACCTAGAGCACCACAGGACCTTCAGAAAGGAATTTAGGAATCTCGGGAATCCATACTGAAAAGAAAAATAAATATTCAAAAGTAAAGAACCAAATGAAAAACCTTTTCTGATTGTATTGTAAAGCAGAGCAGAAGGTTTCTCAGCTCATTTTATACTTGTTTAGCTGGAAGAGGCGGAGCAGTAAAAAAAGGCTACTATCCTGGTTTGGGAAACTCATATGGAAGAAGCTTAATTTGCCATTTTGCCTTGGGTGGTTAAAATATCTTGCAGATGTTTACTAGCTCATAAAGTGCTGATTGGGCCCTACTTCGAATTGTTGATTCCTAGCATTGCAGAAACAACAAAACAGGCCAAATAGGTAGCCATCCCATGCTTTGCCTGACCTGAAATGAAATGCCAGCAAAAAGAATCTGGATCCAGAGCCTCGCCCAACTTGCCCGTAAACACTGCAACTCAGCGTAACCAAGCTGATGCTGTTTCATCGCCGACATTAAGGTTGTTTGCGGAGAGTCCAGGAGAACTTTAAGTAGTTTTCCCCGGTACTACTTAAATTCCCTTATCTGGATGTGTTAGAAATGTTGCTACTGCACGAATAGATAAAATGATCCAAAGGGTCCTTGGACAAGTGAATTGATTTTGGTTTATAGGGGAGATTCCCTTGAGATGTTTAGTGTGCTTTGTTCAGTGGTCAACAATATTTTTGTTCTTTTTTACTTGAAAATCTTTATGTCCTGATGATGACCCAATAAAATTGTTAGGGTTGAAACACCATTGATGCATTATTGGCAAATTGGAAAGAAAGATTGTTTGTGATAGGTTCCATTTTCTATAGACCACTTAACTGAATTCAAGACCCTTTGCCATTGTTACTGTATATTGTATGTATGTGTTTGTTTAGTATAATATGGTGAGCACAAAATGTTTGTATAATGTACTGTGACAAATTGATGTTTAATAATAATTTCACCTGCTTGGATTTATTTGTGGGCATTGGTTTATGTGTAGGGTAATATTTGCAATACATTCTCCTCTTGAACCACTCTAGCTTCTATATGTTTAGTGGCCCCTGGGTCTGGTTTAGTAGGGCCACCCCTGTTGTGGCTAACTGAGCAAGATTAGAGGTATACCTCCCCATGCCAGGTAAGCAAAACTCCACTAATTTCTCAGTTTGACACAGACTTGAAGGAAACTATGACTATGAACGTGGGTGTTCTGAAGCCCAGCAGTATATTCCTGCGCTCATCAGGAGAACAAAGTTTATGAGGAAAGGTCTTGAATAATTTGTGAAAAAAGACTGGGGCATTAACATCAGAAGTGTTAACCCATAACCCATTAACAATCACTTCCAATGTATCATAAACTGAAGATGTTTATTGAACCATCTAAAATTGAAAATTCCTTGAACATCAAATGTCATTAGACCATTTACCATAACTCGGTGAGGAGGAGTAGAGAGATGAAATGGATCCAAGAATTAGTTAGACAAAGCCAAAAGCCAACTGCTTTATTATGGTCCAAAGAAACATGATAGGAATTTGACTGAAATATATGAGACAGAAGAAATGGAGAGGACAATCGAACTTTATGTCCAGTAACATGATGAGGAATTGGGATTCTGTGCTTTTCTGCAGTCTTCTTATAGACAGTTCAGCTTTTTGAAAATTAGGCACAAAGTATCCTTTTTTATTGATGAAGATATTTTAAGAAATCTGAAGTTGCCAGAGCCCTAGGGCTAAGTTTAGAGTTTTGGTGTATGCTCAAGGATTAAAACCTTGTGTACAAAAGACTGGAAAAACATTGGTTGACAGTGTGTGATGTGGTTGTAGGGAAATACCACAAGACATAAGAAAGCTGACCAAACATTTTGGGTGGAATTACAATAGTACTTAAATATGGTTCCAACATCTGATTTTCTTATTGCCTCCCAGTTATCTGAGGGTGGTATCCAGAACCCAGCCCTGCTGATGTAAATGCAATTCAGGCTGCCTAGTTGAAGCAGTTTTAATAATCATTTCTTCCAAAGCTGTAGGTTCTGGTTCAACATGATAATTTTTTACTTTTTGGGAAAATACTTCAATATCTCTAAAAATGTGGTTAGGAAGAAGGGTGGGTTCAGTTCTTCAAGTTGTTTCCAAATAACATTTAGAAAGAGTATCAGCCATTATATTCTTTTAATCAGGAACGTAGGTAACACAAATCAAATTGAGCAAAAAAGGTATGCCTATTGGGTCTGTCTGCTACTTCTTCACTGAAACTTCTGCGCAGACTTAAATTCGGATAATCAGTTCAATCACAAAAGGTTTTGAGTACCCATCAATAAGTAAATCCATGCCAAACCAGAATGCTTTATGGTTAACAGATTATTTTCTAAAACTGAACAGATAATCTTGCAGCAGTTCTATAAATGGGACAAATAGGTGATAGGGTAGACCATCATTGTTCTGAAGTGGCAGCAGCACTGCCCCCACAACTCTATCAGAGACATCAGTTTCCACTATGAATGTTTAGATGGATTTGTGTGTCTCAGCATAGGGGTTTCAGTGAAGGTCTTCTTCAGATCTTGAAAAGCCCTATTTGCATGACCAGTCTGCCAAAATCCAGTGTTTCCTTCTTTAATAGATTTGATGTATGACAAGTCTTAAAGCGAAAATCCTTGATAACCTGCCAGTACAAATTTACCAATCCAAAAAACAAATCGGAGTTTCTTTGCTGGTAGTTGGTTTTGACCACTCTGGGATGGCATTGAACTTTCTTGAGTACCTAAAATACCATTTGTGTAGAAACAGAATCCCAAGTATCCTACTTCTTTCACACATCTCTACTTGGAACAACAAATAGTTTTTTCAAGACTTCCAAAATGGGAAAGTATGTCTACAGTCTTTCTCCCAATGATTGAAATAAATTAGTATGTCATCTAGATAAACAACAACATCCTGATCTAAAACCAATAAAAACACAAGACTAATAAATCTTTGAAATAGGTATGTGCTGTTCCTTATTCCAAAGAAGATAATATGGAATGCAAATTGAACAAAAGGAATACGAAAAGCTGTCTTCAACTTGTCACATTGCTTAATCTGGAGAAAATGAAAAGCTCCTCTGAGATCTATTTTTGTAAAGATGGTGGCACCAGGGATTCATTCTAATAGGTCCCTGATTAACCACAAAGTATAGCGGTCCTTGATTGTAACTTTGTTTAATGCTCTGTAATCTGAACCAGATCTTAACATTCTCAAGAATTTAGTTACACAAAATATACAATCTCTAGCTGGATATGTTAGATGGGTTATAAAACCGTTTATACATTTTCCTCTAAGTATTATTTCAATACATCTGTCCCATTCTCCAAGAGGAATCAGTTTCTCCAAAATGATTGATGGCATCAGGAAAAGTTGGGATTGCATATTTTAATTCCCTTTGAGAAGGTAAGGAGACATGTTTCCGCTTTTAGAATACACCACCAAATTCATTGTAACATTCAAGCAGCATTTCCAAAGAAGATTACTGAAATTCTGTATTGGGGACCAATTATCGCCAGAACTATAGCTATGCTTTTGACAGGTTGGGAGGGCAAAGCCAAGGGGCAAATCACCCAGTTGATATATGTATGATGTCACTCTAGCCAAGGCAGTCCCTGAATAAAATTCTCCATTTGACTACCTACGGCTCTGTCATAGGACCTGTGAAACTGGGAGATGGTTCTTACCAATGAAACAAACCAACGTCAGTCTGAACTTGGTCAGGAATGATTTTTCAGCACATTATGAGAGATCATGTCTTTCCCTGCTTGTTACTCCTAACATAACAGTGCTCACATGCTAATTACTGTTTTGCCCAATCTCTTCCCAATGCTCCTCATCCCGCTTGCCGTTTTCAATCTTTTTCAAAGAGCCATGTCCCACAATTGCTCTCAATTTGTTCTTCTCTCACTTGCTTCCTGTCAAGTTCCATATTTTCAATTTTGTTTTATGAGGGCGAATCAGCTGCAAAGTGTTACCGGGTGGCTCACTTTCTTTTTTTGTGCTGCCAGGCCCTTAATATTTTTTTCTGCTATATAATTTACTGTCCATGGTGATGGAAAGGTAAATACAACATTGAACATTAGCCATTAATGTGTCACGCTGCATGCTCATGCATCGACAGCCATCTGGCAATGGCTTCATGCACAAATATGCACATGTCATGAGGCATGTATCCACATTAGACCCCTTCTTGGAATGGTTTCTCCGCAGACAAAGTATTTCCCCTCAGTGCCAGTGTGTTTTTTAACACGTTTATTGGTTTAATACAAAGAAAATCAAACAGTAAATAGCCAAACATGACCACCAAGACTAGCATAGTCACAAAGCAGCATCATAAGCTTCTTGTCACAGCTAGACATTGTTCAACTTCAATGTGTGCACATGAGAGCATTGTTACTGCAAAAGACCAGACCCAAATTAGTTCCACAACTTGCCACATATTGTGTGTTTCCTTGGGCAGCCCCAGCCTTCATATACTGGTTTCCACCTCTCGGCACCATTGAGACAGCAAGGGCGATGTTGGCATTTTCTACTTCTGGGCTATATCCCACTTTCCAACCATTGTGATTATGCCAACCAATGCCTGATCAGCTATTGTTGGAGTTCTCTTGTACCTCTTGTGGCATTAGGCTATTTGACAGAGTAGTTCCCACCAGATTGGAGTTTAGCCAGACCTCATCGGACATAAAGGACAGTCGGGGAATGCTCTGCATTTTAATAAATGCTCACTCTTTCATCAAACATGATTATGAAGTGGCAGATCTGATTGATTCATACAATCCTGACATTTTATTTATCACGGAAACATGGGCCACCAATACAACATCACCCAAACTCATTGTGATCTCAAAGTTCTTCGCTCGGAGCCCGCTCATCGTGGGGGTCATACACTGGATGCGCTGTTTTCAAACAACAATGATATCTCTAGTCTTGAAGTACTCCCTCTAATTTGTTCTGATCACTCGGCCGTCTTCTTTAAGTTCAACGGTCCCGCTTCCCATATAGCCCCTAACAGGAGGCTTAAATCTTTCCAGCACAGGTCTTGGGCAAAAGTTGACCAGGCTCAACTTGAGCAACTTCTTGTTATTTCAAGTCCCTCTATGGAGCACAGTCCTAAACTAGCAACCAAGCCTTACTCCCCCTGGCTCAACTCTGCCGTCTCTCAACTTGCTCCAATAACTAGAGGCGGCCCTAGCAGTACTCGTCCATCCGCCCCTTGGTTCTCAGAGGCTCTCAGAATAGAAAAAACAAGGTTGCAGATGTCAAGAGAGAGGAAATGGAGAGCCCAATATGATATATACGAGAGAGAAATGTATAAACACCCCTTAACCAAATACAAGGCTATTAGTCACAAATCGATTCCTCCATGACTCAGCCAGATAACTCTATCAAGTTAATAATAAATTAAGCAAAAAACCTGAACAAAAAAGAGATTGGGTTAATCAGTCCTTCTGTGAGGACATTGGTTCACACATCAGGGGTAAAATCAACTTTATTTTTTAATCGTTTGGTCCCCATGGTAATTATGTGCCAGTCACCAGTCAAGACAATGTTGACTCAGCTTTCGACATGGATTTGTCAAGCAAAAGCTTTGCATGTTTATCATTTGTTTCCTCTGCATTAAAAAAATACCTTATTTTAACTAACAAGACAGGCTATCCAGACGACCCATGTCCAATCATAAAGCTCATCCCTGACATCATTGCTACTCCTCTCTCAGACATATTTAATAATATTAACAATTTAAGAACAAACGGCAGTGGTAATTAAGCACAGGTCAGCACCTCCACACTTTCTTCCAGTAAGTATTTTAGTATATAAGTACAAGCGTGCTCAATGTAAAACACTGTGCCACTCAACCAGTGTAATCCTGTACAGAAAAAAAGAGTTTCCTCTATACATTTAAGGACAAAACATAAATTACAGAGCACAGCAACCATTTGATTTTACAACCGAGATTGTGCTACATAGGCCGCGCGTTGTGAGTAATGTACGGTTCGGTGTATCCAATTTTCAAAGAGCAAAGCTCCTCTCCACACGAGGCGGGACACGTTGCTATATGCCAGGCCTTGTGCAGCCATGACTATTGATGCTGTATTACTAGTTTAACAGTCTTTGCTCTGAGACTTTGTTTATCATAACAAGCAGACTGGCTTTCTATGATTTACAAGATTATTTTTTACCTCTGCTCTTTGAAAATTGAATACACCGAACCGAACATTACTCACATTAACACTGCACATTTCTTGAAAGTGCTTGGAAGCTTTCTTAGTAATCAAAAATTTGAAGTTTGGACCACTGCCATTGCTGTTGCTTTTCCCGAGCAACAAAGGGATCCTATGAACTTACTCAGCACCCTTACTAGTTTGTTGTTAAGCCTTGAAAAAGTAATCTACACGATGATACACGTGTCTGCTGTCTGCATCTACGCTACATACTTTGCGTCAATATAATCAAGATTGTTCATGTTTTTGCTTTCTGTACTTGGATGGTTGTATGATCTATTGTACATATTGCATGGTGCTGTATTCATTAAAACTAACTGACGACAATGTTGGTTGTAAAATCAAATTGTTGCTGTGCTCTGTCATTTATGTTTAATATTTAATAATATGTTTAGAACTGGTTTGTTCCCTTCTCATTTTTTTTTTTTTTTTAAGCATGTGACCCAGCACCAACGTCCAACACCCCCTTCTTCAAACTGACGGATGTCTGGATCTAGATTCCTATTTATAAAAAGAGCAACTCCACGTTGAGATTCTACAGAGCATGAAAACCCACGATATGAGGCCCATAGTTTAAACATAGAGAAACCATCAATTTTTGCAGCAGCGATATGAGTTTCTTGCAACATCACGACTGCGGGATTCTCTGTTTTAATCCAAAGTTCTATGGCTCGCATTTTTTTCCTATTATTTAGCCCATTAACATTAAAAGATATTATTTTAAGCCCCCTATTAGACATTTTGAACAAATAATTTGTGCAAGAAAAAGTTCCCAGACATCATCATGTGTCCTTTCTGTCCAATTAATTTTCCATCTCTACCAGGAGACACTTCAATTTTTCCCCTTTTTTCCCCCAGCAACCCCAGTAACCCCCACCCCAACATCCTGTACCCAGCCCTGTGGCCCTGGTCTACACTACCTCCTCCCCACCACGCTAGCCACCAGGTTCTAACCCCTAACATGGAGGTGCCTTGTTGTTGCACCCCTTACCCCCATGGCTTCCTTATTCCTATCCTGTCCCCCTCCATTCCGCAAAAACATTTAAATAAAAACAGACGGACGGCCGGCCCCAGATAATGAATAGAGGAACATAGAAATCAAATCAAAAAGTCATATTTAGCCCTGTTGAATCTGACAGTGTAATTCCCGTGCTTCATCCACGTCCGTGAACATTAAAATGTACCCTTGACCAAAACTTTTAACTTTGATTGCTGCGCAATCGTTGCTTGTGCGCCCTTATCTTTTAAATAACTGAAGGATCTTAACAAATTCCTTTCTCCGCTAAGCAGCTGCAGCGGACATATCCGAGAAGATCCGACATATAGTAGTGGGATTGGCAGCAAATTGTTTTTGTTTAAAAGCTACTGAAAGGATTGTTTCTTTAACACGCACATCTGAGAAGTTCACCAAGATGGTCCGGGGGAACGTGGAATTGGTAAATTGACGAGCAGGCACTCTGTGAGTAAGGGTGATTGTTAAGTCTCCTTTAAACTCCGGGATAATCTCCTGGAGAAAAAAAGAGGTAATACATTTCTGGTACGCCAACTGTTCTAAGGTTTGCCCTCCTATTATAATTTTCCAATTCATCAAGCTTGTATTCGAAATTTCTTGCCAATTTTGACATATTTGAGACATCCTTGTTCATTTCTGACATATTATCTTCCAAGGTCGAGATCCTGGTCTCAGCCTCTTGAAGTCGAGTGGGAAGAGAGGTCATAGAATCTTCAATTTTATTTAGACGCTGTCTGATTATGGCCAATTCCTCTTTTTGATATTGCTTTAACTTTCTCACCTCACCTAGGATCAAGTTTAACATGTCTTTTACTGATATTTGGAAATCGACGGTTGTGTCAGTATATCTCCCCATAGTCAAGCTCTGTACATTGGTGGCGCCAACAGAAATTGAATTGGGTTGTAACGCTACTGGGGAGGCTGGGACAGAAATTGCTTTACCACCAGCTAAAGAAATGTTTGCATTGGAAGATAAAGGATTAGATGCTGTTATATCGACTATTTCAATAGGGCTTAACAGTGAATCCAGGGTCTCCAGGTTTTTCGATGGAGCTATAGTAATTTAAGCAGCTGGTGCTTGTGCACAAGAATGGCCAGTCAATCCAGTCTCAGAGCAAACAATATTATTAGATACAGCAATTGTTGATCTTCTCTCAAATAGTGGGAATTGCTTGGAGATTTTGATAGCTTCAGATGACTTTACTTCTTGAGGTACCTGCGAGCCGTTTTGAATAGAACAGTCCGCTACTTTCCCAACAGTAGCGACTAACTTATCCACCCCCATCAAAGGCGCTTCAAAACCCTCCTGTGCAGCGTCGTTGCCTGGCTTACCATGTTTCAGCTGGGAGACAGGGGTAGACACAACATCGGGAGGCTCATCTTCTCCCTCACCAGAGCTCTCAGAACCTTCAGCGGAAGAGCATTCTTTGTCCGCGGTCATGTCTGCCCTTTTGGCCGCTTCTACCCTATCGTTCAGTCGCTGACGACGTATTCTCGCCTTTGCCCGGGCTTTTAATTGCTTCCCCATCACACAAGCCGACCACAGGCACTCACCCGTTATACACGCTGTATGCCCGGCCAAAATCTCAAGGAATGCTGCGACTTGGAGTCCCACCCCAACTGCGGTCGCTACCAGATGTCCAGAAGGCTGCGACGGAGGGGTGAACAAAGAGAGTTAACGGAATTTAGGGTGATTTAAAGATTTGACACTCGATAGTCCAAAATACTGTCCGACCAAAATCGCCGCTGGTCTCCTCCACACTTGATTGTGAATACACTATGCACGGCTATGCACCAAAGGGCCAAATAGTTTGTTCACTTCTCAATGGAAGCGAGCCTCCATCCTACCTTTACTGAAAAAAGTCAACTTGGATCCCGAGGACCCGGCCAACTACTGACCTATTTCCGAGCTCCCTTTCCCAGCGAGGAATGTAGAGAAGACCACACTCAATTCGGATTCAGATCCGAACATAGTACGGAGAATGCTCTGATTAGGGCCTCAGACGAGCTCACATTCATCTTATACAATGTGGGATCAGCAGCCCTTATCCTGCTGGATTTATCCGCGGCATTTGACACAGTGGATCATTCCACACTGATACACCGTCTGACAGCAAAAGGCATAAAAAACCTTGCTTTCATCCTGCTTTCAACCTTTACTTTCATTCTACCTGTCAAACAGGGAAAACACAATTAATTTGGATACCTTTTCATCGAGCTCATTTCGCCTGCCCTGCAGGGTTCCACAGGGATCGTCGCTCAGCCCGACTCTTTTCAACTTATACGTCACAGACCTTGCCCCCCCTGATCAAATCCTTCGGGTTTTCCCTCACCTCCTATGCGGATGACACGAATCTCGTGTTATCATTCTCCCATGATGCCAACGGCACTGGTGCTTGCATACATGACTACATGATAGGTATCAATGGTTGGATGAATAGACTCCATCTTAAGCTTAATGCGGGTAAGACTTAGGTAATCTTACCCGGCAATAACCCTTACCTTTGGTCTGCCCTGTGTTGGCCTAGGGAGATGGGCCCCCTTCCTGTACCCACCAGGAAAGCCAAGAGTCTGGGCATCATGTTTGATAACCACTTACTCCTGGGAAACCAAATTAACGCAGGAGTCGCCCCCTCATATAACATCTTGAGAATTCTTTGAAAAATCTTAATTTTAGTTGCCTATTTCAGTCAGGAAATCAGTTATAGCCACACTTCTAATATTTAAAATTGATAATTGTAACGCCTGTACAACCAGGTCTTCCAAGTGGAGCACAGGGCATATTCCAGTTTTATCACTTTCTGTTTTCTGCTAATGGTGGTGTAAATTCCTTTTGGAGTGGACTTTGTTTTCACTTTTCTTTTCTGACTGGTTCTATTTCTTAGCATACCAAAATTCCATTTGAATGGTTGTCATGAAGTTGTTATTTTTTAGTATGTGCATAATGAAATGCATTTCTAATTGCACTCCTCTGTGTTATTCTGGTACATATTTTAATGGCGGACCACAGTTTTATTTGTAAGCCAATTTAGTCCATATGGCCTGTTTGTATTTCTTTCCAGTGTGCTTTGAGTCCTCTTGTATGTCTTTCTATTTCTAAACCAATTTAGTCAATATGTCTATATTGTATGGCTTTCTAGTGTCTATTTATTTATCTATCTATCTATCTATCTATCTATCTATCTATCTATCTATCTATCTATCTATCTATCTATCTATCTATCTATCTATCTATCTATCTATCTATCTGTCTGTCTGTCTACCTTTACAACTCCTTTCTGTTTGTCTAAGCCTCTCTGTCTGTTTATCTGTGCATGTGTCTCTATATTTTGTGATATAGTCCCCTACAACGCCATCTGGCTGATTCATTACTAGAAGATCAAGTTGGAGTCCCCGGAGGAGCCACTTCTTTTAGCTAGCCTATTGTTTTATATACCACAATGTATGTTTCACACTGTTCCAAGGTTTTTGCCTCCTACACTCCCAATGTAAAGAATCTGGTGCAAATGATAATAAAGAAATATCCCACTCCCCAAGCAAATCACCACTACATTTAACGTTGGAAGACATTATGGATGAACTTAAGCTTATGAAACCGTTCGTGGTGGAGACGAAAGCTGCCCTTCAGAGGATTGAGGAGAAATAGTTTCATCCTGATTCTAGGTTTACCTAAATTGAACAATGAGTCAGTGGTGCTCAAGATGCCATAGCCAAAGTAGATGGCCTGACTAAGGAAGTCCTTCTTTTAAAAATAGACAGACTTACTTATGTTTTTGTTGTCTAATCATCTCTGTATGCCTCTCAAATTGCGCAGCAATCAAAGTTAAAAGTTTTGGTCAAGGGTACATTTTAATGTTCACGGACGTGGATGAAGCACGGGAATTACACTGTCAGATTCAACAGGGCTAAACATGACTTTTTGATTTGATTTCTATGTTCCTCTATTCATTATCTGGGGCCGGCCGTCCGTCTGTTTTTATTTAAATGTTTTTGCGGAATGGAGGGGGACAGGATAGGAATAAGGAAGCCATGGGGGTAAGGGGTGCAACAACAAGGCACCTCCATGTTAGGGGTTAGAACCTGGTGGCTAGCGTGGTGGGGAGGAGGTAGTGTAGACCAGGGCCACAGGGCTGGGTACAGGATGTTGGGGTGGGGGTTACTGGGGTTGCTGGGGGAAAAAAGGGGAAAAATTGAAGTGTCTCCTGGTAGAGATGGAAAATTAATTGGACAGAAAGGATACATGATGATGTCTGGGAACTTTTTCTTGCACAAATTATTTGTTCAAAATGTCTAATAGGGGGCTTAAAATAATATCTATGTAATCCAGGTTAAAAAACAAAGGGTGCTTATCGACCTTTCAAAACTGAACTCCCAAATTGCTCTGTTACAGGAAACAAACTTTAAAGAGCAGGAGATTATTTCTTTTCGCAGACACTGGCTTGAACATGTTTTTTGTTTCCCTGCTGTTAATAACACAAATGGCGTAATAATCCTGGTTCACAAATCTTTACACATTCAGATTATGAATGAAGTTAAAGATGACGCAGGCAGATGGATCCTACTGACTATTAGGATCAACAGCACCCAGCTTTCTATCTGTATTGTTTGTTGCCCTACAGGAGTTGATCCACAATTCTGGGATAATTTCTGTTCTCTATTATTATCATGTCCATTAGATAAACTCATAGTAGCAGGTGATTGTAAATAAATTAATGGACTCTTTTGTAGACCGTCATTCTCAGACCAGATACACCACACTGAAGATGCAGAAAACCTTTCAGAAATCAATATCTTCTAGGAGGCTAGTTGATGCTTGGAGAATCTCCCATCTTGATGTTTTGGAATTTACTTCTTATTACCCTGTTCACCACTCACAATAAACTACTTTTTCCTTACACAGAATGTTGTCCAGTTATGTTGCATGCAGAAATAGGGTCCATCCTGATATCTGACCATTCCCATGATATAGTTGATTTAGACATCCAAACCAACCCACCCCATTCCAATAGATGGAGATTATATAAGGCCTTATTAAAAGACAACATATTTATTGAACAATTCCAAGTTTTTGTTTATGAATTATTTACAATCAATCTACCTTCAGATACTCAGATTCATTTTATATGGGACGCCTTTAATTCAACATCTAGGGGCTTTATTATAGATTACATCATAATTAAAAAGAAAAAACCTTTAAAAATTCCTCACAATTGTTAAAATAGATTAAAACCCTTGAACACAAATATTATTCCTCTAAAAAACAAACTACTGATCCAGAATAATTCAGGCTAAATTACAGTATAATAAGCAAACCTTGGATTGTGCATGCAGCAGTTTACTCAAAATGAATGCAAAGTTTTTTGGCGGCAGAAATAAAGCTAGCATATTACTGGCGAATTATCTAAAAGTGAAGAAGCAAAAATCTGAGGTAATTTTCATCACTGATAAACATGGGGATAGACATACTGATGATTCAAAACTAGTGATTCAAACATATTGGAATGTTTCACAGATTATTATGGTAAGTTATATTCCCCAGATACTCCTCCGCAGAAGACTTAGATGGTTTTTTTCCAATCTTTCCCTAAACCAGTTGATTATAAGGTAGATCTTTCTTTTTAGGCTTCACAATATCTGTGGCGAAGATAAAAATAGTCATCACAAAACTTCAGAAAAAAAGCTCCCAGTCCTGATGGATTTTCGGTTGAGTTCTACTCTCAGTTTAAGGATCCTGAGCAAATCCCCAAACCATTATTTCTAATTCAGCATTTTCTAACCAAAGAACGTAGGTAAGGCTCATTTTCTGAGGCTAAGAAGGGCAAAGATATATCCATTTATATTCCTATTTCCCTCATAATACCGATTGTAAGATTTTTGCAAAAGTACTCGCTGTCACCCGAATCATTCCAGATCTAATCGGTACACAACAATCAGGATTTGTGAGGGGAAGGTATATCTGTCAACGTTCTCAACATTATTCACATAGCCTCCAAATCCACCGCTCCCATAGCTGCCATAACTTTGGATGCGGAAAAATCTTTTGACCTTGTTCATTTGGATTTCATGTTTGGAGCTTTGAAATGGCACAACTTTAGTCCCCACATCCTCGAATATAGTAGGTTATTATCATCTACATTGCATTACAAAGTATCATGTTGAATTGAAAATATACCACCAGAATATCATTTGTAGGCTGGTGGAACATACTTTGTAACAATCATAGAATGGATAGAGATAACGCCAACACTACCCAACTGATAATTACAAGAGATCTGTTATGGTTGCTGCCTAATATGTCATCCCCACAAACACAAATACCACTTTCAAACCCCCATGATGTTCTTACAGAATGTATGTTTGCTATAAGGATTACATTTGGACTGTTGATATTTGCATTTCAGAGAATTTATTAAATATTTCTTCTTTTTTTCTTCCCCCTTTCTCAACTTTTTCTTTTTCTTATATTCTTAAATAATATTAGTTCTATAGGATAATGTTCCAGCACTCTTAATGTATTCTGCAATTTAGTATTTTTGCTACTTATTTCACGTTCATTTTCAATTTTCCTTTCACATATTTACAGTGCTTGGCTTACTTATTGGCGGCTCCTCCGCTATGGCGGAGAAACGTTGCCCCACTGCTTTTGAGCAGTGTAAAAGAAAGGAAATATAAAATGATAATAACTTTGAGTTATCATTTTATGTTTCCTTTGCGGGAGGGCAGGTGAGCGGGGCTGCTCTGCTCACGGAGTAGGGCAGGAGTGGTTTGCCTACTCCTAAGTGCACAATGACTGTTTGGTCAGCCCTCTCGGGTCGCCCAAACCAGTCAAGCGCACTTTCCCCGTTCTCCATTGAGGAGGCATTACAGCCGGCATGGAGAACAAGCCCAGGCTCCCATTCCCTGGTTAAGTGTCAAACCAGGACACTCAAAACCAATCACAACGCTGCATTGAAGCATTGGGATTTGATCACGGGAGCCTGGGTGCTTACCAATCACAGCGCTGCATTGAGCATTGTGATTTGTCATGGGAGCCTGGCTTCCTGTCCCACAAAGAGAGCAGGAGCAAGGAGCAGAGACCCTGCGGCGGGACTCAGTGGCAAGGAAAGTGTGTAATTTAGTTTCGAATTCTTTTATTTTACTTGCGCAGCCTAACCCCCCCCTGCACCCTCTTCACCCCACACCCGCCCCATCAGCCCGCGAGTCATGCCAGCCACTACTGTATTTAATATTTGTACTATGGCATGTTATAAAATTTTCTTCAATAAAGCATTATCAAACTTAAAAATGCTGCAATGAGGGCAATCTTACTCCGAACGGGTAGCCAAAGTCGTGCGACTAAAGAAAATGAAAAATATTATAATTATTTTCACAAGTAATACTACACGTAGTAGTTCCTATCTGCCGTCAATGTACCAGATTAGGCTGGATTGCTGATGATCCAAAAACAGTAATTACAGTATGTATTCCAACATGTTTTTTAAAAGGAGCAGAGATCCATCTCCCAATTGTAATATTGAAAAACTTTAAGTCTTGTTGAATGAATCCTAGATTTCTGATAGGATCTGTTAACGAGATGACAGACAGACGCTTTTCAATCCCTTACTTGTCAACAGCAAAATATGTTTAATTTTGGAAGCCAAAAAATAGAGGATATATTCCATTCTTTTAACATCTATTCTCTGACCAAACACAAAAGAAACATTCCTCCAAGGTACCGCTCCTTTGGGCAAAGTAGGGGTGTGAATTTTGATTTAAGTGGTGGAAAAGTCTGTTCCTGTTGATATCATGTACTACACTGCCCCCAACACTATTAAAAATGTGGGGACATTAAGCTTGAACGCGATACTCTTCAATTAAAGTTAATCTTAAGTCTACCCATGTGTATGTTCTCTCTAGGACTCTGGACCTCTTGAATATTTAGAATAAAAGGTCTTATAGAGTCTCAAAACTATGCGCCGGATCACAAAACATGTTTGACTTGCACTAGTCCATGTCCTTAGTTTAAATTTAAGGTTATTGCACGATTGATTAAAATAATTGCAAATCATATCACAACAAATATTGCCAGCTCGTATGAAGCCAACAATGCATAAAAAGCATAATTAAAAGACAAGTAAGAAGCATGCGGCCAACCCAAATCTCTGTAATTAAAGTGCAAGTGCTTATTGCCTTCAAGTTCAGACTATATTAGCAACTACGGAACAAACAGACACAGTCATATCATGAATGACTAAAAAATTTGCAAATGACTAATAGCGCATAAGATATTAATATATGTGCAAAAGGTTTCATGACTAAATCCCTTGAGATTTTATGTTCCTATCGAGTGGTTGCATCACTGTCATATTAAATACCAAGATCTCCGTCGCAGACAGTTAAAATGCAATTACTATTCATTTTTAGAGTATGCAGCTATAAACCGGTGGATCAACTGCTGGAATTAAATAAGTCCTCCTAATACATGTGCAAACGCTGCTGTACAAATTAGTAACACAATGGTCCCCACCCTTACGATGATAATACATTATATCAAGATCATATTAAATATAGTTATTCAAGTGCAGGTGATATTCGCATCAACAACTGTATTTAAGAGCATCGTTTGCAATGGGGACAGAAAATATGGTAGACAGCATACCTGCTCTCGCCAGTACAAACCACTGCTCACATGTCCTTGGTGGTAAATTAAGCCAGTGCTTGGCTGAACATGTTTTACCACCATATTATGAAAACCGGTGGTGGTCGTGACGGGAACATTTGTGCATATATTCTGTGTGGCATTTTGTTGTGGTTGTGATATGTTCAGTTGTTTTTATACTTCCATGTATTTGTGCTGCATTAGTGCAAAGTGTCTTTGCTGTGTTGTACTGCAGTTGTTGTGTTGCCTACTGTTTTATTGTGATGCGCCCTGTTATGTTATAATTGCATTATGTTGATTTGCGTATCTCTTGCGTTATGTTATGTTAGGTTTAATTACTGTAAACATTTGAATAAATGCTGCTTTCTAGACAAAATCTGCACATGCTTTGAAAGTACCTGAGACAAGCAACCATATACAACTGTTTAAGCTGGTAAAGTACCGCAGCTCCAGCTCTTCAATAATTTAAGACAACACTCAATGTAAAACTAGCAGAGACTGTGCCTTACCTTAGCGCCCTAGTGCTCACATTATGTCATAAGGACTAAGGTGTTCAAGAGAAAGCCCATAATGAAGAGCCAGTTGTATTTGCAAATGGCACAATTTAGGACATGCTTTCCCAGACAAGAGATTGAGAATTGTTTTGGAAATGTTATAGCAAAACAGTCACAGTTTTAGTCTGTATGGACTATTTAATTTCTGCACGAAGTAAACTAAATTTGGACGGCGCAGATGTAGATAATGCAATGATAACTTTGAGAAATGAGTTGATACTATAAGCAGAAGAGTCTAACACATAAGAGCCAAGCCTGTCGGTTGCATATGTTTTCTAGCAGGCAGATTCTGTATGGTTTTCAGAAAAGTTGAACCATTAGAGGGATTAAGTACTGAATAAAAACATAGTACCACGCCTAAAGGACAAGGCAGAAAAGATGAGTGCCTTGAATATCTGAAATGAAAGGCGTGAAGTGGAACAGTATTCTGGACATACAAGGCCTATTAACAAAGCTATTTGCAAATATTAGTTTGACCGTGCTTAATTTGTGCTGGTGCTTTCCGGTGCTTAGCACCAGCACTTACTTTTCAGGGCCGGGTCTACCCCGCATCTGCACAACTGCACGTCGTCACATATGATGACATGATGTTATGATTACCAATACTGACTCAGTGAGTCGGCGCAGAGTGTTGTTCTGGAACTCCTGAGTCCCAGTGTGCTTCGGTTGAATCAGTCAGCGTGAATGTGAGCCGGTCCGGAGCAAAGCAATTGAATTGCTGCAATAATTAATCATAATTATGATACTCATAATGACATGGCGTCATCAAGGGTGCCCGGCCCTTTGTTCAGTGGACTACAGGTCTTGCCGGTGGTGGTTGGGACTCGGGAGCTGTGCTGGGCGGGTGTGTCAGACAGTGATTGGGTTTTTAGTTTTGCGTGCTGCGCGCAGATTCTTTCCACTTGCCATTGCCACGCCACGGCACACCCTCACCCCACGAGTTAGAGCCAGTCCGACCACGTTGAGGGCAGGCAGCACCACCAGGGCGCCCACCTATCTATACTACTATTATAAAGAGAGAACAGAAACCTTTTGGCAAGGTAAACTCGGGAACCACAGCGCCAATCCACACACCCAATACATTGTTGGAATCCTCAGGGTGTGTAAAAGGACATAGGCAACATAAAATAAAATTAAAACGTAAATTAAAAAATTAAAATTTAAAAACAAAGTAGTCCCCTAAAACTAGCGCCGGCCGCGACGTAGCGCTGACCGCGACCTAGACGTGCGTGATGACGACAGGCGAGGAGGAGCGGTGACGAGCGGCGAGGAGTGGCGGTGAAGTCCGGAGCGCGGGGAGGAGCGGCGGCTCAGGTAAGGCAAAGGCAAGGCGGGCCGGAGGCGGTCTGGGCAATGTCGGGGCGGGCGGGGGCCCGGGCGGGAGTGCACAGAAGCCTAAAAGCGGGAGACGGGAGGCGATCTGGGCAATGTCGGGGCGGGCGGGGGCCCGGGCGGGAGTGCACAGAAGCCTAAAATGCTGCCCCCAGCCCACTTCTGCCCCAGGCAACGCCGGGGCGGGCTGCTAGTCAGTTAATAAAGTCAGTGCCCCGTAGCCCGGGCTGACCAGGACGAGTGTAACCCTAAGTACTAAGTAGCAGTCAGTCAGTCATCATGCCATGCCACCTGCAAGGCTGTGCCATGCCCAGTCACTCAGTGGTGGCGTGAGGGGCACCGGGGTAAATCTTCCTCCATTCGATGACGCACTGTTCCTGGCCCTGCACTGGCCTACGGTACACATTTATTTAATTCAATATGCATCATTATATCACAATAGGTTAAGAGTGACAGTTGTTCAAGAAGGGAAGGCCGGCCTTGCCCCTTCCCCTTGAAGTATTGTATCCTCACAAGATTCAAATATGATGTTGCATGCTGAGCTCCTGCCTGAGCTTAGCTTGCTTGGCCTAGTAGCGGCTGCCGGCCGTGCATACACATTATAGCCCCGGCAGCCCGGCCGCCCACGGTACACATAACACATTTAATATATCACAATAGGGCTGGCCTAGTAGAAGCCGCAGACACCGTACACATTATTATCACGATAGGGCCGGGCCAGCCGGAGTTAAAGTTAAAGGCCCTGCCTTTGAACTTAGTAGTATCCTTCCCTCCTAAACAGTTTACTGCTTAACAGTGGCTTAGTGGCTATCTGGGTTAGAGCCGATGCAGTGTGTTGTTCTGGCCTGGGTCTCCGACCCACGTCCCTGTGTGCTTCGTTTGAGGCCGGCTGCCCACCTGAATTAAGTAGTTAAATGCCAGTATGCCGGATGCTGTAGGGGCCGTGAGGCAGGCAGCACGGCACACGCAAATTTTGATCCAATTGCCACCATGCCCTGGCACTCCATGGCCGCAACCAACGATATTGAGGCCAGGGTTGAGGCAGGTGTTACCTCTTCCCCTAATAAAAACCAGGAGCCAGGAGTAAGGTGAGGACACGTCTTTATTTCTCTCGTGCCTACCTTGAACTGACTTCTCTTTCCTCTTTCCGGCTTCTCCTCCGCCTCTTCCTATTCCGCCTGCCCTGTCTGTGCGCAGGGTCAGGCAATGACGATACACCACCTCCCCCCTTAGTACAGTCTTACTGTCTTTCAGATTTCTTCAATGAGGCGTGCTGGTCGACTGACATGTCGCTGGGGACGGCTGAGCTGTTCCGGGGTCCGGATTCTGTGGCTTGATCTCTGTCACTGTTCTCACTTTGACTCCCTGACTCAGTGGTGGAATCATGTGGCTGAGCATCATCGTGACTGTTAGAGTTACACGTCTTGAAGTGCGAGATGTTGCGAGTTATCCGTTTATGATCTGCCTCTGCTGTGATCATGGTCCCTTTCCGACTAGAGACTCTCAAGGGATGGGCAAGGTAACGGCTGTCCGCTTTCGTTCTTCGATCGCGCCGAACCATCACCCAATCTCCTTCTTGGATATCTGTATGTTTTGCGTGTCTGCTTTGGTCAGCATAGGTCTTCATTTTTAGTTTCTTGTCATGGTCTAGTTTGACCAACGTGTCGTGATCAATGTTCACAGCGTGAGGCTGTAGGGCACAGTCCAGTGTAGGTAGCCGTGTGCGAGGGATTCACCCTAGCATTAGGGTGGCCGGGCATTGGTTGGTGGTGCTGTGAGGTGTGGTGCGATATGCTCGCAGTACTTCACTTAGGGCTTGTAGTATGTCTCGGTGAGCAAGTTCTGCTTGTTGGACCGCCTTCTTGAGAGTTCCCATAAAGCACTCTACCATGCCGTTAGCTGGAGGCCATAGTGGTGTGATCTTTTTATGCTTAAAATTGAGGTGCTTTGCAAAGTCCGCGAATTCCTGGCCATTGAACGGTGGTCTGTTGTCAGACTTCACTCCCAGCGGAATACCCCACGCTGCAAAGGTCTCATGAAGGACTGGAATCACTGCAGTCGCTTTGGTGGATGACACTAGATGCGTGCTCGGGAATCTGGAGTACTCATCCATGATGACGACAATGTACTTGCCCGATTTTAGGGGGCCGAAGAAGTCGATGGCTATTTGCTGCCATACTCCGTCGGGTAACTCTGACATTTGCAAAGGAGCCGGCGGTTCATCACGGCTCACCAATTGACATGAGACACTACCCTTGAGGGTGGCTTCTACCATCTGATCGGGTAATGGGAACCAGACACGCTCCCGTAGAGCTTTCTTGGTGGCACTTATTCCTCTGTGGCCTTCATGGGCAAGGTTAATCACTTCTTGACGTAGTCTTTGTGGGATTACTATCCTCCCCCCTCTCAATAACAAACCATCTGCACTGATGGACAGTTCTTCTTGGATGTGTTTGAACGCTACGAGTTCTTGGATGTTGTGAGTAGAGTTCTGGGGGTTGTCTTTTACGTGTCTCCACGAGTTGTTGCGTATGCGAGCCATGACATCTTGGAAGACGGAATCTTGACTGGACGCTTCACGGATCGCCTCCAGGGGTACTGTAGGCGGACATGCAGTATCAATGACGAAATGAATATACTCCTCTGCCAGCGAGCACCTTTCTCTGGTATGTGTCTGAGGGTATCGGGACATGTAGTCCGCCGGGTTTTCTGATTTCCCTGGCTTGTGGATGATGGTGTACACATAGTCCTGGTGACGTAGTCCCCATCGTTCAATACGCGGAGGCATTTTAGCTTTGGGATTACCAAAAATGGTGATGAGGGCTTGGTGGTCCGTGATGAGAGTGAAATGTTTGCCATATACAAAGAGATGAAAGTGTTCGCAGGCCCATACCACCGCAAGACTCTCCTTTTCAGGTTGAGAGTATGCCTTCTCGGTGTCAGTGAGGCTTCGACTGGCGTAGGCGATGATGTGGCGTTGGTCTGAGTCTTCTTGATATTGGCATCCACGGTAATTTCTGTTTTCTTTTTAGTGTCAAAATACGCTAGGTTAATGGCAGAGCTGACAGCATTTTTAATTTTGTTGAAGGAATGATCACAGGCAGGTGTCCACAGGAATTGCTGGCCTTGACGGGTGAGTTCCCTGAGGGGATAGCTGATGGTAGCGTAATCCCGGATGTAACGGGCGCAGTAACTCGCCATCCCTAGAAATGATCGAAGGTCGCTGACATCTCGCGGTGTCGGAGTGTCTGTAAGAGCTGATACTTTCTCTGAATCTGGCTTCATGCCGTCTTTGGAGAAAATGTGGCCATAGAACTTCAGGGTCGATCTGTGGAATTCGCACTTGTTTGGGTTCAGAGTTAGATTAGCGTTCAGTAGTGCGTGGCATACTCTATCTAGAGCGGTGTCGTGCTCAGTTTGATCTTTTCCGAACACTAGGATATCATCGCTGTAGTTAAAAGCATTTGGGATACCCTGGATAGCTTCTTGGAAAATCTCGGCAGCTGAAGTTATGCCGAAATGTAGGCGTTTGTAGCGGAAGAGTCCTTGGTGAGTGTTGAAGGTCGTTATGTATCGTGACTTTTCATGTAATTCCAGTTGATGATATCCCTTATTGAGATCGAGCTTCGAGAAGACAGTAGCTCCGTTAAGGCGAGCGATCATGTCGCTAATGTGAGGTCCTGGATGGCGCTCCTTTTCGAATGCCGGGTTGGGCGCGCGCATGTCCACGGACTGGCGCACTTTGTTACCCTGCCCTTTCTTAGGCACTACCACCACTGGTGACACCCAAGGGGTGGGCCCTGATGAGCGTTCAATGATATCTGTCTACAATAGATCTTGGAGTTCGTCATCCACTGCCTGTTGTAAGTGGAAAGGCACTTTCCTGTGGTGTTGCACCACTGGGGTCACTTGTTCGTCGATGTGTAGCTTTACTCTGAATTGGTTGAGTTTTCCTAGCCCTTTGAAGAGATTTGGAAACTTGCAGACAATGTCTGGGGCGTTCTCTGTCATGCAAAGGAGTTCCACGAGTCTCGAGCGTTCTGACGTTGGGAAACTGAGTAAGCAGTCATCCAGGTCCAGGCCTTCGACTACGTGAACATAGGCTGGAATCTGGCGGTCCTTGTAAGATAGGGTCGTGCTAAAGCGGCCTAAACATGGTAGTGGCTTCCTGGACATCCAGGTATATACTCGGACAGCCGCTGGTTCTAGTTTTGGCCGTGGCTTCATACTTTGATATTCAAGAGCACAGATGTAGTTTAAAGAGGCTCCTGAGTCTAATACAAACTTGGCAAGGTGATCTCCTATTCGGATATCTAATTTAGGGTACTTTTTCAGCCGGTCTGGGTCTGACACCATGCAGATGTATTCGTCACTATCTTGTGACACAGGTGGGGGTAATGATGATTCACTAGATGTCGATCTTCGGGATCTATATGAGCTGGCTGAACGTACACTCGATCTGGATGAGCTAGAAGAGTGCCCTTCTCTTCCCTTTACTGCTCGAGCGTGGTGTTGTGTGCTTGACCGCGACGTGGACGACCTTTGCCCTGACGGTCGTGTTTGGCAAGCCACTTCAAAGTGATTCTCTCCTCCGCAACGATGACATTGTTGACCAATGGCCGGACACTGTCCCGAGTGAGGGTATTCTTGGCCGCTCCTGTAGCACGTTGGTGCCGTCTTGCTGTTCTTGGTGTGTCGCGACTCCTGACGTGATGACGTCCTTCGGGAAGTTGCGAAACGTGTAGGCTGTTCTTGACTGGTGATGATCTGCCTGACGTTTCTTTTCCTTGTGTGTTTGCATTCTAAACGCTTGTTCCTTCTTTTAAGTCTTGTTGGCTTCGATTTTTCTTGCGTGAACTTCTGCTTGGTCGTTGATTCGTGTCATTTCTTCAATCTCCTCGAGAGTATAGTGTTTCTTCAACAGTCGCCGGCGCAGAGATTCGGATAGGCAACCTTCGATTATGCGTAGTCGCAACGCATCTTCTGTGGTGAAAGCGTCGAACTCGCAGTGTCGGGCTAAACGCCTGATACGCATAATGAAGTCACTCATGTGTTCCTCTTTTTCTTGAGATGCTAGATTGAACGTGTAGCGCTCATAATCCAGGTTGCACTTGTGTAAGAACCTCCGAGCAAGGGCCCCTTTTACGTCATCATAGGAGGTAGCATTTGCGGCAGGCAGTTCTTTGATAATTTGCGCAATGTCCTTTCCAACTAAATTTCGCAGGGCTATTAGTTTTTGCTTAGGGTCTTGCACCTGAGATCCGGTCATGTAGTCCTCGGAATCTTCTGCCCAGCTTTTCCACTTGGGCCCCATGCTGTTCCGGACCTCAGCTCTAGTGGGTCTGGTGGCCGCAGGTATGGTACCCCCATGAGCACTTGGGGAGGTGGTGGGGTCGGGCCGCTGTTCCTGCTCCTGAAGCGCCCGTCGGGTTGGTGTTTGACATCTTGACTTGGTTTCAGTCACTTAACTGACTGCCACTTGATTTGTTTGCCTGTTTTGGTGCAACTTCAGTGTTGCCTGACTTCAAAATGGCCGACCCAAAGGATTCAATGGTTGTCTATGGCTGGCACCTGACCTCAAAATGGCCGCCGCTCAGGAAAAACTATATGTCCCACATGAATTTGGATTTCTTTCTTTTCTGCCTTTTTGCCCTTGGAGATTATTTTTGAGCAGCTGTTCTAGCGCTCGGGACTCACCCTCTCGCGCTCCGCTCCAGCTGGCAGGGTCAGGAACGCTCTCCGGTGTCTTTCGCGGCTTCGTGCCGTTTTCAGGTAGGGCAGACTTGAAGCGGAGATCAAAGGCAGCGCGGGCGATTCTTGCTCGTGTCAATGAAGCCGGCGCGCTTCCAAGGCAGCTTCGAGTGCGGCGCACAGAGCGTTCTTCACTTTTTCACGCTCTTCCGCGTGGCACCGATGGCAGGCTGCAGGCTCACTGTATTTCTGGCCGTTCATGGGCGGCAGGGGCTTCCGAGGCGTGAGGGGGTTTTGAGCATCCCACCCTCGTCGCCAGTGTTACCTCTTTCCCCTAATAAAAACCAGGAGCCAGGAGTAAGGTGAGGACACGTCTTTATTTCTCTCGTACCTACCTTGAACTGACTTCTCTTTCCTCTTTCCGGCTTCTCCTCCGCCCCTTCCTATTCCACCTGCCCTGTCTGTGCGCAGGGTCAGGCAATGACGATACGACAGCAGGGCAGGCAGGCAGCAGCAGCACGCAGCACCAGGCAGAGTCTATAAGGTAATAAATAAAGGCAGTGCCCTTAGCCCCGGACAACTTGAGTATAATTATAATAACCAACCATGTCCGTAACTGTGTGTAAATACCACCAAGTAAGGACTAGGGGTTACCGTAGATGATTCTTCAGAGTCCTTGTGTCCTCTTCAGCACATTCAAGTAAAAACAGAGGTGTTTGTGTTCAAACACAGCCTCCCTGGAGGCCTCCATTGAGCAGTTTGCTTTGCATTGCAAGTTGCAGTTAAGTAAGAAAACACAAGTGTTCCCACACATGCTACAAATTGGAATTGCTGTTTTTGGGAGATTGTATTTTTAACTGTGATAGACTTTATGGTGAGGTGAAGATGAAGCCAAACCCTTGTTGTCGGGAGTTGTAATCGAAATTATGAAAAAATGTCAAAAGGTCAGAGGATTGAAGTTTTACGACCTGTTGTTCTGGCAGTCCAAGTGTTCAGATGCTTAAACCCTAACATGAAAAATAGCCCAAGTTGATAAAGAAGTCAAGTTTACAGTTTTATACAACCATTTCAGTCTCTGTATTTCTCTCTCTCTCTCTGACCGCTTGGTCTAAACAAACAATAAAAAGTATGGGGTTTATTTACAAGCCCCTTGCGTTGCTGGTGCGTCACTTTTATTATGGGAAAAAGTGACCCACCTCGGCGCAATGGGCATGTAAATAAGACCCAATGTGTATAGTCCGACCTCCGCAAAGCACTCTGACACCTTTATGGACCTAGTTCACACTAAACAAAACTGCAGCTAAATAAACAACCAGTTTTCATATACTTCATTCTACTCCAATTATGCTAAAATTACCTTTGCACCGTGTTAATTAGTTTGGATGACAGCCCAAATCTCTT
The DNA here is from genome assembly GCF_964263255.1 of Lissotriton vulgaris. NCBI lineage: Eukaryota > Metazoa > Chordata > Amphibia > Caudata > Salamandridae > Lissotriton > Lissotriton vulgaris. Next base: position 2,088,821,401 of record NC_141689.1, on the reverse strand, counting down.
TGTCCTTTAACATAGTTTAGAATTCATTTAATTATTCTTGCCTAATTTTGTAGCTTCTATTAGCATGAAAATAATAATTCTCAACACATGTTTTCCAAAAGTACATCCATCTTCAAAGACTCTGCTTGCCAGGATGTCTACATTGAGGAACTCTGGTGCTGTAAATGGTTGACCCATGCATGTGCTTCCTTGCCCTTACTGTTCTGTTAGTGCCGGGACACTCTCTTGAGTAGCTGTGAGCTTTATAAATCACATTTAACATAACATACGCAGCTGTATGTGTGACTAGAACATCAGACACTTGGGACATCTATGCTTGCAGTGTGGGAGTGTGCGTATGAAAGATGACGCTTGCGTTCTAGTCTAGTCAGTGACCACATCACTTTGGCCTTACTGTAATGTTTGGATTTTTCACAATATTATAACTTCAGTGATGTAACATTGAGGGCATTTATTTGCTATTTTCATGCTTTCTGGCCTGGGTGCCTTTTGTGTGACGTTTCCATGCTTCCTGGTCTGAGTACTTATGTGTGAGATTTTCATGATTTCTAGCCAGGGTGCCTATTTGTGACATTTCCGTGCTTTTTAGTATTGATGCCTATGTGTGACATTTCCACGGTTTATGGTCTGGTGCTTATGTGTGACATTTCCACGGTTTATGCCCTGCCTGGGTGCTTGTGTGTGACATTTCCATGCTTTCTGGCATGGATGCCTATGACATTTCCACGGTTTATGATCCGGGTGCTTATGTGTGACATTTTCATGGTTTAGGGCCTGGGTGCTTCTGGTGACATTTCCACGGCATATGGCCTGGGTGCTTGCTTATGACATTTCTATGCTTTCTGGCATGGATGCCTATGTGTGACATTTCCATGGTTTAAGGCCGGGGTGCTCATGTGTGAGTGAAATTTCCATGTTTTCTGGCCTGGGTGCTTATGTCAGGTCATCCTTTGCGATTTACTATGCTTTGAAAGTTAATACAGCGAACAATGTAATGTAAAATGTGTTGTGCACAATTTTGGTCTTTCTATTTACAAAAGGATCTTGAGGGGATAATTCTCCCCCAAACACCTCTAGCAGTCTTTAAGCTCACTGAGCTTGCTTGCTATGCACCGTTTGGGGGCTGATCTAACAAAACTTGCCAGGGCTGCTTTGGGTTCCAAGTCTGGCCCTGAGGGTTGATTAATTAATAATTTTTGTGAATCACAGTGTGTAACTAATCCCTGCACACTGCCACCTCACCCTGCTTTTGTAGTAATACCAGAAGCTAAAACTTAAAAGTGAGGCAAACTTTAAAGACTTTGTATGCCTTTTGAGTGAGCGCTGCAGGGCAGGCAGGGGTATGAAATGGAAAAGGCCTGAATTTGGGTAGGCAAAGTAGGATCCATTTGGGTTGTACTTATAATCTGTCATGGTAATAGATATACAGATGCAGAAATAAATGTCTTTGGTGCAAACTGCCAATAAATATTAATTGTGCCTGTTACTTAGATGAATTGACATCACACTTCGCACATGTCTTGCGTGTTTTCTTTCACTTTGCTTCCCTAGAATGTCACACACTGAACAGAAGAAGATTTCAAGCTACTTCACAAAATGTAAGCCCTAAGATGATGAGGAACCTGCTAGCCAACTTGCTAGAAAAGACCATGTACTTCCAATGGATGAAGGGTACAAGGAAGATGATGAAGTGTGAGAGAAGACACCACTACTAGCAGCAGCGTTATCACCCCTACAGAAGAAAAGACACAGATAGTCCTTTTGGAGATGAGCAACATCATGCTGTGAAGATTGCTACAGGGACAGAGGGAACACCAAGCGCTAGCAAACAGTTTGACATATCACTTAAGCCACATTCAGACAGAGTTAGGAAAGGCATTCTTCCTAAAGGTTGGAAACATGACCTAAAAATGTATTTCCAACACAAGCATCCGGGGTTAAATGCCCGAATCTTGGCTGTTCTGTGTGTCGCCAAGTCCGTGATCTTGGTGCTGAGAAATCCAGGGGAATGAAATTGTCCAAAGAATGGACTGAGTCTACTGTGAAGGCATATAGCACCATTATAGAACAACAGCAGAAATCATTGAGGAAAAAGATTGGAGAACAAGCACAAAGCAAGGCTCATGTTGCAAATTTAAAAATCTTAGCAAATGCAAAAACAGATCCTTATTGCAAGTAACTTCAAAGCACAATCTTTACCAATGTCAGCAACAGTCAGAATATTCAGAGTAGTTTATAAGGAAGCAAAGCAGAACAGGCCAGCGTATGGTTTTGAAACCGAGATAGACTGCCAACATTTGAATAGACTAGATATGGGGCACATTTTGCACTCCAATGTAGCTTGCTCAAACATACAGCGCCACATATCCTCAGAAATGAAGAGGAAGATATTTGCCAAAATTATTGAACTTTCTCCAAAAGTAAGTCTTTTACTAGATAAAGCCACTGCATTAAATAGGAAAAGTTCTTTAATTGTGTACATGTGAATGCAGCTACCTGGCGTGGACTCCCGAGCTAATATTTTTGTTGACCTCATTGAGCTGAGTGATTTGTCAGCTGACGGCATAGTAAACAGTTTGCTATCTGCACTACAAAAAGATCCAGTTAACATAAGTGAGGACTTTCTCTTCAAATGCCTGGTATCAGTTGCCTGTGATGGAGCTTCAGTGATGTTTGACTTCCACTGTGGCGTTGTAAAGAGGCTGCAAGAAAAAATCTCTCCCAATATTGTAGCCTGGCACTGCTCAGCACATCGCCTGGAACTTGCCATTCATGATGTCATGAAAGATATTAGCACTACAAATTGTTTCAAAAATGTACTTGATCAGCTGTATTCTCTATTTGCCACATCTGTTAAAAACTGTTTGGAGCTGAAAGAATGTGTAGAAGCTCTTGACATTCAGCTTTGCAGAATAGGTTGAGTGTTAGATACTCGTTGAGTTGCATCAAGCTTCAGAACAGTGGAGGCTCTTTGGAATGTGATGTGATGTGATGTGAGGCAGATTTATATAGCGCACTACCACTCCAAGGAGCATCTTAGCGCTTTGACCCATGTACTGAAAGATGGTAACATTTCCTGCTCTCATGCTGCTGATAGAAATTTTACACAAGTGTTTTGCAGGTTGAGTCTGCCATGTTGTAGATCCATGTTTTAATGGACTTTCTGAACTTCTGCTCGGAAGTAATTGCACAAAGTTGATAAGGCATCTTGTTCCAAGCCTTAGCACCTATTACTGCTAAGAATTTTCCCCCTTTTGTCACCAATCTAAATTTTGGGACAATTATCAGGTTGGCTTTTGAGGATCTAAGTTCTCAAATGGGGTGATATTGGTGAAAGTTTTTATACAAGTATTGTGGGCCATGCTTGTGAAAGGCCTTAAAGACAATCGTCAGGACCTTAAACAAGATGCACTTTTGAATGGGGAGCCAATGGAGCGCATCCAGTGCTGCAGAGGCTGAAGATTTCCTTGGCCATCTAAGAACCAGCCTTGCTGCAGCATTTTGGACCATCTGCAGCCTATGCAGGGCATTTTTGTTTGCTCCGGCATAGAGGCTGTTACAATATTCCAACCTGGATGTGATTAGCGCCACTGTCACAGTGCGTCTGGCTGGCAATGGCAGAAGATCAAAAAATCTCCTAAGACCCTTTATTATATTAAAGCATGAGCCAGCAACTTCTCTTGTCTGTTGTTTGAAGGATAAAGTCTCGTCGAATTTAATTCCTAAATTTTGTGCAGCCACGATGGTGTTTGGCGGGGCCTCTGCTTCTTTTGGCCAACAGGTCTGGGGGGAGAAGAGGTTGTTCTGACCAAACGGCAACATTTCTGTTTTAGCAGAGTTGCATTTAAGGTGGTTGTTGTTCATCCAGGCAAAAGTTGCAGTCAAACACTCCTTCTGGGTCTGTTCTGCAATAGCCGGGTCATCATCCAGGACAAGGACTAGTTGCGTATCATCGGTGTACGCTATTGTGCTGATGTTAAAAGAGGAGATGAGTTCAATCAGGGGGACCATATATATATTAAATAAAATGGGGCTGAGACTAGAGCCCTGAGGCACCCCTGACTGCACCACCTTCTGCTCAGGGCGGAATTGGCCTAACATGGTGATCTGCCGTCTTTGCATCAAGAAGTTTTTGAACCATTTTAACACGGTGCCCCCTATGCCTGCATTTATCAGGCGATGTAAAAGAATAGCATGGGACACCGTGTTAAAGGCTGGGGATAGGTCTAACAGGATCAGGACTGCCCTCTTGCCCTGATCCAATGCAGCTCTGATTGTTTCTGACGAACACAGTAGAGCAGATTCCGTGGAATGGCGGGCTCTAAAACCCGCTTGATTTGGATGGAGAATATTATTCTCCTCCAGGTAGACAGTAAGCTGCTTATTCACACAGGCTTCTGCTAATTTACATACGGCTGGAAGAAGTGAGAAATGCCGTAAGTTAGATAGAACTGTGGGGTCCTGTAGCGCTTTTTTCTGTAAGGGTCTAACAGCTGCAACTTTCCAGCATGCTGGGACCTCTCCTGTTAGAAGAGATGAGTTGAGAATGGAGTTGATCATTGGGTTAACCTCCTCTTTAATGACTTTTAACAGCGCAGGGGGGCATGGATCGAAAGGTGAGCCTGAATTAATGTAGGAAATAGCCTGGGAGGACTCCTCCAGGCTAATCCAGGCAAAGGTTTCCCACCTTGCAACGCACGGCTTTGTATTTGGAGCGTTATGTGCTGATTCTGACTCCCCCTGATTGATCTGAGGGAAATCTTTCGTGAGATTAGTTATTTTCTGATCGTAGAAGATTTCTATCTCATTGCAGAAAGTCTGAGAAGGCGGAATTTCCTGGGAGAGTATTTTGGGGTTCCTAAAACTATTGACAATTTGAAAGATTTCTTTTTGTTTGTTTCTAGAGGCTTCAATCAAATTTGTATAGTAGGTTGCTTTGGCGCGTTTGATTGAGGAATGGTAATCCCTCCTAGCCCTTTTATAGGTCTCCTGATCGTCATTGTTATAATGTCGGCGCCATCTCCGCTCTAATGTTCTCACTTCTCCTAAGATTGGTTTTAGTGAGCTTGTGAACCAAGGAGCGGATTTTTTCCCCTGCCTCGATTGAGGTTTTATCCCCCGGGTTTTCATATTTTCCCCAATAGTTCTCATCCACCCCTCATAGCGTTGGTTGTCAATGGTCACATTGCCTGATAGTAGTGGTCTACTCTCCTTCACCCAGCTGTCGAGGTCTGGATGTTCAATGATTTTCCTCCAGCATGGGGTAGATTCCCCATTACCTGATATCATAGTCTTTGTTGCCTTTTGTCCATCGACTTCAAAACTGAAACTGATAAACTTGTGGTCCGACCAAGTCTGAGTCAATGGGGGTTCGATCTTGATAGTGTCCAAATTTGAGCTAATGCAGTCCAAGATGTGCCCAGCTTTGTGTGTGGGTTCTCCTGTTTGTATCGTTAGTCCTAAAACGTGTAGGATTTCTTTAAAACATAGCACATTGGGATCACTGATGCTATCCAGATGAAGGTTAACGTCTCCCAATAAGGTAAAGTTAGCAAATCTAAGAGACTTCACCCACCCAGGACTTCACCCACACTTTCCAGTTATTGGGTTGGTTGACCAGGGGGGCAAATATCAATGCCCCTGTAAAGGTTAATGAGTCATAACCCTGATGGATGAAACCAAGACATTCAGCTCCTTTTATATCTGACAAGTCAGTAGTAATACATTTAAGGGTGTCTCAGTGAATAATTGCCAGCCCCCCTCCTCTCTGAGAGGGTCTGTCTAACCTCTAAATTCGAAAGCCAGAAGGCAGAGCCTGGGCTATGTCAGGATTGGACCAATCTCTGAGCCATGTTTCAGTAACTAGTAAACAATCCAGATCTTGCTCTAATATGAGATCGTATATTTGAGGTGCATTCTTGCACATGGAGCGAGCGTTTATAAGTCCTCCCTTTATTAATCTACCAGTCTCTTTTCCTGGCGGTGTTAGGTGGGGTTCTAGTTCTTGTCTACATCGGGGACAGCTTATAGGGCCTGCCCCTTTGTCTACGTTGAGGGCCTGGTGGCAGTGCTTGGATTGGGTGTTTAGGGATAATATAAAATCGATGGATGGTGTTTTTTTTATATAAATCTTTTTATTTTTTAAAGCAAAAAATAAACAGACATATCTGGTGCCATACATACATCCAATAATGACAGGGTGAATTGGTACAAAAAAAACCAGGATAGTCGTGGAACAGCAAAGATATTCGAGAGGCTCGCACGATTAAGCACAAAATAAAATTGCATTAGTATAACCGGTTAACAGTTCAGTTGCGAATCCTCAAAACCTTCCCACCCATAAAATCAAAACAGCAGGATAATCATGGCAACCAGGTACTAGAAGTTAAGGATCAATGTCAGGATATATCGGCAATATTACGAGTAAAGGAAAGACTGAGAAAAAATTGAAAAAGAAGGAGAAAACCATATGGGTGATAACAGAAAGAAAACAATAAACCCATCCCCCCACCCTGCACCCCTGCAAACGGCTATCGCCTAACCCCCAGTAGCAGTGTGCCTGTCGCCCCAACTAACTAGGTACTAAAAGAAGAAATCTACCTAAGTAGAGAAGAGAAGTGGAGGAGGGCATAGTCGTACAGGTTCCCGGTCGCCCCCCCCCGCCAGAACCAAGGACCCCCAAGTTGAAGTCAAGAATTCAATCGGACAACAAATATGTGTCTTAACAAGGGAGTCTTCAAACACCGCCCAGCCGTACTATAGCAGTAGTTTAGCAAATCCCGTGCCCATCGATACTTGAGTCAAACCCAGTCTTTCGATCTCATCCTTGCCCCTTCTGATCAGACACATGAGTCCCCACCTGATAAACCACCTCTTCCACAAGACGAGTGCGAAGAAACTATAATAGAACTCAATGCAAAACAAAGTAGTAGAACGAAAGTGCAGTGAACATCGTCAGGTCCAGAGACTCCTTTCTCCGTTATGAACTCCCAGTGTTGATTTGCCGCCATCTTAGCGGCTCCGATACATAGGGAAGTGACGCAGTGTCATTCCGATAACAGTTCTCATCAGAAGTTTCTGGAGTGGGAACATCAATTAGTCCTGCCATAGTCGGCAACGATCGTAGGTTTAACAATCCATTGATGGCATTGAACTTGTGTTCGTCTTCCAAAACACTGGTCAAAGGCTCCGATACCTCACACAATGGGGGGGTCTACTTCCTTCATCAGAGTGGCCATATTGGGTGTCTCGGTTGTCGATGTTTCTTGTAGTGGAGTAGAATCCGGTCCAATTTGTAGCATCTCAACCAGGCTCTCCATCGACGCCTGAATGCGGTCTTCAACGTACACCTGAAGTAACTCAATGGCCGCCAACACCGTTCGCAGCGACGGGCCACTCGCGGTCTGTTCAGCCACTCTTCGATCGTTGTCGATCATGATCGCTTCCCCCCGCGGCTCGATCTCTCAGAGGGGAACAGGCGGATAGGAAATGGTCGACTACATAGGGAAACTTATGTATTGTTTCGATGGTATCCTGGGGCTGCCACCGCAGGCAGAGAACCAAACCCAGCGAACACCAGCGGGACGGTTACCGGGTCACTGGGCAGGGCCCCCGTCCACAACTGCTAGCGTTAGGCTGTCACCCCTCCGCCGACCTTCACCAAGGCAGCCCACCGTCGTCCACATCAATTCGAAAAACCGAAAGAAAAATTGTCTTTGTCCACTCCGGTAGACCGGCCCCAATCACACCACCACAGCCGATGTTGTTGAACTGAAACCCGGATGGGCCAGTACCCGAGACCCCGGCTTCCAGGCAGATCTTGGCCACAAACTTCCACTCGACATATCTTCGTCAGCCGAGCAAGTAGAGATCTCGGGATAGCACCATTAATCTCACGGCAGGTTCATACACATTATGGCGGGACGCAAAGACAGGATAATTGGCAGGATATTCCGGCGGGAGGCCGAGGTCGGCGGAGCCGGGAGCTTACGCGGCCATCTTGGTTGCTAGCGTGACTCCTCCTCCGGATGGATGGTGTTTTGTAGTTACCTGGGCAGCATGTGCAGCCTTTAGCCCGTCCTTAGCGCGGACGGGCGCAGACGGGCAGGACTATGGCTTGACTTTGGCACGACGTCGGCGCGTCCGCTGCCCGCCTCCGCTGTGCGGAGAGGTGACCATCTTCTTTTCTAGTCCCGTCTGCAGCGCTAGAGCGCTGGGACTTGTAGTTTCCCCAATATGGCCGCCGCAAACACTATTCGGGCGTCTCCGGCCCCAGCACTTAATCTGCTGCCTTCGGAGGGGTCAGTGCAGGCTATTAAAGATTGTAGGCTGCAAGGATGCTTACCCTGCTCTCTACAAGCACTTTACTAGGGCAGCTGATGATGTTTCCCGTGACAGTTCAACACAAAATATGTACACAGACCTAGGAAGGCAGTTATCATCTATCCAGTTTGTTGCTAATCTTGGCCTGATGTATGATGCTCTTCAGGAGTTATCAGAGTTATCACTCGAGTAACAGAAAAGTGACTCTACAATCATGGATGCTCATCGAGCTATTTGTCGGCAAATTGCAGTGTTTGAGGCAATAGTATACAGGCAAGGTAACCACCTCTCACAGTGTAAAAAGGGCATAGAAGAATTTTCCAAGGTGTGAGCCTGCACAAAGGAAAGACTACTGACAAAATCATTGAACAGGGATATTCTTTTCATAGCCTTACAGAAAATCTAAGACATCGTTTGTTGTTACAGGAGGTACTAATTTTACTGACAAAAAGGTTGAGCACGGTACACTGATTAGCGAAGTGAACATTTTATACACAGTACTGGCCTGATGAGCTACCTGTTCTTTATGGTGAAAATTATATTGAGTCTCTGTGTAAAAGATTCAACATTGCCAGTCGAGAAACCATACGTGCTTACAGAGAGTCTTAGGAATATGGAGGAATGGAAATTAAAAGGCAGATGAAGATGGCTTTACACACTATTGCTATCAGTACTGCAGAATGTGAGCAGGGTTTTTCCCAAATGAATCTTATTTGCACATCTACAAAAATCGTTGCTGACTGAAACAACATGTTCTTTAATGTTTTTAAATCTTTTTGGCCCACCATTGAAGAGATTCAACCCCATCCCCTATGTTCAGTCATGGCTTGCAAAAGGACGAAGAGCAGCTGATGACACTAGGAGTAAAGCAAGGAAAGAGGAAGACTTGGAATGCACAACCAATTTAGACTGCTTGTGGGCTTTTCTTGAAAAATAGATGCTAGCCAATTCCAACTGACAAAACACGTGTCATTGCAATGTTTTGAAAAAGTTAGGCTTTACAGTGTTTGGATATTTAATTATTGTTCTAGTTTATATAGGTTATCTATTTGCATTTAGAACACTTTGTTGACAATGTAAATTTATTTAACCCGTTTGTTGCTTCGAACGTTCTGCACCAGTGCTGAAGGTTCGAAGAAATGGGTGCGGCCGCGTCGGCCAACGGACACGCGCAGCACTGGCAAGGTAGTGCTCGCGACGACCGTTGGCCGACAGCAGCACTAAAGGGGTTAAAATGTTTGTTATATTTATAGCTCTTCCTTGTTTGGATGTTATATTTATTATTCTATTTTAAATAATAAATAATAATAATAAATAATAAATTCACATTTGTAAAGCGCACAATCACCCGCAAGGGTCTCTAGGCGCTGCGGGCCGTCGGGAAGATTAAGCAAGCTATTGCCCAGAGTCACATGGTGCTGGGCAAATCTGCCGCCAGTGCTAAGGATCGAACCGTGATCCCCAGATTCCGGAGTCAGTCGCCCTAGCCGCGGCGCCACACCTTTTCCACAAATATGTTATTTATTTTGTTTTTATAGGACAATAATTTTTCGTTTTCATTTTAGAACATGTATTTATTTGACTGTATTTATCTATATTTTAGTTTCAGTTATTTTGTCTTTATTTATATTTTGTACGGCACTATGGGCATTTTGCACTAATAGGTATTACTTGAGATACGTGAATCCAAACTGCCCAACCAGCCACTACCTATTCTTTTGGCTTAGGTACATATAGTACCTTTTGAGGGAGATTAAAATTTTCTGTGGTTTATGATAAGATACAAATCGTTAATTATAAAGTCATATTTTTAATATATATGCTATATATGCCTCTTTTCTTTTTTTTATATCTCTATCTTGTCTGTGTCATACAGAACTACATTTGGAAACACCAGTTAAGTTCCATGTTTTTTACTATTCTGAATGTCTAATAAATGCATATATAGCTCCATGCCAGGGAGTAAGTTATAATAACAGGCCCAATTGTCAATCCTCTTTTTAATTGTTTCTCTAAAGGTAATCGCTTAAACGGAATACTAACTCTGCTATTTATGAATCCCAAATCCCTTCGGCCACTGGAAGTCACAAAGTGACTCATTCAAGTTTATTTCATGACTTTATTCAGCTTATCTGTTTTGACTTGTGTTTTCACAACATTTTAGTTTATTTTGTCTCATAAACTACGTAAAAGTTGTCTCTTTGATCTCATAGACTCTATCAAAAAGGGCATACGCTACCTCAGTATTGGCCTTTCCCCAAATCAGCACATAGAGCACTGGAATTGTCCCTTTTCAATGCATTAGTAATTTTAGCTAATTTATTCCAACATTGTGCTTTAAATGCACTTTTGATTGAATCTTCTTCAAAATGAGGGGAACCTCCTATCAAAACTTACTATGAGGAAGGCTCCCTTGCTGAAATTCATCTGACTTTTTGCAGTGCCAGTTGAGGATGTGGGTGGAGCTAATAGAAGAAGTGGGTGAAGCCAGTGGAGGAAGTGGGGGAGCCAAACAAAAGTAGGTGTGGCCTCCGAAAAAGATTTGAGCACCTGCACTTCATATTTTACAAATTAGGCACTGGTTTGACATACACATACGGCACGATTTAGCGTTTGGCGGAGAGGGTACTCTGTCACAAAAAAAACTGCCATGGTGAGGGTTTCTTTGCTTTTTTTTTTTTTTCGAAAACAAAATGCCACTTTGGGAGTTTGCTTTTAAAAGTAAAAAAAACTAAATCAAAGTGTGTAGTCTTTCATTATGACAGTGCCGCATTAAAAATTTTTACTTTTAGAGTGACGCTGTCATGTTGACGGAGCAACATGGCACACTTTTAATGCATTTACTAGAAGCACCGTGACGTCCATTCCTGTAAATGCAAGATATGTCCCTGGGGCCAGCAGACATCTCTAAATTGGGCAGAGAAGGGAGTACCCTTGCCATGGCTGGAGTAAACTGCTCTGCCATGGATATGGTACTTATACTGTGTGCCAATTCAAAATCAGGTCAATAATTTCATTTACCAATGCAAGACTTTTTTTCTCATTAGTATAAGGATAGATTCAATCAAAGTTTTCGTTGTTAGTAAATCTCCATTTGTGGGAAGGGAGTGGACTTTACGAGGCAGGAATGCTCCTTCAGTTTGTGACCACTCACTGGTTTGTGAGTATTCACAGACTTCTCTCCCCTCTCTTCAGGTTCTGGGAATTGCTGCAGATTTACCTTCAAGGGTAAATCCTTTTTGAAGGTTGAAAGTGAACAGCATCAAAATTGTTAGGGTGTAATGAAAGGGATTTGACGTAGGAAACAAATTTACCAATGGATTAAGAACATTAAAAAAAAAGAATGTGCCTGACTTACAAAGGAATTTAAAAGAGTATTGTACAGTACTCTTTTTTGTATTCTTAAACAGCGTGGCTTAGCTAGCCGTTTGGCTGTCAGTGGCGGGCCCTGCATTTGCTACATTGAAGGTGGGGTGGGGTCAGTGCTGGCGAGATTCCGCCGATTGCCACCCCGCAACAGCGGACCGCCCTCTCTTACTACGCCACTGCTTAAACATGTATTTGTGAATTGGTACCAAAGCGTCAAAATTCCTAATAAAATGGGAATATTTAGGGAATATACATACACAGTTCATACAAATGGATAGGACTGTGCCATCTTTGCACTTTTATAAATAGGCAGCTGGAATACATAAAAAGTCCTTCTGTAGTACTGTTCTCGTACTCATAAATGCTTTTGTGAATTATTTAGACAAGATTATTTGCTCGTCCTCTTGTTTATCATAAGAAAATATACACATTTATTTTTGCTTGTGAAAAAATAGAATTGTCAAAGTATTCCTGCGATTACCCCATGGAAGCTGGACTTGTGTAGCTTTCTAGGCATAGCTGGAAAACCTTTGAGAATCCCAAAAAGTCATCTGCAAGCTACCATCCAGGCACTCTAGTAAACCTGCCTGTGTAGATTTATGTTGTTTTATGTTAATTAGCTTCACAGGCTTAAAAGACACTCTCACCGTTGGTGCGGGGCAGACAGAGCTCTGCCTCTCAATTCTGAAAGAGACACCTCAGCCTGTGTGAGTTGTGTGTAAATTTAATATCATGTCTTAAACACAGAAGTCTTGAAGAGAAATGAAAAACAGTTAAGTTTCTCTTGAGTTGGGAAGGCTGGAAAAGCTGAGTTCATAGAGTGGGTGGGGACCCCTCATCAGTGGCAACTCCTCTGTAATGGCAGAGGAGCATCGCCCCACTGCCTGGATCAGAGCCAGTAAATGAAAAATAAAACAATGTCATTGTATTATCTTTCATTTTCCGGCTTTGAGCACGCTTGCGAAGTGGGTGGAGGAGTTCTAATGTGCACTCCTTAAGTGCGCATGTGTGTTCGGCCGGCCGGCCGGCCCCAGCCATCCAAAACACACATGTGCACTTTTCTTGCTTACATTGGAACCGATGAAACCTCTTCTTCACCACTTGTTTAAGCTTTCATTTAATTACTCCTGTTAAGAAGGAAAGCAACTGTAAACCTAGTGCTATACCGCATGAAAGGAAGGGCAGTGGAAACTTCGTTTGCATTGTTTTTGTTAAGAAAATACAGACAATTTTCTCAACTTGTGTGCATTTACTGTTCTACATCAGAACTTCAGTACATTTGTGGAGAAACATAGGGCCTCATTTAGGAAAAGTGATGCATCGCTATGTGAAAACAGTGATGCTCACTTTTCATTGCACCCTCCTTGTGACATGATGAATGTGTCATATTTACTGTATAACGCATCATGTCGCGACGAATGACATATACATGATGTATCTGTTCGCTCAAAAATTACGCATTGCTGGAGTTGTGCTGGAAGCGTGACACAACTCCAGCAATGCAGGGGAGGGCTATGAATATAGTACTTTGTCACCCTTATGCCTGCCTTAAGGTTTTGACACATTTATGTCCTAGAAGTGACGCAGTGAAATCGCATAGATTTCACTGCGTCACTTCTACAAGGCTTACTTGCGTGGCAACACCCCTACTGCATACATTATACGCAGGTATAATGTAGCGCAGGGGTTTACAAAGTCACTTTGTAAATAGGGCGCAATAGGGGGCATGTTTTATGCCTTCAGTGTGTCACAAAAAGTGATGCAACAGCAGCACAAAACTGATGCAAGGCTCATAAATAAGGCCCATAATATCAAGTAAGTAGCTAACTGTAGTTTGTAGCTGCCATAATTTATCCATGGATGCAACGCTATGATGCCATAATCCCCCCCAAATATTATCGGGCACCTAAATCCATTAAACTGACAAAACAAATAAAGCAGCCAACCTTTAGACATTGCATAAAATGAATCATGAAACCATTTGCAGGTTCTGGTATAGTTCCTGGAATATGTTTTAAAGCATAGCGGTATTGCCAATTAATGTTAGGTTGTATAAGAAATATTTTGATTCCTATCTGGATTGTGGAACCCAACCAATGTTTAGAGCTGAAGACGGACTCTGGAGCAATGGTTATTGTCTAGGATTGGGTAAGTGGGGATTCTCATGCCATGATAGCGCTGCAGACCTCAACCTGTCCACTCTGTGCATCTTCAATCTTTGCTGTAGCTCTTCTCAACTCACTCTTCCACTCACTGCTGTTTACATCTTCAAAGGATCTGGTAGGCTTCTCGTGACCTCAGAAATTCCAAGTACATAGTCTGGTGCATGGTATAGTTGGTGTACCCCATCTCCTGCCAGTGTGTCCTGCGCCATGAGCACAGTACTATATGGGGGTGAACAGTTCACAGGTAAAGGTCACAAAGGAATGTTGTGTTCTTTGGGAGTATGGGACTATATTTAGCTGCAGTTTATTTCAAAGTAGATCTTGCTTCCCCCCTTTCCTAACACAAGGTCTCCCCTTACACCAGGACGATGGGACATAGTGATAACACATTTTGACCTCATAGATTGGGCATTAGGGTTCTGCTTTTCTGGCACTACTACACCCTACACATTTATCTGAGTCATACTACTGCTTTTCGAAAACATGAATTTCCCTGATAAAGCTCTCTGAGCAGGGGGTAAAGATCAGTAACCCTCTGAAAGATGTGCAATATTCAGGGACTTTCTATGGCTTTCAGTTGTTGCTACAGTTACTAACTGCCATAGGCTAGTAGTGATCAGAACTCAATCATTTAGGCTATGTGAATGAGTGAATGAATTTTTATTGTACAATTGAAGCTATTACAGATATTAGAATCAATCACTATGATAATAATTATTCCTCAATAATACTACATTTCCCATGAATAAAATGATAATCTAAATCTTTTTATAAACAATAAGAATATACTAGTCAATTGAATTTGATTACTCAGCACATTGTTTAGAATGTACTGGCCGTTTTTAATTCTCCTTCCCAACTGTACTATATTTTAGGCTCTTTAGTTGATCCAAAAGGGACTAAACTAATAACTGGCCAGGCTAGGGCTGATCCCGGATTGAGTAATTTAAAATAAATGTCATTCCCTTTTATAATGCATATTGGTTGTTCTACAATATCCATTTTTCCTGCTTCCCATTTTTGTATCTTTATTGGTTCAGCATCTGCTCTAGACCCTATATGTCAATGATTCCTCCTCCTGTTTATAAATGACAGTCAGATAATATGACAAATGGTCACTGCCTAAAATTGCAATGATTTATATTCTTTTATTAGATTGAAGAACAGTACTGGGACTAGAGTATAATCCAAAATAGCTTGTTCTTGGTTAGATATATGAAAACAGCACCAGCGGTGAACTCTCTGCACAAAATTTTCTCGATTGCTAAATCACTTCTGACCCCTTCTGTTCCAGAACGGATCTTAGATAATCCTCAATCTCGGTGTAATCAGCTAGCGGAATTTTTCTCAGCAAAGGTACAAACTATCAATAAATCTTTCCCTATGGAAAGAGACATGCAGCTGGTACATCAAACTGATCCAATGAAGGAACAAGTTTCACTGAAGGAAGTTCCCCTATTGAATCAGGATTCTTTAGTTGAAATCCTAACCCATCTCAAATCTGGCTCACCCTCTGACCCAGCCCTGCCTATTATTCTTTTTAAGATCAGTAAGACCATTTCTTCAGTTTTAGTTGACCTGATTATTGCCTCCTTCCTCACGGGAACTGTGCCCCCCTTGTGGAAGAGGGCAATGGTCAAGGCCTTGTTGAAGAAGCCCAACTTGGATCCGGAAGATTGGGCGAACTATTGACCTATATCCCTGCTTCCTGGCATAAGTAAAATCGCAGAGAAGCATGTAAACTCTGCCCTGTCGAGCTTTTTGGAAAATAATGATCTGCTCCACTCTTCTCAAACAGGTTTTTAGATCACAGCAGGGCACTGACACTGCCCTCCTGTCGGTAGGGGAGGAAACCAGGAAGATTCCTGACAATGAAGGCTAGGCTGTAATTATTTTATTAGATCTCAGCGCAGCGTTCGATACAGTCAACCACTTGCTCATGATCAGTAGACTTCGAGATGTTGGGATTAAAAGAATGGCACTGAAATGGCTGCAGTCTTTTTTAGAAGACAGAGTTTTTCGGTGCCTCCTACCTGTGGAGTCCCTCAGGGTTCTGCATTAAGCCCCACCCTGTTCAAGGTCTACCGGAGTTCTCTGGCACATATTGTCACCCCATTTGGGGTGCAAATCGTCACCTATGCAGATGATACTCAATAGTTGTTTCACTGAACAACAATGACAACTCAGGAGGGGCCCTTACGTCCTGTCTAGAAAAAGTGGCTAGTTGGATGGATACATCCTATTTAAAGCTCAATGGAGCTAAAACAGAAGTTATGCTTCTTGGCAAGGCGGCCCCTCTGAATATAGACTCCTAGTGGCCAAATAATCTACAACCCCCCCTCCCCCACCACACTCAGAAAAAGTCCATAAAAAGTTTAGGAGTCATACTGGGTGTCAATTTAGATTTTAAGGAACAGGCGCGGAAAGTGGCAGGCACCTGCTACGGCCTTCTGCGGATGATCAGGAAAATTCTCCCCATTCTACCTTTCTTGGCCAGAAAACTGCTAGTACAAGCTTTAATCCTATCGAGGATGGACTATGCGATTGCTATCTGTCTTGGAGCTCCTTTGTCCACCACTAAAATATTACAGACTGTTCAAAACTGTGCAGCCCGGCTTCTTTTAAATGTTCTTAAACTCTTTTCAGCCAAACCTGCTTTAGCTTCATTACATTGGCTTCCAATCCAAGAAAGGATTCAATTTAAGGCTATGTGCTTTGCACATAAATCACTGGCAGGAAAAGGATCTCTGTTGACTCAGGCTATGATTCTTCCCTACCAGCCCTAAAGAGTCCTAAGATCAGAGGGTAAACACCTTTTAACAGTCTCAAAAGTTAAACGAACAAGAAGTGGAGGCCTTATGTTTTCATATAGTGCTGCAAAGCTGTGGAATCGTGTTCCCCTTCATATTCGCTCCCAATCTAATCACCATCATTTTCGTAAACAGCTAAAAACTTTGCTCTTCCCCTGATATGTTATGAATCTGACTTAGTGTTTCCTTAGCGTTGGGATGCCTTCGGGTAACCAGGTGCTTTATAAGTGCTTCCTTATTAATTCATTCAGTATATGCAGGTGGTTGGTCCATTTGAGACCTACTGTTTAATAAATGAAATCCAACTCAGTGCAATGCCTTCACCAATGAGTCCCCTATGTTGTATTTACTGGAGTGACAATGGGAGAAATATCCAAGTTGTAGTCCTATGTTTTACAATCTAGTTCCTCATGCTTCATAAATACGTTTAAGTTGAAATCATTTGCCAAAACCCACATGGTGTTCCTGAGTTTAGCCTACAGATTGTTTTATTGGTATATCATGATATCCACTTGGTCAGAGACTATGGAACCATTTCTTCTGATATGGAATGTATTTCTTGTCACATAATATTTTGTGATGTCATTTCTGGTGATACTATCAATTTGCTCCAAGTACTTTTTTTAAATAAAAAAATTCCTAACTTTTGGTTGCAAAATGTTGGCTAGTATGACCTGTTGTTGGCAGAGAAGGTCGTGAGGGATAATACCATATGTGAAAATAGGAATACTGTGCATCCTGTTTGGAAAGATCCTGGTGTTCATGAGGGGACAGCTCTCAGTCTAGCAGGATTATGTATATGCTAAAAATTGAGAGACATATACATGCATTTTTAGTCTCCACTCGTTTCAAGGTGCTTGGGTTGTCAAGGAATACTTGCAGCTGGTTTGAGGCTACATTTACAGCCATCAACGCTCCCCCAAATGTGGCTGGGGACAATTAGGCTTGTAGATCTTGTGGAGTGTACACAGGAGGAGGTCATGAGTAAAGCCCTATTGATCTGGCGAGGTGGGCAGTGAAGATGGGAAGTGGGAATTGGGCTGATAGATTTTTGGGTGTCCATTTGGGAAGGACGTTGATGGGCCTTGAGGACATGAGGGGAATAAGATGTGCATGTAATACCATCCCATGCCCTGCTTGTTTTATTTCCCCTTGTTACTGTTTTTTGCCCAACATACTGTCCTCATGGAAGTGATGAATTGTGAGTTAATCACTCAGTGTCAAGCTATGTAGTGATACACTGAGTATATTTTTGACCATGTTGGGAGACAATGTTTAGTGTCCACTCTCCCAAGGCAGGAACATTGAATTTGGTGAATTGAGCACCATTATATCAAAATATATCTGCACCTATTATTTAAAGCACTTAGAAACAAACCAATTGAAAACTGCAGAGGTGCAGTATGAAAGGCCAAAAGTTTACAACTCTCTAAAACGGGAAAACTGAATGAATATTTATATATCTATATATCTATATATATCTATATCTATCTATCTATCTATCTATCTATCTATCTATCTATCTATCTATATATATATATATATATATATATATATATATATATATATATATATATATATATTCACTGAAAAAAAAACATAGGTTTCACACCAGTTATAGTTAGGAATTAGCATTTAAAAAACCTATTAAATTCACTAAAAAAAACATAGGTTTCACATCAGTTATAGTTAGCTGGAAATGTTACTGTCATAAAACCATTGAAATTCCACGTTATAGTTAGTTGGACTCACTATAACTTGCGCGTGTAATGCACTGCTGATGACGTCACATATTACATCACTCATGACATGGTCAGTGACATCACTCATGACATCACTGATGACACCATCCAGTGAATGTGTGTCTTTCTGAAAAATAAATATGTTTTATATATGTATTTGTAAAGGACGATGGAAGAATAAATGGTTAAATAAGTGTGTAAATGGATGTTTTTTTAAAAAGAATTGATTGGTTAACTGCCTTATTAAGTGTATTTTAGTGAATACATATATTAGCAAGTAACTTTTAAATATTGTAATATATGTATCAGTGTTTCACTTTGTGTATAAGTGGCTGCATGGGTTGGTGACTGACTCACTGTTTGTATGTGTTTTGAAGACAGCATATGTGCAGGACTGTATGGGTGGATGAGTGTGTATATGTGTGTGTTAGTGAGTGAATGACTGTCTCACTATTGTCTTTATCAGTAACAAGATATGTTTTTATCTAGTATATGTGAGTATTGATGTATATAAGTGAGTATATGAGAGAGTGAGAGATTGTAAGAGTTCCTGTTTAAATAAGTATGTGTTTCTATAAGTGATTGTTTAAGAGAGTAAGTATGTGTAAGTTTCCTTAGAAGTAAGGTGGTAGTGTGTGTATAGCTGTATATGCAAATAAATGGATGTTCAATAGTTTATTTGCATGTGTGAGTATGTGTGTGAGTAACTTTTGGATGACTGTCGGTGTGTAACAGGATGTATAGATGTATCACTACATATGATGAGTGAGTATATGTATGAGTGACTATATGGAACTGTTGATGAATGTGTAAATGTGTATATAGATGGTGGAATTATTGAATTGGTTGTTGTAACTGGTATGGGTATCTCCATTTTTTAAAATGTTTTAATTTATATTTTTCAATATGTTTTTCATGGGTTACATTACAGTGAAAGGAGGTCTGTCACTCTGTCACAAGGATGATGTCATCAGTGATGTAATGAGTGATGTCACTGACCATGTCATGAGTGATGTAATATGTGACGTCATCAGCAGTGCATTACACGCGCAAGTTATAGTGAGTCCAACTAACTATAACGTGGAATTTCAATGGTTTTATGACAGTAAAATTTCCAGCTAACTATAACTGATGTGAAACCTATGGTTTTTTTAGTGAATTTAATAGGTTTTTTAAATGCTAATTGCTAACTATAACTGGTGTGAAACCTATGGTTTTTTCAGTGAATTTCATAGGTTTTTTAAATGCTAATTCCTAAATTTAACTGGTGTGAAACCTATGGTTTTTTCAGTGAATTTTATAGGTTTTTTTAATACTAATTCCTAACTATAAGTCTCACTTTATAAGTAAGACTGTTAGCGCTCTAGTTGTTTAGAACACTCTGGTACATTCTGTCATTGGGCTACAGTTTGGCTACATCTGGCTGATATTTGGGATATATTTTATTTTGTCTCTGGTGGCCATCTTTGGGCTACATTGGGCTACATTGGGCTACATTTGGGCTACATTTTGGCTCTAACATATATTAAGCCCAATGTAGCACAATACAAATTTTCAAAAGTTAATTTTTTTAAAAACCACTTCAGAATAGGGCTACCTGTCCCTACAATTATCCCATTTTTTTTTATTTTTGGAGCGCTCCCGGAGCGCGCCCCGGGGAGCGCCCCGGAGAGCGTACTACTATAAAGCGCTCGGGGCGCGCTCCGGGGAGCGTCCCGTGAGCGCCAATATCGCGAAAGAAAACATGATCGTGACGTATCGCGTAGCCGCGTCCGCGTGATACGCATGGCATAAGCGCACCCGGAAGTACTCGAGCGAATACGATCGCGCAACGTAAACATCCAACGCGCTCACGCTACGCGACCCGGGGCGCGTAGCGTAAGCGCGTCGGGTCATGTGACCTGTAAATAACACTTTTCATTGGTTCATAACAGTTTTGGTTTCATAATGATGAAGCCCCTGGTCTTGTGACCTGAAAATAACACTTCTCATTGGTTCAGGACAGGTTTTTTTTCCAAATGATGAAAGACCCCACCTTTTTTCCTTATTCTGACTTTGTCCTTTGACTGAGGAAGACCTGTTTGTACATCTCTGTACCTTTTTGATCTTAATAATGGCTTCAGTAGCAGCAGCAGCTGGTGCATCTGCCCCACCACCACCACCACCACCACCAACAGGACCAGCTCCAGATTATATTGGTGGTCAAGAAGAGGAGGAGGAGGAAGAGGAAGAGGAGGAGGGGAGGAGAAGATGGCTGCCTGAAGAAAATACCCCATACAAGCCCAAGCCACATATTGTATGGGAGTTTTTTTCACTCCCAGAGGGCAAGAAAAAAGTGAATGCGGCCAAGGTAACTTGCCTAATCTGCAATGAAGAACTCTCAAGGGGCAACCCAAACAAAAAATATTCATTTGGTAACTATACCATGATTCGTCATATGACCAGAAAGCACCCTAACAACTATTCTCGTGCAGAGCTCAGGGAACTGGCCAGTAACCTTCCCCATTCTTCAAGGACAACCTCCCAAAGAAACGAACCCTCTTCATCGGGACCAGAAACATCAGAGATGATGCCTTGTATTCAGCCAAGATTTTCTGATTTTAAAATCACTTGTACTGCATGTGGCAAGCTTATCGCCTATGGTGAACAGAGCATAAAGCTAATCGTCCTTGCAGGTGACAATCACAAGTGCCCCAAAAAGAAGTAATTTTTGGGGTTTTTTGTTTTTTTGCTCCAGTTGAGCCAGTTTCAATTCCCTTTTTTTTGTTTCTCCCCCTAAAAAAATACAAAAAAAATATAAAACTGTTTTGAAAAGCCAAAAAAAGTACAAAATGTTCAAAAAACACAAAAAAATATAAAACAACAAAAAGAAGAAAAAAAAGTTCTTTTTAGAACTACCTCCAATTTCTAAAAAAAAGGCTTCCTTTTTTAAAAACTCTGTCATTCTTTTTTCCTCATAGTACGCTCCCCGGTACGCGCACCGGGGAGCGCACCGAGCGCTCCCCCCGCGCAAAACGGAAAAAAATATATATTTTAAATGCCCCGCTGGTCCCTTTTATTGCCCCCACAACAAACCTAGGGGGTCAGAGGGGGTCTATCCCTGACGCCTTACGGTCATTTCCCCCTTTGTTTTAGCCACCTCTTGTGTCTCGATTTTACCGAGACACAAGATGGCGGCCGCTCCGGACTGTTTCGAATGTTTACAGACACCCGAGACCCAATCAGCTTTCCGTGCGCACCTCACGCGGCGCGCCCGGAGCGCTCCCCGGGGCGCGTACTGGGGCGCTGCTATAGATATATATATTTTTTTGAACCTAAATTACTCAAAATCTACAGGAGCACATATCTCGAGACATAGCAAAGGCACATCGGGCTACCAGTCCCTACAATTTTGCCAAATTTGATGGAAATCCATTCAGCCGTTCGGGCTAAAAGTGAAATCGACCGGCCTATGGAAATTAACATGGAGAAAATGAGTTTTGGGACCCCCCTTTTATCTCGGCCCCCGCTTGACGAATTCCCCCCAAACTTTCAGGGAAGGACCAGGGCGCCGCGAGGCCATTTTGAGGAAATTTTCAGGCAGATTCGTCAACTGAAGCCAACGTTATTCCAAATAGAATTTTGAGATTTAACATTGAAAAAAATCCTAACTATAACTGCCTACTGGCGACCGCCAGTAGGTAATACATATATATATATATATATACACATACACACACACATATATATATACATATATATATCTTTAAGTTAAATAGCACAGCAAATATATATATATATATATATATATATATATATATATATATATATATATATATATATATATATATATATATATATATATATATATATATATATATTATGCTATGTTATTTTGAATGTTAAATAACAATGTGAAATTTGCTCAAGGCACATTTCACTTTACTAACTGAGCGACATTGCCCATAATATCATCAATGAGTGTCAAGTCAGTCCGGGAGTATGGGCTATTACAAATGAGGCAGCAATAGGGCACTAGCCTGAAATTTAAAAAAAATGTTTTTACTAAATTTATTTAGAATGTTGTAAATTGTAAAAACTTGTGATATTGCCGCAGAGTGGTGTGGCTCACTGGTTAGAGGCGGCAGACCCGTAAGCAGAGAACGGCCGGGACCAGGGTTCAATTCCCGACACGGCAGGGTTGTGGACCAGGGTCAAAACGGACTCGATAATTCTCGCCTTGGTGCCTACTCCAACCAGGGAACACACTCGACAACTCTGGGCATTAAGCTTGCCTCATCTCTACGACGGCCCCCCACAGATGCCAGGGATGCCTGGTTTCACCTTGGAGATACCCAGAAAGGGACCATCTCACAGGGAAAACCAGGACAGGTTCCCCAGCGGTCTTCAGCACCAGGATACTCCATGGAGTCACAGTGCGCTTTACAAGTACACCCACATTTACATTTTATAATTTGAGATATTTGGTATGCTCATTTGCACAATGCAGTGACAATTTGTCTGGACATATTGACTGCAAATGTCGCTTTCGGAGTTACATTGTTGCACTGTCACATTAATTTTTTATTCAAACCTTTATTGCTAATGATGCACTGTCACTTTAGGAGTAGCACTAGTATAAAATGGTGATGAAATGGGGGTGACTTCAGGTTTTCAAAAGACCGCTTCTACGGTTAAAACGTGTTACCTGACAGTATGTGGCTGAAATAAACACTCAAAACGAGCAACCCTGAGCGTGCTGGAGTCTGTTGTGAATTGTAGGAGCAGGCGTTGGAACGAAGATAGTAGTTTGCAAACCGGTGCCTAATTCCGGCATGCCCTCCCACTCAGGAGCACTATGAGGATCAGGTGGAAGAGAACGCTGTACAAGGTACACAGCGCGGAGCTCCCTGCTGCAGAACCATTGATATCGAGCAATTGCTAGTTGCAAGGCAAACTGTAACCGGAGTACGAAGTCCAGTGGAAGCGGTAAGACGCGAGCAACGTTTAAGCATAGCAGCGGGGAGGGAGGAGAAGCGCATTGGTCTGCACAACGGGGCGCTGAATATCGAGTGCTTGTTTTGTCGCATTGCATGTATCATGGAGTGGCTTAAGGAAAAAGAGAGTGCAGCGGATCAGCTGTTCAGTAATGCTGAAGTAACTGAGGAGCCTGTAAGAATGAGGAAGGAAGGAGAAACTGTTAGTGCCAATGACGACAAGGAACTGTTGAGAGCATCCAAGCGTATGTTGGCTATTTTAATCAAATATGCTGATATAGATAGGCAAGCCATACTTAAGAAAATTGATACACTCTCTGATCAACTAATTAAATTAGTTGAACATGATATTATCAAAAAGCTGCAGGCAGGAATGCAGGCGAGAATTAAGAGATACAAACAGACCATCAAAGATCGTAAGGCAACTAAGTTCAGAAGAGATAAACTGGACTACCAGAAGGGCCATAACTTTACGGTCTCAAAACTGTTCAAGACTATACGGCGGCAAAAAATTACCATCAGCATTAAAAGCAATACAGCGCAACAGAATGTGGAATCAGAGTCAGATCTCAACTCTGAAGCGGAAATTGAGAATGAGGAGACACAGCAAACTAGCAGCATACCCACTGTAGAGGATGAGTTGTGTTTTTTGCGGTGGGATAGAAACACAAATTTAAGGACATTACGGGGCCAAGAGAGTCAATTGCAAGGGGGAGGAAGATGAAGAGGAAGAGGAAAAACCATAGGCCGTGGAGAACAAGTGAACCAATTGGCAAACAAAGTGACCAACAAAAAGAACAAATAATGGACACTAATATCAGCATTATTAATTTTCCTGATTTAACATTAAATGCAGAGGAAACTAAAATGATGTCATGCAGTCTCCCTTATTGCGCCCCTGAGGATATGAACTATGTACAAACCCGGATCAATTGTTTTAAATTCACATGAAAACTAAGGTTGCCTAAGTATTATGCAGTAGGTAGGCCGGCTGAACGACCTGACATGAGAGCCATGGATGCCACCACTATATTAAAGATTTCCGATCTGGGGACTCTGAAGGATATGGACAGTTAGGAGAGGGGTGGAGAGTATGAGGGAACAGGTGATGCTTTTTTGAGAGAACAAGATCTGAGTGTGTACAATAAACCAATCACACCGTTCAAACCCCGCTCTGTATTTCTATCCATGGTCCCCAAAGATTCAATAGATGTTTTGCCACATTGCATGTATCATGAAGTGGCTTAAGGAAAAAGAGTGCAGCGGATCAGCTGTTCAGTGATGTTGAAGTAACTGATGAGCCTGTAAGAATGAGGAACGAAGGAGAAACTGTTAGTGCCAATGACGACAAGGAACTGTTGAGAGCATTAGAGAAATTGATTACAAGAGAAACCAAACCTCCAAATGGTGTGAGAGTAAGTCGTTGACACGCTATCTGGAAGTGGGAAGGGTCCGAAGGGGCCTTCACATATTGATCACACCCACATATGAGCCTCCTAATCCGGATAAGCTACGAGAGTCGGCTTAGAATAATGCAGATTCATCCCAGCGTATGTTGGCTATTTTAATCAAATAAGCTGATATAGATAGACAAGCCATACTTTAGAAAATTGATACACTCTCTGATCAACTAAGTAATTTGCTGGAACAGGATATTATCAAAAAGCTGCAGGCAGGAATGCAGGCGAGAATTAAGAAATACAAACAGACCATCGAGGATCGTAAGGCAACTAAGTTCAGAAGAGACAAACTGGACTACCAGAGGGGCCAGATCTTTACGTTCTCAAAACAGTTTGAGAATATACGGTGGCAAAAAATGGCCATCAGCATTAAAAGCAATACAGAGCAACAGAATGTGGAATCAGAGTCAGATCTCAACTCTGAAGCGGAAATTGAGAATGAGGAGACACAGCAAACTAGCAGCATACCCACTGTAGAGGATGAGTTGTGTTTTTTGCGGTGGGACAGAAACACAAATTTAAGGACATTACGGGGCCAAGAGAGACCATTGCAAGGGGGAGGAAGATGAAGAGGAAGAGGAAAAACCATAGGTCGTGGAGAACAATTGAACCAATTGGCAAAGAAAGTGACCAACAAAAAGATCAAATAATAGACACTAATATAAGCATTATTAATTTGTCTGATTTAACATTAAATGCAGAGGAAACTAAAATGTTGTCATGAGGTCTCTCTTATTGTGCCCCTGAGGATATGGACTATGTTCAAACCCGGATCGATTGTTTTAAATTCACACGAAAACTAAGGTTGCCTAAGTATTATGCAGTAGGTAGGCCGGCTGAACAACCTGACTAGAGAGCCATGGATACCACCACTACATTAAAGATTTCTGATATGGGTACTCTGAAGGATATAGACAGTTAGGAGAGGGGTGGAGAGTATGAGGGAACAGGTGATGCTTTTTTGAAAGAACAAGTGGATTATTATTTGAAAGCATGCCTACTCACGTTATACAGGCACACTGAAATGTTAGTATATATGCACCAACGGGGTCTAAAAAATAACATATTTTTATATAGCAAGGACCTTTTAAAATAGCTACAAGGGACGCAATGGGCACCTGCTTCGCCCCCAGTTATGCCAATTTGCATATGGGCTGGTGGGAGGAGCAGGTACTAGCTGTAGAATATGCCGATGAGCTGTGAGATAAAGTGGTCCTATGGACCTGATAGAGCATCATGATATTTTGAAAATTGTAGGGGTGCATTATATTCATGGATAGTCCGCACCCGCATATATTTTTGTGTTGTACTAAAACTGATCATTAGAAATGTGGAAGTAATTATGAAATGTGAAGTATAATGGTAGAAAATTAGTTCATGCCGTTCGAGAAAGTAAAATTGCATTTAAATGTAATCATGTAATCTTCGATAGTCATTGCAAATGCTTAATAAAATAGCTCATGAGTAATGTAATGCATTAGAATTAAACGACCACCATAGTAAAGTTGCACATGTAGGAATGATTAACTGTGCCTGAACGTGATGAAATGTAGTGCTTGCAGATGCAACATTTATTAATGTGTGTAGTTTGCGATGTATAAAGGCCTAAATGAAATGTTCACATTTTGGTATGAAAGGCCTATTCGTATTTCTTATGTTAGCTGAATTTGGTAGGCCTGAAATGCATTATCCCTGGTAAAGCCCTCATTCGGAGGCAGTCAGCAAAATTCATGTGCGTGCAAGGTTGTTCTGTTGTCATGATTCTGTTGCAGGTGCACGGACTTCGTTCTCAAGAGTTAGACTGACGCCTTTTGTTTTAGGAGTTAGGTATGGAGGAGACCTGCAACAAAGTATATTGGAATCTCGATAATTGGGAAATTGCTGGAGAAGCCTGAGACTCAAGGACATACCAACTGTTGCTGGACGGAGAACAAGTTTTGGTGGAAATTTACTTACAAGAGGTGCCTAGCCAGAGGAGGTGTTTCAGAGGCGTGTCCTACCTATTGTGGATTTTGTATTAGGGACAGTGCCCCGAGGGAAGAGTTAACAGAGAGCCATTAGGAGGGTTAAAGAAGGGATCGATTCTTAGAAGGAAGACTTAGTTTTAGCTACTGACCCTTACAACTTGAGTGTACTTCTTAGGAAGTCTTCACAAGCTGACACCTTTTCTTGATCTTACCTTGGAATGCTTCTGTTGCGATCACGTTGAGCAGACAGGGAAGAAAGGCAGGTAATGTATTCATACATAGTGCTTCCCTCCCCAGTATTCATGTCCCCCGGTCTGCAAGGTTCAGGCGCCGAACATAGTACATCTCCCAGAAGCTTTTTGAGCGCATCAAGGTAAGAAGAAGCGGACTTCCCTGAGGTATCTGCCCCTATAAAGCACCTCCTCTTCCGGAAGGAGGGGCTTGACAATCTCGCCTGATTTCTCGCGGTCCAGAGAGAAGAAGTATGTTCCACGCTGGGTTTCTTGTCGCCTATGGAGCTGAATCGGAAGGGAGTTTCTTGGACGAATGCCTTGTGTTTCCTTGAGGGACTTTTCCTGCTGGATTACCAAAAGTTGTCAGGAAGCCAGAGATTGGGGTTGCTAGCCTTAGCCAGGATCCCCAATTATCATTGAATAGACAGGAGAGAAGCGCCGGAGCACTCCTCCCGCAACGTGCCATTATGTATTTGTTTTGCGCTCTTAAACAATACCTCTGAATGCGCCCACGCTGTGCTTGAAAACAGCAGGCGGGCGCGTTTACACTTTAGAATTGCAACTGTGCCTGTAACGGTCGCGCCGTGCTTGAAAACAGCTTTCAAGCATGTTTATACTTTGGGATTGCAATTCTGCCGGTAACACTCGTGCTGTGTTTGAAAACAGCGTTCGGGTGTGTTTTTACTTTGTGTTTCCTCATTGTGCCTTCAGTACTCAGGCTGTGCTAGTAATACAGCTAGGGTGCCCCTTACTGGCTCTCTGCCAGCTTGTGGATTATTCTGAATAAACATTCTACCTACCTATTTTGAGTGTTCTCGACCAAGGATTGATGGTCATGGGCCATACTCCGATTACTGCAGCACAGAGGATTGTGAGTGTTTTGACAGTTGCACAATTGGTTGCTTGTGTATGATTGATACTCCCCATATTGTCTCTCATACATCTCTCTCTGTTCTTTTATATGCAGCGTGTACATGTGGGGTGTCTTCTGAAGACGTACTCAGCCTAGACCAGATTTAAGGACAAGAAGATCCATCCCCGGAGTGCTTCCTTACATAGTGATGTTATATTACCCTGTGGGGGGTTGCACCCCGGGGAGTAGGGGGGCTCCTCTCCAAGCCTTCGTTCTGCTGGCCGAACCAAGAGGTTAGTGGCAGTACATGTTTTGTGCTACTGATACATCCTGACATATTGTCAAGCCCAATACTGCTTCCCAGCCTGGACGATGGATACCAGCATAGCATTGACCTCCCTCCTGGAGAGCCTTGCGTCTCTCCAACAGGAGGTGCAATCCTCGCGATTAGAAAATCACACCCCCCAGCTAGTGCTGCAGGTCTGTACTCTGCGGCTGTAGTGATGGCTGCCTGACTGACTTTATTTGTAACATGTTGGTGTTCTCTCAGACAGGTACTGTCCATGGCCATTCATGAGTGGTAGTTGTATATTGGTGGCCAAGTTGAGGAAAAAGAGGCAGACCTGACTTCAGTGGGTGGACTTAGACATATGTCCAGATACAGGCACATAAATCCCTGTTTCAGCGACCCTATGACTTGCATATGGGTGGAGCTGTACCTGGACATGTGCTCTTTTCTATTTATTCTTTTCACTGGAGAAAGGTTGTGAAAGGATGTGAGCAACCGTGTCTTTCTCTGCATCATGTGGATTCAGAATAGAGAATTATGAGTGTTTGTACCGGCATGTGGAGGTGCAGCGCCTTTTTGGACCTACACAATTTACAGAGAAGGATGCATTTCCAGTATCTGTGTTGTTGCATTCATGGCAGGTCTCTGACGTGCAGGATAGCTGTGGCCACCAGCCATCTGGGAACCAGGTGTATCCTTCGCTTTATAGGAGACAACGAGGATGTTGAGATGCTTTTGAATCTCTTTCAGTGTCGTACCTGCAGCGGGATCTGAAGGAAGCCGATACAATGTGCTTTAATTGACTGTATCTATGATTTTCCTTATCCTCGTGTGTAAGAATAGAAGTGATGTACAAATGAAGTCTCTAGTAATGCTAGAGAGAGCTAGTAGCACAGAGCTGTCTCGACAGGTATGTTTTTCCTGGGGTGTTAAAAGACATAACCAGGCTTTTCATAGGTCCTTCCTGAGTTTGTATATCTGTAAACACTCTTGATTGGTTTACTTAGAGTGATGTCATTTGTCTGAACCTTCTCCCCTCCTATGTGCTCTCTTCCTAGCCCGGATGCCTCGGATGCCTGCTTATGCCACGCCAGAGTTGCGTGTCAAGGAGGTTCTCATCAGTTGTGTAGTCAGTCCCCTTCAGAGCAGTATGACAGCATGTGCATTGGGGATGGTGAATGGTGATACCAACATATGCCCTTTTTTTAGAGCTGCAGTTTTAGGAGTGCAAGTGTTTACATGAGCTAATGTTACCATTGCATCCACTAAGGGGGAACTGCCCCTTAATAAACGCTTTTCATTGAACGCGGGTGTATGTTTGTTTTCTATTTTTGGCTTTGAATTTGTGGCTATATCTTTTTTGAGTAAGTTGAACTGTAAAACATGCTTTTGCAATTCAATATTTTAAGGTTCGAGCATCAAAGTGTGGCTATACTGCTGAAACGTTTGTTATTTCTGTATCATTTATCGGTTGCTTAATTGCAGTGTTTGCTTGACTTGTTGACCATCATGAGGGAATTAGGTTTACCTTTGCTGTGCATAACATTCCACTTGGTGTATCAAAGATGGTGAAATCAGCAATGTATGTCTTGTTAGGCTGAATTTCATTTTCAATTTTGTGATCACAATCTTCAGTGATTATTACTCTCCTCCTTTTATTTTAGACTGCCTTATGTCCTGTTACGACAACGATGGTAGTAATGTATGTATCACCGTGGGTAAGTTGAGCACCAGTTACATATATCACGGTGGAGTTATTTCCACCTAATGTAGGAAATCTTTCTGGAATTTTAATAACCGGTTGCTGCAGTATTTAGCATTTACCACCAATGGTAAAATGATTCAATGTGGCCCATGGTCAGTGAATAAATCCTATATAGCTGAATAGGTTTTTAGTGCATTCTGGTGTTATTTAGTATTAGTACTGCGTTACGTTCTGTCATTTATTTTTATTTATCTTGCTGCTCAACACATTCCAAGGGGTTACAGTTAATGGACACAACTATTCGTTATATTGATATAATACTACTACCTGCATTTTTTGCACATTTAATAAAAGAATCTCAGTCACATGATTTCTTTACCTGAGATTTCTGTAGAAGCCCCACGACTGTAAAGCAGAGTTCTTCCAACGCACTGGATGCCTAGGCAAAAAACAACGTTTACACGTTAAACCGTAACTTCGAAGGCTAACATCTAAGATAAATTCTTAAGATAAATACCTTACCTGTGGCTGTGGTTCTGCGGACAGGAAACTGGAACAAGCCTCGTCTATCTGCAAAGGTAAAGTCATGTTTGAGTTATCAAATATAAATAGGGTTGCTATCCTTTTTCAAAAGCCATTTCCCCTTATAAGAGACAGTTGGCAGCGAAATCATCCACAATGCCCGTCCTAAATTGATTTTTTTCTTACAGTCGTTCATGATGTCATTATCGATGGTTAGTTCGAATGTTTAATTAGGAAATTAGGAAATTTGAAAAAGAGTTACAGCAATACCAGTTACCTGTGCTCGTGAAAAAAGATGAAGAAGGGTCACAATGGTTTGCTAAATCTTTCAACTTTGTGGTTTTACTACTATTCTCATGCTCTGACCCCAGAGTCAAAAGGCACAGTTACCAGGGGGAGAGATACAGGTGGTGAACTCCAGCCCACAACTGAAAATACACCAAGTAACAGCAATACATTATTGTCCAGTCAAATGCTCACTTTTATGAAAAAGAAGTATTTTATTTTAGTGCTACTAACGCAAAGGTAAATATGACATTCACATACAACTACACAGTCCTCCCGGCTCCAGTGCTTCATAGGCAGGCTCTAGAGGTAGTGGTTATGGCCATTCACTATAGGCAACAACCAAGGTAAGCCCCACTAGTAGTCTGTTTCTTAACAGTGCACTCCACTCTAATAAAATCATAAGTGTTCCAGCGCCGAAGCGCTATCTAGAAAGCAAGTTTCCCTGGGGCCGACTGGCCCAAAATAATTTTTACCCACACCTGCATGGTTGGAGCAACCAAAGTTACTGAGCGCATCCCCGTCGCATGCGCTGGAGTGGCAGCGACTGGTTCATGTGAGTTCGTTTCATGCGGCATAGGCCGGCTACACTCTGAGATCATTGAGTTTCTCGAATGCGGTTATGCAACTGCACTGACCAGTGGTTCTTCATGGCTCCTTCTGGCAGGTTAAGTCCCACAGTGAGGGGTGTATTAGATGTGAATGTCCTAATGATGATTCTGTGTTCTGATGTAGGTACATAGGTGTTCCAACGTAGGTCTCACACCTCCAGCAACAATCCTGATCAGGTCACACTTTTTGCTGGTACAGATAAACCCCTCTGGCATATGGAATCAACGTACCTCTACTGCACATGGGCTTCAACTCAATCAGCACACACAGATTCCTTCATTAGAGCCTCTCCTGGCATACGGGGTCGCGGGCTCGCCACTGCGCTTGGGCTATGACCTATTCCGCACACCAATCTGTCCATAGCGACCCTTCTTGTCATACCAGGTTGACTGCTCACAGGCTCCGGCCTGATCGGCACAGATCACACTTCACTTTGCAGGGGCCCTCCTGCCATTCGCCGTCACTGAGTCCTCACTGTACACAGGCGATGACCCATTACGCACATGGATGTCCAAGCCTCACTTCCAGATGTCCCTCCTTTGGCATATGAACGTTGCCGACTATATCCTGCACATGGGCAACAACAATTAGTGCAGCAGCCATATTCTCACACATCGTAAATGGTAAATGGAGTACACTCAACAGGATTTCCCACTGGACCGTACACCAACCAACCCGCTCCTCTTCCTCACAGGGCACACTGGTCTTGGCAAGCAGAGAGGCGCTGGTGCTCCAGGCACAAGAACAGGTGGTCTTGGATTCACTGGTTGATGTCCCCTAACCCAGCTGGGAGACTAGTAGGCTTTGGCCGCCAGTCCTGGTCACTGTCAAAAGTGTTGCAGAGTTTCTCCTCCTCACACTGAGTGAATGGCTGCTTGACAGTTGACAGTATTTAGATTTACAATCTCCCCTACTAGTAGTCCATTTACTACACCAATTGTGATTTAGATTCTGTGTCTATGACGTTTATGTTGGGGGTTTGCTTCCTTTTGAAGTACCCACTCCTCTGCTGTCTTTTTCTCCAGAAAGCAGTCTGTCACAGCAGGAGTGTTTCCAAAGGTGATAGCCCCACAAAACAGGCTGTGGAGGTGACTAGAGTTAACACTTGAATGTCGGCCACAGTGATAAGTGTATCAAAAGGTTGGCACAGGTACTCAACCCTACTGCTTATAATTCTCTTATCAGCCCCAACTCCTTCTTGCAATGTCCCAAGGCCCTTTCCTTGTGACCTCTCTCTGAATCAAAGAGCAATCAATAAAGTGTACTGGGGAAGCCTGGCTCTACCTTCTCTAGTGTGTTCCACTTAGCCGACAGGAATGCTGCAATATGCAAATCTGTCTGGGTGATTCCTCTCATGTTTCACCATGCAGCCCTGGCCTCCTTCATGCATTGTACCACTCACAGGCACACACACACCCAGCACATGCATTTAACATGCACACACTGCACAGTACTAAATTATCCCAGTATTGTACCATTCAAAGCACATATATATCCTCCACATGTAATTCGCACATGCACTGCCCCTCACTACAAGCTAAACCTATATAGGCCAAGGGGTGAGTTAAGCACACAGCAATGGAACTTTAAATGAATGAGCCTTTAGGCCTCACTCAAGGGGCACAGGTTAATAAGGGGATGTTCACTCCTATTCCACCAACACCGCAATCATGCTGCTTAACTCGTGGTAAAGGCAGTAGCCTTTCATCACTATGAGGGTAATGCTTTGGGCACTTCTCCCGGTTCAACAAGACTGCAGTCCGTAAAACAAGCCTATGTCATGGTGTACACGCATGATCCGTGTTTGCCTATGGCAACAAAAATCAGCATTAGGGATAAAGACATAAGTACAGTTGGGGCGCTAAGGTCAGAGTTACATGTCCTTTAGCATGAGGAAGACTTTTTTGTCCCACCTCGTAGCTGCCCCGCCCACCCCGACCTCTACTTAATGGAGGCCGCTGCACGGCTGCACCGCCGGCATGCTAAAGGCATGCCAAAGGCAACCCTGTCTGCGACCCGACGACAACCAGTGCTAGGGATCCTGGCTATCCAAACTTCCACCGCTACAACCCATCTGCCCTCCTTGCACTCAACCCCGGTAGAAACCACAACTGCCAGCTGTCGATGCGGAACACCACCCATTGCCAATTTTCCTGCCAACATTCCTTCACCTGCCACAGCACCCCCAAGACCCTTGCCGGATCCCGCACCAAAGAAGCCCTGAAATGTATCCTACTCAACGTGCACTCCCTGCACAGACACACCGTAGAGTTCTGGGACCTCCTTGACCCCCCTTGCCTGATGTTGCCTTCTTCACAGAAACCTGGACAAATGCTGCCTCTGTCCCTGACATCGGTACCGCCATTCCTGACGGCTACAAGATCCAGAGGAAGGACCACCCCCATTGCCCAGGAGGAGGACTCACCATCTCACACAAAAGCTCCCTCTAACTCTACCTCTCCAGGATGAGCGACAACCTCTCTAACACCGAACACCTCCAATCCAGGTCCAGACCAGCCCCAGAACCACAATGCGCGGCACCCTCGCTAACAGACCCCCTGGGCACCAAGCTCCTTTCACCCCTGCTGACCTCATCGCACCCCATGCCATTGCCTCCATGGACTACATACTTATCGGAAACCTGCACTTCCACCTCGACAACCGCAGCGACCCAGACTCCACCGCCCTCCTGGACAACCTTGCCAACCTTGCACTGAAGCAGCTCGTCACCACCCCCACCCACAAGGCCGGACACACCCTCGACCCCATCTTTGCAGGAGGGAGAAACATCCACTTCAGCCACACCTCGCAGCCCCTCTGGCCAGACCATCACTCCGTACACTTCTGTTTCAACACCACCACCGCACACAAGCACGCACAGTGCCCACCGCGAAGGAACTGATGCAAGGTCACAGAGAAGCACCTCAACTATACCCTTGTCCAAGACCCCCCCTTTGCCATGATCAACGCCACCTCTGCAGACACGGAACTACACCCTTGGATCACCAACTGCACGGACAAGCTCACTACCCTCCACTGCCATGACAGACATCGCCCGCTGAAGGCCACCTGCTTTACCACCGTCCTCCAAGAAGCCAGATGCTCCTGCATACGACTCGAGAAATGATGGAGAAACAGCAAAACCACAGAAGACCAGTCCGCCTGCAAGCACGCCAAGGCAGAATACCACCAACATATAGGATCCACCAAGAGGACCTTCATCAGGAACAAAATCCTCACCAATGCCAGCAACTCAAAGGAACTCTTCAACATCATCCAGCAGTTCACCAAACCTCCCAAGCGAAGCCACAGATATAACACCATCCCAGGACCTCTGCAACAAGCTCAGCTCCTTCTTCAACCTGAACATCAAGGCCCTCTACGACAACTTCAGCAAACAGACCCTAGAAACCACCATCCCCTCCAGCAATGACAGCCAGCCCACCATTACCAGCTGGACACCGGTCACCACCATGACCATGAAGAGCACCGACTCTGGTGCCCCCGCGGATCCCTACCCGCCTCACATCTTCCACACAGCCGCCACTGTCACCTTCGAATCTGGCATCTTCCCCGATGCCTGGAAGTGGTCTGTGGTCAAGCCCTGCCTCAAGAAACCTTCGTCTGAAACGACAGATATGAAAAAGTACCAACCCATCTCTCTCCTTCCCTTCGCAGCCAAAGTCGTAGGGAAATTCGTCAGCGCATAACTGACCACCTTCATGGAAAAGGATGCCATCCCCGACTCCTACCAGTCCGGATTCCACAGCAATCGAAGCACCAAGACCACCCTCCTCTCGCCACAGATGACATTCTGCGCTACGCTATCAGGGACACACAGCGGTCCTCATCCTGCTAGATCTCTCCACAGCCTTCAACACCGTCTCCCACTGCACTCTTGCAGCCAGACTCCACGACGCTGGCATACAGGTATCCACCCTCGACTGGATCCGCTCCTTTCTCGCCGACAGAACCTCAAGGATCAGAGTCCCACCTTTCCTCTAAGGACCCAACTGCGGAGTACCCCAAGGATAATCGCTCATCCCCACGCTCTTCATCATCTACATGGCCCCCCTCGCCGCCATCTTCAGGCAGCATGGGCCCAGCATAGTATCCTACGCTGACAACACCCAGCTCATCCTCTCTCTCATGAAGAACCCTGAAGACACCAGACTCAGCTTCCAGGAAGGAATGAAAGATGTCACAGCTTGGATGAGCGACAGCTGCCGAAAACTGAAGACAGAGGTCCTTGTCCTTGGGCCCTCCCCCATCGTTTGGGACAGCTCCGCCTTGTGAAACCCAGCCACCCCAACGACCACACCCGGAACCTCAGCATCATTCTAGACTTCTACCTCACCATGACTCGCCACATCAACGCTGTCGGCACCACCTGTTTCTACTCCCTCTGAGTCCTCCGCAAGACCTTTTTTAAGTGGATCCCCCCGAAGCCAGAAAGACTTTTACCCACGCACTTATTACTAGCAGACTTGACTACGGAAATGCCCTTTACGCGGGAATCAACAAATCCCTGCTACACAAGCTCCAGACCATCCTGAACACCGCAGCCAGACTCGTTTTTAGCACCCCACCACATGAGCACATGACACAACACCTGGGAGACCTCCACTGGCTTCCCGTCGAAAAGAGAGTAACTTTTAAGCTACTCACTCACGCCTACAAATCCCTCCACAACATAGGACCCAAATTCCTCAACAAAAGAATCTTTCCACGCACCCAAAAGAAACCTCCGCTCCGCCGACCTTGCCCTGGCAGCGACCCCGCGCATCCGCAGAACCATAGCTGGAGGAAGAGCCTTCTCCTACTTCACAGCCAAAGCTTGGAACAAGCTCCCATTCATCATCAAATGCTCCCCTATCCTGCACACCTTCAGGAAGATCCTCAAGACCTGGCTTTTCAGCTGACCCCGAGCTGCACCCTCCCCTCTCAACAGCGCCTTGATACCCTCATGGGTGAGTAGCATGCTTTAGAAATCTTTTGATTGATTGATTGATTGATTGATTGAACACTTAGTGCTTCAAAGTTTGTTGACAAAACAAGCTTCACCATGACACAAAAAATTGTCATTGAGGTACTAATTTTCACCACAGTTGATGGGCTAATTGTTACCTCCCTGCCTGTCTTCCTCGTCACAGTCCTTACATTCTTAAGGTGATAAATCTCTCTGAAGCTATTTACTGTCGCTTAAGTTAATGGGAAAGGCTCTTCTCTTTTTTAATACTACACTTTTTCTTCCCTGTCCTTCATTGCTTCAGTTCTATCTTCCCCTTCCAGCTGTCCTTGGTTCTGTCATACTGGGAGGCGAGGTCCTGCACTGTAAGTCATTTTCAAATATTTAATTGCACAATCTGGCCCTCATTGCAAGTGGGTCAGTGTTTTCTGGTGCCTGTGTATGCCCCAGTTTGTGTGTAAGCCCCAGTTTGTGCAAGAGTTGCAATTACGATTTGAGTGGTATTAACTGCATCCAGTAATTATGGCATGTGTTAAATATCTCACCCTTGGTTAAATGTTGTCAGGTCACACCTGCTGAAATGTAACAAGGGAAAGGTATGTGCTATTTACAGTAACAAGCAGATTTTGGTGGGTTAAGCTCCAAAATCCACGTTATTCCCCAGAAAATCATTTTTGATGCTGTTTAGTGTACCCGATAAGGTAGCATACCCCTGGGTATCAAAAGGGCTGGACTGGCAATTCCAGGCAATGGGCATTTCCCTAGAAGGGTGGGGACCGGTTTTGCTACTAGGGGCCGGTTTTGCAGCAGTGCTGTACCACTGGCTCCCAGTTACAAAAGCATAATTTACTCACTTTCGTCTTCCTCCATGAACTAGCCAGTTCTTCACACATGCACCCCTCCTCACCCTCCCAAACTCCCCTTGTTGTGGTTTGACTTGAGCACTACGCTTCATGAGGTGGCTGGTCTGAAAACTTGCCAGGGCTGCTTGGCTTCCAAGTCAGGCCCTGGGTATCATTATTGATCTGGTGCGATGAAAAGCACCTGGATCCAGTTGAGGGTCAAAGTTGCTGCAGAAAGAGGTTATTTTGTTACAGAGGAATTCAGAATTCTTGAAAGCCTGGATGAGCAACAGCTGCCTAAAGACCAACTCGGAGAAGACAGAGCTCCTCCTCCTTGAACCATTACCCACCGCTTGGGACAACACCTGGTGGCCCTCCGCCCTCAGAAATCCTCCCACCATGACGACCACACCCGGAATCTCAGCATCATTCTAGACTCCTCCCTGGCCATGACTTGCCAGATTGATGCTGTCACCTCCACCTGCTTCAACTCCCTGCGATCCTCCCCAAGACCTTCAAGTGGATCCCCCCCCGAAGCCAGAAAGACTGTCACCCACTCACTCATCACCAGCAGACTGGACTACGGTAACACCCTGTATGCTGGAATCAACAAATCCCTGCTACACAAACTCCAGACTATACAGAACACACCAGTCAGACTCATCCTCGCCATCCCATGACACGAGCACATGACACAGCACCTGCGAGACCTTCCCTGGCTTACTGTCGAGGAGAGAGTAACTTTCAAGCTACCTACCCACACCTACAAATCCCTCCACAACATCAGACCAAAATACCTTAACGAATGAGTCTCTTTCAACTTACCCAAAAGACACCTCCTCTTCGCCGACCTCGCCCTAGCAGAGACCCCCAGGATATGCAGAACCAGAATGGGTGGAAGGCCTGGAATGAGCTCCCAGTCAATATCAGATGCTCCCCTACCCTACACACCTTCAGGAAGTGCCTAAAGACCTGGCTTTTCAGATGACCCGGAGCTGAGCCCACCCCCCACCCCCCTCTGCGCCTTGAGACCCTCACAGACGAGTAGCACGCTTTAGAAATCCCCTTGATTGATTGATTAAAAGGTCTTGTGGGGGTTAATGTTCCTGGAGGTAGCAGGAAGCGCAGTGAAATCTTTGATGATGGTGAAGATTTCCTTGATGATGTAAGTGCCGGCATCACTGAAATCTGCAAGAGCTGTGTGCTTGGTGTTCCTTGTCTGCTGGTGGTAGTGGATTAAGGCTGATTTGAAGATACCTTTTTCTGTGGTGTCTTCACTTAGTGTCCATTTGCGCTCCAGTTGCTACAGTAGCATTTTGTCAGCCGGAGTTCCTCTGTGTAACAATTGGCCCATGGTTGGGCTCTTGCCACTGCGGTGGGCTTGAGGTGAGCCAGGGTGTTGCAGCATGAGGTGATCTAATGTTGAGATTCTTGATGACTGGTGTGCTTGGGCCAGAGTGGGGAGAGGGCGGAAGTCCTCTCCTCTTCTGTGATGCTTTTCCAGCTGCGGTAGGCATTTCTGTTGGTGGTGGGTCTGTGGTGGTGCGGAATGGGTATGCTAAAGCTGACAAGGATGACGTCTGTCTAGGACATGGTTACTGGCTTGCTGACTGATTGAGGACATAATAAGATCCAATAGGTATCCAGTGGTGGGGGTGAGTTTGGTAACATGTTGGGTGAGGCCAAGGTTTCCAAGGTTTTCTAGAAGGGCTGTAGCATCTGGGTCAATGTAGTCTTCTAGTTGAAAGTTAAGGCCTCTGAGGAGGATGTAGGTGCTGGCATTGATGAGGTGTAAATCTAGCTTGCTGGTTTTGAGAAATTAACATTCACATTATAGTGATCTGGATGCTAGACTCCCATGGTACTGCAAATAAAAACAAAATAGATCATCCTAATTGTCGCAGATGTTTTTTTCCCTTTGGTCCTTTCGGTCCAGTGACACCTGTCTGGTCCTGTGGGACTGAGCAATCTGATTGGCCGGCCTCAATATGAAGAGAAATGTAGGTCCTGCGAGCCTTAGAAGTGATCCTGATGAGCTGCTCCAGAAACGCTGAAGAGTGGGGACTTAAACATTTTTTGACTTCTGAGAGCTCGTGAAACATCATGGGGGCATCATGGCGAAGGCGTCTGATTTCAATGAACCTTCCTCCGATACAGCTTCAGGCTTGCCCCAATTTGGATTTTTAACTCCATTAAAAAGACTAGGGGCCCGGTTAGGATATTGGGCGGTTGGACTGCTGCTTGCTCTCACGGCCGTCACCGACAAGCAGGCGGTGGTTCAAGCATCCAATTGCGATGTGACTGCCGGCTGGCAGTTGCAAAGTGCTCATTTACATGGCGGCTTGTGCTGCGTACCAGGAAAAGGACCACAGCACAAGCTGGCATGTAAATGAGCACTTCCTGCACCTTCATGCACTGTGTGCCGTGCTTAATGTAGTGCATGGCACACGGTGCATGGAGGTGCATGGGGGGCACCACATGTGTCCCTTGGGCCACTTAATGCCCCACGAGGGACGGGGTCCCTTTTGGGCTCCCCAATATCCCTTTTGGACAGTCTTTACATAGAGGTGTTCCCGCCATGAAAAGGCTGTCAAAAAGGGACATCCAAATCTGGATGGCGGTGCCTGACTTGGCACCACTGTCATGGTCAAAGGTAGCTCCGCCGCCCCGTCTGGATCTTAGATCCTGTCGGAAGTGGCAGTTTTGCCTCTGACCACTGTGGGCCGACTGCCATGCTTTGTAATGCGGCAGTCGACCGAAGGGATATCGGCAGTCGAACCGCCACTGTAAAGAAGCTCTAAATCAGTAGGTCAAATCTTTGATCAAGATGAACCTGCTTGGTGAAACTGACCCATGCTCCTTTGCGGTCAGCTGTGAAAACATCTTGATTCTAGTCTTCAGGTTCTCATTGGCGCCTAGTCCTTTTTAGCACTATTTCTGGTCCCCCTTATTGAATTTTGGTTGTTTTGATGTACTTTTATTCAATCAAGTTTACTCTGCTTTTTCAATTTGATTTGAGGTTTTTATTATTTTGTGACATTAGGGTTCACCCTGACATGTTAGTGCTATTATTCCTTGAGGTGGGTGGTCACAAACCCCAAATAATAACCAACATTCTTACACTTCTAGGTAGTAGCTCCTTGCTGACTGGATAGTTTTTTCACAATCAGAGAGCATGTGTGTTGGCATCTTTGGCATGGTTTCCCCTGTACTTTTTAACTGTACCTCATGTATTTTTGATGCTATGCTGTATTTTGTTTTTGCTGGCTTAGATGCTTTGGCCACTTTGCCACTGCTGATCAGTGTCAAAGTGCAAGTGCTTCCTGTATAAATTACTATTGTGATTGAATATCCATGATTTGCAAATTTGATTTACGGGTAAGCCCCTAGTAAAGTGCACGGAGTGTGCCATGGCCTGTAAATCAATTGCTACACTGATTGTGCCACCCACATACGTAGCCCTGTAAATGTTCCTCAGACCTGCCACTGCAGTGTCTGCGCACAGTATTGAACTCCGTTGGCACTGTTTCCTCAATGTTATCAATAAAGTTCATTCAAATATTGTTCATAAATTAAAGTTGCATTTATTTCTTTTTCTTGCTTGTTATTTCAATCATAACATTCCTTTGTGGGTTTAAATCTCATATTTTTATGCCCGATGCATTGATGAACTTCTTATGTACCTTACAACCGAAGGAGCTCAACGAACGATTAGATTTTAGTTGTTTTTTGTAATGCTACATGGACATTAGATTGATTAATGACATAGTGTACCATTGATGGTCTGTAATGATGTCACATTTGCTTACACAAATATGTATATGGATGTTACTTGCTATATTTGAGTATATGTGCTCAGTAATATTATTAGCTTTTTTTAGGCGTTTTTGCCTTTTATGTTTTGACATATAGTCTCTGTGCTATGCTTGTTTTAAATTGAAGTTGTCTCCCCATCA
This sequence comes from Lissotriton vulgaris, assembly GCF_964263255.1. NCBI lineage: Eukaryota > Metazoa > Chordata > Amphibia > Caudata > Salamandridae > Lissotriton > Lissotriton vulgaris. The sequence goes on along the minus strand of NC_141689.1, from coordinate 2,088,780,324 downwards.
TACTACACAAAAATGGTGTTTAGATATTAGGCACACACAACGAGTACATTATAGGAATGCGACTTTATTAATCTTATTGGCAGGACGACAGTAAGCATTAAGGCTTAATGACCCGTGTAAACATAAACAAGAATAGGATGCATTGTGGAGATAGAGTCGAAAATAGACGATAGTCCGCTTTTAGTGTTTAGGCTTTACACCACGTGATCGGCACACACACGGAAGCGTTATAGAGCATAGAGAAAGACCATAGAGTCAGTTGAGAAAGAACGCCACACGCCAGAATACGAAAAGGAGTTCGAGGAAGAGAGGGGTCCGCACAGAGCGGGTAAGCCACTTGTCAGTTCAGTTTAGATATTGGTATCTGAGTGTAAAGATTGGTACTAGCGTGCATTTACGAATTAGACATTCACGAATAATTTTATGGATTGCAGATACACGTGTGACAATTGGACATGAACATAGAGAGTACGCTTACTCTTGAGGATTACTAAGGTTAGTGTAGTGCTGGATATAAAAAGGTTTGACTATGCTTATGTACATACTAACTATAATGTAACATGCAGGGCAATAAGGTGTACACGAGTGTGGTGACTAGACTAAATACTCAACACTATGGGGAGACAAGGTGACAGGATGTACGGTGATTACACTTCAGCTTTGACGACTAAGAATATGCACTATATTGTTTTCAGATTAGAAGTCCCCTGAGGAAGAGCTCAGCTCGAAATGCATCGGGCATAAAAATATGAGATTTAAACCCACAAAGGAATGTTTTGATTGAAATACCAAGCAAGAAAAAGAAATAAATGCAACTTTAATTTATGAACAATATTTGAATGAACTTTATTGATAACATTGAGGAAACAGTGCCAACGGAGTGCGAATGTGTTGTGAATCTTGTGTTCAAGAAACACGCATCCATAATTGTTAAGCAACTCTATGCTCAGAGAGAGTGTACACATTTAGCACCACTGAACTTGTTACAATTTGAGTACCATTTTGAACATCAATACACCTAAGGAGTGCGGGACCACAACACATATGGTTTCACAGTATTGAACTGCCATGTTGACCTGGCAAGTGCACCCACTCCCTAACCCTCCTTTTTCTTACATGTAAGGCACCCCTCTGGTAGACCTAGGATACCCCCATGGGCAGGGTGCAGTGTGTGTGAAAGGTAGGACATGTACTGGTGTGTGTGACATGTCCTAATAGTGAAATACTGCCAATTTGGTTTTTCACTATTGAAAGGCCTTAGAATAGCATGGGAGATACTTTGTAACACCTTACAAGTATAACTTTCCATTGGTACAAGATAGAGAGGTACAGTTTAGACTCACTGGACTCAGAGTTTAATTACACATCTTTTAGTAAAGATTGGTTTCAAATTGTGTGTTGAAAATGCCACTTTCAGAAAGTAGGCATTTTCTTACTTAACCATTCTGTCTTTCTCTGCTGTTTTGTGTAATGACTGTCTGGTTTTGGAGTGACAGGGGCTGGGCATGTGCATTCACTGTAGACAGCCACTGGGGGTGGAGGGGGGGTTGAGGTGTTTCTGGTCCTTCTTGGATGATTCAGTGCAGAGCTGAATAGGCGTTGGCTGTATTTAGAGTGGTAGGAGCAGTTTTCTTTGCACCTGTATAGGACCCGTCTCCTTTGCACAATGCTGTCTCCACTCACTGTGGTCATACTGCACGAGTGAGGACAGAACTGGTTTGGACAGAGCTTAGAGACCATTGCACAAAGAAGAACAAAGATAAAATGGGGTACAAGTAGTGGACCTTAAACCCCAGAACTTTAGATCACTTCGGGACTCAAGAGAAACCTATGCCAAGTAGAAGAGCTCCTCAGCTGTAAGGAAGAGTACTGCCCCTGTTGCTGTGTGGGGTTAGGCTGCAGTTGCTGCTTCTGCTAAGGAAGGGACAACGACTGGAACATTGCTGAGAAACCTGCTTGAAGAAGAATCTTTAAGGGCCTGGTTCCTGTTCTGAAGTCTCAGGGACACAATATTTCACCTGCAACCCACTGATCAGCATCTGGACTCCTGTGTGGACTCCGGCATTCAAAAGGGCGCCAATTCCAGTTCCTGGGCCCTTAGAATTATGTGGTTGGTGTTGCAAAGCAAAGAAAACCATCTCTGAAACCGTCAGGGATGCCGCTGTGATGCTGCAACCTGCACAGAGGCCACCGCTCATGAAGTGCATGACACACTGCATTGCAGCTGTGACACCTGCCGACGCCTATAGTTATCGGCCTTCCAAACGCCCGCACCAACATTGTCTCCGCCAGCGCCTGTATCCATTTATTGTGGCACAATTAATCCCTGAGGGTGACTCCCTGAACTTGCCGACTTTGCATTGTATCGCCTCACAGGAACTGAGGCTTCACTGCTGATGCAACTGGCTCCCCCTGTCCTGGATTCAACACATTGCCTCCTCGTGGTCACAACCCCTCGCCTCAACTCAGCACTGACACCTCACCTCTATAACGCCATGCATAGTCATAGACTTTGTTTTCCAAGGTACTGTTTGTTTGGGGGTCCGTGTGAGTCCGTGCCTAATGCTGCGCACCTCGCGCTTGACGCCATACTCTGGATTTACTGCTGTCACACCGTCCGAAAAGCTTCAGGTGGAGCTATTCATTTTCTACAAATTCTATTTTTGCTACACTCGTTTTTAAGTCATATTCTAATACATGTATGCTGGATTGTTGTCGTTTTGGGCTGGTTGAGTTTAGATAAAGATACTTTATTTTTTTAAACTTGTGTGGTATCCATTTGTAGTGTTATCACTGTGTTACTGTGTATTTTGAGTGCAAATACTTTACACATTGCCTGTGAGATAAGCCTGTCTGCTTGTGCCAAGCTACCAAGGGGGTGAGCAGGGGTTATCTAAAGTGTGTATCCTCCTTGCACAGGCTAGAAGCAAGGGTACCTACTTGGACAAAGGTACCTACCTCTGCCAACTAGAGACCCCCCAGTTCTAACAATGTGAAATAAATTAAACTGGATATTTACGCTCAACATCATCTTGTCTCTAGCAAAACTGTCTTGATTGCTCTGTCACAGGCATCCATTCCCTCAATAAATGTTATTAATTGATTATGAGGTGTCAGGAATGGTGCAATGCATAAGACTACCTTTAGCAGTTTAAATGTTTTGTCATCTGTTGCGTCCCATACAAAGGCTTCCCTTTGTTCAGATGATGATTGATGGAAACTGAATAGTAAGAGTTGTTCCTAATACATTTCCTATAAACATTTGAGAAACCTAAGAAACATTAGGCCTCATTACGATGTCGGTCTGAAAGGCAGTGAACGGCATTCGTATTTTTCTAACCCGTGTCGGAACCCATATTTACCAATTACGATGGAAGGTAACCATTTGGTCATTCCAAATCGGTTGCGACCGGCATTGGGAGAATCCGAGTCAGTCCGAGCCAAATCATACACATCTAAGAACTGCGTTTCCAACCGACGTATTGCGTTGTCGAAATCGGACAGCCTTTCCAAATCGGTCTGTCTGACATAGAACAGCTGTCAGAAACTGACTTTAGGGTTGTAGCAGGCCCCCCTTCACCTGGAGGCTTCCGGTTGGGGCCCATGGGGGTACCCATGGGTCCCCTTTTTACAACCATGCACAGTGTGGCAGGCACCATGGGGTGCATGCAACAGGGTGCAAGGTTTTCCGCAACCACCCCTTTTTTAATTGGAGCATGTGTTTTCGGTCGGAACCCAGGCTCCCATTCAAGTCAATGTTGTTCGGAATCACGTAATCGGTCGGCCGGATTCACCGAACCCAGGTCGGTCGGAACCGATTCCGACAAGGAGTCGATCGGATACTTTCCGACCGACATCGTGATGAGGCCCATATTGTTTCTTTAACTGATATTAGGGCAGGTCAATCCAATACTGTTGAGACCGTGCAAGGATCCATAGATAGGCCACAATTAGAGATAATGTTTTAAAGAACATTACCGAGACAGAGATAAACACACACTTTTCTGGTTTACACGCCAGCCAGTGCTCTAGAAGTCAAGACAAAATCTGCTATGCATGGATGGTTTCATGACAGGATATTATCAACAAAAATATTGTGACACAGTAAAATTGAGTCAAAAATATGGCCAGCAAAATATGGAGTTTATATACTTTGTATGTGATCACACAGTGACAGTCACCACTGTGCAGTTATATTTAGGAACTAGTTACTGTATGGAATAGATTTTTTGGTTTGCTAATAACTTTGGTGCCGTTTGACGAATCTTCCCAAAGTTTTCCGAGTAAAGTTCATCCACATAAGCTCCTTCCTGGAAAGCTTCAGGGTGATCCATCAAGCCGGGTCTAAGTAAAAAGAGGGGTCCCAAAATGCAATTTCCACATGATTTTTTAGACACCGCAATAGCCAAAAGGACTAAACAGAATTACACCAAATTCTACACAAAGCTAGAAAAATAGATCTTTACCCAGAAAGTGTTCTTTTTGGGGTAAATCCGTACAGTGGGTTTTGAGAAATTAAGGAAATTTATAGATCCCTGGACAGTTGGAATCATGGGACTCTTTCAAGGGTCCTGCGGGTAAGCAGCTTCAAAATATAGAGCAATTTGTTTTACCAAGCGGGCCTTTTTCCTGTTGGCTACTTCACTCCCACAAGTCCAGCATGGAGAGAAATGTTATGCCCGCCATTGCAGGACACGAGGACTCAGTGCTGTATCTTGGAAATGATAAAAAATAAGGCTTAAGGGGGCAGAGTAGGGGTACCCTACTTCCTGGACCTTGTGGAGATCCCAGAAAACACCCCTGACGCCAAATTTGAAAAACAATTAAAACATTTTGGCTTGGGGTTCCAGCAAGACTCTCACAGAAGCCAGCAGAACCCTCTTACTCCCCCCAAAAAAAGAGCAAGCATGGGTGTCTGTGATTGATTTGACCGCAAATGGGTGATTGGCCCTGGAATCAACCTACAACATGCACAGCTTTTGGACGGGATGTCCACTCAGTGTGGGTTGAGGGCAGGACCTGGCTGCACAGGACTGAAAGCAGTGCACAGCGATGGCTGGCTACCTTCAGGGTTTGGGCATTTGGCCCAGTTGCATGCCTTCCCCATGAATTAGTTGGGGTTGGCATAGTTATGTATAGTAATAAAATCTTACTTAACGTTGACAAAAATCTAGGAATTCACTAAAAAAAAAATATTAAAGGGGCATTATACTCATGTATGGTAATATTATCATATTTAACATTTTTTTAAAACCCTTAGAAATCTGCTGAGGTAAACAAAGGTTTAAGTGAAGTTATGGTTAGGTGAAATGCCAGTTAAAATGTAACATTTAGAACTACATAAACACTGAAATTCACTAGTGTTATTTCGCTGAAATAACTATAAATTGTGCCCTCGACATGTGCTGCTTATGACCTCACACATTACATCACTCAAGAGATGCTCTATGACAACATTGAAAGCATCAAAGATGACACTGAAACTTACATCATTGATGATAACGCTGCGTATGGCAGGGGTGCTAGTTTTACGTACTTCAGGTAACTTTAACTGGTGAATTTCAGTGATTTTTTAGATTAAAATATTATGTTTAAACTGACATTTTCAACTAACTATAATGCCACTTTATCCTAGATTTTTCAGTTAACAAATATAGCATTATATGTAATTATTTTACCTCACTAACATTTAAACTTTCAAAACAATGCAAATAAAAATAAATGTAGTTTTAATTAAATTAATAATGTAAAATACATTTTACAAACAAGAATACGCTGCACTCTTAGATATCCGATATTTCAGAATTTATTCTGTAGAGATTCACCAACTCCTTTCAGCCCTCCTAGGCCTTAATCAATTAAATATCGGATATTTAAGAGTGCAGCGTATTCTTGTCTGTAAATAAAGAATATATATATATATATATATATATATATATATATATATATATATATATATATATATATATATATATATATATATACATCCAAAGATTACCCCGACCACTTCCAGCAAGCATCTGGCGAGGAAGGAGACTCAGGCCTCTGCAGCAGATTTTCAGGCAAAAAAGAACTTTATTGTTCACATCTCACGACGACTCGTTTCGGGCTGTGCAGCTCTTGATCGCATTCATATATATATAAATTATCTACTGGCTGTCGGCAGTGGATAGTTATACTTAGGACCTAGTTACCATAGGAAAATCTCAACATTCTATTCCCAATAACTTTGGCGTCGATTGACGAATCTTCGTGAAATTTTCAAAACTTATGGCCCGCTCCGGTCCGTTTCTATCTTGAAAGTTTCGGGGTGATTCAGCAAGTGGGGGCCAAGAAAAAAGTGGGGTCCCAAAACATGTTTTCCCAATGCAATTTTCCATATGAAACTTTAGACATGGCTGCAGCCCGAACTGCTGAACGGAATTACACCAAATTTGGAAAAAAGGTAGCCCTTGGTTCAGAAAAATCGCACTTTGTTAAATGGTGTAAATCTGTTCAGTAGTTGCTGAGAAAATCAAAAAGAAAAAAGTTTGGATATCTAGAGGCACGGAAGATCCGCACACCCTCCCGATCACAAGCTGCATGCTAATTAGCTGTCAACTCTCCAAACCAAGAAGCTTTGGCAGCCATCTTGTGCCTTGGTAGAACAGAGGCACAAGAAAAGAGAAAAACAAACGCAAAAAACATGAAAAGGAGGCAGGGTAGAAACACCCTGACCCCCTAGGCCGCAGGAAACGCGGAGGATCTGCGGATCCGGCAGCGCAAAAAAAAACCAAAGCACGGACTCCCGCGCCTCGTTAATATTTAGCCCCCGGTTGGGCCAAGTCCCAGAGGCAATCTTTATATTGTAATGGGGGTCCCAAAGAGGCCCCAAGCCCCAGTGACTGCCACCCTGCTTGTAAATAAAATGGGTGGGCATGCTCAAAGTCCCCCCAAGCCCCGGGGACCGCCACCCGGGACTTTAAAAAATATTTGCGGGGCTTACGGCCCCACACATCCCCGGGGACTGCAACCATCCAGGGCTTGTGTTTTTAAAAAAAAAAAACAAAGCTAACCTGTGTGGAGGGGCTTGAGCCCCCCCACATGCCCCAGGGACCACCACCTCCAATAGGCACTAAATATGCAAATTGGGGGGTCCGTTACGGCCCCCCCAGCTGTGGGAACCACCACCTCTCCGGGGCTTTGCTAATGTTGGGAGGGGGGCCGCGCGGCCCCCCCTCCTGGAGCCCTGTCATGGCCCTGGGGACCGCCACCCCCCAGGGCCGGTTCCTGCAGTGTCCTGGGGTGCCCACCCCCAGGACACTGCAGTTTGCTATGCCATAGCAAACTCTGCTTTGGTTTTTGGAAGAGAGAGCAGGAAACCTGCTCTCTCTTCCAAAAACCAAAGCAGATTGCTTTTCCACACGGGGATCTGCATCTTAGCAGCTGCCCATGAGGAAAAGCAATGCTGGCTCCCGCAGGACGCGGGGAGCCGGCGGGACCGTGGGGAATAGGGGACCCCCCACGGTTCCCAACGGAGAGGGTCAGCCCTGAGGCTATTAGTGTAAGCACCACTGGAGGCCTCGGGAGGGCTAGTTTAGGACACCTAACTTTAAGACTCCTAAACTGAGAAAAATCCTAACTTTAAGACTTTCGGTTTTCACAGAAGGCATTTAGGAGTCCTAAAGTTAGGACTCCTAACTTCTGTGAATACCGAAATGAGTAAGTGCCTTCTGTGAGTACCAAAGTGGTAGTAAGTTTAGGATTTTGTCTTACGTTAGTTCTGTGAATCAAGCCCTCCAATCTTAGCAACTGTAGGGAAAGTGTTTGATTTTGAAGCTGTCAAATTTAATATTCCGACACCTACATTTACAAAAACATGAAAAGTGTTGTACTTTGAAGGGGTTAGGTCTACTATTCAGACTCCAATCTGAGCTATAGCAGGGAAGTGTTGGATTTAGGAGAAGTAAGATTTACTCTTTCCACACCAGTATTAGAAACAGTTGGGAAAGTGTTGGATTTTGGAGGGATAACATATACAATTCAAGTTCCAGCATAAACAAAAGCAGGGAAAGTGTTGGAAATGCAAGGGTTAGATTTAGTATTCTCACCATGAGATGAACAACAGTATGTAAATTACATTGAAAAATATACATTTCATAAAACAAAATAAATAAAAAAAATCTAAATAATGCACCATTGTTGTTTATTTAGCTTTATTTCACAAAGAAAGCTAAATAAACAACAATAGTTCAATTTTAAACGCAAGCTAACAAAACTCTCACTTCTAATACAAACAAATGAAAATAAATGCTCAGTGGCTATCTTTCTCTTTATATTGACATTAACAGTGCAGTTCCTTATGTGGCTAATAAAGGTCTCTCTACAACTCCTCAGGGACACATAGAAACAGTCTATGGTACTACACCCTTTCCTTGCTTCGTGGAATTTCTATAATTACTTATGCAACTTCTGATATTTCTGGACAAAAAAATAAACCTAACACATTTTTTCATTTGCAGCGCCAATAGCTCTAACAGTCAATAATGCGAGACCTATTGCATTGTAAAGGGTTGTTCATGTAGGTCCAGAATCGGAAATGAATGAAGCCATGCTGACCTGCCAAAAGGCACAACCTCACTTCAAGATGTTCAGCTGGTAAGTTTGTACTTGTGCCAAACATTCCACGTAAAGAAAGGTTATCCAGGCATTCTTGTACAATGCCAGTGGCGTGTGGGAGGAATAGGAGGAGCAGAAGGGGAGCACTTGCTCACGTCTCATGCTTTGAAGCAAAAGAAGCTGGATTGTGGTGTTCTTTCCTTCACGCCACACCCTACAAGTGAAAAAGCACCAATTTCTTTTTTAAATAACTATTAAAAAATGATCACACTCATGGTCGTCTACTTATCCTAGCTGGCTACAAGTCCTTTGATGGTCTCCAGTCATAGTGAGGGTCACATTTTGCGATCTACCTCATTAATAATCATGTGCTAGTTTGGATTATGACTCATTACAATTAGGAATTTTACAACCTGACTTATTAGTACACAAGACAGTCTATAATACTCTCTACTGGTCACAAAAATAGTGTTCTAAACTTTTGTACATCTGGTCCGAGGCTCCTTCCGCTTACTTTTTTCAGCCCGGCACTATGGAGGGCTAAAAAGTGTCCTTTCCCCACCAGGCGGAGACTGAGGAGGTTTTTGTCTCTTTCTTCCACTGACTTATGGGCCATTATTTCATAATCTGACTGCTGCTTCAAAGCCTTTCATAGACTGGTCAGTCCACAAGACCCCTGCCAAATGGGGACAAGATGATTAAGATCACATGCCTAAGGGAAAATATGTGTAAGAGGTCCAATTTCAAGAGTTGGTGCCCCTCAATGGAGAATGACTTTGTATCCAAAAACCAGAGCTAGACGGTAAAGATACCTTCTATGCCTAGTATGGATCCCTACCAGCAGATTATTTTCCTCTTCATCACATATTAAAACGGATATTGCTAAAACAGAGGGAAAATGCGGATACATCGGGATTTCCAAGATTCCGGTCAAAACTTTACCATTCTCTGCTGCCTCTTTTCTTCATCATCTCTGGCTTCTGAGGAAACTTTGTTGCCTGATGCCATCGTAAAAGTAGATCTGGCACTAAAGTAGTCACATGCATCATTCAACTTATCAGCATGCAGCTTTCAAAAATTCAACTTTTCTGTAAGTGCTGAGTTTCAATTCCAGCAACGTTTTACACTCATGTTCATTCACTTCCTACCTTATTATCTAATGGACACGGGTGAAATTATGATCGTATTAATGCTTAATGTTCATGACATGTTGTATTAAGCTAAAAAGGTAGGAACTGATGGATGTTGACTGACCTCATTCCATAGCTGCAGTTCTTGTTCTGCTTGCCGCACCTCTGCTGGAAATGGAACACCTGTAAATAGATACATGTTTACTAATACACTGGACCAACTAGAAACTTCATTTCTTAAAACGTACTCAGACTATGTCTCATGCAATCCGTGTTACATATTTGTGCATCATAATAAAACATGCCTTAGCAAGAATTTCTAAGACCACAACAATTGCTCTATCAGAAATTACATTTTTACTGAGTAGTGACCAAACCAGCCGTTGTTCCTTTTTCTGTTGAAGTGACCCATTTAATTATGCAATCCCATTTTAAACACAATAGGTTGATTCACAAAGATTTTGCATGAGTAGGTGTGTCTTACTCTTGTATAACTCTTTCATATTCAGGAGTACTCCCTGTTTATTCCTTACTTAATTCTAGGCCCAATTTACAAAGTTGGATCTACGTACAGCTAACTACACACATTATAGATGTGTGCCTATTGCTGGGTGTAAATCCCAGCCTGGATAACATTTATTAACTGTATGCAGAGATTCACAAATAGTAGTAGGAGTAGGTCACCTCACCCCTTTACTGACTGAGGTACAACTCAAACTATAACTGTAAAGTTACTACTAGTAGCTATCTGGGTATATTTTAGCCATACATTTCCCAAATGTTGTTCTACATAACTTAGGGGGAGATCTCGGCCTAAACTAAGTACAACTATGAACTAATAAGAACAGAAAAACAGGCATCACTGAAAGAAAAGAAACACACAACAAACATTACTATTTGAAGCACATAAATAATATACCCCAGGCTCTGACCACTTCCCCTTGTTCTGTGTAGTATTCCACAGATATCACCTTAAATTGTGTTGTGTATCACTGTGTGTTTGTATGTGGGTGTTTGGGTCTATCAGTGTGTACAAATGTCTTTTTGGGATCAGTCGTGTTTTAAAGAAAATATTTCTAATCTACATATTTGTCATTTTCTATCCATGTGCATCTGTTATGATTACTTTTTTTAAATGTTATTTATACAGGTGTTTTCAGTGTTTACAGTTCCATGAAAAATGTTGTTTCATTATTTGTATTATTATATCTTATTTTAAAAATGTTTGTGCAAAGTGATATTTATGGTTATCTAAGTTTTCCAATATAAGAGGACCATTTTTTCATGTTGTTATTGGCTTGTTTATATGAACCTGTTTGGGCTGAACTGCTACTGGAGTAGATGTGGGTTATTTTGAGGTAATTGCTACTGAAATGCCCACGTGTAGTACTCCTCGCTTAATATTGGAATTCAGGAGTAGTTAAAAAATCTTTGCAAATTGTACCCAAGGTAAAGAACACATATAGCGGTGACTCTGCTTGAACCTTAGGGAAATCCATTTAGTAGTATGTTAAGTAGTACTTTTTTCGTAAGAGGATTTCCATTTTTAGTCAGAAGCACTAAATAGTCCCGCCCACGTGAGCAGACCCCGGAGCACGGATTTCTTTTTATAGTCATAAGCACTGAATACTCCCGTCCATATGAGCGGACCCCGGAGCACTTTTTCATAATATATTTTCTAACTGGTAGATTTTTGCATTTCTTCAGAAAGGTCAGCAGAACAGCCCGGGACCAGGGTTCAATTCCCAACGCGGCAGGGTCTTGGACCAGGGTCAGCGGACTAGATAACTCGAGATTCGATAATTCTCACCTCGGTGCCTGCTCTAACCAGGGATAACACTCGGCAACTCTGGCCATTAGCTTGCCTCATCTCTACAACGGCCCCCCACATTCGCCGGGGATGCCTGGTTTCACCTCGGAGATACCCAGTATGGACCATTTCACAGGGATAGCCAGGACGGGTTCCCCAGCGGTCTACAGCGCCACGACGCCTCAGGGCAGCAGTGCGCTTTACAAGACACATACAATTGTATTGGGTGATAAAATACCGAATTCTGAATGCCTGTAGCACTGTAAACAGTACTACCTAAATCTGGGATTTACCGAATCGGTAAAATTACCGATTCAGTATTTTACAGAATCGGTAAATTTACCGATTCGGTAAATTTACAGATTCAGTAAAATAATGGCCCCTACATCTCAATCATCAAATAGTGGTCGGTAACGGCCGAATTCGGCCGTTACCGACCGGTATTTGGTGACCTACATCGGGCCCTGAGTCTTTAATAACCCAGGGACCACCAGTACCCCATCATGCTCAGCAGGTGGTAGTTGCTTCAGTTCTTTTTTCCGGCTCCTACTGACAGGACCCTGGAGCATTGAACTCAGCTAATTTTGGCTTTTTTCCCACAAAATGTTCAAGTAAATATTTCTAACATCTATTTCATTCAACGGTTTTGGGCTCTCCCTGGCTTTTTCAGTTTTTTCCTGACAGAAAAATTTAGGTATTTTCTCTTTTTGACAAATGCCCAACCTGTGGCAGAAAAAAGGCTAAAACAGACCCTCATGAGGTTTGTATGATCTGCCTACTAGAGAGTGATGTTACCGAGTCTTGTCACCACTGCAGGAAGTTCTCAAGACGCAGCCTGAAGGACAAGGAGAAAATTCGCCACCATGGTACTGAAGGGCAAAGAAGACAGAATCAGTCTAAGGTGGGACCTCAGGGTGAGGAGAGGGTCAGTCCCTTACCGGGGCTCTGTCATCTGTCTCTGGAGGGCGTGCCAGGAAAAAGACGGCAGAAAAACACCATTGTTCCTGGTCGACGTCGAGAGGATGGATGTCAAGGAGAGGTATGGCACCTACCTGTTTGCTGTCAATACATGCTGAGGAAGCATCGTAGATTATCATCGTGGCAAGGTTTATCGATGTTGATAACAACATAATTGACGCACAGGCCTCGTTCGATGTCAAAGAGTCCATCGACTACCTGGCCCCACAATGGTCACCATCAAGATCCAGATCAATGTCAAGTCAACGTCAAAGGTCTCTGTTGAGGTCCTTACAGACGTCGAGGCGCCATTGACGATCACCGTCAACTAGCAAGTTGACACTGAGGTGTTTAGAACGGTCGACATCAAGAACTCTGTCAGTTTCATCACGGCTACAAGGGGCAAGGAAAAAGAGCAGACTTATTTTTTCAGTTACAGATTCGGAGTATACCAGAACATACTCCGCTTCTTCAAGAGTTGAGCCATGTTCTCCTCCATCAGCACCATCTCCTCCTCCACCTCCTCCTCCACCTCTGCCACCACCTCCTCCACCTCCAGTACTTCCTACACCAGCGCCAGTCACTCCTACATGGAGGCCCAGATCTCGGTACAGAATGCGGCATCATTCAAGCTGCCACCGTCAAAGCCCAAGGCGCTCCTCTCTGTCTTCCAGATGCTCCCGCTATTGTCACTATTCACGAAGGTCTTGGTCTAGACATCACACCATGGATACATCTTCAACTTCTACGAGACGATGGTCTCCAACACTTTCAGATTCTACACCTCAACGCATATCACCAGTAGATAATATCACCATATTCCAAGAGGTCTTGGTGAGGGGAGCTGCAAAAATCAATATTGCTATTGCTATGTCGATTCCAACTTCTACAACATCAGAAATATTTGAGACACAGGTCCGCATCAAGACCATTACTCCCACTAGTGCCAGGTCTCCTAGAACCAGCTATGGATCTTTTCGTGACTCCAACCTTGTTTAAACCAGCTCCATCAAGGCTACAAAAGAATTATCGCTCGCTGGAACAAGAACCTGCCTTTCTCTGTACTGACCCATCTCCAGACTCAGTTATTGTGGTAGCTGCAAAAAACCACCATGCCACTACTCCCACTTCTACAGTGCCTCCTGATAAGGAAAGTCAAAAGTTAGAATCTGCTGGCCGCAAAGTTTGTAGCACTGCAGCAAACTATATTCAAAACAGCTAGTGCAACTGTATTTTTCTGCATGTAAGACAGGACACTATGGGAATCCATGCAGCTGTTTGCTGAACATCTCCACAGAGATAAACAAGAAGACTTAATGGATATCCTAAATGAAGGATTAATGGTTTCCAACCAAATCATTAGTGCTGTAGCAGACTCTTCCCTATTAGTGGCATGTGAATACTCCCACAGCGTTGCTCTGAGAAGACATTCTTAGCTTCACCTCACATCCCTCATGCCAGAGTCTCAGAGGGTATTTCATCTCCTATTATCTGGTACTACCCTCTTTGGAAACCACACTGATGATGAGATGGCACAAATGAAAGTAGAAATGCAGACTCTCTATGGCTTTTTAGAGAGCCAGAGACCAGAGGAAATATTTTAGGCCCTACCAATGCCATTTCTATTCTCCGAGTGTTCAAACCCCTCAGTGGTAACAGGTGTGCCAACAACAGTAACAGCACTAATGACCTTATCAGCCAAACCAACGGAACAGACTAGAGGAAGATCCACCCAGCATCCTGCTCAAGGAGGCAAACAACCATCAGGATAAAAACTGTGATAACTGTGTTCTAAATATTGTGAAAAATTTATATTGTCTCAGATTCACCAGTCCTCCACCGTCCATACCTCCGAAACTGTCCAATTTCTAACTCCCATTGCTACAATCAGAAGTCAACATCCCCTTACAAAAGCAGGGAGTGGAACCTGTTCTTCACAAATAACAAGGGCCAAGCATTTACTCCAGATACTTTCAGGTGAAGAAGAAAGACAAGAACAAATTCAGACCCATACTCGACCTCAAAACAGTCAACAGATGGATTGGGTGAGAAAAGTTCTGGACGCTGGCATTACATCAAATCTATCCCCAATTACACCAGGAGAATTGTCTCTGTTCCATCGACCTTCAATGTGCATACTTTCATAGTCCAATTGCCGGAAAGTATCAAATGTTCTTGAAGTTCATAGTGGGGCAGGACCATTATTAGTACCAAGTATTTCTATTTGGCCTGAAGTCAGCACCCAGAACATTCTCCAAGTGTGTGGCAGTAGGTGCCGCCCATCTTAGGAAGCACAGAATACTCGTCTACCCATATCTAGAAGATTGGCTAATTGAGGTGTTAAAGTTTCAGAAAGCCCAGCTTCATTACAATAGGACTTGCAATTTCCTCCAAAGGTTAGAGCTTCATGTCAACCTCAGCAAGTCAACGCCTATCCAGGTTCAAACCTTATATTATCTGGGAGCCTCCTTCAAAAACACAATACAGGCAAGAGTGTGTCCATCAGAGAAGAGATGCTTATTGAATCTTCAGAAATTAATTTCTCTCATAAAAGCCTCTCATCTAACGGTGAGAACAGTATTGTCTCTTGGCTTGATGGCATCCTGCATATTCCTCACACCGAATGCCCTACTCCACAAGCGACCTATGCAGGATTGTCTCAAGGAGCAGTGGGACCATCTGACGGGCAATTGGGAAGACAGGATAAAACTGTCCCTTCCTGCAAAACTGTCCCTGAAAAGGTGGTGCTCCCCAGCCAACCTGCTTTAAGGCATACATTTTCATCATGAGTCTCCTCCTCAAACAATAGTGATGGATGCATCACTACTGGGATGGGGAACCCCCATGTATCAATTCCAAATTCGGAACAAGTGGTCCCAGAACGTGGAGATTGATATAATATAATATGTCATCTCTAACTACGCGCAGTCCATCTGGTGCTGAAGGCATTTAGCCCATCGGTCAGACGTAATTCCCTGCTTTTTCAGACAGACAATACAACTTCCGTGCACTAGCTCAACAAGCAGGGAGGAACGAGGTCCAGGACCGTGTCATACGAAGCCCAAACAATCTGGATGTGGCTCGTAGACAGAGACCTGACGATCATGGCAACAAACCCTTCAGGTGTCTAAAATGCTCAGGCAGACTCTCTCAGAAGAGTTCTGTAAGAAAACCACAAGGGGTTCTTACATGATGACCTCATACAAAACATCTTAAAACTGTGGTGCACTCCAGCCATTGACTTGCCCGCCACCACAGAAAGCAAAAAATGGCAAAGATTTGCCTCAAGGTATTTCCAACAAGGGGCACTAGGGACCACCCTATGGATCGGCTCGTCCGGCAAATTTCTCTACCACTTTCTGCCAATTTCCTGAGCCAAGATGATCCAAATACCTCTAGAGTGTCTATGCCAATGGTGGTTCACGGATCCACATCTCAAGCTGCCATGCAGACTAGACCTGCAAACGAAGTTCAGAGGCCAGATGGTCCACTCCAAACTTTCCTCCTTAGATTTGGCTGCATAGCTCCTGAGCTTGTTCAGTATGGACACCTGCATCTGCCACAAGACTGCATGGACATCCTCAAAGAGGCTAAGTAGCCTTCAACACGTTCTGCATATGGCTTCAAATGGAAGAGATTTTGCATGTGGTGTTCCTCTAAGAACGTGGACCCTACAACTTGCAATGAAGATATAATTCTTCCATACCAAATACATTTGGCAATATTTGGCTTGCAAATCTCTTCAAGGTTCACTTGTCAGCTCTTACTGCCTATAGAAAATGTCCTTCACAAACCTCTTTTTCAAAATGCCTGTGATCAGGGATTTTCTAAAAGGGTTGAAGAAGTTTTACCTCTCATTAGTCGTCTTTCACCTCCCTGGGTACCCAATTAATCCATCCATGACATATGCAGGACTCTTTTGAGCCCATTCACAAGGCATCTGTCATGGAAAACAGCTTTCCTTTTGGTGATCACATCAGCCCCCAGGGTTAAGATCCAAGCATTACTCTGTCATGAACCATACACAGTTTTTCACTCTAGCAAAGTAGTTATGAGAACTCACCCGATTTTCCCCCCTAAGGTTGTATTGGATTTTCCATATTAATCAGACAATATCATTACCAACATTCTTTTAGACTCTCTCTACTCCACCTGAAAGATCTCTTCATTCTCTAGATGTGAGAAGAGTCTTGAAGTTTTATCTTGGGAAGACCCGTGACATGCGCAGATCAAACCATTTGTTTATCAACTATGGTCCGGTCTGTACGGGATTAGCCACTTCCAAGCAATCCATTTCCTGATGGAAAGTTTCATGTATCCTATAATGCTATCAATAAGCGAACAAGACACTATCAGCTAAGCCTAAAGTGAACTCCACTAGAGGTAAAGCTGCTACGTCTGCTTTTCTGAGGAATACCCCTATACCGGATATTTGCAAAGCAGCCATCTATCCATACAATTACCAAGCACTATTGCCAAGACTCTGATGCTAGAGCAGACGGTCAAGTAGGACAGGCCTCCCTCAGAAATCGCTTTGCCTGAATGGCTACCTTAGTTTGTCTTCTGCTTTCTCTACTGCTCTTTTTAGGGATGGCTGTGCTACTCTATTCAGCACGTGAGAGGGAATATTTCCTTACCTGTAACTCGTTCTCTCGTAGGGTGATTTCCATTATTGTCATAAGCAACCCTCCACCCTGGTGGAGTGAACAGAGGTACCATGGGACCTAAATATTATCATGCATTGCCTCAAAAAGAACTGAGGCAACATCCACCTGCTGAACATGATGGAATACTGGTAGTCCCTGGTTTCTTAAAGGCATAGTCTTTATGTTAACTAATATCATGACAGCCTATGGGACTACACTGTCCTGCTCTCCTTCATGCTATAAAAATGGGTTTGTAACAGAGATTTATGCTGTTTTCTTACAACATTGTGAAATTATACACATACACTTTCTCCTGCCCCATTTTTTGTAAGTGTAAGTTGAAGAATTAGCCCATTGAAGCCTATTCCATAGTCTGCATAATATTTTTCCTTCTTAAGGGACACTGCAGGTCTTCCTGAAAAAAGGCAACAATCTACAATTAAGAAGATATATTATGAAAATGTGCATCTTACAGAGCATGGTCAACCAGATCCTGGTCTCCAAACCAAGTCTCCCAACTTCAGTACCTCCTATCTAGACAACATCACAGTCTTTGGTTTTAGCTGGGAGGACCACCCGTGCCAACTCAGTGAAGTGCTTCAGCCCCTGCAGAGGTCAGGCCTAACTATCAAAACCATTAGATGCCAGGTAGGGCAGGGTCCAGTCGTCTACCTGGGCCACCAAGTGGGAGAAAGCAAGGTGCAGCCCCTCCAGCTCAAAATCCAAACCATCCTGGCTTGGGAACACCCCAAGACCCAGACAGAGGTGAGAGCCTTTTTTAGACATGAACAAACGCTTTCTTTTGACACTCTGAAGGAGATCCATTGTGCTCAGCACCTGTGCTCAAGCCCCCAACTTCTCCAAAGAATTAAGTGTCCGGATGGACGCCTTAGAGCATGACATAGGGGCTGTACTCCCACAGCTGAATGAAGAGGGCCTGGATCAACCTGTAGCCTCCATCAGTAGGAGGTTGCTTCCTAGGGAACAAAGGTGGAGTGCAACAGAAAGGATAGCCTTTGCAGTGGTCTGGGAACTAAAGAATCTGAGACCATACTTTTGTGGTGCTCACTTCTGGGTTCAGACAGACCACAGACCCCTCGGATGGCTAATGCAGACAAAGGGTAACAATCCCAAATTCTTGAGGTGGTCCTAAACTTTGTGCCTTCAGACCTCCTGTTTTTCTGACTTCGTTTTTGCTGGCTTAGGACTCTGTTCACTTTACCACATCTAACCAGGGCTAAAATGCCTGTGCTCTCTCCTTAAAACATGGTAAGATTGGCTTATAACCAATTGGCATATTTAATGTACCTGTAAGTCCCTAGGAAGGTGGCGCTACTTGTGCCCAGAGCCTATGACATAAATGCTACTAAGGGGCCTGCAGCACTGATTGTGCCACCCACTTAAGTAGCACCTTAAACAGGTCTTGGGCCCGTCATTGCAGCCAGTGTGTGCAGTTTTAAACTGCCATGTCGACCTGGCAAAATAAAGCTTTTGGCAGGCCCAAACCTTCTTTTTTAATACGCATAGGGTAGTCCCTGGAGGGCCCATTGAGCAGGATGCAATATGTTTAAATATTTCGACATGCACTTTTAAGTTTTACATGTACTGGTCATGAAAAACTCTTAAATGTGTTTTTCACTACTGCAAGGCCTACCTCTCACATAGGATAACATTGGAGTTACCTTATTACAATTAATAAGCTGACACGTCCAAATGGGAACAGGCAACCCATTCATGTTTGGCGTCTTTGGAATTGTAATGAACAATTCTAACGTATCTTAAAGTTAGATTTCAAATTACAATTTTTGAAAATGGCAGTTTTAGAAAGTTATCATTTTTCTGCCTTAGTCATTTGATACCTGCACTTTGTCTCCAAGACACATTAATTGGTGTAGCTGACAGTTGGGCATTGTGTATTCCTCCTATACAGCCATACACAATAGAGTACTTAGGAGTGCCTGGATGGGCCATCACTGGCAGGATGGGAGGGAGGAGCTGGGCACAGCCCTATTTACACTAATGCTGTGTCCTGCCTCCACACAGAGGGCTGCATACCCCATGCAGTTAACCTGGAGCTAGGGCAGGGGAGGCAGGGCACCTGCGCTCTTCAAAGAAAATAAGCTCCCCCCACTTCAAAGGCAGAACTGGGTATATGTATTGGACCTCACATGCCACCTCTTCAGTACACTTCTGGACCTGTGGATACTCTGCCAGGATGAAGGACTGCTGTGCTGCTGAAAGTACTGCCACTCTGCTTGACTGCTGCTCTGCTGTGCTGGCCTGCTGGCTGCTATCCTCCTGCTTAGCCGGAAAGGACTGGACTTGCATCTGTTGAACCCAGGGCCATCAGAGTGACTCCAAGTGCTAGATGGCTAGCCTTCTATCTTGAGTCTCTGGTACAACAACCTCGACCTCAGCTCTAACAACCTCGACCCCAGCACCTGCCCTCTGCCATTTGAGAGTCTACCCTGCCAATTGGTGCCACCTCAATCTTGGATTTTTGAAAGTGGGGCTAAGGTGCTCTGTCAGCCTCCGTGGAACCAGTGGAACTGACACATCTCCTTTGCTACGCAGCGCAACCCTGAGCAGAACTGATGCATCGCCACTGTTGCGTGGATCAGACCTGCATCACTTCCACAAACTGCAGCCTCCTCACAACCACCGCTGCTTGATGCATTCTCCGTGCAGACCCTTGCATCCCTAGTCAACGGCACTCTCAATGATGATGATGGACTCTGCATTGCAGCCTCACAGCTCATCGAAACTGATGCATTGCCCTTACTGCGCAATGCATCCTTGATGGCAGACATTGCATCGTAAGCCCCTGTCGATGGGATCCTCAACGATGATGCAGGACTTTGCATCGCAGCCTCGCTGCCTCTCGGAACCGCAGTTCGCTTCGGCTGTGAGACTCATCTTCAACGTGGACCCTTTCAATGCTCCTCAAACCAGGATTTGAAGTACTTTGTTCAGTGGGCCTAGATGGGTCCCTGTAGCAGGCCTGCACTCCATCAGTGTCAGCCCGAATTTGTGACTTTGTCGTGGTCCAGCGTGACCAGATATCCGCAGTTGGTGCTTTGTGCTTTTTTGGAGCTATTTTCACTAAAACCTTTGAAATTGCGTAGCTTTAGTTCTACTGCTTAATTTTTGCCATTTTGGTCTTGTTTTAATTATTAAAAAATAAAAAAAATCTAACTTGGTTTGAGATTCTTTTTGTGGGGTGTTTTTACTTTATTACAGTTTGAACTGTTGCACAAATACTAGCAAGTGCCATGATACTAGAGGGTTGAGCACAGGTTAATTTAGGGTTGGCCTGTTTCTCACCCTGACAAGAAATGTTGCTGCTTCTTGGCCATGTCTCATATCCCTGTCAACCAACAACCCAATTTCTTACATCTCTTATTGAATTATCACATTCTGTTATCATGAAATCATCTATTCCTATACCTGCTTGATACCACAATTATATTCTATGTCATCTGTAATATGTTTGATATAAAATCATGTTTTAACTGCATGCGATGTTGCTTCTTACTGTGTTTTCTCCTCCTGCAGCTATTAGTGTGCTGTTATATGGGAACAGTTGGCAATTAAATGTGTCTTTTGCTTCTGGTATTTTGATAGCACCATCTCTGATCTTTATAACTTTTGATTACAGGCACAAAATGTAAGCATTAAAAAACTCACAGCTGCGTTCTTCGGTCGAACCTGACGTGTCCTGTCTTCCACGGAGCTCTCCTATACTCTTTTAATAATGGCTTTATTTGAAAGATCTCTAAAGTAAGGATCCTCCCCAGGGACACCTTCTACCTTCTTTGGAAGAGGGTCAACACTAAATTTGTCTCCACACTCCAATAATCTGAAGGGTACACCCACTCTCCTCTATACTGCTTGCCCTAGATGGCGCCAGTTTTATACAATTTTTGAGAGTGCAGCACATTGAACTCATTGGGAGAATCCTTAATCACCTTTGGTAACATTCCGAGAACACACCTCTAGTATTTGTGAACCCTTTTTCTCCAGATGATTGTGAACACCAGAGTAAATGTAAACAATAGCGTGTTTGTGGACCAGACATAATTGTGACTTATAGTGGGAAAACTGTTTTTGATTTTTCCAATAATGAAAATTATGAAAATCTTTGTATGAAAGTGTAAATAAAATAGAGGATGGAAGAAATCTACAGAAAACAGAAGGGTCAGCTCATCTACATCTCCTTCTCCATCTACTTTCTTGGTGGGAGACAGGAGAGGCCATCCTAGAGTATCTCCTTCAAATGCAGATACTGTTGATGGGAGGCAGCCAAGCTCTCCTGCCAGCAACAGCTTCCTACATTCCAGAAACATGCGAATGCCAATGATTCCAGCCCCTCCATAAACAGCTTATGCTCAAAAGTTGAGCTGCGCATTTTCACCTGATTGGTAGGGGCCACTGTGGACCACTGTCTAACTGCCATGAATTGAGAATAAAAGCTGGAGTTTTCCCTTTAGCTTCATGAAAACCATTATTGCCTTCCAAGACTTTAGCTGCCTGTCTTCTAAAGACGGAGACTTAGCCTTAAGCTAAGATGGGCGAGTCGCCCATCAGCCTCTAAACTGGACTGTGAGTCTTCAGATGTAAAATAGCCCATCAAGCATTCCAATGTGGGCACGTACTGGAAGGTGGAATTATACACCAAATAGCCAAAAGCATGAGGTGAGAGACATATTCCTTTGCCAGAATCCAAAGCCCACTCTATGTATATTTTAAATTATTTGTATCATTGGTAAGAATGCACGAGTATGCTGGAAATGTGTTCTGGGTTTCTCCCTGAAGTGTGGAACAGCTGCATGGACCAGGTAATACTGGTCATTTTCTGTGCATTTATTTCTGATTCTGGGGGAGAAAAACACTGTAATTTTCCTCCTGCAAAGAGCAGGTAGAGAGTGTCAGTGGGAGGGCTGCTAAAAGATGGGAGGTTGGATGCAGGATGTCAGAGCAGACTTTAGCCTGACTGTGGAAGCATTGCTTGCTCTTACCATGCTATTGCAGGGGTAGGGCAAGGGTTGGGTTGTGCTGCTTCCTGCGGCCGCTACCCATGCTGCATGAAAGAGAGGGTGAGGTCCCCTGGCCACAGAATAATCTTGTCTGGAGTTTGTTGAACTGCTAATTATGGCCGTGCGTAGCAGGGATTGGCTGCGAAGATTGGCTGTAAGGAATGGCCTTCGGTAACCCCCTACCCCTAACCTGACATGGGCAGTCAACCCTGACTGTGAATTGCCGTCTGCGGCCTGTGACCAGACCCTGTGTCCACCCCACAGGAGTCTATTAAAAAAAAAAACACTGCATATGTCCTTGAGCCTTGCACAGCAAGGCTGCCTGCTGCCGGCAGCCCTGTGCTTTCCATGCCACTAGGTCCCTACCACATGTCATGTACGCTGGGGGTCAGTCGCTTGTTGTAGTTTCTCCTCTTGCCTTTGTTTTTTTGAACTGTACACAAGTCACTAATCATAATAGATTCGATTCGCAAATTATTCACAAAATAGCGGTTGAATCTGGTGCCTAAAATCGGGGATTGGGATTGATTTATAAATTGCAAATGACGTACTGGTTTCCATGGTTTTCCCCTGGTGTGAGTCTTTCATTTTCCATGCTCCTGAGTATATCACTGCACTACCCTGTGGTTACACACCTGTGAGGTTCGCACCCAGTTGCCACTAAAAATATTTTCCAAAACACAAAAATGACGACTTGGAAATTGATTTACAGTTTTCAAGATGAAAGAAAACAATCCTGACAGCCCTTCTCCAGTTAATCACATAAAAAAAACTAAGGGCAGATTAACAAGCCCCCTATGCCACTAGTACATCACTTTCTGTGACCACTTTCTGGTGGCGCATATTACTGCTTCATATTTACAAGGACAGGAAAAGCCACCCAGAGTGGCTTTTCCTGTCCTTGTAAATATGCTGCCTTTACACGCAGCACTTTGCCTGAAAGGGGCGTTCCATGGCTGTTGCTGTGCGTGTTCCCACGCAACTTCCATGGAACAAGACACATTTCCAGATTTACGAGGAATCATAAATCTGGAAATGCGTTTGAATGCTACACCACCCTAGGTTCGGTAGCGAGGCTGCATTCTACAGCACGCATTGAAAGAGGAAAATGCCGGTAGTGATTTGTTTTTGTGCAGGAAGGTGCCCCTTCCTGCACAAAAACAATCTCCCCATGACGCAGGCATCCTTGCACCATGGTGCAAGGGTGCCTATGCCGGCGCATGGCAGCAGTTTGTGCGCCAGCGCAGGGGAGAGCAGAGGAATGTGACATATTATTGTAAATATGTCACATTCCTGTGCTTTGGAAGTGCCGTAGCGTGGCGCAGCCAAAGGGCTTGTGTTGCCGTGCTGCAGCACTTCTTTGTAAATCTGCCCTAAAGTTAATTGACAGGAATCGCGAATCATAATTAACATTTTTATAGCGCACATATATTTAAAAGTGTTAACCTTTTTAAAACTCCCTTGACAACCTGTTTAAAGGCTTATATCTCGAAAACTACAGGACAGATTCAATTCAAGCCAGCAAAAGCGTGTCTTCTGATTTGAGTGTGCTTTTGTGCTAAGGCTGGTGTAAATCTGTTTAGCGGTTTGGCTGCAGGCGCATGCAAAATCTCCCAAGGGAGTTCAAATAGGAAAACACATCTTTTTTCAGCCCTCACCTTAACTTGTTTGTCCCTGCACAAATCTATGCAAAAATTGGCACACGTAACCTTACCGGACTACACAATGCGATTGTCAAATTTGGTGCAAAAAATGACTTTTCAATGGAAAATGAGGCTGCACCAACACTAAACAGTAGGTTGGTACATAGATAGACAGGTAAATAGATATATGGTATTCACCCAACACCTTTACTGAAATTATACACATAATTTAATCATTCCCTTTATAGTTGAATATTGATTATATGGTGTCATCAAATATTTTCTTTAAGAATTATACTGATTTTGAATATGAATCTATTTGCTCACATTAATGTAGCAGGGCTTGAAGCAACAGTTTTCCACATATTTAACTCAACATTTTAGTAAATGTTTCCTGATACTGAAGTGTATCAAGAAACACTGTACACTGTGATGAGCTGATCAACGTAAAATGTTATAGGCATACAATAGATTTGTATTTGGCGACACCCGTGTGTGAATTACTACATTTAATGGTAATTTAATTTAAAACTTGCCACTGTCACAGATTTATTTTAATTGTAATCACAGGCATAGCCAGTGCGTCATGGGTGTAGTGTCCCTAAGTCAAAGAGGACACTGGACACGGGTATGGTCTCAGCAGCACCTTTATTACATGACCCTTCACTTATCGTCCCTACTCTAATCTGCCTCTTTTCCTTACCCTCGCTCCTCCCCTTCCTGTTCCTCCCCCATCTTCTCCCACCAACCACTAGAGTGCTAAGTCACGTTCTTACATCTTCCCTCTTCTTGAACAAATGCAAAGTCAATCGTGCTGGCGACAGCTTGCTACCTCAGTGAGGTGTGAACATGTTTACAGTTCTTCAATCGACCGAGCATATTTTCGAATGGTTCGTTGCGGTTTCCAATAAGCTTCTGAGTTCTTGCCTCCAGACTCAACGAGATTATCGGGTCTCTGCCGAACATTACCAGCCATGTCACTCTCACTAACTAGGGTCCTCAACGGATTGGCAAAGGCGTCTTTGACTGCAGATGGGCACTTTTAGAAACGTGACACATTTCTCGCGATCCACTTATTTCAGACTCTGAAGCGATCATAGTTCTCTCTTGTTGGGTGAATATTAATGGCCCAGCTCGATAGCAGCAGTCTGTCATCCTTTGTGGATTTGGTTTGACTGATACCCGGTCTCCTTCATGAGTGGATGGGGTTCTGGCTCTCTTCCGAGCATCCGCATGTGATTTCATTTCTTTTTGTCTTTTCCAGTCAGGGGCAGCAAGGTCCTCATGTTCAAAGTCATGCATATCAGATTGGAAGGCATTATCTAAAGTGGGTATACTGGTCCTGATTGGTCGCCCCGACATGAGAGAAGCAGGTCACTTGCCAGTGGTCGCATGTGGAGGTGCTTGGTAAGTTCGCAGGGCTTCATTTGTTTCAATCCTGCCCGAGAACGACAGTCAGTTCTGGGACCCATTTACTGGCTCTGTTTGTCTCGCCCACTCCCACTCGTGTTTGGGAATGTTGAACTCTTTGACCATCCCGGCACGTGCATGTTCCTCTCTCATCCCCTTTTTATTGCTTTTGAAAATGATCTATCTCTGTCAACACGTTTTGCCTTCCTTGCAGAGTGATGAGGCAGTCCTTTCCCAACATTTTAGGTAATGTTCCATACATTCGTTTTCCATCTGCAAGCCCTTTGAGTCAGCCTCGCTGACCCCATCAGGGGTGACGGTATATTATTCATGTCTTGATATAACTGTGACTGACATGACATGTTGCGTGGTGGGGTGATCGAATATTCTGAGATATGTTGCTCTGGACGGGGAGAACAGTCTCTGATTCCATTGTGCATGCGGGTGAGTGATGCCATGGGGGTTTTCGTGATCTTGATTCTGTGGACCAGAGTGATTGAACAGACATGCCTTCTGAATCGGAGGAGTCTTTTACTGATTTCCTTTGAGAACGTTTCTTTGGGTGTGTCTTGACGGGTACATTTCTTGAGCTGGTAAGCTGTGACGAACTACTCTTGGAATCGGAGCTCTCTTTGGGACATTTCACTAGGTACATCTCTCGAAGTGCCTTCTGTATTATTGCAATGGAGAGATTGTTTGATAGCCACATGTTTATTTCTTTTGTTTGATCCCAGGGCATTTTGTCTTTGCCTCTCTCATATGATGTTGAATGTCTCCTCTCAGTTTCCTCATTGTCACAGGTGTCTTGAGTGCATTTGCCTACCCCTTTCTGGTGTCTGAGTGAGGTGCCCCATCTTATGTGTTTTTTTTCTTCTCGCTTGTTGGGTGCACTGACGTCTGTGCCATGGGTGTGATGTATCCCACTGTTTGATGCTTCTTCGGACACGACTAAGAAGTTAGATGAACAGTGGGTTGCTCGGGTGTGTTTGTGTACCGGTTTCCAGGGTTGGCATGACTTGTCCAGTTTTCAGTAGTTTGTCTTTTCTTCACACTTGTTGAGCTAGCTGTCATCTGTTCCATTTGTTTGGTCTGTCCCACTTGATGCTTCCTCAGAATAGTTTGTAAAGTTTCTTGAATGACTCCTTGAAGTTATATCAGTTAGGCTCCCATAATCCTGAATCGTCCCGGTCTTTTGTTTGCCATCCTCCACTGTCTTTTGTATTGTTGAATCAGAGTATCTCATGTCACTTTGTCTCTCCTGCTGTCTTGTCTCTAGTCTGCCTTTGCCCTCCCTCTTTCTGGTTTTTTTTGGTTTCTTGGGCTTAATTCACAGACATGGGAGATATCTCCTTTCTTTTATCTTCCTTTCCTGCATTAAGGTGCAATTCTCCTGCTAGTTCTCTTGCTTTGGCCCGCTCTCCAGCTTCAGCCCTCCTGATGATTTCCTTTAGCGAGAACTGCTTTTGAAGGATCTTGCACTTCGTGTCTGGTATTGAACAGCCCTCAATTACCCGGAGTCGAATTGCTTCCTCATTTGTGAATGTATTGAAATGGCAGTATTGCACCAGACTTTGTAACCTTGTTATGAAGTTTGGTAATGATTCCGATGGTTCCTGCCGTGCTGCGTTGAAGATGATATGTTCATGATCCACGTCTTCCTTTCTGTTGAAATGGGCGCGTAGCGTCTCTTTGAGTTTTCCATATGTCGCTGTGTCTGTTGCTGAGAATGTTCTGGTTAGTAGTAGCAGACGTTTCCCATCTCTTCGCTCACTGGTTGTTACAAGAAATTCATCCAGTGACTCCAGCCATCGGTTCCATTTGGGACCCAAATTCTGGATGCCAGTTTGTGTTACTGTGGGTGGCATTTCAATTCAGGGAATGGATTTTTGTGTTTCTTTTCCCATCGACATGATGGAGGAAAGGTCTGGTATGATAGTGTCACAGGACTGCTCACTATGCTTCCTGTGCTATTTGCTGACCCTCTTCGGTCGAGGTCTTGTGTATAGTTGTTTCCTTTGATTTTTGAGAAAACGTATGTAGAGGTGACCCCTGTATTTTGTCTGCCAGCTTCACCTTTTCCTTAAAGAGAGAAAGCCTCCCTGACATTTGTTTACTCGTGTTTCTAGATCATTTATTTTCTTTCTTCCTTTAGTTTCAGTTACTTTTCTTCACTTGGTGCTGAACATTTATTTAGGGACTTGCACTTGCTCGTGCTTGTTACGCTCGGGATTTACATTTGCTTGCGCTTGTTGCATTCTAGATTTGCATTTGCTTGTGCTTGTTATATTCGGGACTTGTACTTGCCGGTGCTTGTTGTATCCAGGACTTGCATCTGTTTGTGCTTATTGCACTCAAAACCTGCATGTGCTTGTGCTTGTTGCATTCGAGACTTGTATGTACTCGTGCTTGTTGCAATCAGGACTTGCATTTGCTTGTGCTTATGGCATTCGAGATTTGTATTTACTCGTGCTTGTTACATTCAGGACTTGCATTTGCTTGGGCTTGTTGCGTTTGACACTTGCTTGTGCTTGCTGTATTCACAACTTGCATTTACTTGTGCTTGTTGTATTCACGACTTGCATTTACTTGAGCTTGTTGTATTCAGGACTTGCATTTGCTTGTGCTTATCGCATTCAAGACTTGTATTTACCCGTGCTTGTTGCATTCAGGACTTGCATTTGCTTGTGCTTGTTGTATTCACAACTTGCATTTACTTGTGCTTGTTGTATTCACGACTTGCATTTACTTGTGCTTGTTGTATTTGGGACTTGTACTTGCTTGGGCTTGTTGCAGAACTCCAGTCGCTTGACTTCAAAATAGCCGCCCGCTATCCCTGACAGGGGATGGGTGGGGGGGCCTGACTCTAAGATGGCCGCTGCTTTCAAA
This sequence comes from Lissotriton vulgaris, assembly GCF_964263255.1. Taxonomy (NCBI): domain Eukaryota; kingdom Metazoa; phylum Chordata; class Amphibia; order Caudata; family Salamandridae; genus Lissotriton; species Lissotriton vulgaris. The sequence goes on along the minus strand of NC_141689.1, from coordinate 2,088,752,208 downwards.
ATCTCGTTTTTAGCGAGATTTGGGTCCAAATGGCATTTCCAACTTTACTTCATAGTTCGTGCACTCACCGGGAGTGTGAGCGCTACGCTGGGCCTCTGGTCTTCGCGTGGCCTTCCTCTTCTCCTTAACGGGGCCTTCACTCAAGAGGTAGGACCGAGGTGGGCTCCCAACGCCCATACCTAGGTGCACATTTCGCACGCATCTGGGGTGGGCACCCAGCCGATAGCGCACGACCGTGCTGCAGGGGACAACGCTCCACGGGTGGACACCCAGTCAATAGCGCACGACCGCGCTGCAGGGTACAACGCTCCATGCGGCTTCCAGGCCATGGAGCTTGGTTCTCGAGTGCTGCGATGCCGTCGATGCAGGCTCCGCTGCGGCATTCACTCGACAGGCGCTCTCGTCGCGACAGCGACTTTCAATATGCGCCGCCTCAGGACAGGGTCGTCAGCTTCAGGGACTAGCTCCGAGGCACGGTGCAGTCCATCCCACCCTCGACAGTTGTAGTGTCCCTAAGTCAAAGAGGACACTGGAGAAGGGTATGGCCTCAGCAGCACCTTTATTACATGACCCTTCACTTATCGTCCCTACTCTATTCTGCCTCTTTTCCTTCCCCTCGCTCTTCCCCTTCCTGTTCCTCCCCCATCTCCTCCCACCAACGACTGGAGTGCTAAGTCACGTTCCTACATCGGACTAGTGCAAAGCAAGACATTCCCAACAGGCTGCTCTTTGAAATATATAATTCAGTAAAATCAGGTTTCAGTGGGCCCTTCATCCTGTAGGCCACAGGGCCACTGCACCTGCTGACCCAATTAAAACTACGCCCCTGATTGTAATTTAGTTAAACTCATCTTATTGTAATTTGCTTAAACTCATTAGTTACAGTAATACAACCATAATATTATAGCTTAGAGTTGCAGGCAGCAGTACTGGTTAGCAGGCAACTATCTACTTCAGCTATATATTTAGAAATGCAATAGTTTTGTCGATAAACATCAGCTTTTAGTTTTATGAAAATACTCATATTTTTCTATCAAATTCACAACACGATTTCCCCCAAACAAAAGCTAATCATTCTGATGCTTTTTCCCCTTTGGAGTAGCACCTTTTACATTTTTAGTAAATAAATTTCCATTGTCCAAATATAAATTGTTCATTTCCATCTAGTACTCCCATATTACACGGCTACATCCGGCTAAACTCGACCTTACATGCATACCTATCCAGTGCCATCTGAACGCATAGTCACACTGGACAGTTGCCGGGGGTGCCACGAGCTTAGGGGCCCCATGCAAACCAGAATTTAACACACATCTTCCATTAAACATTTTAATTCCTGTGAGTGGTTGTGTAGGCAGGACCCAGAGCACTGCTTTGCCTCGGGGGCATATAATGCTGTTAAGACGGCCCTGCATCTATCATCATACTACAGCTTACTGAACCACGAATTACCACTATTGTGACAGTGCCCTCTCTATACCAGTAGTGGCACTGGGGACCCTATGCCAGGGATGGACTCATTATACCCAAAGTAACTATCAACATTGCATGGGCAGCATTTGCGCCTCGTGGGGCCCATCTGTCATAAATGGACAAAGAATGGACAAAAATGACCATTAGTATGCCATGAGTGACCTAAAATATCAAAAAATACCATCAACGTGCCAGGGATGGCCCCATTCTTTCATGGATGACCAGAACATGCCAGTAATTTCCAACCATAAACCATAGATAGGCACCCAACGGTAAAATTCAATGCCAATATGCCTAGGCCATCCTTCCATGGATGGCCCCAAGATGCTAAGAACTGCTACCAATATGCCAGGATCAGCATTTCATCCAGTGAATGCACAATCCCGCCATGGATGACTAAAAAAAGCCAGGAATGGGCAACAATTATACTTTTGGCAGGCCCAACAAGCAAATAATTGTAATCAATATTCCAGGGCAAGCATGTTTTTTACAGGGAAGGAATCACTCTGCCATCAATATTCCCAAGGTGACAATGAAATAGGCCATAGGAGGGCCAGCAAATCCGTGATTTACTACCAAGGACAAGAGCCAGCAAGCAAGTGGGCTCCGAGGTGTGCTCACCTGTGTCTCATTAAGACATGTACTGTATTGCTTAATTTCAGAATAGACTGAGTGTGTTAAAGTAAATTGGATGAAATTATTTATAAAAGACTTTTCTCTGACACTATTTTTAGTAGGGGAACAGCCAATACGACGAGGGTTTTACCACACGTTGCTTTTACATCGCATGCATTACAACGCATGAGATGTTACAACGTGTGGTAAACCCACGCATACCATTACATCGCATGTGCTTTTACAACGCATGCAATGTAATGTGTAACGGCGTCTGCGTGGGCGGCTATCCACGTCATTGTGAGGAAACTTAGGCGGTTTCCTCACAACGACGTGAAGCAAGGAGGAAGCAGGATCCTACGGCGACGCTGGGGAGGAGAGAGGTAAGGGGGTTTGTGCAAAGAGGGGGGGGGGTCATTTTGTAGGGTTTAGGGTAGTTTAAAAGTAGTGTGGTAATGTTTGTGTTGTGTGTGTTTTTTAAAAAACGTTTTAGTGTGTGTTGTGGTGTTGTCGTGTTTGTTTAGTGTAGTGTATTGGGGAGTGTGGTGTAGTGGTTATGTAGTCTAGTGATTTAGGTTTTAGGGTAGTGTAGTGTTGTAGTGTTTGTTTATTGTAGTGTATTAGGGTTTAGGGTAGTGTAGGGGTAAGAGTAGTGTGGGTAGCGTAGTAGTGTTTTAGGGTTTAGGGTAGTGTAGGGGTGGGAGTAGTGTGGGTAGCGTAGTAGTGGTTTAGGGTAGTGTAGGGGTGGGAGTAGTGTGGTAGTGTTTTTGGTTGGGGTAATGTTGGGGTGGGAGTAGTGTGGGTAGCGTAGTAGTGTTTTAGGGTTTAGGGTAGTGTAGGGGTGGGAGTAGTGTGGGTAGCGTAGTAGCATTTTAGGGTTTAGGGTAGTGTAGGGGTGGGAGTAGTGTGGGTAGCGTAGCAGTGTTTTAGGGTTTAGGGTAGTGTAGGGGTGGGAGTTGTGTGGGTAGTGTAGTAGTGTTTTAGGGTTAGGGTAGTGTAGGGTGCGAGTAGTGTGGGTAGCGTAGTAGTGTTTTAGAGTTTAGGGTAGTGTAGGGGTGGGAGTAGTGTGGTTAGCGTAGTAGTGTTTTAGGGTTTAGGGTAGTGTAATGGTGGGAGTAGTGTGGGTAGCGTAGTAGTGTTTTAGGGTTTAGGGTAGTGTAAGGGTGGGAGTAGTGTGGTTAGTGTAGTAGTGTTTTAGGGTTTAGGGTAGTGTAGGGGTGGGAGTAGTGTGGGTAGCACAGTAGTGTTTTAGGGTAGTGTAAGGGTGGGAGTAGTGTTGGTAGCGTAGTAGTTTTTTAGGGTTTAGGGTAGTGTAGGGGTGGGAGTAGTGTGGTTAGTGTTTTGGGGTTTGGGTAGTGTAGGGGTGGGAGTAGTGTGGGTAGTGTAGTAGTGTTTTAGGGTTTAGGGTAGTGTAGGGGTGGGAGGAGTGTGGTAGTATTTTTGGGTTGGGGTAGTGTAGGGGTGGGAGTAGTGTGGGTAGCTTAGTAGTGTTTTAGGGTTTAGGGTAGTGTAGGGGTGGGAGCAGTGTGAGTAGTGTTTTGGGTTGGGGTAGTGTAGGGGTGGGAGTAGTGTGGGTAGCGTAGTAGTGTTTTAGGGTAGTGTAGGGATGGGAGTAGTGTGGGTAGTGTAGTAGTGTGGTAGTGTTTTTGGGTTGGGGTAGTGTAGGGGTGGGAGTAGTCTGTTGTGTAGGAGTAGGGATAGGGATGTAACTTACCTTGCATACTTTTACCACAAGTATAGCTTTACCACGCATGCCTTTGCGTTGTAATGGCATGCGTGGTAAAGGCATACTCGTGGTAAAAGTATGCGATGTAATGGCATGTCGTTGTCATTGACATCGCGTAGTAATACCTGCGTTGTAATGGCATGCGTGGTAGTATGCGATGTAATGACATACATTCTTTTTAGTACAGTATTACTTTCTTTCTTATTCAGCCCTTGAGTCATTGGTAAGCCCACTAAACATGTCATTCAGTAGCAGAAGAGAGGGCCCAGCCTGGTGTGCACACTGGTGGTTCATCCCCATGTTAGCCTTCAGATTGGTAAATATCTGTGCCTTTAAAGTCTGGTATCATGTGATTTTTTTTAACCCCTTCCGTGCTCATGACGAGCTGAGCTCGTCATGAGTTGTGCCGCTCACATGCTCATGGCGAGCTCAGCTCGTCATGTAACGCGGCTTTTTGAAAAAAGCTGCACAGCGCGAAAAAAGCCGCTGCACACAATAGGTTAAAGTGTGGTAAGCCCTTTTTCAATAACGCTCCCCGCCCCCTGGTGTAACCCAAGGTCCAGGGGTTGGCACATTTTTCAAATTTATTGAAAATGGAGGAGGGAGCATGTGTGGGGGGTCCACCTCCCTGAAGTTGAGGTTGCCCCTGGGTACCCCACGGTACCGGGGATGACAACTATTGGATGGGGTACGAGGATCCCATCCCAGGACCTCGAGGCAAAGATAAGAGGGGGTGCCACTGCGCACCCCCAGCTTGGCAGTCCGCCACTCCCCATGACCGGGTAAGTGGGGTGCACACCAAAGCTGCACATTCTGTTAGAGAAGGAAGCTGCCAGCAAGGTACTGTGCTGGCAGGCGGGAAGCTGGTTCCTTGCACAGCAATTAGAAAAAACACAAAGTTAAAAAAAGTTGAAGACTAGTGGCCAAACGAAAGAAAGTGACGAGGTCGCTCATTACATGGTCACTCACTCAGCTGGAGTACCCCATAATGCCATGCGCAGGCTTTGATTTGCGTTTTTTAGCTCTTGTGGTGCATAAGAGAAGGGGGAGGTGCACCACCACCAAAAAGTAATTTAAGTGTTGTGGAGGAGCACAGCTGTTTCCATAAATGTTAAAAAAATTCACAGTAAGTTTCCTGGTGCATTAAATGCATGACCCCCAGGAAAAACTCCCATCCTTAATAAAGTACTTCGAGCAGAGCTATATGCTCTTCAGTTGGTGTGTAAGAACATCTTGTGGGTAGTTCTATGGCTAAATGTTTGTGACTGAAGAGTGTTAAAAGAGGATTCACACATTGTTTATTCGTTATCTAAGAGTTTGAAAACATAATAGTGACAATTACTATTAGTAAACATTGCAGTGTGTGTATTAATAATTAATGCTTTGGATTATGGCTATAGATCCTGCTGGCTTCAATGGTGAATTATGACATGTAACTGTTTTTCTAATGTGGTGACCCTCTGACAAAGCCAATGCACCTGCCTTTTATATATTGATGTGGGGACCCCAAAGACAAAGTTTTATAAATTGATGCCCTGAGAATTTGAAAACATCAGAAGAATGCCCTATTTAAAAATGGAATCCTTTATAGTGTGATGCCAGTAGAATTATACAAACTCTGCATGACCATGAGTGGCCAAACCAATGCTGGACATAATCCAAGTGACGGGTGCAGCAGGCTGCCTACCCAAAGATGAGAGAGTGACCATTACTGTGGTGCTTCACACAACTGGTAAACCACCAATGGAGTACAGCTCCTATAGACCAATCTCCCTTCTCAATGTCAAAGCTAAGATGCTGGCTAAGGTATTGGCAACTAGACTTTACGGTGTGATTACCTCCCTGGTGCATCCAGATCAGTCTGGTTTTATGCCCCACAGAAGAACCTGGGGCGCCTTTACGGCGTGCTCCAAATGTTGCAATCAGCCACCAGAGGACCAGCGGCTTTGATGGCCCTAGATGCCAGGATGGCATTCAATAATATAGAATGGAATTTCATTTTTGCAGTACTGGCCAGGATGGGTTTTTGGCCAAAGTTCTGCGGATAGGTTTGCCTCCTTTACCAGCCTCCCCTGGCACGGGTCTGGGTCAATAGAATAGAGCCCAAGGAATTAACACTACACAAGGGAATGAGACAAGGATACTCCTTCTCACCTATGAATGATGCATTAGCCCTGGAGCCACTGGCAGAGTGGGTGCATGGGGACCCACTGATAAAAGGAATACAGGCACCTGGTGGCTAGGTGAAGCATATATCACTCTATGCGGATGACGTTCGTCTATACATTTCTCAGCTGTACCACTCTATCAGCAGAATACTACAAGTCTTTGAGTTGTTTGGGAGCTATTCCAGCTATGGCAGACATTGGTCCAAGTTGGGGGCCTTCCCCCTGGTGGGACGGGAGCCTAGGCTTTCCTCTGATTGGGTGGCTGAGATAGTGTATGAAAAGCTTCAAGTATTTGGGTATACACTTCACTCGGGACCCACAATATTTTCTTTGCCTGAATGTGACCATGCAGCTCTAAAGGCTAATGGGCGATGTGGCCGACTGGTGATCTCTACGTCTCTTGTTAATGGGAAGGGCATCTCTCTACAAAATGATACTCCTTCTGCATCTATTGAATGTGTTTCAAAACCCCCAATTTAAAATTCCCCCCAGACCTTCAAGAAATTAAACCATTAGGTCCGTAAATTGCTATGGCAGGGCTCGACTCTGAGAACTGCACGCAAGCTGTAAAGGGGAAGATATGAAGGAGGTCTGGGGGTTACCAACATTCAATTATACTACTGGGTAATGCAGCTTTTGGTGTACAGTGACTGGGACTTCTCTGATCAGCAGGAGCCGGCCTATCGAATGGATAGGCATGCGATGATCCAGGGATGATCTGAAGATATCCAATACCGAAAGGAAGTAGAACAGAGCTTACCAACATATACTCAGAAAGCAGTTAAGGCCTGGATAAAGGCAACACATCCCCTAGGGTGGACCGGCAGTTTGATGGACTGAACTCCACTGTGGCATAGTGACTTGCTGAGTGAAGTTGGTAGCTTAGAGGGGTTTTCTGCATGGGAACTAATTATGATAGAGCATCTGGGTGATGTCGGGAGAGGGCAGGCCCAGAAATCCTTTGCTGACCTTCGCCAGGAATTCGACTTGGTAGATGCAGAACATTTTAAATATATGCAATTGGGCCAAGCCATCCAAAGGCATGTTACGGAGGGAGAAGCAACTGCCCGAGACGCCCACTTTGGAGAACAACCCACTGGCTAACCCAATGCCACATAAGGGCATTTCTAAAATCAATAAGATGCTGCTCAACAACTCCCTCGACCCATTAGTGAAGTTAGGAGAAACATGGACTGGGGATTTGGGGGGAGATAGAGAATGACAAATGGATTGAAGAGATACAAAGCCTGAGGGAGGTCGCCATTAGAACTTTATTTTGCTTGGTACAGTTGCAGTTTCTTCGTAGATCTTATTACTTGAGGACAGTCTTATGTAAGATGGGGAGGGTGGTGACGTCGCTGTGCCTATGGGGGTGTAGACAGGAGGGCACATTTCTCCATATTCTTTGGGAATGCCCAAAAATCTAAGAGTATCGGGCACTAATAACGGATGTAAAGCCCAAGTGAGGACACGATCAGTTCCAGTGGATGCCAAATGGCTCATCTTAAATATTACAAGGGTGGAACCATGGCCTAAATTTCAAAATTGTTGGCTCACGCTGTTGGTCGAGGTGGCTAAGCGGAGTATAGTAAGGGCTTAGGGTAGGGAGGCACCCCTGACCAAGGACGAATGAATATCGGACATGGAGAGCAGAAAAAGTGGTGTATCACTTGTAGGGGATGGGCTTAGAAATAGAAGAAGATGTGGGGGGACTGGTGGGCTTTTCAGGGTTTTTAAGATGAAGGACGATAGAGGGCTCAGAGGATAAAGATAGCATTTGGACCCCGCCCCAGTGTTGGGACTGATCAATGGAATGATGAATGGGCTGTAAAAGCACCGAAAAGATAGGGTCATTAAGTTTGAATGTACTAGGCATTATCACATGTTTAAACTGAGGAATGATGATTGTAGCTTAATAAGCTGTATACGCTGTATGATACAAGTGTTAATAAAAATAATTTAAAAAGTTGATATTATCAAATTTAGCAAATATTGGAAAGACAAATAAGGATTGAAAAGAACGAGAACTGATCTTGAAATAGAAGATGAACAATGTAAACACTATGATGAAATACAAATCTTAGAGGAGAGTAAAAGAAAGGTTAAAGGCCACAAACCCAAAAATTTGTGATGAGATCTGATAAGTAGATATTGTTATGGCTGGATTCATCATCATCATCATGACAGCGCAAATATTTCAAAACCAAATTGCATGACAAAATATAAGGAATAATAAAGTCAAGTGAAGTAGAAGCACCATAAAAGCGGGCTTGAAAGAGTTAGAAAAGGTGAAAATCCATTGCCAAATAGTTATAACGTGTATTGATAGATTTTCATTACACAATCTCTTATGAAATTATGTTTTATTATTCATGTACTGTTGAAAACTAAATAACCTAAAGATGATGCCAAACAGTTCTATTGCTTTTTACTGTAAATGCATTGTAATCAGGTTGTGGTGCAATTATGTGATAAAATTGGCTAGAAAGTTGAAGCTTACACAGGTGATAGTTGATAACTTAATGATTTTAAAAACGGAGAAAAGATTTTGGTAAACTGTTTTTTAAGAATAATTTACATGTTCGGATGTTGAAACATTTGTGGCAGTAGACCATAGCTAAAGCTAATCAATTTCATGGAATAATACATTGGTGAAACATTTATTATTATTCTTTCATTATGAAATAACAATTTGATGCATTATATTTGATTTCAATTAAGTTTTATTCATTTAGAAGCAGATGTATGCGTTTTAAGCTTTAGATGTGTTCTTTATTGAGCTGCATATTTTCCCTTAGCAAGCACAGTAATTCGTCGACATTTTAGCAAATGTTGCTGTATTTGTTCTGTGCATGTTTCAGTATACACGTAAAGGACATTTTTTTTTTAAGTTCATGGTCAAAGGTCTCGGTGAGAAAATCAACTCTCATCCAAGGCCATGGTTTACATTGTATAATTTCCAAACCACTGACTAACCTGTGGCGCCCGGAAAGGCAGGTTGTTCACATGAAACCCATGGGAAAGAATGCAGGAGTAACTAAATGTATTTTCTCACTACATACGTAAACTAATCATACTATAGACTGAAAAGTGGAGTGCCATTACCCCATTAACGTGTCATAAGGACTATAATAGAAAAAAACCCAAATGAGGGGCTACACCATTATTTCTCTTTTCCCCTCAATGCAGGACGTCCTTGTGACAAAATGTTTCCATGGAACACCACTCATTTCATTTTGGATTTTATCCTTTTATCACAACAGCTAATTGTCCCTATCTTGACTACCCTTTTGCTAATAATGCTACATTCATGCAGCTGATATGGAATTCTTTTGTGCCGAACTAAAGGATTTTTGCTTATTTTTGTCTTTGTTGATGGACTCTCTCAAGATGACTTTAAAATTATTCTTTCACCTTTAATGGTGGAAGAAGCCTGTAATCTTGTATCTGATGTTTGTTTAAAACTCCTTTTTGTTTTTTGGGTTTGAATTTCTGGCTAAATGTGTGGTCAAATAATACATGTTTTAACATTTTTGACTGAGTTGCTTAAGAAATTGCTTATCTGTATAGATTTTAGCACATTAATACAATAACTAACTGCCTAAATTGCCTGAGTCTAATATTGTGTCTCGGCCAATCTCCTGAAACAACTACAACACATACAGAACGCCTCTGCACGCCTGATCCTCGACATCCCGCGCCACAGTCACATCACACCACACCTGAGAGACCTGCACTGGCTCCCCATCAACAAGAGGATCACCTTGAAGCTCCTCACCCACGCACACAAGGCGCTCCACAACACTGGACCGGCATACCTCAACAGACGACTCACCTTCTACACCCCGAACCGACAGCTCCGCTCTGCCAACTTCGCCCTCGCCACCGTCCCCTGCATCCGAAGAGCGTCCACTGGCAGTAGGTCGTTCTCCCACCTCGCCCCTAAGACCTGGAACACCCTCTCCATCCTCCTACGGCAGACCCAGGACCTACTAACCTTTCAGGAGGCTTCTAAAGACCTGGCTATTCGAGCAGTAGCAGCAGCCCCCCTGTATTGATTGATTGATTGACTGATGTTCTTTATTTGAACTGTATTAAATTACTCTGTTAATCTAAATGCATTGTAGGGAGAACCCACAAATTTTTTCAGAATATCAAGTTCTGTTTCTTTTATTTTCTTTAGAAGATTGGGAGTGCGCATTGCGATACTTTATTTTTACAGTATGATTCTGAGATTAGTGTACTTGAACCTTATTTCAAATGTGTGAGTCAGTCACCAATTAATGGTCCTTATTGGGTGGCTAACATTGTGTTTTGAACATCCTAATTTCCACCCCTCCTATAGGCGGAGAAAGATCTATCAGAGGACCATTTCCATCAGTGGTGTAGGTAATGCCCAGTGCACTTAGAGGGATAGATGAGTAAGTAGTGAAGTGGAAGATAAACTTGAAATATTTATATCGCTTACACTGGATCACTACCAAGACAAGTTAGATGAGGTGTTGGCTTGCTCTTGGAAAATGTCTGAGGTAAATATCTTATCCAACAGAATGTCTATCATCATTTGTCACCTTTTTCATTTGGTGTGTAATGTTGCGGTTTTTGATATTTGCTAACGATTTTCCACCTTTCTGAACAGTGCTCCTTTATTGCATAGAGATGCAAAAAACATGGTTGTCTTGATGTTCTTTAAGATTGTTTTAGTGGTAGAAGGGTTCACTGAGCTGAATATATAAGTATAGCCCTTGCTAGGTATATTGCTGTCAGCTGAACTGTCCAGTTGCTCTATTTTAGTAGCGGCAAGAACTTAAGAGCATGGTAGGTAGTAACTTTCATACTGGGCACTTCCAGCTGTTCATGACAAAGGTATTATTAGGTAAGGCAGATGTGAAGGCAAGAAGATGGGGTGTGATAAGTGGCCGCCACTTAACTGAAATAGAATAAAAGCATTGATGACGTCTGAATTGGTGATGATGAGATTGAGAATTTTGCCTTTGTAGTGCATAGACAAGGAGGAATGTTTTAAAATGATGCTCCTCTATCAAAAATGGTGTAGGATTTGGTCTTGGCATTTTCAAAGCTGATGCTGCAGTCTCTTGAAAGATATCTTTTTTCAAACATCGTTGGAATTGAGGAAACAGATTGTGACAACTGGTTGGTGAAAGGGTTCTGAGCTTCTGTGTTTGATTGATGAGATGGTCATTAGGAAGACATTGTTGGATGGGTATAACATTTTGAAGCATTCAAGTGTGATATAGTCTTTTTTAGAGGTTTTGAAAGGAGTGACCGAGCTAGTCAACAGGAATATCTGTGATTTGGACCAATTTATGTGGATACTGGATTGACCCCCAAATTGATGAATTCGGGTAGCAATGGGTTAAGATTATGTTGATTATGGTGTCACGTCATCCGCATACAGGGAAATGAGTATCGGACGTAGGAGACAGCTAAGGCCCGCATGACTATAATGTTGGCAAACTTTTGCTGCCAAGGGTTTCATAATCAGAGCAACTAAAAGGGGGGTGAGATGACACCCCTGACGTGTACCGCGGGAGAGAGAGAAATAGGGGAAGAGGTATATAAGAGCCTAATCCACGTTATGAAACTGACAGGGAGGCCTATACATTGCAAGACAATGTAGTCCCATTCCACTGAATCAAAATTTTTGAGGCATCGGGAGGAGCCAAGCTCACGACCGTGATGGCCGCACTGTAGCTCGGCTCCGTCAACCTTCCTGCCTAAATCGTAAATCCTGTACTTCATCCTGCCCCGAGGAGACGCATTCGACGAAATATGGAAAGGTGAAAGGCTGCTTGCACTCACCGTTTGTCCCGGGAGCTCCTGGGTGCCGCGGATCTCGAGCTGTGCCCATGTTTACTCTGGAGCCTCCGTGGCGTGCAGGCCGGGGACTCGCCCGCGACGGTCGGCTGGAGCGGGGTATCGACGCCGACCCCCGGTGGAGGAGGGGAGTCGGCTGAAGAGGCCATTGTGCCGTTGAACCGGTGACGACTGACCGGGCCCGGTCTGGTGGCCCGGGGGCTCAACTGCGGGGCGCGGCCTGCCTCGGACGGAGGTTGACCGTACAGGAGGCTTGTCCCCCCCTTTGTTGTCCTGTCCGGCCATCTTGAAGCCCCTCGCCCGGATTCGGCGGGCGGCATCCATGAGACGGTGGCGCCGGCTACCCCTACTGTCTTGGCGGCCCATCTTTTCTGCACCAAGATTGCCGTTAGCGGGACCCGGCGAGACTCCGCTGGGCCTAGTTTGACGGCCAGGTCCGGGGTTGAGGAACGGAGCGTCCTTGTTGCATCGACAAAATGGCGGCCGGCGCCCTGGGTCTCGGACCGGTTGGGGGCGGCGAATCTGGACTGTCGACCAGCACGGTGGCTGAAGATTGTGGGAGTGAACCCACGATTGGCGATGTCTTCACAGCCCTGTGTTCCTGGCGCGCGACCATGGCCTTTGACGCAGCTGTGCAAGATAAAGGTTCGGCCGCCGGGCTTGGTGGGCCACCCCCCATGTATGCGGCCCGACTGAGGGAGTGTGCTGACTTGTCTCTCACGGCTGTTGCAGGGAATGCGGCCGCCATTCATCTGAGAGTTCATACGTCTGTTGCCTCGAGTCTCCAGGAGGTTTTGATTGTGGCGGACGTGGGTGAGGGCCCCACGCCGGGGTCCGTCCAGGGCAGTCTGGCCGGAGTACTCAGCGGCTGTCTGACTCGAACTGCTTTGGTGGGGTCCCACGGTTGTTCCGTGGGGGACACCTCCCCCCTTTGGTCGGCGGGACTGCACCTACGCTGTTTGCTGCTCCTGACGTGGCTCTTCGCCAGTTTGGGCCGCTGCCACCATAGTTTGCATTGCTGCTCGAGACTGGGATCCCCTGATTTGCATCCTTGGCCTGCCTTGTTTCGACCCTATGTACACTCCATGTCTACCTGCTTGCTGTATTCTCCTTTATTTTGTACTAAAGTAGTGATCAGGAGAGGACAGGGGTGAGATAGGCTTAACTCGGCTGACTGCTAATTAATGTATGGAGATGAGGACTGCTCGCAGCTGAAACAGTATGACCAATTCCTTTTCATGTTCCTGATGTTTGAGTCTGTGTCGATTTCGTTTCGATGTGATTTCGGATTGTGCTAAGGCGGGGGGTTGGGAGCTGAACGTTCGACTGCATATCTCTTCTCCCACTGGTTTTTTCTTCCCCCTTCATTTCCTCTTTTTGTCTGTAGTGTTCTTTTCTTACTTTCTGATTCTTCTGTATTTCGGGTTCTACTTAGGGCGACAGGCACGCTGCCGGGGGGGGGTAGGCCGTAGCCTTCTGCAGGGGTGCAGGGTGGTGAGGGTGGGGTGGGGTCTTTATATTGTTCGTTTTTTTTTCTTAGTTCTATGGCTCTTTTGTATCACTTTATCGAGACGCTGTGTCCGCGGGCGTACCCCATGGGGTGTTGGCTGGCAGTGTAGGACATGACTCCTTTGCGTTAATGTTAATGATAGCATTCTTACACGTCTTACTTGCCTCGTCCCTGACTGTGGGTCTCTAGTATTGTGTGCTTTACTCACCGTGGGGCGCGTACTGTGGCGCTGCGTTATTTCTTTATTGTTTTTCCCATCCCTTTGTCTATCCTTCTTCTCTTTTTTTTCCCCCTTTCTTTGGGTTAGTATAGTGGATGGCTATCTCTGTATTGCTGCTCTGACTTCTTTGATTTGCACCAGCACATATTCAAGTGGTGACGGGTGGACGGTGGGCAGCGGTGGGTACTGATTCGAAACGGGGAAATTATGCGTTGCCTTTGCCAATTGTTGCTTTTACTTCCGATTCTCACTGCTCCTTTGTACTGCCGTTTTACCAACTGCCCGCCATTGGAATTCAGATGTCAACAGTTGCAACTGATCCTGCTATACTTCCTATTATATCATAAAATTAACCTTCTCTTATCCTGCTCCTAGCGGTTGTATCGGGTCCCTTACTGTTGAATGATTGTTCATATACTGCTGAGAAACTGCTGGAGAATTTCAATTCTGATTTCGTGCGCCTATATTGTGTTGTGGCCGGTCTGATTGGTTGTAGGCCCGTATTTGTACGCTTTTACTTGCACAATAAAGGTTTTCAAAAAGTTTTTAAAAAAAATAATAATTTTGAGGCATCGAGAAACACTGCTATAATTTGCAAACTGGGGTCCACTGCCAGCAGAATAGAAAATAAGGTCCTTAGGTTATGGGACGTGGCTCTTCCTGGAATAAACCCGGCCTGGTCCAGTAGGATCAGCTTGTCCATGAGTAAGCTGAGCCGATTTGCCACTAATTTAGCCAGGATTTTCGTATCTGTATTTATTAGAGAGAGCGGCCTGTAGGATTCAAAACAATCTGCTGGCTTGCCATGTTTCAATAAGGATGTAATAAGAGCTTCCCTCATGGATTCAGGCAAGATTAATGTCGTGTGGGCTTCTAAAAACACCTCCTTGAGCACAGGGAGCAGTTGGTTTATGTACAATTTGTAAAAGTCGATGGGAAGCCCATCGGAGCCTGGTGCCTTTCCTGATGTCATCTGCATTATTCCTTCGTCCAGCTTGTCATCCTCGAATGGCGCCATTAGAAATTCACGCTGAGAATCTCCCAGCCAACCCAAAGCAATGTCTTGCATGTAGGGGGAGAAGTCAGGAGGAGCTGTACGCTGTGAACTATATAGTTCCAAATAATATGCAGTGAATATTTTGAGAATATATTATCTAGGCTGTCTCTATGCTGAGCACCATCATTGTCCACCACGTCCAAGGTGCAATTTGAAAAACGTGAAGTCTTAATCACATATGCTAATGCTCGGCCCAGTCTCTCCCCTTCACCGTATCGGCGGGCAGTACAGTATTTACCCCGGAACTTTACCTCCTGGTCGGCAGTGTCTGTGTAATCTGTGAGTTTCTCGCGGAGTGTAGCACGCCTGACACCTGAATCAGAGGCCCACATGTCTGTGTCTAGTTGTTTAATTTCAAGTTCTAGGCGCCTCAGATTCCTCCTAATATCAAAAAGCACCCCAAAACATTTTGGGATACAAATACCTCCGACCGTAACTTTGAACGCCTCCCAAATAAGACCTATATTATCCACCGATCTTATATTTAAAAAATCCACTATCTCTTCCCCTAATTCAGCCTGGAACACTGCATCTAGGAGAGCCTCTGGTACCAGTCACCAACAACGGGGAGTAGCTATTGAGCTTAGGGGCATCAGTTCAAGGCACACCGGTGCGTTGTCCGAGTACGTGTGTGCCAAATAAGTAGCAGTTTTTATCCATGGGTCATCCCGCGGGAGCAAATCCAGTAGTCTAGCCTAGACCATGTTGCATGCCCGCCTGTATAAAAAGTGCCTTTTCTAGTGGCGGGGATGTACATGCCGCCAGACATCTATGAGGCCATGTTCAGTAAGCAGCTCGGAGAGGACAGGACAGGCGCTTGTGTAATGATGAGGTTGGGGTTTAGAGCGGTCCATAGTGGGACAGAGAGTGATATTAAGATCCCCACCCCATATGACGTGTAGAGCCTTTTTTAAGTATATGTCCCCATAATGTCGTGAAGTACGCCGTGTCAACTGAATTGGGGCCATAACTGCAAACCAAGGTGACAGACAGTGCGGCTAGAGTGCCCCAGAGTAAACAACTACGGCCAGAGGGATCACTATACGTGCCCCCCAACATGAACAGTGTGTTTTTCTTCACTAAAATAAGCGTGCCCTGTGAGTATGTTAAATAGGACGAGAATGCACGTACAGTGGCCAACCTTGAACCAAAGCATGATGGACATCTAGGGTCCATAGGCGTTTCCTGGAGCAGGGCTATTTGTGTGCGGTGTCTATCTAAATATGACAATATATGCCGTCTCTTACGAGTGTCCCGGAGGCCCCTGACGTTCCACGTGATCAGTTTAATACCGAGTGGAGTTGTCTGCATTGACATTTAAGTAGGAATAAAGCGTTACATTGACTACATTGATGCCCTAAGCGAAGTTGACCCATCACAGAATGATATATGCATCGATGTGTACTTTTTCAATATTGATTAAAACAATAAAAACAGTCCCCATCCCAATCCCTCCCTCTCAAAACATAGAGCTGCAATGTATTTTCCCAAAAGAAAAAACATTAGTACCCAAACCACCCACACCTACAACGGCACCCCAATTGTGCAGGCATGTTGCTGCCCACCCCGCAATCCCCCAAAAACTCGGCCATATCATCCTAACCGTTGTAGGCCAACTCAGCAACAGAAAGACAGAACAAAATACAACAGACGGAGGAAAGCTGCTTGGGGGATCTCCCATGGGGGGCAGAGGGCAGTAGTCCCTTCCCTTAGCCAACCTCTACCTGTATCTCAGCCCTTGGGTGTCAACACATATCAGGGTCAGAGCGGCATAGGGAGGAAGGGTGCTTAGCCGTGCATAAAAGTTTTTACCTTTACTCCTAGGCAACAGCAGATAATACAGAAACACAGTCAGCAAAATAGTCAATGTGTGTTTTCAAAAATATTTTTTTATTGCAGTCACTTATCTGGGTGTGGTGCTGAGCAGGCACGTCATTCCGGTCTTAGCTTGTAGTCTGGAGTGGCAGACACCCACCGGGACCAGCATGTCAGGTTGGCGGTAACTCGCTGTAGCATAGACATGGGTCAGGCGGGGCATCAGCATTCCATGATAGATGAACCAAATCAGGCACCTATCCATAACCATCTAAACGTTGGTTGGGGAAGGCAATCTGGAGGTTTGGCCTAAGTGTGGAGAACGTCTTGTGCTTTTTTTCAGAAAAT
Source organism: Lissotriton vulgaris (assembly GCF_964263255.1). NCBI lineage: Eukaryota > Metazoa > Chordata > Amphibia > Caudata > Salamandridae > Lissotriton > Lissotriton vulgaris. The sequence continues at coordinate 2,088,735,438 of NC_141689.1, read as the reverse complement.
CTTCAACCTGTTGCGGGTTGGTACAGATAATCTGCTTGCCATTGTGTGTGATTCCAAGTTTCGCAGGCTATAATAAAGCATACTCAATTTGGGTCTTTCGAAGTTTTTACTTCACAGAAAGGAATTTCCGGCGCGCCTCTTGAACCGCGAGAGTAAAGTCAGGATATATGGTGAAGGCATTCCCCTCAAATTGTAACAGCTTGCGTTCCCGGACTTTCTGGAGTGCGATGTCTTGATCGCTATAATTGAGCAGGGTTGTGATGGGTTGTGGGGTCTCTCCAGGGGTAGGTCGCGGGGCTAGGGAGCGATGTGCACGCTCGACCACCAAATGCAGCGAGAAGGGGTCTTCCCCAAAAGAGCTTTTAAGGAGGCGTTCAATATAATTTTCCATACGCCCGGTGTTCGTGCTCTCCAGTATGCCTAAAATGCGGACGTTGTTGTGACGGCTTCTGGCTTCAATGTCCTCATTCTTCTCCGCAATTACCTTCAACAGTTTGGCCATTTGAGCTACCTCCATCTGCATCCATTTGGATATTTGTCGCTCCGCCTCTTTTATCTGCCCATCATGCTTATCCACTTTTTGCACTAAAAAGTCTAATCTGTTGTTCATAGTGTCCATCTTCCCAGAGAGGTCCGAAATGCGGTATTTTACAGCCAGGAGTAGGGTTTTAACATCATCATCAGAAACCTGTGAAGATGACTGTGTTTGTTCCATAGTGTAGCTGTAGGCTCAGCGGAGGCAGACCTTGTTGCCACTTTTTTTTGTGTGTCAAATGTTAGTCGCAGTTGGTGGCCATCTGGTTTTCCCATTTCTCCTCGCCGGATCCAAAAGCCTGCTAGCAGTGCAAATATGTAGGTGCTTGCAGCCGAGTATATGGCAGGGATGAAAATCAGCGTCCAAGCCCACGGGAGAGAGAGCAGCCATCCAACAGAAATCACCCACAGTCAGCCTTCCGTTGTGTTATGATCTCATCAGGGCAGATTATAATGTGGAAAACGCTGCCCCAAGGTAGTTAGGGTAGTGTGGGCTCAGGTGTGTTGATAGGTCCACAAGCCAGGTAGGAGCGCCAAGCCGACACCCCCAAATACAGTCGTCAGTGTGTTTCCAAAGGCCGCCAAAACGCCCTCTGAGGGGCAAAGCAGCCATGTGGGTATGTGCAGATCAGGATTAGGTCCTCACCCTTAACAAGGACGGCGGGTCGTGCAGTATACAGCGGCTCGTAGTGGGATAGTCCCGGCACAAAGCCACAGCAGTGTGATTGTGTCATGAAGGCTCTGATGGCAGGTATAAAGAGGAGGGCCTCTGTAGGTGCGCGTTAAAATGTCCCCAAGCGCGTTGTACTAATGGATATGCCCGCAGTCTCACATGCTGGTAACTCGGCCACAGGAGAGTCCTCCATTCTGCATTAATCACGTGTCCCAGGATGTAGGAGGGGGTCGTCTGCACAGCGCAGTTCCAGCGCTATTGGGTGTTCCGGAAATGAATGTCCTCCACGCCGCGACAGTTTCAATATCCACTCCGGTGTTCTCAGGAGGGGAGGTCTGCAGTCATTTAAGGGGAGGCCTCTGGAATCCAGCCTCATGGGCAATGATGGGGCTCCAGTCCGAGCCGGGTCGCAGTGAGGCCTAATGCCACGTGTGAGGCCGCAGGGCTCGAGTGGCCACAGCGGCTGGCAAGGGTTGCAGCCTTAGCACCCGCAGCAAGTAACAGACCGCAGCGAGGTGTACAAGGCAGCGAGAGCCACAGTCCTCTCCCAGCAGGCAACGGAGAGTTCAGGAGACAGCTAGAGCACAGCAAGTCTCATGTAGCTGAGGTAGAAGGCAGGATAATTAACGGATAACGCGGCCAAGCTTCCAGAGCCTCACGGGTGTGCCGCCATCTTGGATGTGCGCCACCAAGCACCCCTGAATTACATATATCTTTGTCTGTCAATACAGGTGATTTTTTTTCTTGATAAACTACAGAGCCAGTGACAAACTGAGAATGTGATTTGTTAGACCTGTTAGTCCTAGGGTGGTCTTCTCCCAAACAGTTTGCCTTATCCTCCATTTTCATGCCAACCTTGCTTTTCTTGGCCTTAGATCTCTGTGCGTTTTAGCACTGCTAACCAGTTCTAAAGTGTGTGCTCTGCCTTTCAACAATATGGTGCCATTGGCTTACATCAATTGAATTATTGCACTAAGTCAAGCGTTGCTTAGTGTCCCCCTCTTGCACTCCTGTATGGTTATAATAACCTTTTTCAATTTCAAATAAAGTCCACAATTATTCACAGTTTCTTAATTCAAACAATTTTCTAGTTTATTTCGTATTTATAACATCGCTTGGATAATTTTCATGGATGCATACATCTTGCCAATTACTTATTGATATCACAGATATTCAATATGTCATCCCAATGCATTTCGGATCAAAGACCCTTCATCAGGAAACTATATTTCCTAAAAACAAATAATCAAAATCAAGCTTTTGGGCCCTTTGGTTCCATATCAGCAAAAAATTTTTTTTTAACTTTCACAACTTCAAAGTGCTGTCAATATGATAACTATACGAGGAATGTGACTCAGTGGTGGACAAACACTCTAAGTTTACTAGTGATATGGAGGTGCTCTTTTTGAACTGGTGCATAGTAGTCTAGGTAATTGAGGTTTTTTTTTGTGTTCCAACAGTGAAAAGGGTCGAAGGTGAATGAAAATACAATGTTAACAAGGTGTTCGATATTTAAATCGAAACTAGGATGACAGCGGTGCTTACAGTATAGTGTGGATAACCCACAGAGCTTAAACCGAGTGATCACAGAGCGTGACGGGCAGTTTGCATGCAGGTTATACTGTGGTAAATACTAAAAGCATACCTCAGTAATGCCAAATAAATTTACAAAGTAGTTTCCAAATCTTGTAGTCTGTAACAAAAATATTAGACCGTAAATTATCTTAAATGCCCGAAGGTCTCAGGTAAAATCCGAATACAGGCAAGGTGCACTCGAACGCTTACCAATTTAGTCACAATTCAGGCGGACGGCGTTTTCCGACCTACGTTCAAAAGATGTCAGTACGGGAAGCGTGCACGGATATTTAAAAAAAAAATCAGGAAGCATGTGGATCTAATGGACCTAGAAAGAGGACATAAAGTACGAGGGCAAAGTGATGAAAGCACCATGTTATAAGAGTGCATACTGCATAAGAAGATAAGGAAAGTTCTACTCAAAGTGCTTAGTGGTGTGTATGCGAGAATCCCTAAAGGACATACGGTGTTACCAATAGGACGAAAAACAACTATTGAAGGAGGGTCAAGGGGAGTATATTTATAGACCATCCAAGTTCAAAAACCCCTATTGGAACTATGAAGAACAAGAAGAACTTGAAGGTCTGAAAAAAGAAGCTAAGTCCTCAAGGTCCTCAATGAAAACAAACTACGCACTGATATTGCACTGAACCAGACCCAAATGGTCGATAGACACTAAATGTACGGTAGAAATCCTATCAGCCCACCCTCTTGGCGGAGCCTCGTCATGTAGGACATCTAGAACCAAATTGGTGTATCCATGCCCAGATGAATTGGCTAGATATCACACTGTTATGGTTCGCAAGATGGAAGTGTCCACGCCACTGGCGGTACCGGTACAGTGCAGTGCAGTGAAAAATGAGTGAGTGACATTAAAATGACGGTCAAGGCAAAAGAAAGATCCCTTTATTGTTATTCACCTGGACGTCATATTAAAAAAGGGTGCAAAACAGTGTGACAAAATCACTATCTACTTTGCTGTGTGGTTGATAAGGCCAACATGTTTCTGCCATCAGGTGAAACTACACCGGCATTCTTCAGGGCCACTAGTATAAAAAATGCTACTGCAAAGATACACTCTATTGATAGTGAAAAAAGTGAAAAAAGTGAAGTGTCAGACCAAAATAAGTCTGTCAACAGTGAATGTGGTCAATTGGACCATCCTACCGTATCCTCTTGAACCATGTGCTGATAGAGGATGCAGTCCCTGCAAACAAAGACAAAGAGAAATAAAAAATACTATTTGTTGTTCTCTAAACATGACAGACTAGCAGGGGCAGTCAGCCCTGGAAGAGACTATCATATCATGCAATGAAGACCAAACAAGATTTAGCTAGGCCAGTCAAATCTGTGACGGCCGATTGATTAATACAGGTTGCACATAGGGTAAACCACAGAGAATTCTGAATAAAGTTTAGACAAATAAATAGACTTACCCAGCAATGTGTGGGAGTCAAGCCTCACCTCACCCGGCAACGGCTCGGAGAATGAGGCCCCGCTCTATGCACAAAGACAATGAATAAATATACAGATAGACTGTCAGTGATCTGATCAGTATCCTCAACCATTAGTATGTATTCACAGTTGTGCATGCAAACGCTTGGTTGTAAGTTGCCCGATTTCCATACCTGGTTGAATTCTAGAAATCAATACCTCCACTTCACGATGGAATTCAGCAAAGAGCAGCTGCCATTTTTAGATCTTCTCATCTTCCCTGGAGAGGGAGGCTTACAAAGTCGACTTTACAAGAAACCCATGGCTCGTAACTCACTGCTATCGTACCGGAGTTTTCACCCGCAATCACTTCGTGGCAACTTACCGGTAGGTCAATTTCTGAGGGTTCGTAGAAATTGTTCCTCGAACACCTTGTATGAACAACACGCTAAAGAGCTATCGTCGAACCTGAAGGATTGTCACTACCCTAATCATCTGATACGTCGGGCGCACAAAAGAGCGTTCAACAATAATCGAGAGGCACTGATTGAACATCCACACAGTAAGACGCCTTCTGACAGGATCACGATGGTGCATACTTTCAGTACCCTATCTAATGTGGTCAAAAAAACGGTGCTGAAACACTGGAAGATCCTGAACACAGCATCTGGTGTAATACCCAGGCCCTTGTTTGCCTTCAAAAGAGGGCCCAGTATCAGGGATAGTCTGGTTCATACCAGGCCTAAGACCCAGAGAAGAGATACCACTACTACTCTTGACACCATTTGGAATACTGCTCCGGTCCGGGGGCATTACCCTTGCGGTGGTTGCACCGTTTGCCCCCAGACTCAGAAGACCCTTTCTATCGACATCGGAACACCCAGACCATGGAGACTGATCAACCACACAAACTGCAACTCTGAGAAATTGATCTATATGATCACGTGCCCTTGTGGTCTAGCATACATCGGACATACCACCAGAAAAGTTAAATTACGTATTAGTGAACACAAGAGCACGATACGTTGCAATAAACAGTCTACCTGCCTAACGAATCACTTTCTAGCTAAGAAACATAAAGCAGACGATTTGAGGTGGGTGGTCGTGGAACAACCTTTCATCCCTGCACACATCACAGATGTTTCACGGTTTTTGTTCATCAAGGAACAACGTTGGATGTTCAAATTAAAAACTGATGTGACAGGGTTGAATGACAATATCCCATGGGTGTCCATATGAACAGCTCATTTATCCTTTAGGGCACTGACCATAATATATTTTCCATTTACCGGAATCTGTGTCATTACTGTATGGCTCGTTGTCTTGAATACTACCTAGGACCACCCTTGCGAAATGAGCAATACATAGCCTGCTTAACAAAACATCTCTCTATGCCAGTCTTACCCCATGAATGGACTTTGGTAGATACAACACACACATGAGATGGTCCCATCTTCCTTTAGTCCATATTAGACATTTTACACCATGGTTGTTTTTACATGTGTCTAAGTTTTGCCTACATGATCAGTTATTCCTGTAGTGCCCCACACCTATATGGCTTTTGCATACATTAGCGACTAAGACATGCTCCCTTCTACATCTCTACTTCGAAATTGCTACACATTTCTAACATTTCTTGGATCCTGTGCTTAACTGGTCCTGCAGTGCCCCGTGTTCCTGTCTGTACCATCACAGGTGCAGTCACTAGTCAAACGCTAGTCTATTATGCACTAGGAGCATCTGTTCATGATTTGTGTTTATTCTCGCAAGCGCCGATTCTTGACTAAAACACTAGCTTATAACGCGCATGCACCATGGGTACACAAACACACATTAAACAACACGCAGGCGCTATGCCGAGAACGCTTACATCCCTGCTCTGCGCATGCTCCGGCTTTGAACCACGTTGATAATACAAGTGGTCTACCGGCGCGCATGCGCAGTGGCTAGGATTCCCGCATTGGAGGACCGGCATCGGCCTACCAGGTGAGCCGAATGAACGGAACCTCCACCAATTACGGGGGGTATTTTAATGCGCCTCTCACCTCTCCTCGTTGCCTCCCCTTCGGCTTTGGATCTTGCCGAGAGGTACCGATGGAGAGGTGAGTTGTTTCGACGTTGTCTGCCACACGTTGGCTCGATTTCGTTTTACTTCTGTCTGTTGGCATATAATGGAGCTGTTCGCTCGGCCGGTTCGGTGCTCTGGCCTATAGATACTTACTTAGAGGGGTAATGTTTAATACTAGTTAAGTTTCAGGGTAGATTATCCCTGAAGAATAGGCTGCAGCATAGAGCCAGCTGAGCCATCTCTCTCATTTCAGTCAATTTTGTACAGCATTTCAAACAGAATATCAAGATAGCTTTTGGGTTGAAAATGCTTGTTAACATTATGAGGGGTGTAATGCTATGAACACTCCATCTTCCTTGTCAGTTATAACCTCCACATTCAACATTTGATGCTATACCTACCTCTTTTCTCCATGGTACTGTGATCATTGTGGGCAACTTACAACCAAGCGTTTGCATGCACAACTGTGAATACATACTAATGGTTGAGGATACTGATCAGATCACTGACAGTCTATCTGTATATTTATTCATTGTCTTTGTGCATAGAGCGGGGCCTCATTCTCCAAACCGTTGCCGGGTGAGGTGAGGCTTGACTCCCACACATTGCTGGGTAAGTCTATTTATTTGTCTAAACTTTATTCAGAATTCTCTGTGGTTTACCCTATGTGCAACCTGTATTAATCAATCGGCCGTCACAGATTTGACTGGCCTAGCTAAATCTTGTTTGGTCTTCATTGCATGATATGATAGTCTCTTCCAGGGCTGACTGCCCCTGGTAGTCTGTCATGTTTAGAGAACAACAAATAGTATTTTTTATTTCTCTTTGTCTTTGTTTGCAGGGACTGCATCCTCTATCAGCACATGGTTCAAGAGGATATGGTAGGACGGTCCAATTGACCACATTCACTGTTGACAGACTTATTTTGGTCTGACACTTCACTTTTTTCACTTTTTTCACTATCAATAGAGTGTATCTTTGCAGTAGCATTTTTTATACTAGTGACCCTGAAGAATGCCGGTGCAGTTTCACCTGATGGCAGAAACATGTTGGCCTTATCAACCACACAGCAAAGTAGACAGTGATTTTGTCACACTGTTTTGCACCCTTTTTTAATATGACGTCCAGGTGAATAACAATAAAGGGATCTTTCTTTTGCCTTGACCGTCATTTTAATGTCACTCACTCATTTTTCACTGCACTGCACTGTACCAGTACCGCCAGTGGCGTGGACACTTCCATCTTGCGAACCATAACAGTGTGATATCTAGCCAATTCATCTGGGCATGGATACACCAATTTGGTTCTAGATGTCCTACATGACGAGGCTCCGCCAAGAGGGTGGGCTGATAGGATTTCTACCGTACATTTAGTGTCTATCGACCATTTGGGTCTGGTTCAGTGCAATATCAGTGCGTAGTTTGTTTTCATTGAGGACCTTGAGGACTTAGCTTCTTTTTTCAGACCTTCAAGTTCTTCTTGTTCTTCATAGTTACCAATATGACACCAAATAAAACTAAAGTTTCAAATAGATACAATTTGTATTACCCATAACCTATGTAGGCCAGGATACACATGGTGTGCAACCCGGTGATTTTTCATGAGTGTAATTTATGGCCAGCGCCATCTTGAGTGAGTGAATGTCTGTGAATTTGATAGCACAACAGTAAGAAAGATGAAACAAACTGTATACAATTCTAATCTTGCTGTGTGTTCAAAAAAGAAACAATTCATAAAATAAATGGAATAAATCCGACTTCTGTGCGATATACAATTCTGATGCTGTATAAGTAATAAGGACCTAATTGCATCAGGCAGGAGACAGACAAAATTAAGCAATCTTTGGCTTAAAAAAGTGGGTCTCCCGCCTAAATCTTGTCTATTGGCATGTATGCCTCCCTTGCTATAGTGCCATTGCTCATGGACAAAGACTGGTTTAAGGATGTGAATCTGTACTTAAAGACCCCACCAGTGAGGGCTTCACTGAGAGTCCTATAAGAGAGAATAAGGGACCCGAGAGACATGCCATAAAGCATGACCTTTATGCAGGAATAGAGAACTTAGGGAAAAACTAGAGAGAGTGTTTGTTAAATAACGTTATATGAATAACCAGTGACCAAACTGAGTACTGAGCCACTATCTAAACAGTTTCTAGCAACGAAAATTACTATATTTCAGAGACACATTTTGGAACCCCCTTCTGTAAAAAACAGTTGTGTAACTGGCCCATTCCAATGTGAATCCTGTTGTCTTCATTGATTCATGTGTGAAAGGTAACATGCACAATGTAATGCTTTGCATCTTATGATCCTTCTTTGAATGAGTGTAATAAAAGGTTGGACAACATTTACATTGAGAATGAACAATTCGAGGTAGGATCCTGATCAACTGGTTATATGTTCCTTTGATCAATACATAGAGGTAAAAAGTAAAGAGTAACTTCCACACAAGAGCTTTAATTGTTTTAAAAAAATTAAGAATCGGGCATTAGCTAAGTCAAAGTGTGACTATTTTAATAAGGAAACCTGCATGTTTATGAGTATGTGAACAACTGAGGTAACCACTGCCAATATACAGAAAGCACTGAGGTAATATAAATTTTTATGCTCAATTGTGTCCCCTACTACGTACCCCAACGTCTCCATGTACGAGTTAAAGTGCATGTAACTTCCCTCCTGTGCCAGCTATGAAGACGCAAATACATTTGCGTCCAACGTTAACATGTCCTCTTTCAGATCCGCCATGAATGGATCACTAATTCAGTTCCTAATTATGCCGTGCCACCGTCTTTACATGGTGCACTTTCATGTTTTCATGGCTCTGGCGAAGGCCTGCCATCGAGCCTTTTCCTGATTTCTGCCATCAAGCTCATTTCTGTTTTCTGCCTCTGAAAACGGCAGCCCCCACCTGCATCTCTGAACTCTGCCTTCCTTCCTGCCAAGCAGCGCGGGGCCTGGCTCAGTCCGGCCTGCCTGCCAAGATGGTATTTTGCCTTTATGTTATCAGTTCTGCTCCGTGAATCCACATTCCTAGCTAACGAGTAGGATAAACATATCCTGCCTGCAATAGATACAGTCCAGTCTTTCCGTCTCCATGCAAGTGTATTACTGTACCAATTTCCATAGAAAACTCCAGTTACTTAAAGAAATATATGCATCTCCTAGCCTTAGTGACAAGTAACCTCTGTCCCGATAGCCTTTAGTTTCCAGCAACATGTACTCCAAACACAAGATACCAGATATGATTTAGGAACAAGTTGATCTGACCCACCAGACTTCTGTCTCTCCCCTCTAAGGCTAAATGTCAAGTCCCCTGCACCCTCCTGTTTACGTCAGTCACACGTCATGCTGCTGCGCACGCATCCTTGCTACAGATTCCTGCTGACACTGCAAGATTTCATTATGTATCCACCCACTTATGACATTTCATGTGACGTTGTCTGGCACCCACCTCCGTGTACGCCCTAGTGCACGCCTTCTGATTACGTATTGCTACGCACATGTTTCCTATCTCGCTTCTCTCAGCTGTTACGCCTTCTGCATGAATGAACTATAAATATTGTACCTTGTTAATAAAGCATTGCTCTGTCCCTTCCTGAACCCCAGTGGTGAAAGGAACATGATATCCTGGTCCGGACCATACAATTCCATTTTATGGAATAAAACCCCTTAAAACTCAGATGCCACGGACTCTGTGTCTCTTATTTTGATTAAGCTATTTTATTGAACTTTACTGCATAGAAATTAAGTACCAGGTAATTTTATTTACCACATAAATTGGCACCCCAGATGGGACCCTCCCCCACCTTACGCGCCGGCGGTGCGTTGCAGGCCTAGTCCCCTGCCACAGCCGGACGGACACTCATGCGCATCTGCAGGATTTCCTGTATCTCCCTCAGGCCAACGGAGGTGACTGAGACTGCGATCGACACCCAGACGAGGCGGTGAGGAGTGCGGAGGATCCCAACCCGAGTCCAGCCGAGAGTGCAAGGTCCGAGGTGTCTTGAGGCCCACCAGTTCCGAAGTTCCGAAGTATCTACGTCGCGAGTCCAGTCCAGTCCAGGGTTCAGTCCAGTCCAGTCCAGTTTCTGAGGCCTTCCGTTTTCTGTGCTTCCCGGTGAGTACCGTTGCTGGGGGAGTATCTAGACGGGTGTGTTACTATACATCCGGTAAAGATGGGTTTGGGTACACAGATCCAGTCTGCACTGTTTAGCAGTGTATCTGCACTGTTTGGCGGTGTATCTGTACTGTTTAGCAGTATATCAAGAAGTATTTTAGTGAGTATTTTCGTTATAGAAATCAAGTATAGTCAATATATGTATAGGATTTTTGTGATTAATGTCGTGGTATGAGTGACTGTTTGATATATGTTACTGTGTTCTTTTATGTAATAATTGTGTTCAAAATTCAAGTAAAAGTCTAGTCAAAAATATTACGATGCCACTGTTCAGTAAATTAAGACAGATAGGAACTAGAAAAGGGATTCTAGAAGAAGCAGTGCCTGTTCCACCTAGGGACACTCCAGGGCACTTTATGTACCACAAACATGGCTTAGATGCCATACTGTACTTAGACTTGTGGGTGGACTACACCAAGGAGTTAGAAGAGAAATATAGATGGCCTGTTTCAGGAACATGGGATGCCGAGTGCATCATGAGAGTAGAAGAAGCTCTATGGAAAAAGAAATCAAGACCCTCACAGAAAGATGCCATTGAGTTATGGCGCAAAGAGTCACATAGGAGAACAGAGAAAGAAATTCATCAAACAGAGAGAACTAGACAAGGTCAAGGCAGAACAGGCTGATAGAAAGAAATGCCGTTGTTACTGGTCCTCTCAGAAGAACTAGCTAAAGTGACCCCCTCAGAAACACCCCGTAGGTCACGAGCGCCACCACCTGTACCCTTTAGAGTATGTAGAAAGAAGCAATTCCCCACTGTATATACGATCCAGAACCAGGAAAGGGCTCAATGCTCGTGATTTCACTAAGACTAGGAAGATTTGTGTAGTTTCTTGTAAATAGCTCCTTGTAATATGGCTTGTGAGGAGCATATTCTCATTTAGACTTGTTGTGTTCCTTGTGCATTTCGCCTTGTAAATATGCCTTGTGAAGAGCATGTCATTTTTGGACTTGTTGACTTTCTTGTAAATATGGCTTGTGAATAGCGCCATGTGGATATGGCTTGTACAGAGCATGTTATCATTACGTCAGTCAGGAGAGAGCTGGATCTCTTTCAAGTGCTTGGAGAAAATGTTTTGAATACGGGTTAATTTCTTGGATTGAGAAGGCAGTATTTGTTTTGACAAGGTGTTGAGGAATTTTAGCGTTTTTTTGGGGGGGGGGGCGTGTTTTTGAGCGGAAATTCGTACCCGTTCCAGTGGAGGGATTTGGTTGCTTTTTGGTGAGGATTTAGGGAATAGCTTGAACTACTGTGATGCAAAGTTTGAAAAGGATCCGAGCTGTGGAAGTGGTGGAAAAAGCATGTTTTGTGCGGGGGTGCGATTTGCCATGTTATCCAATGGGCGTATTCAGTTTGCAGATTGAATGGTAAAATGTTGCATGGAGGGTAAAGGAGTGTTTTTGTGAAGGGTTTTGTCTTGGAATACTTGATATAATGTGTTTTAGCTCAGAAGACGGTAAAGTTGTAAATAGACCAGTCGAATTGAGATAAGGGTTTTGCACAGAGGGTGCTTAGATGTTTTCAGGGTTTACAGGATAATATAAATCAGACCCTTCATAGAATGCGTTTTTATTAGTGTAAATGAACAGTGTGTTTTTTAAATAGGAATGTTTCTACAGAATATTTTTTTCCCAATGTCTCCCCTACATTAGTTTAATTTGCATTTAGTTTTAAGACTGACCTATGTACTTTGACAGGCTGCTTCAATTGATGTGTGCAGAGAACAGTCCCCACTAAAATTAGAAAACATGGCCTTTTGAAAAAGTATGAATCCTGGCCCTCTTAATAGGTAGAATAGATAAGTTTGCACACTTACTTATGAAAATATTGGTTATGCAATGCAGAATTAAGGAGTTCGACATGTTATTTTCAAAAAAAAAAAAAGAGAGTAAAATATGGTGTGTTTCCATGCCATGAATGTTTTGTTTCCCTTGCAGCTAGTAGCAGTACAGAATTATTTTTAAAATGCTAGCATGTCACTCAGATACAGAAAAATATATGTCTTTATTAATTTACTTTTTAACACGTTTTAAAGATTTGCTTCAGTTAAAGTTAGAAAAGCTCTGGCCTGGGAAGAGATATGTTATGACGTACAAGGAATGTGTTTTTAACCTTGAGACAGTCCGTCCGAGACCGAGACCGAGATGGCCTGGTTCCCAGTGCCTGTCTTGGCCATCCTCCAATTCTTTTCCGCGGACAATTATTGGCTGTTCTCCAGCTGAGCCAGGCAGCATTCTTTCTCTATGTTTATATAAGGGAGGGGTCAAGTTGCTCTCCCTCACAGTCAGTACTAAAAGCTTCATTGACTTCAGATAAGAGCATGCTTGCAAATGAATAGATTTTCCCTCAGTAGTGTAAACAGGATTGGCAGGAAGCTTTGCTCCTGCCATGAGATCAACATTTGGCAGTCATTCAATTTTAGATCGCAATGAAGCTCGGCTGCTACTTGATTATGCTTGGATCAGATTCAAGCTCCGAGCGCGAACATAATTCTAGAGGGAGGGGCTGTTTCTCAAAGGAGTATCGAGGCTCCAGCCTTCTGTCTATGACAAGTTTAGTTTGGGTTTATTCAAATACATTACCCAAGATCTAGAGTAGGATTTATTGTAATGTTGCAGAGGTTTTGGAAAGAGGTTCCCCAATATAAAATAGTGCTTTTGAATTGAGAAGTCATTTTTATTTATTTATTTATGTTAACATAATTATTTTTGCTGGATTTATGACAGTGATCCCTAGCATTTACAGTCAGACACTACAGACAGCTAGACGGTGTTTACATGCCTACCAACATAAACGTCATTCTAACTACAGCAGGATCTGAACCAGACTGTGACATTGCATCTCTGACAGTCTTGCACTTTCTGTGTAAAGCAAGTGGTGTACAACACTTGCTTTCCAAGGAGGGTATACAGCTAACACGGTAGACAGCTAACACAAGAATCATACAGCTCATTACTAGCCTGTCACAGCCCAGAACACAGAAGGAGGTACAAGCTTTTATAGGCCTCACTTCTTACTGCAGACAATGGATCCGTCAGTATGCATTTCTAGCCAAGCCACTTTTACAGTTGACAACACAGGAGGCAGCGTCATCGACTGTCCTCCCTTGGACTCAGGAACATACACAGGCTTTTGACGAATTAAGGAAAGCTTTATGTCAAGGACCAGTTTTAGCGACACCATGTTACAGCAAACCTTTTACACTTTTTGTCACAGAACGTGAGGGAACTGCATTATCAGTCCTCACTCAAGACCAAGCAGGGTCACACAAACCGTGTGCCTATTTTTCAAGTACATTGGATCCAGTAGCACAGGCCTTGCCTGCGTGTTTAAAATCAGTGGCAGCTACAGCTTTAGCAATCAGACAGAGTGATTCCATAGTGTTAGGACACCCTCTGACAGTACAAGTTCCACACTCAGTGGAAGTTCTTTTAAACAGAACCCAGACACAACACTTGACTATAGCACGATTGACAGGTTATGAATTGACATTATTTCAGCCACACATAGAAATCAGACGCTGTAACACATTAAATCCAGCTACACTTTTGCCATTAAATATGATAGACCCTTTGGCACATGATTGTGTCGAAGTCATTACCATCACGACGGAACTCAGACAAGACTTGACAGACACCGCATTACCAGATCCAGACCTGACACTTTATGTGGATGGTTCATGTATGAGAACAAGTACAGGAGAGTTAGTGGCTGCATATGCAGTAACAACAGAAACTGATGTCATAGAAACACATCATATTGACACCCTGTCAGCCCAAGCAGCAGAGCTCATTGCTCTGACCCAAGCCTGTATTCTAGCCAAGAACAAGAAAGTTAACATATATACAGATTCCCGTTATGCATTTGGAGTCGTACAAGACTTCGGTGTACTCTGACAAGAAAGAGGTTTCCTGACCTCACATGGGGCCAAGATCCAGCACGGTCCCCTCATTCAAGCTCTGTTAGAAGCAATACATTTGCCTACAGCAATAGCCATTATGAAGTGTAAAGCACATATTAAAGTCACTGACAACATTTCCCAGGGCAACGACCTGGCAGACCGAACAGCCAAGCTTACAGCACAGACTCACACACCTGACTTGACAAAGACAATAGTCCCGACGCCAACTCATTGCATGACAGTTAAGGATCCCGCCCTAGGTGTAATTGACATACAGACACATGCTGCACCAGACGAAATCAGGAAATGGACTGAACTAGGAGGGATCCAGACAGAATAGGGATGGATGACGAAGGGAAAAGCCACATGGTTTCTCCCCGACTCTATGGTTCAAGTTATTATTACCACAGCACATAGTCCTGCACATTTAGGAGAAAAGCCATGTTAGACAGTATTCAAAACCTTTGGTTCAATAAACATTTACGAGCAGCAGCAAAACAGAAAGTGCGTACTTGCCTGATCTGTTGTCAGTTCAACCCAGGTAAAGGCATTCCCGTAGAGCAAGGTGGATTTCATCCTCCTGACCATCATTTTGAAGTCCTCCAGATGGATTATATCCAAATAGACAGATGTAAAGGTTATAAGTATGTTTTAGTAGTGTGTGCACTAACCAGATGGACAGAAGCGTACCCAGTCCCAGATTATACTACAGCAAGCCTTGTAGAAAGCCATAATCAGACACTTAAAACGAAATTAGGGGTACGCCTATGCCTAAAATAAAATATCTGATGTTGACAATAACATGCTGACAGATTACCTAGCTTCCTTGATATCTGCACTACTCTCTCTTCATTCACAGGTTGCCTCCGCCTTCCCTGACAACACCCAAGTCCAGGAGCCTGCCATAGTCCCTGGAGATGTTATCTATGAGCGGAACTTTTGACCGATCAAGCCCCCTTAAGCCGCATTGGAGGACGCCGAAGCCTGTGCTACACACCACAAGGACTGCTATCCGGCTCGAAGGACGAAAAGGAAATTCTATGGACAATTTGGAACTTTCTCTTTGCCCAAATCTTTGATAACACCCAAAAGACTGCCTTGAAACTAGTGACTCAAAACCCCCTTTTCGAGAAAAACTCTGCATCAGGAGTATTAATCCAAATTACGGTCTAGCAAGTCAGACAGTTTAATTGTTTAAGTCCTCCCCTAGGTGAATCGGTTAAACCTGATTCTGACATGTACCCGTTAGACCCCAATAGAGAGAGAGATAGAAAGAAAGAGTTCAAGAAACGTACATACTGCAAATCACTGCGTAGTCACTGTATAGTGACATTGTTAATAATGTTTTTCCTAAGTCTTCTGATAATAGTTGCAAGTGTACTTCTCCCTATATATTACCCTATTTTCAAGCGTGAACAATCTGCTTACAATGTTTCTGCTGAACACACTTTTAGCGAGTTACCTCCACATGAACTCTCATACAGACTTGCGCTGCGCAACAACACTTTCATTAGTATGCTTCATCATTCCCATCAGACTAATAATGCTACAAATTGTTGGATATGTGGCCGACTCCCTCCCTATCAGAAGTACAAGGGAGTTCTGCCCCTCTTTCTGTACCCGTTCACACACAATGGCACCTGTGGTGCATGGTTTAGTCTAATTAATTCCGTAGATTCTGATTCCATAGTTTACCAAGGCAATTGGGTATGGGGAAATATGAACACTGTTCTGCACAAAGTATGTTTCCCTGACAAGGAGGGTCTTCCCAAAAGGACAGGGACCGATCTAGAAAACGAAGTATAAGGATTAGGTAACTTTACACTTAACCTCATGATTCTGAATGTTCAGTCCGAAGCCGAATCAGTCCTGCCCTTTATGTCAGTATTACCAGTTAAGGGTGAATTATGTGTCAGAAAGAATGGTTCAGTACACCTGGGTCATAGTCTACCTTTAAAGCTTCACGTCATTCCTACTTCATTTGTGGTCATACTGCATATATACGCTTACCTCTAGATTGGGATGGCACCTGTTACATTGCATTCCTTCTGCCACCTGTTTTTCTAGCCCCACCTGATTATAATAGGAACTCCCACCTAGTATATACTAGACACAAGAGAGTACTCCCGATTATACTGAAACAGCATGGGAGCAATACACAGACTTTTATAGAGGATTCTTCTTCTTCATAGGTACTGTCTCGAATAGTAAACTGATACGTAGATTGACCAGAACTCTTGAAGCTGTAGTGAATGAAACTACTTCCACCCTAGGTAACTTAACAGAGGAACAGTCTGCTATGAGACTCGTAGTTCTTCAAAATCGTCTTGTTCTTGACGTCATCCTGGCCGATAGGGGCGGGGCTTGTACCGTCATCCACTCGAGCTGTTGCGTTTTCATTCCAGACAACGCACCATCGGTTTACAAAGCCATCACTAGGCTTCACGAAATAGCTCATCTGATACATCAGAATCCAGGCTCTTGGACATGGTCCGGTTGGTTCTGGAATGTAATCTCTGCATGGGGATGGAAAGTACCGTCATTTCTAGGTATCATATTGCTCATAGTATTCAGTAGTTGCCTATGTTTACAATGTGGGCCATCGATTTGCGGATTGTGCGCCACATCCTGTATTCCACGTTCTAGTCCAAGTTCACGTTCTAGTTCCCGGTTAAAGAAAGAAGAACAAATGATGTTACACGAACAAATAGATGGATTAATGAAGATTGATATATCATGAAGGGTCCGTAGGGGACAAGGAGGGAATGAGGTAATATAAATTTTTATGCTCAATTGTGTCCCCTACTACGTACCCCAACGTCTCCATGTACGAGTTAAAGTGCATGTAACTTCCCTCCTGTGCCAGCTATGAAGACGCAAATACATTTGCGTCCAACGTTAACATGTCCTCTTTCAGATCCGCCATGAATGGATCACTAATTCAGTTCCTAATTATGCCGTGCCACCGTCTTTACATGGTGCACTTTCATGTTTTCATGGCTCTGGCGAAGGCCTGCCATCGAGCCTTTTCCTGATTTCTGCCATCAAGCTCATTTCTGTTTTCTGCCTCTGAAAACGGCAGCCCCCACCTGCATCTCTGAACTCTGCCTTCCTTCCTGCCAAGCAGCGCGGGGCCTGGCTCAGTCCGGCCTGCCTGCCAAGATGGTATTTTGCCTTTATGTTATCAGTTCTGCTCCGTGAATCCACATTCCTAGCTAACGAGTAGGATAAACATATCCTGCCTGCAATAGATACAGTCCAGTCTTTCCGTCTCCATGCAAGTGTATTACTGTACCAATTTCCATAGAAAACTCCAGTTACTTAAAGAAATATATGCATCTCCTAGCCTTAGTGACAAGTAACCTCTGTCCCGATAGCCTTTAGTTTCCAGCAACATGTACTCCAAACACAAGATACCAGATATGATTTAGGAACAAGTTGATCTGACCCACCAGACTTCTGTCTCTCCCCTCTAAGGCTAAATGTCAAGTCCCCTGCACCCTCCTGTTTACGTCAGTCACACGTCATGCTGCTGCGCACGCATCCTTGCTACAGATTCCTGCTGACACTGCAAGATTTCATTATGTATCCACCCACTTATGACATTTCATGTGACGTTGTCTGGCACCCACCTCCGTGTACGCCCTAGTGCACGCCTTCTGATTACGTATTGCTACGCACATGTTTCCTATCTCGCTTCTCTCAGCTGTTACGCCTTCTGCATGAATGAACTATAAATATTGTACCTTGTTAATAAAGCATTGCTCTGTCCCTTCCTGAACCCCAGTGGTGAAAGGAACATGATATCCTGGTCCGGACCATACAATTCCATTTTATGGAATAAAACCCCTTAAAACTCAGATGCCACGGACTCTGTGTCTCTTATTTTGATTAAGCTATTTTATTGAACTTTACTGCATAGAAATTAAGTACCAGGTAATTTTATTTACCACAGCACACTGATCTGTCAATGTTTAATTATCAATTAGAGATAAGGGGTCTGATCTATGTTCAATACAAAGAACACTTACCACTACTAATGAAGTACTATATAAGGGCAAAGGGTTCTAGGTCACCTAAAGTAATGACAGAACACATTGACGCTTACTACAAATGTCTTTTGAGTATGTTCCTCAAAAGAGAACATTAGTAGTCTGTTAAAGAAAACTTGGTAAAATGGTGGTAAACAGACCAAAAACAAGAAACGGCAGAATTCTGTTGGAGCTATCACACCCCTAAGACAAACATCTGCACACTGATGGCCAGAAAGTTTTGGAGCTGGAAGAAAAGGCAACTTGAGTGTTAGAGAAGGATAAGAGCATTTGAAGAACTGAGCCAGGAGAAGTAATATGAGTCTATTTAAAAATAGGTACAAGTGACCTCAGTAGTAAATGCCCATAAACCAACATTTGCTCAAATACTTGATTTAAAGAAAGAAGAAATGCAAATGGAAAGAGCACATACAGTAGGTCGTAAAATACAAATCACTAGTAAGCATCCCAGAGATATTGTGCCAAAGAGAAATTATACTGGCCAAAGGAGGATCCCGGCTGAAGAAAAAACCCTCCTACTGCCAGATTTAGCACTCATGAGACTGTCCAAATAGAAATTCTTCATGCTACTGCTTGACAACCTTGCAAAAAGAGAGATTTGCTTTGGACGGATATTTCTTACAGGATACAGTTCCAACTAAATGCAGAGAATCCTCATACATCAACAGCAGATGAAGGGCAGCAACCAGCCGTTGTCTGTGCAGGTAACAGTGGTGGGGCGGTGGGGCTGGGTAAGGGGGATTTCAAGGGACGATGCAGAGGGAAATTTAAATAAAAAGTCAATTTTCCTCAGCATCCTCCCTCGAACTCTCTCCTTACCCGGCCCCACAGCCCTAGCTCTGTTACCTGCATGGACCGCGGCTGCCAGCAACTTCCCTGTTTGTTGTGGAGTCAAGGTTATACACCAGTATCTACCCAGGGATGGAAAGCGCTTTTAAACTGAATTCACAACTATTGGAAACCCCAAAGACGGTGGAAGAAAAGAAGAAGGAGATCAAAGGACTGAAATACTGAGATTTGATCACCAGCCACAGCCAGTAAAACCATTTTACAAATTCCTCAGATTACAGACACATTTCTGATTGAGCCAGCAATTTCCATGAGATGCGACTGCTGCCTTTCTTTCTGTGTGAGATATATATGCTATATATTTGTGTTGTTCAACAAATGGTGAAACATCTCCCCACAATGATTAAAGTTGGGCCAAGACCTGGAACAGGTGATAACTGTGTGTCTTACCCGTTGGCTGCATGTCCTTCCTGGTGGATACTTCATAGCTTTTTTAAACCATAGGTTGTTTTTTCTGTTGTATAATCTTTTTCTGACTTACTTATTTTTGCTGGAAGTGTGGTTAGGGTTATGGGAACAGGAACTTTTCAAAAGGTATGCACTTGTGAAATGGAAAAAAGGGTACTCAATGATGATGTCTGAACCCTATGGAATACATTTTCAAAGACCTGACATTTAATTAAAGGGATACATTCCCCAACAATATGGTTGGGAGTGTACTAACAATTGGAAGGATTCAATGACAAAATAGTTTTATTATAGGCAAAAAAGCGATGCAGGGACAATTAATTTAAGTCATTAAACTACCATGTTCAATAGATTGGCTGACATGAATGTTTGTGGAGTGCTTATTAGAAATATATTTTGAGTTGTGATTTTGGGAACATTATTAAGTAGAAAAGCTAAATATGTATGTGACAAATGCCTTGGATTGAAAGTTCTCACGTTTGTGTCCATTTATGTTCAGAACCAATGCCAAGATTCATTCATTCAGAAAGTGCTGGGAAAGCTACAGGGCTCTGCAGAAGTAAAAGTTATAATGAGATTGAATTTAGTCAGGGGATGGGAAAAGATTTATGTAGGTCTGAACCTGGAAAAATATAATATGGAATTACGTCAGCTGACACTGTAGAGTTGAAAGGTGAGATGGGGACTGATAGATGTGTGGGGACTGTTTCAGGTGAGAGCAAAATACTTTAGTTCTGCTCCTGTATACACCACTTGTACTCTAGAATTGATAAGCTGTTCACTTTTACACCATAGTATGTATGGTGAAATTGGTAGACATGAGATCCAGTACCTTATCGGACCATGTCAAGGTGGAGATCTTCCTTACATGGATCAACACAGGCCTTGGAGACTGAATGTGGTACTTGGGATGATACCTTTTACAAGATGGAGTGCAAAGATCCTCAGAAACGAACGACGCACCAGCCACATTACAAGAGACCCTATGAGATGCTTTGAAAGATGTTGGGAGATGAAAGATTATTGCTTTAGCAGGGGCTGAGGAAAAAAATAGAACAATAGGTCAGCTTAAATCAGATGGTAAGGAAATTAAACCCAGTCATAAACATACAGGATCTAGTTCTTACCAGGGAAGATTTATGTCCATAAGGGGATAATTTACAGGTGAGCAAGTGAAGAAAAGAAAATTCTGAGTTTTTTGTTGTAGAATATATGAATTTGGAAGCGGAGCTCATAGTTTGTTCCCCAGACCTATGAAAGCAACACAGACCAGATATATTATACAGAATCTTGGTATTCAGATACCTACAACAGTGATATGGTGTTTGGAGACTAGGAAAAGAGAGGCATGTTTAGAGACTTCTATGGAGAAATATAAACTAGTGGGGAGGTAAAAGATAATGACCATAGCAACGTTTTGAAGGAACAACAGCTCCCTGTAGTTTAAGAGGAGCAAAAAACATCACTTACTACCCTGTTATGTTATGGAGCCAGAGGTATCATCAGCTAATATTAACCCTTTCGATGCTGATGACGAGCTCAGCTCGTCATCACCCACGGGTGGCGTGTGCTGATGACGAGCTGAGCTCGTCATGTAACGCAGCTTTTAAAAAAAAGACGCACAGCGCGAAAATCGCTGCAGCAGCGATGCGGTTAAAGAATTAAAATGTGTGTCACTAGGCCTAGATGGGTTACCTTGAAAATTTTATAAAACTTTCTCTGATAACATAACACCTACATTATCACAACTATTTCAGTTTATAGCTGTCCATGTGTGACACAAATAAGTGGTGCTGCTGAAGCCAGGTAAGGACAGTAAATGTTGTAAAGCATATATACCTTTAGTGTTGCTTAATCTTGACAATAAATTGTACATTAAGATTCTGGTGAATAAACTATGTCCCATCCACTAGGATATTATTCATGAAGACTGTAAGCAACTGAATTCTTTTTTGGGGTGGGTGTCTATTCGCAAAACTTTTCAGGGAGAATCCTCAAAGTCGCTTAATTAACCAGAGCTCAAAAGCCTTGCAGATATAACACAGAGCAGAGAGACTTAACTTAGAGCAATGTGTAAAGATTTTATGGAGTGCTAAATCAGTAATAAAGTCAAAAAGTAAAACAATAGATTTAGGAACTAGAGTTAAAAGTTTATAAACAAAATGACACCAAAATGATAAATATCTAATAAGGGGAGGCAGTGATATGACTTTTTAAAGATGTAAGGGAAAATAGCAACAAAAAGCACAAAGCACCAATGATAGCCTATGGTTGTGGTGGACCAGGACCTAGGAGAATTGTCAGGCTGACCGCGATACAGAGAGGTTGAAAACACCAACCATGTTTGTCTCAGTCAAAGAGTTTATCTTCCAACTTAGTCTCTCAAGTCCCTATCCACCCCAGAGGTCCACCTCTAAAGCCCCCCAGGACTTCAAGGGAGGCATATAGACACTCACAGGCAGAGGACAACACCTTGGTTTAGTCCAGATCCAGTTGCCACTGATCAGTTGAGTACTTTTAGCAAAAGGCCTCTTGCAGCTTGTTGTCAACCAGCTGACCCTTGACAAACAGTTATTTCATCTGAGCACAAGAGAGAGCAAATAGTCCTTCAGGGCTCATCTCAGGTCAGAGACAGCAGGTCCAGTCCTCTTCTGATCTTACTCAGGTCCAGAGAGTGCTCCGAAGTGGATACCTGGAGGTGCCACAATAATGTCTGGCACTAGCTAGTGTGTGTGGGTGACTCCTGGCTTCTCCATACACAGTGGGGTAACTATTTCCAGGGACATCCCTGCCTACTTTATTTCAGTGATTTGTGCTTGCCTTACTGCAAACAGGCCCCAAATGCCATGTGCCAGGCCATTTTCAAGATGGCGCAAATCTTCAGCTACATTAAACATAGGCTCTGCGAGCGTGTGTATGGGCAGTGTACTGTGGTAATCTTAGTGCCCTGACTATGTATCAAGAGAGAGAGAGAGGACCAGAAAGCTAGTCCTTATCCCTGGGGTTATATGTATTTAATCAAAAAGAGACTAGCTTGTGCATTAGGACAAAGGTTTTAGGGACTCAGGTATGTTTTGTCATAGGAGGAAAGAGCACCTGTTTGGTGTGCTCATGAAGCCCTCACCCACCAACCTAGTTGGTGGCATGCTTCATCATCGGGCCCACCCAGTGACACCTAGCGTGTCCCGGGTGTGCTTCGACACCTGGTTACAGCGGAGCAGGTATGTGGCAGAGTGTTCGGTGAAGAGTGTTGTGAAAGTGATGTTAAAACGGCTTGGCGATGGTCCCAGTACCCGAAGGTGGATTAGACTTTAATACCTGGGCCACCGTCAGCGGTTACAAATAAGGCTGTAGGACGTTGGAGGTGAGTTACGACCTCTCACATCCATGGTGAGTCAACATGTTTCAGCCAGTGCCTTATGAATATGCTGGCTTTCTTCAGGACTAAAATAAAAGATGTGTGTGTGATTAAACTAGTGGGTGTGTAATTCAGACTATGTGTATACACGCCCTAAAGTGTTTATCTATGTGTGAGAGGGGAATTCCCTTCTCAAAACACCTGTACACGTAACATATAAACAAAGACAAAACACATAGGAGAAAAGAAGAGTCACTTGAATGTATTGCATTATATACATCTGACTGCCGGCTCTGTAGCGAGATGGGTGCAGGCTATAGGCGGCTGTTAGTGTAATGGTATTGGTGGTACCATTAGGGTGAAGTTCGCACATATAGTTCGGGGGTGGGAGTGGCTAAAACACGATATATACAACCAAAGTGCATATATGTGAAGAATGGGCGCAAGGTGGTATCTTACACTAGTTCAAGCAGTATTATGCTCCAAGGTTGCAAAGAGGCAGGGGTTTCCCTGTAGGAAAGAAAGGTTTTGGCCACTTGGATTAGGAGACCTGTAAGGGAGAAAAGGTAGCGCTTACCAGTGATTGCGTTGGTTGCTCAGTCATACTCACAGCTTTTCTGGATAGGACCTGTTCTGGACCTGTAGTGCCTCCTCTGCATACCGGTGAGGAGTGTCCGCTAGCGCTGCGCGTTTTATACCTGGTGTAATTGGCTAAGTGCTTGCAGCTGCATGAAGGAGGAAATGGTAAAGAGACTCAAACTGTAGAGTCCTAGTGCTCGCTGGGGCGCCCAGGTATGCGCTGTTACACGCGAGTCGCGTTCGCGCATGCGTGCCACCAGCGATAATGAGTCTGGCCTTCGCGCATGCGCATAGCGAGTCGCACGCGCGGGAGAGTGTCATGACTCCGCGCGTGCGCATTGCGCATGTGTCCTTTCTATTATGTTCGAAGGGAAAGAGCTGTAACGGGTTGTAGGCGCTGGCAGCGGGCAAAAAGTCCTGCAGGCGCCTTGAGATTCTCTTTAAGGAGAATGTACTTGGGCAATCACGTTATGGAATACATAAGTGTCAAAGATGTTGGCAGGCAAATGTACTTAGGCAATCACGTTATGGGCGCCCCAGCGAGCACTATGACTCAACAGTTTGAGTCTCTTTACCATTTCCTCCTTCATGCAGCTGCAAGCACTTAGCCAATTACACCAGGTATAAAACGCGCAGCGCTACCGGACACTCCTCACCGGTATGCAGAGGAGGCACTACAGGTCCAGAACAGGTCCTATCCAGAAAAGCTGTGAGTATGACTGAGCAACCAACGCAATCACTGGTAAGCGCTACCTTTTCTCCCTTACAGGTCTCCTAATCCAAGTGGCCAAAACCTTTCTTTCCTACAGGGAAACCCCTGCCTCTTTGCAACCTTGGAGCATAATACTGCTTGAACTAGCGTAAGATACCACCTTGCGCCCATTCTTCACATATATGCACTTTGGTTGTATTTATCGTGTTTTAGCCACTCCCACCCCCGAACTATATGTGCGAACTTCACCCTAATGGTACCACCAATACCATTACACTAACAGCCGTCTATAGCCTGCACCCATCTCGCTACAGAGCCGGCAGTCAGATGTATATAATGCAATACATTCAAGTGACTCTTCTTTTCTCCTATGTGTTTTGTCTTTGTTTATATGTTACGTGTACAGGTGTTTTGAGAAGGGAATCCCCCTCTCACACATAGATAAACACTTTAGGGCGTGTATACACATAGTCTGAATTACACACCCACTAGTTTAATCACACATGCATCTTTTATTTTAGTCCTGAAGAAAGCCAGCATATTCATAAGGCACTGGCTGAAACATGTTGACTCACCATGGATGTGAGAGGTCGTAACTCACCTCCAACGTCCTACAGCCTTATTTTTAACCGCTGACGGTGGCCCAGGTATTAAAGTCTAATCCACCTTCGGGTACTGGGACCATCACCAAGCCGTTTTAACATCACTTTCACAACACTCTTCACCGTACACTCAGCGAAATACCTGCTCCGCTGTAACCAGGCGTCGAAGCACATCCGGGACACGCTCGGTGTCACTGGGTGGGCCCGATGATGAAGCATGCCACCAACTAGGTTGGTGGGTGAGGGCTTCATGAGCACACCAAACAGGTGCTCTTTCCTCCAATGACAAAACATACCTGAGTCCCTAAAACCTTTGTCCTAATGCACAAGCTAGTCTCTTTTTGATTAAAATACATATAACCCCGGGGATAAGGACTAGCTTTCTAGTCCTCTCTCTCTCTCTTGATACATAGTCATATTGGCAGCGCGCAGCTGCGAGAGCATTCCGAGTACCATGGCGGAAAACCATGGTCTGACCTTCAATGAGAGTGATGTGGCAGACATACTTGCTGACCCGTCTTTCCAAGCAGACTTCAACATTTCCAGCACCATCGCACAAACCACTGATTGGGAGACCCTAACCGAAAAAAAGCGCAACAGAATACGCACCATTCTTCATGGGACAATCCTAACCCAGTATCTCAGAACCAACACGGCTCCAAGGGGACTTATAGTAACCAATGCCCCCAGAATCTTCCTTGATGACCCCACCTTCAGGAAGGACTGGGCCCAGATCGCCTGGCACTGCACCAGAGACTGGATGATACTGATTATCAAAACAGCGAAACGCCTATCAGATGCCATCCAGATTGAAATCCAGGCCACCGAAAGCCATTTCAAAGCCACCATCACGTCCTACAAGAAAAAACTTGATGACCAAAACAGAGAAATAAATGAATACAAAGATTACCTAACTCAGGCAAAAATCAAAAAATTTGACAAGGATCTCAAAAAATTCAGCTATGCCAAAGTGTACCCGTATTCAGAAGAGGACTACACACCGCAGGCGAAGGACACCAACATGTCCAACTCCTCAGGGGACGATAGCTCAATCTCCAGTGACTCCAGCACCGGCTCACAAAAACGAGGAGGAAGAGGCAGACGCGGACAACGCTGGCCCAACACCTGGCAAGGAGGACAACAAGGACACTTCTACGGCCTCCCGCCAAATTTTGGCCACATGCAAAACCCCTACTATGGTTTCCCTCCAATGTACCCCCCAGGACCCATGCCGCTATTTGCAGGCAACCAGGCACCGCACATTCCTTTTTTAGGACAGGGCCGAAGAACCCGGGGCCGAAGAAGATCATACCAACAACAACCACAAGTCCATTGGGCAGAAGAAGCGAACCCAGTGAGTTCGAATACACGCCAGAAGGCGAAAGAGGCAACACCAGGACCCAGCAAACACTAAGGCCCACTGACCAACCTTCATTGGTATTCAACCTATCCAGCACCGCCCTGTCTAACAAAGAACAGACAGTCCTGGAGAAAGGCCTGTCCTTTGTCCCCACCACCAGGCTCGACAAATTTAAATTACATGTGGAATTGGCTCAATTTTTCAGAAAACTCAAACTGAAATCCTACTTTGAAAAACCACCCCCCAAGTTTAACCCACCCAATGACAACCCCAATGTCACTGGACTCAAAGTTAAATCAACGTTTGTCCCACCTCCCTTTACCACTCCTCCTGAAATAACAACATTTGAGCAAGCTGTGTACAATGACATAGAAAACCTCAGCCCTATCAATGGTTTCAACAACTTATCCTGGGAAGACAGGAAAGCCATACAACGCCTACAAAATAACCCCACTATTGTCATAAAACCAGCTGACAAGGGGGGAGGCATTGTCCTACAGGACAAAACTGACTACGACGCAGATTGTCGCAGACTACTAAGTGACAACAGGAACTACCGCAGATTGGAAGATGACCCCACGGAAAGATTACGGACAACCATACATGCACTAGTCCAAAGGGCGGCTGATGCAGAACACATCTCCAAACAGGAGGCAGACTATTTATGCCCTGCACACACCAGGACCCCCTACTTCTACACAGCACCTAAGGTCCACAAGGGTATAACCCCTCCACCTGGCAGACCCATCGTGTCAGGTGTAAATTCCCTTTTGGAACCCCTATCACGCTACTGCGACTTCTTCCTGAACCCCTTAGTGCAAGGGACTCCCACTTACGTAAAAGACACCAAACACCTCCTACAGGTTATCAACAACATGGTCTTCAATAAGGATACACAACTATTGTAGGGTTGGACGTGGAGAGTCTGTACACCAGTCTCCCCCAGGATGCAACCCTGGCGGTACTTCATGACATCCTAATGGAATCACCCTGGCCATACCACACCCCGAGGGATTTCATATTAGCATGTGCAACCCTGGCTCTCAAAGAGAATTACTTTGAATATGAAGGCACCTTCTACCTGCAAACAAACGGAACATCCATGAGCAGCGTTTTCGCCCCAAGCGTGGCAGGATTGTATGTACACAACTTTGAACGCACCCACATTGCTACAGACACCAACCCTTTCTGCCATCATATCCTGAAGTGGCACAGGTATATAGATGACATTTTGGTCATCTGGCAGGGATCCCAGACTGACTAAGACAGATTCATGACCTGGCTCAACATAAGGGACCCATACCTGAGATTTACCAGCACAGCCAGTAACCAACGGCTTCCGTTCCTAGACCTGTACATCACAGTCAAGGACGGGTCCCTGTTCACTACAACCTATTACAAACCAACTGCGAGGAATTCTCTGCTCCACTTCACGAGCTTCCATCCCCGCCCGCTCCGTGAGAACTTACCATTCGGGCAGTTTCTACGCATACGTAGAAACTGCACCAGCATCACAGATTTCAAACAACAATCTGCAGATCTAGCCACCAAATTGGAAAACCGTGGATATCCGAAAGCCATCGTCCGCAAAACGCAGAAAAGGGCAAGAAATCAAAATCGTGATGCCTTACTTGAGAACGTCATTAAGGAAGACCAAGAACAACCCATCACTTGTGTCACCACCTACAACACAGCGTCCAATGAAGTAGCCAAGATCATCAAAAAACACTGGAGAATAATCAACTCTGGACAGAAGACATGGGATACCCCGAGATTTGCATACAAACGATGCAACAATCTCAAAGATCAATTGGTTAACACCCGACCCAGACCGCAATCAAAACAACTGACAAACACCATCCTGAACGCATGGGGCCTACCTAAGGTTACAGGACACTACCCGTGCAATGATTGCAGCGTGTGTCACCTTACGACACACACAAAGACTCTGGACCTGGAGCCCAATAAGATCTGGACCCAACGCAACCACACCAACTGTAACTCCCGCAACGTGATATATCTTATCACCTGCACGTGTGGCCTCCAATATGTTGGGATGACAACCCGCAAGATCAAAACCAGAATAACGGAGCACCGCAGTACCATAAGATGCAGAAAAAACATCAGCAAGCTAACCAACCATTTCATTACTCACTGCCATACTCCCAACGACCTACATTGGACGGTCATCGAGCAGATCCCAGAAAGCACCATTAACAACGACAAGATACTCCTAAGCAAGGAGCAGCGATGGATATACCGTCTATCTACGGCTACCCAGGGCCTTAACGACGCCATTCCTTGGAACTCCCTTGCGTGCCCATGACTTAAGTTCCAGCCTGGCAACCTACCAGTATTCCCCCCGCCCACCACGGGTTACTAATGAACCCTCTTGTAACATATCTGCCCCGAGATAGAGCCCCACAGTTCTCAGTGCTGTGTCCATGGTGCCGCCCATGATTATTTTAACAAACATTACCATGGCAATTTTGCCTGTCAACATCTTTTTACACTTATGTATTCCATAACGTGATTGCCTAAGTACATTTGCCTGCCAACATCTTTGACACTTATGTATTCCATAACGTGATTGCCCAAGTACATTCTCCTTAAAGAGAATCTCAAGGCGCCTGCAGGACTTTTTGCCCGCTGCCAGCGCCTACAACCCGTTACAGCTCTTTCCCTTCGAACATAATAGAAAGGACACATGCACACGCGCGGAGTCATGACTCTCTCCCGCGCGTGCGACTCGCTATGCGCATGCGCGAAGGCCAGACTCATTATTGCTGGTGGCACGCATGCGCGAACGCGACTTGCTTGTAACAGCGCATACCTGGGCACCCCAGCGAGCACTATGACTCAACAGTTTGAGTCTCTTTACCATTTCCTCCTTCATGCAGCTGCAAGCACTTAGCCAATTACACCAGGTATAAAACGCGGAGCGCTACCGGACACTCCTCACCGGTATGCAGAGGAGGCACTACAGGTCCAGAACAGGTCCTATCCAGAAAAGCTGTGAGTATGACTGAGCAACCAACGCAATCACTGGTAAGCGCTACCTTTTCTCCCTTACAGGTCTCCTAATCCAAGTGGCCAAAACCTTTCTTTCCTACAGGGAAACCCCTGCCTCTTTGCAACCTTGGAGCATAATACTGCTTGAACTAGCGTAAGATACCACCTTGCGCCCATTCTTCACATATATGCACTTGGGTTGTATTTATCGTGTTTTAGCCACTCCCACCCCCGAACTATATGTGCGAACTTCACCCTAATGGTACCACCAATACCATTACACTAACAGCCGCCTATAGCCTGCACCCATCTCGCTACAGAGCCGGCAGTCAGATGTATATAATGCAATACATTCAAGTGACTCTTCTTTTCTCCTATGTGTTTTGTCTTTGTTTATATGTTACGTGTACAGGTGTTTTGAGAAGGGAATCCCCCTCTCACACATAGATAAACACTTTAGGGCGTGTATACACATAGTCTGAATTACACACCCACTAGTTTAATCACACACACACATCTTTTATTTTAGTCCTGAAGAAAGCCAGCATATTCATAAGGCACTGGCTGAAACATGTTGACTCACCATGGATGTGAGAGGTCGTAACTCACCTCCAACGTCCTACAGCCTTATTTTTAACCGCTGACGGTGGCCCAGGTATTAAAGTCTAATCCACCTTCGGGTACTGGGACCATCGCCAAGCCGTTTTAACATCACTTTCACAACACTCTTCACCGTACACTCAGCGACATGCCTGCTCCGCTGTAACCAGGCGTCGAAGCACACCCGGGACACGCTAGGTGTCACTGGGTGGGCCCGATGATGAAGCATGCCACCAACTAGGTTGGTGGGTGAGGGCTTCATGAGCACACCAAACAGGTGCTCTTTCCTCCTATGACAAAAAATACCTGAGTCCCTAAAACCTTTGTCCAAATGCACAAGCTAGTCTCTTTTTGATTAAAATACATATAACCCCGGGGATAAGGACTAGCTTTCTGGTCCTCTCTCTCTCTCTTGATACATAGTCATATTGGCAGCGCGCAGCTGCGAGAGCATTCCGAGTACCATGGCAGAAAACCATGGTCTGACCTTCAATGAGAGTGATGTGGCAGACATACTTGCTGACCCGTCTTTCCAAGCAGACTTCAACATTTCCAGCACCATCGCACAAACCACTGATTGGGAGACCCTAACCGAAAAAAAGCGCAACAGAATACGCACCATTCTTCATGGGACAATCCTAACCCAGTATCTCAGAACCAACACGGCTCCAAGGGGACTTATAGTAAACAATGCCCCCAGAATCTTCCTTGATGACCCCACCTTCAGGAAGGACTGGGCCCAGATTGCCTCGCACTGCACCAGAGACTGGATGATACTGATTATCAAAACAGCGAAACGTCTATCAGATGCCATCCTGATTGAAATCCAGGCCACCGAAAGCCATTTCAAAGCCACCATCACGTCCTACAAGAAAAAACTTGATGACCAAAACAGAGAAATAAATAAATACAAAGATTACCTAACTCAGGCAAAAATCAAAAAATTTGACAAGGATCTCAAAAAATTCAGCTATGCCAAAGTGTACCCGTATTCAGAAGAGGACTACACACCGCAGGCGAAGGACTCCAACATGTCCAACTCCTCAGGGGACGATAGCTCAGTCTCCAGTGACTCCAGCACCGGCTCACAAAAACGAGGAGGAAGAGGCAGACGCGGACAACGCTGGCCCAACACCTGGCAAGGAGGACAACAAGGACACTTCTACGGCCTCCCGCCAAATTTTGGCCACATGCAAAACCCCTACTATGGTTTCCCTCCAATGTACCCCCCAGGACCCATGCCACTATTTGCAGGCAACCAGGCACCGCACATTCCTTTTTTAGGACAGGGCCGAAGAACCCGGGCCGAAGAAGATCATACCAACAACAACCTCAAGTCCACTGGGCAGAAGAAGAGAACCCAGTGAGTTCGAATACACGCCAGAAGGCGAAAGAGGCAACACCAGGACCCAGCAAACACTAAGGCCCACTGACCAACCTTCATTGGTATTCAACCTATCCAGCACCGCCCTGTCTAACAAAGAACAGAAAGTCCTGGAGAAAGGCCTGTCCTTTGTCCCCACCACCAGGCTCGACAAATTTAAATTACATGTGGAATTGGCTCAATTTTTCAGAAAACTCAAACTGAAATCCTACTTTGAAAAACCACCCCGGAGTTTAACCCACCCAATGACAACCCCAATGTCACTGGACTCAAAGTTAAATCCACGTTTGTCCCACCTCCCTCTACCACTCCTCCTGAAATAACAACATTTGAGCAAGCTGTGTACAATGACATAGAAAACCTCAGCCCTACCAATGGTTTCAACAACTTATCCTGGGAAGACAGGAAAGCCATACAACGCCTACAAAATAACCCCACTATTGTCATAAAACCAGCTGACAGGGGGGGAGGCATTGTCCTACAGGACAAAACTGACTACGACGCAGAGTGTCGCAGACTACTAAGTGACAACAGGAACTACCGTAGATTGGAAGATGACCCCACGGAAAGATTACGGACAACCATACATGCACTAGTCCAAAGGGTGGCTGATGCAGAACACATCTCCAAACAGGAGGCAGACTATTTATGCCCTGCACACACCAGGACCCCCTACTTCTACACAGTACCTAAGGTCCACAAGGGTATAACCCTTCCACCTGGCAGACCCATCGTGTCAGGTGTAAATTCCCTTTTGGAACCCCTATCACGCTACTGCGACTTCTTCCTGAACCCCTTAGTGCAAGGGACTCCCACTTACGTAAAAGACACCAAACACCTCCTACAGGTTATCAACAACATGGTCTTCAATAAGGATACACAACTATTGGTAGGGTTGGACGTGGAGAGTCTGTACACCAGTCTCCCCCAGGATGCAACCCTGGCAGTACTTCATGACATCCTAATGGAATCACCCTGGCCATACCACACCCCGAGGGATTTCATATTAGCATGTGCAACCCTGGCTCTCAAAGAGAATTACTTTGAATGTGAAGGCACCTTCTACCTGCAAACGAACGGAACATCCATGGGCAGCGTTTTCGCCCCAAGCGTGGCAGGATTGTATGTACACAACTTTGAACGCACCCACATTGCTACAGACACCAACCCTTTCTGCCATCATATCCTGAAGTGGCACAGGTATATAGATGACATTTTGGTCATCTGGCAGGGATCCCAGACTGACTTGGACAGATTCATGACCTGGCTCAACATAAGGGACCCATACCTGAGATTTACCAGCACAGCCAGTAACCAACGGCTTCCGTTCCTAGACCTGGACATCACAGTCAAGGACGGGTCCCTGGTCACTACAACCTATTACAAACCAACTGCGAGGAATTCTCTGCTCCACTTCACGAGCTTCCATCCCCGCCCGCTCCGTGAGAACTTACCATTCGGGCAGTTTCTACGCATACGTAGAAACTGCACCAGCATCACAGATTTCAAACAACAATCTGCAGATCTAGCCACCAAATTGGAAAACCGTGGATATCCGAAAGCCATCGTCCGCAAAACACAGAAAAGGGCAAGAAATCAAAATCGTGATGCCTTACTTGAGAACGTCATTAAGGAAGACCAAGAACAACCCATCACTTGTGTCACCACCTACAACACAGCGTCCAACGAAGTAGCCAAGATCATCAAAAAACACTGGAGAATAATCAACTCTGGACAGAGGACATGGGATACCCCGAGATTTGCATACAAACGATGCAACAATCTCAAAGATCAATTGGTTAACACCCGACCCAGACCGCAATCAAAACAACTGACAAACACCATCCTGAACGCATGGGGCCTACCTAAGGTTACAGGACACTACCCGTGCAATGATTGCAGCGTGTGTCACCTTACGACACACACAAAGACTCTGGACCTGGACCCAACGCAACCACACCAACTGTAACTCGCGCAACGTGATATATCTTATCACCTGCACGTGTGGCCTCCGATATGTTGGGATGACAACCCGCAAGGTCAAAACCAGAATAACGGAGCACCGCAGTACCATAAGATGCAGAAAAAACATCAGCAAGCTAACCAACCATTTCATTACTTACTGCCATACTCCCAACGACCTACATTGGACGGTCATCGAGCAGATCCCAGAAAGCACCATTAACAATGACAAGATACTCCTAAGCAAGGAGCAGCGATGGATATACCGTCTATCTACGGCTACCCAGGGCCTTAACGACGCCATTCCTTGGAACTCCCTGGCGTGCCCATGACTTAAGTTCCAGCCTGGCAACCTACCAGTATTCCCCCCGCCCACCACGGATTACTAATGAACCCTCTTGTAACATATCTCCCCCGAGATAGAGCCCCACAGTTCTCAGTGCTGTGTCCATGGTGCCGCCCATGATTATTTTAACAAACATTACCATGGCAATTTTGCCTGTCAACATCTTTTTACACTTATGTATTCCATAACGTGATTGCCTAAGTACATTTGCCTGCCAACATCTTTGACACTTATGTATTCCATAACGTGATTGCCCAAGTACATTCTCCATAAAGAGAATCTCAAGGCGCCTGCAGGACTTTTTGCCCGCTGCCAGCGCCTACAACCCGTTACAGCTCTTTCCCTTCGAACATAATAGAAAGGACACATGCGCAATGCGCACGCGTGGAGTCATGACTCTCTCCCGCGCGTGCGACTCACTATGCGCATGCGCGAAGGCCAGACTCATTATCGCTGGTGGCACGCATGCGCGAACGCGACTCGCGTGTAACAGCGCATACCTGGGCGCCCCAGCGAGCACTATGACTTAACAGTTTGAGTCTCTTTACCATTTCCTCCTTCATGCAGCTGCAAGCACTTAGCCAATTACACCAGGTATAAAACGCGCAGCGCTAGCGGACACTCCTCACCGGTATGCAGAGGAGGCACTACAGGTCCAGAACAGGTCCTATCCAGAAAAGCTGTGAGTATGACTGAGCAACCAACGCAATCACTGGTAAGCGCTACCTTTTCTCCCTTACAGGTCTCCTAATCCAAGTGGCCAAAACCTTTCTTTCCTACAGGGAAACCCCTGCCTCTTTGCAACCTTGGAGCATAATACTGCTTGAACTAGCGTAAGATACCACCTTGCGCCCATTCTTCACATATATGCACTTTGGTTGTATTTCTCGTGTTTTAGCCACTCCCACCCCCGAACTATATGTGCGAACTTCACCCTAATGGTACCACCAATACCATTACACTAACAGCCGCCTATAGCCTGCACCCATCTCACTACAGAGCCGGCAGTCAGATGTATATAATGCAATACATTCAAGTGACTCTTCTTTTCTCCTATGTGTTTTGTCTTTGTTTATATGTTACGTGTACAGGTGTTTTGAGAAGGGAATCCCCCTCTCACACATAGATAAACACTTTAGGGCGTGTATACACATAGGGGCAGATTTATGTTAACTGGCGCATCCCCAGGGATGCGCCAGTTAACATGCGCCACAGTGCGCCACAGCTCCGCCAGCCATGGTGCGCCGCATTTATAATGCGGCGCACCATGGTGCAAAAACGGCACAAATGCGTGACGCATCTGTGCCGGAAATGTGGCGCATTGCTGGAGTTGCGTCGCAAACGCGACGCAGCTCCAGCAAGGCTCAGGGGTGCCCCATTTTAACAATGCTGCGTCAAGACCTACGCCTGCTTCAAGCAGGCGCAGGCTTTTGACGCAGCATTGGCTTAAAAGTGACTGAGTGAAATCTCATAGATTTCACTCAGCCACTTTTGCGAGGCGCACCTGCCCCGGAACGCCCACCCTGCGCCGGAACGCCCAGAAGCGGTGCAGGGCTTTACAACGTGACGCATCTGCCTAGATGCGTCACGTTGTAAATCGTTCGTAGGGATGCGCCACGTTTACGCCGCCTTGCGTGACGCAACAGCGGCGTAAACGTGGCGCAAGGGCCTCATAAATCTGCCCCTTAGTCTGAATTACACACCCACTAGTTTAATCACACACACATCTTTTATTTTAGTCCTGAAGAAAGCCAGCATATTCATAAGGCACTGGCTGAAACATGTTGACTCACCATGGATGTGAGAGGTCGTAACTCACCTCCAACGTCCTACAGCCTTATTTTTAACCGCTGACGGTGGCCCAGGTATTAAAGTCTAATCCACCTTCGGGTACTGGGACCATCGCCAAGCCGTTTTAACATCACTTTCACAACACTCTTCACCGTACACTCAGCGACATACCTGCTCCGCTGTAACCAGGCGTCGAAGCACACCCGGGACATGCTAGGTGTCACTGGGTGGGCCCGATGATGAAGCATGCCACCAACTAGGTTGGTGGGTGAGGGCTTCATGAGCACACCAAACAGGTGCTCTTTCCTCCTATGACAAAACATACCTGAGTCCCTAAAACCTTTGTCCTAATGCACAAGCTAGTCTCTTTTTGATTAAAATACAATCTTAGTGCCCTCCCACATCTAACACTAAAATCCAGTTTGGAGCAAGTACTGTACCCACAAGAAAACCTAGAGACAGAGGTCCGGTAGGACAAAAGCAGAGTCATTCAGTAACCAGAGAATGGTTACACAAGAATTTGCTTGGCATCCTCTTCTTGAACTTAAGTATTCCCAAAAGTGTTACATGCAAACCCAATAACAAAAGGCAGGTAGGACAAAGGTAGGGTCCTTTAGCAACCAGACAGGAGAGCCATAAGAATTGTCTTGGCATCCTGTTCTCTCCCTTTCAAGTGCGCCCAAAGTGCTATATGGGTGAACACAGAGACAGACATCTGGTAGGACAAAAGCATGGCCCTTAAGCAACCAAAAAGGTAATCCACAAGAATTGTTCTGGCATCCTGTTCTCTCCCTTTCAAGTGCACTTGAGGGCTTCATCTACAAGAAAATGATGCAGAATGGTGCCGCAAGCCATTTAGCTGTGCTGTGCTGCGTCATTTTCAAAGCACAGGGATGCATCGTATTAACAATAATATGATGCATCCCTGAGCCTTCCTCTGCACTGGTGCACAATTGTCTGCCATGCGCCAGTGCAGGCAGCCCTTGCATCATTTTGCAAGGGTGCCTGCGCCATGGGAATGATTGTTTTTGTGCAGTTCCTGCACAAAAATAATCATTAATGGCATTTCCCACTTTCTATGCATGCTGCAGAATGCAGCATGTATAGAAAGAGGAAAAAACGAGGAGAAATAAAAGTATTCCTCCAAATGCGCCATTCCTTCACCTGCCATGGTGAGGCGTAGAATTCACATGCATTCCCAGTGGTTGAGACATGTTCGCAAGTGTAGATCCATAATCAGGGAATATATATCCTCCGCTATAAGACATCCATTCAATGGCAACAACACCGACTAAGTGTGCCTCACTCTGGTTTCTCCATAACTGGTAGAAAATCTGGTGGCTTTTGATTTAAGAACATCTCACATGATACATACAGATATCAGGCTGAAATGTAATCCTCCCAACCTTGATTTCACCCAAACGTCCATTACCCCAGAGCCAAGTGTAATTGGGGATTCGTCCTTCCAAAATATAGATTGACATTTATTAGATCCATGTCTCACATCTATCTCTTTAGAAGTCATTCAACTAGGAATGGTTGCTAGCCACTGTTTAGGACTCCCTCCTGGCACTGGCCATGTAGGGAAGAGCTCTGTAATAGAACTACCTAGGGATTTAACAGCTATATCGATAGATCTTCCTAGCCCAGCAGACAATCATCTCACAGTTTTAGTTAAACCCAATATGGGTAAAGCCAGGGAGGTTAGCCCCGGTAACACATTAGCAAATCAAGATTCATATTTTATGACAATAGCTTCCTGGAACATAGCAGGTTTGTCTCCCAAAATGTCATCATTGGACTGGTCAGACTACATAGATAAACAGGACATTATAGCATTTCATGAGTCCTGGGCACCTAATCCAGTTTACCACCCTGGCTATCTAAACTTTTACAAACCAGCAATAGGTGGCTGGAAAGGCAGGCCTTCAGGAGGGTTAACTAATATGGGTCAGACAGAGATCCCTTTATAAGATAGTTGAAGTGGAGACTGACAGCATTGATATGATGGCTATACTTATCTGCCCTAAACACCCTCCCATTTTACTCATAGTTAACGTATATATGCCAGGGGCATGTTGGGTGGTAGATCATCCAAGACAGTTACAGACCTTAACAGTTACAAATGGGGGTGGGGTCGCACACTACTCACACACCGGCGGTGTCGCCCCTAAGGACTCTGGTCAATGTAGTAAAGTGTTTTCGCGATGCATCACATACTATAACATACTATCCCCTTTTCAAACAGGTTTTAGGACTCTTGTTAGCACAATCGATCACGTTTTTTTACTTTGTTTTAATCTATTGGCGGGTTGTACTACTAGCGGGCGGAACTATCTACGCTGCCTTTGTAGATCTGAAAGCAGCATTCAATATGGTCCCGAGAAATAAGTTCTGGGCTGCATTGGAAGATCTAGGGTTACCCCCTTAGCTTTTACAGATAATAATCAAGCTGCATGAATCCAACTATGCGCAGGTTCGCTGGGGATTACAAGGAAACACCGCCCCTCAATTTCCAATTCTTAAAGGGGTGCGACAAGGGTGCGTTTTTGCCCCCAAATTGTTTTCACTGTTTATAAATGGTGTGATCAATTACTTCGCAGAGTTTCCTACCTATGCACCCTCTGTTGCAGGCAAAAAGGTCCCAAGACTTATGTTTGCTGATGATACCCTGATACTATCTTAAACACAAGCTGGGTTGCACCGAGGACTAGCTCATTTTGAGTCATTCTGTAAGGCACACGAGTTAGTGGTAAATGGGGACAAAACCAAATTTATGGTGTTGCACAAACACAAAGTAATCAAGGCAAGGGTTTTTATGAATAAGGAGCCACTGGAACAAACAGATATATTTACCTATCTAGTCCTTAAACTAAACTGGAAACCCCAGATAGAAATCTTGTCGCTTAAGCACTCCCAATTAGCAGGAGTAATTTTGAAAGAACACAAGCCTGTAGGTCCTGCACTCAAGGTATATAATACCAAGGTTATGGCTTCCGTTCTCTATGGTGCAGAACTCTGGGGCTTTAAAAGTCTGTATCCATTAGCCCAAGCCCAAAATAGATTTGTGGGAGGTCTAACCGGCCTCCCCCAAAGCGCTCCACTCACACCCTAATACCTTGATCTGGTTTGTAACTTCCTGGCAGAGTTTGCTAGATTTAGACCCCTGGCCTACTGGAGAAGTCTCTGGTCCACCCCAGAGCTAGCCTACTACACTCAAAGACATTAGAGATGCTGACTCTTTTATAAGATCAGTTGGTTGCAGCGGGTGAAATGCTCCCTGGTGAGTATGGGCATGAGGCACTTATGGGAAGATCCAGTGAATAATACTTTTCCCCCAAATAAAGCTTATAAGGAAGCATACTGGGCCATGATCAGAGCTGGTAACCGTGTGTTACCCAAATCATCATCTTTTACCAGCATCTTCCTGGAACATAAGCTGGATCCTTTGTATGAAGACTTTTGGGACTTCATAACAAAGCCCATTGAAAGGAAACATTTTTGTTTTCAGTTTCGGATAGGCACACTACCGACAAAAACTTTTACCTACACCTTACACCATTTCCAAGACAGCAAATGCTCATCCTGTCAGATTGAGGACGAAACAATACCCCACATTTTGTTTGTTTGTCCAGCATATACTTGTCCACGAAGCAAATGGCTCAAACCAATGTATTTGAACATGGGCACCAGGTTGAGCGCTATTGCATTGCAAATATTAAAGACTAGCACTCAGGAGGTAATTGTGATCCCCCTAGTGAAGTTTTTAGGATGGGTGTGTGTGGAGAATGCAACATAAGATTGAAAGCAAGTAGACTGCGACAGTGATCATATCAAGCACAGTCTTCTACTTAGCATTTCCCGCACGGTTATGTATTATATTTTTTAGTCAGTACTGGGACACATGGGTTTAGAATTTCAAATGAATTGTCATTACTTTTTTTATTTTTTAAAGTAAAAAAGTTTGTATAATTCAATTTACCGGAATGTAAACCTGCCTGTTTTTTATCATGGTTTACCATTTATGTGATGTGCAAACTTGTCAAGTACTGGAGTTAATGTTTCAAATATTGTGGTGATTTTATTTATTTATTGGCTTTAATAATCAGTGTGGTCGAAATAAAGACTTAATAAATTGAAATTTAAATTGAATTGAAACTGCAGTCAAAAGGACTACTGTGGGCTCCTGGGAGGTTTTTCATACCTTTTTTCAGCCCTATTCAATGCTAATCCCTGCCTGGGGAAACCGGAGAATTTATGCAAAGTAGCCTCCAGTGACTAGAGGCACAGAGAAGGTAACTTTCTATAAGTTACTTTTACGAACATTTATTTATTATAAATCTGACTTCACCATTAAATTGAATTTCTATTAACAATTGAAATATTGGGTTAATCATTTTTCTAGCTTGTCCAATTTGTGAAATTCAGTATTAGTAATCTGCACTCTGGTTCTCTACATAGGACAGCAAGACCAGCCATGGTCAAAATAGCTTTTTAGGCCTTGTCTGTGTAGTGACATGGTAACATTATTTATCTGAATCTCGCATGTTTAAATACCATGCACCTTACCTTATGGGCTACAAGGTGTGTAAAGGGGTAACCTACTAATATTTAGAGCAGATGTTTTTCCCTATCAAAAACAGTTTATTTTGACAGGTTGCATTGCATGTTTTGCACTACTTAACTCAAGCAACAGAGGTAGGCCTCTTGCCATGGTTGCACTGCCATTATATTGGAAGGCACAATAGGTGCTCTAGTCCACTAGTGGCATTTAGCTTCTAGGCTCTTGCTTACATTTTGTACCATATACTAGGGACCTATATACAACTTAAATATATCAATTAGGAATATGCTGATTCGACAACATTTAAAGGGAAATATCCTTTACCCCGCATTTTTTACAACGCGTGTCTTTACCCCACATTTTTTACTCTGCAAAAACTTTTACAACGCAGGGCTTTACACAGCAAACTGCTATAACGCATTCCCCAAAGTAACTCCCCCCTAGTGTTGGAATAGTAATAGCGTTGTAATGGGGAATGCGTAGTAGCAGAGTGCGTTGTAAAGCCCTGCGTTGTAAAAGATTTTGCGGAGTAAAAACTATGGGGTAAATGCATGCTGGGTAACATCATACAACCATATTTAAAGCAAGAGCACAGGCACTTTACTACAGCAGGGTTTAAGTGCACAGAGATCTAAAACCAGCAAAAATATAGGGCAAAAATATGGTGAGGCATCATGCAAAAGATGATACTTCTCTACAAAGACCAATCAGAGAAAGGCAAACATTTAACAATATACGCAGAACAGTCAACCTTGTCAAAAAAGTTAATAAAATAATACCTTCAGTCTTAATGGCATTAAATGCTGAAAAAGCTTTCAGCAGCGTGAGCTGATCTTACATTAAAAATGTGATGCTGATATTTGGTGTAGGAAATACTTGAATGACTATGATTATGGCTCCTTACACAAGAAATGGAGTGAATAGTATGATTTCTAATAGGATTGAAATCTAGAGAGGAACTAGACAGGGAGGCCCCTTTTTACCATTTCAGTTGAACCAATGACAAAAAAAATATTTAGGGAATTGAGTCCAGGAGGGCAACCACCAAAACCTCGCTCTATGCAGACTAAATGCTTTTGTCTCTCAATTATCAACATTTCTTGATACCTACTCTCCCTGAGTTACTGACTAAATTTAGTAGTCTCAAATTTTAAGATCAGCATGGATAAGTCTGAGCTACTGCCCCTAGAAAAATACTTTTGGCTGCCAATGATTACCTATTGGCTTTGCAAATGCTTTTGCCCATGCTGTTCAGCGTTGGCAAAAAACTGAATTTATGTGATATAATTGGCAGGGGAAGCTACAGATGAGATGGACACAAGTAACTAGAACACAAGAGAGAGAGCAAGAAAATAAACACATTGACTTCATTGGAGTACATGAAGTAAAAGTAAAAAAGCATTTCCCTGTAAGTGAGCAGTTCAAGGATACATGTCATCTAATCAAAAGGATGGTAAAAAAAAATATCCTCCAAGGCTGGGCCAGATACTGGAAAAAGGAGGACAGCCATGAATAAGAAGCAAGAAAAGGAGATTTGCCTGAAAGTCACCAGGGTTAAGCAAAGGTCTGTCCCAAATACCACAGTACGCATTGGTATTTATAAGAAATTAGCTATTGGTATTTATAAGAAATTAGCTTATTAAGTGTGCAGGATCTGAGGCCTGTGGAAATAATAGATCTACAATAACTTGGGGAGCCAATATCTCAAAACAATTGAGCATTCCTTAGTCCCTGCAGCGTTGACTAGTAACCCTGGAATGGGAGCTACTCACCCGTGAGCTTGATTATTTTGTATCTGGTGTTTTCGAGCTGCTAGAAAAGTAAGAAGTTTGAGGAATTCAGGGAGTCGGCCAATCAGGAAGTAACTATATAGGACTTGAAGCCCTCATACAGCGCTATGGTGAAGAAGCTAGGTCGGGGAAGACACTGACACACCTGCTCGAAAAGCCCCTGGCAAGTAATTATATTACTGAATTTTAACTACCCGCAGGAGGCCCTCTGCATTGGAAAGGAGCAATCCATAAAGATTGTTACTGACTATTACACCAACCTGTACCAGTCCACATCACACATGTCTGAAGGAGGTCACCCACTTCCTCTACTCACTTCCTTTGCTATGGCTGGAGGAAACGTATTGGGCTGATCTGGATTCCCCCTTCATAGTAGTGCCGGTGATATTAAATATGCCCAGAGATAGGGCCCCAGGTGGGAATGGTCTAACTGCCCAATTTTACAAAGAGTTTGCCCACATACCAGCTCCCCATCTACTGGCAGTGTATGAGAACGCCTAGGAGATGGAAATTCTGCTTCCATCGATTTATGAGGCACTAGTATTTACCATCTTAAAACCTGACAACCCTCCCTTACTCTTGTAATTCATATCAGCCACTCTCAATTATCAATATTGATAAGATACTGGCCAACAGACTCCTCCCATTGCTCCCTTCGATCAACTGCCCTGACCAGGAAGAATGTATCCTAGGACACTTTACTGCCCACAACCTATGAACAATTTTCGCTCTTCTACATTCACTTGACTCACATTTCCAGACCATTGCAATCCTGTTAGATGCCACAAAGGAGTTTGACTCTTTAGAATGGCAACGCATATTTGTGCTTCTTGGTCTTAGCAAACATTTTCTCCAGAGGATCAAATTGCTATACCAAATCAGAGCTATGTGCCTCAGACCCATTGGATGCATTCAGGGGGGCACATGTAGTGCCTCCCTGTGAGCAGGCACCCTCCCTTCAGTCCATGCCGTGCAGAAACAGGCTTTGATGTTCCAATTGTGGTGGCTTTTTGAAAGGCATTGCTGTAGGAACGCCAAAGGATCAGCCGCCAGACTATGAAGAAACTCGTAATCCGGCGGGCGGGCGGCAGTCGAGTTTGGCGGTGTGGGAGCAAAGCGGTTGCATGCTGCCCCACTCTAACACTACCAAACTCAGAATCAGGCCCCAAGTCTTCTGTGACCAAGGGTTGAGTCTTGGTTAATGTATGATTAAACAAATCTGTATCCAGCTGGTGCCAGTGGTGTTGGCTCCTAGCTGATTTAGGTGTCTTTTGTTTCCCAGTTAAACTTTCTGAAAGTGTAAAAAAAATGTGGTGGGTCTTTAAAAAGCATAGGGAAAGGCTGGGTCGCTGTGATATATACAATGAAAAGTGTGCCTCCCCACTGGATTCATAGAATCCTATGCAATATAGTACACCTTAATCTACTGTGTTGTGTAAAACTTTTTTAACCAGTTTTTTTAATCTTGTAATTTTGCATTCTAAGTTTCAAAATTATCAGCAAATATGTACAAGTGCTACAACCTCACAATGCATTAATTCATCAAGAATTCCTCCTGTAATACATTAAATTAGTTTGTAAAATATTGAGTTAATGTAGTGTTGCGGGTGAGGTGAGAAGACTGTGTACAAAGGTGCACAAGTTTTCTCAATTTTAAGGTGGTGCGTCTAACAACAATAGATAACTATTTCACTCAGTCAATCGTGCTTGCTTCGTTTCTTCAGAGTTGCATAGAAATAGAGAGATGGGCATTTCAATAAAAGGCGTTTATTGAACAGTCTTATTTCTCATGCAAGAGATATGAACTGCTACAATAGTTAGACAGAATGCGAAGTATAATGCGTACAGAGTGAACAGTAATATAAAATATTACTGTAATTGCATTGTCTATTGATAGAAAATAATACTGTAATAGCATTTTCTATTGCTATGACATATATAAAAATACATACATAAATAACACAGGCTAAAATACTCAACTGGTGCTTCTAAAATACGCCTACACCAATGTACCTAACCTAGGTCTAGTATGAGGAAAGAAGTAGGTGCTGTCTTTCGCATAGGTTTAGATTTGCCAAGAATTGCCAAAGGTTTCTCTAGGTTCTAATCAGCTCACACCTTAGAATGGGAGAGGTTGGTATCTCTTTCTCGGGACTCGATTTCCCACCACCCCGCGAGGGAAGTCAGAAACATTGCAGCTGGATTCTTGGCAGGAGGATGACAGCGTCTAGTCAGTGCGTCAGATGGAGAGTTGGCTTCCTTCTGCACTTGTTGTAGCGAGCTGCGTCATGCAAGTAGGTAGTCGAACTGCACTGAACCACACTTTGCTTTGCCATTACAAGTGAAGGTATATTTATACCTTGAAGGTGTTTAGGAATGCCAGTATTGATGTAAAAGTCGGGAATATGAACGTCATGAATGAACCCCTGAGGAATAGATGTTCATGCATAATAAATGAGTTCTTGTAGAAATTAATATCCAGGCAAGGGGAAGTCCCTCCAGCTTAAGAGTCTGG
Organism: Lissotriton vulgaris; assembly: GCF_964263255.1. Taxonomy (NCBI): domain Eukaryota; kingdom Metazoa; phylum Chordata; class Amphibia; order Caudata; family Salamandridae; genus Lissotriton; species Lissotriton vulgaris. The sequence continues at coordinate 2,088,691,192 of NC_141689.1, read as the reverse complement.
TTTTCCAAGAAATCAGTGTGACGTAGATGAACAGATGCAAGCAGCCATGCCTGTATTTGGGTAGCATGGGCTATGCCTAAATAAGGACTGGATTTCTATGCCTATATTAGGGCAATGTGAATTGTACCTCTATAAGGGCATGAATCTGGAAATTCATTCGGAATCCAAAATAGAATACAACAGTATAAGTGAGTGATTAGATGTCTCGGTGAATGTATGGGTGAGTGACTGGTTGTGTGAATGTGTGTATCTGTCTGTCAGTTGTTGTGTGAGGGGGTGTATGGGTGTGTAAGTAGGTATGTGAATGACTATAATAGTGATTGATTGACTATCTCTATGGTTGTCTGGGTGTCTTTGTGTGTGGGTGTGAAGGTGTGTGGCTGCCAGTATGGATTAGTGAGTGGGTGAGTCTGTGGCAGTAGGGGTAAAGAGTGTGTGTGTCAGAAGCTGTATGGGTGAGTGAGTGTCTGTATGGCTGTGTTGGTGATTGAGTGCTAGTGTCAGTATGGATGAGTAACTGGGTATATGAAAGGCAGTATAGGCGAGTGACTGTGTATATGAGTGATGGTATGCATAAGTGAGTGAATGTGAGAGCAGCTATATTAATGAGTGTATGCTTCTGTCAGTGACTGTATAGGTGAGTGACTATGTGTTACTATTTGTATGAGTAAGTAAGTGGGTGTGTGTGTGTAACTGTTTGGGTAAGTGACTGTATGATTGACTGTATGGGTGAGTGTCTAGGTGTGTGAGTAGTTCTATGGGTGACTCGGTGTGTGAGTATTTGTATGGATGCATGAGTGGATATGTCAATGGCTGTATTAGTGAGTGAGTGGGTGTATGAGTGGCTGTATGGGTGAGCGAGTGGATGTGTGTGTAGATCTATGAATAAATGAATGGGTGTGTAAGTACTGGTATAGCTCTGTGAATGGGTTTATGAATGCTTGTGTGGGAGTGGCAGTGGGTGTATAAAAGATTCTATAGGGGTCTGAATGGGTTCGTCAGAGATGAGCTAACTATGACGGTGGAATTTCTCTGGTTTTGTATGAGTAAAATCTGACCCTAACTAGAACATCCCTGTAACCTTTGTTTTTAGTGAATTTCTAAGTTTTTAAAAATTGTATTTGCTAACTATAATGTCCTTCTAACCTTTGTTTTTTTCTTTGAATTTCTAAGTTTTTTAAAATGCTACTTCCTAACTATAAACGTCCTGTAACCTTTGTTTTTTTAAAGGAATTTGTAAGGTTTTTTTTAACTAGAAGTCACGTTTGCAGAGTGGTGGGGAAAGGGGGCTGGGCCTCCACACAGCTCTCAGGAATTCCGCTACACAGACTTACAGGAGTTACCAGGAGGGCTTCTTGGCCCCAAAAGGTCCCTCTGGTGCCAAGGAGACTTTATCTCCAAATAGTAGTGCACCAGGTGGCACATTTGCAGAGTGGTGGAGAAAGGGGGAGGGCCTCTGACAACCTCTCAGCAATCCTGCTGCGCGGGTCCTACTGGAGGTAACAGGAGGGGTAGTTGGCCCCCAAGAACGTCCTTGAGGCAAAATACACCTCTTTTTACTTCCAATAAGTCCCATAAAGCAGGATTGCTGAGATCTGATAGCAGGCCATGCCCCATTGTTCCACCACTCTGCAAACGCACCTCCTGGTGCACTACTATTTGGTGGATGAAGTCCACTTGGCTCTTGAGGGTCCTCGAGGGCCAACTGTCCCTCCTGTTACCTCCAGAAAGTCCCACACAGTGTGTTTGCTGAGAGGTTTTCGGTGGCCATGCCCTCTTTCTCCTTCACTCTTCAAACATGCCTCCTGGCACACTACTATTTGGGAGATGAAGTTCACTTGGATCTAACCTGGGGTACTTGAGGGCGAACTAGCCCTTCTCTTAGCTCTAATGTGTTCCACATAGCGGGATTGCTGAGAGGAGATCAGAGGCCTCGCCCCCTTTCTCCACCACTCCACCACTCTGCTGCTTGGGGGATGAAGTTCACTTTAGTCCGGAGGCCCTCAAGAGGCACTCCTCCCCAGGCCGATTTCAGCCCCAGGGACCCCATCCCCAGGGCCCCATTATTTATTTAGTTTAATTTATTTTCAAGGGGGGGTGAGCAGCCCCCCTCCTTGGCAATTTTTGCCACCCAGGACCCCATCCCGCGGGGCCAGGCCATCTCCCTGGGTGTAAAAAGCGAAGGGCTCCACTTTGAACAAGCAAGAGCAAAATGCTCTCGCTCGTTCAAACCAGGGCACTTGTTTGCCATGGGAAGGCAGGAGTAGTTGTTCCGCCATCCCATAGTAAACTGCAATGACCTAGGGGTGGGCACCCTAGGACATTTCTGGAGCCGGCCCGGAGGGGGGGTGGTCACCATGGCCATTCATGGCTCCAGGTGGGGGGCTGTGTGGCCCCTCTCCCATTTTCAAAATAGCCCTAGGGAGGTGGCGGTCCCTGGGGCTGTCTGGGGGGGGGGGGGGCGAGCCTGCCCACGCATCCTATATTATTATAGCCCCAGGGAGGTGGAAGTCCTCGGGCTGCAGGGAGGAAGTTTGCCTCCCCGCATTAAAAAAAAATTTGCTCTTGGAGGTGGCGGTCCCCTGGGCTGTGTGGGGGGGCAGGAGCCCCCCACGCATTACAATAAAATATAGCCCCCAGGAGGTGGTGGTCCGGGGCTGCTGGGACCAGTGCGGGCCCGCATCTTTATTTTTAATTGCCCCTGGGACCTGGCCCACCAGGAGCCTAAAGTAAACAAAGTGCAGAAGCCCGCGCTTCATTTTTAAATAAATATTTTGCCAGATTCACGGATCCACCGAGATTCCCGCCATAATGCTTTTGTAAAAAATGCTTTTTATGGTCCTGGGTTCCCTCTGGGACCCCCTTAAGAGGCCTAGCGGGTCAGGGCATTTCTACCCTGCTCCCTTTTCTTTTTTCTTAAGGTTTCTTCTTGAGACTTGGTTCAACCGAGTCACAAGATGGCTGCCAACACTTCCTGGTTTGAAATGTTGGTAGCCAATCAGGTCTCAGCCACAAGATCGGGAGGGTTCGCAGATCCACCACGGCCACAGGTTTTATATCTGAGAAATCTTTAAATAAACAGATTTACATCATTTTACAAAAACAGTGCTTTCTGGACCAAGAGCTACTTTTTTGCCAAATTTGGTCTAATTCTGTTCAGCAGTTCGGGCTGTAGCCGCAAGTAAAGTTTCTTATGGAAATTAACATAGAGAAAAAGCGTTTTGGGAACCCTCCCTTTTTCTCGGGCCCTGCTTGATGGATCAATCAGAAACTTTCAACACAGCAGCTGAAGTGAGTGGTGTATTCGTTTTGAAAATGTTGCGAAGATTCGTCAAACGGCCCCAAAGTTATTGGCAAATGAAAAAAATACTTCTCCTATGGAAACTAGATCCTAACTATAGCAACTTACTGGCGACCGCCAATAGATAATACCTATATCTATATATCTCTAGATATATCTATATCTATATATATATATATACATGGGGATCAAGACGCTCAACTGTTGCATCTAGTCTCTTATCCAGTGTGTCAATATGGCCATCTATTGGTATTTAGCCTGAAAGCAGTTCTGCCAGTCCTGCATCAGTACCTGCTAGTGGGGTGGAGTCCACAGTGCTCACGCTGCTTCCTTCAGCCATGCTTGAGTGTTGTACAGTACTGGGAGGTTTAGTTCTGTCAAAGTTTAGACAACATTGTTTGGGATAACCGCGAACCATATTCTACATGGAAAAGGCTGAAAGTAAAGGTCTATCCTAAGTGGTGTTCCGTCGGTGCTGACTTGGTGCTCCGGAGCAGTATTTATACCCCACATCCGTCGAAAGTACAATCAAAAGATAAATGGAATAGCTGCTATAGTGCTAATGGTATTGAACTTGGTGAGGGGGCGGCAGGTGATTACAAGGGTACCTGGGGAGCTTGTTCAGCATCTGCAGGGCTGCAGTTATTGCCTGGGCAAGGCTAGAACATGCTGGGACCTCCCCAGAGACCCCCAGCTGAGTAGTGCAGCAAAGCAAGGGGGTCTATCTGCTTCAAAAACAGGCTACTATCAACCATCCACGATAGGTAGGCCTCTGCCCAGTGGTCCACACTGGAAGCATGTAGGGATAAACGTGGTGCCACACCAGACATCGCCAAAAGCCAACCATCCACAGCAGTGAGTTACAAGGGGGCATCAGGACCCCAAGGACAGGAGAGAACTGCAGGCAGGGAGACCCAGATTTGTGGACCACTGAATGCTCGTTTTCTAGGACAGAAGCCCAGGGGTGTTAACTCTGATGAAGTCCCCCCATGGGGCTATGTACAATAGATGTTGGTGCAGGCTTCCAGGGTGCCAGTGGCGGAATGCTGAGACCAGCCGTTGAAGGCCTCACGTCACGGCTACCAGCTACAACCAAGCTGGATGACAGGGTAAGCGGACGCATGCTGAGCAAGGAGGCTGCAGGCCTGCCCAAAGTGGCTTGACAGCCAGCCTTCCATGCTCATCCTTGGCCCCTGTCGGGCCGGTCTTACATTGCATTTAAGGAGTACTCCACTTAGACCGTCCTCCACTCACTCCTCGCAGTGGTGCAGACAGCTCCCTTCAGCTCCAGCAGGCGCTTTCAAGCCGGGCTGTAGCCACCGTGCCCCAAGGCAGGAAAGTCCAGGGTGCTTCTTTTCCACCCAGGCCTTGCCACTGTCGGCTGCCTTCAGACTAGGCCAGGTAGGCCCAAGGGTCTGCCGGATGCAGCAACACCTGATCAGGTGTTGCCTCCCACCAGAGTCTGCTTGGTGGTATGTGCTCAAGGGGTTTCTTCACAGGAAGGCACAGGAAGCACCTCCATGATGTTCAGGTAGGCAATCGCAAGGGTATGCGCAAGCATCTAATCGGCGGCCATGGCTGAGCCATAAGGATGTAGTCACCTATTTGTACTGCTAATCATTGCGTTAAATGACAGCAGCCATTGTGTGTCAGATGGAGAGCGATGTTTTTATTTCCCAGTTATTGTAAGGATGATAGAGTGACGCAGACAGAGCTTCAACTCCATGCAGCCATTTAGGTCAATGGCTTGGTCACACCCCTGAATGATATCTTTCATATACCTTCCTGTTCTTTTTCTGTTTGAGGGAAAAATAAATATTTGCCGGGTTCTGGCTCAACATGCAGATACTCCAAAGCAGGATCCGCTCCTCCATTTGAGCAGAGGAGCGTGGCCCCACAAGCTCCAGAGCTGAAAAATAAAATGGTAATAAAGTTTCTTTGGGAGGGATGAAGGGGGCAATCAAGACCGACTACCATTTTGTGTGTGTAAAAGGCCGCTTTATTTGAAACAGGTGCACATCACATACATTAAAACTGGCAACCGCCTCACAAAACTAAAACCTCTCTAAACATCGAGTTACCTGACCCCTTAGGTTTTTCTCTCCCCCACCCCTAGGATCCCCACATGATACAATCCCCCCACCCTGAATATACAAATATACAATTCAATTACATCCTCATAGTATCCAATTTTCTCCCCTACATCCTAACTCCAAAACCTGCCAATACCTACAGACCTATCTGCCTTCTTGAAACTGTAACTAAGTACCCTCTAATGTAACTCCAAAACTGTTTACCCTTTGCCCGCTCCCGTTCCCCAAATCCCCAAACATAAGGATAAAGAACCGAACTCCAGCCAAACTTGGCCAACATCAACCCAACTCCGCCACCCAGGGAAAGTGGGGTAGGTGATTACACCTCCTCCCCCCTTTCCCTGCCATCCCAACCCCCCCCCCTGCCCCGGCACAGCCGCTCATCCATGAAGATCCCTCACTTCCGGCGAACACCCAACAACTTCGCCAACACTTCCCGAAGCTCCAACAGATATAAATCCATTCAACTGCGGGAGAGGTGTACCCCGTCCCCCCTGAACATCTCCGGTGCATCGTACTTGATGTCCCTGTGCCATATGCGCGCAAAGCCCAAATGCCGACAGAAACGCACGATCTCCACATTTAATTTCCGCCTTGCCTTGTCCACCGCCTGCGGCTTCACCGCCCCGCCACACTCTACGCGGCACCAACTCGGTCCATACCACCGCACAACCTGCCCAACACCTGCGCAGCTCCGCCAAATCCCGCCGCATCGCTCTCATCTGCACCAGACCCGACTCCTGCACAAGGTCATTCTCCCCCAGGCGGAGGACCAACACGTCAGGGCAACGCCCCCCCCACACCAATCCATTCAATGTTGCGACCAACTCCTTCCATCTCATGCCCCCCCTCCCCCTCCCCGACCAAACCACCTGAAACAAAGCCGGATTGAACCCCAGGTTATTCCCAAAATAGCTATCCTGTGCCTGCAACTTCGCCCTCTTCACAAAGGAATGTCCCACAATCCAGACCAACATGTCCCGGGACGTGGGACCCGCCACCGAACCTGAAATGAGAAACAAATGGCAATCAACACTGTCCCCCCAACTCCAACTCGCGCGCTCCTGGTGGGTCTGTGCTGCGCACATAACGGCGATAACAATCTGAGGTCCCTCTCCCCAAGCGTATGATGGCCCCCCTCCCGCACCCCCTACGATGCGCCTCAGACGCCACCCCTATCCGAAAAGAGTGCATGCCAAATGGCGTCCATCCACTCCTAGTCTGGCCAAGGTCTTCCGAAACACTCCCAACAGCTGTGACCCAGTTGCACCTTTCCCATTCGCGTGCTGAAACACCAAACCACTCGCCGTGCCTTCGCCCCTCCATTTCCTGCCCCAATGCACCGGGCACTCACCTCCTTCCTCTCGCCCTTTCATGACCACCCAGGCCCCAACACCCCTCTGATCCGTCTTGGACTTACGCAACCACAGGCGCACCTCCGACTGTTCGACTTGCACCTCCGACCACTCCACACCCTGGCCGGCCTTAGAACCCAACAGTTCTGACACCCGGAATGCCCCCGCGAACATCCACACCATCAGAGTCCCGAACAGGCATGCCATCCCTGCACACTCGCGGCAGCATTCCCACCACTCTGCCCAACAGCTCCTTCGACACCGGCCGCCGCACCGCCCCCCCTGCCCGCATTCCCGTGCCCAACCCTCCAACATCCTAGTCCCCAGTTCACCTGCGGACGGGACGTATCCCCAAAACAGCTTCCCCATGAAACTTATCCCCGCCAGCTTACCCGCTATCGTTACTCTTGACAGACCCCTGTCAATCAGGTCCAGTAAGAACTGTACCACCTCCTCCTGCCTGTCCCTGCCCGGCGGCCGCCAACGCGCCCGGCCGCCACAAACTCCCCCCATGCTGCCACATACGCTGTTCTGGTCGACTCTGCCAAGGATCCTAGAACCAGCTGCAACATCCGGTGTTGCCTATGTCCCACATCCGCGCCAACAGTGGTGTCGGGTCCCGTTCGGTGTCCTCGGCTAACCCACGGAATCTCCCCCACTGGGAACGAGACAGAGCGTCCGCAATGTCATTGTCAATTCCTGGGACATGCTCCGCGCGAAAAGCGATGTCCTGGCGCAAACAGCCCAACACAAACACTCTCAACAGTTTCAACACTTGCTCATCTCTGGCGGACTGGCAATTCACCACTTGCACCACTGCCATGTTGTCCACATGGAAAGTCACCCGTCGATGGGCCAGCACTTCACCCCACAGCCAGATCGCCACCACCAAAGGAAAAAGCTTGAGGAAGGCAATGCTCCTCCCGCCCCCTGCCCACTCTGGGGGCCACCTCTCTGCGCACCACTTCCCGTTCCAGTAGAGACCGAAACCCTCGCTGCCCGCCTCATCCGAGAAGATCTGCACATACCAAACCAAGTCCTCGTCCCGCTGTAAGGGCACTCCGTTGTACTGGTTCAGGAAAAACCGCCACATCCGCAAATCCTCCCGCACACCCGCCGACACGCGCACATGGTGGTGTGGAGGCCTCCGCCCAGCCAATGCCCGGCCTAGCCGTCTACAGAACGTCCTTCCGACCCGCACCACCCTGCAAGCAAAGTTGAGATGTCCCAACAGCACTTGCACCTCCAACACTGTCACCTTTTGTCTGGCCACCATCACCTCCAGTAGCCCCAGCATTTGTTGCTGCTTGTCCGCCGGCAGCCGTGCTTCCATCAACCTTGAGTCAATCTCAATATCCAAAAATGACGTGCCTGGCCCCACTGTCTTCTCTGGTGCCAACGGCACCCCTAGGTCCTCCATGATCTCCTGAAGCCACTCCCAGCACCCCCCCTTTCGCCCCCTTTTTGCCTGTGCTCCTGCCCCTCCCCTTCATCTCCTCTGCCCCTTGTCGGGCCGGCAAGAGGCTCTCATACTGCCTCCTCGGGGCCTGCCCCCCTCTGTCATTCCCCCACGCAGACCTTGCTCCTGCTGCCTTCCCCCCCAAACCGCCCCTCCCCCGCTCCTGTTCACCCTGCCCTCCCTGCCTCCCAGGCGCACCGAGGCCTCGCTTTCCACCCGGGCCCCCCGCCAACCTCCACAATGACCGGGTGGCCGCGCGACTCCACGCGCGGCCGCTCGGCCTCGTTGCCATGCCTCGCGCCCGCCGCCCCGCCCTCCCGCCCGCCCACAACCACCACAGAGAAGCGCGGCCAGGCGCCCCTGGTCCCGCGCCTCGCCCGCTCTCCACCAGCCCGCTCTCCTCCGTCTCCTGGGGCCCCGCTCCTGGCATCGGCGCTGCCCCGGAGACTCACCTGCAACCTTGTCGCCTTCCTCGGCGGCGAGCAGGCCAAAACCGCCGCCGTCACGCCGAAGGAGGCCTGCCGCACCTGCCGCGCCTCCCACGGCCCCACCAAGAGGTCCATCCGCCCTGCCTCACTCAGCAGGCGGATGGCCTCCAACACCCGAACATCTTCAGAAACCGCCATCAAACCGCCGGACAAAAACCACACAAGACAAGCTAATTTGCGCTCCCAGCCACCAGGTTTCAATACCTAAAATGGTGGCTGGGAGGAAGCGGAACCCCGGCTATATAGCCTAATTGGGCAGTTTTAGTTCTAGATTGGGCTGTCTTTGGGCTATTCCCAGGCAGCCCAAAACAGCAAAATGGCCGCTCCCATAGTGCCCACTTCCCCCTCCCAAACCTCCTAGACCTCGCGGCTCGGCTGCCCCCCAAATCCCCCTTATTATCATTTTATTTTTCAGCAGTTCGTCCCGAAATGAGTGTCAGGGCGGGTGGCGCAGAGGGGCAGCAGGGAGCCGTGCGCTGGAGTTTTAAATGCACATGTCTATTTGGCCGGCCATCTTGTGATGGTCAGCCTGAGATGCTCATTTGAAACCTCTCTAACCAGCTGTCTTAGACAGCTGGGTTAGAGAAAGCGCAGGCCTCCAGAGCTCTTTAGAGCACTGAGGCCGCTCCCTCCAATCCTGGTGGTGGTTCTCTCATGCTTGGTAACAGAATGAGAGCTGTGCCAGGATTGGTTAAGGGAGCGGCCTGGAACTGGCGAGGGGATGTCGCCCACAATTCAGAAAGGTAAGTCTTTTTTATGTATGTAATTATTTTGTATTTTGTGCCCCGCCTTACCATCTTCAGTTCATGACAGCCGCCACAGCTCTTAAGAATGTTTCGTTGTGAACATACAGACCAAATTTCGATCCCATCACCGCATTACTTATACCTGCGCATTAGCCCCCATGTCATTCCATGATGGGGCACATATGCGGAAAGTAGCCTTACTCCCCAATAGTCCTGGAGGTACTTGCACACGTGCCTTTCATGACCTGAACACAGGGCAGGGTTTTTTATCTCCTCATTTCTCATTTCTCACAAGCAGTGCAATGTAGACAGTAAACGACAAAACAACGTTTGGTTTGAAACCCAAGTGAGCATTTCCCCTTAAGTTAAACAGTACTGCGCAAAAGCATCATCCCTTTGGAATATTCCCAGTTATTTGATATTTGACTGTCAGTAAGGCATTTCTACTTTGCATGTCAAATAAACGTTTTAAGGAAGACGTAATGCCAAGCCCTGAACACCCCCTTCCCAGTGAGTCAAACTCCACTCGGTAATCGGCCAAATCTCCAATGTGCAACCCACGCTACCTAGTTTGCCAACAGCCCGTGTCATAAGTCTGAAATAAGCATTGGCAAAAACCAATAGGTTTGACCTTTGCAAGCTGATGTGATGATAATATGTTTTATTATTTGAATCATGTTCCACACAAGTAAAAAGAACAGATACATTCTACCTAAACATGATGGCATTATGCTTGCATTAAAAAACAAAAAACAACAACATAACCATAGAATATAATTTTAATAGAACTGTGCAGAGGGTTTCTAGCAAGCAGGTGGACTCGAAAAGGTATAGACACCGTTTTATGCTTTAATGTAAATATGATCCTTGTCGTTGCAAATAAAATGTGCTCTTGTCTCTGAATAGCTGTAACTTGAAGATCTAGTTCAATCACAATACATGACCAATAAATGGCTGGAATGAAAAAAAAGCATAGGCGAGGTAGAATACTAGTCCACCAGCCCTGGCCCTGAAGGGCATTTCTTTAAGCGAATGTGTACGTGATCGGGAAACAATGGGGCATATTATCAAGGGGGTTTATCTCCGCTTTTTTGGCTTTAAAAGCCAAGAAAGCGGAGATAAAATGATCTCCCTATTACCTAGCTGTCGCTAACACCAGTTAGCGACAGCTAGTAGGAGATAGCGACCATCTTGGGCCCCACTTTGCATGTCAGTGATATTTATCACTAATGACATGCAAAGTGGGCGTGCCAAGATGTTAGCGACTGAAAACAGTCGCTAACATCGCTATCTCCTATTACCAACTTTGGAGATATTCGCGCTAAATCGCGAATATCTCCAAAAGCTAACACCTGCCCTGAGCAGTTCTTAGCCATGTTATCCAATGGGAGGTGGATAACATGGCTAAGAGCATTAGCTCGGTAATGCATGAATATAGCTGACTTTTCAGCAGTATTCATGCATTGCGGTGATTTTTATCGCATTTGCGATAAACCTTGGTAATACCAAGGTTTATTTGCGGTAAAAATCGCCGCAGCTCAGCTGTAAATTTTTGTCTCTAACCAAGAAATAGCGATAATTATCGCTATTGCTTGGTAATATGCCCCATTATTTCTAACACAGTACGAGTGAGCCAATGGCTGAAATGGGCTGGACCCTTCTATATGAGACAATCTTGCCCATGCTATATGATTTGGTGGCAGAAGCAAAACGTGTATGACAGTTAAACAGAGCTCTTTGTATGTATATAAGAAAGAATTTTAATTTATGATTTTTTTATTACATAAGGCTAATTTAGGTCTGGCCTAAAATGTAGATTCTTCACCAAAAGGGAAGCGCTTTACAATTTCAGATGTACCTTGAAACAAAATCTGTAATTGCCAAATAATTCTGTTATTTAAATAAATAGCTGGAAATTAAATCTCACAAATATCTTCACTTAAACTAGACACCTTTTTCTTGAATGCTTCTGCCATAGAAATCAGCCGAAGCAGATATAAAGGGTCATTTAAATCCAGGCACTGGGGTATCTACGAGTTTGTTGGCACGAGAACGCTGTCCATTTACGGTAGTGCTCCTCCTTTGGCTAATTCTAAATAGGGCCTTTTGTCTCATTTAAGCTTCAGCCATTGAGCCTATTAGATCGGTATGGTATGAGGGATACAGCGGCTCTTTTAGGAGCATACATGCATGGCACTAATTTTTGATATATCAAATTAAATCAGTCAATTAGTCATTTAAATCAAATAATAAAATGAAGCTAAGAATAAAATGTAAGTAATGAAGTGAAAGAACAAAATATAGTTTATTTCAATTAAGATAAGTCATAAATCGATAAACCGACACAATGTCACCTCCTAAAGATCAGGGGAAAGTGAGCAAACAAGCCAGAGGAAGGAGCTTCTTTTATAACGGAAAATGAAAGGAAAACCACAAATGAAGAAAATTTTGCAACAATCACACGATTTGAACCAATCAGAATAAAGAAAGAACAAAACAGGGTGTGGCTTGGACGAAGGAGCGTATGGCTACTTGGCTCCGTCTCTCCTCGCAGCTTAGAGCAAGATGAGTTGAATTTACACGCATTGGGACCTGTCTGAAATGAGAAAGACAATTTCCAATATCAGAAACTGCCCTGACAAAGATTAGAGACCCTGAATGCTCCATTAATCCCATCAAGGAATACAATCAGAGGACTCGTGTTAACTACCATCGCACTCAAGATGCCGATCACCGGAGTAAACGAAGATCAGAAACCCCGATAATCGAGACAACAACCTCAAGCACTGCCCACTCTTACTCAAGTGATGCCAAAGGTACTGTCTACATCCCGCTTACTAATCAGTGTATAAGAGTGGCTGTGTTGCTCGACCGAGCATTAAGACGCTACCCGTTATACCACCGATGCCTAACCCTAATATGGCCACTTAGGGACAGAGTTTTACCACGCCTTAACCTGGATCCTGAATGCTGCCTCCCTACACCGTGATTTTCAACCGCCCAAGGGTTCGTGTACACTGGGCTAGACCTTGGCATTTTGTTATAACTATAATGTATATTCTGAGTCTCTATACCATTCCTCCACAAAATGGCAGACGTAATATCGGGTAAGGCTTGAAAGGCATTAAACGAGCTGCGAAACGTCCTCTAACACATCAGCAAATGATTCTGTTATACAAAGCCCTGTGACCAGAAGCTCTCTTTTTATGAGAACGGGCAGACTTGTCTTTGCCGAATTATTACTTAAGTATGCTTGCCTAGTGCCTGATTTCCCTGAACCTAAGATGGCAGCTCGTCTGCACCACACTTCATTCTCAACCTCTAATTTCCTAAAAACTCTCACATCTTATTGCAGATCGAAGATCACTTGATCTCACTGCAGATTGATCACTACGAGATTTCCCCAGGATCTGTTACCTAAGAGTTACCACTTAGAGTTTAACTTACAAGCCTGACCCTCTACTTCAGATTGAGTTTTATACATGTGTATGGCGCATGAGAACTGATATATGAGAACTGACACAGAAGAGCACACAAGAGTACAAAGGAGCTGAGCTTCTACTGCTGAATGAGGCTTAATGATGGAGACTTGAGTAAGACTTAGATGGAACAAAGGAAACTTACTTCACGCTCACTGATACTACCCATACCAGATGAGAGCTGAAGGTTGGGTTTTGGATGTAATTTAGAGAGTACATATAGACCTCCTTATTACTCATCTAATACACTGGAGAGATAACACAAGAAAAGTGAGCACTGGGAGGGAACTGAGTCAGATCAGTGAAACCCCACACCTGCATAATTTATATCAAGAGAGACCTACTTAGTACCAGGTGGATGAGACATACTTCATGCATAAGGGGCCTCACTACAATGTCGGGCGGAAAACCTCAGCCCAACATCGACTCGGAATTGGGACTGATCGACTTGGGGTTGGCGGTTCCGATGGCCGGATTGCGATGTAACTGAACACTGTTCAGTCGGAGTCCCATTTTTCTCTATGTGAGCTCCTTTTCCACCTGACAACCTGCCGCAGCATAAGCTCCTATGGGGAAATGTGGTGTTTGAGGAAAACCCTGCACCCTGTCGCAGGCACCCCACAGTGCTGACCACACCGTGCAGGGTTTTAAAGGAGGGTCCATTAGGTACACCCTCGGCCATGAGCCGTAGGCCACGGGGGCAAGGGGGACCTGCCAGGGCCCCCCAAAGTCACTTTCTGACAGCCTTTCAAGTGTCAGATAGACTGACGCAGAAAGGCTGTGGAAAATCGACATTGTAATCCAGAGGGCATAAACGCTATCCTTAGGGGTGTCTGATGCAGTTTGGAACCGATTCAGAATGACTGCACAGTTTACATTCTGACTGCAAACATCGTAATTGGGAGGTCGGAATAGAAACTGACTGAGTCGGTCGGAAGGGCTCTGACACCGTCGAGGAGATTCCTACTGTCGGGAGGAGGCTTTCTGCCCAACATAGAAATCGGCCCCTATGTGTAAGATATCCAATTGGAAAGCCAAGACCAACTACAGAGATAACAAGATCGTAATATATGGAAATACCCCAACACTGTCCTAAGATAAGTGAGAGCACTTAAAACTGATCTTGCAACTACCCCGCAGCTGCAACAACATCTGTCCATCTCTCACAATTCTGTGCCTATGATCTGCTGTGACTCCTCCCACTTCAGATTAAGCTGTTTTTAAAGTCACAGTAGTAACTTTGCCTTGGAAACAACTAAGATGGCAGAAAAGGAATCTAAACCTCACTTCAAAAGATCCAAAGCCGAACCGCCATCTGCATATTCCGCTATCAAAAACCAAACAGACATGAATAATATGATGGATATGATACTGAAGAAGCTCGCTGAAGTACAAAATATACGGAACAAAACACCAACTCAGTGCAACTGGAAATGACTGTGATAAGGGCTGACATCAACACTATAAACAACAGGATCACAGATGCTGAACAGAGAATCAGTGCAGTATAGGACTCAGCCAATCAAACAACCAAGGACTTAAGAGTGCTCCAACTAGCTACAAAAACCATGAAGAAAGATATTACCTAACTCGAAAACCGAAACAGAAGAGGGAACCTGAGAATCTCTGGTGTTCCTTAAGGGTCAGAAGATAGCTCATTGTCATGCATATCCTTCCATGAGAGTTGGCTCCCACATATCACTGGTCTAAGGTTTTTGAACTATTATGTAGTTACTCTATGCAGGAGGACGGACCCACTCCTCGTCACCTCCTCTGTGTTCGATGGTTATAGGGAGAAGGGTAGGAGGGATGGAGGGACAGGTGGTTGGGGATGTGAGTTTGGATTCTATATTATTTTTGTGTATTGCTCACTTTTATTCTTCGCCTGCTTATTTTCTCCTTAGTTTTCTTACAACAAGACGTCACTTGCATTCCACTACTAGCTGGTTCCTTGGGAGCTTCCATGATCATGGCCTTGGCTATGAAACAAATCAGAGGGGTGGATAACCCTTTACCTGGTTTGGTCCGATTCATATTTTTTGAATAACACACCACAGACACTATCACCAGCAATAAAACAGTCTTAATGAAAACATAAGGCAAGTACAACAGCAATAACGATTACAATCAAAGCTTTCCAACTTATACTATAACCCACGAAAGCACCTCAAACGTCCATCCATAGTGAATTGTCAACCTATTTCAATATCACTCACAATAGAACCATGACCCCCCCATGAATTACGGATAATCTAAACATTGTCTTTCTAAATATTAAAGAAGAACTAAACCACCCTGTTAAGAGACGCAAAATAATGGACTACCTCTAAAAGACCAAGGGAGACATTACTCTTCTCCAGGAAACGAAAATCATTGATAAAGAAACCATCATCATAAAAAATAATTGAAATTCTTAAGTATATTACTGCCTTGCAACACAAAAAAACAGGGTTATTATCCTAATCCCTAAATATTCCAATGCTACATTTGAAACACATTCCATTGATGAAGAAGGTGGATGGATTATAACTGCCATATGGAGTAGGGAATCATTATTCAACATAATTAACATGCATGGCCCTAGCAATGATGACACTTCCTTCTGGAATACAATATCAGATTAGATTGGTCATAAGCATGGGCGAATTTTGCGAATTTGCGATCCGCGAATTTGTGAATTTGCGAAGTCGCGATCCGCAAAATTCGCGAATTAGTGCGAATTTGCGGTTTTTTGTTTTTTTGCGTGTTCGCGGGGTTTTTTTGCGTGTTCGCGGTGTTTTTTGCGTGTTCGCGGGGATTTTTGCGTCTTCGCGAGCCGCTTGCATAGCGAAGTTACCCATGCAGTCGTTTATGGGAGAGGGAGAGAGAGATAGATAGATAGATAGATAGATAGAAAGAGAGAGAAAGAGAGGGAAAGAGAGAGGGAGAGAGAGAACGAGAGAAAGAAAGAGAGGCCGGATCTCTGAATGGCCAGATTCCTGAGTTGCCCCTACAGAACATACAGTTTTTTTATTTTTAGCAAAATGCATATGAAAATTGTGCTGTAAAGGTCTCTTTTAGTTTAACCCCTCCTGACAACTCAAAATGGGTGTATTTGCCATCCTCTCCCTTCTTCCTGTTTTTTATATCTGTAAGTGCTTCCTGATGAGGTTTAATTCCTTGGACAGGTGCCTCGTTGCCTACTTGTAACTATTCTCTGACCCTGCTTCAAGGGTCAGAGCAGGGTCAGAGAATAGTTGCAAGTAGGCAACGAGGCGCCAGGAAGCAATTAGCAGCAGGTGTCCAAGTTGAAGTTAATTTGTTTGTAACCTTTTTGTAAAAGGTTACAAAGAAATTAGGTTCAACTTTTGCACCTGCTGCTGTAACCCTTGCTTGGCTGAAAATTCGTCCCCGCTGATTCGCGGATTTTACCGCGATTTCGCGAGATTCGCGGATCGCGAAATCGCGGAAAATCCGCAAATTCGCCCACGAAACGGATTTTACGCCCACCCTTTTCATATACCTTCCAATAACCTACTCATTGCAGGTGGCGACTTCAACCTCCTGCTTGATGCGCCCTTAATCGCCAATCCTCATGTAACTACCACCCACCTAAATCCCATAAAATATTACAAATAATATGCTTCAAATATAATATGAAAGATAATTGGCTGTTACAACACCCTGACTCCAGAGATTTTTTTTTTTTTCTGCACTGCATAATTCATACACTAGAATCATTTATATCCTCATCCCCAGATCTTACACTCAATTAATAGATCAAACAAATATATCTCCAGGACTACTATCTGACCACTCCTGTATTAACCCCTTCTGTGCTGATGACGAGCCCAGGCTCGTCATGCAGCACGGTGCTCGTGTGCTGGTGACGAGCCTGGGCTCGTCATGAGCCGTGGAACGCTCACACGCGGGGAGAATTCCCCCGCTAGGCTGAGCGTTCCATTGCGCGGGCAGGCTCATGACAATCCCAGGCTCGACACCAGCACACGAGCACCATGCTCCATGACGAGCCTGGGCTCGTCATCAGCACTGCGGCGCCGTGCGCGGCCCCCTCCGCGGCGAAGGGGTTAATATGCTCCTAGCCGGAATTAACACTGAAGCCCCAACTAAGACATGGCGTTTTAATAACAATGTTATAAGCAACCCAGATAACATACAGCTAATCAAAGCTGCTGTAGTAAACTATATCTCTGATAACACCCCTCCAGATATAAACATACAAACATCAAGGGGCGCTTTTAAATTAACACTGAGAGGAACCCTTATTGATATTAAAGCCAAAATTAACAAATCCAATTATGCTGCACTGATAAATCTGGAACAAGAAAGCAAGCAACTTGAATTAATTCACATGAAACACTTAAATAAGAATACTTTATCTCCACTCACATAGGAAAAAATGTAATACAGCAAGATTCATAGCGAGAAAGCTGGAGTAAGGATTAATACATGTATAGGCCTCAAACTCTGAAGCCAATAAGGCAGGCAAAATATTAGCCCATACCTCAAACACAAACAGAACCAAAGGAAAATACAGGCAATAAGAGAGCAAAAATGAAACCCACACTAATCCGTAGAGAATTTTAGATACCTTTAGACCTTTCTATGAGATGATATTTTCTGTTGATCAAATCATTACTCATGAACAGTGTAGGGATTACCTAAACAATTTACAAATCCCTCGCTTATCAGAAGAACATAAAGTACTTCTTTCCAAACCAATCTCATCAACTGAAATCACTGAAGAAATTGGTACATTTAAAAAAAACAAAGCTCCCGGCCCGGACGGGTTCACAGCTAAATTTGATAAAACATTCCCCTAGTAACTTATACCAACCATGCTACAGCTTTTTTTATTGTCTTTATTGATTTTTATGTACAATAGACAGTTCAACAACAACAAGCTGCCATAATTCACATCGACAAAGCATACCCTAATGGTGCAATGACAGCGCAACACAGCATCATCATGAAATGCTACAGATATTTAACCACTTTGCTTCTTCGGGAACTATCACAGGTTCTACAGCAGAAGCCAATATAGTGGTAATCCCCAAAGAAGGAACGGCCCTGACACTCCCCAAAAATTACAGACCCATTTCATTGATAAACCTGGACTGCAAAATGTATGTAAAGATACTAGCAAAGTGCTGGAACCTTTTCTTACCACACTTAATTAACAACACCCAAGTAGGGTTTTAAAAAAATCGAATGTCCAACGATAACTCCCGCCTTCTACGCTACAACCAAGGAAAAGTGAAATCATCTACCTCTGCTGCTAAAGCAATTGCACTTGACGATGGGGCAGCTGTTGAAAGAGTATCATGAACCTTTCTCCAACAATCCCTTCAACTTTTAATTTAGGAGAGGGCTTTATAAAAATGGTCATGGCTTTATATAGTAACCCAAGTGCCTGTATCTGTTCTAAGGGTTCCTTGTCTCACCCACTTAAACTAGAAAAAGCCACTAGACAAGACTTCCCCCTCTCCTCTTCTCTCTTCTTATTGGCTCTCAAACCTCTCCTCGATATACAAAATAATCCCAACATATCAGGAGTTAACTTCCACAAGAAAGTTGTACAATTTCCTGCTTATGCAGGCGACATTCTGATAGTCACAGAAAATCCAACCGCTTCCATTCATGCTCTCATGGAAACCATTGAACAATACTCAAATGTTTCTGGATATAAATTAAATAGGGATAGGTCAGAAGTTCAATCCCTTAATGCCTATGGCTCGAGAGAACTATTAAGTAATTTGGACTTGACTTGGCAACCACACTACATTAAATATTTGGGGATCGAATTTGGCTCTAATTTAATAGACACCATAAAACATAGTGAGAAACTCACCCTTCAGAAAACAAAAGACTTATTAGAAAGCTTGTCACCAAAACTCATCACCTGGCGGGCCAGATAGAAACAATTAAAATGTTGATCAACCCAATAATTAATGATTTAATCAGCATGCTCCCTTTATTACTCTCAGACGACTTCCACCATACCTTAGATACATTATTGACACAATTTATCTGGCAAGGCAAAAAAGCTAGACCAGCCTTAAAAAAAACTCTGTCTGCATAATACTCTAGGAGGCCTCATTTTAGCCAACTTTAGAGACTACCAGACAACATTCCTGGCTAAGTAAGGATCATACTGGTTGCAAACATCTGATAACTAGACCCTGACTTGGCTGGAGGTTGAAAGAGCTATTCTGGATAAGCTAGAACCTTCAACGCTATTTACAACTAATTGAAAACACCTTACCAATTCCAAATACATCCTAAAAAATACTAGAAATGACCTATTAACTATTGTTAAAAAACTGCCCTCGCAAATGAAATTCTCTTCTTTAGCTTTTCTCTGGCTCAACCCTAACATCACATATGATAACCAAACCTTTTACAGGGAATTATGGGTTGCCAGAGGTATCTTTTACCCCCAACATCTAGGATCTAATATCTAGGATCTAGATCCTCTCCTCTAACCTTCTCGATCTTACAAATACAATTTCCTTAAGCTTAAGATGACTATTACCCAATCTAAAAGTCATTACAGAGAACAATCCCTTCCAAACCTCATCCATAATCTCTAATAAACAAGGCCATCCCATCCGGTTTCTAAACTATACCACCTATTGCAGCCTAAAGCTACGAGAGTGAACAAGAGCATAACAGAATATTGGAACACTCACTCTTCTAACGCTATACCTGAAAAATATTGGAAGTTCATTTGGAAATCTGTTACCTCACATAAGATCTCACCAGTACTCTCCCAAACCAAATTTTGGTTACTTCACAAAGTCTATTGGATACCTTCTCGCTTCAACACTCGGAAAATCCTAGAGAGCCCTGTCCGTTGGAACTGTAATGAGGAGACTGGAGACCTTGTCCATCTTGTCTTCTTTGTAAATCAGTGAGTCCCTTCTGGGACGAGCTTTTCTCCTTCCTTTACAATTTATTTCATGGAGGCCCTTTGAAGGAATTCTCATACCTCATTAAAGGTTTCCTCGACCATAACATCAAATGCTCTTCTGCTTGTTCTACTGCTGACAGCGGCAGTCAAAACAATCACCTCTAATTGGAAGACTACAAAGTTTCCTTCCAGGCCTGGCTAAACTAGGTATCACATATCAGAGGAGTTGATAACGTTGCTTTGCAACATTCACATGGAAACCACAACATAGACCAATAGGAGAATCATTACTTCACCACTAACAAACCCCCATAAACTGAAGGCTCTATCTTTATATTCTCCCTTTGCTCTCTTCATTTTATTCAGTATGTGGTACAGTGTATATATTCTGATATTGTGTATCAATGACAATTATGGTATTCACACTAATATATCGTTTTCTGAAAGTGAAGTTACAATGCAACACTGACCCTGATATTATTTGTACCCATCCCCACTTATTTTTGTTATTTGTACTAAATCCAAATAAAGATTATCTTGAAATAGAAAGAAGGAACAATAATCTTTTAAATCACATTATTCACCACTATCTCACAGGCTCATATAATGCAGTTCCCATGCCTGTTGTCAATCAGATACCTACATTGTTAATGCAAATGTCGCTACATAATATACAAGGACAAGTTCCCATGAGAAATCACTGTGGTCGCAAAAGGTGAGGCCTTGGGAACATACATTCTCCGTGAGGCAGTATGTTACAGACTCTAAAGAAAAGAAACATCAGACTATACCCAGTGGCAGCCAACGGGAAAAAAACAGGTGGGGAGATGGGCGAATGTGTAACCCACTGACAGGCACTAATTAAAACCATCAGTGCCCTTAGGCTCAAAGCCAAGGCTTTCAATCATTGTCCGTTTAAACAGTGTTTATAATGGGTCCTGATTGAGAGCTGAGACTGAAGACTGAAGGCACTGAGACTAAAGGCACTGCGAGTTTCTCACAGTGCCTGTCAGTGAGTCAAATTAAATGAAAATAAAGCAATAAAGAATATATTACCCACTGCTCCTCTTTGTCTTGGCAGTCAGTGGCTCCTCCAGCACATGCAGCAAACTACCAGAGACTTATCACTACCGATCCTGGTGCTGCTCTCATGCAGCTCCGACAGCATGAGAAAAGCACCAGGATTCGCTAGAGCGTGCTGGTTCGACGCTCCTTGAAACACTGGGAACCTGTGCATTATCTCCACTAAGCTGTCTAAGACAGCTCGGGTTAGAGTGTTTAAAGTGTGCATGTCAGGCTGTCCATCACAAGACAGCTAGCCAAAGTGACACGTGATCTTTAAACTGAAGTGCACACTATTCCTATTCCTCCCTGCTGCTGCCCCACCAGCAGACGGCCAGCACAAAAAATAAATGGTAATAAATCTTTTATATTACCATATTATTTTGTGTGTTTCCTGATCTCCAGTGGAGGGGTGACGCTCCTCCGCTCTCAAGAGAAGCCTCGCCACTGTCTGCACCTGGGAAATGACTTTGCATCTCAAAACAGTGTTTACAAAGTTGCTTGTGCATGAATAGGTAACGTGCAGGGTGAGACAGAGACACAAAGAATGACATGAGGAAAAGAAGGTTGCAGACAACACCAACCATTTTAAGATAAAGAACTTCATTTGCTAATGTTATCATAAGAACAGTTCGCTCAGCATGAAATCTTTATTTTAATTACCTATTCATTTTCTTTTATCGTGCTATTGTTAGGATGGAAAAGCTCTCTTAGACCAAAAGACATGTACTGCTGCCCTGGTGCCCAATTGTACTGTTTGGAACCCTAATGCTTATATTTGTCATAGGCGAACCCGGCTCACGCCTGTGCACCAAACAGTGGGAGACAACTGCTTTCACCAGGAGTTAAGAAGGATAAGTGCGATGGTGGCAGCATACCGAGTAGTGATGAGGACCTTTTTACCCTATGTCACAGTAGTGAGGTCTACAGGCTCAGTCACCTTTTTAAAACTACTGCTGCATCCTGAACTCACTCTTTGCCTATATCAGGTAAAAACGGAATGCTGCATAGCGCAGTGGTAGCGACACTGTGCTGGATGTATGTGTGCCTGGGAAGTGTACATTACAGGGACGAAGTAGTACTTTGCAGTACATGTGTGGATAGGGCATGTACTGGGTATATATGTATGCCTGAAAGGAATTCATTGCGTGAGAAATGTAGTGCTGTGCAGTGAATGTGCAATGAAAGAATGTGTTGGGTGTATGCGTGTTTGCGTGAAGTACAATACATTAAGCCTTCATATGGTAGGTGTGCGTGCTGACTCTGTATGTGTTTGTGGATAACATACCCTGGTGCAGCATAGAAAGCTTCAGTGCGTGCAGACTGAATGGGTGTACTGAATATATGTGTACTTGTAATAGTACAATGCATGGAAGTAACAGTGCTGGACTGCAAGTGTGCTGTGTGTGTACACTGAGTAATTGTGCCTACATTGGTATAATATATGGAGGACCCTGGGTTACATTTTGGGAAGCCCAGGCCTGCCTGGTAAAGACAAGAGGAGGAGAGGAATCCCCAAAACAGATTTGTGTATTGCTGCATTCCTGTGAGCTGGGTGAGACACACTGGAAGAAAGGAGTTAGAGACTCTCCCTTCACAATTGCAAAAGATTTCTCTTTGATTGAATGATAGATACCAAGGATAGGTTGGATACATCTCAGGAAGGAGACTGTGCTGATACGAGAATCATAAAAGTTAGGGGTGGGAGCCTGGGATTAACCTTTTGATGCACATCCACTGTGACTGACATCCATGTGTGAACTCCCATGAATTGTGTTGTAGGTCAATCAGCTTCAGAGTTTTGCCTGTTGTGATGGGCATCCTTTCAAGGGGAAAAATAAAAAGAGAAGTGGATACTTCAAAAGAAGCAGACCCCCAACATAAAGCATCAAAGACTCAGACCCTAAATCACATTTTGTTATCTGAAAATGGACTATAAGAAGAATAGATTGAGACCCCAAAATTTGCCACCTTCCAAGCAGCCAGATGGGTTGTGTGAGAAGAGGATGTTCTTTAAGACTTCTGCCTGTGACCAGGACTGGGTGCAAAGGTCTGCTGGTCTCCCAGCTGGGTGTGAGGACATCATGCGGGAAAAGCGAGACCACCAGCCCTGGAGCACCAGGCCTGCCTGCTGGCCAAGACCAAGATGCCCTGTAAGGGAGGGGAAGCATTGGAGGGAGGGAGGTACAGTTGGAAGCTCTGCCAAGAGGCATCCCTGTGTGGGGTGTGAGAATTCTGCTTTGGACCAAACAGCCTGTGTGCAGCAGTGTTGGTTCAGTGAACTCTGTATGCCAGAAGAAGACTTCCCTGGACTGAGCCATGTATTTAACACTGTGCAGGTCTTGATATTGCCTTATCGGTATGCTACGTTGACCCTGTATGCCACGAGGGGCCACCGGTAAAGTTGCCTCTGATGAAGCACTGAGATTCCTAACCAATGTGGTGGAGGCGTTTACACTGGAGAAGTCCACACTCGATTCACCAATTTCCTCTGCAGCCTCTTATGCTAGGTGGGGCTGCTGGTACCTATGTTGCTTAAAAGTTTGGGCTGTCACCCGAAGAAAAGACTGAGGCTGCATATAGCAGGTCGAGAACGCACAGCGGGAGAACTGCCCCTGACTAACCTGCAAAGACTTCAGATAATGATGCGGAGGACGCATCACCCGTGCTGTGCTCCAGTCAGGAGCTGACGAAAGGATTCCCTCCTCTTGCTAGTGAAAGATTACTTAGCACATCTTCGTAGCCACACTCAAGCAAGAGAGCCTGACCACTGGGTGTTGCTGTGTGGGCTGTGAGCAGCTTGATATCTACAAGCAGGATCAGAACTTGCGGGTGCCGTCACTGAGGCCATCTGATGCAATGCTGAAAGTTCTTGTGCTGCAGGAGCAGGTAAGACGTGAACTGAGCAGGTTGGGCACTGGCGGACTCACTGGTACAGGTGCTACTTCACATAGACACTTTTTAGTAATTCCCCAAGAGTGAAAGAGGAATTCTTGAGTATGCCCTACTAGTAAGCATTCCCTGGATGTGGCCACCAGTGAATGGGGAATAACCCGGAGCATAGTACAAGAATGAGGGTGTGAATAGGATTTGCCTGACTACTACCAGAGTCCTGACCACAAGGGGACTGTGTTATTGCTTGTGCATACTGTTATTTGTTTGCAAGTGTAGAGTTAAAAACACAATACTTCTTTGTCTTATAAAAAAAGTATTTGAATGGACATTGATTAATTGCTTGTACTGTTAGCACTTTGAGTTAAAAGTCGTGTTCACTGACCTGTATTGATACTTAGGGAACCTTTGACTACTTGTCCACAGCTACCACTGAAAGTCAAGTGCAGAAGAAGTACTTGGCTTAGTTATGGATATGTGCCCTAATTTATTGATTGTTATTGAAGATGTGAAAACTCTGATTGGCATGAATGCAGAAAAAAGTTATAGATGGCACTTGGCCTGGTTATTCAGGATCAACAAGAAGTCGGGCCTCGGAATATCAGGAGTAAAAGGGCTCTACCCACACGGTTGGGCTAAGTAGCTGATGCATGCCTGTAGCCTTGTTAGGGGTTCTGACAATTGGTGGCAACTGTTGGATATGTAACTTTTACCAGACAAAGATACAAAAGTGAAATTAGACATTTCCACTTAGCACCAGCACTGCGATGGGTAAAGGCTTTTTTCTTCTGCGGACCAAAGCGACACATATAGGAAATGGAGAACACAGGTTTGGAGATTGGCCTCAGCACCATGTCCATTGATCAGATGAAGCATTTATGTAGAGTGTGGAGGATGCCCAGGAGTAGAGACAGAAAGGTCCTTGATAATTGCGCACTACACCAATCCTTGCCTCTGATGATTTTTGAAATCCATACTTTATTAATTACATCCCCTTAAACTACCGTTTTCTTTGATTTCTGGTTCTTGTTTCCAGCTTCCTCCAACTTCTTCATCTTATTTATTTATTTATTTATTATTTATTTAAAACATTTATAGAGCGCAACTGTTGCCTGGCAGGCATCCTGGCGCTAGAGTGACTTACTCCTAAGATAGAAAAAAAGTGGGAGAAAGATAACTGGTGAGGGGGAAGCTAGGGGAAAAGCCAAGTTTTTATTAGTTTTCGAAACGGAAGGAGCTGTGAAGTGTGGCGAATGTCAGCAGGCAGACTGTTCCAGAGCTTTGCAGCCGCCACTCGGAATGATCTTCCTCCAATCCTGGCTCTCTTGAATCTGGGCACTATTACAAGTCGAGCAGTAGCGGATCGAAGGGCTCTGGTAGGGGTGTACCAGCTGAACAGCCGTTGTAAGGGGATAGGTCCTAGCCCGTGGAGTGCCTTAAAGACCAGACACAGAGACTTGAAGGCAATTCGTTGCTTCAGGGGAAGCCAGTGCAGCTCGGCTAGGGCAGCAGTGGTTGAGGCTCTCCTAGACCATCCAAGTGCCAGTTTCGCTGCTGCTGATTGGACCCGTTGGAGACGGTCCAGCAGTACCGAGGGGGAGTCCAGCAAGAGAGCATTGCAATAGTCGATACGACTCAGGATGGTGCACCTGACTATCTGTGCTCTGGCGGAAAGTGGAAGTAGTGGCAGAATTTTACGCAGTGATCTCAAAAGAGCAGAGCAGGTGGCAACTGTTCTCGAGACCTGTGTTTCCATGCTCAGCTTATTATTCAGCATGACGCCCAAATTCCGCACACTGGCCACAGGTGACGGGTTGTCCGAATTTTCCGGAAGCCAGAAATCCGCAGGCAGGGGACGAGGTATGCGGCTGGCTGGGCAGAACAGAACCTCGGTCTTAGAGGAGTTAAATTGGAGGGAGTTGTGGTGTAACCAGCCGGCAGTGTCTCTCAGACAGTTGTGGAATGCCTCTAAAGTTATAGAGTCTTCACCCTCCCAGGAAACAATAAGCTGGGTGTCGTCTGCGTAATTTACTGTGGTCATGTTATGTGATTTAATGAGAGAAACCAGTGGTAGTAAATATACATTAAAGAGAATCGGACTAATAGAGGAACCCTGGGGTACACCGTGAGGGACTTGGGAAAAGGCAGATTGATAGGGGGGAAGGGATACCGCCTGTTTCCTGTCGCTGAGAAAAGAGTGGAACCAGAGCAGGGCAGAACCATCAACACCCGCCGCTCTCAACCTTTCCAGCAGGATCACGTGGTTGACAGTATCGAATGCGGCAGACAGGTCCAGCAGGATCAAGGCCGCTGCCTGGCCCCTGTCTGCCCGCACTCGAAGTTCTTCCATGGCCGTAAGTACAGCTGTTTCCGTGCCGTGGGCTGGACGAAAACCAAATTAGAAAGCGTCCAGAACATGATTCTGCTCGAGGTAAGATGATAGGCAGGTGCTGACCCATCGCTCCACCACTTTCGCCGGAAAAGGCAGAAGCGATATGGGACGAAAATTAGAAAGGCATTCTGGATTCAGGGATGGTTTTTTCAGCAGCGGGGTGATTAATGCTTGCTTCCAGGGGTTAGGAACCACTCCACTGCGAAGAGATTGGTTACATATCCTTCGCAGAGTGTGGAATAGCTCGTGCCCATAAGCTTTCCAGATTTTTGGGGGGAGTGGATCAAGCGGGGACCCAGAGGTGATGCTCAGTGCCAGTCGTTCAAAGTCTGCTTCGGGAATCTGGGGGAGAGCCAGAAGACTTTCCCTGGCCAAGCTGACTGGACTGGGGGTGTAATATGCAGGGCTGGTAGCATGAGAGGTAGGCGGGTGTTGGGATAGAGAGGATCATCTCATCATAAATCTTGGATTGGATGTCCTCTAGCTCTCGATCTTCGAAATGTAATTTTTCTTCTGCTCCCTAATGACAACTTCTTCACACACCCACGATTAAATGCGCCCCATCAACCTTGATTGAAGGTGTCTCACACTCATTACACAAATTTAAACAATTATTCTAGAGGTAAGTATAATACTAAGGACAACTCCTTCTATCTTGCCAAACGACTCACCAATCTCAGAGAATCCTTTTCCAATTGCACTAAACACCAAGATATCTCCCTCTCATGGACCTTGTTCTTCAAGAACCGTTACCTCACAAATGATGTTTAAATATAACTGTCAGTTTTGTAACTGTTATGAGGCACATAAATGCAGCTCTGCTGTACCCTCAACATGCGGCAGACTCCACCTTCCTTCCCTAATAATATATTTAAAACTACACCATTTTGCATTACCATAGCTCTCATAGCCATTAACTCTTTGTTAATAGTTTTTAGGGGTACCATTAGTATTAGTGGAGCCAATACACTTGATCAAAGCTCTTCACAATTGTTTAATCACTCTCACCAAATTCATCCACACTGGGAAATACTGACCCTAAGTAGATACTAACTACCCAATTATGAGGGAGTTTAAAATAGACCGTCCTACTACACACATAAGAAATCCACTAGATAATGGGCTCTCTTTCAGTCCAAATCATATTATTTGCCACATAATTTCTTCAAACTTCCTGTTTCATTCTATTTCTTTTCATACACATTGCCTCTTTTTGTGCCTCTTTTTGTGTCTGGTCAAGATAAGTCTTTGGTGCACTCATCCATATCCGACCTCCTCTTCTTCCCTCTCTAACTCAACTTCTCTCGCCAACATTCCAACATTTCAACTTTGATCAGTGGAGGTTCTTAAAAAAAGATTGAATAAACTGTTAACTCAATTAATTCCTCATCCGATTGTCCAGCTTGGCATGGACTAGACATGACAACTCAGGAGATGCATACTTTCTGTTTGCACTCCCAGTCTCTCTTGTCTTTTTACTTTTTTTTTTACCGTAACTGTCACACTGTTCTACTTTCTCTGCTTCTTCTTTGATTGTCTCAGGTCTTTGATTTATCTCAGATACTCTTTTCCTCTTTCCTACAGCACTTTACAAGTTTCTTCACAATATACTCTCCACTTTAGGTGCAAATGACTGACTGACTCACAAGGCTCATTTTCATTTTCAGGTCCATTTCAACGACCACCGTACTTAATTTTCAAAAGGCTGACTACCATTGTTGTTTTGATTATCTTCACCTCTCACAGCAATCAAGACTCACCAAAGGTTGAGGAGAAGCAGATCTTTAATCCCGGTCTCTGTTTCTTTCTATGGATTTGAGAGGCTTTAGTATCCTTGCCTTGATCATAGGGCAGGATCAAAGGGACCTGTTGATACTCATTTTGCAGAGACTCAAATTATTTTCTTTTCCTTCAGGATCCACACATCGGGCTAGGGTCTGACTTGGTGAATCACATTGACTCTTGTCACCACTTCTTCTTCAGCTTGTCTTACCCTCTTCATGTGCGACATGTGAATCCACTGTGGTACATTTCATAGCAGGAAATCTTGTTCAGGGCCATTTCAGCAAGGGTCCAGACAGGTCTTGTGCACATGCTTTTCCACCAGATTCTAGTCTTCAGGATGAAGTTTTTCCATTGCGCCTGCCCCGCCACATTGACTTGAGAGATAGAATGAACCACATTAGCCACTCCTGTGCAATACACAAGAAAAATGGCACCTGTGATGTTTACAAGGGGAGCTTCAGGGAAAGGAAGAATTCTCATGTCTCTCCCTGCCAGCACTTCATGGGGGAGAGTTCTGTTCTTTTATTTGGTGTGCTTCTCGGGTCATCAAAACAAGTGGGAGTGCCTTGGGCCATTTGAGGGAGGTGGATTTGCACACTTTTGCAATCCTGGATTCCAAAATACTGTTGACTTCCTCAATAACTCGATGTTTCTGGTCTGTAACTAAAATGGAATTTCTGCTTGATTCCTACGGCTATAGAAAGTAGTTCCATGATTTTCTGTGTGCCATGGTCGAATTCTAAAGAAACTGGCATGCAAAATCTGTGGATCATCTCCCTCAATAATATTTGGGTGTGCCTCGACCCACCTGGAAAAAAGAGACTATCACAAGGATAGACCTCAGCCCATTGCAGAGGCGCATCTCGAAAAAATCTAACTTCAGGTGACTAAAAAAAAAAGACTAAATGTTGCATCAAACTTTCCTACCTAATTTGTGGTCACAAATGTTTTAAAATGAGTGCTAAACCAATAGATTTGAAATGTGCACACCACCCTTTGTATCATGGGTAGGACCATGGGGGTGTCAGATTATTGTACCATAAGAGAATCTGGCTTCACAGGTCTACCATCATTTGAAACCCAAGTATTGCTTGCATCTTTGGTACAGACAGCACTTAACTACTTCTCTTTCTCGTCTTCCGGTGCTTTATGATGGAGTTCTCTGAGCTCATTGTATGTCTGGACTTTTGTCAACAACATACTGGTTACATGTTCACTGTCAAGTTTACATGGTTTGTCTACATTGAATGAGCTGGAGTCAAGAATGCAATATTTTGCTACCAGATCTGCATATCTGTTTCCCTATGTGACAATGTTGTTAAACTCTTGTTTGCAGCATATTTGACTATGGGAATGTCTCCAGACAACTGCAGTACTTCAAAAAGGTCTGGAACATACATGTCATTACATAATTGGTAACCAGAGGGTGGGATAAGCCCCCTTACTGACCATAACTGATCAAGATCATGGACCACGCCACACCCATACTTGCTGTTAGTATACATGGTAACACTCAATCACACAGTCGTGGTAAAAGTTTCTCTCCTCAGCCTCATAGTCTGGAATTAGCAAAAGTGTGGCAGGATTCAGAACATGACATCTCCATATAGAAATGATTTCAGCCGCCAGATTATTTGCTTGTACTTTATCAAATGTCTGTTTGTCATATGATAAGTTAGAGTATGAGTCAGCAAAAACTCAAATCAATGAGAAACCATTACAGTACGTGTATTACCCATCACTTCTCTCACTCTATTGGATACCCACACTGACCACTGTGACCAATTTAAGGAAACCAGGAAATGCCAAGGCCACAAGATCCTATGTGGTTGAAAAGTAGGCCACTGGCTGTTTCACTTTTCCCTGGGTCTGTCAGACAATGTGCAACCATCATGTTTGTGACAGAACAAAAATACATCTCTCGTAATTTGGCCTTTCTAGTGCCGGTGCACTAGAGAGTTTGGCTCTGACCTCTAGGAAGGCACTCTTGTATTCCTAACCCAGGATATTGGATCACTCAAATCATTGTGAGTGAGCCTGTGCCGAGGCTCTGCTTCTAGGGAAAAGTTAAGAATCACAGATGACAGTAGCCATTCATTAGAATTTACACAAAGTATGTCTGGTCTCTCGAAAAAGGGGGAAAAAGAAGAAAGTTGGCTGTTTGAAAATGCTTTTCTTAGGACAAGAACCCTCCCTCACCCAAAGGTGGCATACTTCATCATTGGGTTCCCTCTTCACAACAGCGCTGCAAGGTTCTGGTAAGGGATACAACTCTCCAATGGAAAGGAGCAGATATGTTTTGAGTGAGATGAGCAGAAGGTTTAGAGTGAGGGGCAGAGTGCAAGCAGAAGTTCTCCAAATTCTTTTTTAGGATTTGATGGAAGATCAAAAGGCTTTCTTTATACTCTTGAGGATACCTACACCAAAAAATAATTGTTAAAAAAATGTAAATGCAAACATAAGCTGACTGTCCTCATGCAGGGGAATAGAGAAGACTGTGAGCCACTTTATGTCCAATGGAATTTAGAAAAGGATTGCAGCATGATTCGGTACCAGAAGGCAATATAGGAATACCATTCTATATTTTTCTTTTAGGTTCTATAATATTCTCCATTTGTATTGGCCCTTTGAAGTCCCATATTTGAGGAAATACAAGGAATGCCCTATGACACCCTTTAAAATGCCTGACACTCCCTCTGGAATGAAATTATAGTGAGGCTTTTGGGGATAAACTATCTAGTTTCACTTTTGTTCTCACTTGCACTGCACTCTCTATGAGCCCAATTTCTTTACCTGTAAAATCCCAAACTTCTTCTTATCATGTACATTTTAAATCATAAGTAAAGTCTTCTTTAGTCAGAATCAGGGACAAACGGACATCTGACTCTTGTGATTCTATTCTAAATTCAGTATGTTTGTCTTAGGTCTGAGTTGCCACCCCCGATCAATCCCCTCATGTATTGCAATGCAGCTGCCCAATAATATAGCCTAAAATCAGGCGCCCCCCACCCTCCTCTTTCTCTCAGCAATGACATAAATCTGTAAGCCCTGCGTGTCTTGCCATGAGCCCAGATGAATCTATTCAGAATGTTCTCCAACTCTTCAAACCACTTTGCCTCAAAAAATTAAGGTATTGCCCTAAACAAATACAAGAATTTGGGCAATACCAACATCTTTATAACATTGGTGCATCCCACTAGTGATAAATGCAAGTTGTTCATCCGTTCCAAGTCTGTCTTTACCCTAGTCATCAGGGGCGCAAGATTATTCTGCACCACTGAGTCTAGATCAGCTGTAATTGCCACCCCAAGTATACAGCTGAATCCACCACCCATTGGTCATTACAATCAACGTACTGGTTACACACCATCTGAGTCTTAGAGCTCTTTAGGCTGTACCCCGCAACCTGGCCAAATCTTTGTGCCTCAGTCTCAATTTCTCTTATGGCCACAGTAGGATTAGATATCAAAATGGCTACGTCATCTGCGTAGGCCAGCGTCTTTACCTCACAGCCATTCAGCCTTATTGATGGGATCTTTTGATTGCCCTCCAACTTACGTATCAGTGGATCTAAATAGAGTGCGAAGAGAAGTGGGGATGACGGACAGCCTTGTCTAGTCCCTCTCTCAATACTAACTGCTGTCGAGTACCACCTATTGACTCTAATCCTTCCTGACGGATTTTTATAAAGAGTCTGCATCGCTGTTATAAAACCATTTCCCATTCCACTCCACTTTAACGTATGCCACAGATATTCCCAGGAGACCCTATCGAACGCCTTCTCAGCATCCAAAAAAAGTGCCGCCATAGGGTCCCCCAGGATACCCGCCGCATCAAACATTGTAACCACCTGCCTAATATGTTGTGTGGTGCTTTTGCCTGGAATAAACCCATGCTGTGCATGACTTACTAAACCCTCTATCACCTCCGCTAATTTTCTCGCCAGTATCTTGGAGTACACTTTGGTATCTGCGTTCATCAATGTAATGGGTCTATACGAACCTGGCAGTGTTGGTATTTTACCTTTTTTTTAAATAACAATAATGTCCGCTTCCCCCCAAGATTCAGGTATAACCTCCCCCTCCTGCGCCTTCAGCATGACGTTAAACATATCAGCGCCAATCACTTGGTGAAACACTTTGTAAAACTCAACCGGCAGCTGATCTGGACCAGCTGCTTTGCCTGATGGTAACATCTTTAGCGCCACGAGGAATTCCTCCAAGTTAAAGGGTGAATCCAACATCTCCTTTTCCTCCGTAGTTATAGCCGAAGGGGTAATATCTCTAAGATAACTTTCTACCTCTCCTAGGATTCCTGCCCTACCCCCAGCATATAACTCTGCATAAAACTGTCTAAAAACCTCCCTTACTTTAACTGTTTCAGAAACCAAGGCCCCGTTCCCATCCCTAATCTCCAAAATGTCTAAAGCTGCTAGCCTCTGTCTAGTACGGACAGCTAGTAAATGGCCCACCTTCTCGCTTAACTCGTACGCAGCTTCCCTCTTAGTTAGGTAATTCTCTGCTGCCTTTTTAGAAATATTTTCCGCAGCTTCTGCTCTAAGAGCAATGATTTTGAGGAGGTGCTCTTCTATTGGTGCATTCTTCCGTAAATCCGTCGCCAATTCATCCTCTACCTTCATCAAACTTTGATATACTTCATTCATTTTAGCTCTTATCTTTTTCTGGGCTGAGAATACATAACTCATTGTCTCCCCCTAACCCCGGCCTTAAAATCATCCCATGCAACTCCCGGGGGGGGGGCTGTTCCTCTATTGATATCCCAATAGATCTTGATCCAACCTGTCATATAATCCCTATATGCCTCATCCTTCAAAAGGGCTCTATCAAATGTCCATTGTGTATCCTTCCGTTGTACCTGGCCTATTCTGATGGTTAAAATCAATGGGCTATGGTCCGACACAATTCGAGGTTGTTTCTCGATTTGTGCCCCTGCCAACAAGGGAGTAGAGATCAAAAAATAATCCAGCCTGACCAATACCTTGTGAGGGGCTGAGTAAAATGTACTACCGTCCATGCCTGTGTTCAACTTAGCCCACGGATCCACTAGGGAATTATGTAGCACCATATCCGTCAATGCCCTATGAGTTCTCTTCTTCCTCCCTACATACTGTCTTCCTATCTGTAGAAACAAACTACTAGGGTCATGAATATTAAAATTCCCACAACATATAATTGGCTCGGGCCACAGCGCCAGTTCTGTATCTAGATATTGAAATATCTCAGGGTCATCCTCTGTGGAGCCATACACGGAGACTATAGTACATTTTCCCCTTTAAGTCTTATTTCCAGTATTACCCACTTGCCCCATTGATCCTCCTTCTTTTTTAACACCTCTACATCACTAGATCTCCCTAATACTGCCACCCCCCTATGCTTAGAGCCTTGTTTGGAATTTGCCAAAACGGCGAACCCTAGATGTTATGTTATGTTATTTTTGTCTTGTATAGCGCACGGCTACTCAAAGAGTGTCCCGGCGCTTTATTGCAAACCTGTATCACAACATAACGGAAAGGAAAAACAGAAAAAATGGAAAACTCCCTAACTAACAGTCAAGACTGATATCTACAGAGTAAAAAGCCAGGTTTTAAGGCCCTTCCTGAACGCCAGCAGATTGGAGGTACTGCGCAGTGTCACTGGCAGAGTATTCCAAAGCTGCGGAGCCAACAGGCTGAAAGATCGACCTCCAATACGTGCCCTTTTTATGCGAGGGACCACGGTAAGAAACAAAGACCCCGACCTCAGGGACCTTGCAGGATGGTAAAAAGCTAGCCTTTTTTGAAGATATTTTGCTCCTGAAGCATGTAGAGCTTTGTGGGCCAAGGTCAGGGCCTTGAAGACTATCCGCTTCCGGATGGGGAGCCAATGGAGTGACTGCAGGAGGCCCGAGGTTCTAGTAATCCAAAAATGGCCCGTGTTGCCGAGTTCTGGACCACCTGCAGTCGTTGCAGCAGATACTCCGGCAGGCCAAGATAGAGGATATTCGAATAATATGTTCTCGAGCCGATTATAGCCTGAACCGTTATCTTCCTGTGATGCTCCGGTCGAATAGGAAGA
The DNA here is from genome assembly GCF_964263255.1 of Lissotriton vulgaris. Taxonomy (NCBI): domain Eukaryota; kingdom Metazoa; phylum Chordata; class Amphibia; order Caudata; family Salamandridae; genus Lissotriton; species Lissotriton vulgaris. The sequence goes on along the minus strand of NC_141689.1, from coordinate 2,088,657,153 downwards.
AACTTGCGGAGCATCCGGAGGAGACCGAAGCAGGTGCCAGTGAGACCAAGAATCTGGGATCGCAGCGTCAGGCCATTATCGATCTTAATCCCCAGGTTCTTGGCTAACTGGGACGAACCTGCAGGGGGACACATATTCACAGGCCACCATTCCTGCCAGTCTGGGTCCGATCTGCAGCCGAAGAAAAGTACCTCCGATTTATCCGAGTTGCACTTGAGGCTGGTAAGCTGGAACCAATTAAACACAGCCCCAAGGCAACCCCGGATACTCTCTCCATCAAAATCCGCTCCTTTCCCGCAAGTAAAGAGGAGCTGGGTGTCATCGGCATAGGAAACGATCTGGGCCCCGAAAGATTCCACCAGTGCCGCCAGAGGGGTCATAAAGATGTTAAAAAGAGTCGGGCTCAACACTGAGCCCTGAGGGACTCCGACACCCAGTGACGGCATCTCAGCGGAGCTGGAGGAGGCCCAGACCGTTTGTCGACGGCCAGCCAAGAATGATCGAAACCAGCTGAACACCGTCCCCCTTAGACCGATATCATAAAGTCTGGCGAGGAGACCCTCGTGGGGGCGGTGTCAAAGGCTGCCGACAGATCGAGCATCACGAGCATCGCTTTGCCTCCTGAATCCAGCACCTCCTTAATTGCCTCCAAAACTTCCAGGAGCGCTGTTTCGGTGCTCAGGTTGGTGCGGAAGCCGGATTGGGTGGAGTGTAGTAGATCATGGGATTCCAAATAATCGGAGAGCACCATGTGCGCGTATTTCTCGTGGATCTTGGCAAAGGCGGGCAGAAGCCTGTTCCAGGAGATACCCCTTGGAGGCTTCTACGTGTGTTTCCTGGAGGAAAACCAAATCCAAACGTAACGTTCGAAGTAATACCGCAACCCTTAGCCTTTTACCAGCATCATTAAGGCCACAGACGTTAATAGTAGCAATTCTACAACTCATTAAAATACATCAACGGTTATGTCCAACCCTGCATACCTTACCCAGCCCATCACCTTACGCTGGTTATGGATCTGAGGTTGCTCAAATGTCCACCAACTAAGCGTGGGCGGAAAATCCGTTCCGCTCGCGGATTTTGCGGATTTTCGGGAAATCCGCAATCCGCGAGATTTGCGGATTTCCCGCAAAATCCGCAAATTCGCACGCAGCGGATTTTTTTGGCGGCGCGCGGCGTTGGTGATACAATTTTTGCGGCGCGCGGCGTTTATCATCGTTTGCCGAGTTGTTTTTTTCGATAGTTTGCGAGTGCTGCGCCATTTTGGATCTTGCTGTGTGATCCCGCGGGAATTGGCGAGCGCGATTACGTCATCGCGGCTTGCCAGCGAGAGTTTGTCAACGCGAGTACGGCGAGATCACGTCTCGCGGTACTTCGCAATTGCGAGATTTGAGATGCGGCGCGCGAAAATATAAATTTGCAATTCTGCACAAGAAATCCACCAGCAAGCAGCATAAACCTTCTAGAAATGATGATTTTTATGTGAATAACTCCTTAGTTTGACATTTGCCTGCACTTTTTTAGCGAGGAGTCCATTTTGGGGAGGGGGGCAGGGGGGTGGGAGGAAGGAAGTGCCCCATAGTCTTCAACTTCCTGTTCCTGTTCAGCAGGCTCCTCCCAGTGCTTTGTCCATCTCCTGGTCACTTTTCATTCGGATGTGGACCTGGAAGGATTACCTTTTGTGGATGCTGCTGGATCTTTGGATTTGAGGCCTTTTTGACTTTCTTTGGATCACTGTTGGATTAGAAATTTTACAAGTAAGTTTGTTTGGGGCATTACAGTTGCTGCAACTAAAATTTTGGGATTTTCGATTTTTGGGCTGTTTTGGGGCCTTTTCCCAGGGGTACTCAGTGGTGGGTGGACTGATTCTTTCTGTGGGTTGTCTTGAACTTAAACATCATGGAGGCCATAGATGAATTGGGATTGTGCTGATTTTTCTGTGTTTTTCGATTTTTTTTTTTTGTAAAATTTTGTGTTTTTCGATTTTTGACCTGTTGTTGGGGCCTTGACCAGGGGTATTTGAGTCTAGCATGGGCCTAGTCTTTCTGTGGGCTGTCTTGAATTTAAACATCATGGAGGCCATGGATGGAATGGGATTGTGCTGATTTTGCAGTGTTTTTCGATTTTTGGGGGTGTTCATGGGGAGGGACATGCCATGTGGCTGGTGGCCATTTTGAGTGCAGCTACAGGCACTGGCCATGTGCTGGCAGGCAAGTGGCCATTTTGAATGCAGGCTTTGTTGTTAGGCCTCCAACCATTTTGCCTACTTTTCAACCTTTATTTATGCCAGGGGTAGTGAGTCTTGCATGGGCCTAGTATTTCTGTGGGTTGTCTTGAATTTAAACATCATGGAGGCCATGGATTGAATGGGATTGTGATGATTTTGCAGTGTTTTTCGATTTTTGGGCCTGTACTTGTGGCCTTTTCACCAGGGGTATTTGAGTCTAGCATGGGCCTAGTCTTTCTGTGGGCTGTCTTGAATTTAAACATCATGGAGAGGCCACGGATGGAATGGGATTGTGCTGATTTTGCAGTGTTTTTCGATTTTTGGGCCTGTACTTGTGGCCTTTTCACCAGGGGTATTTGAGTCTAGCATGGGCCTAGTCTTTCTGTGGGCTGTCTTGAATTTAAACATCATGGAGAGGCCATGGATGGAATGGGATTGTGCTGATTTTGCAGTGTTTTTCGATTTTTGGGCCTGTACTTGTGGCCTTTTCACCAGGGGTATTTGAGTCTAGCATGGGCCTAGTCTTTCTGTGGGCTGTCTTGAATTTAAACATCATGGAGGCCATGGATGGAATGGGATTGTGCTGATTTTGCAGTGTTTTTCGATTTTTGGGGGTGTTCATGGGGAGGGACATGCCATGTGGCTGGTGGCCATTTTGAGTGCAGCTACAGGCACTGGCCATGTGCTGGCAGGCAAGTGGCCATTTTGAATGCAGGCTTTGTTGTTAGGCCTCCAACCATTTTGCCTACTTTTCAACCTTTATTTATGCCAGGGGTAGTGAGTCTTGCATGGGCCTAGTATTTCTGTGGGTTGTCTTGAATTTAAACATCATGGAGGCCATGGATTGAATGGGATTGTGATGATTTTGCAGTGTTTTTCGATTTTTGGGCCTGTACTTGTGGCCTTTTCACCAGGGGTATTTGAGTCTAGCATGGGCCTAGTCTTTCTGTGGGCTGTCTTGAATTTAAACATCATGGAGAGGCCATGGATGGAATGGGATTGTGCTGATTTTGCAGTGTTTTTCGATTTTTGGGCCTGTACTTGTGGCCTTTTCACAAGGGGTATTTGAGTCTAGCATGGGCCTAGTCTTTCTGTGGGCTGTCTTGAATTTAAACATCATGGAGGCCATGGATGGAATGGGATTGTGCTGATTTTGCAGTGTTTTTCGATTTTTGGGGGTGTTCATGGGGAGGGACATGCCATGTGGCTGGTGGCCATTTTGAGTGCAGCTACAGGCACTGGCCATGTGCTGGCAGGCAAGTGGCCATTTTGAATGCAGGCTTTGTTGTTAGGCCTCCAACCATTTTGCCTACTTTTCAACCTTTATTTATGCCAGGGGTAGTGAGTCTTGCATGGGCCTAGTATTTCTGTGGGTTGTCTTGAATTTAAACATCATGGAGGCCATGGATTGAATGGGATTGTGATGATTTTGCAGTGTTTTTCGATTTTTGGGCCTGTACTTGTGGCCTTTTCACCAGGGGTATTTGAGTCTAGCATGGGCCTAGTCTTTCTGTGGGCTGTCTTGAATTTAAACATCATGGAGAGGCCATGGATGGAATGGGATTGTGCTGATTTTGCAGTGTTTTTCGATTTTTGGGCCTGTACTTGTGGCCTTTTCACCAGGGGTATTTGAGTCTAGCATGGGCCTAGTCTTTCTGTGGGCTGTCTTGAATTTAAACATCATGGAGAGGCCATGGATGGAATGGGATTGTGCTGATTTTGCAGTGTTTTTCGATTTTTGGGCCTGTACTTGTGGCCTTTTCACCAGGGGTATTTGAGTCTAGCATGGGCCTAGTCTTTCTGTGGGCTGTCTTGAATTTAAACATCATGGAGGCCATGGATGGAATGGGATTGTGCTGATTTTGCAGTGTTTTTCGATTTTTGGGGGTGTTCATGGGGAGGGACATGCCATGTGGCTGGTGGCCATTTTGAGTGCAGCTACAGGCACTGGCCATGTGCTGGCAGGCAAGTGGCCATTTTGAATGCAGGCTTTGTTGTTAGGCCTCCAACCATTTTGCCTACTTTTCAACCTTTATTTATGCCAGGGGTAGTGAGTCTTGCATGGGCCTAGTATTTCTGTGGGTTGTCTTGAATTTAAACATCATGGAGGCCATGGATTGAATGGGATTGTGATGATTTTGCAGTGTTTTTCGATTTTTGGGCCTGTACTTGTGGCCTTTTCACCAGGGGTATTTGAGTCTAGCATGGGCCTAGTCTTTCTGTGGGCTGTCTTGAATTTAAACATCATGGAGAGGCCACGGATGGAATGGGATTGTGCTGATTTTGCAGTGTTTTTCGATTTTTGGGCCTGTACTTGTGGCCTTTTCACCAGGGGTATTTGAGTCTAGCATGGGCCTAGTCTTTCTGTGGGCTGTCTTGAATTTAAACATCATGGAGAGGCCATGGATGGAATGGGATTGTGCTGATTTTGCAGTGTTTTTCGATTTTTGGGCCTGTACTTGTGGCCTTTTCACCAGGGGTATTTGAGTCTAGCATGGGCCTAGTCTTTCTGTGGGCTGTCTTGAATTTAAACATCATGGAGGCCATGGATGGAATGGGATTGTGCTGATTTTGCAGTGTTTTTCGATTTTTGGGGGTGTTCATGGGGAGGGACATGCCATGTGGCTGGTGGCCATTTTGAGTGCAGCTACAGGCACTGGCCATGTGCTGGCAGGCAAGTGGCCATTTTGAATGCAGGCTTTGTTGTTAGGCCTCCAACCATTTTGCCTACTTTTCAACCTTTATTTATGCCCAGGGGTAGTGAGTCTTGCATGGGCCTAGTCTTTCTGTGGGTTGTCTTGAATTTAAACATTATGGAGGGCATGGATGGATTGGGATTGTGCTGATTTTGCAGTGTTTTTCGATTTTTTTGTGCTCTACAACTGAACTGATGTTCCTCTGTCTTCCATTTTTTTTAGGTGCACAAGACTCAAGAGAACCACCAGTGCCAGGAAGAAGTCCTGCAGCGGTGTGTGTGTGCAGCATAACGTCACGCGACGTCACGTCTGGCCTCAGACAACTCTACAATTCGTGCAACTGCGGCCTGCTGTCTGACCTGCTCTGAAGAAGATGGCCCCAAAGAAAGTTCTCCGTAGCTCCTCTAGCAAGAAAGTTGCTAGTAAGGAGCAGAAGAAGCAAGTTACCAAGGAGGCTGGTGTGCCACCCGCCACTTTTTTTGGGAGCAAAAAAAAAAGTACGCCTGCAGCAGCAGGATCTGCTGGGGACCAACCTGAGAGCAGCACCCCTGCTCCATTGGGTTCAGTGCCTCCACCACCACGCCAACTTAAGTCAAAGCCCTTGAGTGCTTCAGAGGCAGTCAGTGTACTTCTCCAATCACCATCGACCAGTGATGTTGGCTCATCGCAAGAAAGTAGCAGCAATGTCCCTGAATCAACACAGGTTGTTGTAACTCATCTGACAAGTGTTGAACAACCACAGCCGCAACAACAACACCATGTGCAAGTACACGCCCAAGTACATGTGGAAGGAGAGGCAGCAAAAGGAGATGCGCAAGCAAAGGTGCATGGACGTTCACAAGTGCCCACAATAGTTGTTCCTCCCGAAGTAGGGGCACATTTGGAAATCGACATTGAAGCTGAGGTATCATTGGAAGCCACTCCTCCTGATGATCATTCATTGTCTTCCACATCCCTAGCAAGGAAAAGATCAAGGGGGGTGTCTACATCTTCTTCAAGCCCACCTCGTTCTGATGCAAGTGATCCGTCTTGGGAACCACAACTGCGGTCTGACAGTGAGGCACACCATGATCTGACACCGGTACCTAAGCGTAAAAGGAAGGTCGTCCAAAAACTCAAACCTATGGAGTGTGATGAGGCTCAACAAGAAGTGACAGATACTGCTGGTGATGAAGCCTCTCACGATGACGACGAGCCAGTCATCACAAAGGTCACTGCAGCCCCACCGGGCATGCAGCAAAGAGACATTTTGACCCTATCCCGAGAAGCTGCTGAGCGTGATGATGATGTCGGCGAGGAGGCAATGGAAATGGAATCATTAGATTTGGAGTTAAGTAGTACACCAAAACCTACCGCTTCCATATTTCTTCGCAAGAAGGTACCCACCTCGTCCTCGACCTCAATTCGTGGTGGTGAAAGTGCAAAACGTACTGAAGTTCGGCAATCCACATCCTCCACTTCATCTGTCATTAGCAGCAGGACCACCACCACCAGTATCGCCGCCTCCTCCGGCCCCCGAAGACATTTCAAGTCTCCAGTTTGGGACTTCTTTAGTGTTTGCCCAAATAAGGAAAACATAGCCATTTGTAGCCTTTGTAAGCTTCGATTTAGTCGTGGTAAGCTTGGTTCTAACTATGGTACCGGAGGCCAGAGAGGTCATCTTGAGAGAAGGCACCCTGTCCAATGGTTTCCGCACCTAGAGGCGGTCAAGAAAGCCGGAATTGCACGTAATGAAAACGTTGATTTGTCATCTGCTGATGACGAGGAGGTAGAAGAAGACGATCCAAACACTTCACTTACACCCAGTTCCCATGTCAGCAGCACACCCCATGGGAGCCACACTAAGAGTGTGGGAGAGAGTGAGACATCAATGCGGAAAAGTTCATCAGCGAGCGTAACTGGGTCGAAGAGATCATCATCCCGTAAATCATTGGTCCAGGGCAACATTAAAAAGATGTTGTTTACAGAAGCGCAATATGAACGCAACCACCCAATGACCCGTCTGTATAACACTAAGCTGGCTAAAATGCTAGCTCTGGACCTTCTCCCTTTTTCTTTTGTCGAAGGGGTTGGTTTTCTAGAATTAGTGACAGCGCTCTGCCCTAAATGGAAGGTTCCTAGCCGGTTCTATTTTGCCCGAGTTGCGGTTCCAGCACTACATGAAGATGTTCTGAAGGCGATTGGGGCAGCTTTGCAGAAGAGTGCTGTTCACACTATACATCTGACAACAGACATGTGGACCAGTGGCGCAGGCGCTGATTACATGTGCATCACTGCACACTGGGTCTCTTTTTCAGGGGCTAAAGCAAAGCTAAACTCAGGTGTTGACACTAACATTGTTTTTAAAGGTGCTCGGAAACATGCAACACTAGCCATGTTTGGTTTGGAGAAACGTCACACAGCAGAAAACATTTTGGATGTCTTTAACACAAAGGTCCTTAACTGTCTGTCCCCACTAAAACGCAAGGTTGGTTATGTTTCCACGGACAATGGCTCCAATATAGTTAAGGCCATGAGGGACGGTTACTATTTCAGAGTGCCGTGTTTGGCGCACTGTATAAACCTGGTTGTCCAAAAATTCTTGGGTAATAAACTCAGTGCAGCGTACAGTGTATTGGAGAACTGCCGAAAAATTTGCAAGCATTTCAGGCATTCTTTTAAGGCCCGCAAGCAGCTGAGGAGCATGCTATATCAATGTCAAATGCCAGTGAAAGCACTCATCCAGGAGGTGGTAACACGTTGGAACTCAACCTTCTACATGCTTGAGCGTCTGTATGAGCAGTATACGCAACTCGATCAATATTTCTTGAAAGAGGGTATAGAGGAGCTGAGGATGGGTGGGCCGCAATGGAACATAGTTGAAAGCCTAACACGCATGCTTCGTCCTTTTGAGGTCTTCACGCGTGCAGTCAGCAAGGAGGACTCTAATTTGGGAAAAGCTATCCCATTGTTGTACATGCTGGAGGACCAACTGAAGGAGGTGTGTTCTGTGTTTCGAAAAGATGACAAAAAGAAAGACTCTTCTTTGCTTCTGGCTGAGCAATTATTAGAGCTCCTACAAGGTGATGAACGTCTTCAAAAGATCCACTCAGAACAGCATTACATTTGTGCTACTATTCTGGATCCACGCTACAAAAAGGCGCTGGCAGGCAGAGCATTCTTTCCTTTTGCTGATGAAGATGTTACAAAGTACAAACGTTGGCTAGCCTTGTCAGCCAAGAAGTTTGAAACAGAACGGCTGGAAATTGAAGGAAATGGCAGTACATCAGCAGGCCATCCCCAGTCAAAACAATCCACTTCTGCACCTGTGGCTGTGGCACAAGTGACCTCTCAGCCGTTAAAGACACCGGCAACCGCATCATCTGCACGAAAGACAGCAGAAACATTGGAGGCTGAAGAGGATTGGCTAGCTCTGCGTGGGTTTGGTTCTCAAAAGGCCAGAGGCACAGCAAGAGCTACGCAAAGTGGAGGAACCTTGGAGGAGGACCTTGAGTCGATGGTGAAGGACTATCTGAATGACTCCACAGAGGTCTATGTTAATTCTGACCCATTGGCGTATTGGCATGGGAAAAAAGAATTGTGGCCACAGCTCACCAACCTGGCTTTAAACTACTTGTCTTGCCCACTCGCAAGTGTGTCTTCTGAACGGGTTTTCAGTGCGGCTGGTGGGATTGTAACTCCCAAACGGAGCCGCCTCTCGCCCAAAAATGTGGAGAGGTTAACAATGATCAAGATGAATCAGCACCTCATACCACCAGATATAAGAGTACGAGAGAGCGTGCCGGATGAAGAGGAGGTGGCCAGCACCATAGATGAGGGAATTTCTACTCTGTCAGGTGGCACTGACCTCACCCGGGCTGAATTCGCAGAGTATGATGACGAAGCCTTATTCTTATTCCTGGACCGTGATTCCGACTTCGAGCCCTGAAAATGAGACAACGAATCAATAACTTTCTTTTTCATCCTTATTCACTTTTATTCCTGTGTGTCTGTCTTTCTTTGTTGTGCACAGTTAATATAATTCAAACTTTAATCAGATTATCACAAAGACAAGCCCATCAGCAGAACTGTCTTCACTTGTTTGCTAATTTATTTGAAGGTGCCGCAGTCTGCATTCCTCAGGTTCACAAGTTCAGAAGAACATGCTCCTCTATCCTCCTCCTCCAGACTCCTATTTCCATCAAAGCAGAGGGCTGGTTTACGCCCAATGAAGAAAGACTCAGCACTTGTGGGGGTGTTGTTCTACCTCTTTGCAGGTGAGTTGACGGGTCTGGGGCCATTGCTGGGAAGCACTAAAAGTGGTTTGTGCCAAATCCGAGGCGGAAATTTTTTTGTGTTTTTGATGACTTGCTTGCCTTTGAGGTGCTCTTAGGGGGGGTTCCGTCTGTTTGTGGGTGAGTTTCATGGTCTGAGAGCATTGCTGGGACACTCTAATCTTGATTGCATTTGCTTTTCAGGAAATCCGTCGTGCCAACCCCGACTTATGGCCTAGCTACGCAGCGCGTTTGGACCGAAGGCCCAGAAATATTGCAAGTATGAGATTTTGCTTTTGGCCTGTTTGGGGGTGTTATGCTTCTTGGCGGGTGGGTTGCCGGGTCTTGGGGCATTCCTGGGAAGGTCTAATACCGGGTAGAAGTGGTTGGGACAAAATCCTGGCCGATTTTTTTTGGGCTATTTCAGACATTTTGCTCTATGTAGCGTTTTCGGGGGCCTGTTTGGGGGGCTTCCTGGTGTTTGCGGGTGAGTTTCGTGGTCTGGGAGCACTGCTGGGACACTCTAATCTTGATTGCATTTGCTTTTCAGGAAATCCGTCGTGCCAACCCCGACTTATGGCCTAGCTACGCAGCGCGTTTGGACCGAAGGCCCAGAAATATTGCAAGTATGAGATTTTGCTTTTGGCCTGTTTGGGGGTGTTATGCTTCTTGGCGGGTGGGTTGCCGGGTCTTGGGGCATTCCTGGGAAGGTCTAATACCGGGTAGAAGTGGTTGGGACAAAATCCAGGCCGATTTTTTTTTTGGGCTATTTCTGACATTTTGCTCTATGTAGCGTTTTCGGGGGCCTGTTTGGGGGGCTTGCTGGTGTTTGCGGGTGAGTTTCGTGGTCTGGGAGCACTGCTGGGACACTCTAATCTTGATTGCATTTGCTTTTCAGGAAATCCGTCGTGCCAACCCCGACTTATGGCCTAGCTACGCAGCGCGTTTGGACCGAAGGCCCAGAAATATTGCAAGTATGAGATTTTGCTTTTGGCCTGTTTGGGGGTGTTATGCTTCTTGGCGGGTGGGTTGCCGGGTCTTGGGGCATTCCTGGGAAGGTCTAATACCGGGTAGAAGTGGTTGGGACAAAATCCAGGCCGATTTTTTTTTTGGGCTATTTCTGACATTTTGCTCTATGTAGCGTTTTCGGGGGCCTGTTTGGGGGGCTTGCTGGTGTTTGCGGGTGAGTTTCGTGGTCTGGGAGCACTGCTGGGACACTCTAATCTTGATTGCATTTGCTTTTCAGGAAATCCGTCGTGCCAACCCCGACTTATGGCCTAGCTACGCAGCGCGTTTGGACCGAAGGCCCAGAAATATTGCAAGTATGAGATTTTGCTTTTGGCCTGTTTGGGGGTGTTATGCTTCTTGGCGGGTGGGTTGCCGGGTCTTGGGGCATTCCTGGGAAGGTCTAATACCGGGTAGAAGTGGTTGGGACAAAATCCAGGCCGATTTTTTTTTGGGCTATTTCTGACATTTTGCTCTATGTAGCGTTTTCGGGGGCCTGTTTGGGGGGCTTCCTGGTGTTTGCGGGTGAGTTTCGTGGTGTGGGAGCACTGCTGGCTATATATACTTTACTTTGCAAGAGGTTTGAAGCAAATCCATGGTGGCTGAGGGGACTTAGGGCCTAGCTGCAGAGCGCGCGCGGAGTGATTTGGGAAATTTGTGAAAAAGTGACTAAGTCCCCATTTTTGTACTTTTGCTCTTTGGCTGTTTGGGGGTCTTCTACTCGTTTTCTCCTGGGTTGACGGCTCTGGGGCCATTGCTGGGAAGCTCTAATACCGGATAAAAGTGTTTTGGACCAAATCCCAGGCGGAATTTTTTTTGTGTTTTTGATGACTTGCTTGCCTTTGAGGTGCTCTTAGGGGGGGTTCCGTCTGTTTGCGGGTGAGTTTCGTGGTCTGGGAGCACTGCTGGGACACTCTAATCTTGATTGCATTTGCTTTTCAGGAAATCCGTCGTGCCAACCCCGACTTATGGCCTAGCTACGCAGCGCGTTTGGACCGAAGGCCCAGAAATATTGCAAGTATGAGATTTTGCTTTTGGCCTGTTTGGGGGTGTTATGCTTCTTGGCGGGTGGGTTGCCGGGTCTTGGGGCATTCCTGGGAAGGTCTAATACCGGGTAGAAGTGGTTGGGACAAAATCCAGGCCGATTTTTTTTTTGGGCTATTTCTGACATTTTGCTCTATGTAGCGTTTTCGGGGGCCTGTTTGGGGGGCTTCCTGGTGTTTGTGGGTGAGTTTCGTGGTCTGGGAGCACTGCTGGGACACTCTAATCTTGATTGCATTTGCTTTTCAGGAAATCCGTCGTGCCAACCCCGACTTATGGCCTAGCTACGCAGCGCGTTTGGACCGAAGGCCCAGAAATATTGCAAGTATGAGATTTTGCTTTTGGCCTGTTTGGGGGTGTTATGCTTCTTGGCGGGTGGGTTGCCGGGTCTTGGGGCATTCCTGGGAAGGTCTAATACCGGGTAGAAGTGGTTGGGACAAAATCCGCGCGGAAAAGCCTTTAGTTTTGGCACTTTTTGTAACTTAGGGTTCGTTAGGGTTAGCCCTAGCAGCAGGATTGCATGTGTATCGGGGTGTTCTAGATTTTTCAAACTGAGTTCTGGGGTCTTAGAGCACTCGTGAGAATGTGTAATTTTGGTTGCAAGTCATTTGAAGAAAATCCATGGTGGGAAAGGGGGGATTTGGCACAGTTAAAGAAAGCCTTTGCCACTATTCTTAACTTAGGGTTCGTTAGGGTTAGCAGTATTTCTATTGCATGTGTTTGAGTGGGGGGGATTTCGAGTCTTGGAGCGATGCTGGCTATGGCTACTTTTGCTTGGTTGCTTGCAAGTGGTTTGAATACAATCCACGGGGGGTAATGGGTAATTAGGGTACTTCGGCCTACTTTTACTTTCAAAGTAAGTTTTGTCTCCAGTTTTCTGCTAGGCCTCGTTTTTTGGGTGGGAGCACTGCTAGGAAGATCTATTTTTGTTCTAAAACACAGTTTACAGTACACCTAGCTTGAGGGGCAAGATCCGCTACATTAATTTGCCCATACTTACTTATCCTTCAAAAGGTGACTCAGAGTACGCACTTTCAAAAACATTGTACTGTCTGTCTACTAGGAAAAACAAATTGTGACTTTTTGCACTCCACAGCCTACATACCTTATATTTATTTATCAGTGGTGTTGTAATATTATATCACTTCCTGTTTTTCGTTGAATAATTACAGGCCGGGTTTCAGTCTCTGCAATGGGGAAAAAAGGATGGAGTCAGGCTTCACAGTAGCGAGCCACAATTCAGCATCAGGCAGGCAGTGGACAGGGTGTCTTCTGGTGACCAACATCGGTGGACGAAGCGTCGGCTGCAATGGAGGAGTGCCGCTAATAGGAGGATTTTTTTTCTGCGGGCAACTTACTTACCACTTCCAACAGGACCACTACAACCACATAGATACAGTATCCCTTGCCTTTTTCTCTGACTGTGACTGCATTTCTTTGCTCTCTCTCGGCTTCTACATTGATCCCTTAACACATCACTTAGTCCACTCCACTATCTGCACCACACATAGTCATTTGTAAGTGCTCCTACGTAATTCGCAAGTCGCAGCACGCCCCAGGCCGTAGAGGACTGGGATGGCCCCAATGATGAAGCATGTCACCAAGGGGCAACCCTGGTGAGTGAGGGGACACCTAGAAAAAAAGCAATTTCTCCTTTTCTATCTACTATACCTTCTGTCAGGTTACGCAGCCCCTAAGCGCCTACCGTACTATGAAACTACATTTCCCATGAGTAGGCGGGAGACTTGCAGACTATTTAGTGAGACTATATGAGAGTACCCTTGTATGTTAGGACATCACTTCACTGATGCCTGTCTTGTCTTCTCTTACAGGTATCCTTTCCCTGCTGACCCTACCTTTACCCATCCCACATTTTTTATTTTAGTTTGTTATTTTTCTCCCTCGCCTAATGCCTCGAACACCCTGTGTTTACACTTCTGGGTGTTGGTGACATTTGGAGGTGGAACCATATTTGCATCGACTGGATCACGGGGAGTAAACGTGACACCTTCCAGACCAACCCCATTGAGTGTTGTTGTGAATGGATTTATAGTGACCAGCAAGGCTCTCGGGTATCTGGCTACAGAGACCTTATGTTGAATATAGTTATCAATAATTCCACACAGGCCCTGTACTGTCGCATTCTTTCTTTCCACAGTTGTCGATGATATATTCTTACTCTGCTTGACAAAGAACCATTGCTAATGTGAAAGAACTTCAACCGAATTAGTAGTTATACTTTACCATTTGTTAGGCTACAATGTGGCACTGCTCTACTGTACTTCTGTCACCTGCTATATTCTCAGTTGTACCGTTGAATTGCTCAGGAGGACAAACCAGATTTCATTTTCTTTTTTTTCATAGGCATGCAACTGCCACTGTGTCACACCACTACTACCACCGCTATGAGGAAATTTTATCCGACCAAGATTGCCAACGTTATTCAGTGTTTCCCGTGGAGCCAGCCCTGGGCCTAGCCCTACTTTCAAACACAAATTACAGGTAAGATAAGCGTTTGGTGGTTTGGGGGTATAATGGAGTATTAGTACGAGAGACGAGAGCCTGAAGGTAGTACTACTAAAGTCCTAGGACTCTTGGATTCACTTCACTTAGTCTGTGAGAGGCACTTAGTGTTGAAAACATTTGGGCATTTACACTTAAAGGAAGAAAATGGAACTAAACTTTCAGGAAAACAGTCAACGTTAAACCCCCACCCACCAGGCAAGCAGTAAAAAACAGGTATGCTCAGATAAAGTTTGAAAAAGTATATTTATATCCCTAACAAAATAATCTCCCGCAAGACCCTCCCTAACCCCAACGATTGTCCTTCAAAAGTCCCCAAAAACCCAACTCCCAATTCCCACCCCCCAAAAGTCTCTAAAAAAGGGGCAAGGGACACTATGGGTGGATGCTGTTAACTTTTTGGGCCAGGGCATCATGCTCCTCGCGGAGCAAGGCGAGCTCCTGCTGAAGGCGGGACACCATCAGGGTAGTGCGGCGCAGGCGTGCCTTCACTGCCTTGCAGGTGCAAGGCCTGTGAGAAGCAGCTGTTGGCCTTGCTGCTCGGCGGTGGCGTTTGCCTTTGGCAGCCCGGCTCAGTCTCGGTGGACCACTGTGCTGGGTCACGGTGGCAGCCGGTGAGGCCACGGAGGACGACGTTGTCGTTGTTGTCGACCGCACACTTTCCTCGTCCTCCAGGGCCACCAGCCGCCGATATTCCGCAACAGTGGCCTCGATTCTCCGTTGCCGGGCCGCTCTAGCCAGCTCCTTCCTCCTTGTTCGTTTGGAAGGAGAACCTATATGAAGAAAGAAAGACATAGTCTGTAACCAATGCTCTTTAAGATTAACTCAATCATTCAGCAGAAATGTGTGCTGCAGTACAACTAGCAACTTGCAAGCGCATTACATAACTATTGAGGCCAGTATCTATCTAACCTCACACTTCTTCATCCTTGCTCTAACATTAGTGGGAGTTTAAGGAACAAATTCTATGAGCACTGTGGACTTCCATTGGAGTCGACTATGAAAGTACACCAGTCTTATTCTTCTTCTTGTCTCTTGTTTTGGAAAATTGGTACGTTATTTTCTGCAAGCCGGCATAATGCCAGCGCGGTAAACTTGCACCCGAGAAAAAGAGACGCACGCCATGAGGAGTGACCTAGACTTGCGTTGCCGTTGCGTTACTGTACCCGTCCAGTACATGCAGGTGGTGAATCTCTTACTTTTCTATTACGGGTGGCACTGAGAATACTCTGTTACAACTCAAGGGCTACTGCTTAATTAATTTAACTTTCACCCTACAGTGGAAATGAGTACTAGAAATGGAAAATTGAAGAAGATAAATAATCTGATTATCTATCACTTCACATGGGATGTTTTTGCTTATATATGGGATGACTTTAGGTGCTTTGCTTTTTATTGAGTGACAGGCAGTGATACATCCACACATGAATGACTGAGTACTACTAAACTTATTAAGAGAGGTAGGGAGTGGCCACCATAATAACCGGATCTATGCAGTGCTTGCAATACAAACTACTGCTACTACTTATGGTAGTATTTGGACAAAATTAAAAGTTCTTTTCCTTGCCTTTCCTACACTGGAACGGACGTGCGGGTGCAGTGTTACATGCTCTTCAAAGTTACACTTAGTTCATCCACTGACCATCTACTCTCTCTAGATCATGGGTACTCACAAACTTTCTCTCAGGGGCTACATTTACAGTGTAGTTTGTGGCCGAGGGCCGCACTGGTGGGGGCGGAGTCAGAGGGGGCGGGGCTAAAGCAAAACGATAACTTGTGACCATGAGGTTGCACACAGGTCCCTGCAGCAGATGCCCTCATCCACTGAGCCACCAGACCCAGCATTTACATACATCTCTCTCCCTCCTGCTGTCCCTCCTGCCCTCCCTCCATCTCTCTCTCCCTCCTGCCCTCCCTCTCCCTCTGTCATCTCACTGTGTGTGTGTCTATCTGTGTCAGCCTTCAGCCCGGGTTGAGACCGCTTCCTCAATGCGCACACACAGACAACAACACCAAAGTACTTAACAGGTCTTTAAAAGACCATTAACATATTATTGAGGCTTTGTTTGTTTTAGCGCCCCTGCTTCTCCACCCTGACAATCACTGCTTGCCCGGCCCCACAGAGCAGAGGCTTTGTTCTATTTCACCTCTTTGTGGCCTTGCATCTCCACTCTGCTCTGTGGGGGCCGGGGGAGCAGTGATTGTCAGAGTGGAGATGCAGGGGCGCTAACAGGTGAAATACAAAAAAGCCTCTGCTCTGTGGGGGCCGGGGGAGCAGTGATTGTCTGCAAGGTCTGCGCACCGCCAAGGAAGGCTTGCCGGGCCACCACCGGCCCGCGGGCCGTACTATGAGTACCCCTGCTCTAGATACACATATGCTATCTAAGAGTCAGATAGTAGCATGATCCAGGTATATGGACACATACAGTTTCTGTGTCACCCACCCAGGCTGTTGTCCTTCCACCCATCATTGCTTCATCATTCACCCAGCCATGCATCTCATATTCTTGCCTTCCCAGCTAGTCTTCAATCTCAATAAGTAAGGAATATATAAGAGCTTACCTCTGGCCGCCACCACCGTCTCAACTCTCACAGCCGCCGCCGCCGCCTCCTCCCCTGATGATGAATTGCCCTCCGCCTCCGTGTCGAGCACCACCACCACACTGGCCCCGCCACCAGATGTTCCACCTACAAAGTACATTTAAGAATCTTAGAATAAAGCACTCACTAGTCACTAGTATTTGGTCTAGGAATGAAGACATGTGAAAACAATGTAATTTGTGACTGTCTACGTTAAAGTTAAAAAAAATGTCCCTTTTTCCAGGGAAGGTTGTCTTGCTGCACTTTTTGGCACAACTGATGAAGGCTGATTTTTTAACACGCACCATTTTTCTCCACACAGACAGAAGATGGACTTCTAACAACAAGATCAAGTTGAAACCAGGTGAGAGCTCGGCTCGACCACAAGAAATGTCTTCAATTAATCGTCAGCACTAACCACTTTTCCATTATCAGTTAAACGTTTAGTTTTATTATGACTTCATTTTAATAAATGTGTTTACTTTTAATAAAGCTTTTAAATTTAAATACAATCTGTGTTTTTTGGTCCTCCAGACTAGAGTGACTGAACGAAAGGTTTTGCAATTTTTGCAAGCATGAGTCCAGATAGAACACTTCAAAAGACATTATGGACAATCCCAGAGGACTGCACTAAGTTGATAGAGCTATTGCTGACTAGAATCATGGGAGTTTCGCCAACCGTGCAATCTTAGTTAGCTACACAGACAGACTAATAAGAATAATCTAGTAATACCACAGGGAGTCATAGTAGAGGCAGGATAAGAATTTAGATACAGTCTACAAGAAGAGCAAAGACAATTTTGAAAAAATTCAAATGAGGAACGCTAGGAAAAATAGGTACTAGTCTAAAATGAAAACTTACTGGGGCCAGCAGAGGAGCCCTCGCCTGCCCGATCCTGGCCCTGTTGATGAACAGCATCCGCCGCCTGCTGCTCCTGTGTCCTCCTCTCGCCCCTGGGGGGAGCTGACGTACAACATGAAAGAAAGAACAGAAAACATGGATGATTGTTGCTTGTCAATGTCAACCAAATCAAACATTTCAAAAGACCAATAACAAAATATTTCCGCGAAATTATATTGATTATGGTTACTTTTTATTTATTTGCGGACCTGTGACTTCGAAAGTCACGTAACTCACTAAACAAAGTACTGAAACGTTCACCTAGGACTGGCAGGCAGCAGTCCGCAGGCAAGACGCAAAGTGACAGACAAACTCCATTGTGATTTCAGTCAGATCAGTGACAACACTAACAGTTGCCTGCTACATTACCAGTCATTTAAATAGTCAAACTATCAATCCACCGCCACTATTTTTCTTATTGTCAGGGTTACAAAGGAAGGGGCAGATTTAAGCCCTTGCGGCTCTTTTGCGCCGTTCTTGCGTGACTTTTGTGACGCAGCAGCTAAACAAAAAAGGGCGCCATGGTGCGGCGTATAATATTATAACAACGTGACGCATTTGGGAGATGCATCCCGTTATAAAGCCCTGCGCCATCAGGGGGCGTTCCGGCGCAAGGGAGGGCATTCCTGCGCTGGAACACATCCTAATAGTGGCTGAGGGAAATCTACAAAATATCAATCAGTCACCTTTAGGACAATGATGCGTCACACAAACCCTGCACCTGCTTGAAGCAGACGTACGGCTTGACCCAGCATTGGGGAGATAGGGTACCCCAGAGCATTGATGGAGCTGCGCCATCGTTGCGACGCAACTCCAGCAGTAAAGCTTCGGTGACGTTTTGGGCCCATGGGGAGCCGCATTGCAAATACGGCGCACCATGTTTGGTGGTGGTAGCGGGCCGCACAATTAATGGCGCATCCCTGCTACTTTGCAGGGATGCGACGGTAATTGCAATTCTGCCCCTTAGGGGCATACTTACTTACGCGTTCTGGCGCATCTCCAGAGATGCGCCAGATCAAATGCGTCACGCAAAACTACCCTTGCGACACGGCAGATGTGCCTCATTTACAATGCGGCGCGCCCTGGCGCAAGGGTAGGCACTTGCGTGACGCATCTCGTCACGTAAGAGCGGCGCATCGCTGGAGTCACGTCGCCAACGCAATGCAACTCCAGTAATGCTCAGGGCCACCCAATACTTTACATGCTGTGTCAGTCCTTTCGCCTGCTTCGAGCAGACATAAGGAATTGAATTGACGTAGCAGCGTCGCAGAAGTGCCTGCGTTAAATCTTGTAGATTTCACGCAGGCAATTTTGCGAGGCGCACAGCCGCTGGACCGCCCACCCTGCGTACTAGGAACGCACCCATTGTGGTGCAGGCCCATGGCTTTATAACGTGACGCATCTCCCTAGATGCGTCATGCTGTAAATGACTTGCAGGGATGCGGCACGTTTACGCCGCTGTTGCGTCACGCAAGGCAACGTAAACGTGGCGCAAGGGGCTTGTAAATGTAATCTGCCCCCTAGTGTCTAGCATTACGCAGTTCTGTTAAGTACACTCATACATAATAGTTACTCAGGCCAATGAGACCACGAAATAGAAAACAAATAAGCATAGTAGCAACCCCACTGAGAAGGAGAGCAGTGCACCTGAAATGCACAGAAGATTTTGAAATATAATTTAACTACAATGTAATCGTCATCAGCGGCATTATTGGCTTGCTCCATGTAAAAAACAAATATTTGCAATACAACAACACAGAGCAGGAGAAAACATCATAGTAGTGAGTGATTAAATGCCAATGGCTACTACTACTCACCAAGCCCGGGGATCTCCAAGCCGAGCTGGTCCAGCAGGTCGCGCTCGCGGTCCAGGAGGTCCGTCCAGCGATGGGTGACCTGGCTGTAGGTGCGCTGGACCCCGTAGAGGTGGGATATGGCCCAGCACACCTTCTCCCACCGCTTCCGGCGCTCCCGCATGTTATAGCCGCCGGCCGCGATCCTGCCGCCTCCCGCGATGGTCCTGGGCAGGCGGCGCTGGACGAAGTAGACCAGCGCGCCCACTTCCTCCGGGCTGAATATCTCCCGGCGCGTCACCTGCTCCCCCCTCGATCTCACGCCTGCTGTCCTGCCACTGGGTCCAGCACTACTCCCCGCCGCCGCTGCGGCCCTCAAGTGCCTGGGCAGCTTCACGGCGCCTGGCTTGACCATGGTCTGGGCAGGTAAGGTAGGAAGAAGTAGAAAATTAAGAAAGAATAGGATAGGGAAGAAGAAAAGAAAAGAGTTTACAAAAGTAGTTTAAAAGTAAAGAAAAATAGCAGAAAAGACAAAAATATACAGCTAGGAAAAGAGAGGGATAGATAAGAAGCAAAATCGTAAAAAAAAAACTGAAAACAAGCAAAGGATGGGAAAGATATCAAGAGGATTAAACACCATGCCCAGACACAGGAAATGAATGAAAAACAAGATGGCCGGCGCCCGTTTCCGAGCGCGAAAGTCAGTTCGCGCGAGATTTTCCTCGCGATCTCGTGCGAACCTCTAGATTTCCCGCGCGATCTCGTGCGAACCTCTACTCGCAATGCGCTTACTGCGCGAGATTATACATAGCGGGCGGAAACGGAAATACGTCACGCAAACAAAATGGCCGCGCCCGTACTCGACCTTGGGGTAAATTCGCGTGTTGCGCTGCAAGCGGCTCGCGAATACTGCAAAAAAACTCGCGAAACAACAAGCCGCAAAAAAATAAAATGCTCATTCGCACGAATTGGCGGCTTCCGCGGTCGGTTTCGCACGACGCCGCGCCCCGCGAATAGCGCGAAAAAAACCGCAAAACGATTTCAGCAAAAGCAAAAGCAATGAGCAGGTGCAAAAGGTCAACCTCATGATTTGTAACGATTCTTTGTATTGCTTCCTGAGGGGGCCCTCCAGAATTCGGTTGCCTGCTTGCAACTATTGTGTGACCCTGCTCTGACCTTAACTGTATGCCACAAAGGTCCTGATTTACAGCTAAAGGAGCAGACAAGCAGGTGCCAGGCTGGAACTTTAAATTCTTTCAGTGACACATTAATTAGCCCCTAATTCATTATTGTCAGTTGGGGCAGGGCAGGTGTTGTAACTAATTTTGCAACAATGAAAGCACTTAGCAAGTGCAAAAGATCACTAATCAGGGCGCACTAAGGAAGCAGGTGCCAGCTAAAAAAATATTCTGTGACACATTAATCAGCCCCAAATTAATTCAGGTCACTTGAGGCAGGGAAGGTGTGCTTTGCTTTGCCGAAAATAATGTACACTGGACAACCAGAGGGTGTGGTGATGAAACAGAGGGTGGCATGGGTGGGCCAGAGGGTGGCATGAGTAGTCAGAGAGTGGCAGTGGTGACAGAGAGTGGCAGTGATGAAGAAGAGTGTCCCAAACAGGCTGGACATGTAGAAACAACAAGTTCGCAAAACTTGCGACCCGACAGGTAAGTTCGCAAATTGCGAAATTGTAAAAACCCTCGCGAACTGGCAGAAACACGGGCGAACACAAAAAAAAAAAAAAATCCGCAAATTCGCGGGAATTCGCGGATTTTGCGGATTGCGAATCCGCAAATCCGCAAAATTCGCGAACGCGAGATCCGCAAAATTCGCCCATGCTTACCACCAACATATCTCTGCTACGTACTGTGTGAATTGAGCTCCTTGCGCGCTGCTCTGTGCTACCCTGTGCTGCCTCTTATACCCTGTGTCATTACTTTTTTTTGCCTTTTCGCCCCCTTTTACCACCTAAGCCCACCCTTCCCACCCACAGTCTCCCCCCCCCCCCATTACTGGCAAATAGGTCAATGAGACCTATGTGTAGCCACTCCAGATTGTGGTAATCGCTCCCCTCTCCCCCTCCACCCAGTGTTTACCTATACCTCCTGTACCCCCCTATACCCCCTCCGTGCCCCCAGCCACCTAATCCTTGTCTCCCTCATCATGTTTTATCTGTGCTTATTGGCCCCTGAATTTTTGCCAAAAATACCAGCGGCCTATTTACATAGCTTACATATCTTACATATCTTACAGAACTTACAGCTCTCAAACAATTATATATCCTGCTCCTAGCAGTAAAGTCCCCACATCTTCACATCTTCACAGAATATGAGTAGTTCTAAATATGTCAACCACCTTTCTGTGTCTTGATCTCCTCCAAAAACTGTTGGGCCTTAATCTTGAACAAGAAAATGCTTGTTCTCCCCCTTGTGACTACCTTCAACCTTGCGGGGAATAGGAGAAATGCCTCTGAGCCTAAAGCCTGAAATGGCTTAATGAGCTGCCTGAGCCGCCACCTTCTCTCCACAGTTACATGGCAGAAGTCGGGCCTGGCAAAGAAGGTGGTCCCCTCAAATGATCTTTTACTGTCAAGTCTAGCCTTGTCCATTATTTCCTCTCTGAGTAGGTAGTTTCCAACATATATCAAAATAGCCCTGGGCAGCGCAGGTTGACCTGTCTGACCCCCGCCGCCCCAGCCTTTCCTGATAGTAAAGGGGAATCTGTGGGCCCGTTGGACCTCCCTTTCCCACTCCCACTCAGACTCCGGGAAGGCTCCTCTTTACAGTTTAACCACAAATCACATAATGTCCTGCCCCTCTGTCCCTTCTGCCACACCCAAAATGCGAATGTTATTACGCCTCTGGCGATTTTCAAAGTCCTCCATCTTCCACTGTAGATCATTCGCCAACTTTTCCTGCTCCAGTTTAAACTCCTGCCATGCCCCAACGTCATCCTCTAGCTTCCCAGTTCTCTCCTCCACCTCCGTCACTCTCTCAGCGATGCCATCATAGAGTTTATTAACTTTCCTGAGGGTATTAGGGATTTTTTTTTATGCTTGCCTTGCCCTGCGGCTTTCCGATCTTGCTTCCCCTTGCATTTGCTTGAGTGTACTAAAGATCATGTCGAAAGGGGCCTGGTACTGCGCAGGGATAGGGGTATTGACTGCAGCCGGGGAGTTGATCTCCTCCAAGTAGGTCTGCAAAGTGGCTGAATAATCCCATACTAATTTCTCCCCCCCCCCCCGCTGAGGGCGATCCTGTGTCTACGCCATGCTTCCTCCCCTTAGCCCGTCTCTTTTTCTGCATGCTCTCTTTCCTTGATGTACTTGATCCAGAGCTTGACTCTTCATCCTCCTCACCCCCCTCTGAGCCGCCCTCGCTTGTCTGGGTAGTGTCAGTATCCTCATTGACCGAGTAAAAACAGTCTCCTTCCATTGAACCACCCTCTCCTTTCTCAGGCACCACGATCTCCTTGCCAACAGCTAGGTGTGCACTTTTTGCTGCTAGGCTAACATTACTGCCCCAACTGTTTCCAGCTTTTTGCTTCTTACCCATTTCAGCCTCTACCTGCATAAGTGGAAGGGTATACTCAGATGTGAGTCCCTTGCTCATTGCACCATCAGGATTCAAGCAAGCCGGGCCGAAGACGGCTGAAATGCCAGAAACCGGTCCCCGGAAGCTTGTTTCCTTCCCAGTATAAGAATTGGCTTGGTAGTTTGGTCTGCCCTGTTCCCATGATGCACTGGGCCAGGGTCAGACTAATTTGCATATAGCCAAGTTCTGAGCTGGGATAGTGCAGTGAGCTAATAAACGGTGATGGATCAAGCCCTGATCTTTGGACTGGGTAAGAGTGGTCTGCTTAATTCAGACACTCTGTTCATTACCACCCCCTTTTCTGAATCATCTACCTGCATAAGTGCCTCCAGCATATCCGCACTCCTTGCGGTACCATTCCTTAAGGGCACGCAGGTCTCGTCTGTCTCCGGGCCTTTTTCGGGTCCCACGCGTCCCTTTACCACGCCACTGTTGGAGTCTGGCACCAAAGTTACTCGGGGTGCAGCGCTCTCTCCATTATCGCCGCTGCTAGCTGCTGCCGCGGCCAAATCCCGGCGTTGCCTAGCAACCGCTAACACCACGTCGGGAGCGTCTACCGCTGCGTCCTCGAGGACGTTTCCGTGTACGGCCTGTCCCCCATCTGGCTGGAGGTTCGACCTGGGGCTGAACGTTTCCATCAAGGTAGGCTGTCTCAGGGCTGATTCTTTCCCCTTACTCAGTCCATGCCTCTGCCTCTCCGCATCCAATAAGTCCTCCGCGATGAGCTGATCAGGGTCCTGTTCGGCCCGATCTGTCCTTGCCGCTGTCGCTGCCTTTAAGCAAATCTCTGCTTTCTTCCGCTTCTGAGCCGGGGGTTCAATTTTACGGATAGCGCCGGGCCCACGCTGTTGTAGCCCAGGGGTCACGATGTCATTATCTTTTTTTGCATTTACTGGACCGCTCCCAGTATTAATGGCTTGTTGATGTTTCACTGCTGCGGTGTCCTGTAGTGCCTTTGCCTTCTCCTTATCTTTATCCAGCTTAGATAAGTGTGGCGGCATCCTCGCAAATTGCATCCGCACCTCCGTAGTCAAGCCAGATATTTTTAGCAATGGCCAGCTGACTCCAAACTTAGCTGCTGGGTGCGTTTTCCATATACTGCTTAATCTCGCCTGAACCCAGGTAGCCAACTCCATAGATGGGGGGTACGATGTCCTTACTCAAATACCATCCGGGTAGCACGGGGAGAGAGGTCCGGAGCGACTTCTCACCACAACCTTACGGCGGCCATCTTGCCAGCAGCTCCACTTCTTAAGGGGCCAGCAACCTGTCGCAGTGAGGAGGTTAGGGTGGCGATGGGTCGCAGAACAATATACATAGCAGAAGATTAGCATTCTAACACTCACGGTTATGGAGGACAAGGCATCAAAAAACAGGTGCTTGCATCCACTTCTAAGTGTGACGAATGGGAAAGGGTGGGATCTATGTTTGTGAGTGACGAACGGCTGCTCTCACACAGGGATGGAGACTCCAGCACCATGATGCTGTGGTCCATTCCCTAAAGGTATATGGGAATTGGTATAATTCTAATTGGCCAAGACAACCTACATGTAAGTCCCTAGTATATGTTGAGCATGTAGGTTTAAAGATCCCAGTGAATGAAATGCACTTAAATGTGCACTGCTGTGACATCTGGTGCCCTTTTAAACTCAGGAATTCTTTGATTGCTGTGGTTGAAATAAAAGTATGTCAAAATTCGACTTTGGAAATAAAAGTACTTTCAAAGTCCAAAACTACCATTTTATGACATTTAAGCCATTCCTAAGGTCTACCCTAGGTTACCCCCAAGTGTAGGATGTATTATTAAAAACAGCAGGAACAATATAACCTACGTTTTATAAGCCCTGGTAAGGAAAGTCAGTCAAAGTCATGTTTCCTTATTGTAGTGCTGCTAAGATCCATAGGCTAACATGGGAAGGCTTTATTAAACTTAATGATATAGGGATACGGGGGGGAGCAAATACATTTAAATTAATCAATATTTAATGTTTAATTGTTATTACTAATTAAGTATTTGGATAAATAAAATTTGTATTATCTTAAGTTTTAGGTGCGACCCCCCGTACCCCTATAAATCTCACAACACACTATGGCACTTAATATTACAATAAACTAATCAATTACATTTAAAACAACTAGAAATGTAACCAACTATATTAAATAACACATTAACAATAATTGCACAAGCAACATATAATATATACAATTAAAATATATACTAAAATACAAAAAATTTTTACAAAACGATATTAATATCAACTATATTTTTATAAACTAAAATCAAAACATAGACGTTTTTACCATTGATATTCACAATACAGATATAATTTGTAAAATATAATATAAATTACAATTATTTTAATAATAGTTTTAACGTATATATGTTTAAATAAAGATACAGATATAGATAAATATAATTTAAAAAGTATGATATTTATATATAGTTCATAAATATTTAAATATATTTAATATTAATTATATTATTGTTAAATATTAACATATTTAGTGTTAATATGTACTATATTTTTGTCTTATAATTAGCATATAACAATATTTTAATTTTGATATTTGTGTCAATTACATTATAAGTATAGGATAACATTATTTTTGTGTTAGATGTTTGACTCGATATTTATGTCCCACAATTTTTGGGGTTTCGTTATGTTGTAAGTGAACCAAACTTAATAAAGTCTATTGTTAAATTGGAGCTAGCTAGACATATCCTTCAAAGTATCACAATAAT
This sequence comes from Lissotriton vulgaris, assembly GCF_964263255.1. Classification (NCBI taxonomy): domain Eukaryota; kingdom Metazoa; phylum Chordata; class Amphibia; order Caudata; family Salamandridae; genus Lissotriton; species Lissotriton vulgaris. Next base: position 2,088,631,798 of record NC_141689.1, on the reverse strand, counting down.
GGTTCCAATAAATACAACAACATTCCAAGGTAGGATTTATTATAATGTAATAAACAGGAAATTAGTTTTAGAACTACACTGAAGGTATCTAAAGCAGCCCTGTTACAGCCGCTTCTGATTGATCAGCCTTTTTACAGCCTGAGCTAAGCTGCTACCTGAGTAGGTGTGAAGATGCCATTTGGCGGGAGGAGAAGTGCTTCCTGGAGAAACCGGAAAGAGGAAGTGGGCTAGGTAGATACGCTGGACTTCAAATGCAAGAGATCAGATGTCATAGGACCCAGGCCAGCCCCCACTTTCTTTATCACCAGCCAGATGAATGCCTCCCTAATTAAATTAGGACAGGGTCTGGAAGGGGTGTGTAGTGAGGCGTTAGCCACACCTCTGAGTTGGGTTACACAGACACACACACCAAGGAGAGAATTTCTTTGGACTTGGACTGACCTAGTGGACACTTATTTTCCTTAAAGGAACCAAGAAACGTAAAGATTTAAAAGTTTAGAAACTTTCTGCAAAGTCTTACAGAAAAGCTCCAGGAGGAGACTGGCTAGATGTCAAGAGTCGAGCCGCCATTTTCAACTCGCAAATCGGCATGACCATGCTGGTTTGTCCCGCTGAAGGCTCCGGAGCTGCTCGCCATCGACGTCAAGGACAAAGACTACCAGAGGCTCGACAAGGCAGGCCGTGATCGTCAAATCGTACTACAGAGCCTAGCAACCCAAGGATTTGTCCCCACCGCCTAGAGACCCTAACGGGTGATGGTTCGCGCTTTGCAAATGTGGATTATTATTTGTTGTCTAGAGTAAAGTTCCAAGAAAAAGACTAAGGGCCTTATAACGAGTTTGGCTCACAACCGCCGTGCCAACAGAGGAACAACAAGCCCATCGTGTCACCCTCCAGATTAGGAGTTTAATCCGGAGCGTGCAGGTAGTGCTGTGGCAGTCTCACGGCGCTGACTGTGTAAGGCTCAAAGGAGAACCTTAACAGTAGACTGCTGCCATGACAGTGGCTGGAGCTCATTCATGCGCTGTGTGGCTGTGGCATGCATTCCACACCGTGCAGGAACAGGGATCTACTTCCAAGGGGGCACAACGCATGCCCCCAGTATGCACCTACAGACCCACAGACCCAGAAGCAGCAGTTAGTTGCCTCTCCTTCACCCTTTTCATGGCTGGCTCACCCCCATGAAAAGAGTGGTGGAAAGCCAACTTGTAATATGCTAGAAGGTGCCAGCATAGGCACCGCCAACATATTGAAGCTGGTTGCAAACTGCCGGCACAGCGGGATCCTTGAACATGGCAGGACCGGCGGTCTTGTGGTAGTCTGACTGCGGGTGGACCCACAATGGTGGCAGCAGTCAGACCGCCGCCGTGAGTATGGCGGTGCTGAGGACCGCCGTACTCATATTAAGGCCCTAAGTTCAAAGGTAAGCTTTTTATCAGTACCTAGCCCTCTGCTTATCTGACCCGCGCTCCATCATAGTTGGCATAAAACATTGACTTTCACCTCGTGCAGGTCAGATAGCCGTGAGTGGCGTTTTAAGATTTTTTCTTTAATCTTTCAAAATTCATATTGCCAGTTCCCTATATTGGCCTTTTGTCATTTTGGTGTCATTTTAAAGATACAAATATTCTCTATTGTTATAAATTGGTGTTAGATTTTTATTGTGTTGTGTTTTTTACTTATTCACTGTTTTGTCATATTAAATGCTATATACATGCCTGTCTCCTAATTTAAGACTGACTGCTCATTTTCTGGACTACCAAGGGTTGAGCAGGGATTAATTTACTGAGGATTGAAAAAACCTATTATCGATTGTGGTCTTATTACTAGCTGAAGGTGAATACTCCCACTTACTAATAATCCACTTTCCCACATGATCTACACACTGTGTTCAGTATTATAATCTAAATTCAGGCAGGGGTGAACTACTGGGCATTCAAAGAGTAGCTCACACGCACTAGATTAGTATTGGCTCGAGGGCAATGGGCATGTGAATTGACTAATCAGCCCTGTGAGCTACTTGGTACAGGAACCTGGCTTCACCCATCAAACTGTCAATTCTGTCAAAGGCATGTAACAAAGAAACATCATGCACTCTGCTGACCACACAATTAAAAACACCCTCCCAGACTACCCAAAAGCGCTGCCATACTAATGGTAGACTGTGTGCTATATAAGTGCCAAATAACAATAATGCGTTATTTGATGACAGTTCACTATCTTGTATGAGGTCTGTGGCTGCACCTTGATCTCCCATCTGTCCGTATTCCCAGTACATGTAGAGCTCTGCTGTGCTACTCTGTTACCACTCCATTCATTTATTTGTTACCTTTTAGTTCCAAGCTCGCTGAAAAAGAGAGAGGTGAGCCTTCATTTCCGAGTTTGTTGCTGATAATTTACTGTTTACCTCAGCCCAAGAGGGGTTGCTGGCACATTTTACAATAGAAATAAAGCTTGTTGTTGTGAAAATGAACTCCACATGGTGTCTGGGATGGTAGGGGTGGCAGATTTTCTTTTCCTGGTCATCTTTGTAAACTTTGACACCTTGTGTTATGCCACATTGTTGGAAAGGATAGGAGATGTTGAGTTTGGAGTGGAGACATTAGAATGGATCCACTGCTTTCTAATGGGTCACAGTGAGATCTGTTATGCCTCGTGTTAAGTTGTCTGCTAGTCCTATGTTCTATGGAGTTCCTTGGGACTTGTCATGCAGCCCTGTAATATTTAGCATATATGTGAACCTACACTTGCAGGCTCATATGTTTACATCATCTATCATGTATGTGTCATGCCACCAATACTCAGCTCATCCTCAGGCTTGAGGGGAATATAACATAACCTGCCTTAACTTCCAGTCAGAAGACTGGATGTCTGACAACTGTTTGAAAATCAAATCAGATAAAACAGAGGTCAAGGTACTGGCTGCCACTAATAATTTGGTCATCAAGTTGGTGACCCATACTCTGGGTGTATTGCTTTTCAACGAATACCTTGAAAAACCATGTCATGGTGTTCATTGACAAACACTCACTTAAAGAACAGTTGGCTAACCTTTCGACTTCTTGTTTCTTAGATCTTAAGGTCTTAATGAAAATTCAGGTCTTTCTCCCAGAGATAATGCATTAGCCAATCTTCCAAGCAGTAGTATGCGCACAAATTGATCATTCTAATTCTCTCTATTTAGGACTAGCTTCTTCCACCATTTCTCATTTACAATGGGTGCAGAATGCAGCAGCACGCCGCCTTCTCAATTACCTTTAAATTTCCAAACTTCTTGTCAGCTCTAGGCCTTGCACTGGATATCAGTACACAAGCATGCTATGTTTAAAGGCCTGTGCATTTACTTTATAGCTCTCCAGGATAAAAGCCCTGTTTTAATCAGTGACTGTTCTCTTGGTACGAACTGTCAAGGACTTGACCCTCTTCGTTGCCATTCTGAAGACACAGAAGATAAGGAAGTCTTGACAGCGTGGCAGGGCCTTCGCCTTTCAGGTGACAACTGCCTAAAACTACCTAACGAAGGAGTTAAAATGATTATTAAACCATTTAGAAGTCAGGAGGAATGTCCCAACATGCTATTCAACGTATGGGTTGTGTGCTGTATGAGTCCTACTACACACAGCATTTTAGTACCAAGTACCAAGAGAAATTGCTCTCTTTACAAATACTAAAATAAAAAATAAAATAAATAAGTAAATAGCCCTGATGTTCACAATAGGGGCTCAAACACTCACAAATTTTATTTTATACATCAAACACCTGAATTCCAGTTCCATCGGGAGGTAACAGAACTGTGGCTGACTTCTTATCAAGTTTTAGTAATAATCATAAAAATTAAATGAGTTGGACATTTTTACAGTCGGCGAGATGAAAGGAGAACCCCTGTCCTGGAATACAGTCTGACTGTCAGACTTTGCATCCCAATCTTTGCAGTCACAGGGACAACCAGTCACTACCAAAGCTACGAATGCTGGTGTGCCCTACTAACCCCCACTAACCTGGCCACTTGACACTCGGTCTGTGGCAGACGGTTGGTCTACCCAAGCCTTCTTCATTCACTCAGTAGATGTAGATGAGCAGTCAAGGCCTAGTTCAAAGGAGGTGTTGTAGAACTGGATTGCAGTACAGTACAATACATGTATTACAGTTGAAACAAAGATTTGAGTGCCTAGCCAGATTTGGGAGTTTTTGTAAAGAGAGAACGCTGTACAAAACAGAAAAATAAAATGACAATAACTAAACAATATTATCATTTTATTTAACCCTACTGCCTGAGTTGGTTGGGGGACGGGGCTGGCCAGAGCAGAGGGAGGAGTGGTTTGCATTCTGTAAGTGTGCATGACAGTTTGGAAGGCCCTCTTGGGCCGTCCAAACAGTCATGCCCACTTTGCATGTTCTCCACCAGGCTGTAATGTACAGCCTGGGTGAAGAACATGCAGTCTCCAAGCCCCTGTTTGAGCACTGAACCAAGGCACTCAGACCAATTACAACATTGTTGTAAGGCAGTATTGTGATTGGCTAGGGGAGTCTGGGAGACTGTGTGCTTCCTGCTGCAAGAGGAGAGGCTGCGGACAGCGGCACCCAGGTAAGTGTTTTTTTTATTTTTTATTCACCACCCTCCTCTGCTCCCCTAGCTCTTCTCCCTCACTGCCCTTCGGTAGCAGATGCTACTGGCCTTCCCAACTGCCACCTGCAGTCATTCGTTCTCCCACCACCTGTCTGTGCTATTTCAATCTTGTTCAACCTGTAATTTGTGCTTAATAACCCCCACAAGCCTTCCATCTGTGCTCCTTTACTATCTTTCCACTTGCCTCTTACACTTTGCATGGTCCATCGCTCTCCTACCTACTCGTTAATGCTCCTTTGCACGCATCACCCTTACTATCTGTACTCCTTCCCTTTCCTCACAGTCTCTTTCCTGCTTCAGTCTCCTCCCACCTGCTATTAGTGTTGCTTCTCCTCTTTCCTCATGGTATCTGTGCACCGCCACTGTTCCTGCACCTCCACCTGCAGTCTTCTATTTCTCCTTTATTCCACCTGCCATCTGTGCGCCTTCACCCTCTCCCCAACCGACATCTGTGCTCATACACCCTTCTTCACGAGCATTATGTGCTCCTTGGCTGTCTGAACATTTGTAGCAGTGCTAATTCTAGACATGTCCGGCATTCTTGGCACAATGGTGCTCACTTTCCCATGAGTCTTTATCAGAGGTGGCCAGCATGGATCTGGGGTGGTGGGGTAGTGGGTCGAGGGGGTAGGGAGGTATGAGTGAAAAAAAAGATCAATTCACTTACCTCCTCACCGCTCTGTACCATGTCCTCTGTCCCACGACAAACAAGAAGTTGCAAGGCTCATCTGAACTAATCACAATGCTGCAAGGCAGCTCTGTGATTGGTATGAGCACCATGGTTCGGTGCTCAGATGGGGACTGGGGTCCAGGGCATTTTCTCAATTCAGGCTGTAATACAGCCTGCATGGAGAATATGCTAAAGTGTGCATGACTGTTTGGCTGGCCCGAGAGGGTCCGTCAAAGCACCATGCGCCCTTTAGTCTGCTCACCACACTTCCCCTGCTCTGTCAGTAGAGTAGTCCCATTCTCTTGCTGCCGCAGGAGGGAAGAATAAAATGATAACACCATCCTGTTATTATCATTTTATTTTTCCTTTCTTTTACTGCCGCAGGGCAGCAGTGGGGCGACACTCCTCTGCCTTAAAGGAGAAGCCGCCACTTTTCTTCATATATTGTGGTGTAATGCTTGCACTGGCTTAATATTGTATCTTTTTATGTATATATTACCACTACTGATTGCTGTGGTTGTGACATTTCTCAGATCTGGCAACTTAAAAAACAAGCATTAGTGAAAGTCAGAGTTGTTGGTGTTGAAAATGACCATTTTAGAAATGTTTTATTTGCATTGAAGTGATTATATTTACAAAGCACTATTGACATTAGTATGAGCTTGTGGCGCTGGAGAATCAGAATATGAGAAATAAGTAATGAGGGAGAAGAGACAAGAGTAATAAACTACCTGAAAAGAACAAAAAGCAACAACATCTTGGAATAAGCCCCTAGATTTGGTAGTGCCTCTTTGGATTGATAGGAACCCAATATGTTAACAGGCTGCATCCTGAGTGAGGAGGTCAGGTAACGAGCAGTGGCCCCGATAGAATAGGTGCGGACGTGAAATGTACTGCTCCATTTGGCTTCAAACACTCGTAGATAATGCAAAGGGAAAGGTCTACAACGGAGAGAGCGTGTTGCATTAATTAAAGTATGTATTATAGATTTGGGGGATGGAGAAGTGTCGGCAGAAATGGGAGTTAGGATTTCTGCCATATAAAATAAAAATAATGTGTGCTGCATACTTCTGGGTGGGAGGTTGTGTTGCGGAAAGACACAGGAAGATTAAGTTAAGTGCAAGCAGCGGCGTGGCCAGGAAAAGGGCAGAAAGAAAAACAATAAGAGCAGTGCTTTTATTTCATAGGAAATGTACTGAGCTGTAGCATGTAGCTAGCGTTTTACACTCTGAATTGGACACGCCGGTGAATAGTTAACAATGACATGCACATTCTGGGGCAGAGGTGGTGTTGGAGGAAGGAGAGAGAGATTAAATCAAGTGCAAGCAGTGCGGAAACGTGTTTCACTCTTTTTGTGCTTGCATCTGTAATCGACCAGAGTTTTCCTTTTTCAAATTGGTAATTCTTGCTGGCGCTTTTTTAAAATCAAATGTTTTTATACCGTAATTTCTGTCTAGGAATGTTTATTTTATTACTGACTCTGACTCTAGAAACATGTCACAGGGGAAATACTATTTATGCAACCCCAACGCACCCTGTGTGAGAGCTCAGCTGAAAAGCAGTGCTCTTATTTACTGTGTAATTTAATTAGCTGTAGCTGCCGCCCTTTAGAAAGAGACCTGGAAAGACCTGCGGCTATTTTACAATGATATGCACAGTCCAGGATGGGAAGTGTTGTTGAGGAAGGTACAGACGGGCATATTACCAACGATTAGCGATATTTATCGCTAACTAGGCTTAGCAACAAAATTTTTTATCGCTAAGCATCGCCCGAAATTATTGCTGAGGTAACGTGCTATTAGCAACGTTTATCTCCAAAGCGATACATTTTCCAGCGATAGCATGAATATCGCGATATTCACGCATTAGCGACAAAATGCTCTTAGCCATGTTAACCTCCCATTGGATAACATGGCTAAGAACTGGTCAGAGCAGGAGTTAGTTTTTGGCGATAGCGGGAATATTTCCATCGCTATGCCTGCCTTGCCAATAGGCGATAACGACGTTAATGACTGCTTTCAGTCACTAACTGGTTGGGTAGGCCCACTTTGCATGTCATTAGCGATAAATATCGCTGACATGCAAAGCGGGACCCAAACCGCTCGCTATCGCCTAAAGCTGTCGCTAACTGCTGTTAGCGACAGCTTGCTAATAGAGCGATAGAATTATCGCCGCTTAGCGGGTGAAAACGGCCGCTAAAGCGCGATAATTGCCTATCGCCCTGCTTGGTAATATGCCCCAGAGAGATTATGTGAAGTGGAAGCAGCGCTACGGTGAGAAAAGCGTGGAAAGGAAAACAAACTGGCTTGTCGGTCTAGGGGTATGAGTCTCGCTTAGGGGAGAGGAGTTGGCCTAACGGCTAGGGAGGTCGACCTCGAATCTGGGGAACTGCGCTCGAGTTTAGGCAATAACGCTGAACATCCTGTGTTTCTGGGCAAATCACCTAATCTCCCCGTGCCTAACAAAAAATGAATGTGTCCTCATGTAAGCAACTGGTGCTATGTAAAGTGCTCTGATACCCGGTACCTTCCGGTCAAGTTCGCGCTATATAAAGCTCTGTAAAATAAAAAACAAAAAACATGCTGAAAAGCAGTGCTTTCATTCAATTAGTAAGTCACTTATTTACTTGTAGCATGTAACTGCTGCCCTTTTCCCAAACAGCTCGACATGGCTGCGGCCACCTCACAAAGCTCTGGGGTAAGAGGTATTGTTGGGGGTAGGCACAGGGAGATTAAATAAAGTTGAAGCAACCCCCCTGAAAGGACCACGCTTTAAAATGAACCACAGTGTGCTGCGCTGATCCTTTGGCAAAGCAAAAAGATGCGCAGTCCAAGATGATGTTAAAGAAGAAGGCACCAGAGCAGTGCTCTTCTTTAATAAGTAATTTAATTAGGTGTAGCTACGCCCTTTACAAATAGAGATGGAAAAGCATGTGTCTATTTAAATGCACAATCCTGGGTGGGAAAGGTTGTTGGGGGAAGCTGGGAGATTAAGTGTAGTGCAAGTAGCGCCATGTGCTGCAGAATTGAGGGGGCGAAAAGGAATCACGGCGTGCTTTGCTGATCTTTTTGCAAAGCATTAAAAATTATCTACTGAATAGGCCCATGGGCGCCTTTGTCAAAATAGCACGGCAGGGCGTACTGTTGACCTAAAAAAATGAGCTGTTGAATTGCGGCACGGGTGCTATTGCTAAAGGTAACAGGTAAAATGGCGCGCTGTTGAAAAAAAAAGAAGAATGTTTTAAAAATTAATGTTAGCGAGCTACGCAGCAAAAAAGAAAGGTGTTTAGCTGCCATGTTGAATGTGAAGCAGGGTGTAGTATATTGTAAAAATAAACATAATTAAAGTTAAAGCGAGAAGTCATAGTGTGCGGTGAGCGCATTTTGTAAATATTAAGCGGCCACACAAGAGGTTCTGCCACCATATTTTAGGTTAAAGTGCGGCATGAGGCAAACATTTTTTGTTAATATAAAGCATCAAATAAAGCGCGACCTTCAAAGCAGCTGTAGTCAAAGGAGGGGGAGTGAGCGTTAAACGTAAAAAAGAGTGCTCAGACACAAATAAATACCGTGACAAACAACACCACATGTAAGAATGGCAGTCCTCCTGGGATGTTACAAAAGTAAAAAAGGAGGCACTAGTGACCATATTAACCAACTAAAAGCAGCATTTACGAAGGACAGTAAAAGGAGCCAATTAGAAAGATGGGTGTTGCTTAACACCCATATCCTGAATATAGCATGTCTCGAAGAGACAGCGATAGCGCTGCCTAGCCGAGACCTAAAAAATCACTTGTAAGAAAAAGGAGGGGTTGGTGGAGGGAGTGTGGCCTGATGCAGTGAATTGACTAAGAGGCACTTCTGTTCTCTCTCTTCATCAACCATGTACCCATCTATGCCTGTACTCATCCATTTAAGCTGCAGCCTACTCGCACGCTCACATATTCAACCATTTATCATCCATCAGTTTATTATACTCTTTCTCACTTAGTCATGCATTAATTTATCCTGCTTTTGTTAACTTCTAATAGTCACCCACACTCACACATCCATGAAACCACTCACATAAACGTGCCAATCAATTAGGAAGTGTTATACCTGCTGCTTAGCCAGTGTGGTGTGGAATGTTGGTGCATGGTGATACATGGAATGTTGGACATCTGAAAAAATCAGATGGAATATGGGCTGAGCAGCAGGACAGGTGCTCCTGGAGTGGGTCTTTACTATAGCTCTTCATCATAGCTACTTCAATTTCAATTTCAATCTTTATTTCGGCATGAATACCATAAAAGAACAAATACATTAATACAATAAAACATTTCTTTTTAAAATGCACAACATGCTATATAAATACATTAGATTTTCATGTCGATTTTAAAGTTGAATCAAGATATTTAAAACATCCATAATACTTGGTGAGAACACTTATGGGCAGCAGGGATAGAATTTCATTGATTAACCCTCAATTAATACTAAACGGCAATTTTGACATATCAACATTTTACAATTTGTAACCCAACTTTCTTCTTTGGAAAAAGATACTGTGCAAAAATCTGCTTACACTAAATACAATAGGTTGACTAGTATTAGACAGAAGAATCCTTAAAGCCTGGGAACATGATCTTACACCTAATGTTAAACATATTGGTTTAATCCATCTTTTTCTAGCCTGGACATATGCTGGGCAGAAGAAGAGGATATGTAATTCATTTTCTTTTTGATTACATCCACATATGGTACATAGTTCATCTTCTACATGATTCTTCGAGTTTGCACCACCAGACCAACGAGCTAGTGTTGAACCGATTTGAAGATTTCCGTATCTGAATTTCAGAAATAGGGTCTTTGCTAAGGGTGGTTCTATTTCATCAAGAAAGGTCTCGAAGAATGGATCATCTTTAAAGGTAAGAAACCTTGTTACAAGTGACCCACTAGAAGAAGCGTTTTTGATCATATCCGTGATATACGACCAAAAGCACTTTTTTACCATAGTTTTTGATTGGGACGGAAGTGAATCAGGATGTTCCCAGAAATGCGACAAACCTAGTAGGGTAAGCCAGAATTTAATATGTTTGAGCCAGGGTATCACCTTAAAGATGTCAAGCTCCATGATTTCTATTAACCCATCCTTATATACTTGCAGCTCAGGTACGCGCCACAGTCTAATCCATAACAATAAAGGACGTAGAATGATATGGTGGTCCGTTCTACGGAAATTTAGGTCGAGCTGAAGTGGGACCAACGGAGTACTTCTTGGGACTCTGACCAGACTTCGCAAGAAGTTATTGTCCAAGACCCTAAAGGTATCTTTAGACCCTGGGCCCCAGATTTCTGAGCCGTATAGCACTGCAGGTTGAACCTTAAATTTAAAAAGTTCAACTGCAGGAGACACGGCCTTGCTTGTACTTTGACCTTGCTCTCTAAGAATGGGTTTTGTGTTCTGGCTAAACATCATCTTGCATTTTTCCAGTTGGGCTTTCCAGGTAAAATTAGAGTCCAGGGTTACACCTAGATATCCAAAGTGTGGAACTGATTCCAATTTTAGTCCATTCAAAGTTAGACAGCCCTTGTCAGTCTTGGTTGGATTTAGGACCATACATTTTGTCTTTTTCCCATTTATCTCCAATCCTTTCTTAATGCAGTAATCATTAAAGGAGTTTAAAAGGGCTTGGAGACCTTTTTTTGTCTGGGAGATCAAAATAGTATCATCCGCAAACAATAGGGAAGTAACTTTTTCGCCATTCAACTTGGGAGAGTCATTTTTACATCCCTCCAAGTATGTAGGGATGTCATTCACAAATAGCGAAAACAATGTGGGGGCCAGTACACACCCCTGGCGCACACCACGTTTGATTGGGATTTTTGGAGTTAATTCACCTTTAGGGCCCCATCGTACTCTGGCAAAATTGCCTCTATGGAGTTCTTTTATTTGCGCTATCAGGGTGGGTGGCATCCCTACTAGGCTTAATGTTTCCCACAATAAATTACGTGGGACTAAATCGAACGCCGCCCTTAAGTCGACGAACGATACATATAGTTGTCCCTTTTTAATCTTGATGTACTTCCAATAAAGGCAACAAAAGCGGAAAATTTGATCAATGGTACTAACTTTGGATCTGGATCCCGCTTGGTATCTAGACAAAATTGCCTTTTCCTCCAGCCAATCATTAACTCGAAATAGGATATGTCTTGAATACATTTTTTGTAAGATATCCATAAGGCTTATTGGGCGATAGTTTGAGGGGTCCATCCTGTCACCTTTCTTATATATTAAACCTATTTCAGCCCCCTTCCAGCTCTCTGGGAAGTCTAGACTCCGGGATAGCTCGTTACACAGATGGTTAATGTATGGAGCCCAAATTTTTGATTCGTGCTTGTACAAGTCTCCCGGAATCTTGTCTAGCCCAGGGGCTTTACCAGACTTAATCTGGATTATTGCCAATTCTGTCTCACCTAGAGTAAAATCCAGGGTATCCCCCGGAATAGCGTTACTTGGGGTTCTATCTAAAATGGGTGCCTCATATTCCTTATAGAGGTTAGAAAAATGGTTTACCCATGTCTGTTCGTCTAAGTAGACGTCCTTGACCACTCTGCCTTGATGGTTCCCATTCGCTATCAGCCTCCAGAAGGCTATGTTATCTCTAGTTTTTGTTGCGTGCAGCAGATCTGCCCATTTTGCTTCCTCCCATGCCATTTTACATGTCTTTTGGACCAGTTTATAATTATTCCTGGCTGACAGAATGTCTGATCGAACCTTCGATTTTATCGCGGTTAAAAGTGCCCTCTTGGACTCCCTGCAGTCCTTGTTATACCAGGGTTTGCTATGGGGCAAATTTTGTGTTTTCTGCTGCCCTTTCTTCGGCATCTTAGTAACTAGGGGCTTTAAGGCGTTAAAATTTTTTTGATGTAATTTCATAAAAAGACCACCACTCCCCTCCTTTGGGGTGTCATTTAAATATCCTCCAAAGATGCTAGCAAAAAGCTTATAGATTTCTACTATAATTTCACCATTATCCAGTATTAGTGGCCATTTGAGGGAACGTCTATTATTGCTAATATGTATCTCATTTTGGTCACTGTTGGTTACTTCTCCAGTCAAAGGGGAAACTGAATCTCCTAATAGGGAGTCCTTGATCTGGAGGACTAGAGGGAAATGATCGCTTTCTAATCTTTCTATTACCTCCATGTCAAGAAGGAATTCCCAAGATGACACTGAGGCAATAATGAAATCTATGTTACTTTTATAGTTCCCTCTATAGAAAGTAGGCTTTTTCTTAACATCTGATGGTAACCGTCCATTGCACGCTCTAGTGCAATGTTCGGCACATAGTCTGTTCATTTGGAGGGCCTGGGGGCAGCATTTAACTGTTTTAATATTATCTAAAACAGGGATACCATTTGCCTCATCTTCTTCTAAGAAGATGTCACTGAACCCCACAACGGGCTCAAAATTGCAATTAAAATCCCCTGCCATGATCACATAGTTCTCTCTTGTGTCCAAGTTACCCAATAGGAAATCAAGATGGGTTAGTAAAGGAGATTCTTTTGCAATGGGTGTTGGTCTGTTGTAAACGTTCACCAAATAAAGTTTTTTCCCTTTGAAAACATTAATTTTCAAGATCAGTATGTCAGGGGAGTTGGTATCCACCACTTCTATATTCACTTTTAGGTTAACCTTTACCCAAATCAACAACCCTCCCGAGGGTCTTCCACTCCTGGAGGGAATCGCACTGATACCATAAGATTTGTAACCTAGCCTGTGTGTGGTTTCAACTGACCAGGTCTCTTGCATCATGCAGAAATCAAAGGTATCGATAAAGCTTGACCATTCCGGGTCCCTTAGGTTTTTTGAAACCCCAGCTATATTCCAGGAAACCAATTTTATGAGTTGCCATGGTTCCTGAATTTTTTGCGTCAGTACATCTCCCACCACCTCAGGCACTATGATATGGCATTCTTGGCTAGTTACATCAGATTCTAAAAACATCAAATCATTTTGGAGTACAACACTTCCCCTTATTGTTGGACTGTCCCCGATTATAGGGACCAACACAGGTAATACGGTTACATCCTCCAAAAATGTGGTTTCGTTAGTGTTAACACCAGCTCTTTGTAAACAGGGTTCACTCCCTATTCCCCCCCCGCCCCCCAACAATTTAACATTCAACAATTCATTTCCATCCAACCCCTTAGACATTTGGCATCAATCACAGTCATCTAGACCGCTGAAAATGTCAAATCTGTTAATGGTTTCTAAAGGGGTGAAGGGTTTAGGTGGTCCATTCTTCTGTTGGGTTTGTTTTGCCTATATGGGACACAATTCCAACCAAAAGCTTCAGGTGCAGGTAGAGGGTTTAGGGGATAAAAGGGCTCCATGGGGTTAGATCTAATAAGTGGTTGCATCATTTGTTGTGTATTACCAGCCCTCTGCATAACTGATGGATAGGCACAGGATGTAATTTGAGATGTTATATGAGAGGCTGGTTGTTGCTGGGAGGAAAAAACCACAGACCTAGGGTAAAAGTATGTCAATGGTCTGGGTATTATGCAGTTATTTGTAATGCCCGGGGGCCAATTTAGTACAAATTGTACTGCATTGGGATCCCTAAAATTTACAACCACCACGTCTCCCTCAATGTTTTTTGGTCTGCTTCCCAACCATTGGAGGCGTCGGACATGGACAATTTCTCCATTTATATGAGGTGCTATTGGCCTGTATAGACTTAGCCAATGCATGATCTTATTTTTTAATTGTGCAAAGCCCTCCCTCTTGCTAGTTGGTAACACCGGAACCCCTGTTAGAACTACCACAAAGGGCACTGCCTCTGGTGGTAATTCTGGATTTGGGATCGGTTTGGGCCTTCCCCATCCTGGCTTTTGTCCCCTCACTTCCGTCGGTTGGTTTTCATTTGGGATGCTAGCTACTTCATTAGATGGTTTAGTTGTGACAGTAGCTAGCTTAGAAGCCGGTTTGTTTTGTGAGTTTTTTGGGGGTGGGATTAATTGAACAGTTGTTGTAGTGTTCCCTTTAGGCACCATAGTAGAGGGGTTCACCACCGGTGTAGAACTAACTGATGGAGCTGGGGCGACTGGGCTGGGCTTAGTCACGCTAGATGTTTTGTGCGTTATTAGGTTTGTTGTTTTTGAAATCAATTCGCCCTTATTTCCCAGTGCACGTTCAAGTGAGCTTAGTCTTGATTCTACTTCAAGCAGCCTCTCCAGGATCGATGCAGAGTAGGTTTTGATTAAGTTTTCTATAGAATCTAAAGTAGCAGAATCACGAGCTATAATAGGCGCCTTAGACTGCACAGAGACTTCCATAATGTCCTCTGTGTCTATGGCCACAGCAGTTGATGGCGGAGAAGCAATGGTGATAGGCCCTTCGTTAGCAACAGGTGTAATAACAGTGCTGACTACAGGACCTTTAGCCTTTTTCCCGAAATCTGAGTGACTTAATTTTGATTGCGCTTGAACCCCCCCTTTTCGTCGTTTTTTGCATGGAGGTGGCCCATGTACCCTTGAAACTAACGTGGGTTTCTTTGCTCTACTGCGCACTACTTTTGATGGTATGGGAGTGGGAGGTCTTAGAGCATTAGGGGTGCTCGTATGTGAAATAACATCAAGACCAATCGTGTCCAGTAGGGGAGAGTTAGTTATACAGGGAGTGCTAACTGCTGATACCACCTGTTGACTGTCCATTGTGTGGACAATGACGTCAGCTAGCTGTGAATTTACACTAGTGTTCACGGGAGGTATGGATAATGGCGACAAGCGCCGATTTTTTAAACTTTCCACAGAGCGGCGGCGCTCGGCACGACGCTCTGCCAGGACTGTTTCCAAAGGCATGTCTGGGGAAGCTTTGGTGAAGTAATCATCAAGAGTTTTGTTTAACAATGCTCCCTGTTTTTCAGACATGCTAGCTACAATTATTAAACCACAACGATGTTTTCCAAGGGCACGAAGACACGACGATTTAAAAACAAAGAGTCACAGAATAAATACCAGGGTTTTATGTCCAGTCCGGTCTCCTCGGTTCTCGGAGGGTCTCAGAGGGTCCGCCCTTAGTCCGGGCTTTGTCCCGTGTGCTGTCCCGCTAACGCGTAATTAGTCCGGTGCTTATGCTGACTGGAAATAGAGGGGGCGGAGTCACGGGAAGAGGCGGCAGGTGTGCTCGATGGAACACGCACAGCCTGCTGGGCCTCGCAGTCCCGTCCTCCTGCAGCAGCTCTCCCACACAGATGTCAATGCCCAACGGGGCTCCAGGCGCAGGTTCCAATGCCCTACGGGGCTCCAGACGCAGGTTACAATGCCCTACGGGGCTCCGTGCAGCAACAGGCAAAATGGGTCAAGGTCTCCTCTACTAGCGGCTCCCGCGAAGCGGGGGCCGCGAGGAGTTATGAACGGTCAGCAGGGGGCGGAGGCACGGGAAGAGGCGGCAGGTGTGCTCGATGGAACACGCACAGCCTGCTGGGCCTCGCAGTCCCGTCCTCCTGCAGCAGCTCTCCCACACAGATGTCAATGCCCAACGGGGCTCCAGGCGCAGGTTCCAATGCCCTACGGGGCTCCAGACGCAGGTTACAATGCCCTACGGGGCTCCGTGCAGCAACAGGCAAAACGGGTCAAGGTCTCCTCTACGAGCGGCTCCCGCGAAGCGGGGGCCGCGAGGAGTTATGAACGGTCAGCAGGGGGCGGAGGCACGGGAAGAGGCGGCAGGTGTGCTCGATGGAACACGCACAGCCTGCTGGGCCTCGCAGTCCCGTCCTCCTGCAGCAGCTCTCCCACACAGATGTCAATGCCCAACGGGGCTCCAGGCGCAGGTTCCAATGCCCTACGGGGCTCCAGACGCAGGTTACAATGCCCTACGGGGCTCCGTGCAGCAACAGGCAAAACGGGTCAAGGTCTCCTCTACGAGCGGCTCCCGCGAAGCGGGGGCCGCGAGGAGTTATGAACGGTCAGCAGGGGGCGGAGGCACGGGAAGAGGCGGCAGGTGTGCTCGATGGAACACGCACAGCCTGCTGGGCCTCGCAGTCCCGTCCTCCTGCAGCAGCTCTCCCACACAGATGTCAATGCCCAACGGGGCTCCAGGCGCAGGTTCCAATGCCCTACGGGGCTCCAGACGCAGGTTACAATGCCCTACGGGGCTTCGTGCAGCAACAGGCAAAACGGGTCAAGGTCTCCTCTACGAGCGGCACCCGCGAAGCGGGGGCCGCAAGGAGTTATGAAAGGTCAGCAGGGGGCGGAGGCACGGGAAGAGGCGGCAGGTGTGCTCGATGGAACACGCACAGCCTGCTGGGCCTCGCAGTCCCGTCCTCCTGCAGCAGCTCTCCCACACAGATGTCAATGCCCAACGGGGCTCCAGGCGCAGGTTCCAATGCCCTACGGGGCTCCAGGCGCAGGTTACAATGCCCTACGGGGCTCCGTGCAGCAACAGGCAAAACGGGTCAAGGTCTCCTCTACGAGCGGCACCTCATAGCTACTTAATAAACCAACCTACCTAAAAGACAACGATTTTGCTATGGAGAACCTATCTGTGTGATCTGGAGGAAAGAAGGAATTTTTCAAGACTACAAAGAGCAAGAAATTAAAGCATGAAAAAAAAAGAAAGAAAACTTTACTGGAACTTACGGAGACTAAAAAGTCAAGGCAGAGAGATGCAGAAAGCCCTGCAGCCCCACCAGTGTCTTGCCACATCAGACAGCCTATGGGCAGGGTGCATAACTGTTTGCCTCTATTTTAATCTCAAAGAGTTGGAAGGGAAGCATGTTGCTGTTTATGTCCAGCAGATCGCATGCAGCTGGACAACAGTACTAACAAGAGGGATTAGGTGGATGAGTAGTCATCAAGTATGTGTACTAAAACTGCCAATTTCTGATTTACTGCTTCCAACATTGGAGTTAGGAGACATCCACATTGTTGTGTTCGTTGCAGAGCCGGCACCCCTGTTATTTGAAGATGAAATGGAAAAGAAAATAATTACAGAAGAAGGAGTAGAGCCTGTGGTGAGTGTTGCTTTTCTCAATGCAATACTGTCTCTTACGGAGTGAGAACTAGGCTGCATCTTCCTTCATTGGCATGAGCTTTCACGATTACTGTGGGCCGCGAGATGGTGTTCTGGCGGCTTGAGCACCCTCTACGTTGTGTGAAAGAGCCACGATTTTGTTTTATCAGCTAGAAAAAGGAACAAAAATCAGGGGACAGGTATCCGTATATCAGCATTCTGTTTTCCATGTGACTGGTTTCTGGTTATTGCAGACAGAGGAAATCTGACATCACTAATACGCGCATATTCAGCTGCAACCTCTGCACGATCAGCTGTGGCTCTTTAAATGATTTCACTGACTTGGGGCGCGACTATAAAAACCGCCCACCGCGGAGTCTTTGTATCGCCGGGGAGGTGGGGAGATGCACGCTGTAGGTGATCGGACGGAAATTGTTCCTCTTATCAGGAGGAGTGTGGCTCAATGGTTACAGCAATAAGTAATAGAGGCCCAGCCCCACAAGGGCGACTGGGGCTACAACATGCACCAACACATGAGTTGTTTCTAGCATTAAACTGTTCAATTCATTTTCTCATTTGCGTATTCAAATAAACTTTCATATTTCCACAAAATTATTGAAGGAATTTTACATCCAAAATACTTTTCAGTTACATATAAACTATTCCATGTGTTACATACGGTAAACAGACATAATATCGATTCCAAAATATCGTTTGGACAAAATATCGAGTAAAAAATATAGACTAGCCAAAATATCGACCAGACACAATATAGACTACAAAAATATCAAGTAATATCGATATTAATAGCCAAAATATCGAATCAAAAATATAGACTAGACATAATATCGACTAGATAGAATATAGACAAAAATAAATCGAAAATAAGGTAGTTTTAAATATTTTTTAATAAATGTGTAATATAAATCTGTAGTGGGTTGTGGGTTTATAGAGGAATAGGGTGGGAAGTAATTTAATTATAATTAATTAATTATGTAAATTAATAATAATTGTTAATTAATTATTAATTGGTAAATCATTAAAATATAATTGGTAAAAAATAATAATTGATTAATAATTAATTGTTAGTAAATTATTTTCTGTAGCGGGTTGTGGGTTGATAGGGGAATAGGGTGGGAAGTAATTTTATTATAATTAATTATTTATGTAAATTAATAATAATTGTTAATTAAATATTAATTGGTAATTAATTAAAATATAATTGGTAATTTATTATAAATATCTAATTGATAAATAATTAATATTTAGTAAATTATTTTCTGTAGTGGGTTGTGGGTTTATAGGGGGATAGGGTGGGAAGTAATTTAATAATAATTAATTAATTATGTAAATTAATAATAATTGTTAACTATTAATTGGTAATTAATTAAAATATAATTGGTAATTAATTATAAATATGTAATTGATAAATAATGAATATTTAGTAAATTATTTTCTGTTGTGAGTTTATAGGGGGATAGGGGGGGAAGTAATTTAATAATAATTAATTACTTATGTAAATTAATTAAAATTGTTAATTGTTAATTAATTAATAGCCATTTTAACCCCTACGCTATCCAGCGCTTTCCCTACTGTTGCACCCACTGGAGTGGGAATAGTAATTTTAACCCCTACGCTATCCAACGCTTTCCCTACTGTTGCACCCACTGGAGTGGGAATAGTAATTTTTACCCCTACGCTATCCAACGCTTTCCCTACTGCTGCACCCACTGGAGTGGAAATAGTAATTTAACCCTTACGCTATCCAATGTTTTCCCTAATGTTGCACTCTTTGGAGTGGGAATAGTAATTTTTACCCCTATGCTATCCAGAGCTTTCCCTACTGTTACACTTTTTGGAGTGGGAATAGTAATTTTTACCTCTACGCTATCCAGCGCTTTCCCTACTGTTGCACCCACTGGAGTGGGAATAGTAATTTTTACCCCTACGCTATCCAACGCTTTCCCTACTGTTGCACCCACTGGAGTGGGAATAGTAATTTTAACCCCTACGCTATCCAACGCTTTCCCTACTGTTGCACCCACTGGGGTGGGAATAGTAATTTTTACCCCTACGCTATCCAACGCTTTCCCTACTGTTGCACCCACTGGAGTGGGAATAGTAATTTTAATCCCTCCGCTATCCAATGTTTTCCCTACTGTTGCACTCTTTGGAGTGGGAATAGTAATTTTTACCTCTACGCTATCCAGCGCTTTCCCTACTGTTACACTCACTGGAGTGGGAATAGTAATTTTTACCCCTAAGCCATCCAACACTTTCCCTACTGTTGCACGCACTGGAGTGGGAATAGGATTTTTTACCCCTACGCTATCCAACGCTTTCCCTACTGTTGCACCCACTGGAGTGGGAATAGTAATTTTTACCCCTACGCTATCCAACGCTTTCCCTACTGTTGCACCCACTGGAGTGGGAATAGTAATTTTAACCCCTACGCTATCCATCGCTTTCCCTACTGTTGCACCCACAGGAGTGGGAATAGTAATTTTTACCTCTACGCTATCCAGCGCTTTCCCTACTGTTGCACCCACTGGAGTGGGAATAGTAATTTTTACCCCTACGCTATCCAACCTTTTCCCTACTGTTGCACCCACTGGAGTGGGAATAGTAATTTTTACCCCTACGCTATCCAGCGTTTTTCTACTGTTCAATTCACTATATTTGTTACAATAAATTTTAACCATTTTGCTATGCTACGGTAAAAATATTATATATGTTTAGTTAATAATATGTATATATATATATATATATATATATATATATATATATATATATATATATTATTATTTTTGTTATATATTATTGTAATTTACATTCGTTATTTATTAATATTACATTTATTTAATCATTTTAACTAAGTTTATATTAAATATATTTATTATTATATTAGTTTTAACTTAATTTAAAGACATATAAAAAAACGCTATTTTGACAGTCTATATTATTTACAGTCGATATTTTAGAGTCGATATTTTTGTACCTACCTGTATGAAGATAGAAACTCGATATTTTGTCCCTCGATATTTTGTCATCGATATTTTTGTAACTCGATATTAATGGGCTCGATATTATGTCAGTGATCCATTACATACAGTATCACAATGTACATTATAACTTCACACCCAATGCATTTCGAGACCTTAGTCTCTTCTTCAGGGGTATAGCTGCAAAAGAAAATATATCATGAGACTAAATCATTCACAAAAAAGTTCATTGAAAAGATTCTGCTCTATTCAAATCAGTTAATCATGCCCAATCACCAACACCTGTGTATCACGCCAAATCAAGCCAAAACTTACTTGAAGTCCTTAATGCTTTCCTACAAGAAACAACTGCAAAATAAACCAAAATCCAAAAACGAATTCTAGAAACTTTTGAATGAACTTTTTTGTGAATGATTTGGTCTCATGATATATTTTCTTTTGCAGCTATACCCCTGAAGAAGAGACTAAGGTCTCGAAATGCATTGGGTGTGAAGTTATAATGTACATTGTGATACTGTATGTAATACATGGAATTGTTTATATGTAACTGAAAAGTATTTTGGATGTAAAATTCCTTCAATAATTTTGTGGAAATATAAAAGTTTATTTGAATATGCAAATGAGAAAATGAATTGAACAGTTTATTGCTAGAAACAACTCATGTGTTGGTGCATGTTGTAGCCCCAGTCGCCCATGTGGGGCTGGGCCTCTATTACTTATTGTTACTTATGCTCAGTAGGCATTGAATACAACATTGCACACTTATCTAAACATTATAGTAAATTGAATCAGAGTGCGCTAGGTACATTACTATTTATTTATTTATGTATTCAATGGTTAGAGCGGCAGACCTTGATGCAGAGTTCTGGCCAGGGACCAGGGTTCGATTCCCGCCTCGGCGGGTCTCGGGCTCATAAATTCCTCTGACCGGATATTCTCGCCTCAGTGCCTATTCTAATCATGGGTCCCACGCTGCAACTCTGGGCAATAGCTTGCTTAATCTCCAGAACGGCCCCAACAGCGATAGGGATGCCTGGTCTCACCATGGAGGTGCCCAGGAGTGGATACTTCACAAGGAAAGCCAGGAAGGGCTCCTGAGCGGTATGAGTACAAGCGCCGGGAGACCCCAGTCCGGGGTAGCTGTGCGCTATACAAGTACAACACATTTACATTTACATCAGAGAGTCTTGAAACAGTGCTTTTTTAATGGCTCGATAGTAAACAATGGCAATTTGACTGTCTAGATACCTTGTAGATCCGTCTTCTTTCTTTAGCATAGTGTGACTACTGGGACTTTCTGAAAATTCCCCCCCTCCCATGGGGCAAGTCGTCCTTTTTGAAGGTTAAGACATATGACATGGAAGTCAGTCCAGTTTTCAGCATAACTACTGATTTCTGGTTCTTTTGTTTTCTTCTCCTTTATTGAATTGTAATCCACAGTATTAATTTAGAATGTGGATGAATGTATTCATGAATTCTGAGACCAAATTTTACTGATCACAAATCTTACTGATCATGAGTAATCAATAATATGCTTTATATTCCTGTCATAGGTTCATGGACCCAACCAGTGGAGAGTGATTAGTGATCACACCCACACAGTGGTACTACCAACAATGTTTGGTAAGATTGGAGCCCCTTTTTATTCTGGTCCTGACGAAAGCCACGTACCCACAGGGACAACTGGCAGAAACATGTTGACCTACCTCTTAAAATAATTCCACAGCGGTGACGAGATGATAGGATCCTTACTCACCGCTCTTTCCATTATAATCCCACAAAGGCTTCCTTCTTGAATAACGGATCAATGGGTGTTCTGTGATGGCCTTTTAATTTTCACTTTTTGGGCCCCCACTCACTTAGAAGTGCATCCCTGTCTCCAGGTGCATGCCCGCCCTCCACCAAACGCGGTTTCTGGAGGGCGAGGACTGGCAGATGATGAAGCATGACACCTGGCGGTGTGTGATGCCAGTCTGTCACTTTTTGTGAGATGCCTCATTATCACTAAGCACCTCACTGTAAATTTAATTTGGTCTATAGCTGGGAGCGGTCTCTATTGTGTTCACTAGTCTCTGGTTCTCCCACTGGGAAGTTGCGGGTATTCTGGTCAGATTGTGTTTCTGCGGACTTTGACCTGTGGCGCCCATGAGCCGGTGATTGAGGCAGTCTTTGAGCTGTGGTGCCTCTGTTCTGGTGTGTGCTGGGGTATGCTTCTAGGATTTCTGTCAGCATCACACATTGGTATTTGGCATTAACTTTGGATTGACCATGACATTCAAAAGATTCGTTCTGCAGTTTGCAATGAGAAGTTGTTAGATCACTTGCATTGGAGCCTATCTGCTGCACCCGGTTGTGGATACATTTTGAAACATTTTGTTGGCTGTTACATATTTTGTTTGGACTGTGCAATGGGTCTTCCATCCAGGGCAGTTGTGGACCTTCTCATTTTTACCATTTTGTCCAATGCTGCAGTATACTCGGGTGAGCGGTCGCTCAGCAGAAATTTGGACAGTGTGTTCTAAGAATAATTGTTATCCACATTTGTTTGCAGATGTACCAGGTTTCACTTGTCTTTTGCATTTAGAGAAAGTGCATTGTTTGAGCCTGGCTCGAGTGCTGGTTTTCATGGTTGTGTGTGTGTTTGGATGCAACTTCGTGAGATACATCTTACCCGTGAGTTGTTGTTGGGATGGCTGTGAGAATGTAAGTCACCCATTTCAGATGTAGATGTTTATGGAAGGATGACTACTATTTATTTACTTTTGTTCCAGAGGTTATGTATGGTATGTGACAGGGTTGGGTCACCCATTTCTTGCTGAGGGTGGGGTGTCATAGTTATCACCATTGTGTGGTTGTGGCATGATTACAGGTGAATCACCCACTTAATGGGGTGTTTTGTTGCTGTATCAAGATGACTGTGTGTGTATTAAGTCACTCATTTCGCAGGTGTTACAGTTAGGATCAATGGTGTGTTTGAGATGACTATGTGGATTAAGTCTATCAGTTCTTGGGTTTTACAGTTAGGATGACTGGTATTATTGAAGATGACTATTCATGGATTAAGTCACTCATTTCGTAGGTGTTACAGTTAGGATGACTGTTGTGTTTGAAATGACTGCCTGTAGATTAAGTCACTCATTTCTAAGGTATAACAGTTGGGAGGATTGTGGCGTTTGAGATGCATTTTGAGCTCTAAGTTGGTCTCTACAGTACCTTTGGTGGTTGGTTCCCTAAGTGTTGACTTTCCTGTCAGCCTGACCGGTTGGTATTTTTGTGGCATTAGGGGTTTGGTAGGTGAGGTGTGGTGTGGACCTATTTATTTATTTCTTTATTCTGATTTGCATGCATGGTCTTTTACTATCTTTACATTTAACAAGTTACTTGCATGTTTTCTGATTATATTTAATATCTTTATTGATTCCGTTATTGTGATTAGCATGCATGGTCTTTTACATTTAATAAGTTACATGCATGTTTCTGATTACATTTAGTACAGTGCTGTGTACCATCTCTATAATTAAAATGGCAATATGTTTGCTTTCTAAGTTCTGCAGCATATGTGCGACATTTCCACCTGATATTTCCATTCACGTGTATTGCCTTTTGTTATGCAATTTGGAGAGATGCATGGAATAGTTACAAATGTTATTCTAGCATTTGTAAAGAAAGGACATATGTTATACCTGCTGCTCAGCCAGTGTGAGTGTGGTGTGGAATGTTGGTGCATGGTGAATCATGGGATGTTGAATGTCTGAGAGAGTCAGTTGGAATATGGGGTGAGCAGCAGGAAGGCTGCCCCTAATGGGGCTCTTTACTATAGCTCTTTATCATAACTACTTAATAAACCAACCTTCCAAATCTACAGCTGGACTACTGGACTTATTTGATTACATCAAGAAGCATGTTCACATATAAAGAAGCCAGACCTACTACCTTTGACAGCACTGATCAGACATAGAACAGTTTCCAAAGATGTCAGTAAGCTGGTGAAAGTCTTAGCTTTTAGGAAACAAACCCAGACATATCTATTCTAGGTTCTTCTGTTAGTTTGAAGCCTTTTCTGTTTTTCTCGTTAAGATGTGCAATTGAGTCTGCAGCACTTCATAAAAGTTGAACTGAATGAAGGGGGACAGCTTAACGAGCAGATTCTAATTTTCAGTTCTTTAAGAGTCAGACCTACTTAGGCGTCATTTTCAATAGATACCATTCTGCCCGTCTCCTGCATGCTCAGCCTCCTCGCTCTATATTCAGATTACGCAGTGACTGCTACGTACCCGAGGGCTCACTTTAATAACATAAATTAACATTCTATTGAGACCACTAACTTTTAATTTAAAATATATATGTAATCTTCTGTGATCGTATTATTTTATACAGTTTTGACAACACAGCTCCTTGGGTGTTGGTTGTTGATTGTTTACTTTGAATAATAGTAAATTGTTCTCGCACAGTAACTATTAGATAACTTTGCATAAGTTGATTATACTGCACATGTTATGACAATATTGTTTTATGCTCTGGTGCAGGTCTAATAAAACCTAGATTTATAATTCCCTAAACTAATTGTACTGCTTAAATATAGATAAGTTTCCCAGTCTGCAGCACCCTGACTCGACTGAGTAATCATTATAGAAGTTGTATGTGGAAAAAAACAAGCATTTCAAAACAGAACAGAAGGCATTTATTTCTCACTGGCTATTCGGATGGAACGCTTTATCCGCACCAATCGTCTCCTTTAATCCCCTTTCTAATCATTGTATCATATTTTCGGACAGCCACTTGTATGTTAATTAGAACCAATTAGAGCCAAAGTTATTTGTAAGTGATATGAGCTCGTGCTATCAATAAGTTGACATTCAGTCAATGAAAGGCACAGTTGAGAACCACAAGAGAGTGGGTAGACAATGACAAGTATGGCGACCCGTGCCGCGTTGAATGTGGGTGGGTGTAACCATGAGAAACAATTATGAAGAGGGCCCACTCATTTCTAATTTAAACATTACCCAGTTACTAGTGAAATGATGTCCGTTCACTATTTCACCATACTGCTCCCAAAAAACAGACAGAGAGTAACCCCATTAACAAGGCAAATCTCCTTACGCCACATTCGCAGCACCCCACAAAACAGTATGCTTGCTATTTGTTATAGGACTTAACACCCCCTTACCGAACCTTCTCCGACACTCCCAGTGACATACACCTTCAGCAGAGCACTTGTCATTACCAGATAACAAGTCTTGCATGAACTCATATTCATAATACTTTAGACAATCTCTCTTCACTGCCTCGCTGGTCCTGAAATCTGGATTATTAATACCTTCATAACCCTTTATCTTTTCCTGTAGGGGTACAATATCCCTCTACACCACAGAATAATTTGGCGTGGTGACATAATGGCTTTGGTCTACCATGACTCCATTCTGTGTTAAGTGGTTCCTGATCTAATCTACCAGGCCTTCCAATATTTACTTTTGAAATGATTCAAGAACCTACCTCCTCTTTTCCCTATGTAATAATCTACCACCCACCAAAAAGCACTGCCAAAAGTGTTTGCCTCTTACCAATTTGAACTAGTCTATACTATGCTGGCCATCTCATCATGATCACTTTTCCTTGGTTACGTGAACATCTGGAGAAAAGGAAAAACAATAATTGATGGCCAGAATGCATAACAATGTCATACATTCACCCCAGTTGCCCCCCATGCCATTCCAGTTTCAACCCAGCCATATGCCAATCAGTCTTGGTCCTCCCTGGACTGGAAACAAGCATCCTAGGACCGGTTTTGGGGTTTCACCCCTCATCAGCCAGAATAGCTTGAAACCAGGGTCCTGGCTGATGAGGGGTGAAACCCCGAAACCAGCCCAGGATGCTTGTTTCCAGTCCAGGGGGGACCTGGCTTGGCAGTTTGGGCTGGACTGTTCCCATTGGGTGCAGGGTCAAGACTGATTGGCAAATGGCTGAGTTAAAACTGGAATGGCATGGGGGGGCAACTGGGGTGAATATATGACATTGTTATGAATTCTGCCCATTCTAGACTAGTTTAGAGCCTGAGGCACAGGGTCTAAACTGGGGTGGCATGGTGAGCAAAAGAATGATGGATTTAAATCGGACCACCTGACTGGGAGTGAATGTTTTCATTTGTTCTGCATTCCGTCCATCAATTGTGTGTCTTTCGCATTTCAAAAGGAAAGCATAATTAGTGATTGATGAAATGAATATTCTTGATTTCTCCCAATAAATCTCCCTGTCCTCAACATTGGTGACTGCCTTCATTGTATATTCTCTAAGATATTAAGTGTAACCATATCAGACACCGTTTCCCTATTCTCTTCCAAGCACAAGCTGATAAGTGTATCTGTTCATGGCCTCCAGAAAGACTTGCCATCAATGTAAACTGGATATCTTTAGAAATTTGAGCAACAGCAATGGAGAACTCCTTACTCCTAACTCTTCCAGACACTGGAGTCTATGTCAACTGGTCCACATCAGAAACTCTACTCCTGATCGATATGTTTGTTACCATCATCCTTGGCCGAGTGACACCAAACTGGCCAATTTAACAAATGCACTAAAAACAAATGTTTATCCACAGAACTCCTTTTTCCGTATTGGCTGTGTACAACTCTAGAAAGAAGATGGAAAGATTAAAAACCTCAGCTGCACTACATGCTTCTTGCACTACCACAGATACCAACCTTTGCTTCAACGCATAAAGAAAAACTCTTTATTGAAACTTTAAAGAAAATACAATAGGCGGTCCAAATTAGTAAAACATGAATTTCCTCAACTTAAAAGTCAATCATATGTATAAAAAGATGACAACAACACAAGCATCAAGGTACCTCGCAGTATTACTTTAGCAAAAAAGTAATCCGAGTTTGTAAAGTATTCTAATTGTAAGAAAGCTCTAAAAGCAATAAAGCAGGGAGTCTTAACATAAATAGGAGGTGGGAGGGACAACATAATATACCGCCAGGGGCCCTAAAAACCCTCACTACTGTATTCCTGATTCAAGCAGCAACCACTATAATTGAAGAATAATAGTCTCCCTGTCACCACATCCTACAGTGTCTCACTCAGCTTGGTTCTGTGTAATCCCTACATATCTGAGATAGTATATCAATAAAAGTAGATCACCTGTCCCATTCAGAAGCATTCCATGCAGGTAAGAGCAGTGGGGTCTTGGGGAGAGTCAACAGGCAACAATGAGGGAAAATAAAAATAAATAATTAATTTTTCCTCGTCGTCGTCTGCCGAATCGTCCTCCACCCGGCATCACCGATCTTACCTTCACGGGCTTCTCCTGGTCCCATTATAGAATAGAACTACGATTGGACTACTCATATTTTCAAATCAAAAGGAGAGTGGCAATTAGTCATCATATGTATCGGAGAGGTGGATTTGACATATTTATCAGAGAAGGTCCTGACTGCCCCAAGAGGCAGCGAAATAAGCAGTGGTATTCCCATACAAGCGAGTCCGAACTCTGCACAGAGCAAGTTGAAGTATCTGAAAGAGTTATCATCTAATATTTGATCTAGGGCCAACATTGACTTTACTTTCCACTCCTCCCAGAGAACCATGGGGGGGTCTTTAGGATTAAAGTATTGTCCCATATGAGTGCAGATTGGTGAAGGGACTATATAGACACTATAAACATGTTTCAAAGTGATAATCATTGCCCCAATTACAGTAGTATTTAGGTAGGCAGTAGTTTTAAATCTGTTTCCTTGGAGAAGTCCCTGCATACAGCTTTGAGATTCACCCAACAGGATCTGTTATCAGGTGAAACCAGAAAGAGAGCAAGTTGAGATAACTGATGTACCTGAGCCAAAATTGTGAGTAGTACATTATCTGCATAGAGAAAGGACTACACCTGGTCTTGAGTGGTGTGTATTCCCTCCCCAATCCCACCTAATTGTGTACAGGTTGCAGCTATAGGGTTTTCTGACATGTACGAAGAGAAAAGATGATAACGAGCACCCTGGTCGTAATAGAAAGCTCCCATGGTTAATCTGTGCCTTAGTTCAGTTATTTAACCATTTGACCTGTGAAATAAAGTTGTTACCAAATCCTGCTATCACACGCTTGTGGTAAAAGTAGCCCCAATAACCCCAATCAAAGGCTTTACCCACGCTTAATGAAATAGCCGGCACATGATCAAAATGTTACTTTGTCTGCAAAAAGAGGTGTGACAGCAATCTCATCTGATTGATAGGAGACTTTCCAGGTACAAACCCATCTTGAGAATCCTATACCTGTGAAGGTATTACCTTAGATGACTACCACACTCAATGGGGTCTTTTCCTTCTTTGGGAATCAGTTAGATAACTTGTTCGGTATAGGACCCAATGAGCTAAAGTAATCTGCTTACTTAAACCCCTGTATATAACAAAGGGTCAAAAGTGGGTTACCGATTTTTAGAATTCCCTGTAAAGCCATCTTGACCTTGAGATATGCATTTAGATGTCTGCTACAGCTCATGAGATCTCTTCTAGTGATATCTCATCCTCAAAGAAGGCTCTCCTTTCCCATGAGAGAAAAGGCATGTTATGAGATGACCCTAAGTTCTCTTAAATTGCCAAGGAATTCTCATAGTGGGACCTCTACAATGACTCATTAAAATGTGGCAAACAATTCAGATATCTCATTTGCATGGGTAACAGGCCTCTTTCTTTGGAATGCCCATCTATACTTCACTTTGTCACAGTTGCAAGGCTAGCAACCTTCTTCTCCTGATTCATAATGTCTCTGAATTAATGTTAAAAGGGGCTTTTTTTCTGCATTAGTCATAAAAAGGGGGTTTTGTGTGAACTTTTTGCATCCAACTGAATCACAAGGGTCGGTGACATGTTATACTGAGACGGTTGATTCTATCTTGACATGTTCACTTTCAGCTTTTTTCCTGCCAATCACTGAATCTTTGCTTTAGGAGGCCTTGTAAGGTTGCCTAGCATGCAGTCCATAGCATCTGGGACTGATGTAACCAAGACTTCCTTCTCAACCCTTAATGTCAGAAAGTTTGATTTGAGCGTCCACCAGTATGAAGAAGGTGATACTATGTGACTAAAGTCGAGACCTAACTGAATTGAAGAGTGATCTGAAACTCCACACTCCAGGGTGTCTCAGCACACTGATCTTTAAAGTAAGGGACCTGTATGAAAAATTGTTAAACTGTGATGACATGCTGTGAACCGTAGAGAGAAAGTGTACTCTTTATCTGGTGGATGCAACAGGTGTCACATATCCTGGAGACCATGATCTATCATAATGTTATTTAATTGAGCTCTGCTGGAGCGCTACACCGGGCTGGCTCTTATCTAATATAGGATCTGGGGCCGGGTTCCTGACCCACCCACTATTGCATTCATCTTGCCAAGTTCCTTAAAAGTTTAGAAAGGCAGAACAGTAAAGCATGTTAACTTATACTAGGTGCATACAGAGATATGGCGATGGTCGTTGAATCCAGTGACTTCAGTTTTGCCAAGACATACTTGCCAATTAGATCTACTAAGCACTTGTGCATTTCTAAGGGAAGGATTTCCTAAAACAAATGGTCACCCTACACTTTGTGGAACTACCTGACGGGCTCTAAGAAGGGCAAGGCATTGAGACAATGTGACTAATACTGATCACTAACACCCCTATGCTTCCTGTATAACTGCAATTTTCGCACCGTTCAAGTGTTAGTAATTTAATAGTTTTTCGTCTTGACATAGTGGGACATACCACTTACATTCAAATAAATGAGTTTCATGGAATTACTACTGGATTGTTTTGAGATTGCCATCCTGTGGGAGTTTTTAGAAAGAGTTATGTATGAGATAGGTGTTCATTCATGGGGGAAATATATCGACGGGGACAGTATTATGTTGTATTATACCTGTGATTCGCTGCTACTGTGAAAATGGACATAAGTAGGAGTAATGCCATAGCGTCTACAGTGGAATGAGAAGAGGAGGGAAATGATGGGGGAAGGGAGAGGGTAAAGGTGCTAGGTAAAGTTTAGTGGAGAGTAGATCAAACTGTCCTGCTACAGACCAAGCAGGCACAGAAGAAAGGCCTGTGAGGTTCAGTTCACTTGCATGGGACTGTGGACTGCAGGTTATACGCTCTATAGAGTCTTCCAGGGTAAGATGGGCAGTAATTATAAACTGGAGATGTTTTAGTAACATTGTAATCTATTGGGTTGAGCTTGGGAAAAAGAATGAAGACTCAAATACTAATAAACATTGTGGTAACAAAGGGTGTAATTTGTGTGATGTGTGCACCAGAGCAGAGGATGTCGGGAGCTCAATTCCTTCCATGATCTTTAGTGGTGAGAAAGATTTCTTTCAGTGTTTTTCCAACACCTGATTGATCCTGTGTAGGCCCTGTCAAAGCACTAGTAGTACCTTATGCCAACAGGGAAATACGGTGTTGGGGACATGTGTAGAAGAGGTGGATGTAAGCTTGATCTGTTTTTCTTTACTTGCCAATGTATCAATGGATGATGAATCAAGAGTGTCTACTAGGAGTGTCCCTGTTGTGGGTGATCATACATTGCTCTCTCACCTGCTAGAAACAACATTCCTTGTTTCTCTCCTACTTCAGCTGCCCATTACCATCCATCCAATCTAAGAGCCCTGCGTATGTGTTAAACCAGCAGAATTGGGAATTCGTTGTGGTATTACTGACCAAAAAAACAGTGTCACACGGTAATTCTTTTTTCCATTACATGTGTTGTAGAATTGCATGGTATTGAGTTGTCGGCGGAGATGGAGGTGAGCAGGCCCCAGATCTTCATGGCGTGTCTTTTAAGGTAGCGGGTGATGAGTAGAATGAATCTGAGGTGGTCGGGTATGGTTCTTGAAGTTCGAGCGGTCGGTGGGTCTGGAGTTGTGGCAGTGGCAGTAGGTGAACGGGCCTTGAGTGTTCTTCGGTGATGTGAAGAAGCTGGCGATGCACCGTTCGGGGTTGAGTGCGTGGAGGGTGCTAAGTCGTAGCGTTGGATAGTCCAAGGACCAGGGTCCATGTCGCTGGGCACGGTCCAGGCACAAATGGGTGCAGATGGGCTTGTCATTGGCATGCCAGCAGCCGCCATTAAGCAGTGTTTGGGGATGGCTGGACAGCTGGGAGACGGGAAGTGGGAAAACTGTGCTGGAGGGTGCAGACGATGGAGGGCGAGCAGGGTCACAGAAAGGAAAATAAGGCACTAAAAAGAGAAGCAATTAGAGAAAGTGAAAAAAACAGTAATAGATAAAGGGAAGAGGAAAAAGGAGCAGAGGAGCAAAAAGGCAGAAAAAAGAGCAGAGGAGCAAAAGGCAGAAAAACGAACAGAGGAGACAAAAAAGGCAGAAAGCAGAAAAGTAGAGTGCAGAGAGCAGCAGTTGAGCAGAGATGCTCCCACTGGGCCACCAGGAATAAGGGCCTCAAAACATAGGACCTAGAAGGGTCAGGGGGCAACAGCTACCAGGCAGAGCTGTGTGCTGAGGGAAGTGATTTACTGACTTGAGGTGTGTAAGCACTCCCCCCAAATAACGATTCAATTTATAACAGTCATCTACTGTATGGATTCCTGCCCCTTGTTGCCCCTTCAACATACCAATCGGTTAGGATGCTAGGAGCTGTTAGGAGCTAAACAGCCAACTACATCAATTAGTAGGTTCTTGCAGTGCAATATGCCGGAATCACCCCTTTGTTTTCTATGCTTATTTGAAACCAAGATACAAGCAGTTGTTGAATCAGGTATAACTATGCTTTTTCATAATAGAGTTTGAGTTAGTACTTGTTTGCATTTAGGGCTTATTCAAAATGTTTGCATAACCATTGCAGACCAAACATACTAAAATCATACTTTCCTTTTTGTATTCTATGCTACATTTTGCTACACCACCCAAACCTAAAGCTGGAATACGTGTAGACTCAGAATGTCATATTGGGAGAAACCAGAAGGG
The DNA here is from genome assembly GCF_964263255.1 of Lissotriton vulgaris. Classification (NCBI taxonomy): domain Eukaryota; kingdom Metazoa; phylum Chordata; class Amphibia; order Caudata; family Salamandridae; genus Lissotriton; species Lissotriton vulgaris. The sequence goes on along the minus strand of NC_141689.1, from coordinate 2,088,599,563 downwards.
CAGTGGTTGTCTAAAGCATTTGATTTATTGGATGTATGTGTATCGTGCATAGACCTGTGCTCTGGCCACCATAGTGCCACTGGCTTTCTTTTTCAAATATCTTCTCGCCTTTTCACCCTCAGGAATGCCCGGTTTGTACAGCCCTCCCCACAATCTAGAAGACAACCCATAACCCCACCTCAGCCCCATATATCGCAACCACCATCCCTGATGGCTACAAAATCATCCACAAGGACCACGTTAACCGACCGGGAGGAGGCATCGCCATCATACACAACCAGTTCTGATGACCATTCCTATGACCACTCAACTGACATGGAGCACCTCTGCTTCCAGATCCAGACCAACCGAACAACACCCTCCACAGCACTTTCATCTAGAGAACTCCTGGACCCCGCCCCTTCTTCAGCAAACTCATAACCGACTTCATCGCACACCACACACTCACCTCAACGGATTACATCCTCCTTGGCGACCTCAATATCCACCTGGACAACCTTGACGACCCCAACACCTCATCCCTACTGGAGAACCTCTCCACCATCTGACTCAATCAAGGGGTCATATCTCCAACCCACTCAGCAGGACACACACTTGACCCCATCTTTTCCACAAGCAAAATCTCTGTCAGCCACATCTCCGTGCCACACTAGACTGATAACCACTGCGTCGCCTTCTCTATTACCGAACCCACCATGCGCCACCCAGCCCTAAAGCGATCCTGCAGAAGCTGGAACAAGGTCACTGAAGACCAGCTCACCACCTCCCTCAGCAAAACCTCACTACCGACATCCAAGGACTCAGCAGGCAACCTCCACTATTGGATCTCCGACTGCCCCAATACATTGGCTCCCCTCAGGAAACCCTCAGGCAAGCAGCCTTTCAAGAAAGCCAGCTGGTTCTCCCCTGCTCTCCAAGAGTCCGGGTGCACCTGCAGATGGCTCGAGATAAGATGGAGGAGCAGCAAAATTGTGGAAGACCACGAAGCCTTCAAAACCACTGTCACCGCACAGCACCACCTCATCAGGGCAACAAAGAAAGCAGCCATACAGGAACGCATAAATGCCAATGCACACAATAGCAAATAATTCTTTCTCATGGTGAAATAATTCTCCAAACCCAGCACAGACACAGCAGACATTCCCCCTCTCAAGACCTCTGCAACAACCTCGCCACCTTTGTCCTTATAGATCTGTGACAGCTTCCCAACCCAAGACCCTCCCACCCCACCCGCAACCACCGTACCCATTGGTTCCAGATCCCAGCAGACCTTACCCAACTGGACCACCCTCATTTCTGACGACACCTTCAGGATCATGAAGAGCATCCATTCCGGAGCCCCCTTGGATCCCGGCCCCCACCACATCTTCAGCAGAGCTGGCACCTCCATTGCATCCGAACTCTGCCGCACCATCCACTGCTACATCAACTCGGCCACCTTCCCTGAAGGCTGGAAGCACACAGAGATCAACACCCTGCTGAAGAAACCCTCTGCCGTTCTGATGGACCTAAAGAACTACAGACCAATCTCTCTGACCACCTTCCCTTTCAAAGTCATTGAGAAAGCCATCACTGCCTGACTCTTCAAGTTTATCCAAACAAACCACATCCTTGACCTCTTCCAATCGGTGTTCAGAAGCGACCCCAGCACAGAGAGTGCTCTCCTCGCCACTATAGATAACATCCACACCCTGCTTGACCAAGGCAAAACTGCTGCCTCCATCCTCTGGGACCTCTCAGCAGCCTTCAACACTGTCTCCCACCAGACCCTCTATGCAAGGCTCCATGATGCCGGCATCCATGACAAAGCCCTGGAATCGATCTGCTCCTTCCTCATCGGCAAGACAGAGAGTCAGACGTGCACCATTGAACTCAGAAATCACAGAGATCAGCTGTGGAATTCCTCTGGGCTCCTCCCTGAACCCCACCCTCTTCCACACCTACATGGCCTCGCTTGCAGCCATCGTCAGAAGCCATGGACTCAATATAATCTGCTACACCAATGACACCCAGCTGATTCTCTAACTCACAGACAAAACAACAGCTGCCAAGAGCAACTTCCACAATGGGATGAATGCAGTCACCACCTAGATGAAGGATAGATGCCTCAAGCTTAACTCAGACAAGACCGCAGTTCTCATCGTGGTCTCCATTCCCTACAATTCGGATGATTCTTGGTGGCCCACAGCGTTTGGAACCCCCCACACCCACGGACCATGTACAAAAACTCAACATCATCCTGGACTCTTTGCTGTCAACGAACAGCCAAATCAACAAAGTTATGTCCTTCTGCTGCCAACCGCTCTGCCTGCTGCGTAAGATTTTCAAGTGGATCCCCACTGAGTCCAGCAAAGCCATCACCCATGCACTCATCAGAAGCAGACTCGACTACGGCAACACACTCTACACCAGCACAACCCAGAAGCTCCTAAAGAACCGGCAGAAAGAACATCCAGAACACCTCCGCCAGACTCATCCTGAACATCCCATGCCACAGCCACATTACCAGCCACCTGCGAAACCTTTACTGGCTACCTCTTAACAAATGATACCTTCAAGCTCCTCACACATGACTACAAAGCTCTCCACAATGCAAGACCTGCATACCTAAACCACCACCTCTCCTTCTACACTCCGCTTTGCCCAACTGGCCCTGGCCACCATCCCATGGACAAGGAAGACCACTGCTGGAGGAAGATCCTTCTCCTACCTCGCTGCGAAGACCTGGAACACCTTCCCTCTGCACCAAAGGCAATCACCATCGGTGCTGCAATTCAGGAAAGACCTCAAGACCTGGTTCTTCGACTGAATCGCAGATCCCACCCCCACCCCCCGCCTGCCCCCCCCATACTCAGTGCTTTGAGACCCTTATGGGCGAGTAGTTGTGCTTTATAGAAAACTGATCAATTGAAGGAATAATCAAATAATCACAGCTTTTGTCAGAGTGAACCCTCAAAGTCAGTAAATTAACTTGAACTCAACCCAGTGATAGCTATGGCACAGATCACACAGGCTTAAATTAGAGCAATGTGTAAAGTATTTATTTAGTACCAAAACAATAATAAAGTCAAAATGCAAAGTAATAAAAATCCCAAACCGAATTAGAAGAATTAGTATTAGAAAATTGCAGTAAAATGTAATAAACAAAATGACACCAAATGAGAAAAATCCTATAAAGGGAACTAGAGATATTAATTTTCAAAGATGTAGGTAGGAATAGCGCTAAGAAATACAAAGTGCTAATGATAGTAAATGGTTGCAAAGAACGGGGCCTATGCACAATTTGACACTGAGTGTGTTGTGCTCTGGTTGATTGCACCAACCCTGTTCGTCCTGGTCAAAGATTTTACCTTCTGACTTTAGTCCTTTAAGTCCCCATCCACCACAGGAGAATACTTCTAAAGACCCCCCATGACCTCAGGGGTGGCACTTAGAGACTCAAAGGGTGTCAAGGCAGCAGCAGGGACAAGTCGAGGAAATGGCCTCTTGCAGCTTTAAAAGGAGGCCCGCCTTATAGCTTCGGAGTCTACATCTTTGTTCTGGGTGCAAGAAGGAGTGAGTTCAGGGCTCCTCTCAGGTCATAGACAGCAGTTCCAGTCCTCTTCTGTTCTTCCTCAGGTCTAGGAGTGTTCTGAGGATGGTACTGTGGGTGCGACATTTATGCAGATTGATATACCTCGGAATCCTTAACAGACTCTACACAGTGCCCAATTACGCTATATAAGTCGCCCTGTTTCAATACCATGTATTCTTCTTTATGGGCAGTCAGGTCTACTTAAGGGTGGCATTCAGTGCTTAATTTGAGCCTGTGGTTTCTGGTGCTCGGCACCGGCACTTCAGTGTCAGCATCCGCTCTAGTGACAGTCCACCACATGGTGGTGCTGTCTGTAATATTTTGAGATGAGCACAATAGTGTTTAATAAGTCAATTGACAGTAAAAATAATTAACACATGCCGCTCACACCATTAATATAGCTTTGGGTGACCTAGATTACTCTGAATTCTCACACTTTTAGTAGTGTGATGATCGCTAGTTGTGTTGGTTCTGTCATAGGCAGCGCTGGCAGGGGCAATGGCTGGTGCAGGCTGCAGTGTTCTCCCGAAAAAGGGCCCTGACACCGACTTTATTACAAATTTAGCACTCATGGCATTAACATTTAAAATAAGGGGTTTTACCTATCGAAAGACGTATTTTGACAGGTTGAATATCAATGTAAGAGCTGCTTTAGTCAGGCAACAACATAAGGACAGAAGCCATCTTTTACATTGTCTCTGTAGTGGATGGCGCAATTGGTGCTGCAGTCCACTAATGGCATTAAACTTAAAGGCTCAGGGTATACTTTGTACCATATACAAGGTACCCATAAGTAATTTAAAAATGTCAGTTAGTGGTATACAAATGTCATCATATTAGAAGGATGAGCTCATGCACTTTACTTTACTACTAGTTAGCAAGATTTCTACAGTTAGCAAAACAGGTAAAGCAAAACTCTAAGGGTACACCCCATGCAAAAGATGATATTTCCTGCAGTGACCTTACTCCAAGCTCGGAATTTCTTACATGGGACGGTCTGGATGGAGGTTTAGATGTGTTGTAGAATATTAGGCACTTATATGCAAATCCAATATATATATGTCTTTAGATAGAGTAGTCCTGGGGCTCCAACGCTAACCTCCTTGTCCATAATTATATAAACACTGTGGAGAATGCTGGAAGCTGATTACAAACAGACATACACTGTTCTTAAAGTGGAAAGATAGAAAACCAGTACCTGTCTAGGGTGTTGGGCTAGGGAGTCTGAGATTGATAATGATATACGAGGGCAATGTTTTCCTCAGAGCAAGCAGATTCATTAGTCTTAACTCCCTAAATGCAGACTGACACACCACGAAATCCTTCACAGAAACTAAACAATACCCAATTAAGCTATATAAATCGCCCTATTTGAAACCCTATGCCCCCATGCTGCCGATTCGAAAATGCTACATTGTTGTATTTTTTGTGGAGTCCTCCTCACATACCAACATCTGGGAAAGTGTGATCCAGAAGCGAATGCCATTCTGGAATATTCCTTGACTATGAATGGACAGAAGGTCATATAACATAGAAGACGAAGATACACAACTTCCAGGCAAGACTGATTAGTTTAGCCTTGGTGTTGGCCAAAACAGTGATACCACTGAAATGGAGAAGTTCTCTTCTCACCCTAATATGGGCGAGACGTTTAGCATTATTCAATTTCATGGTGAAATGCTATCGTACTTTAGACTGCCCCAAGCAAACTCACAAACTAAAAAGATATTCATATCAGGAGTTTTTAGATCAGATTAATCCAAATTGTAGTGGATACTGACTTCACACTTTTGTCAAACCTAGGCAGCCAGGATGAAATTATGTAGAGCCGAATTTCTTTGCATATTCGTTTTTATTAAATATAATGAGCTACAGCAAAAGAGAGCTAAACAAAGCAGAACTTGTATAACCATAACACACAAAGAGAAACACCCAGTTTCCTCCTACTACAGTCCCACCTAAGCATCTTGGTCCGTTTCCTCGTCAGTGCGATAATATTACCTATACATCAATGGGCATCCACAAACTCCCTCACATCATTATGGTAGACTAACCGCTATCTCAGTGGTTCCCAAACTTTTGACTCCTGAGGACCCCCATTGAGTCACCACTGGAAGCCGGGGACCCCCAAGCAATTTGTATGAGTGAAATTTCAAACATTAACCTCTTGCGCGCTAGTGACGGAACCATTCCGTCACGAGCTACGGTGGGGCTGTGCTGGTGACGGAATGGTTCCGTCATGGCCCGGCCGCCGCGCCTGCGCGGTGCTGATTTCGTGCCTGCGCGGTGTGTTCTATTGAGCGGGCGGGGCCGTGACAGAACTATTCCGTCACCAGCACAGCCCCACCGTAGCTCGTGACGGAATGGTTCTGTCACGAACATGGCGGCGCCGTGCGGCCCCCCCTGCCACCTACCGCCGCGGCCAAGGTTTTAAAACATTAATTCGAAAAAAATACACACGTGTGCACACAAAACAAATACTCAAAGTACTAAGGATTTTGGGGCCAGATGTACGACCATTTCATTTAGCGCCTCGCAATTGGCGACACATTGCGAGTGGCAAATTGCAAGTCGCTAAATGAAATGTACAACAGTTTGTTTAACACTGTTTGGGATTCTCAATGGGGTCGCAAATTGCGAGGTTCAATAATATTAATGAGCCTCTCGCAATTTGCGAGCCCATTGGGAATGCCAGCCCTCCCAGCGATGGTGGCCTGCTGGGCTGTGCAGGCCACCATGTCTCGGACATGCATTTAGAAAAAAAAAAAGAAAATTAAACATTTTCGTTTAATTTTCGAAGGGCAGGCAGAGGTCCCTGGAACAACTACCTGACCTTAAAAAATTATTTTGCATGCATTTGGGAAGGGGTCCCCTGGGGACCCCTTCCCATTTGCGAATGCATTACCATCTACTTGAAGTAGGTGGTAATTGTGACTGTTTTTTGCGAACGCAAAACATTTGTGCATGGTTTTGAGACTGCCCCTTCCAAGTTGCACAACCTATTTAGAAAGTTGCAAACAAATTGCGACTCGCGAAATAGGCTATGTACATAGGTTTTTGCATGCGCAAACGGGTTCGCAAACCCGTTCGCGCATATAAAAACAGATCGTACATCTGCCTGTAGTATTTTATATTGAAGTAATAGCCCCTCTGTCACATGTACTTCATCTGTTTTCATACCATCGTAGGATGTCAGAGCACTTTACATCACACACATATAGAGACATTGAATCATACATGTAAAGCAGTGTGCATATAAAATGTTTAAAGAGTGCTTGGTCTGGGAAAGCACAAACTCAGGATTCAGAGCATAACACAGTGGCTAGCATTGACTTTAACATTAAAAATGTATTTTCACCCAAATATATCTTTTTAGCAGCATCAGGATAATGAATAACTGCGACAAAATATAAGTTCCTAACTGGTACCACGCAGTTTGCAAGCAGCTCTTTGATGACAGTTTATAGGTCCCTCTGCTAGATTATGATTGTCACTTATGAAGTGCACAGTAATAAAGGAATCTCTGTGACAAAAGCAGTGACCACGAACCTAGGCACATAATATGCTGCTTTTTAAGATGCATGTTTCACATTCTTTGCAGTAGGCACATTAACCCTCTGTGCTACATTAGTTAAATCAAAGCTGCCACTAAACAAAACTCTCCTCACTCTCCAGCATGTACATTAATCACTGGCATTCTCTTGACACATTTATTGTTGCTGGAAAGCTGCCAATGATAAAGAAATGTTTCTGTGCTTTTAAAACTGTTGCCTACGGACCCCCTGGGAATGTGTCACGGACCCCTGGGGGTCCGCGGACCACAGTTTGGGAAACACTGCGGCTATCTCATTTGATTTTTCAATTGTCCAGAACTCGAGTTTACAGAGAATTCAAAGCAAAATTAAGAGAAATGAACAACAGCTTGGTGGCATTGTACTATTGCAAAGCACTGTGTATAATGGAGTAAGGTGCCATCAATAGGATTTTCTGGTGGTGAAGTTTTGATTCTACTTAACACTACCTGAAACTCCTCGTGTTGTGTTTTTGTCTTATCACAAAATACACTATGGGCTTTTGCCATATCAGCATGCATGTTTGACCTTCCGAACTGAAATTGGCCTTTAGTGGAAGCCGCCTACAATGGAAAAATCAGATACAAGAGTAAGCATGTTGTTTTCTTTTATTTTATGACTAAATCAGTGAGTCAAGATCCGTGGGAGACAGTCCTAGAATACACGTTTCAAGCGACTGACGTGGATGTGTTCCCTATTGCTATATGGATGTTTTCACTCCAGTTCTTCAAAGCACCGAAAACATGAAATACATAAACCTGAAATATATTTTGTATATCACATTCTTCTAAACCCCATAATGTAAGGTGTTACTTAAATCAGTCATTACATTTTGTAAGGGGGAGACGGTGAAGAAAATAAACGCTGGGTAATCCCTAACGTGTGTTGAGGAAAATTAACATAAATTATTGCTGGCACGAAATAAAAGCGATATGTCAATGCAAAAATATGCAATTTAGCACATGCTCCTAAATTATGTTTTGCAAATTTACACGTCTTGAATAAGGAATTGTTGTGGTCAATGCACTCCACGATAGCACCTCCAACATCTCGTTAGGGGTAATAAGCGCTATATGCAATTTAAAAGCAATGCAAAATACTAATTCCACAGCACTGACTTGCTGGAACATAGGCCTGCCTACCCACAAAAAAATCAACAATGGCTCGATGTTAGTGCAAGCTGAGCTTTGCTGGCTAGTATATGCCATCGGGTAGAGGCAATATCAATGCGTGTTTGTCTGCCTCATGACGATATACAGCCTCCAAAAATGTTCGAGCCTGAGGTAATGAACCAAGCTGCAAGTCAGTCTGATTACCACTCATCTCTGACAATCAGTAACATAAAGATATGGTGGGATGACATCAAGAGGGTGGTTAGGAGCAGGTGTGCTCGCAGATTTGGCGGAATTTGGCGACTCTGCATTACTCTTGTAGCGTGGAATTGCGACCAAATTTCCCAGTTGCTGCGCATGGGAAACGTTTTACCGCGAGGCTCCAGAAACATGAGCTTGCGAGCACGAGTGGGATTTGGAGCCCCCCCCAGCATCTTTCTAGCATCGGTGGTCATGGGCGGTCGTTGTCAGAGGGCTGCTGCCCGAGTAGATTTCCAATTTGAGCAGCAGCAAAATCAACTCAAATGGCCGCACAGTGTAGCTCACCACATGGTGCTGTTTTCACTGATTTTTTTTCAGTGCTCCTCATGCTGCTGGTACAAAAGGGGGTGGTAATGGACGGAGCATCTGAACCAATCAAACACTCACACCCAGTCAAAAGATCTGGGTTTAATCCATCACCGTTCTTTAGCCCACTCTGCCACCCCAGTTCAGACATGGCTATATGCAAATCAGTTTGACCCTGTGCCTCATGGGAACAGACCAGCCCGAACTGCCAAGCCATCACCACCCCCTTTTGTACCGCTTTCGGCCGCCATAAGTGTGGCAGGGTATGCTCAGACGTGAGTCCCTTGCTCACTTTGCCACTGGATTCAAGCAAGCCGGACTGAAGACGGCTGGAATGCCAGAAACCGGTCCTCGGAAGCTTGTTTCCGGTCCAGGGACAGTTCACCCTATACATTTGTAGTATATTATGGCCCGAACGAAGATAATGAAATCTTTTTAAGAAAACTTGAGAAGACATTAATTTTGGGTACAGCACCTGTTATTCTTGGGGGCGATTTCAATCTTGTCTTAGATAGTCAATTAGATCGTACCTCCAGAGCAAAATATGTTCCGCCTAGGAGATCTCTCTCAGCCCTCAAGAATATAATAGGAGACTTTAATTTGCTGAATGCTTGGAGAGCTAAGAATGTAGACTTAAGAGAGTACTCTTTCTATAGTAAAAAGTATAGGCAATTTTCAAGAATAGATTTGTTTCTGGTGGACCATATACTTAAGCCTGTTTTGACTTCAGTTTCCCACACCCTAGTGGGCCTCTTAGATCATTCAGTTGTGGAATTGAATATTAACTTTAAGTCTCTGGTTTATGAACGCAGATGGACTCTCGACAAAACTATTTTACTGGAAGGAAGCATTGGAGCCAAAATCAAGAGCAGTATAGTGGAGTTCTTTCTATTCAATGTGGGTTCTACCACAGAACAAACAGTCTGGGAGTCATTCAAGGCTTTCATAAGAGGCTTTTTGGGGTACCAGATGAAACTAAGGAGAAAAAATCTAAAAGAGAGAGAAGGTATAGATTTGGATTCTATCAAGAGGAAAGAACAAGAATTACAGCTGGCAGCTCTGGAGGAAAGAGATAAGATCCCGGTACTCGAAAAGGAGCTCTTGGAGTTACAATTAAATTTCAAACCCTAAAGCAGATAAGCTGTTGCATGACCGGTGGGAGGCCAGCAAACTTAAGAACTTTGAGTACGGAGAGAAATGTGGTGCACTCTTGTCGTGGAAAGCCAGATCTGATCGGACCAGAAACAACATTAACACATTGTCCGAACGGAGTTCGGGAAAATTGTTGACTGAAGAAGAAGAAATCAGGGCCGAAGCCAGGGGTTTCATGGAGGAGTTATATCAGGAGAGCATAGGTGGGGGAATTGAAGATCTGGAGAAGTGGTGGAACTGGAGGACACTACCTCAATTGAGTGAGGCAGATAAAAAGACTCTATCGGGTGAGATTACCGAGGGGGAGATTAGGGCGCAGCTAAAGAAGATGAGCAGGAACAAGGCCCCTGGCCCTGATGGCTTACCAACAGAAGTCTATAAGGACAACTTAGAAGAGATTCTCCCCCACTTGATATCTCTTCTTAACAACATATACCAGCAAGGAGGAGGTATTCCACCCTCATGGTCAGAGGATACTATTACCTTAATAGCCAAACCCAATAAGGATCCCATGAAAATAGAGTCCTACAGACCTATCTCCCTTCTTAATTCTGACCTTAAAATATTTTCTGGAATTTTGGCTGGGAGATTAGCAAAAGTCATTAAATCTATTATCCACCCGGACCAGAAGGGCTTTGTGCCAGGTCGGCAATTAAACGAGATGACATTTCAGGCCATTGGAGCAATAGACTTCGTAGAAGAAAAGGGACTGCCACTGGCCATTGCGGCAATTGATGCCGCAAAGGCCTTTGATCAGGTTAATTGGTCGTTCCTTTTGGACACTATGATCAGGTTTGGCTTTCCACCTCCCTTTATTCAGGCTGTTAAAAAACTGTATGGGAACCCACGGGCGAAAGTTTTGATTAATGGCTGTCTGACTGATTGGTATGTGATTTCAAGGGGGACGAGACAGGGTTGTCCCCTGTCTCTTCTCCTTTTCGATCTCTATATCGAGCCTTTTGTTTCTTTGCTGAAATCGGATCCAACAATCATCCCTTTTAAAATGGGAGATCTGGAGCTTAAGACCGCATTATATGCGGATGACTTATTGCTCTATACCATTAATCCACTAGAAGCCATCCCAAAGTTATTTCAATTAGCGGAAGAATATGGTGCAGTCTCAGGATATAGCAATAACAAAAGTAAAACAGATATAATGAGTTGGAACAGTCCTGTCGCTATACCTGAGGTCAAAAGCAAAATTAGATACCTGGGTATCTATCTAACGCAAAAGTTAATTGATATCCCCAGAATAAGTTGGCAAATAGTGGTTAAGGAGATGAGTAAACTTTTACTTAGATGGGCTGGGTTGTCTCTTAGTATATATGGCAGAGTCAATTTAATAAAAATGGTAGTACTGCCTAAAGTAACTTTTTTATTTAATAGTATCCCATTGACTTTCCACAGTAAAGATATCTCCAGCCTCCAGGGCAAGATAGGCTCTTTTATCTGGGCTACCAAGTCACCAAGAATTGCTTGGAGGAAGTTGAGAAGGGGCTTAAAAATAGGTGGCCTAGCCCTCCCGGATTTACTTTTATACTGTTATGCGTTTCAGTTAAAGAACTTTAGACTCCTGGCCAATAAGTTGGACTCATCCTCACACGGTCGTCTGTTTCAGGCGATGTTATCCGATCTACCCCAGGGACTTGAATTTTTTTTGTTTAAATTTGGTGCCCAGAAATTTTACAAGAAAGTTCGCTTAAAAATTCTACTTACAGCACTTAAGTTGTGGCAAGCAGTTTGTAAAATATGGAGAATTTCCTATTACAACCCCCTAGCCCCAATCTGGGATTCCCCAGGAACACGGAATGCTTATTAGATTGTTTATCATCCCCTCTGAGGGATGCAGGCTTCATAAGATGGGGAGACCTGGATAACAATCTAGGGCTCCTTGATTGGACATCCTTATCCAATATAACTGGAGGGTCCCTTACAAGGTTTACATTTTATCAACTATCATCTTGCTGGGGAAGTCAACACTGGGAGCTGGAAGTAGAGGGAATGGGGTTTTTGGAACTAGTCAGCAGACAGGAAGGTTGGAAGGGGGAGGTTTCTTCCTGGTATACTTTACTAATTGGGGCAAAAGATCATCAGGAGGAAGATATTTCCAAACTTTGGGGTGACTTTTTGGCAGATAGTCCGGTAAGGAGGTTAGAGGTTTGGGCAGACTCATTTATAATATCCCAAAAGACAATAAAGCCTGCCAATCTTAGAAGGAACCATCTCTACACAGCGTATAGGGTCTACTGGACTCCTTCAAAATTAACAAAAATCTCTGGAGAATCTTATCACTGTCCAAGATGTAAGCTTAGAGCAGCAGATGACTTGCATATTTTTGCAGAGTGCACAGAAATTAAAAATTATTGGCAGCAGGTTTGCAGTTTTTAGAGGATGTATTGTTAAGACCAGTAATTTGCAGCACAAGATTGATCCTTTTTGGTCTGCCATACGAATATGACATCAGAGACAGTATGTTTCAGTTTATATTTTATGTTGTTGTTATTGCAAGGAGGGAGGTGTGTAGAGAATGGAAATCTTCGATCCCCCCAAGGTTTGTTGACTGTTTAAGAAACATCATGGCTGTAAGTAAATCAGATCTGCTGTCTGGTGGAGAGGGTGCAGCTAAGGTATGGGCCTCGCTGGTAAAATGGTCGGAAAGATAAACGATGAGAAGTCCAATGATTATGCCAGGGGTTTGTGGTCTGGTCCTCCCTTGGGTCTGGTATCGAGAATGGGAGTTGGACTAGTAGACAGCCTACCTCTGGGTGATCTTTAACTGCCATGCATAAAATCCCGGGGCGGTTAGTAACGACTTGTGCTGGCGGCTTGAGAGATCCCATCTAAAGTCATAACATCTGGTGGCATATATGAGGACAAAAAAAATAATAAAAAAAAAAAAAAAACAATGGCTTGACGTTAGTGCAAGCTGAGCTTTGCTGGCTAGTATATGCCATCGGGTAGAGGCAATATCAATGCGTGTTTGTCTGCCTCATGACGATATACAGCCTCCAAAAATGTGCAAGCCTGAGGTAATGAACCAAGCTGCAAGTCAGTCTTATTACCACTCATCTCTGACAATCAGTAACATAAAGATATGGTGGGATGACATCAAGAGGGTGGTTAGGAACAGGTGTGCTCGCAGATTTGGCAGAATTTGGCGACTCTGCATTACTCTTGTAGCGTGAAATTGCGACCAAATTTCCCAGTTGCTGCGCATGGGAAACGTTTTACCGCGAGGCTCCAGAAACATGAGCTTGCGAGCACGAGTGGGATTTGGAGCCCCCCACAGCATCTTTCTAGCATGGGTGGTCATGGGCGGTCGTTGTCAGAGGGCTGCTGCCTGAGTAGATTTCCAATTTGAGCAGCAGAAAAATCAACTCAGATGGCCGCACAGTGTAGCTCACCACATGGTGCTGTTTTCACTGATTTTTTTTCAGTGCTGCTCATGCTGCTGGTACAAAAGGGGGTGGTAATGGAAGGAGCATCTGAACCAATCAAACACTCACACCCAGTCAAAAGATCTGGGTTTAATCCATCACCGTTCTTTAGCCCACTCTGCCACCCCAGTTCAGACATGGCTATATGCAAATCAGTCTGACCCTGTGCCTCATGGGAACAGACCAGCCCGATTCAGATGCTCAGTCCATCACCACCCCCTTTTGTACCGCTCATGCTGCCAGCACTAAATTGCAGTGTGAGCAGCACGACATGCATATTTTCTGCCCAATGGCAGAACTCCAAGGAATCTTGCAGAGTTTTTATGTAACTCCGCAGAATTCCGCTGAGTGAAACTTTGTGCGTTCGGCCCACCCGAAGTTAGGAGGTAGTTCAGTGAGCACTACTTTGATTGTCTGACCACTGGGTTGATCCCGCTCCCCAGCTACTGCTCTGGTTATCGAAGTAGACAGCTCTGCTCATTCTCGACCTGAATAGAAACATAGATCTTGTACGGCTTAACGCTAGCAGCACTGCACCAGACACTGAAGGCAAGCCATAAAATACTGTTGTTTCACAGTTTTCTGGCCATATCTTCCAACTTATGAAGCCACGCATGCCAGTACACATCTAATCATAGCATAAGCCCATTACAGGTGCCACAAAGGGAACCCATAAGCCCACAAGAGCAATGAATTCAGGTGTTAAGTAGGTTGGCTGTGCTGTAGAGTTATATAGAAGGGAGGATTCTGACTGGGCATGTTGGTTTGTATTAAAGCAGCCATCCTTGCTTTTTATCCAGTCTAGGATCGATACCAATCTCTAACAATGGGCATTCAAAAATGCTCCTTTGATGATGTCTGCTCACATTTTAAGACATATTGTGACACCATTCCCTTTTAAGTGATATTGGTTTTTCACACACCGTTGTCTTGCGTGAATTCCATTAGGACCATCATGAATTGGTGCAAAAGTCAGGTGCTCTTCATCATCGTTTCTTTTTGCATCCAATTCTTTCTTTCCAAAAGTAGGTTGACTTACAGCATATTAAAATAATATGGCACAGCTTCTCTTTCTGGTATTATCCTGCACCTGCAATATAGAGGCACCAAAACCAGTTTTCAGCATGCCAAATGCTATGTTTCATGTTTTTATGTGAAGTATATTGTATTGTAGCATTTGTATTACACTTGAAACGAACCAGTGTTGTGATTCCTAATCACTGTCTCAGGAGGCTGCCCCATCTCTTGTGTATGATTTGGAGAGAGCATGTTTATCTTGTACCCTCTGTGGGAAGTGTTTGTTGTGCTGTGTTTTATCACATGCAAAAAGAACAATTGTTGGGCAGAATGCAGAACAATGTCATACATTTTCCCCAGTACAGAGATCTGGGGCTCAATCCATCATATTTTTTGCTCCCCATGCCTTTCTAGTTTGAACCCAGCCACATGCAAATCAGTCTTGACCCTGCTCCCTAGAGAAACATTCCAGCCGGAACTGCCAGACCAGGTCCTCCCTGGGCTGGAAACAGCATCCTAGGAGCGGGTTCAGGGTTGCACCCCTCATTAGCCATGCTAGCTTGACTCCAATGGCATGGAGAGCATGGGACCCACGTCTGGGCATATCCGTCCCTCTCGGGATGACAAATGCAGAAAGAACAATTGATGGACCGAATGCAGAACAATGTCAAACATTCAATTAATCATTCAATAAATCAGGGGTTTATGAAGCACGCTATTCACCTGTGAGGGTCTCAAGGCGCAGGGGGGTGCAGCCCCGGAACAGTTGAAGAGCCAGGTCTTGAGGCTCTTCCTGAAAGTGTGCAGAGTGGGGGAGCGTCTGATGTCAACTGGGAGATCGTTCCAGTTCTTTGGTGTGATGTAGGAGAAGGCTCTTACGTCTGCTCTGGTTCTGCGGATGTGCTGGGTGTCTGTCAGGACGAGGTCGGCGGAGCGGAGCTTCCCTTTGGGTACGTGGAAGGAGACTCTTTCGTTGAGGTATTTGGGTCTGATGTTGTGGAGGGATTTGTAGGCATGGGTGAGTAGTTTGAAGGTTACTCTCTTCTCGATGGGGAACCAGTGGAGGACTTGTAGGTGCTGGGTCATGTGCTCATGTCAAGGGGTTCCAAGGAGTAGTCTGACTGGGGTGTTCTGGATGGTTTGGAGATTGTATAGCAGGGTTTTGTTGATTCCGATGTAGAGGGAGTTACCATAGTTCAGTCTGCTGGTTATGAGTGCGTGGGTGATGGTCTTTCTACCACTTGATGGTCTTGCAGGGGATGCAGAGGGAGTTCAAACAGGTGGAGGCAACGGCATTGATCTGGCGGGTCATGGTGAGGGTGGGGTCTAGAATGATGCTGAGATTTCGGGCATGGTATGAATGATACATTCACCCCAGTACGGAGATCTGGGCCTAAATCCATCATTTCTTTACTCCCCATGCTTTTCCAGTTTGAAGCAAGACACATGCAAATCAGTCTTAACCCTGCTCAATATGTGAACATTCCAGCCCATATTCCTTTTCTGAATTACAATTTCGTTTAGCTTGGACTTTCCATTACATTAGGATCAAATTGGTCAACCTATTTATCTTATGTTTTTTTTATAGGGGACTCACGTCTTCGCCCTCTCTGTATTTTGTGAGAAGTCCTTCATGAACTGTGTGCTACTGACAATCTACTTGCACTAGCCATTCCTCTACATGAAAATACATCTTCCACTGTAAGATATGGCCTAATGGGGAGAAACCAAAATATCATTCCTGTTAGACCTGGTCCTTTTTGAAGGTTTATCCCCAAACTTTTTGCCTTTTGCCTCCTACTTTTTTGACTCTGTTTTCATTGGCTATCGGATTCTGGGCACTTTACCACTGCTGATTAATGCTAAAGTGCATATGCTATATGTATAAATTGTGATATGATTGGTTATCCATGATTGGCATATTTGATTTACTGGTAAGTCTGTAGTAAAGTGCACAGTGTGTGCCAGGGCCTATAAATCAAATGCTACTAGTGGGCTTGCAGTAACTGTTGTGCCACCTACATGAGTAGCCCTATAAATGTTTCTCAGACCTACCACTGTTGTGTCTGCATGCACAGTTGTAAGCTGCCATGTTAACCTGGCAAGTGGACTCACTTGTCAGGGCCAAACGTTCTCTTTCCTTATATATAAGGCACCCCTAAGGTAGGCCTAAGGTACCCCCATGGGCAGGGTGCAGTGAATGTGAAAGGTAGGACATGTACTGGTGTGTGTTACATGTCCTGATAGTGAAATACTGTGATTTTCGTTTTTCACTATTGAAAGGCTATCTGTCCCATAGGCTAACATGGGAGTTGCTTTGTAACATTTTAGAAATATAACTTTCCACAGAGACAAAATAGAAAATTGGAGTTTAGGCTTTCTGAACTCAGAATTTATTAACACACCTTTCAGTGAAAGTGGTTTTTAAATTCTGTGTTTGAAAATGCCACTTTTAGAAAGTGTGCCTTTTCTTGCTTTACCATCCTGTGTGCCTCTGACTGTTGTGTATTCAGCGTCTGGTGTTAGAGTGACAGAAGCTGGGGATATAAATTCACTCTAGGCAGTCACTGGAGGGGGTTGAGGTGAGCCCTGCATTGCCTGGTTGACTCATCACTGGGGTTAATAGACGTGATCTGCATTTAGAGTGGTGGGAGGAGTTTTGCTTGCACCTGAATAGACTATGTCTCCTTTTTTACAATGCTTCCTCCGTCCCCTGTGTTCATGCTGCACTAGGGAGGACAGGACTGATTTGGACTGGGTTCAGAGACCTTTACACCAAAGAGGACAATAACAAAATGGGCTATAAGTATTGGACCTAAAACCCCAGGACTTTAGATTAATTCAAGGAACAAGAGGACCCTGCCAAGAAGAAGAGCGGAAGGACTGTGTGAGGGGCGCTGCCTTGTCTATGTGAGGAGTGAGTTGGCCTGCATTTGCTACTTCTGTCTGTGCTGGAAGAAAACGACTTACTCTTTTTGCCCTGCTGTGGTATCCTACTTTGGAAGAATCTCCAAGGGCTTGTGTGTGCTGCCTCCTGTTGGAAGTCTCAGGGAGAAAAAAGACTTTAAGGAAGGTATTGGCTATATTCAGAATAAGAAAGAACCTGCCTGCAGCAGGAGAAAGGACTGGACTGTTCTTTTCCCAATTAGCCAAACAGCACGAGGTGAGCACTGTATCCTTCACCTGTTTTTACACAAAAGGAAGTACTGCGTGAGCATTCCATTTTATAGTGAAAGGTAGTAAGTGTGTTTGAGCATTTTATTTTATTTTATCCCTTAGCCGAGGAAGGCTTAAAAAGAGAACCAGTGCTTCCCTTTTTCCAGGCCTAGAGCTGCTGGAGCGCTTGCTGCTCTATCAACGCTTGAGGAGCAGCATTCTTTGAATTCCTCAGCGTGAAGGGTAAGAGCGGTAGATCCTCACCCTAAGCACCCAGGAAGAAGCGCTCCTGTGACCCACAGCGCTCCCCCACTTCATGAGCACCACAAAGTAGCGCAAACGGACTGGCGAGCATCAGTGAGCCCCAGCTCCTCACCGGAGTACTGCAGACGGCTCTGTTCGTCAACTCACCTGGAGTGCGACCAAGAAGCCCCTGCGTTGCCCGGCAATAGCTTCAGAGCTGAGGGAGAAAGGCGGGGCCAGCCAGGAGAAGGTCGTGGGTATGCAGCCATGCAAGGCATCAGCCGACCCCAGCAAGGAAGCCCCAACAGAGGCCTGGGAGAGAGGTGAGAGGGCTGTCGGCAGAGCGGGAGGCCAGAGGAGTACTTCTGCCCTTTGCCGGCCATGTGGTGAGACCAGGAGCATTGCGAGGGCTTGAGGCCAGTGAACGCCCCTGGGACCTGATGAGGGCCTTTCCCTTATCTCTTTTAAGGAGCCACGTGCCTCCTGAGAGCAGGCAACAGCCTTGAAGCCATTCTATCTGCGAGGGACCCAGCGAGGTCTCCCCACCCCTGGGAGCAGTACATGTCTGCCCCCCAAACCTCACCTACTTAGGGGGCATTGAGAAATTAGTGCACTGTGATGTTTATGACCATTGCAAGGTGAATATTTGGTTATGAGATCTGTGAATTGTGTGCGTATGGTCTAATCTGATGTATATAACATGCAAAGTGATTCATGGTCTCTTTATTTATGACAATTGCCTAGCGGAAAAGTGATTTCTGATCTATGCAGTCCTATGACAAGTGCCTGGCGGCACAGTGAATTATGTGTTTGAGGTCTAATGTGTTTGTTAGTATAATACAAGGATATTTCTATATAACCTGGTGTCTAGTCTCTTTTTGTGGTGTGCTTACTGTGTCACTGATGTGTGTGTGTGTGTGTGCTGTGCAAATGCTTTACACATTGCCTCTGGGATAAGCCGGATTACTCTGCCAAGCTACCATGGGCGTGAGCAGGGTTTATCTTGAGTGTATAACTCTGTTACCATGAATAGAATGGTGGGTTCTGCCTGGCTTAAGTGCGTGCCCTAGCCAACTAGAAACCTAATTTCTAACAACATCAATTTGGCTTTGTCGGTCAAATCACTGTGTACCAGTATCTCTTTCAGTGATTTAACCTTCTTATATGAAAATCCCAAACATTGTATAACATGTTTGTCAATTACATTATATGTAGAGTTTAAATTCCAAAGCTTGGCCAAGGCATTGTGGACTTTCTGAGACTTTTATTGAAAGTAGTGATGAACCCTGATAATGAGATGACCAGTCTCTTGGTTCTCTTGATGTTTGTACACCTGGCTGTGTCTATCCTTAGTTCTCATTTGTTCACAGTTATTTGGACCGCCCTGTGAAGATCAACCCTTTGGTGATATCTGTGATCCATTTTAAAATACAATCCATGGGTTGTACAGTTTCCTTTGGCTCTAATAAACTCCCATAAGGGATACTGCTCTTCAACTTGGGTAAATGTTATTTCCTTGAGTGCAGTAAGCTGTACTTTGCAAAATAGACGTTCTCTAAGAGCCATTCCAAACTTTAACATATATATCCAAGACATTTATTTACTTTTAATGGACAATGCTGAAGCAAGAAAGATTGAAGTCATTCACTTGTAGACGTGCAATAAATTGCTCTGCCGTGCTACTTTCTCCATTCCAAATTAAAAACAAGGATTGGCTAAGCGAATAGGTCTCGCCTATGAGAGAACCTTTGTTACATTTGTTTGTGCTTATTAGATCTGTTGCACTGCTCTGCAGTAGGACTGAAAGTAAAAAAACAAAAACCTTCATGACACTACCTCTGGCTATCCTACCACTTTTCTTTTACTTTCCTTGACTGCTATAGCGCTTAAAAAAAACTTTCATTGCATAAGAGCATAGGTAAAAGACATTAAAGCGACACTGCAATTTTAAAGTCATATGTATGATTGTAAAACAATGATTGCACAATATTTACAAAAGGGTAAAGTGACCACTCGAGCAGATCTAACAATACTAACTGCACACAAATATAGCTTGGAATCAAAGTAATGTGTATACATTATCTATTCTGGCGTGTGAATTCGACTTTCATGTGTACTGATGCACGACCGGAACAAACACAACACAGGCTCCCTTCTAGGAAACAGGACTGCACTGCTCTGCTGCCCGTTCCAAACACTGATTACATTTACATGTTCAGGGGGAGTGGAGGTGGAGGCGGGGTTACCAACTCTCCGTGGCTCGATCACTTACTTCAGAGGCAGGTTAATTTTGCCTCCTAGAAACATCTGATTCCCAAAAAAGAAGGATGACCCACTCCGCGGGCATAGACATTTATCCTGCATAAATAACACTTTGAAAAAAAACACTGAAGTGAGAGGACAGCAGGTGGCAAAGATACCTCACCCAGCTCGTTTCCCTTTAAATTGCATTCTGGGACAGGTAGTCCACGATGTAAATAATTAGCAGCTCAAAACTGCACATAGCCGAATATGAGCTACTGCCGACACCGGACACTGAGTGCCTATCTAAGAAATTAAAAGTCAAAAAAAGTGTCAGCATGATTAATCAGAATGAAGGAAAATACGTTGGGAAAGTAAACCGCATTTATCGGTGATCCTGTGATTCTATGTAAATCACTGAATCACTCCGGGTAATAAATTGCTATATAACTGTGCAGCACGCATAAAAAGCAAAAAGAGACAAAGCTTGCAAAGCAGATGTTAACAGTATTTCGGCTACGGGATACTGATAAGAGAAGCAGACGAGAAACAAGGATTGGTACATGCAGGAAAATATGCTACCTCCAATAGAAATGGAGGAAAAGTGAATGCCACACACAGTAACTGATGAGAAGTCAGAAAGGAGAAGAGGCAGGATGTAAGCCCCTTTTAAGTTTATATTATAAACAATAGATTTCTCCAGCACACTAAAAGTGCTGTGCAGGCGAAACTTAACTTTGTATTGGGTCCATAACATGACGTGGCACATGTAGTTGTTATAGTATGCTGACGAGGCCACCTGCTCCTCCACCCGCCCATGAACAAGTTAGCATACCTGGAGTTGAAGCAGGCACTCATCATAAACAAAGGGGATGTTGTAGGCCTGTGGCCTTCCCGTCTGTTCTCTTGCTGACATGTTTCTGCCCATTTTCTAACATAAAAAAAGGTCACATGCACTCCTCAGGGCTAATCAAAGAAAGGAACAATACTAAACTAAAAAATACACATTCATGCAGGGGAAAGAGGGATTTTCTATCTTCACCTTGAGGGACTTAGAATCCCAACTGTTGAGAGATGCTTAAACCAAGGGGCATGGCTCCTGTGCCACACTTTCATCAATGAGTGGCATCCACTGATTAACCTGCAGTATTTCCCTCGGATTGTCCAGGTTAACAAGCAGATGCTTGTTAACTTGAGCAAACTGAAGGACAAGTTGCTGATTAACTGGCAGACAACAGCCCCCTTTTTTTTGTTTTTAACCATACCTAGGTTACCTAGCAATAAAGGGAAATCCTGTACATTTATCCTAAGGTCTTTTTAGATCTGGAACCCCATTCTATCCAGCAAATATACTTTATCAAGAACTCCCTTGCACCAAGAGGTCGAGTCCCCCGTGGTAGTACCATCTTACCAGGGCGAGGAAGCCCATGATGAAGCATGTCACATTATGTGGGTGAGGCTTCCTCATCCATAATTTCTGGATCTAGGGTTCAAGCCTAGGGTTACACATTACAGAATATATCTTCTTTTGGTATATTGTTGTGCCCAGTAGTCTTTGGGTTTAGAAGAGTTTCCTCCTCATCCCCTCTTTCCATCACTGCCTCTGCATATATTTAGTAAAGAGCAAAAAGTGACCGCATAGAAGAATCAGATTCTTCGGTACTGGAAGACCTGAAATTTATTTTTCTTTATTTTAACCCCATTTTGTTCTTTCAACAGCAGATGTCGCATTTTTGCTTTGTTTTCTACCAAAAAGTAGAAGCTAGAAATGTATGTTCTTTGTTTTGTTTGTAAGACTAAGAGTAAGTGACAGTTGGAGGCACAGGTCTGTGAAACTGTAAGTAAGTGAGCGAAGGAGAGCATGAAAGTGAGGACATGAGTGAGAAAGAGGGTACAATGGGGGTTGGCTGTATGGCCTATGCCTAAGCCTCTGCATATAGTTAACCCGAGCTGAGCACAGCTTAGCCACATAAGCTCTGTACCCTCCAAGGATGGCCACTCCCTGCTGAAAATTAACTGTGATTGTGCGCAACAATAGTAATCAGCCTGATTTGTGGCCAGACCCAGTGCCCAACACTCTGCAGATGGCCAACCCCTTCTGTGCATAACCTCCCTCCACGGGAAGCAAACCTTCACTACACACCATGGGCCTTATTTACGAAGGCCTTGCGTCAGTTTTGCGCCGCCGGTGCGTCACTTTTTGTGACGCACCAGCAGCGTAAAATATGCGCCTTGTTGCGCCATATTTAAAAAGTGACGCATCTAGGTAGATGCGTCACTTTTTAAACCCCTGCGCCACATTATACCTGCGTCAGGTATAATGTATGCAGAGTAAGCATGAGCGGATTTTGCGGATTGGCAATCCGCGAATTTTGCGGATTTGCGTATTCGCAATCCGCAAAATCCGCGAATTCCCGCGAATTTGCGGATTTTTTTTTTTTGTGTTCGCCCGTGTTTCTGCCAGTTCGCGAGGGTTTTTACAATTTCGCAATTTGCGAACTTACCTGTCGGGTCGCAAGTTTTGCGAACTTGTTGTTTCTACGTGTCCAGCCTGTTTGGGACACTCTTCTTCATCACTGCCACTCTCTGTCACCACTGCCACTCTCTGACTACTCATGCCACCCTCTGGCCCACCCATGCCACCCTCTGTTTCATCACCACACCCTCTGGTTGTCCAGTGTACATTATTTTCGGCAAAGCAAAGCACACCTTTCCTGCCTCAAGTGACCTGAATTAATTTGGGGCTGATTAATGTGTCACAGAATATTTTTTTAGCTGGCACCTGCTTCCTTAGTGCGCCCTGATTAGTGATCTTTTGCACTTGCTAAGTGCTTTCATTGTTGCAAAATTAGTTACAACACCTGCCCTGCCCCAACTGACAATAATGAATTAGGGGCTGATTAATGGATTTTAACTTCCAGCCTGGCTCCTGCTTGTCTCCCTTAGCTGTAATTCAGGACCTTTGTGGCATATGTGTAACTATTCTGAGGTTCAGAGCAGGGTCACATAATAGTTTCAACTGGCAACTGAACTCTGGAGGGGCCCCTCAGGAAGCACTACAGGAAATGGCTACTAATGATGAGCCTGAACTTTTGAACCTGGTAAGTAGTTACTTTCAGTTTTGCTAAAATCGTATTTCTGCAATTTTGCACTTATTCGCGGGGCGCGAACTCACGCGAACAGTGCGAGCAGTGCGAGCAAAATCCGCTGCTCGCGGATTTGCGGATTTTGCGGGAGATTCGCGAATCTCGCGGATTGCGAATTTCCCGAAAATCCGCAAAATCCGCGAGCGGAACGGATTTTCCGCCCATGCTTAATGCAGAGGGGGCGTTCCCCCGCAAAAAGCCTCGTAATAGTGACGCAGTGAAATCTATGAGATTTCACTGCGTCACTTTTAGGATGCTGTTGCGTCAAAATCTTGCGCCTGCCTCACAGCAGGCGTAAGACTGACGCAAGCCCTTTCACATGGGGCTTTCCCCATGTGAAAGGACGCATTGCTGGAGTTGCGTCACTTTTGTGACACACTCCAGCAATGCGTCACTTTTGCGCTTACAGATACGTCAGAAATACTGACGTATCTGTAAGTCCTTGCGACATGATGCGTCATACATTAAATATGACGCATCATTGGTGTCGCAAGGAGTGCGCAGTGAAAGGTGACGCATCGCTGTTTTCACGCAGCGATGCGTCACTTTTCATAAATGAGGCCCCATGGGCGTCCGCAGGGGGGGGGGCAAGGAGGGGCGCTTGCCCCCCCCCCCCTGGAGCGACCCTCCTTGCCCCCTCTGCGGACGCCCATGAAAAGCGTGACTTCAAGACTGGGTTATCACTCTCTGTCCTCTCCTTTCTTTTATTTGCTTCCCTGTGAAATGGATCCAAAAAGAAAGACGCTTTTGCTGGAAATGGAGTATTTTTCTGTCATTTTAATTCTCAAAGTGCAGCATTGAGAATAAAAGGCTAAAAATATGAAAAATAGATAAATAACTAAATAAAGTAAGACAGAGTGGTAGCAAACTGGCCAAACTGATTTTATTCACACCTAAACACATTAGCGCCACTTTTACAGAGTTTGCCAGTGAAGCGCTATTTTTGTTTTCTTGTCTTTGTTTTCCCTGGACTTGGAACTAGTGCACCAATCCTGGAGGGTCTGCAATGTGTGGATTGGAAAACAAAATGTGTGCTGCGGCTCTGCGTCCAGGGATGTGGTCTTTTTACGATACTGCTAACGTTTTGTAAGGATATAAGCAATGGCCATTGAAATGGGTCCATTCAGGGCCCTGTAGTTGTGTCCTTAACTTTTCAGGCAAAAGCACTCACTGATTTCTGAAAAGTGAGTGTAAAAGCATTAAGGTAACCATGTTGTTCCTGCTTATATTTCCCATGGTTTGCTAAATTTTGCATTCCCTATAAGTGTTTGCTTCTTCCAGGATGATGTTCCTTTTTTTTTTGTAGGCCGCATATTGATCTTGTCTAGTGCGTAATTTAAATTGAGCCACATCCAGGTGTTTATTGTTGGCAACAATTGGGTTGTAGTTGAAAACAGTGGGAGTTTTTCTCAGTGGGGCAGTACTTTGTTCAGTGGGGGAGAGGATGTGGCACTATGGTCAGAGCTGCTGAATTTGGAACTGGGAACCAGGTTCAGCCTAAATAACCAGCCCACCAGACCACTCTCCTGCGAGAGCACAATCACATGCTAGACCTTAGAAGGCTTCGCAACACCTTAGAAGTCCTGGCTTCTTCGCACCAGCAGGTGGACCCTAGCATGACAAGTGTAGGTTAACCTTCAATGCTTGTCCACCACTATCCATACTGAAGTTCACCTCCAGTCTTGCGGGCAGGCCTATGAAGCAGCACACCCTAGAACAACAGTCACTGAGGTCACAGGACCCTTGAGAAGGGCCAGCTCTAGGGCGGTGCAACCAGTGTGACCGCAACGGGTAATGACTTTAGGTGAAGGCATCATGTTTGCAAGTATATTATGGTTTTAAAAACGCTTGCTGTCTCCTTCCTGGCTTCCAGCAATTTTCTGCAACAATAAAAATGTCATGAAGACTCTGGTGATTAATGTTCTTCCTAGAGAGAGATCAGAATTTTGTCTAGTGGAAGTTTTGACTCATGGAAAAGTAGCTCAGATGGTTAATGTCCCGGCTGCAAAGAACATGCGCCATGTCACGAAGTGCACATAATGTAAATAGGTCAGTGGGCTACTGCTTTTGTCAGAGATCCTTTTGTTACTTGCAGTTTATAAGTTAAAATCCTAACTTAGAACAGTGAGCTATTAACTGTCATCTAAAAGCTGCATACAAACTGCAAGGTATAAATTTGAGAGTTAAGTTCCCCCCCGTCCCCCTGTCTTTGATTATCCTAATGTCCCAAGAAGTGTTCTTTTGGACAGAAATCAATTCTGATTATTAAGGAGAACCCCCAACCATGGTATTACGTTTTAAATTCCAGGTATTGTGTTTCTCCAGACCAATCACTATAAAACTATACGGGCTACTAGTATGGTTGTCATGTGACTCCTACACCTTGTAGTCCTTAGTCTTATGTAACATTTTCTATACAGTGATTTACACACATATTGATTGTCTCTGTGTAATTTGTGTGATGTAAAGAGCTCTGACACCCTAAAATGGTATGAGTGGCGCTGTAAATCAAAATAAATGCATCTGAGAGAGAGTGGTTATGGAGACTTGGGGGGCGCAGGTAAAGGGTGGTAGTGAAGGAATCCTTGTGCAGAGGTGGTCTTTGGGGGCACTAACAAACATTAATACACAGGACACCACAGGTGCTATGGCAGGCCCTGCCCTTGAGGCCAGTCTGCCTCACCCATAGGTACCTCCATTGGCCTTGTTTCAGCAGCAGTAGCTGCAATTCAACAGGGATTGGCAATGCAGGATTTTCACATACCAAACTAAGTTCACAAACTTCACAGTCTCCCTGCTTCATTCACAAGCACTTTTAACATGTGCTGCCTGCTGTGGGGCCACTGGAATTAATTATGCAGCAAAGGATGACAACATTATGCCGTAGTGTTGACTAAATTATGCATTAAAAAAAAGGCTGCAGCGTAATGCAGTATATTTTCAGATATTTTATTATTTTGACGTGTGTACACATGCTAACAGTCTCTGGATAGATTTTGCCTTATTAGTACCAGTGTAACATACAAATGCAGCAGTGAGAAGGGTGACCAGTCAACCTTTACAATAGGCCATCCACTCCGCAGCAACACAAGTCACATTTTATATTAACTTTTGATATGTTTGAGCTACAAACAATTTATTAGTTTAAATGGTCAGATCATGCAGCAGATCTTGAATTATGAGGCAAATATGGCAGAGCCATAATTTTAGAGAAAACATTTGCAAACTAGGATATTTTGCCATTCATGTTTGAACTGCTGTTGTTGAAAAAGGGTGAAGTGCTGATGACAGAAACTCCATGGCTAGGAGACAAAGTGCTTGTGTTTCCACATGTTATCATATTTGGTATATTCTGTGATTAGAAGCATATCCCACTTTGTGAATATATTTTAATGTCAATAACTCATTATAACCTTAAATAATCACGTGTATCCATTGGTTGATTAAACTGGGCAGTGAAATGCCAAACAAATACTAAAAATTGGGATGTCTGCGCATTCTAGCCACACCTCTGGCTCCACCCACAGATCCAATCCTTGGGTTATTCCCGCCCTCTAATTCTCCGCCCACTTTTCCCCATTTCGACCACTGTGTAAGACTCAGCATCCCTGAACCTGTGATGAGGCGCAGGTGCGGGCGCCGCATGTGCCACACACTTACGGTGCCAGGCTTCCCCATAAGGGAGCTGGCCATTATTGTATCCCTAAACGTGCGCAAGATGTCAGTTTGACATTGACTACACGTAGAGGGACTCTAAGTCTCTTTTAAAAAATATAGCTAACATTTGGACCTATACATTTTATTTTGTAGAAATTAATTGAATGTGTGTAAAATTTAGCAATGCCCAGGGAATTCTAGTAAAGGGAGCACCCACTGTCAAATCACTAGCGTTTGTGATTGCTGCATTATTTATTACTAACTTTGACGTTGTGCTTTAACTTTGGATAAAAGTTATTATGAATTCTAGCACCAAGAAGCCAATATTGGTAAATATGTGTGCTACAAATAATCCCCAACATACACTGTGCATACAGTATATTTAATCTGGTGCTTTAATCATAGACTTTTTTAAAGTATTCTGATAAAAATTGAATCGTGCTGAAGACAGCCTTGATTGGTGTTGGATCGAGGACCCAGAAGTCTGCACACCTAGCAGACAGAGATAAAGCACCTTATCAGAAAGTTTAGCGTTTTCCCTACAGGTGGTGTGTGTTTGCCCGTGGCAGGATCAGTCACATGTCCTGGATTCCTGGCATTTAATTGAGTCTATCCTAGTTCTGCACCCCAGTGTTTCGTGTGCCCCACCTGGCACACATCATGTTGGAGGATAGTGATGACGTTAACATTTTGCCCCCCCCCCCCTGGAAAAATTTCTGCGGACGCCCATGCTACACACGGCTGTATGCAGCGACGTCACAGGCCTAGTGGTGTAGTGCCTGACCCTCTATGAACAGCCAACACCTGCTGCAAATGGCCACCGGCTGTGCAGGGTTTGGCCACATGAGTGTCCCAACCTCTGTGGGCAGCCAATCCTCGCTGCATATGTCCTTTGGGCACAAGTAGGAGTTGGCCTCTTGCTAGGCCCTGTGCCCTACCTGCAACACGTGCCAACCCCCGTACAGCTAAGCCTGCTGTGCAAAGCCCCCTGTGGGCAGCAAAAGCCAGGCCCTGTTCTCCACTCCCCATCATGAGTTTCAAACTACTCCAGTGCACTGATGGCTAGTTTGTCTATACATAGAGAAATCCCTTTAACATTTCAACAAAGTGATTTCTGCATACCTTCGGGACAATTCCATGGGACTAATCTACAATAAGATCATCCAGATAGACGTACCTGAAATAATGTCCATATGACAGCAGAAGGCAATAGACCTTCCTATATACCATTAAGTCATGTATGCAATTTATTCTCTAAGTTTGTCGTTATGCCAGGCGGCCCAGGCCTTTTGGACCACCCCTTCTACGAAAGGCTAAAGTAAGGTGCAGTGGGGGTTAGCTGCTTATGTAGGGTGGTTGCATGGCCTCCTGCTCACATCCTCTGCATGCGGTTGAATACCCATGGAGGGTGGTGTCTGCTGCCCATGATGGGTGAGATGCAGGGCCCGCCCACAGGCCAGTCCCTTTGTTCCACTCACAATGCACATAGTTTTAAGTGGCCCCAGCCCTATGCTGAAAGCAATGTATGCCACCCGGATGCAGGCCCACAAGCTCTTTTTGGTGGCTGCACATCTACATGACAAAGCTCCCCTTTGGAACAATACTGATATTCGTATGGGGGGGGGGGTGGTTATACTTCACTGAGGTCCCTGGCGCAGAGCTAGGATTCTAACTCTCACACACCTGATCTTCGGATGGGAACTTAAATCTTTGAGATGCTGCGGGGTGAATTTGGCATGTTGCCTACTCAACAATGGTGCTACACACAACTCCAGCACTGTCTCCTGAGCAAACTTGGCCCCTAACCCTGGACCACCCCCTGTTCACCAGTGCTCTCTTACAATAACCTTGGGGTCAGTTTAACCCCTTCGATGCTGATGACGAGCTGAGCTCGTCATCAGCCACGGGGGGCGTGTGCGGATGACGAGCTGAGCTCGCCATCTAACGCGGCTTTTTGAAAATCCATCCTCTCCCTCCCGCTTTACTACACTAGGGCTTTGCCTGACCGTTCCACCTCCCAGCCCTCTTTTCCCTGCTTCGTAGTTCAGTCTTCCCTCCCTTCTTTTCTTTCTGCCCTTCTTCCCTTTTGTTTTCTCCTCCTGTAGCTTATCCTCCCCTTTCCAATATATTAGTATTGTTTGGTATTGGTGCATGTACCTCAATCAACATTTGTATCTCTACAAGCGTCCATGCTGTATTTACATGCTACTGTATTTACTGTTATTTCTCAGTACTTTATGCATGCCAATACAAATAATTGCTATACAAAAAAGGAATGGATGCAGTTTGCCTCTGGTCAATTTTATATCTTTTGGTTCTGTTTTAATTTTTTTTTCCTAATCTTATTTTGAGTTTGAAACTGTTTTCTATTTATAAATTCTTTTGACGATGAACTTTCCTTTAACTTTTTTAATATTTTCCTTTTTCAACTTTTTTGTATCAAAACTTTCTTTTATTTCTGTTTTTGTATAAGTCGTTGCGTCCCTGACTCAAGTGATTCTGCAGAGCCTTTGCAACATGTTTTATTAGATTTGCCAAAAGCCATGACTTACATATATTTTTTTAGTGTGTTTCAAAATGCAGCATATATTCTTCATCCTACTTCTCTTGTTGCCGCTGTTCTTCAGGGGTGGCATTTTCATCTTGTACCTGTGCTACTTGGTGTTCTCTTTTCATTTCTGCATGTGCCACCTGGTTGGGGCGCATAGCTTGCAGGTGCTTCCACAAACCACTTGTACCCATTGAATACTAGCCTGGCCTGATTGGCGCCTGTGCAGCAGCTGATTGCACATGGGGCAAATGACGTTTTGGGCTTTAATTTATTTTTACTTGGATGGAATAAACAATTCTTGGCCACAGATTCCCTTTCAGACATCATGGGTTTTGCTACTGCAGATGTTTATGGCAGGACTATGACGTCATCATCCTGTCATATTTCTGCAGGGATATGGCCTGTGGACCATTTAACCCCTTCGCTGCTGATGACGAGCTCAGCTCGTCATCAGCCACGGTGGTCGTGTACGGATGACGAGCTGAGCTCGTCATGTAACGCGGCTTTTAGAAAAAAGCCGCACAGCGGAAAAATAACCGCCGCGGCAATGCGGTTAATAGCTATAGTAATGTTAAAAAAGCGTGAACACATGTCCTTCAATGTGTTGCTATGTTTTAGACCTTCCTAATACTGAAACACTTTGCTGTCATACCCAACATCTTTTACCTTGTAAGGTCACTCTTGTGCCATCAGCCCACAAGTACAGCAGCAAGTACTTGCTTACCTACTTCTGTAAATTCTACGGAATTTGCAAAAGCTGTATAGCTGCACTTAATGCAAGGATATATACTATGGATGCACTTTTTTTTTTTTCACAACCGTGTTTATTGAAAGTTCAGGCAAGCATAGATACAGTTCTCCACAATCAGGAGGACGCTGTCAGTAATAGACAAATAGTAGAATGACCAGAAGCCCAAACTTTGAAAAAAAAACCTCCCCATCCCCTGCCCCACCAACCCCATAAACATACCCCAACTCCCTTCCCCGGCTACCCACCCCTTATCCCCCCCTAACCCAGTGCACGTGTTCACAGCATACCAAATACATGGGTAAGGCAATGCAGGCGTCAGACATCGACCTAGGTCCCAAGGTCCCCATCCGGAGGTAGCACATCGTCTATGTCAGCTGGGGGATCCAGAGTCAGCCCCCTGTAGTCCGCCCACCGCTTCCAGATCTTATAATGTTTCCGGGGGCACCCCCTGGCCTCAAACACATGTAATTCCAGCCCCATAAGGAAGTCCAGTCCCGCCTTCCAGGCGCTGAGTGGGGGGGCACGGTCACTCTTCCAAGCTCTCGCCAGATCTCGCTTAGCTACAACCAACCCCAGTAACAGGAGATGTCGTTTGTAGATGTTGCCTCCCACATTCTCCAGGACATGGAGGAGGCCCGGTCTAGGCGTATGAGGGAGGTCCCACCCCAGCACCTCCGACAGACAGTTCCACACCCCATTTCAAAAGCGGGTCAGACCCCCACAGGACCACACCGTATGTATTAGCGTACCTCTTTCAGCTCCACATCTCAAGCATTCTGGGGCGGCAATGAGGCCCGCCCTCCACAGCCTTTCTCTAGTGTAGTATGCCCTATGAAGGTATTTAAACTGTATAAATCTGAGACGCACAGTTATGGCAGCCCCACGGGGGGACTCAAGGGCCTCCCGCCAATCATCCTCATCCAAGGGGCCAACATCAGTCTCGCAGGAGGCCTTCAGTGACAGGAGAGAGGAAGAGCAGTGCGTAACCAGCGTTCGATAGATTTGGGAAACCTTCTTATCACCCAGGTCCCCCATGAAGAGTTTGGCCTCAATTGGGCTGAATTCGGGAAGCTGGTCCCTCCCCACTAGGCTCGGGCCGAGTGCATGGCGGAACTGGAGGTATCTAAAAAATTGGGTCTTGGGCATATGAAATTTGGAGCTGAGGTCTTGAAAGGATTTGAGTGTAGTCCCCGTGAGGACATGGCCGAGTGAAGAGATCCCGATAGCATCCCAACCTCCAAAGCCGGACAGGGAGGCCAGTGCTGGAAGCAGTCCGTTATTCCACAGCGGAGTCTCGGCTGTCAGCCTGCCCCACCAACCCATGCGGCGCAGTGCTTGTCTCCAAATCGCGAATACTACCTGGGTGACCTGCGGCAGCATCCTCCTCCGCTTGGCCGAGTACAATAGCATGTGTAGCATGGCATCTCCCATCAGAAAGTGTTCCAATGCATATGCCGGGTCACTGTGGTCTCCATACCACCACTCATTGAGCACCAGGAGGTGAGAGGCTTGGTAATAGGACAGAAGGTCGGAGGTAGCCAGACCTCCGCAATATGTGGAGAGAAAGCATGTCCGCAGTGCCACTCTGGAGGCACCCCCGGCCCACAGAAATCGACCGAGTACTGAATTAACACGACGGAACCACTGCGGGTCAATCCTGTGCGGGTGGTTCTGTAGTTGGTAGAGGAGCCGTGGCAGGGCGACCATCTTAAAGATGGCGGATCTGCCAAAAATATTAAGGGGCATGCGTGACCAGGCCTTAATGTCCAATTGGACCTTGTCCCATACCGGCTGCACATTACGTTCCCACGCCATCGTAGCAGAGTCTGACAGGAAGACGCCTAGGTATTTTAGACCACCGACTGCCACTTGTAGAGCAGCGGCCCACGGGTACGTCTCCGGTTCATCACCCAGCACCCACAGGGTCGATTTGCGTGGATTGAGGAAGAGCCCCGAAACCTCGCCAAACCCCTGCATCATGTCCAGTATCCGAGGGCCAGTTCGGTGAAGGTCGGTCATAAAGAAGAGGACATCGTCCGCATACAGGGCAATGTGGTCTGAAAGTTCTGCCCCCCACACAAAGCCCCGATATTATGCATCGAGGCGCACTCGTACGGCCAATGGCTCCATAGCCAGTGCGAAAAAGTAGGGGGAAAGGGGGCACCCCTGCCGAGTACCCCTGGCAATCGGGAACTTCTCAGAGATCGCTCCAGAGACGCGCCCAGAAGCAGTGATGTCTGTAAATAGCAGCCTCACATAGGAGATGAACACTGGCCCAAAGTTGAGGAGCGGCAGAAGGGCAAAGAGATAGGTCCAGCTGACCGAATCAAACGCCCTGTCGATATCAGCGAGCAACAACGCCGCCCGATCCCCGGTCGTCCCCACAGCGTCCACTGCAGCCTGCGCACGCCGAATATTGTGTTTCGTCGCCCGGTGTGTCATGAAGCCTGCCTGGTACGGGTGGACTAGGTCTGCGATATGCAGGAGCAGGCGGTTCGCCAGTGCCTTGGCCAGGAGTTTGGCCTCGAAGTTGATCAAGGATATTGGGCGATAGGACTCATGGCGGTCGGGAGGCCTACCCGGTTTTTGGAAGACCACAATTTCGGCCTGACCCCAGTCTGAGGGCAGGCTAGCGCGTTCCCGCGCCATTTCCAACGCCCGCCTATAGTGCGGCCCAAGCTGCAAGTGGAACTTCTTGTAGAACTCGCTGGGGAACCCGCTCGGTCCTGGCGCTTAGCCGACGTTAAGCTGACCCAGTGCATCACCCAGTTCCTCTGCTGTCAGGGGGAGGTCTAAGGCCTCCCGCACCTCGTCCGAGACTGCGCGAGGGGGGACATCCGCGAGGAACCCTTCAATCGCTTCGGGTGGAAGGCTTTCCCGAGAGGCGTACTGTTGCGCATAGTAGCGCGCCGCAAGAGCTGCAGGGTCTGTTATCACAGCCCCCTCCTCGTCAGTGAGACCTGGTAAGGTGATCGGTTGCATCGTTTGCTGACAGAGCCTATGAAGCATGGTGCAGGACTTATCCCCCCACTGGTATACCCTGCTCCGCGTAGCCAGCCACTCTTGGCGAGCCTCCTCCATCGACACCGAGGCGTAGGATTGCTGTGCTTGTAGAAGCAGTCGCAGCGCCATGTCATCACCCCCTCCCCGGCAACACGTCTCCAGCACCTCCACCCGCTCCGCAGCCGCAACAATGCTCTCCTGTCGAGTACGACGGGCAGCAGCGCACCATGCAATGTCGACTCTTCTGATGGTGGGCTTCATGGCTTCCCATACCGTTACCGCGTCAACCCCACCTGCCAAGTTGTCCTGCCAATAGTGGGCAATGGCACTGCGCATGTGCTGGGTGTAGGCCGGTTGCTGCAGGTGCCACGAAGACATCCGCCACCGAAACGGTTGGCGTGCCTTGCGCATGTCAATCTGTACCGCCACTGGGGAGTGGTCAGATAGCCCTCGAGGCCGGATTGCAGCCCATTTCACCCTGTCAAGGAAGGCCCCCGGTACAAACACACAATCCAATCGTGAGAAGGAACCAGGCACTGCCGACACATATGTATATTCCCGCGCCCTGGCATGCAGATGTCTCCACGCATCCACCCATCCCAGCCCATCAATCATCGCTTTCAGCCGCGTAGGTGAGGCCGCAGCCGCAGCCCCCTGCAATCTCTGCCTGTCCAGACTCACGTCTACCACCTCATTCCAGTCGCCTCCAATCATCGCCAGGGAGTGGGGGATCTCGGTCCACAAGTCAAATAGTTTCTCCGCCAGGGACCATTGCAGCGGGGGGGGGGCATACACACTGCCAAACACTACCGGTTCTGCTCCAATCTTCCCCTTCACAAACACAAACCGACCCTGAGGATCAAGCCATTGATGCTCGTGGGTATATGACAGCCGTCTGTGCACAAGAATGGCCACCCCCCTCGAGCCCCTGGAAAACCCCGCATGGAACACCTGATGGAAGCCAAAGCGCTGCAGACTC
The DNA here is from genome assembly GCF_964263255.1 of Lissotriton vulgaris. Classification (NCBI taxonomy): domain Eukaryota; kingdom Metazoa; phylum Chordata; class Amphibia; order Caudata; family Salamandridae; genus Lissotriton; species Lissotriton vulgaris. The sequence continues at coordinate 2,088,565,405 of NC_141689.1, read as the reverse complement.
AATGCCTTAGTACCCAACATATGCGTTTCCTGAAGGAGCATCACATCAGCCAATTCCCTTTTACCCCAGCGCAGTACGGCCCGCGCTTAATCTTGCCCAACATCCACCGGACATTCCAGCTCAAAATTCGCAAAGAGTCACTAGCAAGTACTGGTCCTGAGGTGTCAACCATGGTCTCGATGTACGAGTCTCTGCGACCTCCAGGGCCCGGGCCCGGTCTCCAACACCATACAAGCAAAGATAGCAAGAATCTAGTGCACCCCTTTCAGAACACCCCCGTCCCCCCTTACCCCCAGTAACTATCCCCGACCCCAAAGAGCCCAACTCCCAAGTCCCGCGGGGACCTCATGAAACATTGAAGTACCTGTTGCGGCATGGGGAGCTTCAGGCCCAAAACAGAGCGCCTAAAACCAACCATACCAATGGATCCCAACTATTCCCCCCCACCAACACCCTCAGGACCACCCCCCAACCCCGGGGAGGACTAGGCGGCCCACAAACAGTGCCCCGAACCCCAACATCATAAGTATCTGGTTCACAAGGAGGGCGCAGCAGATAGGCGCCTGCCCACTGAGGGCCCCCAATCCCCACCAAGACCCAGGTCATACTGCACCAGTCGATGTCCGCTCCACCACCAGAGTCCGGTCCTCCATAGAGTTCATCAATAGATCAGGGTCGATCGACAAGAGCCAAAGTTATATAGTGATCAGGTTTCTTTGCCAGATTGATCTGTGTCGGGCTGTGTGTCACCCAAAAGGGGGTCTCGGGACAAGGACCTCCATCGTGAGCGGGACTTCCGATGCCGTTTCCATTTACCGGCGGGATCGCTCCTCTCCTGTGACGAACTACGCGAGGGTCCAGAGCTCAGTCCCGGCTGGGCGTTCGGTCGGATCCTGACCGTCTCATCTGTCCACTTGAAGACGTCCTCTGGAGAGTCGAAGAAGTGGGCTTGGAATTGAAAATAACCCGGAGACGGGCCGGATACAGCAGGGAATATTGGATTTTTAAGCCGCGCAGTTTGGCCTTTGCCACCAGGAAGGAGTGTCGCTGCTGCTGGACCTGCTTGGTGTAGTCCGGGAAGATCATGATCTTGTGGTTGTCAAACAGCAATGACTCTTTGATCCTCACTTCCCAGAGTAAGGCATCCCTGTCATGAAAGTTTAGGATTTTGGCGATGATTGGCCGAGGCCGTTCCCCCGCCGGTGGTTTCTGCGTCAGTGCTCTATGTGCGCGCTCCACCACGAAGCAGCGCGACAAGGCGTCCGGGGGAAGCCAGCTCTCCAACCACTGCGCCAGAAAGGCATCCATGGGTCCCTTCTCGCAATCTTCCTGAAAGCCGACAAAGCGCAGGTTATTCCTTCGCGCTCGCCCTTCTGCGTCTTCCACGCAAAGCGCCAGGCCCTTCTGGATCCTCTCCATTTCCACCACTTTCTTTTTAAGGGTGCCGACGTCTCCCTCCACCTCTGCGACCCTGGTCTCGGTCTCCGTGATGACGGCGACTGCGTTGCGGAGATCTTGGCGCAGCAGCATTACATCGGCACCCACCGCGCCGATCTTTGCATCCAACATGTCTCTGGACTACGTGATGGCCGCCATCAGAGCCGCATTGTCTGGTCCGGCGCTCTGGCCACCCCCGGCCGTCCCCGCGCCTCCTCTGGGCCCGCTGAACTTATCGATGGGCCCCTGCTTGGTGGTGCCTGTGCCACCCCCGCATCTGGTCATTGTTCCGGCAGTTGCGGGGGGTCAACTCACGTCTGTAAAAGGCTCCCCGATACCACACTCCAAGATTAGCTGCCACTCGGGGTAAGACTGGGGTATCCGAGTACTGTCGGGCACTGCGTGGCGCCTACTTGCCACCACCACGCCAAACTCCAGCAAACAGGTGCACCGAATGGCACACCGGGCCCCAGCAGCAAATGTAGCGGCCAGCTCAGCACCCTACCGTCCTGGGTCCCAGCCGGTCCACGCCAGCCACCTCTGTCATCCACAGGCCGCCGGGCACCTCACCGCCGCAGATGAGCAGGCATAACCGGGCCCTGAGGCCGCGGCAACCAGGCAAAGCCGCTCCCCCGGGATGCACCAGCCAGCAACTTCGGGCCCAAAGTTAGGGGGGCGACAAGGGCGCCGATGCGCCGCAGTCCACGTCGCCAGATCGGCGGGAACCGAAGGCACTGCCAAGCCACCGGACCGGTTCCCCTCAGGGCCTCACCACAGGGCCCACTGCAGTCCACAAATCGGGCGGGGCGCTCCCCTCCTCGCGCCGGTAGTCCAATGCCGGCTCTGCCACCACACTGTCCCCGGCAGTCTCGGGGGACCCGACCGCCTCCTGGTCCGTGGAGTCTTCCCTCAGAGCCGCGGCCCCGCGGCCCCCAGCAACGCCGCCGGGTCCGCAAGTGGCAGGAGACTCCTTCGCCCCTCCTCTGGCGGCCCAGAACCAGCCGTCCAGGCCCACCAGCAATCAGGCCGCCCGGCGCCCAGAGCCAGCGGGCGGGGCCAGGCAAAAATGTAGGCCCCGGCTCACCACGCGGCGAGCAGGCCCGGCAGGCGCCGCCACCAGCAGCTGCTCCAAGCCGCCATCAGGGGCCTCCAAAACCGCACCTGAGGGCGCCCCCCGTCTCCAGCAGCCTCTACTATCGCCGCACGGGGAATGAAGGGTTCGGGGCCAGGATAGATCAGGCGGATAAGTAGCGGGCCGGCGGGAGCTCTACAGAGCCACGTCCGCCATCATCGGCCTCGAAGCCACGCCCCCTATGGATGCACTTTTGAGACTTTCTTTAATAATTGGGCCCATAATTTGGTCTGGTGTTGACCATGGCCATTTGCGTTAATTAAAAATCTGTCTCTCTCTCTCTGTTGTTGGCTGGCTTACCTGTGAGTGGCAGCATTCTGGTCTTTCACAAGGAGAATATATCGGCACACAAATTAGTTTTGTTCAGTGTCAGTAATTGCAAGAGGCAGTGTGTGCTTTTTGAGACCAAAAACAATTTTTGCTTTTGCCAATGTTTGTTATCATGGCGAGAGCCTGGCAGCTCCCACACCAATACATTTTACAAAAAACCTTGCCAAAACATTTCACACATTGCACAAACTAAAAAGCAGACCACCAATTTCAGACCGACTGGCTTTGCCAATGATTGTTTATTTTTGTTTCCCATAATCTTATTGAAACCGGTTACATTGATTTTCCATTATGAATATGTGTGAGAAATACTAGCATGCATCAACACATGCTACTAAATGATGGTGCAAAGAAATGGTACCTGAAATTTTACAGTAGTTTAGCGAAATTTTTTTTTCCTGCTTTCATTGTTGTTATGAACATTTTATTTTGAAAGCAAAGAATCCTCAATCTTGTTTTCAAGCTTCTGCAAATATTTGTATCCAATCAGAGAGCATTCAGGGACCATTACACATAGACTCATATTACTAAACTTTGAAAACGTGTGTACACATTTTTATACTGGAACCACTATCAGTAGTGTAGTCAGAGCTACAACATTTAGGAGGGCGTAGCTAAGGCGCCACAGGAAATGGCCGCAGTTCTGAGGAGCTCCGTCGGACCGTATCGGAGATGGGAGCCTCTCGGATGGGGAAAACGGTCACCCGGCTCTGAAAACCGCTCTCATCAACAGCGGAATGTTTACATCATCGGATGAGAGTCTTTAAGTTATACGGAGTTTCGGAAAGCTGCCGTACTTCGGGGAAACTGCATCGGCGGATCGCGCCTGAAGAGCGGCCGCCATTTTCAGCCTCAGTTAAGTCTTGGCGTTTTCTGTGCACATTGCACTTCACGTTTCCCTTTCAAACAAAGAGCTTATTAGGAAAAAATGCTGCATAACTGGAAAAAGCCTCAATTCTCAAAATGCCCTCATTAATAATGAATGAAGTAAGGTTTTTTTTTCATTTTTTCATCCCTTCAAAGACTTTTGTTAAAACCATAAGCAAGAAATAAGCATCATTCATCATTTTTGTTGTAGATGTTGTGCAGCCTATTTTTCTTATGCTTTTCACTGGCAATCTGCTCTCGAAAAGTGACTGCTATTTGAATTCTGCACCAATTCTCTGTGTTTTCTGCACGTTTTCTTCTTCATAAAACTCTGTAAAACGGGCTTTTCTTCATGACAACTCCTCAATTTTGGAACAATGCCATTATCAATACACAGGGTTAGAGGTTTTAGCAGCTCCACTTTTTATTTGCTATTTTCAACTTGTAATTGAGGAATGATCTTCATTTCAATTGTCTCTAATGTACCATTTCACTGGCATCTAGCATTTTATGCCACAATAAGCTGAATTTTGACTGGTACATTCGATAGACAGTGGAGTAAGTTGTTTTTAGCATAATTGAAGAGCAGCTACAGTTTTGTTCTTTATTGGTATATTCTGTCATCCTTGATACAGTTCAGAATACTGTCTGGCTTCTCAACAAGATAATATCTGGTCTTTATGTTGTCAATATCCAACTTATCTCAGTAATATACTAATTATTGGCTACCCTCTATAGGAATTTTATCACAACTTTACTTGTAATTGTTTTAATAACCAACATCTTCTACTTTTTCAATGGCAACGTCACGTTATAACGGGAACTCACTGCAAACAAACAATACTAACATCTCTTTGGAAGATAATAATCCATTCAGTGTGTTGCAAGACAATATTGAAGATGCAACTAATGATACTCCTAACACAAAAAATGCCTCTCCACATACCTCTTGCTCATATTCAAAATTTCTTCTTCTAAATTCACATCTTCTTCAGCTACTACGACAGGGAAAATAGTTAAAACGAATCCTCCTTCCCATACGAATTCCTCTTCCACTATTTCTATGGAGCTCCTACTTGAGGAAATTCGATCACTTAAACCCTATATGGTAGAGACTAATTCTCACCTTCAAAACCTTGAAGATAATTGCTCAAATACTGAACAAAAAGTCGAGAATCCTGAGAGGAAAATCGCTTCTGTTCAAGTTGTCACCGACCACGTTCCATGTATGCACAGAGAAATTCAAGATCTTAAGTAACAGGTAGAATTTAGAAAATCAAAATCGGCGTAACAACCTACGCATTTACGGACTTGCGAAAGGCCTTGAGGGATCGAATGCCATATCCTTTATTTCAATCATTTTTGCTTACGCTTCTTGGTCTCCCTGCTTCTGCAGCATTAAACATCCAACAAGCTAATCGGTTAGGTCCAACCTCTCGCTCATCTGCTGCCACCTCTTCTGCATCAAAACTTAGAGGTTTTATATTGTACTTTTTAGAATATACGGAGTTCTTCCAGCCACTAAGCAGAAAGGAAAGATTACCTGGAATGGTGCTAACCTTTTCTTTGCTCAGGTCTATGCCAAAAGCACTGCAGACCGTCGGAAGAAAGTTCTAGAGATGAGGCCCGCTCTTCAATCTTTGAATGCTCGTTATGGCCTATTCCAACCATGTCTCTTCAAAGTAACATATAACAACAAGACAACGAATTATGAAGATCCAGCGATGCTTCATCAATTTCTAGATTCCTGCAGAAAAGACTCTCTGGACATCTCTTGAGCATGATGATTATTTTTCTGCATTCCTGAAGCGATTTTATGTCTTTATGTTTGTCTTTTGCTCCTCCCCATTGTCCATTGTAATCTAAATATTGTTTTGTTGTAATTTTTGTTGTTGCTATTATTATTTCTTTCGGATTCTTTTAGATGCGGTTTTTGTGATCCCTTGCATATATTCTCTTCATGTTTCACCTGGAGGTTTCTATCCCTGTGCCGCGTTCTTATGGAGTCTTCGATTATGTGGTTCCACCATCCCCAGTATTATTGTTTTTTCGTGGTATGTCTTTTTGACATTATTTTCTATTATCAATTGTTAATTTGTATTGTATTTTTGTCTTGTGTTTCCTGTTTCCTAAATCTTTCCCTTTCCTTTTCTACCTTTCTTGTTTCCTTTTTTCTCAGCTGTCTTTTCCCTTGTTTCTCTGTGTTTCTTTTTACCTTATTTCTTTCTCTTTCTCTAAACTCTATAATTCTACTTTTTTCAGTACTCCTCTTATTCTTCTCTCTTTCATCTCCTTCCTCCTGAGTCTATTTCACTATCTTTTCTTCTCTATTTTCTCTCCCCTAGGTAATGGCAATCTGAATTCTTATATTGTTTGCATAGTGAATGTTCATGTTTTATTTCCTGTATGCTATTTAACTGCTTTTATAATAATTGTGCATGTTTATGTTAATGGTTTACTTTTAGAGTTGTAACTTGGAATGTTAAAGGAGTAAACAATCCCATAAAAAGACAACAGTCTTAACCCATTTTGCTAGATTGAATACTGATGTTGCTTTCATTCAGTAAACTCACCTTTCTGAAGCTGAAGCAGCTAAACTGAAAAGATGCTGGGTGGGGCATGTTTTCTCTTCCCCAGCTTTAGGAAAGAAGAATGGTTTATCTATTTTGTGCATCAGTTTTCAGTTGTCCATCAGGAAAATGATCTTGATGGTCGTTGGGTAATTGTTAAATTGCTTATTAATCAAATACCCTTATTGTTGTTTAATGTTTATGCACCAGTTAATATCGATAATACGTTTTGGACTCAGATATCCGATACATTTCTTATGTTTGATGAGAACTATGTCATTTTTCGAGGTGACTGTAACCAGGTTCTTGACCTTATATTAGATGGACATTCCCCTGTGAAGCGCGCCAATACCAAGATGCACTCACAATTCACATCTGCCATGTGTCGTAAAGCTTTAATTGACATCTGGAGGCTTTGTAATCCAGATTTACAGGAGTATATTTTCTATTCTCCCCCTCACAACTCACAATCCAGAATAGATTATCTCTTCTTTAGTAAACCCTTGTCTCAGCTTGTCTCTCACGCCGAGATTGGTTCCATCCTAATATCAGTCCATGCGCCAGTTTTTTTAGATTTTGATCTGTTACTTTTTTCCCCTCATGCTTGTAGATGGCATTTTAATAACGCATTATTATCAGATCCAAATTTCACAAGCCAATTCTCCTCTTTTGCTTCTGAATTCTTTTCTCTTAACTCCATGCCAGACTCCTCTCCAGTAATGATTTGGGATTCTTTTAAGCTGCAGCTAGAGGATTTATTAAAAATTTCTTTTCACAGAAAAAAATGTTAAGCCAAAAATACTCAGTTATTAGTCAAGATTAAGAAACTTGAATATTCTTATCATTGCTCTAATTCTGAATCCTCGGTTAAAAACCTTATTGAGGCGAAAATCTCTTTTAATAAATCATCTACGGAAGCCTCATCCTCTTATCTCTTAAAAAGTAGTGCCTGTTATTATGGTGGCCAAAATAAAATGGGCAAATTACTTGCAAACTATTTAAAGATTCGACGTGAACTGGCTAAAATAGAATCCATACGTAACAATTTAGGTGAATCGCTATTTAAAGATAATGATATTCTAAATGACTTTGCATCATTTTACAAAACTTTATACACGCCAGAGCAACAACCAACTTCAGATGTACTTTCCTCTTCCTTAAAATCGATAAATTCTCCTCCCCCATATGATACTGATTTTACCTCATTAGAGTCGGACATCACTCTGTCTGAAATTAAACAGCTATATCAATCCTCAAAAGGGGAAAAGCTCCTGGTCCTGAAGGATTTATTATTGAATTATATGCTCATTTCGCGTCATTATTACTCCCTCATCTCTTTTTACTTTATACGTTTTTTGTTAAGGAATATTCCTCTTCAGGCTCTTTTCAAGATGCTATGATTTGCTTAATTCCCAAAGAGAAAAAAGATCCCTCTTTTTGTAAAAATTATTGTCCGATCTCCCTAGTTAATGTAGACTATAAGATTTTCGCTAAGGTCCTTGCTCTCCGTATTGATCCTAATTTGCCTAATCTTATTGGCCCGGAACAATCAGGTTTTGTCAATGGTCGTTTGTCTTCAGATAACTCCAGAGTTTTCTTTAACATTTTAAGTAAGGCTTCCTCTCCTGATTATCCCATTGCTGCGATAGCATTAGATGCTGAAAAAGCATTTGATGGGATCGGTTGGGATTTTATGTTTCTAGCACTTAAATAGATTGGGTTCCCTACTAAACTGATTTCTCTTATTTCTTTATTATATTCTCGTCCTAAAGCCTCTATTTTCGTTAACGGGAAACCCTGTGAGTATTTTCCTCTTTTCAGACGAGTTCGTCAAGGCTGCCCCTTATCTCCCCTTTTATTTATAATTGACAAAAATTAGGTTAGATGATAGTATTACTGGTTTCAATCTCGACACCACCCAGGTTAAGATGTCTGTTTCTGTACTGTTCAAACCCTTCTACTTCCCTTCCAGCTTTTCTTTCCCAAGTGAATACTTTTTCTCAATTATCTGGATATAGTCTTAATTTGGACAAATGTGAGGTACCCCCATTGAATATTCTTTGTTTGAAACTAAATTTTATATCTACTGGCTTCTCTTGGAAAACTTCTAAAATAAAGTACTTAGGTTCATGCTTTTCTCCTATTATCCCAGAAACCTTAAAAGAAAATTTTGATAGTCTTATCTGTATCTATTGACCAGTGGCACCCGCTTTTCCTCTCTTGGTGGGGACGCCTGGACTCTATTAAGTTGATGCTTTCTCCGTTAATTCTCTACCTTTTGTCTACGATACCTGTGCATATTCCTGGCTTTTACTTTAAAAAAATTGATTCGCTATTAAACAAATTCCTTTGGAAAAATAAATCTCCTCGAATAGCTCTCAATGCTCTCAAAGCTGACAAAAGCTCTGGTGGTCTCAAATTTCCAGATTTTAAATCATATCATCTTGCTTTCTCTCTAAGACAATCTTCTTGCTGGCTTTCTCCTGATCAATGTGTTCATCCTCCTCTTTGGTTGAATATTAAAAAACATGTTATAGCTCTGTTTTATTTTAATGAATATCTTACTTTTTCAAATAATATTTCTTCTTTTCGGTCTCAAGTTATTTCCCATACACGTAAAATATCAGTACCTCTTCTTCCGTACTCTTATCCTTCATCTTCTTTGCTAGCTAAGCAACCTATCTGGCATAATCACTTACTACGTATCAAAGGCAGAACCATTTATTGGAAATCTTGGAGACTTAAGGGTTTAATTTGGATTTCACAATTAGTTTATAATAATACTCCTCTACCCTTCTCAGTTCTTCAATTAAAATTTTCTTTACCCTCTTCTTGTAAACCTCAATATGATTCACTCCTGCCTCCTCTCATACAATATCTTCTTTCCTCACCGCCTAATCCTATCATTCCTACCAGATTTTCTAATCTTGTTCCTTTACTATCTTTTAATATATCGGCTTCTTCTCTATATAGGAATTTATTTTTCTCCTCTGATAGGGCCAAGGGGAAGGTTAAATTGGCTTGAGAAAAGGATCTCGCAGAATGTTGGTCTATTCCGTTTTAGGATAAATTATGGTTAAAAATTCATAAGACATCAAGAGCAGCTAAAGCTTTTCAGACTCTTTACTTTATATACAAACGCCTTCTTTTTACCCCAACGAAGTTAGCCTCTTTCTCTATAGACTTCTAATCCTCCTGTTGGTCATGCACAGCTCTCTCAGCTGATATAAAACACATGCTTTTTGAATGCTCTTCCCTCTCCCATTTTTGGTTTCTAGTTTGGTCCCAAATTAATAAAATGTTGCACACCGAATCTCCTTTTCCCTCTCTAACATCTTTTTAGGCTCCTTGTCACCTTCCTGACCACATCCATCCCCTAATCCCTCCTTAATTGACTAACTATTAGCAATAGCCCTCCATTTAATAACTTCTAATTGGAAACAAGCGGATAAAGTTACTTTCAGAGCATGGTGGAATGCTGTTTGTTTTCATCATAGACTATGGTTACCTCTATCCACTTACCTAAATGACATAGCTTCTACTTCCGCTGCTATAGGTAATACTCCGGATGAAGTTAGAAAACCTCCATTAATCATTTGTTGTCTTTTTAACTTAGTTCCAGATCTATAATGTGATACTACTCCTTTTTCTTTTTAGTTTTGTATTGAAACGTTTATGATTACAGTACGCTTACTAATCTTCTGGTTTATGAGATAGAGATTAAGGTTCAGATAGTAATTTTACTCTTACTGTTTTTTAACATAATATTGTTTTAGACTTCCCTCCACCTTCTACCTCCCGCTCTTTCCTTTTTCTTTCTTCATTGATACGCCTTCTTTTGTTTCATATTTATAATATTCATACATTGTGATTTCTCTTATATGATGTTTATTACTTTATTTGTTACAATTTCTTCTTCCATAAACTTTAAACTTAAAACAAATTAATTAGAGCGCTTACCCAAATAATAAAGGCTTTCAATTAATGAACCATAAATTCAAGTTTTAACAGCATCGATAAATGGACCAAAATATCATCTAAACTGCTGACAGCGCCCTTATCCGATCCATAATATTGTACTGCAAACTGGCAGCCAACAGGTTTATGCTGCAGGGGGTTGGGCCTACTTGTCCCAAGGACAAAATTCACATGAAAACTTGTTGCCCTTGACCCAAACAATATGTACTGGGCATTGGGCTTCAGGTCAGAAAGTTTACATTAAACCCATTTTCAAATGTGTTATCCTAAATTACCAGAGAAATCAAAATTCCCATGAACAGCACAATATAAAATATGGCAGAAGCAATCAAGGCCTAAATCACAAAAATTCATAAAGAAAAGAACAAATAAAAAATGTTTGTAAAAAAAGAGGATTACAATTTATTATGTATACATGCAAGAATAAAATTCACATTGAGGTATTACATTAAACACCAATAAGACATACAATTAAAAAACCATATCCACACAAATGTATAAAATTTATATCATTCAATTATGACCCGCATAATTGGCACAAGAAAAGACAGAAACAGTAAGACATGAGAAATTGTGCAATACTACAAGTATATTCAGACTCCTAGATTATCACATCAATGTCATGTATAAAAAAAAATCAATAAATCTACAACAATGAGAAAGTCATGAATTATACAAATTTTGGAAAGCGTCGAGGCGTTTCGGTGGAATTCCTTGATTCTTGCCACCTTTTTCAAGACTATGTAAATGTAAATGTACATGAATTTATATAGCGCAAATCACCGAGCGGTTTCTAAGCGCTTGCTTAGGGAACCCGTCCTGGTATTCCCCTGTGAGATAACCCCGGCAGGGTAACCGCAAGGTGAAAGCCAGGCATCCCGCCGCGAGGGGCCGTTGTGGAGATTAAGCAAGCTATTGCCCAGAGTCGCAGAGTGTGAACCCCTGAATCGAGTAGGCACCGGAACGAGAATTGTCGAGTCCATGGACATTTTTAGGACTCAAGACCCCGCCGAGCCGGGAATTGAACCCTGGTCCCGGGCTGACCTCTGCTTCCAGGTCTGCCTCCTCTAACCAGTGAGCCACACTTCTCCACTATATACATTGTCTGTCAAATCCAGGGGGTCATACAGTTTCCCCTAATATATGCTACAAGCAATCTGTGCCCAGAGTCGCATTACTTTGTTGTCACAGTTAACAAGATGCACGAGGTCGGAGCTTTTAGTCCGAAATACAATCTTTAGATTGGTCAGGGTTTTTTCTATTTTTCTCTTATCTTCTCCTAATTGGGATATAGCCCTGTATTCAGGTTATAGATGTTACAAAGGCAATGAAAATGACGAGCTGAAGCTTCGGCTCCTTAGAAACGGCGTTGGGGGCACAGCTCTATCGAGTCTGTGGTTCTCCACCGTGGAAGTGGATCGCTGGTAAATAGAGTCTTGGCGCCAAAATTTCTCTCTTGTGCGTGGCGTTGCCCATCCTAAATTACACCTATTTCATGAGATGCCCTCGTTGAAACGTATATGTAGGTAAAGTGAGTCGAAGCTCAATGTAAGTCATCTGGTCCCTTGTCACCTATTCCAGACAGGACTCATCTTTCTGCCAAAATGATTATCTCCTACGGTACTCCTGTAGAATATGGATAAAAGTCCTGCTCTGGCTGCATCCCTTTTGGCATTAGTCCTACTGAATCTAACCATCTGGGTTCTGGTACAGTTTCCTCTGAGTAGAATCTTGAATTGGCACAATGTAAACTTCAACCTAATGGCCACTATTCTTGGATGACATGTGGCCGCATCCCATTCTGAATCTTCTAATGCCCCGAGGTCTAAATACTATTTCTCCCTGAGTTTGTTTAGTGTTTGTAATAGGTTGGTAATTATCTTTTTTATGAATGTGTGATTTTTTTTGGGGGGGATGGATCATGTACCGGCGGTGCAAGGGGCTTGTAAATAAACCCCTAATTCTTTGCACCCAACATGGAGCATGAATAATTTGTGGCCTATGCCTCGCTTACACTGTCATTCGGACGTTTCTTCACACTTTACATGAGCTTGAAACAGTGCATGGCCAAGTGAGCGTCCATCTATGTATACATATGGAAATGGGGCTTCTCCTTTTCTGTTGCACACAAGTGTCTAACTCTTTCCTCCACCACTTTCACTTTGTATTGTGTTTACATTTCACTTTGTCTATATGCACCTCAATTGTTTTTCGTTTACTACGTTTACACCTATGCACACGTGGATTAAATAGTTCTCTTCAAATGTATTTTTCCACAGAGAAGGGTATCTTTTTAGTTTGTCGGCATATTTACATTCTGCTTTCAATACAGGCCTCTCCTTTGCTTTTTTAGAGAGGCCATCATTACTCTAATCTATTGCAGAGTTGAGTGAGAATTACCACTACCCACCTCTAAAATCCTACAATTACCCATACCTTCCTATACCGCTACCCACCCCATAACCCTAAAATTACCCTTACCTTTCGCTCACACTACCCATCCATACACCTTAAAATTACTGTTACCTCCCTTTACCGCTACCTACCCCTAGACCCTAAAAATTACTCTTATCTCCCTTTACTACTGAACCATTCACCCTAAAATGATTTCCCTTTACACATTGTATGATATGTATGTATACGCACACACATACACACATGTCAACACACAGAAATATTACCTACTGGTGGTTGCCAGTAGGTTGTTATAGTTGGGATGTTTGCATAGGAAAAGCATTTTTTGCACTTGCCTATAACTTTGGCATTATTTGACGAATCTTCACGAAATGTTCCAGAAAAAAAGTGCTTCTGTGATTCTTTTTGCACACAAAACGTTTCTGGGTGATTCGTAAAGTGGGGGCAGAGAAAAATGGGGTTGAAAAATGGGTGCATTTGCAATGTTAATTCCAATAGACCTGTCAACATGCCTACAGCCTGAACCACCAAACGAAATTACACCAAATTTGGCGGAAAGGTATATTTTGTTACACCGATCATGCTTTTAGTTATTTGGTGTAAATCTGTTTGGTAGCTCATGAGAAATGTAATAAGAAAAAGTTTGTTGTATCTGTGCTCAGGGATATTTTGTGGCCACAACATGATTAATCGCTACGACATGAGCCAACAGGAGTGGTGTGATTGGCTGGCCGGAACCCGAAGAGAAAGTTGCCGTCACCATTTTATGGATTGTATAACAGGTCCCGGGGCTGACATTTTTTGTGAAAGCTGATATAAGGGGTTAGGGTGGAGGTACTCTGACCACATGTTTGAGAAATGTGGGTGTTAATGACACAAGTTATGTGTCCAAAGATTTTTTTTTACCATGTGTGATATTAGTGAAGACGCCGCGTCCATCACGCTGCCGTGTAATGCTGCAGGAATTTAGCAACTATTACGATAACTTCACAAATATTGGTAAAAATATTATATATATATATATATATATATATATATATATATATATATATATATATATATATATATATATATATATATATATATATATTACCTACTGGCGATAGCCAGTAGGTATATATAGTTAGAATGTTTTCTCTATGGGACTTTTGAAAATTCTATGTCTAATAACTTTGGCGTTTGTGGACGGAATCGGCTGAAATTTTCAGGAAAATGGCACATTTTGATTCTGAGCAGCCCCTGAAAATTTAGGGGGGTTTCGTCAAGGGGGGGCTGAGAAAAAAGGGGGGTCCCAAAACGCGTTTTTTCCATTCATTTTTCCATAGGGCGGTTGGACTCACTTTTAGCTCGAACGGCTGAATGGATTTGCACGAAACTTGGCAAAATTGTAGGGACTGTTAGCCCGATGTGCCTTTGCTAGGTCTCAATATATGTGCTCCAGTAGTTTTTGAGAAATTAACGTTCAAACCAAGATATATATCTGTAACAGCGCTCTGGGCAGCGATCCGGTCCGCTTACTTTTCGCTTATCGGAACTTTGCGCGCAGAAAGCTGATTGGCTCTCCGGTGTCTGTCAACATTCTAAACAGTCCGGAGCGGACGCCATCTTGTCTCTCGGTAGGATCGAGAGAGAAGAAGAGGTGGAAAACGAAAGGGGAATTTAATGAAAGGGGGCAAGGTATCCCCCTCTTGACCCCCTAGGAATGTTGTTGGGGTTATTAAAGGGTCCCGTGGGGAAAATAAAAAAAAAATGATTTTTCACGGTACAAGCGCGGCCGCGAACTGGTAGCGAAACGGGAATTCGCCATTTTGTGCTTCGTTAATTAAATTACTAGTTATAAGTGGGTGCGGGAGACGTATCCTAATCCCCTATGTTTCCTGAGGGTGGCTGAGGAGGCTGATATATGTTGATACATCTCTTCCAGTGGCTGTGCGTGAGCTTTTTTTTTTTTTTGCTGCGTGACAGTCCGGAGCGGCCGCCATCTTGTCTCTCGGTAGGATCGAGAGAGAAGAAAAGGTGAAAAACTAAGGGGGAATTTAATGAAAGGGGGCAAGGTATCCCCCTCTTGACCCCCTAGGAATGTTGTTGGGGTTATTAAAGGGTCCCGTGGGGAAAATAAAAAAAAAATGATTTTTCACGGTAGAAGCGCTTCACGGGCCGCGAACTGGGCCGCAAAGTGGTAGCGAAACGGGAATTCGCCATTTTGTGCTTCGTTAATTAAAGTACTAGGTATAAGGGGGTGCGGGAGACGTATCCTAATCCCCTATGTTTCCTGAGGGTGGCTGAGGAGGCTGATATATGTTGATACATCTCTTCCAGCGGCTGCGCCATCTTGCCTTTTTTCGAATGCCACAATTTTGTCGTGCACGGCAGCCATTTTAGATGCCAGGCTGGTCCCAGGCTATCACCTAACCCTGCGGATGTAGTTTATGGCCCCAGCTGTAGAGAATTCAGACATGCCAATCCTCCTGATTCAGGCGTGTGAGTACTGATTTCAGTGCTAGTCTCCCGCCTCCCGATTTCTGCAAGCAAAAACCCGGGGGCATATTACGAACAACTAGCGATAATTTTTGTCTCTAACTTGTTTAGAGACAAAAATTATCGCCGCACATCGGCGATTTTTATCGCAGATAAACCTTGCTATTATCGCAGAAAAGTCAGCGATATTCATGTATTATCGATCTAATGCTCTTAGCCATGTTATCCACCTCCCATTGGATAACATGGCTAAGAACTGCTCAGGGCAGGTGTTAGATTTTGGAGATATTCGCGCTTAGCGCGAATATCTCCAAAAGTTGGTAATAGAAGGTAGCGATGTTAGGGACTGTTTCCAGTCGCTAACATCTTGGCACGCCACTTTGCATGTCATTAGTGATAAGTATCACTGACATGCAAAGCGGGGCCCAAGATGGTCGCTATCTCCTTTTAGCTGTCACTAACTGGTGTTAGCGACAGCTTGGTAATAGGGAAATAATTTTATCTCCGCTTTCATGGCTTTTAAAGCCAAAAAAGCGGAGATAAACCCCCTTGATAATATGCCCCACGATTCCTTGGGGGTTTCAGCTGACAGGGCTTGGTATTGTGTTACATGGTAATTTTTCCATGAAACGTCAGAGGGTCGATGCAGGGGTTCTAGAAGAGGTGATAAACCATTTAAGCCTCATGAACAAGCGCATGGTCTTTTAAAGATTTGTGAAGTACTCGGGGCGGCGGTGTGTGTGTGCCCTCTTTCAGGAGCGGGCGGGGGGGCACTGCCAGCAACTTGCCAGGTCAGGTAGTGTTCAACACGTGCATCACCCTTTCTCTGCCTGCTATTGCGCTCCATGCTTCGGAAAGGTAAGAAAAAGAACGTGCATTTGAGTTTGAAATGTCCGATCCTGCAGCAGCACACTTCCAAAGCCCACACATGACAATAACCCGATTCAAGGCCCCATTCACCCGTTTTTTAAAAAATAGATAACACTCCAACAAAGTAAGGTTATAAAACTTTATTAACTACTAACTTTAACGAACGGAACAAAAACTAAAAACATTTAAACATTTCTCAACACAAAAAGCAACAATGGTTAGAAGCTGTCTTTTGTGCGAATAGTCCCAAGGCAGCACAACGTGCAGAGTTCTGGACGGCACCCAGGTGATGTCGCCTGGGTGCCGCACTGGTTTAGGGATCCTACAATGCTGCTCCGAAAATTGGCGTGGGGCGTCCCGGGTGGGGCGGGGGGAGGCCTCGTCAGTAGCGGTCTGTTGTGCGAATAGTCCCAAGGCAGCACAACGTGCAGAGTTCTGGACGGCACCCAGGTGATGTCGCCTGGGTGCCGCACTGGTTTAGGGATCCTACAATGCAGCACAGAAAAACAGCGTGGGGCGTCCCGGGTGGTGCGGGGGGAGGCCTCGTCAGTAGCGGTCTGTGTCCAGTGTCACATGGCTGACACAACATGTACGACAGGCACCCAGGTGATGTCCAGTAAACTGCCGCACTGGTTTTGGTATCCTACAATGCTGCTCCGAAAATTGGCGTGCGGCGGCCCGGGGGGGGCGTGGGGGAGCCGGCGTGAACGGGCCTCCCCAGGTGGCGGCCATCTAGCTGAGTTGCGCTCGCTCTTGCGGCCACAGCGTCTCGCTCACCATGTTGTTGAGTTGCTCCCACTCTTGCAGTGCAGCGATAGGCGGCTGCCACATGGCTCTTAAAATGGCGGACAGCTCCTCGGTTTTAGGCCTGGTCCACTGAAATGGTCCTGGGACACTTTGGAACTCGGACGCTTGCCTGCTAGGGCTTGGGCTCCATTCTCGAAAAGCGTCCCCTCAGCCGTGAAGATTGTATAAAAGTCTTGGGGGCCCCCGACTCCCGCAGGCTTCCGGTGGGGAGCGGCTGCCATGATTGCTCGCGGAATGACCACGACGGAGCCACGAGATGGTGGTGCTCTCATGCTGACGCCAGCTTCAGTCTGAATGATCCAGAAACAAGGTGGGGCTTTCATCGTTTGAGAAAAAAAAATGTTCTAAACCAATGAAAGTGTTATTTTTAGGTCATATGACCAAGCCTTCCATCTTTAGGAAACCAAAAGTAAAATGAACCAATGAAAAGTTTTATAAACAAGTCACATGACCTGTTATGCGGCATAGGGCTACAAAAAGCGTAGAAAATCCGTTGGCACGTGAGGCGGCGTCAGTAGCGGACCGATGTGCGAATAGGCCGAAGGCAGCACAACGGGCCGAGATCCGGATGGTACCGAGGTGGTGTCCAGCAAATTGCCGCACTGGTGTGGCCATCCTACAATGCTGCGCCGAAAGACGGCGTGTCCAGCTGAGTTGCGGTCACTGTTGCGGTACAGTGACTCGAACGCGCCGAGATCCGGATGGCACCGAGGTGGTGTCCAGCAAATTGCCGCACTGGTGTGGCCATCCTACAATGCTGCGCCGAAAGACGGCGTGTCCAGCTGAATTGCGGTCACTGTTGCGGTACAGTGACTCGAACGCGCCGAGATCCGGATGGCACCGAGGTGGTGTCCAGCAAATTGCCGCACTGGTGTGGCCATCCTACAATGCTGCGCCGAAAGACGGCGTGTCCAGCTGAATTGCGGTCACTGTTGCGGTACAGTGACTCGAACGCGCCGAGATCCGGATGGCACCGAGGTGGTGTCCAGCAAATTGCCGCACTGGTGTGGCCATCCTACAATGCTGCGCCGAAAGACGGCGTGTCCAGCTGAGTTGCGGTCACTGTTGCGGTACAGTGAGTCGAACGCGCCGAGATCTGGATGGCCCCGATGTTGTGTCCAGCAAGTTGCCGCACTGGTGTGGCCATCCTACAATGCTGCGCCGAAAGTCGGCGTGGGGTGCCCCGTTGGCTTATGAGGTGATGTCAGTAGTGGACCGATGTGTGAATAGGTCGGAACCAGCACAAGGCACCAAGATCCGAATGGCAAGTCCTGGATGTTGAGTGCCTCAGTTGAGAGTTCTGAGCAGTGCTTGTAAGACTGTCTGAAGCTTATTTGCACCTGCTGCAGCTTCACTAGGTCCGGCGGAACTTTTTTCCTTTTCCTTTCTGCTTCTTTTCCTACAATGCGTTTCATCTGAAGACACGACCAGGTCCCTGAATGTGTGCAGGGGGACGCTATTGATTGAATGAAAATGGCGGCTTGACACAAAGCTGACTCAAGCGTTACTGTTGGTGCTATACAGACAAAAATTGGTTTTCAGTTTGTACATTCTTCAGGTTTTTTTTTTCCATCCAAGTCTGATTGAGAGTTTGTAGAAAAATGGCTTCAGATTTTCCACATACTACTCTTCAACATTCTTCCTAAATGTAACAATGTGAAACTCACTAGGAGAACGGCTGTTTCTGTTTCCTTTCAAAATGCTGCCACCAATATTTTCTGAATGGAAGACACCATCTTGTAGCATAAAGGGCCGAAAGGGGTTCTGGTCTGGCCGATGGTTGGTGGAGACATTTTGACTATATCTTGGACCTGTCCGGCCTCGCCCAAAATGGCGCCGGTATAAATGGGACTCGTAACTCCTTGCCCGCAAATGTATATCTAGAAAATGTTATTGTAAGTGGCCCTGTCGTATTTTAATTACAAAATGTACGTCCACCGATTCCGCAACTGTTAGACACCTTTGTTCTTGTCACCTAATGGCCCGCTCGTTACGTTCTTCTACAGTGTAAATGTCTCCTCATCATATACGATTTCAGTTTGCTCCGTGGCCGGCCCACGTGGTTATAGGCCCGTATTTGTATACTGACATTTTCACAATGAAGGTTTTTAAAACAAAACACGGTAGTAGTATTTACATTTGTAAAGTTTTTACTTTTAGTGACTGTTTTCGAATCAGTAAAAGGCAAGTGAAATAAAGCAGTCCAATTACATGACGGATAAAAGGTATAATATGTAGGAACGCAGTAAAGATAAATGGTCAAGGGCAGTTGTGTTTTTCATGTCTGCAACATAAAGTTATCGATAAGAATCTGATAATCAGGCGTATCGGCGACTAAGACAGCAGGCCGAATCTCTTTTACTCAACGGCTCCGTCATGGAAGGAAGAAACGCCCTTTTTCTCGAAAAAGGAATATATTTTACTTGCAAGACAGTTGTAAATTTTCCGGGAAAGTACATTAGCCTGGAATATTATAACATATGTTTGAAAAAAAAATATTGTTCGAAAATAATAAAAAGCGTAATTTTTAGGTCATATGACCAAGCTTTTCATCATTAAATTAACAAAAGTAAAATGAACCAATGAAAAGTTTTATTAACAAGTCACATGACCTGTTATGCTTACGTTACGCGCTGCGCGCCGCGCCTCGGATCACTTCCGGGTGCGCTAACGCGGCGTGTCATAAAACGCATTACGCGACAACGTAGGTCAAGAATATAGTCTAAATGTCTCCACCAACCAGCGTTCAGAACACAACCCCTTTCAGCAGTCCAAAAAGTTCTGTTAAATGACAACAGAGGGGACAGGCAACAAGAACCATCAGTCAAAGAGGGGAGGGCAAGTTCTTCTCTTCCGGGTCATGTTGGGGCGCTACCGGAACTGATCGAATTGGTAGTCTATAGTGTTTCTGGATGTTTCAGACTAAAGCTGGCGTCAGCATGAGACCACTACCATCTCGTAGCTCCGTCGTGGCCATTCCACGAGCAATCATGGCAGCCGCTCCCCACCAGAAGCCTGCGGGAGTCGGAGGCCCCCAAGACTTTTGTAGAATCTTCACGGCTGAGGGGACGCTTTTCGAGAATGGGACCCAAGCCCTAGCAGACAAGCGTCCGAGTTCCAAGGTGTCCCAGGGCCATTTTAGTGGACCAGGCCCAAAACCGAAGAGCCGGCCGCCATTTTGAGAGTCCTGTGGCAGCCGCCTATCGCTGCACCGCAAGAGCGGGAGCAACTCAACTACATGATGATTGAGACGCTGTAGTCTCAAGAGCGGGCGGTAAACAGCTGAATGGCGGAAGAGGCACAGTGTAGCAAAAGCGGGCGGAATGGCAACTAAAACGATAAAGGGGCGCCCCACTACAGCTTGTCTTCAGGTCAAACGGATTGTGGGACAAGGTCCAGAATTGAAGAGTCATCAAAAGGCAAAAAGTTCCGCCGGACCCCGGGAGCCGGCCGCCTATGTCGGGGGCGATCTCAGGCTACACCAGTGCTATAAGACTTGGGGAGGGTGTCGGAGCCAAGCGTCTTCTCCGAGTCCATGGCCATCACACCGCCCCTCAGGGGCCTCCGTCAAGCTGTTTAGGAAGGTAACATATCACATTGTTTTCTAATGCACTCAGGTCCACAAACGACACTCACTTACTTTGAGAATAGTGAAGCTGCAGTAGGTGGAAATAAGCTTCAGACAGTGTTACAAGCACTGCTCAGAACTCTTAACTATGGCACCCAACATCCAGAACTTATGCTATTTGAGAATGGTAGTGACATCGAAGCATCTCAGGGACCAAAACCATTAACGTACTTTCACGTATGAAAATCTTACTTGGGGAGGGGGCAGGAGCGAAGCGCCCCCTCCCAGTCAGCGCCACCACACCGTATGTTGAAAATCTGAAGCCATCGTTCTACAAAGTCAACCAAACTTGGATTGAAAAATCTAGAAAAATGTACAAACTGAAAACCAGTTTTGGTCTGCATAGCATCAGTAGCAACGCTTGAGTCAGCTTTGTGTCAAGCCGCCATTTTGATTCAACAAAGCACAGGCATTGAAAAAGGCTGAAATTCAGAACTCTAAACTATGGCACCCAACATCCAGGAGCTTGCCATCCGGATCTTGGAGCCTTGTGCTGTTTTCGATCTATTCACACATCGGTCCACTACTGACATCATCTTATAAACCAACGTTATGTAAATAGTTTTTTAATAAAATGTTTTACCCTGTTTCTTTGCTGGTGTGTTGTCTATATTTTTAATATTTGCATAGGGTTTGTCGTTATTTTGTGCGGGATGGGTGATGGAGCCGAGCTGTCTTGTAGCCCTCATGGTGTGGAGCTCAGTTCATCTCACTATTTTCGTATTTCTCATGAAGGGTTGTTCCTAATATTTCTATTTTAGCGAGGTCAAAAAGAGATCCAATTAGTGGCCTACTGATTTTGCTCGATTACTTTTATTTTTTTACACGATTTTTCACTATCTGCAAAGACTAAACAGAGTATTGCGACTTTGTGCTTGTTTGTAAATAGAGAATGATCCAAAGAGAACCAATTCTAAAACAGTAAATGCTTGGACAACAATCAATCAAATGGAGAGACAAGGAGGCACGACGGATTACAACGGGGGTAAAGGCCTGCGTTAACTACCCTTCAGTATCTGCAAAGAGAGAGTACTACTAAGACAAAAGAGGGGAGGGGGGGGGGGGGGTGCAGCGTTCAAAGCACATCAGCGTGCATAAATACGAAAATGTTTTTATCTATCACGTACTTGACATTTTAAAGCTTTTCATATTTGCTATTAAAAAACCAATGAAATTCACAGAAAAAACCATAGGTTATGGTGGATATATAGTTAGGAATTTGCATTTACAAAACCTTGAAAATTCAATGAAAAAACCATTGGTTTTAGGCCATATATAGTTAGGAATTAGCATTTACAAAACCTTATTTTACTCGCATAAAACCATTGAAATTCCATATATAGTTAGAAGCGCTAACTATATATCGCGCACCCGCAATCCACTGCTGATGATGTCACATATTACATCATTCATGACATGGTCAGTGACATCACTGATGACATCACTGATGACATCTCAAATGACATCACTGATGACAACTCAAATGACATCACTGATGACATCTCAAATGACATCACTGATGACATCACTGATGACAACTCAAATGACATCACTGATGACATCTCATTTGTCATCACTGATCACATCACTCATGTGATAATACAATGAACCTCTTCAGACTCTAATATAACCTTACATACACTCAGTATAAACAGACACTCACAGACTGTCACTCATCCATGGAGTTACTCACACACCTAGTCAGTCATGCAAAGAATCAATCACACCTCCATTTCCTCAACTATAAAGTTATACACATCTTACTTATTCAAACATATAATAACACATATTTATTCTCTTATATAATCCCTGATACAAGCTCACAGTGATCGATACAGCCACTCACACATTCACTGGCTCTTATGTTCAGTTATTTATATATCTCAACTCTCACATGTATTGTGTTTTACATACGTACTTACTTGCACATGTAGCAATGAGAAATCCATTCACTCACCAACACACCCATGCATAGTCAACCGCCCATATAGCTGTTTCCACATGCACTCTTGAACTCATACTCCTAGTGAATCAACTG
This sequence comes from Lissotriton vulgaris, assembly GCF_964263255.1. Taxonomy (NCBI): domain Eukaryota; kingdom Metazoa; phylum Chordata; class Amphibia; order Caudata; family Salamandridae; genus Lissotriton; species Lissotriton vulgaris. The sequence continues at coordinate 2,088,542,855 of NC_141689.1, read as the reverse complement.
CTTACACATCTATGCACAGAGTCACGCACCTCCCAGCCACCCACACACACACTCAGCCTCCCATTCAAATACTTGGGCAACCAATCAATAACCCATATGGCCACTCTTATAGCTACTGATCAACACATGCAGTAGCTTACACAACAACAAACATACTGATGCACAAATTAAGACAGTTTAGTCACTAACCCATGCACTCAGTGAGACACATTTAATCACTCACTCATACAGTCAGTCATGCACCTACTAAATTCTTCATCCAGACACTTATACATCCACTCATTCTTCAATATGTGAAACATATTTAAACTTTACAGACACATACAATCACTGGATGTTGTGATCAGTGATGTCATCAGTGATGTCATTTGAGATGTCATCAGTGATGTCATCAGTGATGTCACTGACCATGTCATGAATGATGTAATATGTGACATCATCAGCAGTGGATTGCGGGTGCGCGATATATAGTTAGCGCTTCTAACTATATATGGAATTTCAATGGTTTTATGCGAGTAAAATAAGGTTTTGTAAATGCTAATTCCTAACTATATATGGCCTAAAACCAATGGTTTTTTCATTGAATTTTCAAGGTTTTGTAAATGCAAATTCCTAACTATATATCCACTATAACCTATGGTTTTTTCTGTGAATATATATATATATATATATATATACATATATATATATATATATATATGTATTTTTCACCAAAGATGCGGCACTCAGGGTTTGAGTTAAATGTACATGTACATGTAAACAATTCAGGTTTATTTCTCCAGCTTGGACCAAGGCGTTTCAGCCTTAACAGGCTTTGTTCACGGTAAGTGAGCTTTTTTCTATGTCTACTATTTATCCCAATTGGCGATTAAGATGCATTATGGGACTAGTAGTTGTTACATTATACATTTCATTTACATCATGTATAACATGCAATGTATAAACGCAATCATTTAAATTGAGTTTCATTCTCATATTATTATCATTTACAGAGTGCATATTTTCATGGTATAGTACTCATTGATATAGTATGAGTATACTTTTGATGTATATTTCTATATGTGTATTTGGGTATAGTACCCCATCATACCATATTTGTATCAATTTATGAAGGTTATCCAATTATTACAGTCATTAGTCCAGATGTATATGAAGCTCCTCATCAAAGTTCATTCCACGTGGCGTTTTTGTTTTAAGTCTGATTATGAATTTAGATTCAATTTGTTGCAATTTGCGCAGTCTGTTGCCTCCTTGTTCATCCAATTTGACCATATGTCTTCCATAATATGACATTGCTCTCCAATCACTTTTTTGGCACATTGACATATGCTTGGCTGTGGCGTATGACATGTCCTTGTTTTTCACAGCTCTAATGTGTTCCAGTATTCGTTTTTTTAAAGCACAGGTAGTAGTGCTTCCAATGTAACATGAGCCACATTTACGTTGTATGATGTATACCACATGTGTGGAGGAGCAAGTGATTCTTCCTTCAATCGCTGTGTTTTTCCCCATCAGGTTCTTCAAAGGTGTTTTTATTTTGGCCAATCTTGCATGCCTTGCAGACATTACATTTTCTAAATCCATTTTGTTGGTCAGTGAGCCAATTGCTTTTGTTTTCCAATGTTTTTGACTTGAAGTGACTTTTGACAAGATGGTCTTTTAGTGACAATGGCTTTTTATAACTTATCATTGGCCCTTCGCCTACTATTTTTCCTATGTCGGGGTCCCCCGATATTAGATGCCAATATTTTTGATCTTGCTTTTTATAATGCCACTTCCTTTACTAAATGTTGCCACAAATCGTGGTGGTCCATGTGATTCATCTTTTTTTTTGTGTATTTAGTATCAAATTGCAACAAATTGAATCTAAATTCATAATCAGACTTAAAACAAAAACGCCACGTGGGATGAACTTTGATGAGGAGCTTCATATACATCTGGACTAATGACTGTAATAATTGGATAACCTTCATAAATTGATACAAATATGGTATGATGGGGTACTATACCCAAATACACATATAGAAATATACATCAAAAGTATACTCATACTATCTCAATGAGTACTATACCATGAAAATATGCACTCTGTAAATGATAATAATATGAGAATGAAACTGCTTTTGTGCGCGTAAAAATGCAGCGCGAGTAGATCAATAGAAAATGAAATATTCAATTTAAATGATTGCATTTATACATTGCATGTTATACATGATGTAAATGAAATGTACAATGTAACAACTACTTGTCCCATAATGCATCTTAATCGCCAATTGGGATAAATAGTAGACATAGAAAAAAGCTCACTTACCGTGAACAAAGCCTGTTAAGGCTGAAACACATTGGTTTGAGCTGGAGAAATAAACCTGAATTCTTTAACTCAAACCCTGAATGCCGCATCTTTGGTGAAAAATGGTGAATTGGGCCAGGATCCGGCCCCTTTGCAGAGCACCCACTGTTGAGCGCACGGAGTCGAAGGATCACTTTGGTGGCATATATATATGTATATATATATATTCACACACCTGGCGATGAGGCATCAACGTGGAATACATTTCACAAGTGGTTTTCATAAGAAATAAATACCAAAAAACAGATGTTAAAAGATGATATTAGTAAGCTCATATTCTCAAACATTTTCTACACGATCTCTATATACGTATTTTACACTTTCTAAAAAACATGCGATCTTCGCGAGTACCAACGTCATTGCGACATCTGGCAGTGGTGCGATAATGCAAAATACATTTCAGAAGTTGTTTTTTTAAGAAAAAAATATAAATAGAGAAGTTGAAAGATGATGCTAGTAAACCCCTATTCTCAAACATTGTTTTCTCTATCCAGATATACTTGTTTTCGTTTTTTTTTTAAACAATGTGGTCTTTGTGAGTACCGACATCATCGCAACTTCCTGCAATGCTGTTAACCAAAAAAAAATAACTAAAAAATGGTGTTCTTTAACCAAGATTTTTAAACAGAATGTTAGTAAACTGGTTTGTTAAATGTGGTTTACACCCTATGTATATATATGTTTTACTCTTTATAAAAAAATCACTTTTTTTATGATGTTACTGCTGGAATTGCAAACTCACAATGAGTAGAAAAACTTTTTTAAATCCAGTTTTAACACCTTAGCTGCGTGTAAACATTTCTCCCCAGTGCTGCGCTGTCCATTAGAACTAGTGCTGAATGGACGTTCAATGGTCGTGCGCAGCACTGGGGAGGTAGCGCTGCTGACGACCATTGGCCGTCAGCAGCACTTAAGGGGTTAAATGAACCAACAAAATTAACGAGTTCCGTGCGTCGGACGGCCCCCGGCCGTCTGACTTCACGGTGGGCATGTGCGTCTGATGGCTGGGGGCCATCCGATTTGTGCACGCGTAGAATCCATCCGCACAGCGGGGAAATTTGTGCAGCAGCGAACGGGTTAAAAGGAGCTTTAGAGTGAAATGCAAAAATAAGTGGTTTGGTAAACACCTGTGATATATAATATGCAATTACACAATAACATTACAAATACCTTAGAAATAGTATGGAAAAAATGTAAGAAACTGGGACGATATAGTTTCAAAACACAATTTAACAACCTTAAAAACATCGTTGGAAAAATCAAAGGTTATAGGGATGTTATAGTTGGAAATCAGAAGTTTAAATAACCTAGAAATTCAGTGAAAAAACAAAAGGTTAAAAGGACTTTATAGTTAGGAATTAGCAGTAAAAAACATTAGAAATTCACTGAAAAATCTAAAGGTTACAGTGATGTTATAGTTAGGAAAAAGAATTTTAAAAAACCTTAGCAATCTACTGAAAAAAAACAAAAATTACAGGGACGTTGTAGTTAGGCTCAGGTTTTACTCGTACAAAGCCACAGAAATTCAGCAGTTATAGTTACCTGAGCTAACTATAACTTACGCACCCACAATGCTCTACTTATGACCTCACATATTACATCACTTATGACATGGTAGTGACATCACTGATGACATTGTTGCTGACATCTCAGATGACATCACTAATGAGTTCATGCACTGAACCAATCACACACCCAGTCACACCAATATACAACCTCACATACACCCTCTCCCACACAACCACTCACAAACCCATTCACAGACCCATACAAGTACTCACACACCTGCTCACTGATTCATACTCACTAAGACATCAAGTTGCTCATACAGCCACTCACACAAAAACTAACACCCATAATGCCACTCATGCACCGTTCACTCACCAATACAGCAACTTTCACATGCAGTTAAACATACATACAGACACCAACACACCCACTCATACATCGATACAGTCACTTACACATCTACTCACTCACAGAGACGGGTGGTTTCCATGAAAGAGAACTAAGGCACCCGCTGAGTGCAGCCGGTTGTTGCGGCCAACTGGAGAGGGTTTTCTCCTTTTCTGAGCAGCAAATAAGCCATTAATCCCTGAGGCAAAATGGTGCCCGCAGTGGACGACATGCCTCGGGCTGACTTTGGGATCTTGTGACAGGGAACTCCTCCACACTAGCAGCGGGGCACATCCTACCAGCTTCAGTGGGCATTTAATGGGAGCACTCAGTAACTCACAACCCTAGCAAGTTCAAGGCATTCCAACAGCAATCCCCGTATCTGCCCACATTAACCACATCGGCGGTGAGCCCGTCCTTGAAGCCCTGCTGGGCGTGGGCCCGCGGTTACCTGGGGAAAAGTAGAGGCAAAGCCCCAGGTTCTGAGAGTGGACGTGTGCGGAGGGCAAAGTCCCAGATCTGCAGGATCACCATGCAGCCCCCACCGAGAAAGGTGAGCCCGACCGCCCCACGTCTGCAGCAGCCCCTGCAATTCTGGGCCAGCAGAGAGGGCCCGTGCGGAGCGGCCCTCGGGGCACACCCCCCCCCCCCCAAAACAAAGCAGTTGGGCCGTGAAAACACCAGATGCAGGCAGCAGCCCTGCATCCACATTCGAATGAAAGAAACTATGCCATGGACTCTCCTGTACTTCTTTACTTTTTATCTTGTCCTGGCTGCCATTTTGCTGCTGCTCACGCCGCTTTTCTCTGGACCCCGACCCGCCATCTTGTCCATTCCCTTGTCCTTTAACCCTTTCCCCTCGTTTCCCCCATGACGATCCTCAATTTTGTCTTCCCTTTTCTGATTTGCCGTTTCTCTATATCCTTGTATCCTCTCACCCTCCCTTGGTGCTGTGAGGGCATCCCCCCTATGACCCCACTTAATGTAACTCTGCTTTTCTGTTTTTTTTTTTGGGGTCTTGACCTGAGAAAATCTACTATGTGTTTATATGTATATAGAGATAACTCTAATCACGAGTATATGCAGTAGATCTGTGTACTCTCTCCCATTCCCATGTGACTCCTAGAGTATATCTTTTCATATCCCTTCCTTATGTATATAAAGATAATTCTAATCACTACTATATGCAGTAGACCTTTGTACTCTCTACCATTGCTATGTGACTCTTAGAGTATATCCATTCGTATCCCTTTCTTATGTATATAGAGATAACTCTAATCACTAGTACATGCAGTAGACCTTTGTACTCTACCATTCCTATGTGACTCTTAGAGTATATCAATTAGTATCTCTTCCTTGAGTGACTTTCCTATTTGTACATTTGCAATTTTTCTTTCTGTTTGTATCACTTCCTTGTGTGACTTTACATCTTGTACATTTGACCTTTTTTCTGTTTGTATCTTTTATGTAAAGCATGTAATCCTAAATCCTTATGTTTTACAACTAGTTCCTATGTAAAGCGCTCTGACACCTTCGGGTAAAGTTTGCGATATATAAAATTGCATTAAATAAAATAAATAAATAAATAATAAAATCATACTGCCACCCACTCGCCCATACAGTTACTCACACATCCACACAACTACTTCTAGAGAAACTAACACATGTACAGTCACTGATATAAGGACACACTCACCCATATGGTCACTTTCACATTTACTCTCTCACCCACACAGTCAATCACAATCACAGTCAATCACACACCCACTTACTCACTCAAACAACAGTTATTCACCCACTCACACACCCATACAGCCACTCACACATCCCATCGCTCATCTATACAGCCTCTGACATACTCACTCACTCACTCACACACAGTCACTCGCCCACCCATATAGCCACTCACACACCCACTTGCACTTGGATACACACAGTCACACAGCCAATCATATATGTGTTACAAATAGTATCACTTTTTAGTAGTATACAAACTATACTCATTTTACTTTAGTAGTACCTAAGTATGTATCTTTAATACTCGGAATCTTTTAGAACACACTCATACTCGCTGTATGATGCCATCAGTGATATCATATGAGATGTTATCAGTGATGTCACTGTCCATGTCATGGGTGATGTATTATTTGAGGTCATAAGCAGTGCATTGCGGGGTTGTAAGTTATAGTTAGCTCTGGTAAATATGACTGCTGAATTTCTTTGTTTTTTATGAGTAAAATCTGAGCCTAACTTAAACCTCCCTATAACCTTTATTTTTTCAGTGATACAAATATATATATTTTATATGTGTCTGTGTATATATATATATATATATATATATATATATATATTTTTTTTTCAACTTACCTATGCTTACCATGTCCAGTAAAAACACATGTGTCAAAGACATCTGCATTGGAAAGGCATGTGTAGAAAAGACTGTGTGATAAAGGATGTTTCCCTTTTAGTCCAGTTAGCATGACTTCTTTGAGAATCTCTACAATATCTCTCTTGTATGTCTGTACGACCTACATGTAAAATGCACAGATTCTGTTCCATGAATTGCAATGCTATACAAAACAGAAAATAAAATTAAATATATTACACTCGCCATGCCACCACCCTTTACAGAAAATAATGAATTAGTTATTTACTTTATGCAACGCAAAAATAGGTTTATAAAAACATCTTTATGTGGTTACTTTTCCTTGAACAATGTCACAAATACACAAGAAAACAATCAAACTTTAAAAAGAGATACCTTCCATGAGACAGCCATTAATCAAACAACCATACGTATAGCAGAATATTTATAACTAATCTTATGATAGGCATTCATTTTTGTTTTGCTATAAGATATCTATTTTTGACAACCTGAGCTCTCCACATTTTGGATGAAGAGAAGTCTTAAGTAAATCTATATTTAGATTAAATGTGTTTACATAAAATCCAGCTACTACTAATACTGTAGAATGCTCATTGTCCTGTTACATAAACAGGAGTGTAACCATGGGTAGCACCATTTCAGTAGTTCACCTATTTTCAGTTCTCCATAATTGTAGTCGACCATAATAACTTCTGATGTTAACTTTATACTTTTATTTTCGATGACATAAGGTATAAAGTACCCCTTGCCATACGTTATAAGGATCTTGCAAGTCATCGAGGAGTTCCATAACCGTATAGAGAATGAAGGCTGAAGGCCAAGTTCCTTTATAAGGCTATGGAACTCCATGGTGAATTGCAATAGCCTTATCATGTACGACAGGAGGTACTTTATCTCATATAATACATGGTCACACCATCACCTTTCCAACAAACCACTTAAACCTTGATGCATATCTCTTTCACCTGAAAGAGGGGGCATGCTTGCAAACATGAACAATAAAAATAAAACCTCTAGTGAAAATTAAACACATCAAAACCTGTTTTTTATTTGTTGCAAACAGATATTAGAAACAGTTCAATGGAAGTCATTCTTTTTTTTAAGCTGCAAAATCTCAGAATGTGTAGAAACACGCTAAAAGATTTGAACTTTTCTCTATCTAATGAGTGCAAAAAACAAACATGTTGTCTCTGCTTGTTACAACCTAGACCATAGAGCAGAAGAAAGAAAAGTAGCAGTGCTTTACAGCTGTCTTAATTATGCTATGTGACTTAACCTGACCTGCCCCAGAAAAGAGTTGTAAAACCTCATCAAGGCGGTTAATGATGACAATGTTCCCACAAACAATTCAGTAACCGGCAATTGCAACTTAATCCCTACTGCAATTTTGTGTGTAGATATGTCTTCCCTACAAGGTAATTTGTGGTTATGAACGTCTGTTTTCCCAGCAGCGTTGTTGTGTGTCTGGTGCATCTGTGAGCCCTCCAGAAGTTGCTAGAGTGGGTGCTGTGAGGGACAGGACTAGAACCTGTGGGATTGATAATGCAAGCGGAAGCCTGTTCGAGTAAGTGCCCATCAGTAAATTACAACTTGTGCTTGAAATGAAAATGTTCTGGAGTTGAGTGTGTGATAAATGGCCGAAAGGGCTAAGGCTGTGAATTGGCTCTTTAGTCCTAATAATCCTATTTGGCCTACCAGGAGCATGTGTCCTTCTGGGGGTCCCAAGCAGAGGGGATGGCACCTTTGGACGTGGAACTGAACGCTTATGGATCCAGGGAAGAAGGAAACAAACTAGGCTAACTGGGGCTCCTTGGGACAAGATCCCACATGAATGCTCTGGCCCCTAACCATCTGTGATGCTTGCAAGAACCAACAGAAGATGGTGTGTGGCTGAAAAAGCTGAGAATCGTCAGCCCCCCTGGTGGAACAGTAAGTTATTCACACACAGGGGGCCATCACTGTTGGGACACCAACATGCATAGATGGGAAAGGGTTAGGTGGGGTTCAATCTGTCATCGTGGAATAGGGCCATTTCAGACCTGAAATTTACCTAGGACTTATATTTAATTTCCCCCAGGAAGCACGTCAGTGTGACTACTGGTGATTCCCTAAAGTCGGGGGAGAGAGGAAGTCACCACACAAGCCCACTGAGTAGCTTGTGTCAGCCAGATGCTTGTCTGCCGCTAGCGCTAGGCAATGTGAGAGCAGAGCCTGGGATTCACAAGTGGGTGTTATTGGTCGAGTCCTCGGGTAAATTGAGTGGATCTCTGTCCTCATATGTCATAGAACCATCCAGACTTGGCTGAATGTGGATTGAGTTCTGCCACCTGTGTGAATGGCTACTGTATTACAGGAACCACCACCCTGATGATGGTGGCACCTTTTACGTACATATTGATTTTCCCTGCAACCTATGATGTAGTGTCCTGCTGGACACGTTCTAGGGTTCTGCCTGGTGTTATCCCACACTGCACACGCACCCTTCACAGGCATCACCGGTCAGGTGACCATGCTAATAAAAGGGGCTGGGTGCACGTGCCAAGGGCCAGTTCCCAGTACCCTCCTACTGTGTCAGTTTGTATCATTTGCAATCATGGTGACCTAGGGTCCAATCACTTTACAAATGATACAGAGAATGTAATGTAATGTAATGCAACGCATACTTGTAGAGCGCAGACTGCCACCCAGAGGGTATCCTGGCGCTATGACCGTGTATATACCTGCGCGAGGCGCCATTACACTGCCCTAGGGAAAAGATGGCATTTAAGTCTTTTTTAAAGGAGGACAGATCCTTCAAGCTCCTCAAAGAGAGTGGCAGAGAGTTCCAAAGCTTGGCAGCGGTGAAGCCGAAAGAGTGGCCACCCATCCTCACCCTTTGAATTCTGGGAACCGTTACCAGAAAGGTTTAAGAGGACCTCAAAGTTCCAGCTGCTGAATACCAAGAGAAGAGGTCCTGCAATAGCACCGGCCCCAATCCATGGAGGGCCCTAAAAACTATGCAGGAGGCTTTAAAACAGATCTTCTGATGAACCGGCAGCCAATGGAGGACCTTTAGTGCCAAAGAGTAGGAGGCTGAGCGTGCTCAACAAAGTGCCAGCTTAGCTGCCCTATTCTGGACGCGTTGCAGCTTTTTAATCAGGATGTTAGGAGCACCCAAAAGCAGCGCATTACAGTAGTTGAGCCTACTGAGGATGATACTGCGCACTACTTCAGGTCTAGCAGAAAGAGGGAGCAAAGGAAGAACTTTCCGCAAAGATCGAAGCAGCATCATACATGTTGCGGTAGTGTTATTAACAAAAGCGTCCAGCTGTAGGTTTGGACCAAACATAATGCCCAGATTACGGGCAGAATCTGCTGCGGCAACCATGCCCGGAGTGGACGTAGGCCAGAACTCCTCAGGCAAAGGACGAGGCGTACGGTCCAGTGAGCAATGAAGCACCTCTGTTTTTTACCCAATAAACTGGAGAGAGTTTTGGTGCAGCCAGTCCGCCGTGGCTGTCATGCAGTGATGAAAAGTCTCCTTGGAGACCACATCACTACCTTCAAAGGAAAAAATAAGCTGTGTGTCATCGGCATAATTGATGACCATTATGCCGAAGGACTTGATCAACCGGATCAGCGGGCGGAGGTACAGATTGAATCAAATAGGGCTGATCGCCGAGCCCTGAGGAACCCCTTGTCCCACCCTTCTAGTGCCAGATCGGAAGGGCGGCAGAGCCACCGCCTCTTGCCTATTTTAAAGGTAAGAGGCCAGCCAATCTATGGCCAGGCCGGCTACCCCGATCTTCTGAAGTCTGCTAATTAACATGGCATGGTTGACCGCGTCGAACGCGGCCGACATGTCGAGCAGCACTAAAAACGCAGCTCGTCCCATGTCGACCCGTGAGCGCAGATCGTCAAGAACAACCACCAGCGCAGACTCCGTGCCATGAGCCGGCCTGAAGCCAAACTGAGCCACATCCAAACAGGCATTAGTTTCAAGAAAGCTAGAAAGAGATTTAGTGACAAGTTTCTCCAGTATCTTTACAGGGAAAGGCAGCAGCGAAATTGGCCTATAATTTGCTGGGCACATAGGGTCCAAAGTAGCTTTCTTTAGCAAAGGGGAGACCACTGCAAGCTTCCAGCTATCCGGGACCGTGGCCGTACTAAGGAACTGGCAGCAGATGGAATAGAGAGGGATAAACAATTCCTCCTGAAAAAGTTTCCAGAACTTATGGGGTAGCGGATCCAGGGAAGACACTGAGGACACACTATTGGCCAGCAGACAGAAATGAGGGGAGAGGGAAACAGGTCAGTTGCGGCTGCACCAGTTCATCCCTAGTTGCACCTAGAGTGCATGGCGGAGATGGATCAAAAGATGAATCAGGAGGAGGTTGGGGGCCAGGCATACACGGGGCCAAAAGGCCACTCAGGATGTTTGTGATCTTATCTTCAAAGGCAGAGGCCAAGGAATCACACAAAGCCTGAGAGGCCGGAATATTGTTCGTGGCGAAGGCAGGATTAGAAAAATTATTAACGATCTTAAACAGAGTCTGGGATTTATTCACTGCCTGGGCCAGCATGTCCTCTAGGTATTTGGCTCTAGCACACTTGATCTGTGCTTTATAGTCCAAGAGAGATTTTTTATAAAGCACTCTATCAGGTTCGAGGTAGTGCTTTCTCCAGGATCTCTCGGCCTGCTTACAACGCAGTTTCTGTTGAAGGAGGTCACTGGAGAACCGAGGAGTGGCCTGCTTAGACCTGTCCCTCGTCTTCCGCAGAGGAACCACCTTATCAAGTGTTTCCAAAATCTGCTGACAAAGGCCAGTATAGCTCTCCTCGACTCCCTTTCCCAATGAAAAACCCCCGGGAATTAGGGAAGGTAGGATGAAACTCTTCAAAAGTTGAGACCATTGCCTACTGAGCTTGGTGTTTCCAAGGCCACAGCCTCTAAAGGAACCATCTGGCAGGAGAATAGAAAAGTGGATAAGAGCATGGTCGGTCCAACATTGGACACAACCCTTTTTTATAAATGGCTAGGTTGAAGAAAGATGAGCATGTCACCCACTCCACTATTCAACAGTCTTTATGACTATATTAGTGTAGAGTGCATGGTTCCCGAACCCTAGAACCAGGCACTTCTAAATCTACATGGTGGGAAGACGGGGATAACCATGAGGAAACCTCCCTCTGCAAGCACACCTCCTTTACATGGCAGCGATCCGAGCCTTTGGACTCGGACATGCCAATCTCCCCCTACACAAATTAGCACTAAATATTAGATCACTAGTTGTGCGACACACAAGATTGGAACATGCTTAACAAGGTGGATATTGGAATACATACACAACTAGCTGCGGCCGGGCCTGGTGGGTGCATTTCGTCAGACGATGATGAGTGAAAATTAAATAAAGAATTCATTTTTCATCGTCCTATGAAATCCCCCACACTTACCTGCACAGGCTGCGGTTGTACACAGTCTATAAATCTCCAATATCCCAGTTTAATTCAGTGTTTTGAATGAGTGTCAAGTTTTTATGCAGCTTTAATTACTATTGTTTCTCCTCTGATGCAAGATCCCATGTCTCTAGCCTTTCCCAGAAGGCTTCCCATGCCCACGTGCCTGCCGGCATGCGTGCCTGCACAGCGCTGCGAAGCCTTGCACTCATGCATCCTCTCATACAAGACAAATGAATGGTCATATGCGCTGGACACCAGAATTGATGCCCATTGTGACCAGTGCTACCCACATTGGCATGAAAGGCTCACTAAACACCCCTAATACTCATTGCAAATGGTTATCTAATGACAAATGCGAGTGACGTGTCTAAAAAACGATATTTGTTAGGTCAGGAAAAGATTCTTGAATAGCACTCTTTATGAAAGTTGCATACTTGGTACTGTTCACCTAAGCTGTAGAAATATTGTGTAACCTGAAAAACACACCCAACATTCCGCTGTTATGTACTGCGTGGATGTCTTCACTGTGTAAGGCTAAAATCAAAGGGTCAATCCAAATGTTGTAGCAGAAGACGTAGGCTTTATTACACAAGGTCTGTATCTAGGTGATACTGAGACTAGCGAGCATTAAACCTGAAATGCGATATATTTCACTCACGTTATTTACTATATGTGTATGCTCACTCTCGCTTACCCCAGAGAACATCCAGAGGTGTGGGTCTGAAATCCAATGGTCTGTAGTTGAGGCTACCACAAAGCACTGAAACACATATACCGAACTGGGATACGGGAGTATCACTCACCATTGTATTGTATTAGACATACGTTCTGTAGATGTATAGGACAGTTGAGTTATAGCAGAACTAAGGAACTATAAATATGCACACAGTTTCCCACCCGGTGATGTAAATTGTCTGCATAAGGAAGTAATCCCGTGGGAGATATGAATGAGCCCAAAACCGTTTATTGCGAAGATACTGTTCTCCTCTTTTACAGGAATAATCATAACTTGGAGAAAACACTAGAAAGAGGAATGCATCACCCCAGATTCAATTCTTTAATTTCTAGATTATCGACTGGGTGTCAAAGCTACTTGTGAAGTAAATGTTCATCTGGTCTCAGTTTTTATTTCACAATGTAGATAGAAGCCGCTTGTACTCCAGACTATCTAGTACCAAATATCAAAGAATATCCTTAAAATAAGTATATATTGGCAAGCTCAAGATGTACTATTCTTAATTCCACGTCTACGTACCTTGAAGATCTATACATGGTCAAGGTCAATGTATGTGGAGTAAGTACAGTAAACCTAATTTCCCAATATATACTTATCCTCGCAACATTCTTTTAGTTATGTTATGGGTATTTGTAAAGCACACTATCACCCGAGGGTATCCTGCCACTGACATCCTGGGCATAATATTTATTGATGCAGATATTTAAAACCCAATATTCTGTTTTCACAGTGGTAAGCTTGGCGGAATGGGTGGACGCCTGGGGATTCAGGGAGACCTTTAAGTCCCATTATCATGTGCTGTCTTCCCCTCCAGTCAGGTGTCCAGTAAAAAAGAGTGCATTTTAATAGTGTGTCTAGAGTATTTGCAATATTTCTTGAAATACTTCAAGACAAAGCCACTTTATGAACGGGAGTCCCGGTGTTATGGTATTTGCTCTACAGATTGATTTTTTGCTAATTTTATCTATATATACCTATATTTATTTTGTGTTTTGTGAAAAAAATAAAGCTGCAACTGGAATATCCACTTTTATTACCCACTCTTATTTGATTGGGAAGATAACACTCCCACTTCAAGGCCTTATTGTTTTTTGTATTCCAAAAAACGGTATGCTGGTTATAGTTCCTTCAGAAAACCTTCTCCCTTGTTTAACTCCGCTTCCTGTCAATCTGCACAGCATTGGATTGGCAGCCATGTGCAACAGCATTGAGAATACCTCAACAAAAAACGTATTTTCTATTTTTTCCACATTTAAGAATAAATACAGACAAAGAGGCAGATGGCTTTCTGTCTATAATAATCTGTAAAAATCATTAAAAACGGAAAACCTGGAGCCCTGATTAGGAATATGTTGTGTACACTGTGATTATGTATTGCCTTTCAATAAATAAAGTGCCCTTAAAGTAGACAAGATCTTTTGACGGCAACATACGTTCTCAGTACTAGAAGAGCAGTGGGTACTAGTACTCAGAAAGCGCTTTGGATCTTGCAAGAGGTATGGAAGCACTATATAAATGCCAGTGTACTACAATACAATGCACGTGAATGGGCAAAGTTATAAGGGGGATATTTGTACTGGAAGGATAAGGGCACTGCAGGTCACAGTTTAGGTGCATTAACAGAATTGTATGTGGCCCACAACATCAACCAGTCATCCCAGGTACCATGCAAAGCTATACCAGCACGGAGACACCCACCGTTCTCACTCATGATGCTCTTCTATCCTGATGTGCATCATGCAGACAGCACAGAGGTCTCTCAATGCACAATTACCTAACCTGCAGTACTCAATCCTGTACCAGTTCAAACCATCCACTGTGCTCACACCATCCACCTCTGTGCTAATCTGCGCTGAGCCGCACTATCCGAGTACAGAGCCATTACCTCCTCGTAAGTCTGTCGCCACCAGAGTCACGTACAGGGGCGTAACACAGGCCCTCGCAGCCTATGCGGTGCGGGGGGGGGGCCCTAGCTCCAAAGGGCCCCCTCGCCACTGAACTCTGGCCGGAAGAGCTCCTGATTGAGCCCGGAGGGGGCCCCCCCTAAGTACCATGAAGGGAGGCCCCCTCACTTTTCGTTACGCCAGTGGTCATGTAGTGAGCTTTAGCTCCACTCCAGAACCCCCCAAAGCAAATGAACATCCCATGCCTACCATCCATCACAATAGACCCAGTATAAACGGAGGGTCGACCCACCCCACTTCCTGCAGAACTACCAAGCCCAAAGAACCACATGAAGCTGATAGCCAAACAGGGAGGGCGGGATGGGAACTCATGTGGCGAGGAAGACAATACTCAGAGTAATGAAGATTACAGGTAAGTAACCGAGCCTTCACGGAGCTCAAACTATGAGCCTTGATCCTAATTTGGAGTATACACTGGTGAGCCAGTGCTGAAGCATGAACAGATCTCTCGAAAGCCGCCTTTCCAGAACTCAACTATCCACAGAGATCTAAGAGAGCACTTCTGTCCTGGCCAGCACCATGCACTGCTACCCTTTGCACCTCTCTCCTGAACTGAAGTGCTCTGGCATCTCAGTACTCAGAGGATCAGAGGTTTCAAACATAAGTGCACTGACAAAGCGGTGTCATTGATTCGTAAAAATAATATCTCTATTTAAATACGTCAACGTAATTCCGTTTACATGTGCGATGAGAGTTATTTATGTTCCGTTTCCGTATCACTTTCCTTGTTATAACATATGAGTTGAGATCATGTCACAATGTGTCATTGTGTTCTTCTATTGAGCTGAAGCTGCAGTGATGTGTATGTCTCTACCTCCCCTCTCCTTCGCATCGTCACGTCCCCAGCCCCCACAGTGCCAGAAAGTTTGATCGGGGATTAAGCATCTGATGAAGAGGTCTTTGTGTAAACACAGTGGGTTAATGCACCAGCTGGCGAAATATGGATAAAACGTGCACGTTACAGATGGTGAGGCTTATAAAAGAGTTCCATGTGTTAATGCACTCGCTACATATATGATTGTGTCGCCTGCTCATGCAGTATCCCTTTAAGATGGCTCAGTGAGAATTTACTAGGTGCTGTTTGTAACCTAAGGTTCCAACATTATTAAGGTCCCTCGAGAGAATTGTGTATCTGAGGCATAGATCTGTATGTTCTATACATGTCACATGTTGTAATACCAGTAAAATAGCTTAAAAGTTATGTGGGTTATCAGCCGAAGCCTATGCCTGACCAGGAGATTACAAGTTTGAATTCCAGGTGTGCAAGAGTAGTAATTTTTAAATTGAAAATCCAACACTTACAACTCGTTCTGGATATTCCAGGTTTCGTCACTTTGTGAAAGCAATGTACCCAATAAAGACGTGCTTTAATTGTTCTTACTTTTGAAAGACTGGGGCACGTGGCTGCATAACCTGCTCAACAATCCCCAACTACACAAAACGAAACACGGCAGGGCCTCCGAGAGCCACAAGCCCTCAACATAACAAAAACATCAGCTATCTAAAAGCCACCCCTGCAGGGGGCGCTCGCCTGGCCTACTCTCATGGCATGTTATTATAAGTCTTATAACGACGAGCCCCCAGCTGCATACTTGCTTTATACAGGGGCCCGCAGACACTCTCGCCTGCCCTCCAGATTCAATGGGAGGAGGTTGGGAGGGCTGAAGCTACAAACAGCCAATATTTGAGAGGTGGGGTGGTGGCCCCATCCCCTTCTGCAGTGAAGCCCTGGGTAACTCAAGTACCTGGCAGTCATTCTCGTTGTTGCTCTCTACTTAAGTTATTGATGTTAGATTAACAAACTCATCGACGTTGCACTAGATAACTGAACTAAGTTTGGCATAGTTAATGGGTAAGGATGGGTGTTCCTTGTATAAGGGTATGAAACGTTTCCATCAATTGGAAAGATTAGGCACAGTTATCGGTGCTATCAGGACAGGACGAAGAGAAAGCAATGCAAGTACGCGAGGGGACACGGTGCAAGCAGCGGGCAGAATGAAAAAGACACAGTAAGTGTCCTTAAAGTTTCCGCACATGGAAGTTTTGTTAAAGTATCCCTTTTCAGTTAGGGCAGAGGTGGGACAGGCAGACGGGGTGGCACCTACTGCGCGGTTTTGTCTGTGATAACTTGGACTGAGCTGCCAGGATTTGGCCATCTGCCGAGGTTTGCCATATGTCAGGACGAAGACGCAGCCTGCGTTTGCCAGTGCTCAGCCATACTCGGCTGTGCTTCGGTATACATCTCTACGAGGACGCCTGCTGGACAGCACCAGCGAGAACGCCTCAGCCATCCCACTTAGTGCTGCTAGCCCATCGACCACTTTTAGAAGTTGCGAGAGGAGTATAGTTTTCAATGTTGTACGGTTTACAATCAGCAGAGATAGGCTGAAAGAGTCCATCGCCTGCTTCGGAAGCAGGTATCTGAGAACCTTAATACCTGAGGACGGGTTTCAACTGGGGAATGTCACCTGAGCGGGAGACTCGGGGAGAATGATTTGATTGAGGTTTGGGGTACTACTGCCCCTGCAGACAGACACACAAGCGACGGGGCGCATTTCAGCATGCTCTGCCCACCAAACGGCGCCCTACATGTGGGTGTCGGAGCCCCGGCGCAGGGCACCTCGACAGCCACATGCGCATCTGTGCTGGTCGTTGCTGCCCTAGACGGCGGGAGCACCAAGCGAACCTATCAGTAGTGCGGGAGCAGCGCGCGCTCAGCGTTAGAGGATGCATGCTGCTCGCTCCTTACCTCTGCAGGTTCCGAAGCAATAAGCGAAGAGCAGGAGCAGGAGCAGTGGGGCGCTGCATACTGGCGTCGGTAGGAGCATTCTCAGACCGGAGGCTCCGCTGTGCGGGCTCTGCCGAGCTGGGTGCCTGCAGCCGCTGGTTCTCATCTGTGCCAAGTGCGCTGTCCTTGGTCCTGGATCTGCTGTGCTTCTAACTCGGCGGTGGCTTTCGGCGTTTCCTGCAGTTCACGGGGTGACTGTCCCTTGCTCTGCCTCTCCCTTGCTGTCTTCTCGGCTCTGCTCCTGTATTCGCTGGTCTGTATTCGGGTCTCTTGCGATTCCGCGCTTCCCAAAACTTTTAAATACCTCAGCACGTGGGCAGCGCGCGCGGGGCCAGTGGCGCGTCACGAGCCCCGCCCAGGCACCTCGCATACTTACTCCTTGCGCATGTACGGGTTCCCCCTCCCTAGTGCCTATGTGCAGGGACGTCACCAGCCAGTGCTTGGGGCCCGTGTGTCACTCCAAGACGCAGAGGTGACTCATGGCAGGGGTGACGGTGCCCATTCTCACTCCCTTAACCCCCAACCCAGCTCCACAGTACGGAAGGAAATTTAGGGACGCCGGAGGCTACACACTACATTTGACTGCAATTGTTTCCCTATTCCTTCCGCTTTGCCTGAACATTAACCCAACCATTCCCAGCCCTCCTCTTTAAGGAGAACACTCTCACCCACAAGCCACAACTGATTCCCACTTTTTAAATGTATACTGTATTCCAGTTCTGTCTTCTACGGATGTCCATCCCTTCTCCTGCATAGGTTAAATAATTTTTTTTCACAACAGTATTGCCGTTTCTAGACTTTGCTACACAATATCCCTCTTCAAATATTTTCAATTCCAATCCTTGGCAGTGATAAAATCCAAATACCAGACTTTCTGCAAATTTTCTTGTTGTTGGGTGTCCCCATTTTTGGGGGCTTATGTTGCATCCAAGCAGTAGCCAGACCTCGCTGCCTCATTGGTCCAAGGCGGAGTACTTGCAAAAGTGCTGTTGTAATATCCATATTCCAACCGTATGGTAAATGTTTCGATGGGTTTTAGAAAAGCATCTTTTTTTAAAATGTGTACTGCCAAACACATTAACATATAGCATTAACATATAGTTTCGATAATTGGTTTAATCAATGCAGTACATGCAGTTTGTACATCAAAGTATTGTTTTGGAACAATCACCTTTCTTCTGGTGTTTTTGCCATTCTAATTGTTTTAAACTCTGTATTCTTTACAGTTTTTCTGTCCTACAGCACGACGCCAGAAGCCTCAAAGTTAATTATTTTCATTTGTATGACGTTAATTAAAATCAGATAGAACTTTATACACGGATAACGCGTACAGTTATTGTCGTTGTTCGGCGTGCGGGCTTCCGGAACTCCTGGCTTTTGCCTCGTTGTTCCGGATGTTCCCCGTGCGCTATACAAGCTGGATGCAACTATGTTACTATTCATATATTTAAAAAGTGGTTTAAATTCCATGCCAGGCAACATATTACTGCATTCACCCAACATTATAAGCAACGTTGCTTTGCACGCCGAGGCA
Organism: Lissotriton vulgaris; assembly: GCF_964263255.1. Lineage (NCBI taxonomy): Eukaryota > Metazoa > Chordata > Amphibia > Caudata > Salamandridae > Lissotriton > Lissotriton vulgaris. The sequence continues at coordinate 2,088,523,762 of NC_141689.1, read as the reverse complement.
GGTAAAGGAACTAAGGTGCGTTGGGAAAACTTGATCTGTCCAGGATCACACAAAGTGGCCAATTAGGGAAACAGAATACCAACGAGTAAACTCCAGGGTCACTCTAATGCTTGCTCCTTAGTCGCTGTGCCCTGCCCATCCAAAGGAAGGACGGCGACGGAGATCTTTATCATGCTATAGTTAAAACCGGGTTCTTCTAGTGGACATGTCACCCATTTGAAAGCGGGAGATCTCCATGCCTTCTCCGTCCATCGAATTCTAATTACATTTGAGAACAAGGGAAACCTATTTTTTATGCTATATGTAGCTGTCATAAAATCCCTACGTAAAATGAAGTTTTGCCGAGTTCTGCGACAAGGCAGCTTCCTTAATGGATGTGGCGTAACGGCAAGAGCTACAGAATTTGGAACAGGTGGGCAACAGATTCGAGTCTCGGCGTCGCCTCAACATCATGTGATTCTGGGCAAATCACCTATTCTCTCGGTGACTACCACAAATTAACATGTCCTCGTGCACAGTAACTGGTGCTGATGAAAAGCGCCCTAATACCTACGGGTCGAGTTCGTGCTCAATAAAACTGCACACAAAAAATATGATAGGTTAATTTTACCTTTGAGCGTGACCTGTTATGTTTGACATTCGCCATTTAAAAGATAATTTGCACACATATCTCTTATCCCTTCTGCATACAGTTTTTCAAACGCTGGGGGTGTAGTTTACTGGGTCCATAGGTGCCACACCGGCGCACGACCCTACTCCATTTGTCAAATAGAAATGTGGTCGATGGGACACGTCGATGTCATATAGGGCCATATGAAGCCGCCGATCACCCATCCATCCTAATGAGGAAAGGAAACGACACGCGGAGTCTCCTGTTCCTCACGTGAGGCATTAGGACAGTCTGCGAATCAATGGCTTCCTCAGCAGTGAAAACAGAAAGATACGCAGGTCCCGACCCAGAGCAAAAGAACGCACACAAATAACGAGCAAGCCTACATACCATGTGCACGTTGCTATACGCGAGGAAAGGAAAACAGCCTAATGAATGTATCGACCATGTAACAGATCCTAATTCCCATCAGAGTCTCACCCAAGGAAATTACTCACATAGAATGAGGTATGAAGTTTTCGGGGTTTCAGTAGTAAGTATATTTTAAAATGCTTGTTGATGCTAAATATGAAATGTCTATTTTGGCATTCTGTTTGGTTTCAAATAATAATATATCGTGTTTTAAAGTGACTGTGCTTTTATGGCTACACCTAGCCACAATAAAGTTTTGAACGAACGAACAATAATAATTTATAATAAATATAGTCCCGAAACGTGTATCTTCATGTGAAAATAGTTTTATATTGTTTACGTCATTTTTTATTGTAGGTATGTTGTATAGGGAATATTTTAAACATCTTTCTCTTTGATTAACTTGTCCCCTCTTCAATTTCTAAACTTCCTGCTGTTTGCAAAGGAATGGTAGCCATACAATGAAATATAATGCTAGATGAGTAAGCAGTCACATTTCCCTGTCATGTTATAGACAGAACACGGGATGGCAATGGCTCTCAAAGTTTTTGGTTATCTGTCGACCAGTTGCCAAAATGCTGCAGAAAGTTCTCTGCTGATTTTTGTCGGTAACCATCAAAATGGACACTTTTCATTTCTACAATCCTATCCACTTTTATATTTTAGAAAAGGTTGGTCGTTTAAATATATAAAATCACACAATTCCTCAACTTTTCTGATACTGTCACATTATCATGATGATAGATGCTTGTACTTACAATAGTTGTCCAAAAAGTATGAAAATATAAAATATGTCTGATTCACATTATGATATTGTGTTCCATAGTGGTCTTAAGCCTAAAAAATAGAACTGCTAAATGTGCAAGATGTGCTGGCATATCTGCGCACTGAACAGGCATGCATTGCATAATATGTGGATGACCACAAGAGGACGTATGCAGATGCTGTAGAAGATTCGTTGCACAGCACAGGGTGAACCAAAGCAGAGGCCAGGCCACAACAAATTGTAATGATGGAAACAACAGTACCCAGCTACCCGGACCCGTCGGAGAGGGGTAGGCTAACCAGCGTCGACACGGGACCATTGAACCTAAGCTACAGAGGCTCCACTCCCGATGTACGATCCGCTGGGTACTGTTGTTGCATATAAAACTTGACCATTAGGCAAGGCTCAGCGCAACACAGGTATTTCATTCCATAATCTGTAATGAGTAATTGATACTAAGGTAGATCAAGTTCTGTAGACAGATTTATTTCTTTGATAGGTCCTTATGAATCGCGTGTCACTGTACTTTTGGGAGAAACATGTCGACCACCCTTTACACTTACTAGTCTGGTCTCGAGCCAGGAAACATAATTTTCCAGCGAGTGCAGACCAGTCTCTATTTTTAATTGAAGCAAAGAACCCCTGAATAAAATTTGTTCCTGGTACCCTTAGCCTCATTTTAACTCACTACTCCGTCTACACCAACCTGGCCCCTCACCCGCACTTCACCCAAAAATCAGTTGGATGAAAAGATTTCCGCCAAAGAGCCCCTCTTAGAGGTGTTGCCCGTTGGGGTTTGCACCGTCTACCCAACGAGGAGCATTGCAATGATGAAGCATGACACCTGCAAGGGTGTGTGAGGCCATTATATACAACAAAATGGATGCTCCTCGGTAGGACTCCACCGAGCCTCTACCACATCCAGACACTTTTGTGACCTGCACACGTACTCTCCCCTGGAACAGCCCAGTACTCTTTTGTAACACAGTGTCTTCAAGGGCGCATACTGTGGCTGGACCTTCCACTCTCCCTGAGTGGTAAACTCGCCCTTCCGATCGGACACATCTCCCCTTTTGTATACGGCCTTCATCAGGAACCAATTAGGGTAATTTCTGTGAATGAACAGCAGAGGTAATGGTATCTTTAAATTTGATAAGTACCCACAATAAAAAACAAATACTAAAAGGAAAAGGGGTGGACGAGAGTTAAAAAATAATGAACCGTGGCGTGGGTACAGTAATACCTGCACCAAACAAGCTGATTCCGGGTGCACTATGTCAGTGTGGATTACTGAAAAAAAGAATTTGAAAAGGTAGTTAAAGTGCTCATTCCAGTTAAGGGGGTGTAGAATGGCACATAATATGTAGTTTTTCCTTGGTGCTTGTGTGGGCATGCAAATGTGTTTTTAGTAGGTCTATGTTAATAGTGCCAGGTTATGCACAAGCATATAACCAAGTGAAATTACAGCCCCTTGTGCTAGAGGATAAATTAAACTAGCACCTGGGTATTAAATGGAGACTTTGAGGTCCAGATTTACACTATGGAAGCATAAGTGGAAGGATAATCCAGCTGAATTCTGTGGGAAAGATGAAGAATTATGGATAACCTGAGATAGGCAAAGAATGTCTGGCAGTTAACACAATGTACATACTTACTCAGATATAGATATATATCTCTGGGAGACCATGTCAGGAATTATAGTTATGGAGTCAATGTCCTATATTAGTTGGCAGGTAGTACGGAAATCCAGGAGGGATCTGATTGCCTGGAGATGGAGAAAGACGAAATCTCTATATAATACATGATCTTGGAATTTAGACCAATGCGTTGTCTGCACAAAAAATGTGTAAGGTAAATGGAAGTCTTACCCGGAATGGGGCGAATACGCTGATTGGTCTTTATGTATGCAGTCAGCACAATGTTTTTGGGAAGAAACCTATATGTAAAAATGGAACTAACATTAGAAAAACAACCCCGCAAGATCGTTTCCATGCAGGAAGGGGGCAGGCAAACCTCCCATAGAAGATAAACTTACTGATGCAGCAGCGTTAGGGTGCTCGAATCTGGGGATCAAGTGCGATGTGGATGCGGTCAGTGTGGAAGTAGAAGTCTGTGAATAAATAAGCCCCTGAAGTACTAGAGGCGTGGCGCTATGCGTGGCAGCTGCTGGAATCGGATGGGAATAGCCAACTGCAAGTGAAGTAGAAAAAATCAGCTAAGCACCCAGATGGCGCAAGGTATAGATTTGTACATGGTAAAAAGGAATGCCTGATCCTAAGGGGCAGTGTAAACCACTACTAAAAATGCAGACAGACATTGACTGAGGTCTTACAGCTGATGAGGACTTATATCATTAACCTTTAGTGAAGATATACTTTCCAGAAAATAATGATGGCAGTAAAGAAAATGGGTCTGATACATACAATAGTATACCACCTACATTTTCTGATTTTTAAACTATGACCCCATTAACATGCATTTTGTTTGATTCTTAGTAGAAAGGTTCTAATGCTAGCACAAGTACCATTTAAGCCCTTAATCTAACTGAAAAATATAGAGCTATGATTCCAGACACATAAATTGACACTCTAGTAGCAGTATAAAATAAGGAAAGGAAATTGAATGGAAATTGAAAACTGTAGGTGCACAATAATGCCACTTTAACACTTAAAATACGTAGTCCCATCCCACCCTACCAAAACCTTTATCAAGAGTGACTGCAACCAAAGGAAAATCAATATTAGAAGCCTTATTCTATTAAAAAAGTTCTACCATTGATCTCCCCTTAATAAAACCAACTATCCTAAGGAGAAAACTTTCCAATCTTAAAGCCAATAATTTAGTGAAAATCTTACAAACCTCACCAAAATATCAGGACAGTAATCGCTAGGATGGTAGTTGGCCGGTCCCTCCTAATGTCCTGTGGGGCCCACCCACGACTCACTCACCAATATCCAGAACCGGCTTGCTTCCTGCAACCCCAACAGACCCACCTCCGCTACAGAGGGCCCACCAAGTGTGGCTCAATCCTACGATAGCAAAGGCTGTACATCAGGGCCTGGAGATTTCCCTGGTTTGAATACATTTTTAATCTTCAGTGGGTACCTGCTTTAATAAATATAATGCTTTATAAAAAGTAGTAAAACACTGATTGTAGTTTAAATCTGTGATCTTAGTAACACCCAAGTCATCCTTAACAATTTCAACAGATGACCTTTCTTTGTCAGGAGTCCCTTGATCCAGCATGGTGCTCACTTGATGATCACTTGGGTCCACCTTCTGGCACCAACTCCAACTTGCCGTAATGGGTGTTGGAGTGAACAGGCGAGTGGAGGGGTTTCAAGTTGGGGACAGGAAGGAGGGAGACCTGGAAGAGAAGAGAGTACATGTTATCCCTTGCCCTTATGCTCCTTAATTCCCAGCTAGATTGAGGGGTAAACTATTAGACCGTTACAGTAATTACTTGCAAATGATAAGCTTCCCTCTTGTTCGTAAGGCTATTAAGGATCAGAGTCTCTCCCAGATACTGTGATTAGTTATCACATTCTATTTCTTTTAGAGGAATTATTGCATTAACATTTACTAAACAATTATCATGTAATCACATACCCATAGAGGTTGTTTCCAATTGTCTCGAGATCTTGGAAGACTAGGGTTTATTCCTTGGGAAAAAATGAGAATTATGAGTTTCCATTTATTCCTTCCTAATAACTCTTTGTTGTACTCCAGCATTTCTTCGTGTACAACTAAGATTGCACTCATCCTAGTCTTGGTAAACAAGTATTGTTTTGTTCACAAACATTAATGCCACTTGAGATATAATTCAGTCTTTTCAATGGTCACCTTTACCTTCTGATATTTCCCCTAGAAAGGTTTGAATGGAATAACTAAGTACACTTTACTTTCAGTGACATTTCCATCTTTCCCTTTGTAAAATTATACCAAGGAAATGTGTAGCATTCCAATTGCTCTTGCTAAGAAATTAGTCTTCTGGTTACTAACCTGACCTTAACAACCTTATGTCAGTTTTCTCTTTAAACTAACATGAATCTCACATCGCATTCCAAATTGCTGTGTAAAAGAGCTTCCATCCTTTTTAAACCCTCAAGGAAAGTAAAGTCAGAGTGATATCTTTAAATAAACATGAATCTAAATAGGCTTCTAAATCACTGTGTATAAAAAAGAGCTTCAAATCTTTTGAATCTTTTAAGGAAAAGAAAGACAGAGGTACACTCTTACTAGAACTACTCATGTTTTGACCTTGGATCCTAAGATACTGCAATTGGAAGTACTTGCTATGAACTGCTCCTTCTCTCACCAGTTCTTCCACAATACTGGGTGGTTGAACTCGGGCCTGTCTACCTTTTATATAGGATACCCACCTAAGATGACTACTTGCACGAATCGTGGGTTATGTAGTCCTTTTGTTAATACTTGGAGATAAGCCGTTCAGAAGATGTCTTACGGTGATGGCATATTCACCACCACCTTCATGACATAGCATGTGCTTTGCCAAAGCTTGCTTGCTGTGTCATGGGTTCAAGAATGACAGCCTTTCTGTTTCTGCTATAAGGTATTTTCTTCATGTCACCAGGTGCTTTGGCACCAAACATGTTTGTATTGGCAGAAGCACTCACCGGAACAATCCTGGCCGCAAAGGTGGGATAGCATTGTTTTCCATTTTAAGAAATTGTCTAACGTCTATTTTTTGCCCCCTAATAGTATTTAGATTTAATTTTAAACAACAATTTCAGGCATAAGCAGGTGTTTTCTTGTTATAGTCTAACTTTCCCTAAACCAATTTATTAAGACTATTTTGAGATTTTGAAGAAAAATTCTCCTATTTGCGTGTTTTCATCATAAGAAGCATGTCTGAATAATACTTGTATATTTTTTCTTCCTGTGTGAAATATCGTTCATTAACAAAATCCCACAACAATGCCTAGATGTGTCCCAAGTTTTCTGAACAGTGGTATCCTCTCTTTGATTACATTCAAAGAATTATTTGGCAAATTATTTAAGTTTAAACCGAAATTTTGTATCCTTAAGTAAAGTACGTAAACCTCCATGAAATATTCAATCATTTCTTTACAGAAACAACAAAATCAGAAGTAAGGAAAATGTGAGTGGACATTTACTGTTTTGCCATCCACTCACCTTCCAACACTCTGAAATTTACCACCTGTGTATCTCAGAGCTCTTCAGAACCATCTAGCACTGAAAAACTACTTCTTGTGGTAATTGTCAGATGAATTATTCCCACTTTCCTTTTTTGTTCCTTTAGCACCAGGAAACCTCCCAGAAAGAGTTGGAGTTGTATTTCTGAATCAAAACAAATATACTCACAGTTTTGTAACTGAAGGTAAGTGAGACACTAAATCCAAATTTGCATATAATAATCCAGTAAAATAATTCCCCCCCAAAAAATGCAAACCTACTAGCCTGATTCAAAATTAGTTGTGGATATAAAAATGCCACATCATGTACCTGAAAACACAGAAAAAATAGTTAAAAAACAAACACTCCAAGAAAACTGTAACATAGAAAATGTTGAGAAATGTTTGGAAAGTTAAAAATTCCAAAACATTTTATTTAGAAAAAAATGCATCTTCAATAGAGAGAGCATTATGGAATGACAATAAACTATACCTGAAACATAAAAACAAACAATCCCACCCAGAAAAAAACACATTTCAAAAATCAATAAACCACAAGTTACAAAGTTCTTAACATTTACAATTATAACAAATAAAACACAAGTTATAAAGTTCTTAAACTTTGCAAATATGACAACACAACAATAAATATACTAAATAAGAATTAACAAAACATTTGAGGTTAGCCCTACATGTGAGTACAATTAAATAGCTATCAATCTACCAACTCTAACTAGCAAACACATTTACTCTAAATGAAATACCTAAACTATCTTTACCGTATGGCCAGCCAAACTACTTGTTTTAGTTCCAAGTAAAAAACGTTTGCGTGAATACCAAAAACGGGAAACTGAATCCCTGCAACTGCTTCCTCATTAATACATGAATAATAAAGACTAACCAATGGACTTAATGGTAAAACCAAATGCCCAAAAATTAAAACAAAAAAAAACATGCATTATATTGAATTGAATGGAGAAAAAGATAAATTACTTTTTATTAATGATTGCAATGTATGACAATTTGATGTTTATTTTTGTAAAATGATAAAATTACTTTCAATTGATGATTCTATCTTTAAAATCGGTTTATAAATATTTCATTAAAAAATCAATATTAACAAAATACTATAAAGGAAGGTGTTTGTCCTGAACATTTATTCAAAATTATAACTATTAATGTTTATCACAAGTTTAGAAATATGCTGTTGGAAAGTGGGCTATTCCTCTACTTTCTGTCTATTGGGAACCAAGTACTCCATTGAAGCACTTCATTCTCTCAGGGTAGAGAGGGTAGAGAGACAGAACAGTCCAAGGCCTACTCAGTGGAGGTTGTATAAGTTAGTACCCGGGTCTGCAGACATACAACTAAAAAACATGCAATAAATATTGTCCAATCAGGGATTTTACTTATAAAAGGGGTAAGAAGTTTATTGCTCACTGTTAGACCTGACATCTTTTGGCGTGATTACCCCTATCTTTTTGCCTCTGCCTCCTGTATTTTTCGATGCTGTGCTGGATTCGTTTTTTCTGGTTTAGATGCTTTGGACACTCTGCCACTGCTGATCAGTGCCAGAGTGTAAGTGCTCCCTATATAAATTGTTATTCTGATTGGATAAACATGTTTGGCATATTTGTATCACCATGAAGTCCCTCGTAAAGTGCACCGGGTGTGCCAGGGCCGGTGATGACGAATGCTACTCGTGGGCCTGCAGCACTGATTGTGCCACCCACAGGAGTAGCCCTAAAATGGTGTCTCGGGCCTGCCACTGCAGCGCCTACGGGCAGTTTAGAACTGCCATGTCCTCCTGGTCCGCGTCCCCGCTGACCAGGCCTAACCCTTCCCTTTCCGTGCACATCAGTCACCCCTATGGAAGGCCCAAGGTACCCCCCTGGGCAGGGTGCCGTGTATGTGAAAGGTAGAGCATGTATTGGTGCAGGTGACATGCTCTGGTAGTGAATTACAGCCATTTTCGTTTTTCACTATTGGAAGGTTATCTTGCTCCATAGGTTAACATGGGGGATGCTGGCTACAGTGGTTAACGGCATTTCTTCCCATAGGAACAAGCTAGGACATAAGTATCTAGTATCCCTGAACTCAGAATTTAATAACGCATCTTTTAGGAAAGGTGGTTTTTAGATCCTGTGTTTGAGAACCGCACTTTTAGAAAGTTGCTGTTCTCTTGTCGGACCCTTCTGTGTGCCTGAGACTGTTTGTGTATTGACTGTCTGGTTTGTGAGTGACAGAGGCTGGATGAGTCAGCACTAGGCTGAGTGGAGCAATTGCTACCTGAGTGGTGGGAGGAGTTAGCACCTGGGCTGAATAGGGCTGTGCCTGCCTGCCACAAGGCTGGCTCCACCTCCTGCTGGGCGGCTGAGGACTCTGCCCCTCACTCTGAAAGGAAAGATGCAGCCAGCACATCAAGGTGCTCAGGATCCACCCAGAACTGGTTCAGACCGGGCTCAGGGCCCACATGCACAGAGAGAACAAAGACTTTAGGGGTATAAGTACCGGACCCCTGACCACAGAAAATTAGATCATCCTGGAAATCAAGAAGGAACCTCTGCCGAGGAGAAAGCTGACGTGGAAGAAGGAAGACTGTCCTGCTGTTGCTCTGCTGGACTGACCTGCTGTTGCTTTGCTGCCAAGGAGAGGGGAAGGACTTTGCTGTGAGCTGTGTCCCCTGTCTTGTAAGGAATCTCCAAGGGCAGGAGAAGAGCTGGCTCCCTGTTTCCGAAGTCCCAGGAACAAAAGGACTTCATCCCCAGTCTCCCCGAACTCTGCTGAGAGAGTTCTGTCCTTCGTAGAGTGCTTGATCCAGTTGTGGGGCCTCTAGAAGTTGAACCTGAGCTGGGAAGCTTGAGACTAAGCTGAGAAACTTGTGAAGCTGAAAAGTGTCGCCTCGCTCGCTTGCGGAGCGCAACCCCGACAGTGCGAGAAGTTCCCCGCCGCTACGAAGGTCGAGATCGGCGCAGCACCTGACATCGCTGCCGAGGCCGTCGCACCCTTCGTTTGCGGGACGCACCAGGCCGGTGCAGGGGCATCGAACATCGCTGCGAGTGTCGTCGCAGAGCCTGTCGCCTGGGGGAGAGCACCGTACCGCTTGCTTGCGGACCGCATCACGTCGCTGCGAACATCGTCGCAGAAACATCACATCGAGGAGCTGCGAGAGAGAGGGTCACTGCTGGACTGCGCATCGTCGCCCCGGAGATCGTCGCAGCCCCCACGAGATCGCATCGTGCCTTTGCGAGAACAGACTTCCCACGGAACCTACGCACCGGAATCTACGCAAGCTGCCTTCCTCCCCTTACAGACCGGATTCGTCGCCGCACGCCCACTGCTGCAGCGGGGCTGTCGCATCGCCTCCCCAGGGTCTCAGGAGTAACGCATCGCTTGTTTCCACCGCACCAGCTTCCTGCTTGTGGAACTTTGTTGCATCTAAAAGGTACTGTGAGTCGACGTGACGCAACTGTGAACTTTTCACGCATCTGTGGATTATTTGATCGTAACTTAAAGAACTTTGATTACAACCTGAAGAACTCATTTGAAACCATAACCTTGCATTGTGTATGTTGGATTTCTGCCGTTTTGGTCTTGTGTAGTTTAGAATAAATATCTTTATTTTCCTAAACTGTTGTGGAATCAGTTTGTGGTGTTTTCACTGTGTTACTGTGAGTGTTGGTACAAATACTTAACGCATTGCCTCTGGTTAGCCTAGACTGCTCAGGCCAAGCTACCTTGAGGGCGAGCAGGGGTTATCTAAGAGGGTTATCTCCTCGTCCTGACTAGAAGCAAGGGTCCCTATTTGGACATTGGTACCTACCTCTGCCAACTAGAGACCCCCAGTTCTAACATTGGTGGTCAGGCGGTGGGATTTGAACTTGTATTTGTACTTGACCCACAGTAATTGGTGTACATCACTAGTGAGTGCAGACCATTACGCCACCGCATACTACTGGTTTTTGAGTTTTTGCATTCTGTTGTTGAGTAACTCTTCGGAAAGCATCATGTCTCTGAATGGGAAAGCGCCCAGTGAGGAGGCAGAGCTAGATTTGGAATTCTCGATTGAAGATCTGTACTCCTACCCGGTAAAGCATCTTAGGTACTTCTGCCAGCAGTTTGAGTGCCCCATAAAGAGCGCCTACAGGAAGGAGGAGCTGCAGAAAATCTTGAAAACCTATTGGGAAGCACAGGAAGGAAATGAGGTTGTGGATGTAGACAGTGCTTTTCAAGGCAAAGACCTGCCAGTGGGCAGAGTAGGCTCAGGAGCTGGCAGCAACCACTCCAGTAGGGGCCTCACCCCAGAAGAGTTACAGGAAAATCAAAGAATAAGAGAATATGACCTGGAGGTCATGAAAATGAAAATGAAGCAATTAGAAGTCGAGAAGGCGGCGGAGGAGAGCAAGAATGCCCGCGCCTTAGAGGAAAAGAAATTGCTTTTGGCTCACGAGTTGAGAATGAGAGAGCTGGATCTGAAAAACAAGGAGGCGGATGCCAGTTCAAATGGTGGCAGCGCACAGCCAGTGCATGGGGGTAAAGTATATATTCCCAAAGACCTGGTACAGAATTACCATAGGAGTGAGGATATTTATGCCTGGTTTACTTCGTATGAAATTGCATTGAAGATGAATGATGTGCCTGACAAGTATTGGGGGGAGGGCCTGTGGAAACATTTTGAGGCGTCTGGGAGGAGTGCTCTAGAGCCCTTAGAGTTGACAGGTGCCATGACCTACCCCAATATGAAGGAGGCCTTATGTCTCAGGTATGGCCTTACTCCAGAGCAGTACAGACTGCAGTTTAGAAACTCCAAGAAGAAAGAGTCTGAGACTTGGATGGAGTGTGTGAATGGGTACTCGCGTGCACTGGACGGTTGGATGAAGGGCAGTAAAGTAACTGATTTGAAGGGGTTGTTGCATTTAATCAGTTGGGAGCACTTGAGTAGTCTTTGTGTTCCAGAGCTGCGCCAGCATCTTTTAGACAGCAAGCTGACCGACCCCATTGAGCTTGCTAAGGAGGCGGACCGCTGGTCCAGTACCAGGGTCCACAAGGGAATTGTGGGTACCACAGCCAAAGGTGGGCAGGGTCCCCAGCAGAAGAGTGGGGGGGACAGGGGTAACCAAAAGGAGTTCTCGCAAGGGCCCCAAAGTAGTTCCCCGGAAAAGGATTCCCAAACCCCCAAGCCTAAACAGCCATGGCCCTCTAAGGGTAGGCGGGACAAGAGAAATAGCCAGGGTCCCCCTACCTGCTATCACTGCAACGAGGTGGGCCATATTGCTCCGAAATGTCCCAAGAAGAATCCCGCACCCACTGGTGCTCCAGCCCCAGCGTTAGCTAGTGTAGCTTTGGGTGGGGATTTGGTTTCTAGTGATTGGGGAGAGCTAGCGGTCATGACCCTTGTCTCGCTAGGAGACCGAGAGATGGTCCCGGAAACCTTACTGCCCTCAAACACTAAGAAATATGGGCAGAAGGTGACCATCAATGGGAGGGAGGTTGAAGCACTGAGAGACACCGGAGCCAGTGTGACATCCGTGAGGTGTCAGTGGGTGTCTGACGAGCAAATCATCCCTGGCGTGCTCCGCCCTGTAGTGGCCGCTGACAGCTCAGTGCGCCTCTGCAAGTTAGCGAAGGTTTCCTTTGAATGGGGAGGAGTCTCTGGTCTTTTGGAGGTAGTTGTCAGTGATGCCTTGCCTGTGGACTGTCTGTTAGGTAACGACCTGGAGAGTTCTCCATGGAAGGACATAGAGCACAAACTCACTTGGAGATGTTGGGTCTGCCTGCGTGGATCTGCGTGACCACGCGTGCTATGGCAGCCAGTAAGGGTGAATCAGCAGAACTGGAGCCTGAAACAGTGGCCCAGAGACCTGCCAGGAGAGGAAGAGGCAGAGGGCGCAGGAAACCAGCCCCAGCCGTTCCCACGGTCCAGGAGGAAGCAGAACCTGAGGGGAATGCCCTGGAACCTACAGGGGAACAGGTAGCCGAACTGGGAGACCTACCTGAGCTGACCCATTGGCAGCAAGAAGGTGGTCCCTCCAGGGAGGAGTTCTGCCAGGCGCAGAAGGAATGCCCTTCCCTCATCGGTCTGCGGTAACAGGCTGTAGATCAGGCAGCAGGTGGAGCAGTCAAAGATCACTATGTCTACTGGGAAGGTGACCTACTCTATAGCGAGCCTAAGTTTGCTGAGCCCGGTGCAGCCCGTGTGCTGGTGGTACCCGAGCGCTTCAGAAACTTCCTGATGGGTCTGGCTCATGACGTGCCTCTCGCAGGACATCTGGGGCAAGACAAGACCCTAAACCGGCTTGTCACCCACTTCCACTGGCCCCAGATGAGGAAGCACGTCGGTTCCTTTTGCAGATCTTGCCAAACCTGTCAAGCTAGTGGCAAGACTGGAATGAAGTTGAAGGCCCCCCTTCAACCCTTCCCAGTGGTGAGCACCCCTTTCGAGCGGGTGGGCATCGATATCGTAGGGCCCCTGGACCCCAAGACAGCCTTAGGCAACAGGTTCATCCTGGTCTTGGTGGACCATGCCACCCGGTACCCGGAAGCAGTCCCTCTCAGGACAATCACAGCACCCGTGGTGGGCCGTGCATTGATGGGGATCTTTTCCCGTGTGGGGTTCCCCAGAGAGGTGGTCTCCGACCGGGGTACCAACTTCATCTCTAGGTACATGAAGTCTCTGTGGGAGGAGTGTGGAGTAACTTATGAGTTCACCACTCCTTACCACCCCCAAGGTAATGGGCTGGTTGAAAGGTTCAACCGGACCCTGAAAGGTATGATTATGGGCCTCGCGGAGCCCATGAGACGGAAGTGGGATGTCTTGTTACCATGCCTTTTGTTTGCCTACAGGGAGGTGCCTCAGAAGTCCTTAGGGTTCAGTCCCTTCGAACTCCTGTATGGCCACCCTGTCAGAGGACCTCTCTCGCTGGTGAAGGAGGGTTGGGAAAAGTCCCGTGGGAAAACCCCCCAGGATGTGTTCAGCTATGTGCTGGCCATCTGCAACCAGACACAACGCTTCAGGAAACTCGCTCAGGCGAACCTGGAGGCAAGCCAGGAAGAAATGAAAAGATGGTACGACCAGAATACCACTCTGGTCGAGTTTCAACCTGGGCAGAAAGTGTGGGTGATGGCACCAGTGGAGCCTTGCGCGCTCCAAGACAAGTGGTCTGGGCCATACGAGGTGGTGGAAAGGAAGAGTGAGGTAACCTACCTGGTTCACCTGAAGACTCCCAGGCAGCCCCTGAGAGTTTTGCCCGTGAACCGCCTCAAACCACACTTTGAGAGGTCTGAAGTAACCATGCTCCTGGCTACAGATGCAGGTATGGAAGAGGATAGCGATCCTCTCCCTGACCTCCTGTCAGTTAAGGAGCACGATGGGTCAGTGGATGGTGTGGTCCTCTCGCCCACCCTGACCCCAGAACAGCAGAATGACTGTCGCCAAGTGTTGGGTCAGTTCTCCTCTCTGTTCTCCCTGACCCCAGGAGTCACCAACTGGTGCGTCCATGACGTGGACACTGGAGACAGTCTGCCTGTGAAGCAAAAATTTTACAGGGTAGCTGACAAGGTCAGGGCCAGCATCAAGGAAGAGGTTTCCAAGATGCTGGCGCTAGGGGTGATTGAGCCCTCCAGCAGCCCCTGGGCTAGCCCAGTGGTCTTGGTCCCCAAGAAAGCTGCTACCCCCGGTGGCCCGCCAGAACTCCGGTTTTGCGTGGACTACCGTGGGCTCAATGCGGTCACGAAGACTGACGCACACCCTATCCCCAGAGCTGATGAGCTCGTGGATCGGTTGGGAGCTGCCAAGTACCTCAGTACGTTTGATTTGACTTCGGGGTACTGGCAGATTGCCTTAACTGACGGGGCCAAAGAGAGGTCAGCATTTTCAACGCCAGAGGGGCACTTCCAGTTCCGTGTCATGCCCTTTGGGTTGAAGAATGCCCCTGCCACGTTCCAGAGACTGGTTAACCAGGTACTGTCCGGGCTGGAGGAATTCAGCGCAGCATACCTGGATGACATTGCGGTGTTCAGCTCCACGTGGGAAGAACACTTGCAACACCTCTGCGAAGTGTTGAAGGCTCTGTAGAAGGCAGGCCTCACTATCAAGGCCAGTAAGTGCCAGATAGGGCAGGGATCTGTGGTGTATTTGGGACACCAGGTGGGGAGCGGCCAGGTGGCGCCCCTACAGGCAAAGATTGATACCATTCTGGCTTGGGAGCCCCCCAAGACCCAGACAGAGGTGAGAGCCTTTTTAGGACTCACCGGGTATTACAGACGGTTTGTCAAGGGATATGGCACCATTGTCGCCCCCTTGACAGAACTCACTTCCAAGAAGTTGCCCAAAAGAGTTGACTGGACTGACGCCTGCCAAACTGCTTTTGAGGCCCTGAAGACTGCGATGTGCACAGCACCGGTGCTCAAGGCACCTGACTTTTCCAGTGAGTTCATAGTTCAGACGGACGCTTCAGAGCATGGTGTGGGAGCAGTACTCTCACAAGCCACTGAGGAGAATGGAGACCAGCCAGTAGCTTTCATTAGTCGGAGGCTACTCCCCAGGGAACAGAAGTGGAGTGCGATTGAAAGGGAGGCTTTTGCTGTGGTCTGGGCTCTGAAAAAGTTGAGGCCCTACCTGTTTGGGACTCACTTTCGTGTTCAGACCGACCACAGGCCCCTCAGGTGGTTAATGCACATGAGGGGTGAAAATCCAAAACTGTTGAGGTGGTCCATCTCCCTACAGGGAATGGACTTTACGGTGGAACACCGCCCTGGTACAGAACACGCCAACGCTGATGGTCTGTCCAGGTTTTTCCGCCTTAGTGAAGAGAACTCCCAAAAGGGTGGGTAGTTCTCCCCACTTTCAGCTGGAGGGGACACGTGTTAGACCTGACATCTTTTGGCGTGATTACCCCTATCTTTTTGCCTCTGCCTCCTGTATTTTTCGATGCTGTGCTGGATTCGTTTTTTCTGGTTTAGATGCTTTGGACACTCTGCCACTGCTGATCAGTGCCAGAGTGTAAGTGCTCCCTATATAAATTGTTATTCTGATTGGATAAACATGTTTGGCATATTTGTATCACCATGAAGTCCCTCGTAAAGTGCACCGGGTGTGCCAGGGCCGGTGATGACGAATGCTACTCGTGGGCCTGCAGCACTGATTGTGCCACCCACAGGAGTAGCCCTAAAATGGTGTTTCGGGCCTGCCACTGCAGCGCCTACGGGCAGTTTAGAACTGCCATGTCCTCCTGGTCCGCGTCCCCGCTGACCAGGCCTAACCCTTCCCTTTCCGTGCACATCAGTCACCCCTATGGAAGGCCCAAGGTACCCCCCTGGGCAGGGTGCCGTGTATGTGAAAGGTAGAGCATGTACTGGTGCAGGTGACATGCTCTGGTAGTGAATTACAGCCATTTTCGTTTTTCACTATTGTAAGGTTATCTTGCTCCATAGGTTAACATGGGGGATGCTGGCTACAGTGGTTAACGGCATTTCTTCCCATAGGAACAAGATAGGACATAAGTATCTAGTATCCCTGAACTCAGAATTTAATAACGCATCTTTTAGGAAAGGTGGTTTTTAGATCCTGTGTTTGAGAACCGCACTTTTAGAAAGTTGCTGTTCTCTTGTCGGACCCTTCTGTGTGCCTGAGACTGTTTGTGTATTGACTGTCTGGTTTGTGAGTGACAGAGGCTGGATGAGTCAGAACTAGGCTGAGTGGAGCAATTGCTACCTGAGTGGTGGGAGGAGTTAGCACCTGGGCTGAATAGGGCTGTGCCTGCCTGCCACAAGGCTGGCTCCACCTCCTGCTGGGCGGCTGAGGACTCTGCCCCTCACTCTGAAAGGAAAGATGCAGCCAGCACATCAAGGTGCTCAGGATCCACCCAGAACTGGTTCAGACCGGGCTCAGGGCCCACATGCACAGAGAGAACAAAGACTTTAGGGGTATAAGTACCGGACCCCTGACCACAGAAAATTAGATCATCCTGGAAATCAAGAAGGAACCTCTGCCGAGGAGAAAGCTGAAGTGGAAGAAGGAAGACTGTCCTGCTGTTGCTCTGCTGGACTGACCTGCTGTTGCTTTGCTGCCAAGGAGAGGGGAAGGACTTTGCTGTGAGCTGTGTCCCCTGTCTTGTAAGGAATCTCCAAGGGCCTGAGAAGAGCTGGCTCCCTGTTTCCGAAGTCCCAGGAACAAAAGGACTTCATCCCCAGTCTCCCCGAACTCTGCTAAGAGAGTTCTGTCCTTCGTAGAGTGCTTGATCCAGTTGTGGGGCCTCTAGAAGTTGAACCTGAGCTGGGAAGCTTGAGACTAAGCTGAGAAACTTGTGAAGCTGAAAAGTGTCGCCTCGCTCGCTTGCGGAGCGCAACCCCGACAGTGCGAGAAGTTCCCCGCCGCTACGAAGGTCGAGATCGGCGCAGCACCTGACATCGCTGCCGAGGCCGTCGCACCCTTCGTTTGCGGGACGCACCAGGCCGGTGCAGGGGCATCGAACATCGCTGCGAGTGTCGTCGCAGAGCCTGTCGCCTGGGGGAGAGCACCGTACCGCTTGCTTGCGGACCGCATCACGTCGCTGCGAACATCGTCGCAGAAACATCACATCGAGGAGCTGCGAGAGAGAGGGTCACCGCTGGACTGCGCATCGTCGCCCCGGAGATCGTCGCAGCCCCCACGAGATCGCATCGTGCCTTTGCGAGAACAGACTTCCCACGGAACCTACGCACCGGAATCTACGCAAGCTGCCTTCCTCCCCTTACAGACCGGATTTGTCGCCGCACGCCCGCTGCTGCAGCGGGGCTGTCGCATCGCCTCCCCAGGGTCTCAGGAGTAATGCATCGCTTGTTTCCACCGCACCAGCTTCCTGCTTGTGGAACTTTGTTGCATCTAAAAGGTACTGTGAGTCGACGTGACGCAACTGTGAACTTTTCACGCATCTGTGGATTATTTGATCGTAACTTAAAGAACTTTGATTACAACCTGAAGAACTCATTTGAAACCATAACCTTGCATTGTGTATGTTGGATTTCTGCCGTTTTGGTCTTGTGTAGTTTAGAATAAATATCTTTATTTTCCTAAACTGTTGTGGAATCAGTTTGTGGTGTTTTCACTGTGTTACTGTGAGTGTTGGTACAAATACTTAACGCATTGCCTCTGGTTAGCCTAGACTGCTCAGGCCAAGCTACCTTGAGGGCGAGCAGGGGTTATCTAAGAGGGTTATCTCCTCGTCCTGACTAGAAGCAAGGGTCCCTATTTGGACATTGGTACCTACCTCTGCCAACTAGAGACCCCCAGTTCTAACACTCACATACTACCAAATACTATGCATTGATTTTGAGTACTTGACCCACAGTAATTGGTGTACATCACTAGTGAGTGCAGACCATTACGCCACCGCATACTACTGGTTTTTGAGTTTTTGCATTCTGTTGTTGAGTAACTCTTCGGAAAGCATCATGTCTCTGAATGGGAAAGCGCCCAGTGAGGAGGCAGAGCTAGATTTGGAATTCTCGATTGAAGATCTGTACTCCTACCCGGTAAAGCATCTTAGGTACTTCTGCCAGCAGTTTGAGTGCCCCATAAAGAGCGCCTACAGGAAGGAGGAGCTGCAGAAAATCTTGAAAACCTATTGGGAAGCACAGGAAGGAAATGAGGTTGTGGATGTAGACAGTGCTTTTCAAGGCAAAGACCTGCCAGTGGGCAGAGTAGGCTCAGGAGCTGGCAGCAACCACTCCAGTAGGGGCCTCACCCCAGAAGAGTTACAGGAAAATCAAAGAATAAGAGAATATGACCTGGAGGTCATGAAAATGAAAATGAAGCAATTAGAAGTCGAGAAGGCGGCGGAGGAGAGCAAGAATGCCCGCGCCTTAGAGGAAAAGAAATTGCTTTTGGCTCACGAGTTGAGAATGAGAGAGCTGGATCTGAAAAACAAGGAGGCGGATGCCAGTTCAAATGGTGGCAGCGCACAGCCAGTGCATGGGGGTAAAGTATATATTCCCAAAGACCTGGTACAGAATTACCATAGGAGTGAGGATATTTATGCCTGGTTTACTTCGTATGAAATTGCATTGAAGATGAATGATGTGCCTGACAAGTATTGGGGGGAGGGCCTGTGGAAACATTTTGAGGCGTCTGGGAGGAGTGCTCTAGAGCCCTTAGAGTTGACAGGTGCCATGACCTACCCCAATATGAAGGAGGCCTTATGTCTCAGGTATGGCCTTACTCCAGAGCAGTACAGACTGCAGTTTAGAAACTCCAAGAAGAAAGAGTCTGAGACTTGGATGGAGTGTGTGAATGGGTACTCGCGTGCACTGGACGGTTGGATGAAGGGCAGTAAAGTAACTGATTTGAAGGGGTTGTTGCATTTAATCAGTTGGGAGCACTTGAGTAGTCTTTGTGTTCCAGAGCTGCGCCAGCATCTTTTAGACAGCAAGCTGACCGACCCCATTGAGCTTGCTAAGGAGGCGGACCGCTGGTCCAGTACCAGGGTCCACAAGGGAATTGTGGGTACCACAGCCAAAGGTGGGCAGGGTCCCCAGCAGAAGAGTGGGGGGGACAGGGGTAACCAAAAGGAGTTCTCGCAAGGGCCCCAAAGTAGTTCCCCGGAAAAGGATTCCCAAACCCCCAAGCCTAAACAGCCATGGCCCTCTAAGGGTAGGCGGGACAAGAGAAATAGCCAGGGTCCCCCTACCTGCTATCACTGCAACGAGGTGGGCCATATTGCTCCGAAATGTCCCAAGAAGAATCCCGCACCCACTGGTGCTCCAGCCCCAGCGTTAGCTAGTGTAGCTTTGGGTGGGGATTTGGTTTCTAGTGATTGGGGAGAGCTAGCGGTCATGACCCTTGTCTCGCTAGGAGATCGAGAGATGGTCCCGGAAACCTTACTGCCCTCAAACACTAAGAAATATGGGCAGAAGGTGACCATCAATGGGAGGGAGGTTGAAGCACTGAGAGACACCGGAGCCAGTGTGACATCCGTGAGGTGTCAGTGGGTGTCTGACGAGCAAATCATCCCTGGCGTGCTCCGCCCTGTAGTGGCCGCTGACAGCTCAGTGCGCCTCTGCAAGTTAGCGAAGGTTTCCTTTGAATGGGGAGGAGTCTCTGGTCTTTTGGAGGTAGTTGTCAGTGATGCCTTGCCTGTGGACTGTCTGTTAGGTAACGACCTGGAGAGTTCTCCATGGAAGGACATAGAGCACAAACTCACTTGGAGATGTTGGGTCTGCCTGCGTGGATCTGCGTGACCACGCGTGCTATGGCAGCCAGTAAGGGTGAATCAGCAGAACTGGAGCCTGAAACAGTGGCCCAGAGACCTGCCAGGAGAGGAAGAGGCAGAGGGCGCAGGAAACCAGCCCCAGCCGTTCCCACGGTCCAGGAGGAAGCAGAACCTGAGGGGAATGCCCTGGAACCTACAGGGGAACAGGTAGCCGAACTGGGAGACCTACCTGAGCTGACCCATTGGCAGCAAGAAGGTGGTCCCTCCAGGGAGGAGTTCTGCCAGGCGCAGAAGGAATGCCCTTCCCTCATCGGTCTGCGGTAACAGGCTGTAGATCAGGCAGCAGGTGGAGCAGTCAAAGATCACTATGTCTACTGGGAAGGTGACCTACTCTATAGCGAGCCTAAGTTTGCTGAGCCCGGTGCAGCCCGTGTGCTGGTGGTACCCGAGCGCTTCAGAAACTTCCTGATGGGTCTGGCTCATGACGTGCCTCTCGCAGGACATCTGGGGCAAGACAAGACCCTAAACCGGCTTGTCACCCACTTCCACTGGCCCCAGATGAGGAAGCACGTCGGTTCCTTTTGCAGATCTTGCCAAACCTGTCAAGCTAGTGGCAAGACTGGAATGAAGTTGAAGGCCCCCCTTCAACCCTTCCCAGTGGTGAGCACCCCTTTCGAGCGGGTGGGCATCGATATCGTAGGGCCCCTGGACCCCAAGACAGCCTTAGGCAACAGGTTCATCCTGGTCTTGGTGGACCATGCCACCCGGTACCCGGAAGCAGTCCCTCTCAGGACAATCACAGCACCCGTGGTGGGCCGTGCATTGATGGGGATCTTTTCCCGTGTGGGGTTCCCCAGAGAGGTGGTCTCCGACCGGGGTACCAACTTCATCTCTAGGTACATGAAGTCTCTGTGGGAGGAGTGTGGAGTAACTTATGAGTTCACCACTCCTTACCACCCCCAAGGTAATGGGCTGGTTGAAAGGTTCAACCGGACCCTGAAAGGTATGATTATGGGCCTCGCGGAGCCCATGAGACGGAAGTGGGATGTCTTGTTACCATGCCTTTTGTTTGCCTACAGGGAGGTGCCTCAGAAGTCCTTAGGGTTCAGTCCCTTCGAACTCCTGTATGGCCACCCTGTCAGAGGACCTCTCTCGCTGGTGAAGGAGGGTTGGGAAAAGTCCCGTGGGAAAACCCCCCAGGATGTGTTCAGCTATGTGCTGGCCATCTGCAACCAGACACAACGCTTCAGGAAACTCGCTCAGGCGAACCTGGAGGCAAGCCAGGAAGAAATGAAAAGATGGTACGACCAGAATACCACTCTGGTCGAGTTTCAACCTGGGCAGAAAGTGTGGGTGATGGCACCAGTGGAGCCTTGCGCGCTCCAAGACAAGTGGTCTGGGCCATACGAGGTGGTGGAAAGGAAGAGTGAGGTAACCTACCTGGTTCACCTGAAGACTCCCAGGCAGCCCCTGAGAGTTTTGCCCGTGAACCGCCTCAAACCACACTTTGAGAGGTCTGAAGTAACCATGCTCCTGGCTACAGATGCAGGTATGGAAGAGGATAGCGATCCTCTCCCTGACCTCCTGTCAGTTAAGGAGCACGATGGGTCAGTGGATGGTGTGGTCCTCTCGCCCACCCTGACCCCAGAACAGCAGAATGACTGTCGCCAAGTGTTGGGTCAGTTCTCCTCTCTGTTCTCCCTGACCCCAGGAGTCACCAACTGGTGCGTCCATGACGTGGACACTGGAGACAGTCTGCCTGTGAAGCAAAAATTTTACAGGGTAGCTGACAAGGTCAGGGCCAGCATCAAGGAAGAGGTTTCCAAGATGCTGGCGCTAGGGGTGATTGAGCCCTCCAGCAGCCCCTGGGCTAGCCCAGTGGTCTTGGTCCCCAAGAAAGCTGCTACCCCCGGTGGCCCGCCAGAACTCCGGTTTTGCGTGGACTACCGTGGGCTCAATGCGGTCACGAAGACTGACGCACACCCTATCCCCAGAGCTGATGAGCTCGTGGATCGGTTGGGAGCTGCCAAGTACCTCAGTACGTTTGATTTGACTTCGGGGTACTGGCAGATTGCCTTAACTGACGGGGCCAAAGAGAGGTCAGCATTTTCAACGCCAGAGGGGCACTTCCAGTTCCGTGTCATGCCCTTTGGGTTGAAGAATGCCCCTGCCACGTTCCAGAGACTGGTTAACCAGGTACTGTCCGGGCTGGAGGAATTCAGCGCAGCATACCTGGATGACATTGCGGTGTTCAGCTCCACGTGGGAAGAACACTTGCAACACCTCTGCGAAGTGTTGAAGGCTCTGTAGAAGGCAGGCCTCACTATCAAGGCCAGTAAGTGCCAGATAGGGCAGGGATCTGTGGTGTATTTGGGACACCAGGTGGGGAGCGGCCAGGTGGCGCCCCTACAGGCAAAGATTGATACCATTCTGGCTTGGGAGCCCCCCAAGACCCAGACAGAGGTGAGAGCCTTTTTAGGACTCACCGGGTATTACAGACGGTTTGTCAAGGGATATGGCACCATTGTCGCCCCCTTGACAGAACTCACTTCCAAGAAGTTGCCCAAAAGAGTTGACTGGACTGACGCCTGCCAAACTGCTTTTGAGGCCCTGAAGACTGCGATGTGCACAGCACCGGTGCTCAAGGCACCTGACTTTTCCAGTGAGTTCATAGTTCAGACGGACGCTTCAGAGCATGGTGTGGGAGCAGTACTCTCACAAGCCACTGAGGAGAATGGAGACCAGCCAGTAGCTTTCATTAGTCGGAGGCTACTCCCCAGGGAACAGAAGTGGAGTGCGATTGAAAGGGAGGCTTTTGCTGTGGTCTGGGCTCTGAAAAAGTTGAGGCCCTACCTGTTTGGGACTCACTTTCGTGTTCAGACCGACCACAGGCCCCTCAGGTGGTTAATGCACATGAGGGGTGAAAATCCAAAACTGTTGAGGTGGTCCATCTCCCTACAGGGAATGGACTTTACGGTGGAACACCGCCCTGGTACAGAACACGCCAACGCTGATGGTCTGTCCAGGTTTTTCCGCCTTAGTGAAGAGAACTCCCAAAAGGGTGGGTAGTTCTC
Organism: Lissotriton vulgaris; assembly: GCF_964263255.1. Classification (NCBI taxonomy): domain Eukaryota; kingdom Metazoa; phylum Chordata; class Amphibia; order Caudata; family Salamandridae; genus Lissotriton; species Lissotriton vulgaris. The sequence goes on along the minus strand of NC_141689.1, from coordinate 2,088,500,558 downwards.
CCCACTTTCAGCTGGAGGGGACACGTGTTAGACCTGACATCTTTTGGCGTGATTACCCCTATCTTTTTGCCTCTGCCTCCTGTATTTTTCGATGCTGTGCTGGATTCGTTTTTTCTGGTTTAGATGCTTTGGACACTCTGCCACTGCTGATCAGTGCCAGAGTGTAAGTGCTCCCTATATAAATTGTTATTCTGATTGGATAAACATGTTTGGCATATTTGTATCACCATGAAGTCCCTCGTAAAGTGCACCGGGTGTGCCAGGGCCGGTGATGACGAATGCTACTCGTGGGCCTGCAGCACTGATTGTGCCACCCACAGGAGTAGCCCTAAAATGGTGTTTCGGGCCTGCCACTGCAGCGCCTACGGGCAGTTTAGAACTGCCATGTCCTCCTGGTCCGCGTCCCCGCTGACCAGGCCTAACCCTTCCCTTTCCGTGCACATCAGTCACCCCTATGGAAGGCCCAAGGTACCCCCCTGGGCAGGGTGCCGTGTATGTGAAAGGTAGAGCATGTACTGGTGCAGGTGACATGCTCTGGTAGTGAATTACAGCCATTTTCGTTTTTCACTATTGTAAGGTTATCTTGCTCCATAGGTTAACATGGGGGATGCTGGCTACAGTGGTTAACGGCATTTCTTCCCATAGGAACAAGATAGGACATAAGTATCTAGTATCCCTGAACTCAGAATTTAATAACGCATCTTTTAGGAAAGGTGGTTTTTAGATCCTGTGTTTGAGAACCGCACTTTTAGAAAGTTGCTGTTCTCTTGTCGGACCCTTCTGTGTGCCTGAGACTGTTTGTGTATTGACTGTCTGGTTTGTGAGTGACAGAGGCTGGATGAGTCAGAACTAGGCTGAGTGGAGCAATTGCTACCTGAGTGGTGGGAGGAGTTAGCACCTGGGCTGAATAGGGCTGTGCCTGCCTGCCACAAGGCTGGCTCCACCTCCTGCTGGGCGGCTGAGGACTCTGCCCCTCACTCTGAAAGGAAAGATGCAGCCAGCACATCAAGGTGCTCAGGATCCACCCAGAACTGGTTCAGACCGGGCTCAGGGCCCACATGCACAGAGAGAACAAAGACTTTAGGGGTATAAGTACCGGACCCCTGACCACAGAAAATTAGATCATCCTGGAAATCAAGAAGGAACCTCTGCCGAGGAGAAAGCTGAAGTGGAAGAAGGAAGACTGTCCTGCTGTTGCTCTGCTGGACTGACCTGCTGTTGCTTTGCTGCCAAGGAGAGGGGAAGGACTTTGCTGTGAGCTGTGTCCCCTGTCTTGTAAGGAATCTCCAAGGGCCTGAGAAGAGCTGGCTCCCTGTTTCCGAAGTCCCAGGAACAAAAGGACTTCATCCCCAGTCTCCCCGAACTCTGCTAAGAGAGTTCTGTCCTTCGTAGAGTGCTTGATCCAGTTGTGGGGCCTCTAGAAGTTGAACCTGAGCTGGGAAGCTTGAGACTAAGCTGAGAAACTTGTGAAGCTGAAAAGTGTCGCCTCGCTCGCTTGCGGAGCGCAACCCCGACAGTGCGAGAAGTTCCCCGCCGCTACGAAGGTCGAGATCGGCGCAGCACCTGACATCGCTGCCGAGGCCGTCGCACCCTTCGTTTGCGGGACGCACCAGGCCGGTGCAGGGGCATCGAACATCGCTGCGAGTGTCGTCGCAGAGCCTGTCGCCTGGGGGAGAGCACCGTACCGCTTGCTTGCGGACCGCATCACGTCGCTGCGAACATCGTCGCAGAAACATCACATCGAGGAGCTGCGAGAGAGAGGGTCACCGCTGGACTGCGCATCGTCGCCCCGGAGATCGTCGCAGCCCCCACGAGATCGCATCGTGCCTTTGCGAGAACAGACTTCCCACGGAACCTACGCACCGGAATCTACGCAAGCTGCCTTCCTCCCCTTACAGACCGGATTTGTCGCCGCACGCCCGCTGCTGCAGCGGGGCTGTCGCATCGCCTCCCCAGGGTCTCAGGAGTAATGCATCGCTTGTTTCCACCGCACCAGCTTCCTGCTTGTGGAACTTTGTTGCATCTAAAAGGTACTGTGAGTCGACGTGACGCAACTGTGAACTTTTCACGCATCTGTGGATTATTTGATCGTAACTTAAAGAACTTTGATTACAACCTGAAGAACTCATTTGAAACCATAACCTTGCATTGTGTATGTTGGATTTCTGCCGTTTTGGTCTTGTGTAGTTTAGAATAAATATCTTTATTTTCCTAAACTGTTGTGGAATCAGTTTGTGGTGTTTTCACTGTGTTACTGTGAGTGTTGGTACAAATACTTAACGCATTGCCTCTGGTTAGCCTAGACTGCTCAGGCCAAGCTACCTTGAGGGCGAGCAGGGGTTATCTAAGAGGGTTATCTCCTCGTCCTGACTAGAAGCAAGGGTCCCTATTTGGACATTGGTACCTACCTCTGCCAACTAGAGACCCCCAGTTCTAACACTCACATACTACCAAATACTATGCATTGATTTTGAAATATACCTACAATGGCAGGTGGAAATATCTATGGTGACACACTCCAAATAGTTCCCACCCTCAGGGAACCTTAAGCCCTGTAAACACAATTTGGCCCACCCATACTAGACAAAATATATTGGGGGATAGGCATCAAAAGACAGACCTACCATCTTTTTCACTGTGTCACGGATGTATGACGGTACGACGCGTACCGTCATAACGCGTGCCTTTACAACGCGTCCCTTACAACGCAAGTCGTTACCACGACTTGGGGCGCGGATTGAGAATAGTATAATTTACTATTCTAACACCAGTCCCCGTGGACACTAGGGAAGGTGTGGGAATAGTAAATATACTATTCTTAATCCTCTAGCGCCCTCCAGCGCAAGTCGTGGTTACGACTTGCGTTGTAACGGACGCGTCGTAAAAGCACTGCGGAGTAAAATCCGCATCGTAAAGGATGTTCCCCCTGTGTCACACACATTAAAATGGAAATATATCATAATAAACCAATGCGGCACCAATGACATCACTAAGGATGATACATTAATACAATGGCATTGATTAGAACTGTTAACTTTCCCATTTTCAGTAAGCTTTATCTCCAGGAGTGCAAGCACATTGGCCTAACTCTGCTAAGGGTCATCAATTTCAGCCATTAGGAGACTTAAGGCAAGATCTTTTTTGGGATACTATTTTGGGGCTACTGCATAATTAGCAACCCCAACAACATCCAATAAAATCGTTGGCGGTGCCCCTTTCCTGCACGGGGTACCACAGAAGTAGAAAATGCACATTTCCCAAGTGCCCCAGAGGGGTTTGGGCAGCCCCTTGTACTGAGGCCATACATATTTGATTAGTACCCTTGTACTGAAACAATGGCTTTGTTTCAAACATGCAGCCTTACACCTATTTTGTTTTTATTGGTCCTCATCCTCAAATGGGCATCCATTGTGAACTTCACAATGATGGGAGACTGTGACGGAGCCCCACAGCTCAGTGGTCCCTGCTGGATCCCTTGCACCCAGCTCACTTTTCCACAGTCATCACCTGGCTGACTGCCTTCATCTTTCCTCTCATGCAGGGGAAACAGCTGATTCAGATCTACAAATACTGTAGGAGAGAGGCTGTGCTTGGTGTCCGCTGCTTAGGCTGCCTAGACACTGGTACAAGGAGCAGGAGAAGCACCCAACACAGTCTTAGTTTCTTTAATTTCTAGATCTCCAGGAAGATGGGGATCTAGGGGACACCAACATCCACCGAACAAGGTGGCGAACACTTGATTTTAGATGTTGTTGGTGCCGATCCATGGTAGCCATGGACCCCCTGGGAAAGAAACATCACCAGGAAGGGTGCTCCATGCACATCACCTTTAATCCGCCATATTTCCTTTCTTGAACTGACCCTAGAGGCCTTGACTTTTCCTGGGGATATATGGGAAGTCCTGGAAGTGTGGGGAGGGGCTACACTTCTTCACTCCTCCGTAAGTCACTTTGGACGGGGGAGGTGTCGTTCTGCTCTTGGTGGAAGGCTCAAGATATCAGGATGTGTTTAATCAGGCCCCCTGGCTTCTAAGGGTTATTTTCTTTTGAGAACTTGATTTCTTTCTGTTTCTGTTCCCCCTACTCAGGACCTGTCCTCTGTCCAGTTGCTGGTATTCAACCTAGTTTAGTACTGCTAGCAGCACCCCACAGCCCTACCGACAGAATACTCTCAATTTAACATGCATCAAAGACGAAGGATCAAGGCACCCAAGTCCTGCACCCATCAACACAGAGGAAGGAAAGAGAATTATAGTTACAGTGTTGCAATGAACCAGAAGTGTGATCCTTTTACACTTCTAAGAGGTAATTACTTTACAGAATAAACATACAGAGTAGTGGTACAGCATTTTATTTTATAGTTGATTAAATGTACATGATAAGACTTCCGTCTATAGTACACAAATCATAATTGTAAATGTTGGACCCGGCCCTTTGGGCAGGTTCACCCCGAGACTTTTTGCTTTTTCCTAGCCTGTTTCTGGAAGCTGGTGTTGGTGATTTTAGGCCTCTGCGCACTTTTTCACTGTGGTACAGTGTAAAGTGCTTGAGCTCTCTGTGTATGTGTGGTGAGTGACCTGCCCTCCCATAGGAATGAATGGGGAATATGTATGCCCATGGTAGTTCCTGATGTGTGGGGAGTGCAGGGGCGAGTTTGGTATGAGAGAACTCGTGAGATTGAATGCTGCGAAATGGTATATGCGGCATGACTGTGTCTAGTCTAGAAGTGCCACTTTTTGAAGTTGGTATATTTGTGTAGTTTGTGTCTGGCGTGTGATTGGCTGGTGAGCCTGGTCCAGGAGTGCCTGGGCCTGCTTGTGGATTGACTGTCTGGTTTGAGGGTGACAGGGGCTGGAGAGCCCAGGATGTTGTCTGAGTCAGCCCGTGGATGAAAGGCAGCATCTGCTGCCAGGGAAGTGGGAGGAGATGGCACCTGATAGTGAAGGGCTGTGCCTGCCTGACTACAAAGCTGGCTCCACCTCCCGCTGGGCGACTGTCACCTCTGTCCCTGATACTGACAGGACTTCCCTATAACCAGTTCTAGCTGGTTCTCACACTGCCTACACAAAGACTTCAAAGACTTTTCTGTGTATAAGAAGGGGCTGTGTCCCCTTCCAAAAGGTTCTTGTTTGTGGACTCAGTGGCGTCACTAGGGTTGGTGTCACCCGGTGCGGGTAACTCATGGTGTCACCCCCTCACGATTAACCGCATGGACCTCCTCCGCTCCGAGTCTGCGCAAGTATTTCAGCATCCAAATTGTCTAAGCATCCACAAGTTTCCTTCAAGCTACAAGCTTGTCTGGCTCCTGCTGGCTACACTACAGATACCGAAGCAGACAGGCCCTGACTGCCGGCCAGCTCCTCACACGGCATCGTGGTGCTGCTATTTCAATGGGGGTTTTGAGTTTGGCACACAGTTAGTGCCTGGACATCATGGTGGTGCCGCCTGGGATATGCAGTGACCTTCAGTACCAATTCCGACCCCCCACGCCCTGCATTTAACCGAACCACCAGAGGCGAATGGCGATTCGGTCTGTCCTTTTTTTATTGTTTTCTAGTGGTGACATCTGAGGCTGGTATTGATAGTTACTTTGACGGATAAACCCCCCCACCCCCCACCCCAAATAAGATCCAAGGATCATTGCTGAGCTCTATCACTTAACTATTTATACTATGAGTTTCTTCAAACAAATGTTTATCATTCAAAATTGGCATGCAGTCCTAAGGCTCCGTGTGAGACAAATACTCATGGATCAGGAGACGAACAACTATTTACAATCAAAGTAAGTTACTGCAGTAAAGATTCAGGCCATCTAAAGTCATCAGAGGGTCAGGCCGTGTTTCCTACCCAAGATGCAGCAAAGAATATCAAGGACAATGGGCTCCCAATCTAAAGATACCAAGAATTGAGATAAGGATGGAGGAAAAGGAAAGGGCGCTTTATTCCTATGATCCAGGTGGTGCTACACACACAGAAATTGTTACCTGCGGGTTCAGGTTTCTACTACAGATTTGCTAAGGGGGCCCATCTGGTAATCAAACACATGCCCTCAAGCTTCCACCCACGCCTCCTTAGAGAGCTTAACTCACGGAACGAGTATCTTAACAGTATTATTGGTTCCTCAACTGCGCTGCCGCCCCCTCGTTTGAAAATATCGGGACAACCTAAGGCCAATCCATTTCACCAGTGAGCCATACATGAAAACCGGGACCAAACTCCCATCCTAGAAAAAGCTCTGAGTCTGCGCCCATCGCTAGAAGTACTCTGCCGTGCTCCCCCTCACACCCCAAACTTGCACGCTAGCGCTGGTAAACATGAAGGCTGTCAGGTATAGTGTGAAGGAATAGCTGTGGCTTTAGAGTTTAACCTGGTTACGGTGATAATTTGGCATGGATAGGTTGTGTGTGTGTTCTTGCCATGAAGAAAGCCTGAGCAGTTCCCCCTTTTTGTAATGGTCCCATACCGTCTTCTTTCATGCTGCATTTCGCCTTAACAATTTTAACGCACGCTTACTGATGTTAAAAAATGGATATCATGCCGTATTGCTTGTCACATGGTATGTTTCATCGTCCGGTAATTTAATGAATTAGCGCAATGTCTGCTGGCTACTTGTTTCACGCTGCTGTATTATAATGACTGTTTTAAGACCACTTGTAGGGGTTTAAATTTACTAACGTGGCCGCTTGCTCAGTTTCTCTGCAGGCTGACTCATGGTGGTACTGTTACTTAAACATCATTCTGGCATCAGAAAGGGAGATTGGCTGGGGCACTACGGACACCTGGCATTGTTGCATCGTGTCAATTGAGGATAGCCGGCAATTTTTCACCTTTTGTAAAAAACGTTACTCATCACCAATAAAGCAATCTTGCCGGATCACCTCACAGGGGGAGAACATGCGCGGGCCCATGGTAATGTTACCGGCGCCGTGTCCTACAACAATACTCTGTCCTCCTCTCGACCCTGTAGTGGCAATGTTATATGACTGCGGCAGCAGGCAGCCACGTCCTTCTCACCTGTGTCTCTTGATCTGCCCAATGGATTATGCACATGCTCTTTGACCGCCCTGAGCCCTCATTGCCTTGCATGCCTCACGCCGTTCCCCTTACCCTATTACCCCCTCCCATGTCCCTCAATCATCTCCCTCAGTCACCTCCTGCGGGTGAATACGAAGGGCGTCGCTTTGCGCACTCGTGCCAAGCTGTGCTCGGTGTCACCCCCCCCCCGCACTAGCAGCAGTGGAAATAAAAAGCAGCCATCACTGGCAGCAGAAGAGCAGAGGTGAGGGCGCGGCTGAGGCTCCGGCTGCACTCCACTGTGCAGTGCAGAGCGAGCCAGCCAGCGTAACCAGATTGGTGTCACCCCATGATAGGGTGACACCCGGTGCGGTCCGCACCCCCCTAGTGACGCCACTGTGTGGACTTGAATCTTGCCAGGGGCTGCTGCTGCTTGGGCCCAGGGGAATCCCTGGGCCCTGCCCAGCCCCTGGACCTCTGATGTACTTTCCTGGACTCTGGAAGGACTTTGTGTTGGTCCCTGGACTTTGGGGACCCCAGCACCTGGAAGCGCTGGCCTTTTTGCCTTTAGCGCTGGAAGCGCTTTATTTTCTCTTTTGCCTAGCGATTGGGAGCACTTTACCTTTGGCCATAGCGCTTAGGAGCGCTTTATTTTGTTCTAGCGCTAGGGAGCGCTTTGTGGGCTTTGGCCGGTGCCCACCCGGCATCTTATTACCCCGTTTCTACTTTTATATTTTAACTCGAGGGAGCCCACTCCTCGGTTAACTCAGCCCCGCCTGCCTGCCTAAGGAGAAGGGCCGCTGCGCTGCCCACAGCGACCCGGAAGTGGTTGGCCGGCCGGCCAATCCCAGCGCGGCCGGCCGGAAGTGCCCGCCCCCGCAGCCCTGGGGGAAGAAAGGAGATGCTGCCAGCCCGAGGAGCGAAGGAGGAAGGCGGCTGGTGCTCACGGGGCTCCCGTGAGGAGGAGGGAGCCCCTGGAAGAAGAGGAGAGCCCTGCTGGTTCCGTGGAGGAAGTTGCCGGTCTCCCGTGATCGAGAGGGAGACCTGGGAAGAAGGAAGCCGCCTGCCGTGTCCGCCCCGGGGCTCCTGAGTGAAGGGAGAGCCCCGGGGAGGGAGATAAGTCCGGCCTCCCGAGCCATGAGGCGTCCCTACTGTGAAGAGAGCCCCGCAGCAGGACCGCAAGCAGCGGGTGAGTCTGGGCTGGGCCGGGCAAGGTGGGGCCTGTCTGTTCTGCTCCCCGAGGGAGCTAGGGGTGTAGTGTAGTTCCTATTTTCCCAATAGGCCCTGCGCATTGGAATAACATAAACAGTAGTATCGACGTAGAAGTGCGGATCTTCCAGGCCTCTACTGACTATGCTAAACTTAATTGGGTTTGTTACCAACTAGCTCAGAGGTCACTGGAAACTTTCTCGACTGAAATAGGAAGTGATCAGCTTCCCTGGCACAGACAAGAAGGGATTCAGTTTTCCAACAACCGTGCAACATGACAACTTTGCTCCTCAGATCAAGAGTCAATCTCTAGGGTCGTGTGAAACAATAGACAGTTATTTTACTCAGTCAGGTTAGTGCAGATTACTTTCACAATATGTAGAGAATAGAGAGACGGGCGTTTGTCAATAAAAGGTTAACATTTATTGAACAGTCTTTCTTCTCATACAAGAGAAATGAATTGCCACAATTGCAAGACTTGTTATTATAAAAAGTACGTACAGTAAGATAAGTATTGCAAAATAATACTGTAAAAGCATTGATATGGTTTCTTAGCCATACAATGTTTTAAAAGTAATAAAACATATATACATTCATATATACATTAGGCTAAAATACTCAACTGGTGCTTCTAACTACGCCTACCCCAGTGTACCTGGCCTAAGCCTAATACTTGGGAGGGGAGTAAGTAAGTAGCTTTAGTTTAAGTTGGTTTTGCCAAGGTTTGCTTCAAGAATTCTCTCTCAAGGGTTTAGTCAACACCATACCTCTGGAATAGAATGATGGAGGTCTGGTATCTCCCTCAGGGCTCGATATCCCAGTCACCCGCAAGGGTAGACTAGAAACGCTGGAGCTGGATTTCTCGGCAGGAGAAAGGCAGCGTCTCTCTTCAGCGCGTCGAGGAGGAGGAGGGGGGACAGCGTCCGCGGGCAGCTTGCATCTGCTGGGCTCTTGCAGAGGGACGGCTGTTCAGCTCCTAAGTTCACCACACCATAGTTCGCTCTTTAGCAGCGATAATGGTTTCAGCAGCTTGCAGCTTCAGGCGACGGGCAACAGCAGTTGCTTAAGGCAACGTTGGTAGTATTTATACCTGAAAGGTGCCATGTTTGACGTAAGTTTGCTGGACATAAGACGTCAATAAAGATGTCACTTGGGAAGGGATCGCTTATCAGTTGCTCATTAGAGTTCTATTACTAATCAAAACACAGCAAGGGGGATTTCCAGGTTGGCTGAGTTTTTATCTTGTTGAAGAACTCGGAGTGTTAATCTAGGAATCTCAGATAGTGACTTCTGCTATGTCATTGCACTAATTGGTTGCAAAGGAAGTGGCAGAGAAAACTATTCTGAAATGTGGCTCTGTTATTGTGAGGCCAGAGACGAGTTTCTGAATATTGCACTTGAACGGTTATGCCAATATAGGGAATAAATGGATTTATAGCCGAATAGGGGCATAAGGTCACAGTATCGATCAGGATCCTAGATAAGCACGCAACAGGGGACTATCGTGGTGCCGGTTGCGAGGCACAGAATCAGGCCGACCCCGGTTGGCAGCGGGTCGCCCCAACGGTAATTAGAGCCCCGAGGCCCCCGGTCCACGTGGTTGTTGACGAGCCCAGCGAGGCTCGGGGGCCATTTTCATGATGTCGAGCCCCAGAGGGGGCTCCAACGACCCCACCATTATTTTTAGAGCCTAGAGAGCTCTAAGGGGCACAATATGTAGGTGCAGAGCCTGTGTGGCACCAACAGAGGGGTCTGTGCAGATCTTGGCGCAATTTGGTTTAAAAGACTAGTGCGAGCCTGTGGCGCAGACTTTGCTTCTAGGGTCAGGGAGGACCCTGTCACAGTTTTTATGATTCTCCAGCTGCCCAGCAATTAGTGGGCAGCTGCACCATTTAGGCGCAAGAGGGAGAGAGTCCCTGAGAGGGACAGAGATGGCACAGAGGTGCCCGGCCAGTCACAGCTGCGCAGCACTTAGTGCCAGCTGCAGCGTTTAAGCCCTTGTGATGTTCCCAGGTGCCCAGCAAGAAGTGGGCACCTGCTACGTTTAGCCATACAATGGTTTAAAAGTAATAAAACATATATACATTCATATATACATTAGGCTAAAATACTCAACTGGTGCTTCTAACTACGCCTAGCCCAGTGTACCTGACCTAAGCCTAATACTTGGGAGGGGAGTAAGTAAGTAGCTTTAGTTTAAGTTGGTTTTGCCAAGGTTTGCTTCAAGAATTCTCTCTCAAGGGTTTAGTCAACACTATACCTCTGGAATAGAATGATGGAGGTCTGGTATCTCCCTCAGGGCTCGATATCCCAGTCACCCGCAAGGGAAGACTAGAAACGCTGGAGCTGGATTTCTCGGCAGGAGAAAGGCAGCGTCTCTCTTCAGCGCGTCGAGGAGGAGGAGGGGGGACAGCGTCTGCGGGCAGCTTGCATCTGCTGGGCTCTTGCAGAGGGACGGCTGTTCAGCTCCTAAGTTCACCACACCATCGTTCGCGCTTTAGCAGCGATAATGGTATCAGCAGCTTGCAGCTTCAGGCGACGGGCAACAGCAGTTGCTTAAGGCAACGTTGGTAGTATTTATAGCTGAAAGGTGCCATGTTTGACGTAAGTTTGCTGGACATAAGACGTCAATAAAGATGTCACTTAGGAAGTGATCGCTTATCAGTTGCTCATTAGAGTTCTATTACTAATCAAAACACAGCAAGGGGGATTTCCAGGTTTGCTGAGTTTTTATCTTGTTGAAGAACTCGGAGTGTTAATCTAGGAATCTCAGATAGTGACTTCTGCTATGTCATTGCACTAATTGGTTGCAAAGGAAGTGGCAGAGAAAACTATTCTGAAATGTGGCTCTGTTCGTGTGAGGCCAGAGACGAGTTTCTGAATATTGCACTTGAACGGTTATGCCAATATAGGGAATAAATGGATTTATAGCCGAATAGGGGCATAAGGTCACAGTATCGATCAGGATCCTAGATAAGCACGCAACACCCACTCCACGAATTAATGTCCATCAAATTACTAAAACTAGAGCAATAAGATGCATGTGTAACATTGCCCACCCCAAAATACATAAATCCATTTGAAATAGGCGTATATTGTAATACGTGAAAATTATAGGTACTGTACGTTTTTGAAGCATAGAAATCATTCAAAAATTATAGCATATGAAATCAATGAACGATTATGCAAAAAGATTTACACATGAAATATCTCTGAAACAGAAGAAGGGCGAGATAAATCATCACATATAAATGCATTGCAATAACATGTGCTAGAGGCTGATGTAAAGTTATTATGTCTCTAGATGTGTGTAGAAAATAGAAGTTGAAGCTTCTGTTCTCTAAGAATAGTTTTTACTTTAAGCAAAGAATTGTTCGTGCCAAAAAAGGGTCAATATTAAAAAGTGTTCAATTCAAAAGAATTAATGCTTGAACAGGGAAATAGAGTTCCAACGCTTTTAGCAGTTTTTGTTGTTCAAAACTGAAGGCCGAATTCAGAGTTCATGGGAACGCTGTGTGTCGGAAAGCTTCTCCAAAGTTATTATTTCTGTTCGGGTGAGAACATCATATCAGACAGGCTCTCAAAGAATTGATCTACAAAATCAGGTGACAGTTCAACCAAATTTGATAGTGCTGTAACTTGGCAGGTGTGAGAATGATTGCTGTCATCATAGTCGGGATCAGCAATGCTCACAGAAGGTCGTACCTGGGTGATGCTGCTTTTGTCACTCGCTCCACTGTTACCACCTAGTCGTAGCACAGGATTCTCAACGAATGCCGTCATCAGGATTGGTAGCCGCTGGGGACAACACAATGCGTGAGCCGTTATCGGACTTAGCAAAGTATCGACGTCCATTGGCACTGCTGATGGAAGTGAAAGACAGATGTCCAACACGCACTCATCTCCGCATAGCATACATCGAAGTACCGGTAAGATACAGTTCTGCCATATAGGTCTGAATGAAAGGAACCAGGTCATGTTTAGATCTCTCAGCCTGGCCAATCCAAGGACGTTAGTTATTCTGTCCCGGTAGCGCATTGCTAGGATTGTCTCTTCCATTCCCATGGTAGCTATGTCTGAGTTGTGGCTTGCCATAACGAAGCAGGACGGTCAAAAATAAAATGCCTGCTACAAGTCCCAAAAATAGGGGTATGCCGCCAAAAACAGAGTGGACAAAATTTGGAACGATTCCCAGTATTGCTTGAAATGGTGTTAGCAGTCCCGTAAAAATCGTCTTAAATATGCCTGGGATGTCTGTGGCACTAGACATGTTAAGGAGTTGGCTCAACATTTCTACGAAATGCACGGGGCAATTTGTTGATAAAAGGTCATGAACCTCCGTAGCTGTCCTTGCAACTAGAAGATCATACGTCTCTTTTGATGACGTTATGGGAACTGTTGTCTGCAAAAGCACAGACTTCATTTTGCTTAAAGTATCAATTCGTATAGAATAGAGATTCAGACGAGGCCAGATGGGAGTCTCTGTATCTACAGGCCCGCTCGGGAACAATGCCTGCATACAACATTTGACCATGGATGTTACTCTTACAAGATAACTTTTCAATGGAACAAGGCCACAACATCTGTGATCCGTTCTAAGAATGTAACTCCCGTTTGCAAGTTGCATAAAGAAGGGCTCTATCTGAGTTGCAGGTGTGACTAGCTGGTGGCACGAAAGGTTGTTAGAATTACCTTCACAGGCTCCATGTAAATTAATACCCTGGCACAAAAGTATACCGCTTAGTGAATGTTTACAGTTTTCACCACTAAGAAATAAATTTTTGTAGCTGTCACTATAGCAAGAATGTGTGTATGGTAATTTCCATTCTGATTTTACATATCCTTTACCCAATCGTTCATACTGGCCAGTAGGTATGTATTCAAGGCACTTTTTAAATTGGAAAGTTGTTATCGGAATTGTGATAATTCTGTGTATTATCCATTCAATGACAGGACTTTCTGACATTGTCAATGGTAATCTCTCAAGTTTTTTGGTGCTCAGGATTGTATAGTCTGCTCCTTTCTGTGCCAAACTGATTTGTTTATCAGTAAGGTTAAAAATGGAAAATAATGACGTTGTGTTTATTAAACGCCAAGGCACATAGCCTGAACGAAGATTTTGCAGCGTCCAGCCTAATTGTACAATAGAATGTAATTGAGATTGGCCATGCTGTAACATTAGCAAGTCTCTGTCTATTATGTCAAAGGCAGAAGATACAATATTGTCCAACGAATATATTCTTGAGGACAGAGTCATTAACCCATTGTCCACTACAGAAAGTGATTTTTCCAAATTAATACGATCAATTTCTCGTATTTTTTCTGCTGTTTCAATTTGTGTGACTTTCCAAGCCTCGTTGTGCGCAGCATAGATACTGGTCGCTATGAAACGCTTTTGACGCTGTTTGCGTGGTCCAAGAATGAAATCGCGCAAATCAGCACCATCTTTTAGTAAAGACAAGTGTTGCTTAATTTCAGCCAGTGTGGATGATCCTAGCCATTCGAGGCAGAGTTTCCCTACACTGTATGTTGTTACTATCCCTGGATGTTGTCTCTGGGAGTATCTAGGGTCTTGTCTGGTCATTTTTAACCCCTGTGTTTTGTTTAGGAATCTATCTTGACAGTTGTTTGTGTCAGTAGGCCAGATTAACCACTTTTTCCAATCAGGATGTGTTCTGTTAAAATGTAAAATTTTAGTTACGTCTATCTCAATATCTGTTGTTGCATTCTCAGGTATTGGCTTTGGAATAGACGGTGTTTTAAGGTCTTTGATCTTAGCTAGGCCAAGATAGGATGTTTGGTGAATTGTGTCATTTAAAAACATCATTTGTTCTGGTATCATGCAGGTTCTGAATAGTGCTTCAAGGCCTTGTACCTGCCAATCTTTTGTACCCCAAATGGTTTTTGTTTCAATGTTATTTTTCCAATAATCAAAACCAAATGTCATCATTTTTTCATAAAATGCTTCTGAATATATCAATTTAGAATTTGTCAGCATTGTTTTCATTCCTGTTTTATCTAACAGTTTATAATAAAACGTTTCTGCATCACTGGTGTTAAACCCTGAGAAGTACTTGAATTTCTCAAAGAATGCTTTAGAACTGCTTTTAGGAGGTGTAGCACAATGTTCCCATTGATTATACATAAAAACATTTCTAGGCTGTGCAGATTTATGCAAGTAATGATCACCATAATGTGTATAACAGAATAACTGTTCATAACTAGACGAACCTTGTAAATAATCATGTTCTGGGAATCTAGCTGACATTACTAAATCAGACATCATGTCATTAATACTGTTAAAGTCCCAATCATCAGAGAATGTACTAGGTTTTACAAAGTCACTTAAGGAAACCTTCAGTTGATGAGGATACTTCAGGATCTCGACTGGACCATAGATCTCATAGTCAGTTTTCTCCCATACTACCCCAGCAGGTTTTGGAATTGCTGTGACATTTACTGTTGACAGTTCTCTTTTCTTCACGTGGGATGATCTGTTTGGTTTGAGGACTAGGTTGATGTTCTGACTTGCTGTGTCCATTGTACTATATTTTCCCTCAATGAATTTTCCCAAACAAAGTACCATGATGAGCCAAAGCAGGAGGAAAAATACACCTAGACCGAACCAGAACTCTAACCAAGGGGAAATTAGGTAGATTTCCTTCAGTTGATGAAAGAGTTCCGTTGCTTTTCCTTTAAAAGACTTTTTTGTTTCTGGCATCACTTCGGGGTCGTTTTGATCTTCAGAGAAGTTGTCGAAGTTGATGAAATAACCAGAGGCAGTTCTGTCAATTGTTGGGATTGTTCTTTCAATTTGTCTTTCGGTAGCACTTTCTGATGCCACATTATTGTAGACTGGTGTTTCTTGACGAACTGTTTCAATCTGTGTCTCAAGAGGCACGAGTTCCATGGCATTATTGCATAGTCCTTCTCTGTGCATTGCAGGCTGATCGAATGTGATTAGTCTTTCAGTTTTAACCTCTTGGTTTGTTGCAAGTTTGGGTATTCTGTTGTTTCTTGGGAGTCCACTGGGCCTACTGTTGATTATAGGCCACATGCTTGTGGTTTTACCAGGTCTATAGATACGACTCTGCTCTCCTTTTTTCCAGCAAGGGGCGGTAGTACTTCTGATCTTGTTCCGGTGACTGCCAAGACAGGTACTGCTTTCTGTAAGAAGGCCCAAATTCCTTCTTCACCGCGATTTTTTCTCTGACTAGATCCCCAATCTTTGGAATCCAGACAGGCCTTGCTGGGGCTGTTGCTTGTGGTGCCTCGTCAGTGGTAGATGGCTGTTGCTTTAACTTTATGTTGCTTAAGGATTTTCTTGTTTCATTCAGTTCCTGTAAAACAGCCAAACGATCTTTGATGTCAAAGTCTGTTGTTTTTTCTTGTACCACTGACATCTGACTATCGAGGTCCTGAATGTTCATTCTAATTCTGAACAATAGTTCGTATGGGCTGAAACCTTTTAGAGAATTTCTTGGCAAGTTATTAAGACTGGTCTGGACACTTATTAGATGTTTGACCCACCCAGCGCCTGAACCTAATACCTTCGCAGTTATAGATCGCTTTATGTCCCGTTTTTTTCTTTTTACCACACTATTCCCTTCGGGGTGCGACGGACTACCGCAACCCAATTCCCATGCTGGCCATGGCCTCCCTATAAGCTCGAGAGCTAAAAGCAGGACCCTGGTCAGAATGGAACGTGGTAATTGCGTATGTGTCGATAAAGACTCGCAGATCTTTTATAACCGTTCTAGCGTCAGCCGAGCGCTGGAGGCCACATTTTTTAAGTGTGTTTAGCCTTAAGGATGTACAATGGGACGCGCTTCTCTTCTTTGATTGCGCAGATAGACCGCCTTATGCTGTCTATCAGGGTTCCTGAAACTACACTGGCCTGTTCATTACTGCGATCTCTGTTGCAGTTTTCACAATTTTTGAGCAAAACATTGAATATCCATGCTCATTCCTGGCCACCAGTACTCTGATTGTAATACTTTCAGAGAATCCTTAATTGTTTGATGTCTCAGACCCAACCCCATGTGTGCTTCCAGTAAGAGGAAGCCCCTCCTGCTCCTGTTTGGAATTACTCTGTCCCCCACTCCAGGGATTCGAGCAAAAGGAACGGAGTTTGCATCGATTATGTATGCATAATTGAGTGGATAGTTCACGGGTAGTGCTGCACAGTCACCTTTTACGGTCGTTTTTACTGCCAGCATGGTTTCCCCGTCTATGTATTTTTCTGTACGCTTTTTTGTGGTTACGGAAGCCGGTTTAGTTGCTTCCGCTGTGGCTGTATTAGCCAATGAATTCCCCGCAACGTGAACGCCATCACGCTGAAGACTCTGTGTGTGTATCACGTGAGTCTTTTGTAGTTCTTTCTGTAAAAGAGCTACCTGTTTCCAGAGCAATTTATGCTTTATTGTGGCACCTGTGTCATCTTTGTAATCGTTTTCAATCCAGCTCTGCAGCTTATTGTTGTAAGAGTTGACGCAAAAATGAGAATCACACACGATAAGTGTCGGGAATTCACGTTCTGCATTTTCGAGCCATCACCTGTTGTTTTTGCAAATTCCGCCCTAAGTGCACTGGGGATGCCCAGACGTGGGTCCCAGGCACTCCACACCACTGGAGTCAAGCTAGCCGGGCTGATGAGAGGTGTTACCTCGAAACCAGTCCGGTCCTCGGATGCTTGATTCCGTTCTGGGAAGGACATGGCTTTTGTAGTTCGGACTGGACTGTTCCCATGGGGCACAGGGTCAGAGCTGATTTGCATATCGCCATTGTCTAACCCGGGGTGGTGTGGAGTGCAAAAAAACGATGGATTTGGGCCCAGATCTTTGGACTGTGTTGAGTGTGTGACATTGATCCGCATTCGGTCCATCACCTGTTGTTTTTGCAAATTCCGCCCTAAGTGCGCTGGGGATGCCCAGACGTGGGTCCCAGGCACTCCACACCACTGTAGTCAAGCTAGCCGGGCTGATGAGAGGTGTTACCTCGAAACCGGTCCGGTCCTCGGATGCTTGATTCCATTCTGGGAAGGACATGGCTTTTGTAGTTCGGATTGGACTGTTCCCATGGGGCACAGGGTCAGAGCTGATTTGCATATCGCCATTGTCTAACCCGGGGTGGTGTGGAGTGCAAAAAAACGATGGATTTGGGCCCAGATCTTTGGACTGGGTTGAGTGTGTGACATTGATCCACATTCGGTCCATCACCTGTTGTTTTTGCAAATTCCGCCCTAAGTGCGCTGGGGATGCCCTGACGTGGGTCCCAGGCACTCCACACCACTGGAGTCAAGCTAGCCGGGCTGATGAGAGGTGTTACCTCGAAACCGGTCCGGTCCTCGGATACTTGATTCCGTTCTGGGAAGGACATGGCTTTTGTAGTTCGGACTGGACTGTTCCCATGGGGCACAGGGTCAGAGCTGATTTGCATATTGCCATTGTCTAACCCGGGGTGGTGTGGAGTGCAAAAAAACGATGGATTTGGGCCCAGATCTTTGGACTGGGTTGAGTGTGTGACATTGATCCACATTCGGTCCATCACCTGTTGTTTTTGCATTTTCGAGCGCCATCTTTAAACATCTGATTTCAGTTCTCTGAACCGAACAGTTTCTTACAGATTCAGTTTTTGTTACTTTCGGTCTGAATTTACCGCACAGCCAACGACCTTTAATAATCGCACAGGCTGCATCGTAGGATTTGCTCTCTACGTTGAAATGCTGTACAAATCTATCTGTATAGATTATACAGGCGTATTGTGGGAGAGGCAGAAGTTCGATTGGCAGAGGATATTCTTCTTCATATTCTAAATCATTCAGTTCTTTGAATTGCGGGGCGAAATAGTATTTCACATCTTCCGCTCCTAGAGAATCTACATACTGTATCCATTTCGGTTCCAGTGACACTGTAGGCAGGTTTACTGGGCTGAATAGCGCCTCGAAGGCGGATTCCGCTGTGAGGATATTAATCCTTTTGCCGTGTGCTAGTTCTCGTTCATTTGCTAATGCAATTTGCACTGCTTTCACAGTTCTTTCTGTGAGACTGAATGTTTTTTCTACTTGTGTGTACAAGTGAGATTTAATTGAAATTGGTACCTTTTCTCCCTCATTAGAGGTCAGGTACGTGAATCCGCATCTTCCTGGGATGACTCGGATTACAAGATCGCGTGTGTTGTCACGTGTATCTAATTTTGTTTTTGCTGACATGTCTGTTTGCAGTGATCTCAAAATTTCTGTGTGTTTTTGAGTCCAATTTTTTTGTTTAAAATCAGGTTTAATTAGTTCGTAAA
Organism: Lissotriton vulgaris; assembly: GCF_964263255.1. Lineage (NCBI taxonomy): Eukaryota > Metazoa > Chordata > Amphibia > Caudata > Salamandridae > Lissotriton > Lissotriton vulgaris. The sequence continues at coordinate 2,088,482,043 of NC_141689.1, read as the reverse complement.
GAGGTTTAAGCCTCTCTGCGTAAATTAGAATGTAAAGTCTTCCGAAATTCAGAAAACCTAGAATGGATTGTAGATTCTTCAGCGTTTTTGGAGCTTGGAGTACAGCGCACTTCTCTAAGAAGTTGTCCGCTAGGCTTTTCCCTTCACTTGATAACTCGTACCCTAAAAATAGTACTGTCAGATGGGCAATTCGAGACTTTTTAAAGTTGAATTTGTAACCCTCTGCTGCGAACCCAAGTATAATGGTGTTCACTCTTTTCAAGTGAGTATCCAAGTCGTCGTCTGTGAGATAGATATCATCTACGTAAGATAATGCCTCATCATCATATATTTGTAGTAACTCTGTTACTCTAGCTGAGAATAGTCCTGGGCTGTTCTTGAACCCCTGTGGGAGTCGACAGAATTTTTCTGCGACCCAAATGCTGAGAAAGCGGTCAAGTATCTGCTTTCTGGTGCAATGTTTTGACAAAAGAAACCATTAGATATGTCTAATGTCGTTTTATATTTTTTCCTAACTATGTTATTCATTAGGGCTGCACTATGCGAGTTTTGTACTGCAAAAGTTTTACAACATGCATTAAGAGATCTGTAGTCCAAAACTAGACGATATGAATTGTCTGGCTTGGAGACAGGAAACAAAGGATTGTTCATTTGAGAGGTGCATGTTTCAATCACCCCCTGGTTGATCTAAGATCTCCCTGACTTGTTTTTTAGCTTCTTGCTTAATGGGATACTGCCGTTGGGCAGTTGGTTCACTTTTTAATTGGATTTTGTGAGGAGGTGAGTCCTCATCCCATCCTACATGATTTTTATATAATGCCGATGCCTGGGCTACTGCCCTTTTCCTTGCATATGTATATTTCTTGTGAATCGGAATGTGATTCGAGAAGGCAGGCATAATCATTTCTTCGCCACAAGGGCACTCCCTGACAAACTCTGGGGGCCAATCTTTTTCAGCTAACAGAATATCATAGCCTTTTGAGAGTTTATCCCAAAATAGACCCTTTATTTTCCTAGTCTTATCACCCTCTATACGCAATGTTATTTCGTATATCTTATGGGGCTCGCTAAGTCTGGTGTCGGCAGTTTCAACCTGAATGTATTCATTCGTGTCCACTGTCTCCGGATGACTCATCAAGATCTTGCGGGCTATACTGATTTCTGCTGCACTGTCCAACATTGTCAATGCCCACTCCTTGTTTTTCAACTGTGTCCTCAGTATTTTCGGCATGGTTGATTACTCTAATACTGGCTACCTTCTTTTTTGGAAATTGAGATTTTTTACTCTGAGCAGGTTCCTTGTCTTTGGACTTGGTGTGCTCTCCTGGGTCTGACCGTCCTCTTCTTTCCGATTTCTGCGAAAAAGATCGAGAGGGATGTGTATCAATACTTTGATATCTATCAGGTTTTTTCAAATTATCCCTATTTCTAAGGTTGTATCTTTTCTCAGAGGGCTCCCTCTGGGGAGACTGGTGTTCTCGAGTCGGAGTTCTTTCCCTCCGTCGAGGAGACCTTCCTCTGGACTGGAAAACTTTTTCCTTGGCAGTGGATTGTTTATTTCCACCCCAGCTCTTTTTAGGAGTGTTTGAATTATTTTTAATAAATAATTTTTCTGGATTTTCGAGCAGTTGGGGCTTTACTGGTTTTCCATCCAAGCTGTCTCTACCTAATTCTTCATAGCATTTCTGTATGATTCTAGCAAGCTCAATTGGTTGATCTGTTATATCTGTTTCCTTCAACTTCTGGCAGATCGCCACAGATGCTGCTTCTCCCTTTATATTGGCTAATAATATAGCCGAGACCTGCTTGAAGTCTTTCAGTAATTTCATACCAAGATTTAAAGCGGGCTCTGGACCGTATTCATTTTGAATCTGTTTTAGCACTTCTGGTATTACCGCCATAGACGGAACACCGTGTGTTTTTGTGTAAATGGAAGCCAAGACTGTACCCCAAGTGTCGCAGTCCTCCACGTGTGGTGCGATTCCCATAGGAAGGCAGATGGTCAAGATTCTGTGTTTCTCAATAGGGGTAGTATCAGGAAATACTGCCTCTATTTGAGTGATTTTCTGTGCTAACCAGAAAGGAATTTGTTCCCGTTTTATGGGTGTTTTACCAAGACATGACTGTATGTTCTGTGGTGTGATTTTATTAGTGTTCCCCTGATGAGGGGTCAGCTGTGCTACATTAACAGCTGGTTGGACTGTTGCAGTCCACATTACATATTGGACTAATTGCCTATGTATTTTTATAAGTGTTCTTAGCTGTACTAACAGCTCTTCCTTTGACATTTTTGCAATGTCCGGATGTGGTGTGTAGCTGGCTAGAACCGGCCACGTTGCTCCTGGTCTACCTAGTGGACCGAGCCTAGTTATGTGATCATTGTGTTTTAGGGCGCCATTAAACCAGAGCAGGTGCTCTTGGAATTTTAGTGGGATTTCAGTCTCCTCGAAAGGAGCGTACTCTTCCGGTGGTTCCTCTATTTTGTAATAGTGAAACTCTTTTGTTCTAGCGTTTGCCGCTGGAAAGTTTATCCATGAATAGAATACCTCTGTCTGCCGATATTCGTGTGCCTCTATCACGAAAATTACTGTACCACCTTGTGGTGTCAGTCCGTTCTCTATAAGTTTTAACGTTATAGATTTTCTTAAGTGGACCGGGATGATTATTGCATCCGGGTCAGTGTCTTCGGGACACTGCTGAGTCGCATCTACTGCGGCCCCAGTGGTTCCGTTTTCTCCTGGCATTGTATAAATGCAGGTTTTGCAGAGTTGGTCTCCAAGGAGACAAAGATTAGGTGCACAATATTTTGGAACACTGTATCCTTCAACGTTGAATAAACCAGAGCTTTACAAAGGAATCTCTTCCTACTAAGGTCGGGCGGATTTTAACCTTTCACCCACTCCAGACGTCTATTGGAGTATTTACGGGAGAAAGGGGTCTGTGTGAAAAATGCACGACTGAGTTACTCTAACGTCTTGCGTTAGTTTATCGCCTTACCAAACGTTTGGGCGCCATGTAGTGTAGTTCCTATTTTCCCAATAGGCCCTGCGCATTGGAATAACATAAACAGTAGTATCGACGTAGAAGTGCGGATCTTCCAGGCCTCTACTGACTATGCTAAACTTAATTGGGTTTGTTACCAACTAGCTCAGAGGTCACTGGAAACTTTCTCGACTGAAATAGGAAGTGATCAGCTTCCCTGGCACAGACAAGAAGGGATTCAGTTTTCCAACAACCGTGCAACATGACAACTTTGCTCCTCAGATCAAGAGTCAATCTCTAGGGTCGTGTGAAACAATAGACAGTTATTTTACTCAGTCAGGTTAGTGCAGATTACTTTCACAATATGTAGAGAATAGAGAGACGGGCGTTTGTCAATAAAAGGTTAACATTTATTGAACAGTCTTTCTTCTCATACAAGAGAAATGAATTGCCACAATTGCAAGACTTGTTATTATAAAAAGTACGTACAGTAAGATAAGTATTGCGAAATAATACTGTAAAAGCATTGATATGGTTTCTTAGCCATACAATGTTTTAAAAGTAATAAAACATATATACATTCATATATACATTAGGCTAAAATACTCAACTGGTGCTTCTAACTACGCCTACCCCAGTGTACCTGACCTAAGCCTAATACTTGGGAGGGGAGTAAGTAAGTAGCTTTAGTTTAAGTTGGTTTTGCCAAGGTTTGCTTCAAGAATTCTCTCTCAAGGGTTTAGTCAACACCATACCTCTGGAATAGAATGATGGAGGTCTGGTATCTCCCTCAGGGCTCGATATCCCAGTCACCCGCAAGGGTAGACTAGAAACGCTGGAGCTGGATTTCTCGGCAGGAGAAAGGCAGCGTCTCTCTTCAGCGCGTCGAGGAGGAGGAGGGGGGACAGCGTCCGCGGGCAGCTTGCATCTGCTGGGCTCTTGCAGAGGGACGGCTGTTCAGCTCCTAAGTTCACCACACCATAGTTCGCTCTTTAGCAGCGATAATGGTTTCAGCAGCTTGCAGCTTCAGGCGACGGGCAACAGCAGTTGCTTAAGGCAACGTTGGTAGTATTTATACCTGAAAGGTGCCATGTTTGACGTAAGTTTGCTGGACATAAGACGTCAATAAAGATGTCACTTGGGAAGGGATCGCTTATCAGTTGCTCATTAGAGTTCTATTACTAATCAAAACACAGCAAGGGGGATTTCCAGGTTGGCTGAGTTTTTATCTTGTTGAAGAACTCGGAGTGTTAATCTAGGAATCTCAGATAGTGAATTCTGCTATGTCATTGCACTAATTGGTTGCAAAGGAAGTGGCAGAGAAAACTATTCTGAAATGTGGCTCTGTTATTGTGAGGCCAGAGACGAGTTTCTGAATATTGCACTTGAACGGTTATGCCAATATAGGGAATAAATGGATTTATAGCCGAATAGGGGCATAAGGTCACAGTATCGATCAGGATCCTAGATAAGCACGCAACAGGGGACTATCGTGGTGCCGGTTGCGAGGCACAGAATCAGGGCGACCCCGGTTGGCAGCGGGTCGCCCCAACGGTAATTAGAGCCCCGAGGCCCCCGGTCCACGTGGTTGTTGACGAGCCCAGCGAGGCTCGGGGGCCATTTTCATGATGTCGAGCCCCAGAGGGGGCTCCAACGACCCCACCATTATTTACAGAGCCTAGAGAGCTCTAAGGGGCACAATATGTAGGTGCAGAGCCTGTGTGGCACCAACAGAGGGGTCTGTGCAGATCTTGGCGCAATTTGGTTTAAAAGACTAGTGCAAGCCTGTGGCGCAGACTTTGCTTCTAGGGTCAGGGAGGACCCTGTCACAGTTTTTATGATTCTCCAGCTGCCCAGCAATTAGTGGGCAGCTGCACCATTTAGGCGCAAGAGGGAGAGAGTCCCTGAGAGGGACAGAGATGGCACAGAGGTGCCCGGCCAGTCACAGCTGCGCAGCACTTAGTGCCAGCTGCAGCGTTTAAGCCCTTGTGATGTTCCCAGGTGCCCAGCAAGAAGTGGGCACCTGCTACGTTTAGGCTTGTGCTGACACTGGCGCTGCATGGCAGCACACCCTGACATTGAGACTCAGGGCGTCTTAGCCCCAACAAGGCCAGTTGGCCTAGGGACTGCCACAAGTGGTGGCTTATGTGAGTTTTTGCGCAATTGTATGGTTATTGCACCTCTGAATGTGATTTCTTGCATCATGTGTTATTCCTGCACCTCTGAATGTTTTTAGACATCATGTGATTTTTGCGGTATTGTGTTGCTCTGGCACCGCTGAATGTTTTATGTATCATGTGTCTTCCTTTTCCCTGCGCTGCACCTCTGAATGTTTTAGGCATCATGTGTCTTCTTGCGCTGCACCTCTGAATGTGTTTGTGATGCATCATGTGCCTTGTTCTGAACTCCTCTGAATGTGTAGGTTTATACATCATGTGTTTCTATTTATTACTCCTCTGAATGTGTTTCATGCATCATGGGTAATGTGTTCTTGTTTATACCCCTAGGTGCTGTGTGATACTTAGGTGGTTGTTCTTTTAGTACAGGTGGTCCTAGTGAGGTCCTGGTACCTGTTGCCAGTAGTTACTGGATGTATTTTGTAACTTTTATCTTTTGCTATACTTATTCTAAGTTCTAAAAGTGTTGATTATGACAGTGGCCCATGTGGCCCTGTCTTGTAAATAATCCCATGTGAATATTGCCCGTGCCAGTTGGCGCCATGTATATGGTGTGATACTATCTGATATGTTTTTACAATACAAAAGTTATTTTATAATAACCTTGTGTGGAGTTCCTTTTGTGGTGTGCCTAGGATGTTGTTGCTGTTGTGTGCTGGTGCAAATGCTTTACACATTGCCTCCGAGTTTAGCCTTACTGCTTGTGCCAAGCTACCAAGGGGGTGAGCAGGGGTTATCTTGGCGTGTGACTTCCTTGCCCTGACTAGAATGGTGGTTTCTGCCTGGCTTTGGCTTCAGCCTTAGCCTACCAGAAATAGCCAGCTCTAACAGTAAACAATTGTCATCTTATGGTCTCAATATCCAATAAATCTTTATTCATCATCTTTTTTCTTAAAATCACATCAATCGAGTGGTAGCCAATGCGTTTTATCCGCCAAGGAATTCTTCAAGGCTACAGAATATGTACAAAAACATACACTTATTTACAATATATTAACACATATTTAAAAATGTATTCTATTTACAATATGCAATGCACCAGACGCTACATAATATATCAATCAAATACATTAGCTTATCTTGATTTCGTATTATCTTTGTTAAAAATTTGTTTACTAAGGAAACTTTCAATGTGTTTAAACAGATGACATGTAATCATTGTGAACATATTGACACAGGGAGAAAAATATAATTCCATATAAGCAGCTTTAAACACAATTCAAATTGCAGGAGAGACTCTAAACCTTAAAGTTACCAACAATTGCATGATAGCAATTCCCATTGATAATAATAAATCCACCAGTTGGGGTAATCCCTAAGTCTCACATGGTGCTATTCCTGTCTTATTATCGAAGCAAAAACACACTAACATACCTCAGACAGCATAAAAGGTAGTCTCATCATGATGAAACCAGAGTTTGGACACTTCATGTCATTAGAACAACTGTGTAGTTGCTTTAAAGAGCATGATCTCAGAGAGAAAGAGAAAATCTGGTAATTTGAGCATATAAAGCTTCAAACGTTCTGAAAACGTAGGGTCTAAGCTTGTAAAAAATGCAACTCCTATGAAGTTACAGTAATTAGATAACAGAACTTGGTAAGATCAAAGTGAAAATATAGTTCAAAATACTGTTCCATAATCAAATATTAATGGCTACCTATCTGAATTGATAAAAGCATCTTAACTTGCGTAGGTTAATTGAAACACCATTTTGAAGTAATTAACATATCAAAATATGTCAATTTAAAAAAATCCACATATTAGGCAATACCCAATTCTCAACAACGACCCCTTTAAACAAATTTAAACACCAAGGCAATAGCAAAGATTTATATGCGCCATCTTGGAGTGGTTGCCTGCACTGTAATCTTACAGAGTGACCAAATTATAAGTTTATTAGTCACACAGAATACTCTAAACTATGATATAATCTATGCATTATACCTGTTGACATTAAAGACATCAGTGCAAAGATTTAAATATGCCATCTTTAAATGTCTATTGGCATTGTAAACATTAGGGCTTAGCGCGAAGATTTAGAAGCGCCATCTTTGAGTGGTTATTTTCCCAACAAAAAATGTAAACATTAAACAACAAACAAACCACTGTGTCGATTGGTCTTGTGAGAAAACATTAGGACTTAGCTCAAAGATTTAAACGCACCATCTTTGAATAGTTATTTACACAAAAAAAATAAAATGCGCCATCTTTTAAGGTCTAGTGACAATGGCTAGTGCAAAGATTTGCACGCGCCATTCAAGAGTGGTAACCTTCACTGTAATCTTACAGAGTGACCAAATTATAAGTATGTAGGCTCCACAAAAAGTCTAAATTATTAGGTAATCTGTGTGTTATATCTGTTGGCATTGTAAACAGCAGCGCTTAGCATGAAAATTGTGACATGCAATCTTTAAAGGTCTATTGGCATTGTAAACATCAAAGCTTAACTAAAAAAATTGAACCCGCCATTATTGAATGGTTATTTTAACAACAAAAGAGAAAAATACGAGCAAGTCACTGTATCCATTGGACTCGTAAGACATCAGGGCTTAACGTGAGGATTTAAACATGCCACACAACAAAGATTTAAATGAGCCATCTTTGAATGTTTATTACTAACTAGCAGCCCGTCCCGACGTTGTCCAGGGGGGTCCCCCTTTGCGCACCTGCCACCTTCAGGGCCCCTAATTAGCTGCACACAGTTCACCGCTCCTCCCCGCGCTAACGGGCCGCTCCTCCCCTTGCTTCACCCACCTCTTAGCAATAAACCTCATCTCCAGCTGACCAATGCCCTGTGCAAACACGCACACATGTCTCTCTTCATTATTATTTTATTTTGTGTTCCACCTCTTAGCAATAAACCTCATCTCCGGCTGACCAATGCCCTGTGCAAACACGCACACATGTCTCTCTTTATTAATTTTTTATTTTGCGTTCTGTCTTTTATTTCCGTTGTGAATGTGGTACCACATTGGAGACTTCCCGCAGGCGTGTGTGAGCGCTAACGGGCCGCTTCTCCCCTTGCTTCACCCACCTCAGCCCGAGTCCTTTCCTCCGCTCCTCCCCGCGTTCCTGTCAGCTGCACATTGGAGACTTCCGCAAGGCGTGTGTGAGCGCTAACGGGCCGCTCCTCCCCTTGCTTCACCCACCTCAGCCCGAGTCCTTTCCTCCGCTCCTCCCCACGCTTCACTCAGCCGCACACGTTCTGATCCTCCCCGCGCTTCACCTACCTCAGCCTGAGTTCCTCGCTCCTGTCCGCGTTCCTGTCCGCCGCTCCTCGCGCTCCTGTCCGCCGCAACCCCCCGCGCTAGATGATGTCAGCACGCACGTTCACGTCGTTAGCGCACACGCCCGGCGCTACTTCCAAGGGACTACTTTTTTATGAATGTATATTTTTTATAGAAAGTATATTTTTTGGGTATATATAGCCTATGGCACTCTGCAGACCCTGACAATTCTAATGATGTATCGTGTGTTTGAATTGGCGCTGTGGTTCCCGAGTTTACCCTCCTAAAAGGTTCAAAGTTCTTACTTTATAATAGTAGTATAGATGTAAACGTACATGCTTAACGTGAAAGTCTAAATGCACCATCTTTAAATGGTTATTTTCACGACAGCTGTTGAACCACAAACAAAACACTATCTCCATATGCCTTGTAAGAAATATTAGCTAGTCATTTACGTCAAAGTTTGGCACTATAATTCTACTCACAAAGAAGAGATAAACTGGCATAAACTGACCATATGTCAAACACATAATGCAAGTATACATAATACAGTTTATTTAAAAAGACATATATGTCATGGAACTTACAGAGTACGATTTCTCTGATGGAATATCCGCCATGAATTGCATTTGTTTATAGTATGGGCTAGATGACACGCACCTGTTAAGCCAAATCTGTTGGAAAACTTAAAACAAACTATCATGGTATTGACGAGCGCCATATTTGAGTTGCTAAAATAGGTATAATCCGTAGGGTACTGTATAATAAAGCAGAAAAAAACCGGTTTTTACTCCGTTTCGGCTCAGAGAATTGAAAAACTTGAAGTGCAAGAAGTAATGCAGATATGATGGAACCAATATCATATTTTTATTTCTGATGCTTGTTTACCATATGATTGGTACATCACACTAATATCTAGGCCTAACTAAGGAGAAACTGTACTTTGGTGCAAAGTTCCCCTACAATATATAATACTCCACACTCTTTCCAGTTAAGCACTTCAGATTTAACTTGAAATGCTCCCTCACATTGAAAGGCCTGGTGCTGGTCAGCACCATGGCATAAAGGGTCTCTTCTGCAGCAGGCTACCTGTGAGCAGATAACAGGCTGAACTGGATGGTAATCCAATCCGCTCACATGTGAGTACACATGCAATCCAGTGCCTCTTACCCCAATACTCTTAGCTTATGTTAACAGAGTTTACAGTGAGTGAGATTTACATAGTGAATCTCGCTCACATTAAATATTTAAAAAAATTGGTAGACTAAAAGCAAACAAAAAAACGGGACAGGAGGTGTTAAATGTTAAATGAGCCGAAACTCATGGTCCTAAATACATTTAGTAATTAGTTTACTTTTACATAATGGACTGAGAATACACTTTTTGTTGTTCGCATTACAATAATCTTACGCTTACTTTTTTATTGTTCACACTCTACTTTATTGTTATGGTATATCTTAAATACAAAGCTTATATATAATTATGTAAAATTTCTAGGATAAAATGGAAAATATATTAATAAATAATGTATGAAAACTGCATGTTCTGTTTAATATTATAGCAAAAATCTAAACTATTTGAATGTATTAAAGATGTTATGTTAATATTTTGAGATATAAAAGGCAGTTCTACGTGGTGTATCCTACCTCTAATCTCACTGCTATTTAATAAATAGCATGCAGTTTTGTGGTTACCATTTACTATTCTAAATCTAATCCCATTTACATGGGGAAAGTGCAGGGGCTTCGATTGGGTCATATTTACCATTCTAACTCCTATCCTACATTGGGCAAAGTGTATATTTGACGGGTTCATATTAACTATTCTGTCTAATCCTATTGCACCAGGAAAAGCGAGTGTAATAATTGAGGGGGGTAAAATGTATTATTGTAACTCCAATTCGATTTACACTGGGGAAATGGATATATTTATTTAGCATTCTAACTAAAATCGTATTTACAATGGAGAAAGTGCATATAGTGGGGGCTCAAATTTACTATTCTCACTCTAATTCCACTTACATTGTCAAGTGCATATAATTGAAGTGGTTCAGATTTACTATTCCAGCTCCACTTCTTCTTACACTGGGGGAAGTATAGACACAGGAGGTGTGATATTTATTATTTTGACTCCTATCCCAGATACTTTGGGAAGAAGCATATCGTTTTTGCCAGAGTCAGATTTACTTTTCAAAGTCCAATCTCACCAACATTAGGAGAAATACAGCATTTTGAATTGAGCAGATTTAATGTTCTATATATAATCTCACTTAGGGAAAGTACACACATTAGTGTGAGGGGTCAGAATCACTATTCTGAAATACTAATCATCATAATAAATAAAATACATATGAAAATGTCACCAAAAATATAAAGTAGAAATATACATAAGAACAATATTATGTTAGAAGAGGTTTCTGTGTACGATATTTTGATCATTTAGATTGGTCGGCCACTTAAACAATATAATTCTCCTTAATACTCTGTCCCACAGTATTTTTTATGTGCCGATAATTCGCCCTTGATGTTTTTGTCCCACGATATTCTGAAGTCAATATCCAATAGAGCTGGATATCTGCCATCCTTTTCAATTGACTGCATAGCTCGACTTCAGTAGACCATGCTTTTGTCTTTATTCTTTTCTATAGTTAATTCATTCATATAACTGGGCTTCTGTATCTCTTGAATAGAAGAACATATGTTTCCCAGAGTATCTAGACTGTGTGTTTAGTCCATAAAATTCATATTTATCTCCCTGTTCTCCTCATCTCCCTGGGCTCTTCGTCTTTTCAACAGAACCAAATACTGCTCCACTGAATTGAGGGAAATGTAGTTTTTTTTACTTTAAAATGTTGTAAGTGCAACAATAGCACAAGTAGCAGGGACTACATGTCCCTTCCTTGCAAGCGCTTTCTCACCACATTGTTGTCATCACCATGTGAGGAGGATCATAGAGGGGGCGGCTGGGGCCCCGTAGCAGCAGCAGCCTACCTGCTCGACTGACCCTCGCCTCCTACCTACTCCTGCTGCTGCCTTAGTGAGATCTTGCAGTCCGTTAAATGAAAAGAGAACATGAAATGAAACTGAAATCGATTAACAATAATGTGGCGGCAGTGAAAAGTTGGAGTGAGAGTCATAGAGATGAGAAGCTATTTTGCAAGGGATCTAGCTAAGTTATAGGATGAATTAAAATGCTGGCGACATATACTGAGACCAACGGTTACATTCACATGTTTAAATCTTTTTCTAATTGCGCACCCCTTTCCTCGCCGTGCTGTCTTTTGTTCGGGGAAGAATACATCGTCTTCACCTCATTTCCATCCAAGCCCAGTCGTCTCCCTTGCCTAAACTTTTCTCCCAATCACTTTTTGATGCATGCACTAAATAGATAGTTTTCACGTTACGCCCCGCATGTAGGATGTGTGTGCATTCTCACATCAATGGATTGCGAGAAAAGTGCTATATGTTAGTCATGAAGACTGACCGGCTTTAAACACCTGGTACCTTTGAGGAACAGCAGCGCTGCCTCGGGGCAGAGCCCAGCGCCTATAATTAGAAAGGGCCTGCTGAGCACACTATCAGGAATGTGGCCCCGCTTAACATTAATTTAGATTACAGCAAGAAAATCCGCAAACTGGGAAATGTTTTTAAGTGTCAAAAGAAAAATCAATGGCCCTGTTGCCCAAGGATATTCGATGAGCACAAGAGCCATTGATAACTTTCTTTGCCAGGCCCTCCTTGCCTTTCCTATCACACAAGGGCAGGAAAAATCTGCGTGAGGCAGCCTACCCTAAATATTTTTAACATTTCAAGAACACTGGCGTGTGGTTTCTTAAAATTATAGACTAATAATTACCTAAACGAAAGGAAAAAGGCATTGACATAACCAGTTCCATTGCAGCAGAGGGCAAGTTGCTTGGTTATAGCAAGTGTTAGTGGGATTAGAATTCAATTTGCAGTAGATACTCGACGTACACATGAAATGCAAGCTTATAAACACTTTAGTGGTAGCAATTAGAGTGCTTTGGTAACACGTGGAAATTCCACTACTATAATTTTTGCTATTTATTCTCTTGCCACCTATTGCAAGTGATGTGCAAATTATATGAACCCATTCTCAGAACTTAAGCTACCTGAGTATCCAGAGCAAACTGTTGGCAGGCGTTTGAGGTAAAGGTGACCTGGTGAATTGTATTGCACTGACTGAGGGTCATGGCCATTCTCAAGAAAGAAGGGTTGATGACCTGGGGGTCTAACTTTGAGTATGTTGTGGTTTCTTGCAAAAACTTAAAATCAACCTCGCCAAGTTGCATCAAAAAGGGCATTTGAGGAGCATTTGACATAGATTTTTTGTCAGTTATTCTAAAAGGTGTGGCTCAACACAGACAAAAGGCTACCTATGTGGTGGATATAAAAATACATATTCAATTTTGATATCGTACTGTCTCATGGAACACCCCAGTTAGGAATCTGCAGAGCCATATGCCTGTTCGGTAGGTCGGTTGCTCTAAACAGGAATGTGTCAGAACTGAAAAATGTAATTATTTTGGGCAAAGAAGTTGTTCACAAATGTTACCCAGTACTCAGAACCACAGACAGTCGAGTGATAAAGGCGAAAGTAACATACTTTAGAAAGTAGATATACTAGGAGAAAAGGAATGTCATTGGGTTGTTTCCCTTTGATTATAGCTGGCTGGCAAGCTGTCCCTACTGGAGACACCGAGCTGTTTTTCCAGCATATAGCCCTTATTAGAATACAACTCTTATTGACAAGTGTAGTGCTGTGAAACCCTTCCACTTGGGTAGGAGCAGTGCCTTTTGCGGTTCTCAATAGGCCTTGCCTGGACTATGTTTAAACAAGGCAGAGTTTCTGTAGCAGGTTGCACATGAGCACATCAAGTCTCTGTGTGCCGATGGACAAGAAGTTGTTTCGAAGGACAGCTTTAGACGACACCTGACATTAATTTGCGGTGTTTAGTAAATTACAGGCTTGTTAGCCAGAAAATATTGCACTTTTGTGTTGCTGTCTTGCTTCATTGAAAAACATTGTCATATTCTCCCATCATTATGTTTTTTTATCAGGAATCCTAAAACTGTATGTAGTTATAGGCATAAAATATGATTTCTTATAGGAGAGATGTGATATTTTGGTTAATTGTTCATACATGCCCTATTCAAGAGGAGCATGCCCAAGCTGTCCACTACGGTCCAGTGAAGTTGGCAGCTTCCTCAAATGGTGTATCTCAGGTCGAGGAAAGAGTCCAGTTCACAAACAGTACCATGCTCAAGCACACAGCTTTCAAAGGATTCAATAAAACAATCATGTCCTGAAGCAAGGCATACTGTTCCAACTAGTAACGCTGAATCTTTGATAGAAGAAAGGCAAAATAGGAGCACTTAACATTCTTGCTGACTTTTCTTAGCATTCTTTTTGCCTATGGTATGTCATGCAAAGAGTTTAGTTGTTCCCTTACTAGTGGACAGATGCTCTTTTAGGGGGTAGTGTAATCAAGCAGCCTTAGACTTTTCTGAGAGAAGTGTTAGACATCTGCACATACACAAATAGGAGCTCACTTGTATCGTAAGCAGCAAATTCATAATAATGCGGGAAACGCTGCAGCAGAAGAATCGCATAATTCAGTTAAAGTAAGTTTTTTGATGTAACCATTATGTTGCACCTTTGTAATTACTAATATCTTTTTTTATAGCCAAAACACTCCTCCACCCTCCTCACCGATAACATTTTCAAGTTGCACTCCACACTATGCCACATAATTCCAATCAGCATAATTTCCCTCAGTGCCACACAATTCCGTTCCACACAATTCAACTGTAGACATTTCCACATAATTAGACAGACCACATAATTCAGCTCAACAACACAATTTCACAACACCACCTACATCTAATTCACACCATAGAATTCCACATCATGCCACAAAAAAAGACACATAACTAAACTCTACTACATACCACTACACAGCACAAAATACCATTCCACATAACTACACTCCATGACACAGTCCCACGCAACATAATTCCAAGACACTCAATACCACATATTTACTATCTACATAATTCCACTGCACACCATGCCACAGAATTCCACTCCACACCACACAATTCCACTGCACATAATTCCAAAACTAACAGTTTCAATCCAACCCACATAATTCCGCCACACCACATACATCCACTCCACTCCATACCAAAACACATGGGTAAAGGACATTGCCACTTACAATGCAAATAGCTCTGACTCTCAAAAATGTGAGACCTATTGCACTACAAATGCTTGTGTGTTTATGAGACAGCTCAGGGACCCCGTGCTTCCATGCTGCGTCTCTTTTTTTAAATGTAAATCTAAGCAGCGCTGGTAACCACTCCTGAGCTTATGTCTTTTTTTAAACAAATCTTGGCAGCGTGGAGAGCTGACATTTCTGCACTGCTGTGTTCTTTTAAAAAAACCTAATCTAGGCAGCATGAGGAGCCCACTCCTGCGCTGCTATTGAGGCTGCGGGTGAAGACCCAGGGCCCCGAGCGCACCACCGGCTCCTCCTTCATCCTTCCTGGTGTTGGGTGAGCCACCTTATAATGTTTGCTCCGCAGACTGAGGGAGCTGATCTGCTGCTCCCTCCGGAGGAGCAAATCTCAATTCCCTGCCTGTCAGAGCGCAGGAAGCTAAAAAACATCTTCTGGTCAAACCTGTGAGGAGCCATTCTGCTCCCACCAGTTGGATTAGAAGATAACAGTGTTCCGGTGGAAGTCTGCGGGCCGAAAGCAGCTCGGGGAGGGAGGTCCCATGCTCATCTACCCTTTTAAAATCATAACGGATTGGTGTCAGTACAACGCGATGTTTTACAACGCGTTCCGTTACAACGCGATTTTTACATCGCAAATACCATTACAATGCATGCCATTACAACGCATGGCATTACATAGCAGATGGTATTACAACGCATACCATTACATCGTAAGTATTGGTAAGTATATCTTTTTTTTTAAAAATGTAATAAAGTTAATTAAATTAATTTAAAATAATAAAAATAATATAACATTTTTAAAACAGTAATTAATTTAATTATAGTAATTTAAAATAATATAATTAATGATATATAAAAAATGTATAAATAGAAAATAATATAATGTAATTAATTACAATAAATATAATTATAATTTAATTAAGTTATAAATAATACATAATATAATTATAATTAATAAAATTAAAAGAATTTAATTAATTAAACATTTTTAAATAATATAATTTAATTATAATCGTTTATTAATACAATTAAATTAATAATATATTAATTTAATATATTTAAAATAATATAATTAATGATATATAAAAAATTTATAAATAGAAAATAATATAATGCAATTAATTACAATAAATATAATTATAATTTAATTAAGTTATAAATAATACATAATATAATTATATTTAATAAAATGAAAAGAATTTAATTAATTAAACTTTTTTAAATAATATAATTTAATTGTAATCGTAAATTAATACAATTAAATTAATATTTGTAAATATTGTTATTAATTTAATTAAATTAAATAAAATTAATTTAATTAATTTAATTTATATAAAGTCGTAATACCCCTGTACCCCAAAACCCAAACCCTGCCCTAAAACCTAAAAACACCCCTGTACCCCAAAACCCAAACCCTGCCCTAAAACCTAAAAACACCCCTGTACCCCAAAACCCAAACCCTGCCCTAAAACCTAAAAACACCCCTGTACCCCAAAACCCAAACCCTGCCCTAAAACCTAAAAACACCCCTGTACCCCAAAACCCAAACCCTACCCTAAAACCTAAAAACACCCCTGTACCCCAAAACCCAAACCCTACCCTAAAACCTAAAAACACCCCTGTACCCCAAAACCCAAACCCTGCCCTAAAACCTAAAAACACCCCTGTACCCCAACACCCAAACCCTGCCCTAAAACCTAAAAACACCCCTGTACCCCAAAACCCAAACACTGCCCTAAAACCTAAAAACACCCCTGTACCCCAAAACCCAAACCCTGCCCTAAAACCTAAAAACACCCCTGTACCCCAAAACCCAAACCCTACCCTAAAACCTAAAAACACCCCTGTACCCCAAAACCCTACCCTAAAACCTAAAAACACCCCTGTACCCCAAAACCCAAACCCTGCCCTAAAACCTAAAAACACCCCTGTACCCCAAAACCCAAACACTGCCCTAAAACCTAAAAATACCCAAACACCCCAAAACATATACATCAGTACCCCAAAACATATACTCCTATACTCATACTTATTTTAAAAAATACTTAAATTAATATATTTAATTTATAATATTTAAAAACGAAATAAATATTTTTTTATAATTAATAATAATTAAATCAATAATAACATATTAAATAAAATAAAAATAAAAATTAAATACTTACCAATACTTACGATGTAATGGTATGCGTTGTAATACCATCTGCTATGTAATGCCATGCGTTGTAATGGCATGCATTGTAATGGTATTTGCGATGTAATAGCTGCGTTGTAACAGCATTACGTTGTAAAAGATGCGTTGTAGCGGTAACACACCATCATAACTGGTCTGGGGGATGAAGGTCTGTAAGTGGCTCAGGAGGGAGGGTCTATGCCTCCTCCCCTTTAAAAAATGTAGCGGCCCCATGGGGTGGGTTCACAGGTGCTGATATTTGATCGGAGAGGGCGACCCTATGTCCCCCTCCCCTTCAATATGTGCACCGGGCTCTGGGGGAATGGGGTCACAGGGGTCCATTTCAGCTCAGGAGGGGGGCCCTTTGCAAGTTCCTCTTCACATTTGACCACCAGCGCTAGCCCATCACAAGGGTCATTTATTCTTTACCACAATCCCATGGGAGTACTGTAGGGTCATGATTAATAAAAACTTTCTTTCCAGCCTGGGGCAGTGTTCCCTGTGGGGGCCTCTCACAGGGGCTAGCAAGGTAGAGTATACCTACCCTGCCCCCTTATATCTTCATGATTGACAAACTCAGGACAACGGACTAAGTACCTGAGCCCTCTCATGGATCCCTGAAACATTTTTCCTAAAGATGCAGGCAGCTAATCAGAACGCTTGCTCCTGCGGGAGCGTCTCACCCTGGGGAGAAAATTGGCCCACGGGAAAAAAGCCCCCTGGGCAAATCAGAATGTTCTATTTTTTTTTATTGGGTTTGAGGAACATTAGCAAAAATTCCTCGTACTCAACCGTCCAGAGATACCTCAAAAACTACTGAACAGATTTACATAACATCACAAAAAGCATTTCTCCTGGACCATTTTGTGGTAATTCAGATCAGTAGCTTCTGTGGTTGTGCAGCCTAAAAAAGCCAATGGAAAATGCATGGGTAAATTTGGTTTAGGGGCTCCCCTTTTTTTGTCTTCCCCTGCTTGATGCATCACCCTGAAAATGTCCAGGAAGGAGCTGCGGTGGACAAACATTGTTTTGGGAACCGTTTGTGAAGATTTGTCTAACTGCGTCAAAGTTATAAGTTATAAGACTGGAGTCAAGCTATCCTGGCTGATGACGGCTGATAGCCAGAAACCGGTCCTAGGATGCTTTATTCCGGTCCAGGGAACACATGGCTTGGCAGTTCGGTCTTGACTGTTCCCATGAGGCACAGGGTCAAGACTGATTTGCATATGGGCATGTCTGAACTAGGGTGGCGTGGTGAGCAAAATGACGATGGATTAAATCCAGATCTGTGACTGGGGGTGAATGTTTTGCCAATGTGCAACATTCCGTCCATCACCTTGTGTGTTTTGCTGTTCGCCCTATGTGGGAAGGGTATGCCCAGACGTGGGTCCCGTGCTCACAACGCCACTGGAGTCAAGCTATCCTGGCTGATGACGGCTGATAGCCAGAAACCGGTCCTAGGATGCTTGATTCCACGCCAGGGAAGACATGGCTTGGCAGTTCGGTCCGGGCTGTTCCCATGAGGCAAAGGGTCAAGACAGATTTGCATATGACCATGTCTGAACTAGGGTGGCGTGGTGAGCAAAATAACAATGGATTAAACCCAGATCTGTGACTGGGGGTGAATGTTTTGCCAATGTGCAACATTCCGTCCATCACCTTGTGTGTTTTGCTGTTCCATCACCTTGTGTGTTTTGCTGTTCGCCCTATGTGGGAAGGGTATTCCCAGACATGGGTCCCGTGCTCACTACGCCACTGGAGTCCAACTATCCTGGCTGATGACAGCTGATAGCCAGAAACCGGTCCTAGGATGCTTGATTCCGGTCCAGGGAAGACATGGCTTGGCAGTTCGGTCTGGACTGTTCCCATGAGGCACAGGGTCAAGACTGATTTGCATATGGCCATGTCTGAACTGGGGTGGCGTGGTGAGAAAAATCATGGATGGATTAAATCCAGATCTATGATTGGGGGTGAATGTTTTGCCAATGTGCAACATTCCGTCCATCACCTTGTGTGTTTTTCTGTTCGCCCTATGTGGAAAGGGTATGCCCAGACGTGGGTCCCATGCTCACTACGCCACTGGAGTCAAGCTATCCTGGCTGATGACGGCTGATAGCCAGAAACCGGTCCTAGGATGCTTGATTCCGGTCCAGGGAAGACATAGCTTGGCAGTTCGTTCTGGACTGTTCCCATGAGGCACAGGGTCAGGACTGATTTGCATATGGCCATGTCTGAACTGGGGTGGCGTGGTGAGCAAAATAAGGATGGATTAAACCCAGATCTGTGACTGGGTGTGAATGTTTTGCGATGAGCAAAATAACGATGGATTAAACCCAGATCTGTGACTGGGGGTGAATATTTTGCCAATGTGCAACATTCCGTCCATCCCCTTGTGTGTTTTGCTGTTTGCCCTATGTGGGAAGGGTATGCCCAGACGTGGGTTCCTTGCGCACTACGCCACTGGAGTCAAGCTATCCTGGCGGATGACGGCTGCTAGCCATAAAGTGGTCCTAGGATGCTTGATTCCGGTCCAGGGAAGACATGGCTTGGAAGTTTGGTCTGGACTGTTACCATGAGGCACAGGGTCAAGACTGATTTGCATATGGCCATGTCTGAACTGGGGTGGCATGGTGAGCAAAATAACGATGGATTAAACCCAGATCTGTGACTGGGGGTGAATGTTTTGCCACTGTGGCGTGGCGTGGTGAGCAAAATAACGATGGATTAAACCCAGATCTGGTGAGCAAAATAACGATGGCTTAAACCCAGATCTGTGACTGGGGGTGAATGTTTTGCCAATGTGCAACATTCCGTCCATCACCTTGTGTGTTTTGCTGTTCGCCTAATGTGGGAAGGGGTGCCCAGATGTGGGTCCCGTGCTCACTACGCCACTGGAGTCAAACTATCCTGGCTGATGATGGCTGATAGCCAGAACCGGTCCTAGGATGCTTGATTCCGGTCCAGGGAAGACATGGCTTTGCAGCTCGGTCTGGACTGTTCCCATGAGGCACAGGGTCAAGACTGATTTGCATATGGCCATGTCTGAACTGGGGTTGCATGGTGAGCAAAATAATTATGGATTAAACCCAGATCTGTGACTGGGGGTGAATGTTTTGCCAATGTGCAACATTCCGTCCATCACTTTGTGTAAATGTAAATGTTAATGTGTAAATGTAAATGTGTGTGTAAATGTGTTTGTATTTATATAGCACCTTCTACCCAGAGGTCTCGTAGCGCTGTATTCATACTGCTGTGGAACCCTTCCAGGCTTTCCTGTGCGATGTCCACTCCTGGGCACCCCCAAGGTGAAGCCAGGCATCCAAGCGCTGCTGGGGCCGTTGTGGAGATTAAGCAAGCTATTGCCCAGAGTCACAGAGTGGAACCCATGATTAGACTAGGCAGCGAGGAGAGAATTATTAGTTCCAGGGAGATTGAGTCCAAGAGCCGCCGAGGTGGGAATTGAACCCTGGTCCCAGCCAGACCTCTGCATCAGGGTCTGCCGCTCTAACCATTGAGCCACGCTTCTCCACTTTGTGTGCTTTAAAGTTATAAGCAATCCAAAAAACGCTCCTTCTATGGAAACGCAGATTTAACTATAACTACCCATCAGCGGCAGCCAATCAATCAATCAATCAAAGCACTTGTAAAGCACGCTACTCACTAGTGAGGGTCTCAAGGCACTGAGGGGAGGGGAGGTGCCACTACTACTCAAAGACCCAGGTCTTCAGGAGTCTTCTGAAGGTGAGTAGGTCTTGGGTCTGCCGTAGGTGGGTCAGGAGGGTGTTCCAGGTGTTGGCGGCAAGGTAGGAGAAGGATCTGCCGCTGGAGGTCTTTCGTTGGATGCGGGGGACAACGGCGAGGGCGAGGCTAGTGGAGCGGAGCTGGCGGGTGGGGGTGTAGAAGCTGAATCTGCTGTTGAGATTGATAGAATTCACTTTTTCGATGCCCCAACCACCTGCTTTGACATATGTAAGTTAGCATCATATGGCTAACTAATGGAGTACGTATACATGCTCATGTTGAATTATTTTTGTTTGCTATCTCATTATCCATATATATGTGTGACGATATTAGTTCCTTAGCTTAGCTTGTGTGCCACCATTTTGTGTATCCCTCTGTGCCTGCGAGCCTCACTCGCTCATCTACCCCTCCCGTAGGAATAGAGAATTTCACCAAGACAGCAGTTTTCGTTTCTCAGCTTACTGTGGCCGAAACTAACAAGTCTCTTTATCAGTAATGTTCTCATGCCTCCGAGACGCTGTAGCCTGGCTCCATGGCCTTGAGTAAAGATAGCGATGTATCCTCTGCAGGTGCAGATGCCTGCTGCATGATGGCATTGTTCACTGGTCTGGGTTTCAGTAATTTTCCAGAAGGGGCGTACCCTAATGAACTGTGTTGCATTATAATGTATTGCTGTGATGCAGAGAGTCAGTCCTCTCGTTCGCACTCCTAGGAGTGAGGTCGGACAGGGCCCTCTCATATGAGTGTATTTTGGCCTAATAAAGACTGTTGTTTATTCTTCTCCACTGTCCGGCTGACTTTCTACAGAGTACCTATAGGTGAGTGCGGTAAGTCACTCGGGTGGATTTGAGCCACGCTTATCAGATGGCGCCCGATTAGGGACCCCGCGATAAGGATCTTTCTCACCCGTAAGTGGGTAGCAGAAGACCGGGGACCCGCTGGTCGGCACAGTGGGCCCGGGTACCCATCTGATGCCGAGCTTGGTTCTCGCAGCGCTGCCCCACCCTGCTGATCGGGAGAGGTCCCGGTTCGGATCTTACGCTGGGGTCCAGAAGGCGGAACTCGAAGCTGACCGTGTTGGTCCTGGCAGCCGGAGGTGGAGAACGGTAGAGGTCGGTGCCGCCTACGGAAGGTGAGTGGTCCACCTGTGATTGTTTCGAGAACGGGAGTGTTCTGGGAGACTAGGGTGTCTCCAGTGGTTTGAGGAGCCGGTGTGCTTCTGGGGCTAGTGTGCTCCGGAGAACTCAGAGTGCGAGAAGGCGCTCTGACAGACTTTACGAGGTTGGGGGAATACTTTGATATATTGTTTGTGGTGATCCGACCGGGTGGTACTGAGGTGAAGGCGTGGCTCATTGCGGGTGGACTCCGGTACTTACCCTGAACACCTTCAGTGGTGGTTCAGTGGAGGTGAGTCCTGGGTCTCCCGTAGTAAAGTGCACAGTGATCCGTAGTGCCGCACGGGGAGCGGATTTTGTTCCTCATCCTCAGAACAATTAGCGTATTGTTCGGTCTGCGGTAGGGTCCAGGTACCCCAGGACTTGGTCGACGGGCCTTGTCCCATTTGGTAACACGTGTTTGGAGGTATTGTATATGTGTGTGTGATTTCTTGGTGTATAGTCAGATGTGTGTGTGAATGAGCTCGAGCTAGTGATTCAAGGTAACGAAGCTGGTGGAGAAGTGTTTCTTTCACCTCAAGGTAAAGATGCTGTGTTTTAGTAAGTTACGATGTTTTGGATGCTGTTGTCGACCCTCAGACACTAGGCTGGCGGAGAGCCAACCTGCACCCCCTGAGGGCACTCCAAGCTTCGATATGTATATCAAGCATGGATTGCCCCCGATTTTGTTTGGTACTTTATGGCACCGGTACACCGCTGACAATGTGGATTTACAATGGCCCTTGACAGGTTCTTTTGAAGAAGCAAAATTGGATTACTTGCAGGATAAATTGTTTGCTAGGCGTAGTCGTCAAAGCATGTTCGATTCTTTAAGAGTGTGGCAGAAAGAAGCCAGGAAACGTAAGTTGAGGGAAGAGAAAGAGGCTTTTAAAAAGTCTGCGCAGACTATGGCACAGAAAGCGAGAGAGCATACTAAGAATGAGAATGAGCAGCGTTTGGAGCGCGCAGATCGGCTTTGCAGGTTGAAAGAGAATAAGAGCTATGTAGTGCGAGAGGATGACCCTGATGACATGGAAGACATTTTGAATGCCCGACCCCCTCCACCTTATGCCCCACAGTCCTAGTACCCCTCCTTGCCAACTCCGGCCTCCAGTAGTGGGGTTCCGGGTCCATCGGCAAGTGCTCCTCAACATGGCGCAGCGATTTCTGCTTCCCCGCCCTCGACACCCCTCGTTTCTTTACTCCAGACCACTTCGCCTACACCCTCCCAATTCTCCTTAGCACTCCCTACTGTTTCAGCTAGTACTACCCCCAGTCAAGAGATGTTAACACCAAGTCGAGGCGCAGGTAGTGGATTGCTCTCACAGGTACGGAAGTTGCTTACGCGTTCTACCGTTGGTTTAGATGAGAAGAGTATAGTGGCTAATCAGGCATGCCAGTGGGCTAGGAATAACATTTATTCGTTTGAAGATATTTGGTCCACGATGAAAGATTTTGAGCCCTTGATGCAACAGCACGCTTTGTGGCATATGTCAAATGTATTGATACCGCTGTGGGAGCAGGGGTATGGAGGTGTGGCTCCGGCGACTTTGCGAGACATACAGAGCGGAGCCTTCAGAACGAATACTGGGGTGAAGGAGGTGATGCGTAGTTTACGCGCTTTATTACAGTATAGAAATGAATTGCCCTCTGCAGGTACGCCCCATTTTCCAGGTATACATCCCATGCGTGAGGTACACCCCATCTTCCATCCCGAGATCCCCGAGATGTTAGATCCAGTTACGAAGGCTGTCACTAGAAATAGGGTAGATGCACATTTCCAGGAGCAATGGGTGTATACACCATGGAAAAGAAGTGAGGTATTAGCCCTAAAGGCTCAGTTGCCAGATTCTCGAAAGAACCCTACTGCATATTACAAAGAGTTAACGGAAGCCGCGTCTTCCACTGTAATGACTTTGGCTGATGTTGAATTGTTTTTTGGGCTCTTGGTTCCGGTTGATGTGTGGCGGCAAGTGAAGGGAACGGATCATTCGGAAGAGTTGGGTGGTACGTGGCAGGAGTTGCAGGATTGGGATAAAGAACGTAAGCCAGGAGAGGGAACGGATCATTCGGAAGAGTTGGGTGGTACGTGGCAGGAGTTGCAGGATTGGGATAAAGAACGTAAGCCAGGAGAGAAGCCGAAAGCTGAAATTTTGGCCTTACCGGGGCGCATAATAAAATACATGCACTCTCTCATTCCCCCAAAGAAGGTAGACCGGGATAAGTTGACGGCTTGTAAGCAGAAAAAGGATGAGGCGGTCTAGGACTTCTTCACGAGGTTTGAAGAGACGTTTATGGATTTCAGTGGGCAGGATGTATCACAGGATGGGGGTTTGCGACTTTTTGTTAATAGGTTTGTAATGAACTTATTGCCTGAAATATCAGCAAGATTGCAAGCGTCAGAGAGTACATGGACAACGTCCTCACCCTCTGGTATCCTCAGTATGGCACAGTATTATGAACACAGAGAAAATGAAAGTAAGGACAAGCAGGAAAAGAAGGCTAAGGATTTGAAGACTAGGGTTTTGTTACAGCAAGTGGCAAGGGGTCGAGGAAGAGGTGCAGCACCAGGACGTGGTGGTGGCGGCTATGGGAGAGGTGAATATGAACTTATTGGGGTCTCAGCAAAAATTTCTAGTGGATACGGGTGCAACAAAAAGTTCAGTAGCTCATTCTCGGGTCCCCGGGGCGGCTCTGTCTGGCAAGAATAATATCTCTGTGGGTTTTTCAGGTACTCCAGGGATTAGCCCCATTTCTAAGCCCCTTACGTTGACGATTGGTCCTTTCACTGTTGATTCACCGTTCTTATTGACATCGAATTGTGGAGAAAATTTGCTGGGCTTAGATTTACTGAAGAGGTTGCACGCCACCATTTATTGTTCCCCGGATGGCGTGTACATTACGTTAGGCCCGACTGTCGCTCGCCCACTACAATGTTTTTCTAAAGATGATCCATTACCACCTGAATTCCAAGGGATACCCGACAGTTTGTGGGCTGTCAATGATACAGATGTAGGTAAAATGGATATTGCCCCGGTAACGATAAGGGTAAAAGTGGGAGCGAAATTGCCCAGGGTTCCACAGTACAGGATTCCTAGGGAGGGAGAGAAGGCCCTATTACAAATAATACAGGATTTGATTCGGTCCGGAGTAGTGGAGGAAACGGACTCGAACATATGTAATAGCCCTATACTGCCTATTCTTAAAAGACGATCACCAGAAGCTACAGATGATACTCCTGATGTATATAGGTTTGTGATTGATTTGCGCCACGTGAATAGAGTAGTGGAGCCACAATACCCGGTGGTCTCAGACATTACAACAATATTGACAATGATCCCCCCTTCTGCTAAATACTTCTCCGTTCTGGATTTAAAAAATGCTTTCTTCAGTATTCCAGTACATGAAGACAGCCGTTATCTATTCGGATTCTCATTGGCTGGCCGAAGCTTCAGGTTTAAGAGAATTCCCCAGGGGTACACTGAAAGTCCGAGCATATATAGTCAAGCACTAAAGGCGCAATTGGATGAACTGGAACTTCCACCTGGCAACGTCATGTTGCAGTACGTGGATGATATCCTGATAGCATCGGACGACGAGCAGGGCTGTCGAGATGCTACCATTAAATTACTGCACCATTTGGCCAAAAAGGGGCATAAAGTGTCCCTTCCAAAGTTTCAATACTGTCGAACGGAGGTCACCTACCTAGGTCACCTCCTTTCGAAAGTGGGGAGGAGACTGACGCCAGAGCGCATAAAAGCTATTACTAACATGAAGGTACCTAACACGCAGCGAGAGGTGCGAGCATTTCTGGGCATAACATCGTATTGTCGCCAGTGAGTGGATACCTAACTATGCACTACTAACAAAACCCCTTTTGTATCTGACTACCAAAGAAGTGCGCGAACCCTTACCTTGGACCCCCGCATGTCAGGAAGCGTTTGAGTCACTAAAATCCGCTTTATGTTCTGCGCCCGTCCTTGGAACACCTGATTACCAGAAGCCTTTTGTTCTTTACGTACATGAGGCGGAAGGTTGCGCATTGTCTGTTCTAACTCAGTGTTTCGGGGGGAAACAGAGACCCTGTGCTTATTTCTCTGCAATGCTTGACAATGTGGCAAGAGCGCTGCCGAGCTGTCTGAGAGCCACGGCGGCTGCTGCGGTTTCTATAAGACAATCGGCAGGGCTCGTATTGGGATCAGATCTCACAGTAATGGTACCGCATGCTGTGGACATTTTGCTAAACAGAACACAGACGCAGCATTTAACTAGTGCTCGTCTTACTGGTTATGAGATGACCCTCTTTGCACCCCATGTGACGATAAAAAGGTGTGCTACACTGAATCCCGCCACATTGTTACCTATCCCCACACACACAAAGGATGATGACATACATGACTGTTTGTACAGGACAGAAGAGGAGACAAAGGGGAGGGTGGATCTGACAGACAGGCCCATAGACGAACTGGACGGGGAGTTGTATGTAGATGGGTCTTGTTTCAAATTGCCAGATGGTACATCGACAGCAGCGTATGCAATAACGACATTACAGACGGTAGTGGAGACTTCTAGGATACCTTACAATTCAGCCCAAGCTGCTGAGATTATAGCCCTACTGGGAGCATGTGAATTGAGTGAAGGACTGGACGTGAACATCTATACTGACAGCCAATACGCCTTTGGCGTGGCTCATAATTACGGGCGACTGTGGGCAGAACGGGGATTCTTGACTTCACATGGACAACGCATACAGCATGGTCCACTGATATTACGACTGTTAACGGCACTGACGTTACCTAAGAGACTGGCTGTGATAAAGTGTAGCGCACACAAGACGATAGTGGATGATGTGGGACGAGGCAATGCCTTCGCGGACGAAACAGCAAAAGAGACTGCTCGGACAAAATTACCACGGATGTTTGTGGCAGGACCTGCTAGATGGGTCCCGGACGTTAACATGTTTGCATATACTGTGCAGAGTGTAAAGAATATACAAGAAAAAGCGACTGCAGATGAATTGAGGGCATGGAAGGATGGTGAGGGACGATTGGATGCAGATGAATGTTGGACAGATGTGACCGATAAAAGACGGTGGTTACTACCAAATGCGTATGTTAATCCAGTGGTGACGATGGCGCATGGGCCTGCGCATATTAGTGCAAAAGGCATATGTAAATTGTTGGATCCAGTGTGGAGCAATAAAAATATCTCAAAAGTAGCGACGCATTTGGTCCGACAGTGCATGGTGTGTTTGAGGCACAATCCTGGAAAGGGTACCCCTGTCCCGGTGGGAAATTTTGCACCTCCCTCTTTTCCTTTTGAGGTGATTCAGATGGATTACATTGAGATGGAGAGGGTGTGATTCTCTTGTCAAAGGGGAGCCAATGCAGGCCTCTCAGGAGTGGTGGGGTGTGGCTGCGGCGGGGCGCATTGCAGATCAGTCGGGCAGAGGCGTTTTGGATGTGTTGCAGTCGACGCAGGTGTCTGGCTGTGATTCCTGCATAGAGTGCATTGCCTTAGTCTAGCCTGCTGCTGACGAGGACCTGTGTCAGCTTTTTTCTTGTCTCGGTCGGGATCCACTTGTAGATCCTGCGGAGCATGTGGAGGGTGTTGTAGCAGGAGGAGGAGACGGTGTTGACCTGCTTCGACATGGAGAGGGAGGAGTTGAGGACAAATCCTAAGTTGCGTGCGTGGTCGGTCGGTGTCGGTGCTGTTCCTAGTGTGGTCGGCCACCACGAGTCGTCCCAGGCAGAGGGGGTGGGTCCCAGGATGAGGACCTCTCTCTTGCCTGAGTTCAGTTTCAGACGGCTGCTCCTCATCCAGTCGGCGATGGCCTTCATTCTCTTGTGGAGGTTGGTTTGGCGGTGTGTGGGTCCTTGGTGAGGGAGAGGATGAGCTGGGTGTCGTCGGTGTAGGAGATGATGTTGAGGTCGTGCTGGCGGGAGACTTGTGCGAAGGGGGCTATGTAGATGTTGAATAGCGTCGGGCTGAGAGATGAGCCCTGGGGGACGCCGCAGATGATGTTGGTGGCTTCGTAACGGAAGGGTGGGATTTGGACTCTCTGGGTTCTGCCTGCAGAGGAAGGACGTGATCCAGTCGAGGGCCTTCTCTTGCATTCCGGCTTCTTGGAGGCGTGCTTTTAGAGTGCGGTAGCAGACAGTGTCGAAGGCGGCTGACAAGTCCAGGAGGATGAGGGCTGATGTTTTGCCGTTGTCTAGTTGGCGCCTGATGTCTTCTGTGGCGACGATGAGGGCTGTCTCGGTGCTGTGGTTTTATCTGAATCCGGACTGGGACGGGTCCCGGACGTTGTTGTCTTCGAGGTGGCGGGCCAGTGAGTCGCACAGTTCTTTTGAGGGCGGGACGTCGTTGGCGTTGGCGCTGGGGTTGGAGAGTTCCTTCACGATGCTTATGAGCTCTTTGCTGTTGTGCGCGTTGTTGTCCGGGCGGTCTTTGAAGGAGGATCTCTTGGCTAGTCTGATGAGGTGGTGATCTCTGTGGGTGGTGTCCTTGGGGTAGTGGCTGTCTGGTGTGTGTTCGTGGAGGCATTTCTTTTCCAGTGTCCGGCAGGCGCGTTTGGAGGTCTGGAGCTTGTCAGTAAACCAGGTGGTTTTTCTGCTGGTGTTGTTTGTGGAGGGTTTCTAGAGCAGAGTGAGGGTGTTGGCGCAGTCGTCGATCCACTGTCTGAGGTTGCGGGCGGTGATGTTTGGGTCAGTGGAGTCGGTTGGTGGGTTCAGGGCGAGGGTGGTGGTCAGCTGCTCTTCGGTGACTTTGCTCCAGCGGCAACGGGGCAGCAGTTGGGTGCGGTGGTGCGTGGTTGGTTCTTGAAGGTGAAATGGATGCAGCGGTGGTCGGTCCAGTGGAGCCAATGGGTAACATATACATATCTTCTCCACATCTACAGTGTATCACATCCTACAGGGTGCTTTTATGGTTCAAGTGCAGTTGTGGCGATATCGCAGTTGGTATAAATTGCTTACTGTACATTTAACATGTGATTTTTATCAGATGCAATGTTTGTTGTGCCTACTTAAATACAAGTTCTAAGGGGTGCAGAAAAATCTCAGAATCATGATGTTTTCAACCGCTGGAACTGGTATTTACAAAGGTGGACGAGGGCCTTTGATTCAGTAGCAAATTCCACATTATAAGTACGATAGAACCACAAATTGTGTGTGCAAATTGATTGACCATTAAATTTGTGGTCGTACTGGCCCACTAATTAACTGGTGTACAATTTAAACCCACTTCAAAGTTTGACACTTTAGAAGAGGGAATAATTCTCCGATAGCTAATGTCATTCCTCATTTCGATGTATGCCGAAATTATTTTGTGCTATTTACTGTATTGAGCAGGGGCGGCTCCTCCACTAGGGGGAAGGAGTGTCGCCCCACTGCTTTCTCGCAGTGTGAGAAAGCTAAAACATATAATGGTAGTAACTTTTAGTTATTACCATTTTATGTTTCTTTCCACATTGCGGGTGGGCGGGTGGGCAGAGCTGCCCGGGCAGGGCAGGAATGGTTTGCCCACTCCTGTGTGCGCAAAGACTGTTTGGTTAGCCCTCCCAGGCCACCCAAACCAGTCATGTGGACTCTGCCATACTCCATGCAGGCTGCATAGCAGCCTACATGGAGAACATGCCATCCCCTGCATGGGTGGTGTTCCTACCAATCACAACGCCCCACTGGAGCATTGTGATTGGCTTAGCGGAGGGGAGGAAAGCTGCCTGCTTCCTGTTCCTGTTGGATGCGGGAGAGCAGGAGCAGTGAAGACGCGGGACCCGACCCGGGCCGGCAGAAAGGTAGGTTTGAATTTTTTATTTTTTAATATTGACTTTCCCCTTACTCCCCGCGTGACAACACACCTGCCCCTTCCCCACCCACAAGCCATGCGGGCCACGACTGCTTTTGCGTTGAGTCAGAAAATCGTGGAAGGAAATATCTGCGATTTGCACCTAAATTAAAATCGCTTCCTCACAGAGAATTTGTTGCCCCAAGATGATCGTGCCCTATGAGCCTAGTAGAAGAAATAGTACAAGGATTTTTTCAGCAGTGATTCCTTGAAGAGTATTCTTACAAGAACTGGTAAAGATTCCAATCTCTTTTTGATCGTTTACATTTGCACATTGACAGAACGATGCACCGAGCATTTTTTAGAGATCACAGTTTAAATTGGCGTAATGGAATAGTATACAACAGAATACAATGTGTTTATTGTATTTTCTTTTCACTGACCACAAAATTGTAACACATTGAATGTGACAGATTTTTGAAAGCATAATTTGCTGGAATCGTGTGTGATCCTATAAGTGTTCTTGTTAACTTTTCAATAATACGAAAATTAAGAGATGAGAAGGTAAAAGTCATCCCAACCACGGACCAGAGAAGACATTGGAAGATGTAGTCTGGAAGTGGTACATAAAAGAAGAATCAGTTGTATTTTAGTCAAACATTTGATAATTCAGAAACTAACATGATTTATGTATTTCAGGAACACTGTTTAAGTACCAATACAGTTGTTGTTGGAAGATTCCATTTTCTACCGGTTCAGCTACCAAGACAGTCACTGTGAGTTTCCTCCCCTTTAAATGTGTTAGCCTTTTTAGTCATATTAAACAATTAGATTAATGACAGCAATGTCCAGATATCCTATTTCAATAGAGCCACATGCAGCAATCTGGAGGACCTGCACAGCAATACACAATTTCATTACCCTCTTTAAAAAACTCCGAAATCTTTCTAAAATGAAAATGAGTCATCACATCCTACTAATTTTCCACATACCCAATACTTCCTAAACTGGAAATTGGCTGTAAATGAGGATGTCCATTTTTCGTGCAAGAGGCGTTCAAAGAGCTGATCAATCAATTAGAGGGACAAATAACAGACCCTGCCAAATTTACATTTTCAATGAAAGATGCGGGTTGTATGGCAACTGGTGGTGTGCTACTAGTAATCCCCTGTTTCTGTGAGTAAAATCATTTCCAAATGGTGAAAGAAAAGAATCAAAAACTTTAAAAAAAATAGTCATATCTTCTTTTTTTTTTGCTCTCAGTGTTGAATCCCTGTGGTAAACATGATTATGGATACAGAAGGGGTATCGGAGCACACTGCTTCACCTCCCAGCACAGTTCACCCCTTAGCATCCTGGTAACTGCAGTTCAGTTTAAATGCTTACTTGAAATTTTGCTGAAGTGTTTCACCAAAGTTGGTGCAGATTAGTGCAGTTAATCTCTAGACATGTGTTTCCCTTGTTTTCAAATGAAATGGGGCACAGAGAAACACAGTAATGCAGTGGAACGCACATGTGTTTCAGCACTTGCCCCTCCCGCCGATCTACTCTCCAGATCACCCAAAGGCAGTTGTAGGTCCTGCAAACTGGAAACACTTCAGCACAGGAGGACCGCACACCACTTCTCCACTCCAAAAACGTCTGCTGCAGCAAGTCAAATACACAACTGCTCCCCCGAATAATAGAAAATGAATCTTCTTGTGGGTCGATGTTGAGGTGACAGGATTGTTGATCCCACGCTCGTCGCCAGGTTATGTGGCGTCCCCACATAAGGAATATGCAAGTCCCACACTTTGTTAAGTATTAAGATCACATTTATTCACCTCATCCATCAACTGCCAGTTTCAACTGACTTATCCCAAACTCCCTCGCATTCCAAGATTCCACGTGGAGCCTTGGATGATGACACATTACATGGTTCATCATCATGATGTTCAAGAGGGAGAATGTTTTGGGGTACCACATGTCCACTAGCTTTTTGCATGCTTGAATTTTTGAAGCCTATATTTATAGCAGAAGAATGACATTACAATTTCCAGAAGGCAAAGTCCTATTGGTTAAATAAAACAGAAAAGTCTGGAAGTGTCACAAATGTCATGGGCCACTTGCCATATTTACAAAAGGTTGAGTAGATGTGAAATAAAAAAACGACATATATTTCTTCTTCCAGACAATTTGACATGCTTTTGTTTTGCAGAAAATGTTCGCCTTATGACAAACTGCAATATATTTTGATGCTTTGAGTCTTATCTGCTTTTTCGCCGTCTCTTATGTATTACTTCTTGTATGAAACGTGTTGCCCACTCCGGCTGTGACCCAGTTTCGGTTCAGGGTCCGGCCTCCATTGTAGCTCTCTGTTTACCCTCGGCAGCCCGTGGCTCCTCCCAGATCCCGCCTCCCAGCTGCCCCTCCCACGCTCCGCCCCCCCCCACCACTCATTTAAGGCTGATGCCTCAACGCGCAGCGTCCACGTGCTACGGCCGCGCCGAAGGTGCGCCAAAGGTAAGCCCGTCTACGCCCGTCCGCGCCTGGACCGCGCCCAGCGCCACCCCCTGGTTCCCTTAAGCCCCAGCCCACCCGCATTACATACGACTCCTCCTCCCTCCTTGCTCTAAACCCCGGCCGACTCCCTAACTGCGCCCAAGCCGCACCAGGACACACCCATGAACCCTTCACATGCAACTCCTGCAAGTTTGACGGCACAAATACCAATTCCACATCCACTAACACCAAACATAGATCTGAAGCCAACCACCTTAAATGCATCCTACTCAACACCCAATCGGTCCACAGCCACGCCATCAACCTTTGGAATCTACTAGACACCCTCTCTCCAGACGTCGCCTTCCTAACAGAAACTTGGATGAACACCTCTTCAGCCCCAGACATCACCATAGCCATCCCGGAAGGCTACAAGATCATCCGAAAAGACCGCACCAACCAAACAGGAGGAGGCATCGCCATCGTCCATAAGAACTCCATCCGCATCTCAACCAGCTCGGACATCAACCTCTCTAGCGCCGAACACCTTCACTTCCAGATCCACACCGACCCCAAGACCACACTCAGAGGCACCCTCCTCTACAGACCACCGGGACCCCGTGCACAATTCACTGAAGACATCACTGATTTTATCACCCAACACGCCCTCTCCTCCGAGGACTACATCCTCTTGGGAGACCTCAATTTTCACCTGGAAAAGAGCAACGACAACAACACCACCACCCTTCTGGACAATCTCGCCAACCTCGGACTCAAACAACTTGTTAATACCCCCACACACCACGCAGGTCACACTCTCGACCCTATCTTCACCTCCAGCAAACATATTTCCTTCAGTCACACCACAGTTCTCCAATGGACGGACCACAGCTGCGTTCCCTTCATTTACAATAAGACCACAACCCACAACCATCCTCAACCTACCCTGCGAAGAAACTGGAACAAAATCACCATCGACCAGATCTCCTCATCGCTTCTTCAAAACCCCCCTGCCCACTCATCGAACCCCAACCAAGCAGCCATTAACCTCACTCAATGGCTAACCAACACCGCCGACAACCTAGCACCTTTGAAAAAACGTCAAATCAAACCAGGCAGCAAAAACGCCCCCTGGTTCAACGAGGATCTTAAGAAATCCAAGAAACTCCGTTGCTCCCTTAAGAAGGCCTGGAAAAAAGACCCAAACACCAACACCAGGGATGCCTTCAAAAACGCCACCCGCATACACCACCAATTGATCTGGACTGCCAAGAAAACCGCATTCAAAGACCGACTAGACAAAAACGCCCACAACAGCAAGGAATTATTCAACATCGTCAAAGAGTTTACCAACCCCACTGCCAACTCCAATGACATCACCCCCTCTCAAACCCTTTGTGACTCCCTAGCTTCGTTCTTCCACGACAAAATCGCAGACATCGACAACAGCTTCGACAACCAACTCGAAGACCAACCCACCCAACCCTCTGCCATACCTTCACCCCCCTTGAACATCCTTAATGACTGGAACCCAATCTCCACTGAGGACACCATCCGCCTGATGAACTCCATCCACTCAGGATCCCCCACAGACCCATGCCCTCACCACATCTTCAACAAAGCAGACTCCATCATAGCACCACACCTCCGAGACGTCATCAACTGCTCCCTCAACTCCGGCACCTTCCCAGAAAGCTGGAAACACGCCGAACTCAGCGCCCTTCTGAAAAAAACCCACAGCTGACCCCACACCGAACTCAAAACTACCGCCCCATCTCGCTCCTTCCATTCCCGGCCAAGGTCATCGAGAAGGCTGTCAACAATCAGCTCGCCGTCTTCCTCGAAGCCAACAAATCCCTTGACTCCTCACAGTCCGGCTTCCGAGCCAAACACAGTACTGAGACCGCACTCATCGCAGCAACAGACGACATCCGAACTCTACTGGACAATGGAGACACAGTCGCCCTCATCCTCCTCGACCTCTCCGCAGCCTTCGACACAGTCTGTCATAACACCCTGTTACAACGACTCAGGAACATCGGAATCCAAGGAAAAGCACTGGAATGGATCACCTCTTTCCTTGCCGGAAGAACTCAGAGAGTACACCTCCCACCATTCAAGTCAGAGTCCACTGAAGTCATCTGCGGCGTGCCACAAGGATCTTCACTCAGCCCCACCCTCTTCAACGTATACATGAGCCCCCTCGCGACTATCGCACGCCAACACACCCTCAATATCATCTCCTACGCTGATGACACTCAACTGATCCTCTCACTCACCAAAGACCCAAACATCGCCAAAACCAACCTACATGAAGGAATGAAAGAGGTAGCTGAATGGATGAAGCATATCCGTCTGAAACTGAATTCAGACAAAACAGAAGTCCTCATCTTAGGCACCTCCCCCTCCGCCTGGGACGACTCTTGGTGGCTAGAAGCCCTTGGAAAAGCACCCATCCCGACGGATCACGCACGGAACCTAGGCGTCATCCTGGATTCCTCACTCTCGATGACCAGA
Organism: Lissotriton vulgaris; assembly: GCF_964263255.1. Taxonomy (NCBI): domain Eukaryota; kingdom Metazoa; phylum Chordata; class Amphibia; order Caudata; family Salamandridae; genus Lissotriton; species Lissotriton vulgaris. The sequence continues at coordinate 2,088,447,540 of NC_141689.1, read as the reverse complement.
CAAGTCAACGCCGTCTCTTCATCTTGCTTCAACATTCTTCGCATGCTCAAAAAAACATTTCGCTGGATCCCCACCGAAACTAGAAAAACGGTCACCCACGCACTGGTTACAAGCCGCCTGGACTACGGAAACACCCTTTACGCCGGTACCACTGCAAAACTTCAGAAAAAACTCCAACGCATCCAGAACGCATCAGCCAGACTCATATTAGACATCCCGCGTAAAGAACACATTTCTGGTCACCTGAAAGACCTCCACTGGCTCCCCGTCAATAAGAGGATAACTTTCCGCCTCCTCACCCACGCACACAAAGCTCTTTACGAACTTGGACCCGAATGCCTCAATACACGTCTTTCCTTCTACACCCCCTCCCGCCAGCTGCGCTCTTCCAACCAAGCCCTCGCTGCTATTCCCAGCGTCAACAAAACCACCAAGGGAGGAAGATCATTCTCCTACCTAGCGGCCAAAACCTGGAACTCACTTCCCATGCACCTTCGCCTCACTCAAAACTGCCTAGCATTCAGAAAGCAACTTAAAACCTGGATATTCGAGAAGTAATTTCCCACCCCTCTTCAAGCGCCTTGAGACCCACTGGGTATGTAGCGCGCTATATAAATTTATTGACTTGACTTGACTTGACTGTTCACTATTTTCATTTCTGTTAACCTGCAATGTTTTCTCTACAGAGGCAAAGGGTTGCATCCAACAGATCTGTGGAATGGAAACATACCAGAAGCTCACTATAAAAAGATTGTTGTCAAATTAGTGCTTGTTTTACTGTAATGATCACCGTGAAGATCAGACTTCATTTCCATCAGCACCAATTAAAACTGCCAATACTGTTAAAAGAATACATCTAAGGCCCGACTAAAGACATTTTTGTTTCAATAATGTCTTTTAACGTCCTCTGGTCTTACAGCGCTGGGATGCTCTAGGGTAGCCGTGCGCTATACAAGAAAGTACTCACTCACTCCTAACGAGTCACCCATACATTTCTGACCCCTCCGCAACCTCGTTTGTACACGGTTTAGAACTGCAAGTTAGCCCAACTTTATCAGACAAGGGAATTGACAGGTGTGATAAATTCCGACCCCTGAGTTAAATTGCTGCAGGTCGACCCTTCCAGAATTTAACATGTGAAAAATGTCCCGTAATTACCAGAAGGTATGGATTTGATGTGATAAGTACCACAATTCTGGATTACCAGGGAAAAAATTGTAACTGGTGCTATTTATCACACTTAGTTAATGATGATCACCAGAGCATCACCAAACACTGAGCCAGGCATAATGAGGGACTTAGTTGCAAAATGTTGCAAAATGTCTTTCCTGAAAGATGGTGTTGACAGCTTAACCAATCGTAACGTCAGTCATTCCACTTGTCTTATCCCAGCGCATATCGGATATGTTTTCAATTAGACTTTGACTTAGAAAAATGCCACTGGGATGCATTTCTTCCAGTTAAAAAGGAGGCTTAGTTAACCCTTTCCATATGAAGCGGTAAAAGTCCTTTGCATGACAAGGAATTCTATACCGTATTGCTCTTATTAGACTTTTCACAACCTGCTCTATGGTTATCCCTCAATGTGCTCTTCAGTTCTTGAATTTACTGAGGGTGACTTTTTTTGATGGTCCACAAGCAGACTGCATAGTTGTTGTGAAAAAATGCCTGTAGTGCTTGAGTTACATTTTTTAGGCATACATATGTTGCCTATAGGGTGGTATCTGGCTAATATAACTACAGTGGATTCAACAGCAATGTTATCTTTGCTGCAGAATGGATGATTCTCCACCAAAGCAACCCACTTCTCTATACTCCTTCATAGGGTTGAGCCCCTTAACCCTCCACCTTTAACATACCTCACATATCCATCTTATGCAAATGAACCCTAATTTGGCCTCAACAAATTACACCTTCCACTATCGTGGCCATTGTTACCAGGTTTAATGCCAACATATTGCTGCCATCTGGTCCTCTCAGCTGCCTTTCCCTCAATGCCAATTTATTTGATGCCAGGTCTGCTTTACTACCCCTGGAACCATTCCTCAGCCTGTGCAATCCGTCAGTCAGTGACATATCAACGTTGCAGCTGTTTCATGGAACCAAAGCAAAATCAACACATAGGGGCCAACAGTACTCCGTTTCTGAAGATCCTCCACACAGACAGATTAACACATCAGCTAAAGCAAAGTACTGTACCATCACCATCAGGGAAGCCACCAACAGAAGCAGAACACAATTCAAGACAATCAAGCAAAGCATCAATCCCCTGCTGTACACAGCAATTCCTCACTTCACAGAAAAGTGCCATGGCTCAACCTCTTCTTCAGTGAAAAAATATGGAAGATGCAACAGCACATCAACAATACCAAGCCTCTTTCATCTATCACATCCACCCATTTCCATAGAATCCTGCAACCGCCAGCCGTCAAAGCCCTTTCTCTCACAGATCTGGCTAACATATTCCACTCCCACAAAGCCATTTCATATGAAGATGATGTCTTACTATCGTCCTTCATCAAAGTTCTCACTAAGGATATTCCTTATTCCTACATATCTTTGTCAATGCCTCCCACACTTAGTCTGGCTTCAGATCACACTGCAGCATGGAGACTGCCATCTTACACATTGAATGTGATTCTCTCTTGATTTCTGATGAAAATGACCCCTGCCTCCTGATATTGCTAGAATTCTCAGCACCTCAAGTTGTGAATGGAATTTACCGGCAATGTCCTTCCCTCCTACCTTTCCAACAAAGCCAATTTGTTCACATGGGCCCCTCCAGAACGCAAAATATCGCTATTCATGTGGAGTCCTCCAGGATTCCATACTGTATCCTGTCATCTTCAACCTTTACATGGAGCCACTTAGTGCTCTACTCTCAGATAACAGCATCAAGATTCAACAATAAGCCGATGATACACAAACCTTGAAAGTCTCTTATGTTTCAGACATCAGACACCTCAAACACTGCTTGCACATCATCCAGACCTGAATATCCAGTGCCTAGCTGAAGCTCAAACTAACTAAGGCAGAATTTCTGAAACTTTGCCAAGAACAACAAACAAGATACAGTACAAACCTGTCTCAATGACATGAACCTTGATGTCTTTGAACCCCAACTTTAACCAAATGTCAAATCACTTGGATTCGCTATTGACACCAATGTGTTCCTTAAGGAACACATTGCCAAAACAAACAATACAGCTTGGTACCGACTCTGTCTACTACAGAAAGTCAAACCATTCTTTCAGAACTGCTGTTCAAACCCTCATACTCTCACTTCTGGATGTGATAATGCCCTACTCCATGAACTCCCAGTCTCCACACTGGCATCGTTTAGGGGCATCCCATACATCACAACATGTCTCATCCAGGGCCTGAACAAATGTGATCACATCAACCCTATCCTTATGGAACTTAATTGCTCCCTTTGCCAGTCCTAACCGTCTTCAAAACCAGCTGAATCATTTACAAAGCCATCACAAACAGCAGCCCCGCTTATCTTGCAGACAAGCTCACTATCTGTGGTGTTCTTAACAGACCTGCAGCCAGGATGCCAGCACACTTTAGGTTGAGAAGCGTAAACAAAAAGAAAAAAAAGACAGCAAGTCTTTTCTACCTATGCACCCAGGAACTGGAACAACATCCTTGTATCCATCAGGACTAAGCATGGGCGAATTTTGCGAATCTGGCGTTCGCGAATTTGCGTATTTGCGAACTCGCAATCCGCAAAATCCGCGAATTCTCGCGAATTTGGGGATTTTTTTTGTGTTCGCAAGGGTTTCTGCCAGTTCGCGAGGGTTTTGTACCAGTTCGCAATTGCGAACTTACTTGTCGGCTCGCAACGGTCGCAACTATGTTGTTTCTACATCTGGTTCATCATCACAGATTCACAGCACCCTCTGTTTCACCACTGCCACCCTGTTTCACCCATGCCACCCTCTGGTACATCAATGCCACCCTCTGGTTCATCACTGTAGATTATGGGGAGGAAAAGCAAGCACACTTACCCTGCTCCAACTGACATGAATTAATTTGGGGTTGATTTATTAATGTGTCACTGTTTTAAAATTCCAGTCTGGCACCTGCTTCCTTATCTGTAATTTGCTTTCTGTGGCAGTGCAATTTTTTTTTCCAGGACCTTTGTGGCCTACTTGTAGCTATTCTATGAGCTTTCTGTGAGGGTCAGAGCAGGGTCATAGAATTGTTGCAACTAGCAACTGAACTCTGGAGGGGCCCCAGTCAGGAAGCACTACAGGGAATGGTTACTAATGATGAGTTTGAACTTTTGCACCTGCTGAGTGCTTTCAGTTTTGCAAAACTCGTTTTTCTGCAGAACAGCAACTGTAATGCTCCAAACAAACATAGGCAACTGAACTCTGGAGGGGCCCCTCAGGAAGTACTACAGGGAATGGTTACTAATGATGAGTGAACTTTTGGACCTGCTGAGTGCTTACAGTTTTGCAAAACTCGTGTTTCTGCAGAACAGCAACTGTAATGCCCCAAACAAACTTACTTGTGAAAGTTGATTTCTAATCCAAAAGTGATCCAAAGAAAGTCAAAAGTCCTCAAATCCAAAAAAGTGCAGGCAAATGTCAACCTGAGGAGTTATTCTGATAAAAATCATCATTTTCAGAAGAACTATGCTGCTTGCTAGTGGATTTCTTATGCAGAATTGCAAATTTTGTAATTTCGCGAGTGCGAGATTGTTGCTGCCCGCCGCACCTACATGTTCGCAATTGCGAACTCTCGCAATGCGTTGCCAAACTCCCGCGGGATCCTGCAGCAAGATCCAAAATGGTGCAGTACTCGCAAAATATCGAGAAAAACAACTCGGCAAACGCTAAATGACGGTAAGTGAATGCCGCACACCGCAATATTGTATCACCAAGAAAAAAAATCCACTGCGTGCGAATTTGCGGATTTTCGGTAAATTCGCGAGAGTTTGCGGATTGCGAATTTACCGAAAATCCGCAAAATCCGCGAGCGGAATGGATTTTCCGCCCATGCTTAATCAGGACCACCCCAACATTACTCCAATTTAAGAAAGAGTTAAAGATTCACCTCCTTAAAGAACACTATATCACAATGCATTCATCATCCACAACCTAGCTTCCTCTCTTATTACTTTCTGACTATAAACTTACCTTTGACCAGGTGCAGTGCTCTGCTGCTGTTTGACTCGGTTTACACTACAGAAATAACATATACATACATACAAACATATGATGTTCTGTGCAGAACACTATGACTGCCTCCCAAAATAGAGTTTCCTTGTCATTTCATTCCCGTGGACTTCTCTTCATTCAGTGAGATTCCCACTGCAGCTCAGTACTCTGTCTCGGATGCTGTAGGGAATAAACATATGTTCCTTTCCATCTGTGCACTACTGTCGAGGTAAGCCGCTAACTAGACTGGATTTGATACATCAACAGTGCTGCTTTATGATCTGCCTGGCAATAACTCACACATTCTTGGGATGTATAGCCCTTCAGAGTGACATACCACAATCTATAGTGGTGGGTATGATTATATCTTGTGTTCTGCTCTGGAAGCTGTTTCGAACAGAGGAGATAATCATATCTGGATTGACAGACCTGTCTCCCCTGTTGCCGAAATACTTTTATCCAAAAGTTGTTGGTTCCACCTCTCCTTTGTTTAGTTCTATCCTCGACTTTGCGGGTCCCCACATCAGCCCTTTTCTAGCAAAAGAAGGACACGGATCATTTTTCTATGATTATATGTTAACCATAGACTCTGATTCTGAAACAAGTTGAATGATCTCTCTATGCCATTTGTTTCTTGAGATATCATGGTTTAAAAGTGCAGCTGGACCCGTACACTAGATCCCAGTTGTCCAGTTGCTTGTGGGAGCAGTGAGTGAGGTTGGTATCTCAGGTCCTGTTGGTTCCCCGGCCATCCAAAAATATTAATTCAAGGTTGTGGGCCTCTAGATGTTGGTACTTCTTTTGCACACAATGCTATGGCTAAATCCATTCCTAGCACCAACAGTGTCCCTGTTTGAATTCTGACTTTAGAGACTGTTGGATGTGAACTTGGTCACTTCCTAAACTGTGTTCGGTCCCACTTGAAACCCGTTTACATGATGTGCAGTAGATGAGTTAACAAGAGCATTCAATTACATCTACTTTTGTAAGCCTTGTGGGAGTTTACCCTTGTTGCACATTTCTCAATGGTTCGGAATTCTTGGGTCACTTTTGGTTAGAAGGTTTTTATGGCTGTTATTTTCCAACTTTATAGCCAAATTTTGAGTCACCTGGCGCAGCCGCTATTACATGCCTTCTGTGCACCCAGAGCCTCTGTGCAAGCAGGACAAAAGATAGGCATATTGTAACATGCTTGAAAATGTGCAACATGCTGTTTGACACAGTTCTGGCCCCATTAGTTTCAAAAGCGCTCTAAGCAAAAGACCTGAATAGTTAATGAAATTACAGCAGACTCTCAATGTCTGCCACTCACCTCAACATTGTCCATAGAGCTCCAGTCATTGCAAAAAACACTTTCTCAGGCTTCGGACTAAGAAATATTGCCTCACTTAGTGTTAAGTATAATATCAATTAGAACACTGGAATGTTAAGAGCTCCACTGAAGACAATTGTATTTTTTCCTGTTTAATTTAGTTTATTCTACTCTCAATGGGTGAAATGTTCTAATAACCTTGTAGTCCTTCCACATCTGGCTATACTGGTAGTTAAAGGTCACTTCACCGTTATGGTCCCTGGCCTTCAGCCATCTTTCCATTGCCCTTTCAGATGACACTTTGGGGTCTCTTTGTATTAAGGCAAACAACAACTGGTGTAAAAGTGAGTAGGCCAGGGTCTAGAAGCATTTACTCCACTGGTTGTAGAGGGATTAGGATTTTTTATGGTGTTCCCACTCACAAACTGGTGAACCATACAAAGCTATAGACCCTCACCTAGCCTTCCTCAAAGAACTTTCTGGACCTGCAAAATATCAGAAAAAGACTGGACCTGATGCATATGACCTAAGAGGAGCCATGAAGGACTGAACCTGCCTGGGTTAAAAAAGAGTAGACGAGACAAAGAAGTGCATTCCAAAGAAAGATCACAGTACGGCTTGCATTGCTGCTCGACCGGATAATCTCACCGGTGCAGTGGGTTTTGTGCCACACAGGTCCACCGCCTTGAACCTCTGCACATTATTCGCTGCTATCAACAGAATAGACCCTAAGGTATAAGCAGCATTCGTACTGTTGGACACAGAGAACACCTTTGACTCTCTTGAATTGCCCTTCTTTCTGGGGGTCATGAGGAAAATGGTCATGCCGAAGGGTTTCATAGAGCTCACGTACCTACTTTATGAATCGCCAATTGCTAGACTTCGTCTGAACGGCACACTTTCTTCCCAATTTGCAATAACTCGTGAGACCTGACAGGGCTGCCCGCTCTCTCCGCTGTTATTATTTATTATAGCCCTTCATCCTCTTGTCTGACATCTACAGGCAAAACATTGACATTTAAAAATGGACTGCTATTGATATCACTTTGTGCTGACAACGTTGTATTGTATGTGCGCAGGCCGCAAGACAACTTAGTCCGACTAATTAGAGAAATCATCGGATTCGAGAGACATTCTGGGTTAGGTACAGGGGCAGTTCTGATTTCCAGCACCGAGGGGGATCATCTAATTTCGAGATTGTACCAAGCCTGTATGACACTAATCCCATCTAGAGATGCTAAAATATGAGATGTCTGGGAGTGGGACTTGGGGCACCCTATTGAAGATTCTCATTGGGCTTCCTGCTACACACAGATTAAAGAAGTATTGTTGAATAGCTGACATAAGATACGCCACTTTAAGTTTCTGTTGAGAGCTTATTTGACGCCTCCTAAACCTCATTCTACAGACCCCTCAAGACCCCATGTCTGTCCCAAATGTGAAGCAAATAATGCAGACTTTGCATATATGACTTGAACTTGTGTAAAGATAGGGAGCTATTGGAGCGCTGTATATATTATGCTTGCTCTTATGACTGGTTTAAGCTTATGTCCCACCCCAGAAGTTGCCCTATTGGGGTATTTCCGCAACATTCCCAAGCAGTTACGGAGGTACATGTCCATTGTGGTACTATTGGCCAAAAGAGAAATAGCTCTACACTGGGGGAGTAAGGCCGTCCCTACCACTAAGGCCTGGTTGAATAGCCTCATCTACTGCAACACAAATAGTGACTTGAAAAAAACAAAGTACATTCCAGGGGACAGGTGGTCGACCACCTTTTAAGACCCATGGTGAAAGAAATGCCCATGTATCTTCAAGATATACAAGACATCTTACGGCTGCTACCGGCAATTGAGTTAAATACGGACACAGACTTCCTTGTGTCGGTTGATGTCAAGTCTTTAAACACTTTCATCCCCCAAGATGAGACACTGGATGCAATCAGGGGCGATTTGGACACAATACCCCCTGTACATTTTATTATGGAATCACGTCTCCTTGTAAGTACCGCTATGTCGGCATTACCACCCGTAGGGTCAAACTCAGGATCCTAGAACATAAAAGCACGATTAGGTGCAAAAAACAAGTCATAAGGCTTGCTAAACACTTTCATGATTTCAGACACAGTGCAGATTAATTTAAATGGACCGTTTTGGAACAACGGTTTATTCCAGCTCACATTACAGATATGTCCAGGTTTTTGTTGGTCAAAGAACAGAGTTGGGTGTTCAAACTTAAGAGCAACAGTATGGGTCTGAATGACGAGATACCCTGGAGCTCACTGTAGCTTTATTTGCAGCGCCCCCTAATACATTATACCCCTGACAACACTGTGGTCCTTAGTCTTGGACGTTGTCCCTGCATTGTATCTTATTCAGTAGTACATTACACGCTAGAACTACTGTTCCATGTCATCATTATTGTTCAAATGAGTACAACCTATTTGGACTCAAGGTATATCTTAAAGGATATATTTAGATTAGATTTGTTGGCAATACTAAACGCCCAATCATACTGACAGGAGAACCTAACAATCTGGCCCCACAGTTAATTACAACACGTGAGAAACGGTCTTATTGTCCATTTATGCTAAGTAGTCCGATTGGAACTACAATTCCATCTGGTTTGAACTTTAAGACAGAACTAACCGTGGCTGATACTAACTTGACTCTAAGCACTGCTTATTTTTATAACCGTTTAAGATTTACAAAACACTCCTAGTTTGGCAGTGCGACACACAAACCACGTGGTCTCCCATAAACCTACATTGACCACAACACACTTGGAATACTTCTAAGTGTGTTATGGCCACAACTGCAGTCCCATGCCACCATTACAGTTTAAATTACTATAACCAATATGGACTCAGAGTATAGCTCTAAGAATACATTCTATATTATACGCCCATTCACATTGACAGGCGAGCCTGATTATCTGATATTTTCAAGGTCTGGGCTGTATATGGCAATGCAGGATTTGCATCGGTTTCATCTCCACTATGATGTGATCAAGAGCCCTGTGCCATTTGTTTAAATGTTTTGTTTACATAATTTTAACAACGGACCCATAAGGTCATTTGGTAGTCATCCCACGTTATCTATAGCTGCATTACAGTTCACCCGCAGCGCTGTGAACATTGACTCACTTAGTTGGGACTCCAATTCCCATGCTGCTAAGCGCTTTTGTAGTTCTGCTCTCACTGACAGGGTACAATTGCGCCTGGCTAGTGCAATCAGGAACACCGGTGCAGGTTTTCTTTAGCATTTAAGCGAGAGCAGTACCTGCCGTTGATTACCTCCAGATACGGCTCAACGAAGGCTCGAGGTACAGACGGAGAGGTAAGTCAGACATCCACGCCCATTTACTGGTGCAGATTGTGTAAAAGCTAAGCTGTTACCCACATTTGTTTATCATGCTTTTCATGTCATCGCATACCTATTATGCTCATTTTCTTTGTGGCAAACATTAGGCCTCAGCTACATTATATGTCATGCAAAAGTAACGGGTGTGTTATCTATCCTATATTTTGTTAAGATGAGGGCACCCTTTGAAAAAACTGTGATATTTGTTTGTTTATTGTGCCCACGCACAGCTATTTAACCCAAGAGGCTCTCTGTATAGGTTTCACTTCTAAACTGTGACATGAAGTAGCCCCGATATAAACATCCTCCACATTAACTGCACTTAGATATCTCTTGGCATCCCCTGTTTTCAGGTTTTTCAGAGATCTGAGTTGCCTTGGATATGCTACACGACATTCTCTATGTGAGACAGACAAATAGGGGTCTGCTAATGGTCTTTATTCTTTAAACTCATTTTTATACTCTTTTTGTGCATTATTCCCTCTGGATAGTTACACATGTGTGTCTGTCAAGCAAACTAACGTCTCATGAGAGTTTTTTATGCATGTAGCTATTACTCCTTGTTTTGAATGTAGCCTCAGAAGTAGAGAGGACTATGACCAAATCCTCACAGTCTATTGACTAATCAATCATGACATTTCTCTATTCAGCTTTGCACTGATTTTAACATTGACTCATAACGATATTAACAGGATTGGTATCACAGACTCTATGACATGCCTCATGTCTGATTACCATTTATGCTTTTTCTACCTATAGAGCGGAGCCTCTCTTCCTGAGCTGTAGCCAGGTGAGGTGAGGTTGATTTCTCGTGAATTACAGGTAAGCGAAAATTAATACATAATGTTACAAGTACACTGTATTGGTAATAGCTACCATAGGTCACTATGGATCCACTCGTTTTTTAGGCAAAGAGCTCTTGATATTGATCTTCTGTTTGCCTGATGTCACCGTTGTCTCTTTAGGTGCTATCAGCATTCTGTAACCCACCGAGAACCTAGACCTCAGGTTTGCGGGGTTGTATTTGTTCCAACCCATTGTTTGTCATTTTTTCACTAATTCACCATCACGCAGTAGCATCAGTACATCAAGGTCCTGAGGAAGGCCACGATTCCACTTGAATCATAATGGCCGAAACATATACACCACATTTTAGTACATATGGAGTTATTATTTCAAAACTGGATGTGCACTGTTTTTAATTTGGACATCATGAGATAATGAATACAATTTCTTCTCTTGCTAGCCCGTTTTAACTTAAACTCTCACATCACCATTTACACTTGTGCACTTCACCCATCACCGTTACAAAAACTGAACTCTTCACAATGGACGGATGATAGGAAATCCAGCTTTACCTCTTAAGACATTCCTGAGCTCCTCCCTCACAGTGAGGGGTGTTAGCCCTTAGTTGCACTAGGTTTTGCAACCAAGAAGAGATCCCAGATGATGAAGCATGTCACTTCGGTGAGTGATGGGATTCCGTCCTTTTAAAAGGTTTCCCTTGAGGTCTAATTAGGGGTCTTCACTTGCACACTATGCTTGTAGTTCTCTAATAGGTTTGCTAGACCCGTGGATAAATTGCTGTGGTATTGGCGACAGGGACAAAACAAGTTCTTAGAGACATTTTCCCTGAAGTACTCAATTCACCAGTGGCAACTGACGTGGATTGGGCTTTGCTGCTGGCCTCTGAAAAACACCCTGAGACCCTCTAAATGCCTTCCCCTAAGGTCATGGGGGCCTTAGAAGTGTACTCTTGTGGTTGTTCAGGCACCAGAAAAAAGTTTGTAAACTTTTGAAAACTTTTCTTTCAGAGCTCCAGAGGTATAGCAGGTCCTGCAGGATAAAGTTGCGTACCAGCAGTTCCATGGCGTCAGATTGAATGTCTTCTTTTTTCATCTTAAAGCTCCCAGCACCCCGGAAGAAATGACTTTGTCCCATTCTTCACTGGGAACATTTTTAGCAAAAGTTCTCCCACGCTTCTGCGTTCAAGCAAAACCAACCTGCTTCAGGTATCCGGCCTTTGGTTCCACAGCAGTTGCCACAGTTTCAGAGAAACCCTCTCAGGGAGGACTTTTCTTCTCAAAAAGTGACAAAATCTCCTTCTGCATTTAGACTTCAGCAGAAATGTCAACGCTTTTCTTCAAAAAAGTGAGAAAGTCCCTTTCTGAAGTGGGACCTAGAATCTTTTTCAAACTCGTTAATTTACAGATTTTCACTGGGACCAACCTACTTGTTATATCCATCTAAGGGCTATCACTGGCAGCCTCAAATTGTGCCTAGGTTCTGTGCCTGCCGCTTCCAAAAACTGTCGTTGGTGCTTTGTGCTTCTTGCTGCTATTTCTACTTAAAACTTAAAAAATTCATATCTCCGACTGCCCTAACTGGTTGTTGTTGTTTTGATCTTGTAAAAACAACAGTTGATGGACAGAATGCAGAACAATGTCATACATTCAGATCTGGGCCTTGATCTTATTGTTCTCATAATTTTTCTCTCTTTAGGTTAAAAATGGTTGAGGAGTTTTAGCGTGCTTTATGTGACCTATTCTACTGTGTATGCACTGCTTTATTACCTTTGATTTAAGTGTGAGTGCATCTTCACGTTATTTAATGTTATTTTATTTGTGTGACATTTAACAGTTGGTGGCCTTATCCTTTGAGGTGGGCAGTTGTACACCTCAAGTAATAATCCACTTTCCTAAAGTACTCATGCTGAAACCTGTTATCACCTCTACCAATTATCCTATTTGCTCTACAAACATTGTGCCTTGCTGACTACAGATATCTTAACCAAATGTGTAGAGTGAATACACATCCTTTGAAGGAAATCAAGACACAGACAAATTAACTTACATCAAGATAAACCATCAAGGGAGATCCTGGCCAGAGCTGGGATTTCCTAATCTGGAGCTAATCCTTTTTAAGTGGTGCTATTGGTCTCATAACGGAAACCAGAACAGAAATGCAGTGTCATGAGCTGCATTACTTGTAAACGTCCCTTTTCATTAAACCATTACCAAGAGCAGCAGATGAGAAATGCAAAACACAGGCTCGTTTAATCTGCTTAATCCTCTGGTAAGTGGCCTTCCATTGACAACATGACGTAGTCGCCTCGGACTGTTCGGCAGCACACACGCGCACATCACACTCCAAGAATGAGAGCAGAGTTTCGTCCCTCGTACAGTTGGAGAGGGAAGGGTAATTAGACGTACAGGAAGGGCCGACTTAAACATATTAAGAGGGGATCAGCGGCGAACAGGGTTTGAGTCACAAAGAGCACAGCATCCGCAGGACAAATGCCCGGATGCCGCTCTTGCATCGCATACTAACATTCACAAGGGGAGACGCTTTATTGGGAATGCAGACAGGATGTACATACAGTGCTGCGGCCGGAAAACATATCTCGTGAAATCCAAACATTCTCAAAAACAAAATACTCGCAACTAAGAACATTTATAATAAAACTAGAAACTTATTTCCACATGCGTGTATCGATGTAGGCAAGGATGATTTTTTTTTTTTTATTTCTGTACGAAGTTCCAGAAGTATACCTTGGACAGAAACGCTGCGTGTTCCTGAGGCTATAGCAACTTTATCCTCCAAGAGAAACTCCTTCTTGTCCATCTGCTTACTTAACATTTCATAATTGAGTCTATTTAGCACCCATCTTACAAAAATATATTTTATATTAACTTGGCAGTAACATTGTATTTTTCTCTGTGCATGGGGTGACCAATGTTTGAAAACCAGAAACGCGTATGTTTCGCAAACATAGAAGTAGGACTACAGATTTCCATCGACTAAGGGGAGAGAATGACTCAATTGACAGTGCTCATCAACATAGAAAAAACAATGTGGCACCAGAGGCAATTGAATTCATTTTTGAAAGGGTTTACTAATTTTGCACTGGAACACAGGAAAACCTCCTCCCTCTGTGTTCAGTTGACTCTTTCTGATATCTTGAATTTTCTGAAATTTGCTGAGACAGAAGGTAAACAAGCATTCGGAAAGCCAATAGGTTTAGTCTATGCAAAATCTTTTTTTTGCTTCTTTTGTTTACATTGCACCACGAAGGCACCTGCAGTTCCAGTGCACTTTGCCTGATTGCTCAATAACAGAGTGTAAACATTAACAGGCACATAGCTTTGTTACATCTTCCTACCTTCTTCATAGCCTCACTGTTGCAAAGTCATCCTGCGCCCTGGTCACCCCCATTTGTTTCCAATTAGTACTGGTGGTAACTCACTTTAACTGTCCCTGGCCTCTGCCTAACCAGGCCCAGGGCCAGTGCAATGCTGAAAACACACTTAGAATACAGTGTAAACACCTACATTCACTAGAATACAATATGGGTTAGGGGACCCCTATGACAGGCTTTAGAACATAAACGATTCAGAAAAGGGGGTGGTGATGAACAGAGTGTCTGAATTAAGCAGACCACTCTTACCCAGTCCAAAGATCAGGGCTTGATCCATCACCGTTTTTTTAGCTCACTGCACCATCCTAGCTCAGAACCTGGCTACATGCAAATTAGTCTGTCCCTGGCCCAGTGCATCATGGGAACAGGGCAGACCAGACTACCAAGCCAATTCTTCACTGGAAAGGAGACAAGCTTCCGGGGACCGGTTTCTGGCATTTCAGCCGTCGTCGGCCCGGCTTGCTTGAATCCTGATGGTGCAGTGAGCAAGGGAATCATGTCTGAGTATACCCTGCCACACCTATAGTGGCCAAAAACGATTCAGAAAAGGGGGTGGTGATGAACAGAGTGTCTGAATTAAGCAGACCACTCTTACCCAGTCCAAAGATCAGGGCTTGATGCATCACCGTTTTTTAGCTCACTGCACCATCCCAGCTCAGAACCTGGCTACATGCAAATTAGTCTGTCCCTGGCCCAGTGCATCATGGGAACAGGGCAGACCAGACTACCAAGCCAATTCTTCAGTGGAAAGGAGACAAGCTTCCGGGGACCGGTTTCTGGCATTTCAGCCGTCGTCGCTCCGGCTTGCTTGAATCCTGATGGTGCAGTGAGCAAGGGACTCATGTCTGAGTATACCCTGCCAGACCTATAGTGGCCAAAAACGATTCAGAAAAGGGGGTGGTGATGATGAGAGTGTCTGAATTAAGCAGACCACTCTTACCCAGTCCAAAGATCAGGGCTTGATCCATCACCATTTTTTAGCTCACTGCACCATCCCAACTCAGAACCTGGCTACATGCAAATTAGTCTGTCCCTGGCCCAGTGCATCATGGGAACAGGGCAGACCAGACTACCAAGCCAATTCTTCACTGGAAAGGAGACACGCTTCCGGGGACCGGTTTCTCGCATTTCAGCCGTCGTCGGCCCGGCTTGCTTGAATCCTGATGGTGCAGTGAGCAAGGGACACATGACTGAGTATACCCTGCCACACCTATAGTGGCCAAAAACGATTCGGAAAAGGGGGTGGTGATGAACAGAGTGTCTGAATTAAGTAGACCACTCTTACCCAGTCCAAAGATCAGGGCTTGATCCATCACCGTGTTTTAGCTCACTGCACCATCCCAGCTCAGAACCTGGCTACATGCAAATTAGTCTGTCCCTGGCCCAGTGCATCATGGGAATAGGGCAGACCAGACTACCAAGCCAATTCTTCACTGGAAATGAGACAAGCTTCCGGGGACCGTTTCTGGAATTTCAGCCGTCATCGGCCCGGCTTGCTTGAATTTTGATGGTGCAGTGAGCAAGGGACTCATGTCTGAGTATACCCTGCCACACCTATAGTGGCCAAAAACGATTCAGAAAAGGGGGTGGTGATGAACAGAGTGTCTGAATTAAGCAGACCACTCTTACCCAGTCCAAAGATCAGGGCTTGATCCATCACCGTTTTTTAGCTCACTGCACCATCCCAGCTCAGAACCTGGCTACATGCAAATTAGTCTGTCCCTGGCCCAGTGCATCATGGGAACAGGGCAGACCAGACTACCAAGCCAATTCTTCACTGGAAAGGAGACAAGCTTCCGGGGACCGGTTTCTGGCATTTCAGCCGTCGCCGGCCCGGCTTGCTTGAATCCTGATGGTGCAGTGAGCAAGGGACTCATGTCTGAGTATACCCTGCAACACCTATAGTGGCCAAGAACATTCAGAAAAGGGGGTGGTGAAGAACAGAGTGTCTGAATTAAGCAGACCACTCTTACCCTGTCCAAAAATCAGGGCTTGATCCATCACCATTTTTTAGCTCACTGCACCATCGTAGCAAGAACCTGGCTACATGCAAATTAGTCTGTCCCTGGCCCAGTGCATCATGGGAACAGGGCAGACCAGACTACTAAGCCAATTCTTCACTGGAAAGGAGACAGGCTTCCGGGGACCGGTTTCTGGCATTTCAGCCGTCGTCGGCCCGGCTTGCTTGAATCCTGATGGTGCAGTGAGCAAGGGACTCATGTCTGAGTATACCCTGCCACACCTATAGTGGCCAAAAACGATTCAGAAAAGGGGGTGGTGATGAACAGAGTGTCTGAATTAAGCAGAGCACTCTTACCCAGTCCAAAGATCAGGGCTTGATCCATCACCGTTTTTTAGCTCACTGCAGCATCCCAGCTCAGAACCTGGCTACATGCAAATTAGTCTGTCCCTGACCCAGTGCATCATGGGAACAGGGCAGACCAGACTACCAAGCCAATTCTTCACTGGAGAGGAGACAAGCTTCCGGGGACCCGTTTCTGGCATTTCAGCCGTCGTCGGCCCAACTTGCTTGAATCCTGATGGTGCAGTGAGCAAGGGACTCATGTCTGAGTATACCCTGCCACACCTATAGTGGCCAAAAACGATTCGGAAAAGGGGGTGGTGATGAACAGAGTGTCTGAATTAAGTAGACCACTCTTACCCAGTCCAAAGATCAGGGCTTGATCCATCACCGTTTTTTAGCTCACTGCACCATCCCAGCTCAGAACCTGGCTACATGCAAATTAGTCTGTCCCTGGCCCAGTGCATCATGGGAATAGGGCAGACCAGACTACCAAGCCAATTCTTCACTGGAAATGAGACAAGCTTCCGGGGACGGTTTCTGGAATTTCAGCCGTCATCGGCCCGGCTTGCTTGAATTTTGATGGTGCAGTGAGCAAGGGACTCATGTCTGAGTATACCCTGCCACACCTATAGTGGCCAAAAACGATTCAGAAAAGGGGGTGGTGATGAACAGAGTGTCTGAATTAAGCAGACCACTCTTACCCAGTCCAAAGATCAGGGCTTGATCCATCACTGTTTTTTAGCTCACTGCACCATCCCAGCTCAGAACCTGGCTACATGCAAATTAGTCTGTCCCTGGCCCAGTGCATCATGGGAACAGGGCAGACCAGACTACCAAGCCAATTCTTCACTGGAAAGGAGACAAGCTTCCGGGGACCGGTTTCTGGCATTTCAGCCGTCGCCGGCCCGGCTTGCTTGAATCCTGATGGTGCAGTGAGCAAGGGACTCATGTCTGAGTATACCCTGCAACACCTATAGTGGCCAAGAACATTCAGAAAAGGGGGTGGTGAAGAACAGAGTGTCTGAATTAAGCAGACCACTCTTACCCTGTCCAAAAATCAGGGCTTGATCCATCACCATTTTTTAGCTCACTGCACCATCGTAGCAAGAACCTGGCTACATGCAAATTAGTCTGTCCCTGGCCCAGTGAATCATGGGAACAGGGCAGACCAGACTACTAAGCCAATTCTTCACTGGAAAGGAGACAGGCTTCCGGGGACCGGTTTCTGGCATTTCAGCCGTCGTCGGCCCGGCTTGCTTGAATCCTGATGGTGCAGTGAGCAAGGGACTCATGTCTGAGTATACCCTGCCACACCTATAGTGGCCAAAAACGATTCAGAAAAGGGTGTGGTGATGAACAGAGTGTCTGAATTAAGCAGACCACTCTTACCCAGTCCAAAGATCAGGGCTTGATCCATCACCGTTTTTTAGCTCACTGCAGCATCCCAGCTCAGAACCTGGCTACATGCAAATTAGTCTGTCCCTGACCCAGTGCATCATGGGAACAGGGCAGACCAGACTACCAAGCCAATACTTCACTGGAGAGGAGACAAGCTTCCGGGGACCCGTTTCTGGCATTTCAGCCGTCGTCGGCCCAACTTGCTTGAATCCTGATGGTGCAGTGAGCAAGGGACTCATGTCTGAGTATACCCTGCCACACCTATAGTGGCCAAAAACGATTCGGAAAAGGGGGTGGTGATGAACAGAGTGTCTGAATTAAGTAGACCACTCTTACCCAGTCCAAAGATCAGGGCTTGATCCATCACCGTTTTTTAGCTCACTGCACCATCCCAGCTCAGAACCTGGCTACATGCAAATTAGTCTGTCCCTGGCCCAGTGCATCATGGGAATAGGGCAGACCAGACTACCAAGCCAATTCTTCACTGGAAATGAGACAAGCTTCCGGGGACCGTTTCTGGAATTTCAGCCGTCATCGGCCCGGCTTGCTTGAATTTTGATGGTGCAGTGAGCAAGGGACTCATGTCTGAGTATACCCTGCCACACCTATAGTGGCCAAAAACGATTCAGAAAAGGGGGTGGTGATGAACAGAGTGTCTGAATTAAGCAGACCACTCTTACCCAGTCCAAAGATCAGGGCTTGATCCATCACTGTTTTTTAGCTCACTGCACCATCCCAGCTCAGAACCTGGCTACATGCAAATTAGTCTGTCCCTGGCCCAGTGCATCATGGGGACAGGGCAGACCAGACTACCAAGCCAATTCTTCACTGGAAAGGAGACAAGCTTCCGGGGACCGGTTTCTGGCATTTCAGCCGTCGCCGGCCCGGCTTGCTTGAATCCTGATGGTGCAGTGAGCAAGGGACTCATGTCTGAGTATACCCTGCAACACCTATAGTGGCCAAGAACATTCAGAAAAGGGGGTGGTGAAGAACAGAGTGTCTGAATTAAGCAGACCACTCTTACCCTGTCCAAAAATCAGGGCTTGATCCATCACCATTTTTTAGCTCACTGCACCATCGTAGCAAGAACCTGGCTACATGCAAATTAGTCTGTCCCTGGCCCAGTGAATCATGGGAACAGGGCAGACCAGACTACTAAGCCAATTCTTCACTGGAAAGGAGACAGGCTTCCGGGGACCGGTTTCTGGCATTTCAGCCGTCGTCGGCCCGGCTTGCTTGAATCCTGATGGTGCAGTGAGCAAGGGACTCATGTCTGAGTATACCCTGCCACACCTATAGTGGCCAAAAACGATTCAGAAAAGGGGGTGGTGATGAACAGAGTGTCTGAATTAAGCAGACCACTCTTACCCAGTCCAAAGATCAGGGCTTGATCCATCACCGTTTTTTAGCTCACTGCAGCATCCCAGCTCAGAACCTGGCTACATGCAAATTAGTCTGTCCCTGACCCAGTGCATCATGGGAACAGGGCAGACCAGACTACCAAGCCAATTCTTCACAGGAGAGGAGACAAGCTTCCGGGGACCCGTTTCTGGCATTTCAGCCGTCGTCGGCCCAACTTGCTTGAATCCTGATGGTGCAGTGAGCAAGGGACTCATGTCTGAGTATACCCTGCCACACCTATAGTGGCCAAAAACGATTCAGAAAAGGGGTTGGTGATGAACAGAGTGTCTGAATTAAGCAGACCACTCTTACCCAGTCCAAAGATCAGGGCTTGATCCATCACCGTTTTTTAGCTCACTGCACCATCCCAGCTCAGAACCTGGCTACATGAACATTAGTCTGTCCCTGGCCCAGTGATTCATGGGAACAGGGCAGACCAGACTACCAAGCCAATTCTTCACTGGAAATGAGACAAGCTTCCGGGGACCAGTTTCTGGCATTTCAGCCGTCGTCGGCCCGGCTTGCTTGAATCCTGATGGTGCAGTGAGCAAGGGACTCATGTCTGAGTATACCCTGCCACACCTATAGTGGCCAAAAACGATTCAGAAAAGGGGGTGGTGATGAACAGAGTGCACTGGGACAGGAACAGACTATTTTGCATATAGCCAGGTTCTGAGCTGGGATGGTGCAGTGAGCTAAAAAAGAAACTCTGTCCATCACCACCCCTTGTTGTTAAATATTTTGCCCACCCTAAGCGTGGAAGGGTATACTCAGATGTGAGTCCCTTGCTCATTGCACCATCAGGATTCAAGCAAGCTGGGCCGACGACGGCTGAAATGCCAGAAACCGGTCCCCGGAAGCTTGTTTCCTTCCCAGTGTAAGAATTGGCTAGGTAGTTTGGTTTGCCCTGTTCCCATCATGCACTGGGACAGGAACAGACTAATTTGCATATAGCCAGGTTCTGAGCTGGGATGGTGCAGTGAGCTAAAAAACGGTTTTGGATCTAGCCCTGATCTCTTGACTGGGTGAGAGTATTCTGCTTAATTCAGAAACTCTGTCCATCACCACCCCTTGTTGTTAAATATTTTGTCCACCCTAAGCGTGGAAGGGTATACTCAGATGTGAGTCCCTTGCTCATTGCACAATCAGGATTCAAGCAAGCCGGGCCGACGACGGCTGAAATGCCAGAAACCGGTCCCCGGAAGCTTGTTTCCTTCCCAGTGTAAGAATTGGCTTGGTAGTTTGGTTTGCCCTGTTCCCATCATGCACTGGGACAGGAACTGACTAATTTGCATATAGCCAGGTTCTGAGCTGGGATGGTGCAGTGAGCTAAAAAACGGTGTTGGATCTAGCCCTGATCTCTTGACTGGGTGAGAGTATTCTGCTTAATTCAGAAACTCTGTCCATCACCACCCCTTGTTGTTAGAACATAATAGGACAGGTGGATTAAAACTACCATTAGGTCCACGGGGCCATATTTAGCAGAAAGTAATGCAGTGCGGTCCCGCAACCCACTTTGCTGCGCTGCTCTGTGTTACTTTCGAAGCAAAGGGATGTGCCATATTTACAACAATATGAGATATCCCTGAGCTCCCCGGTGCGCTGGTACACAATTGGATGCCATGCGCTAATGCAGGCACCCTGTGTTGCTGGGATGACTGTTTTTGTGCAGGAACGGACACCTTCCTGCACTAAAACAATCATGAGAGGTATTTTCATTTTTCTATGTGTGCTGCAGAATGCTGCATGCATAGAAAGAGTAATAAATGAAGCGAAATAAAAGTATTTCTCCTCATAGCGTCTCCATAGGATTCTGACGCATTCCCAGGTTTATGAAACATTTTAAATATGGGAATACAGTAGAATCCTTTGTTGTTGCGTGGGGACACCCAAAGCAACACCCATGGAACGCACCTTTTACGCAAAGTGCTGCGTGAAAAGGGGCCGTATTTACAAGGGCATGAAAAGCCACTCAGGGCGACATTACGCATCCTTGTAAATATGGAGCACCACACTACACCACTGGTGCGTTAAAAAAAAGTGATGCACTGGCTGCACAAAGGACTTGTGAATATGCCCCCTAGTATATAATAGGGCGTGGCAGTTTGGAGGCCAGCAGCCCTTTCTGCTTGTGCATGTGTGGACTGCTGAGGCCTGATGTCAGTTTAAAAGCAGCCCTGTGTTGCAGGACTGCTTTTAAAATGTAAATTGTGCCCAAACTCGACTTTGTTGTTTGGGTTACTTAAAACGAATAAACTACAATTGTTTGAAATATTAGGTACCAACAGGGTCTCCCCCAGGTTGTCCAGGGGTGGTGGGTCCTGTAGATGGAAAAAGGGTCCATATAAAATATGTTTTATAAGCCTTGGTGTTGGAGAGATTGCCCAGTCCATTTTCCCCGTTGTAGACTCCCAGCCACACAGGTTAACATGGCATTCAGTTATTAATTAATAACTAACGCCAGAGATTTCAGAAAAAATATAATTCAAGGACTTAGGAGAATGGTATTGATAAATCCCACAATCTGATATTGTGGGATTTATCCTAAAATGTACCTTAAAGAAGTTATAAGACTTCCTTGTCTGTAAGCCAAAATTCGGCATTCTTGTGGTCTGCTCTAATTGGCGAAGTTAGGTGGATAAGCCGGGCTGCTTTGATGAAGTGATAAGTGGCACCTGGGTTGAGGAGCCATGCTGGGAGGAGAGGCTTTTGCTGCACAGGACTGCCAGAGCAAAGGGGAGGCGTCGTAAACCATGATCTTGAAAGGTAGGAGGGGCCGGCAGAAGAAGCCAGGTCCAGTTACACCAATCTCCTATGAACCCAGTCAGATGGCTGGCTTAAGGAAAGAATGTGCAGAATGCCGGGAGGAGGGAGACTATGGAGATGAGCTATCCTAGAGGTTGGTTTAGTCAGTTCTTGTCTCTCTGCTGAGACATCAGCCATATTACATTTCGGAGAAATAGTGCTTTCTGGGAGACCATTGTGCCACACTTTGGAGGAAATTGTCACGCTCTGGGGTGATGCCCTGCACCTCATTGGACAGGAGTGCCCTCCTGTATGACCCCAGAGAACACTGAATAATTATCTGAGAGAGGCAGAGCCTCTCAGATCTGCTATTTGAAACCACAGAAAAAGAAGGGCCCTTGCTGGAAGTTTGATTTGCAACAACAAGGCCCTGCCCTCTGATTGACTGTGCCTGCCGCATAATTTGGAACTACAGCCCTATGGATCAAACCTTCTTGAAAAGGGCTAAACAGTGGACTCATTGCAAACTACAGGTTAACAGAGGTCACCTGGGCCATCACCACCAAGAATCCCCTGCCTGGAGTGCTACTAGTGGATATGTGAGGGTTTTTTCCAAGTGGATTGTGGCAATTGAAGTATCAAACTTTCAAGGATAATCTTGGAGCTTCCAGCCCCTTTGAGTGAGTTTTGTATACTTTGGAACTCTCAAAGGAACTTCAGAAAGAAGTTCCAGAAGTTTGAAGAAGTTTGACGCACCTTTGGAAAAAAAACTTCATAGGTAGACCAACTTGACCTGCCAGACAAGTCAGTGACCCTGAACCGCAAGCCGGTTTACCCTCCAGGTTTGTCCCACTGAAAAGCTAAGGAGGTCCGACTTCAATAGTTTGACTTGGAACTGGTCAAAAACCCAAGCTGGGGAACCCTCACCGAATTCGGCCTGGTGAAGAGCATTAAGGGGCCCGCGAGAAAAAGCTCTGTAAAAGTCCAAAGGTAGAAGAAGAGTTAAACGGCCCAACCGCAAGAGTCAAGCCGTCCACCTTCAACCATGAGTCAGCCTGGATCTCTGGTTCATCCCGCTAGAAGGCTCCGGAGGTTTGACTTCCATAGGTTTGACCAGGAGTTCATCGCAAGGCAAGCCGACAAAACCTCACCAAATCCAGATTGGTGGAGAGCTTCGAGGGACCCTGGGAGAAAAAGCTCCAGAAAAGTTTCTTAGTCAGACGGTAAAAACTTTGACTGAGGCCTATTGTGAGGGGAAGCCACACAGGGCTTCATCAAGGTCAGCCTGAAACTTTGACTTTGTCCCAGTCTAGCACGATCAGTTGTCCCAATAGACGCTACAGGTTTCTATGTGCTATGTAGTGCTAAATCTTCAAAAATTCATATCTCTGGTTCCCTACATTAGATTTTCTTATGTTTTGGTGTCATTTGAAAGATAAAAATATATCCTATGTTAGTAAAGTGGTGTTAGATTTGTAATTATTTACTGAATGGTGTTCTTAAATGCTTTACATACCTGTCTCTGAAGTTAAGCCTGCCTGCTCGCAGCCAAGCTACCAAGGGTTGAGCATAGGAATAATTTTCTGAGACCTATTTTGAGCCCTAGACTGTGTTAGTGACCTTATTGCCTGTGGTTGATATATATTTGCCACTAATAATAATCCACTCTCAATCTTCCATCATGGAATCAGAACCTGAGTTTTCAATGAAAGTTTTGACAGCCATCTGCAAGCTCTCTGGGTTCGAGTCCGTACCAGGATAAAGGAGAATTGCTAAATCCTGTACCAAATGGACTGGAGAGTCTAACGCCTGCAGGGCCAGAGAATGAAATTACCCAGACCTATAGCAGACCAGCCTAGCTTGAATAAATAAGCTCTGCGGGTTAAAGCTCCTGCAACGGGACCTCTATGTAAGGAGTCACAGGTTCCAATCAGTGCAAACTAGGATAGTGGTGAAACAACCTTACTGTGGAAGTATGTGTAAGTGATATGCTCCAACTATTCATGGTTTTACATTCCTACTGCAGATATATTTGTCGATAAGGGACAGCGCATCAGCATTCTCCTCTTGGCTTGAATCACGGTTTGGTTGTTATGTGTGTTGAAGCATGAGGTAGCAATCTGGAGGAAGTGCTGGGAAACATGTGATGAACATGCAGTAAAATGACAGTCCACAGTTTTCCTACACATTCTCTGTTGTATGCCTTTCTGCTATTGAATTGGAAAATGTTTTAACAATAACAACAACAACAACAACTTGGTACTTATATAGCACACAACTCACCACCAGGGCATCTAGGCGCTGTACTCATACCGCTGTAGGAACCCTTCCTGGTTTTTCCCTGTGAAGTGTCCACTCCTGGGCACCCCCATGGTGAAACCAGGCATCCCAGCACTGTTGGGGCCGTTGTGGAGATTAAGCAAGCTATTGCCCAGAGTTGCAGCGTGGGACCTATGAATAGAATAGGCACTGAGGCGAGAATAGCAGGTCCAAGGAAATTCTGAGCCCGAGACCCGCTGAGGTGGGAATCAAACCCTGGTCCCAGGCCAGAGCTCTGCATCAAGGTCTGCCGCTCTAACCATTGAGCCACACTTTTCCATCTGCCTTTGCAGTGAGTGTATTTTACTCCTGTCCTGAAGTGGATATTTACGCACAAAGGAGCAAGTTATGCTAATTCTGAAAGCTCGCCTGGCTCTTGTTATTAAAAGGGTGATTAATTGAGTATATGATGTGTGTCCACAATTATAAGAACATTGTGAAATGTGGCTGTCCTATCCAGGGGCGGATTGGCAAGGCGGGCATTCGGGAATGGGCCGAAGGGCCGGTGCCTCAGTGCCCTCTGTGGGCCGTTTTTTTCTCCCCTGTCCCAGTCCACAGAGAGTGGACTAGGAAAGGGGAGAAAAAAAGCCGGCCCACAGAGTGCACGGAGACAGAGACTGAGAAAATGAAAGCAGCCTCGCTGTGCGGCCAGACAGCGATTGTCAGCTGTGGGCTCTCCTTCACCCCTAGCCTGCCAAGCAATCAAGCTGGGGCTGGGATGGGGAGGGGTGATTGTTTGCAATAATCGGCCTCCCTGGGGGTCAGGTGTTTCTCAGGCCTTTGAGCCATTTGCACCTCGGCCCCCTGGCGCCCATGCAGCCCAGAAACGGTGTTAGTCTTAACACCTCGCCCACAGCCCTTCACATTCAGGGCATAGTGGGCGAGGAAGAATGAGTCTTGCTGTGGGGGCCTGGTGATGTTTGGAATTTTTTTGTTTTATTTATTTATTTATGCGATTTTATATAGCGCGGACTTTACCCGAAGGTGTCAGAGCGCTTCACACTAGGAACAGCAATAATACATGAGGAGAAAATTATAAGTGGACAAATTACAAAAGCAAACGTTAAGTTACATGAATCAAAAGTGACAATAGTGAGCAACCAAAATACAAGAGGAGCAAACAATACATTACAGGAGGAAAAAGAGATATGTGTGCAGGTTACAAAAGCGTACAAAATACAAGTAGAGGTATAATACTGCAATTTATGGCAGACACTCCAGCACAAGAACAAACGTTACGTAGGCAATAGTGGCACTTGTGCAAGTATCTAAAGCAAACAAAAGGGAGAGGTAGCAAACAGTGTGTTACAAGAGAAAAGTGACTTGTGCAGGTTACAAAAGGGTACCATACACAGGTACAAGGGTAATACTACAGTAAATGGTAAATACTCAAACTGCCAGAACACACTGGGAAGGCACTTCCCATGCACCAGCTTCACCTCAGCCTCCCCCTGGCTACCTGGCTACCTTGGATGACCCAGAAAGCTGTGTTTTGTGCTCCCCTGCCAGGACATTTTCCCAAGGCCTGGAGGGTTGATTAATTTACTAATTGCAGGGGCCTTACCTCTGTTCATGTGCTCCTGAGCTGAAGGTCTGGGGAGGGCTGAGTAGGTTAGTAAAAGCAGGGGCTTTGCTGCTTTTCAGGTGCTCCTGTGCTGGAGGGCTGGAATAATTTTGTGACAAAAAGGGTCCTTGCTATTTTTTTTTAGTTGCTCAGCATGTAGGCCATTGTCACCTTGGCCCTGTGTTGTGTACAAGAACAGTATCCTCCCACTTTCATTCCTTGTCTGTGCAAATGGTGTTTCATGAAAGGGCACGCCCCTTGAATGTGGGCCACGCCCCTTAAATATGTGCCACGCCTCTTGAATGTGGGCCACTTTTTTCGTCAGTGCCCGGGCCGAATTGTGATCCCAATCCGACCCTGGCCCTATCTAGTGTTTTGTGACTAACACCTCAATGAATCTCCTCCCCAATTTGATAAAAGAATGGAGTGCCCTTTGCAGCTTCACTACTTGTAGTGTGTTTGGAGGTGGACCTATCCTGTTGTGCTTCCTTCTGTACGTTGTGGCATGGGTGGTGCTTTTGCCATGTATTGAATGTACCAGCTGATGCACTGGTGTACCTCGGATGCTTTATGCTCAATTTCCTGGCAAAGTCCAGCAGAGCTGTGTTACTTTTAACAAATTGGAGCCTCCTTGATTTAATTGCATTAGACCAGCTCCCATCGTCACTGAATAAAATACCTAGATAGGAAAATGTTGGTGTAAAAAGTATCTTTGAGCCCACTATAAAAATGTCTCTACAATATGAAGACCTGTTCCCGAGCGTCATAATGAAAGTTTTACTAATATTTATTTTTAAATCCAGACCGTACATGAACTGGACAAATTAATCTAGTACTCACTGTAAACCTAGTGGGATACGGGCCATTAGTACTACGTCATCGGCATATAACAATGCAGGGATTGGGCGTTGTCCTATTTGGGCTAGATCAGTGCACTTCATTGCAAGGGTGTCCACTACACTATTAAGATTGAACAAGAATGGGTCTAGTACGCAACATTGGCCTACGCCTCGTTCTATCGGAAATGATTGTCTACTTTCGCCTTGTAGGCCATAACGCACTCTACCCGACCCCGTGCATACAAATCTCTAACGAAATTTACAATAGAGTGATCTACTCCTGTACTGACCATCACCAGCCATAGTTTCTCAAGAACCACAAAATCAAATGTTGAAGTTAAGTCTACAAATGCTAAAAACAAACTCCCTTCTTTAATAAGTACATATTTTCCAATACGTAAATTTAAATTGATAGCTTGTTCAGTAGTCCCCAGACCTGGGCAGAACCCAAACTGCAGATCGGAGATAACACTGTTGGACTCTGCCCAGTCCTGCAGTCTGCCTAGTAGAATGCGTCCCATCACTTTGATTAATAAGTCCAACAGGGAAATTGGTCTATAGTGTCCTGGGCTGTTGCGATAGCCTTTCTTAAATAAGGGGACTATCAGAGACTTGGACCAGGTATGTAAAAAACCTTTGCTACTACAGGCTCTAAAAAGTAGAGTTAAAAGGGGGCCCAAAAGGTCGATATTAGATTTAAATAAGTTAATAGGAATCCCATCTGGGCCCGGTGCCTTACCACCTCTACTCTCTTTTAGAGCTATGTCTACCTTGTCAAAGGAAAACAATATGGTGGGTCTGTTCAGGTTCAGAGGAAGAATGAGAAAAAGTAACCGTAGAGATGGAACAAGTAAAGAGAATAGCAGTAACTTTCTGTTTTGAATACAAAGTAGTAAAATGATTAAGCCATTCAGATTCTGTAATGGTAATCTCCATTTGGGGACTATTAACTGAATTAAAAAAGGGAAAATTAATAATACGCCTGAAAGATGTGTTGTCTGTTGACAAGCTGGCCTCGAGTAGCTGCTTCTAAGTCTCCTCCTTCATGGTCTTTTTACTATGTTTAAATGCAAGTCTATAGGCGAGCCTACACTCCTGCACTTCCTGGTTAGACCTAGGCTGTTTGCCTAGCGCTAGCTTTAGGCTTCTCAGGGCCTTCGAGCAAGCAGTATCAAATCAACCGCGATTTTCAGATCCAGCTTTATTCTAATTTGCAGTAAGAACTTCAATAATAATTTTTTACATTTGTTCGAAGGCCATAATAATTCTGTCAGCATCTGCATTCTTGTCTAAACAAGTATCGAAAGCCATCTTCTGTTTGGTAAGTAACTGTTCTAAAAAGGTGCTGGGGTTCACCAAAGACCACCTTAAGGTATACCCATTATGCCGAGAAGTCTCAAGGTTCGCCAAAGTAGGCAGACATTGAGTATCCCTCCGTTGGGAAGGTAGATTAATATTCAAAATAACACTCTGTGGAAAGTGATCACTGATTGCAGAATCATGGATGGAAAAGTCTGAAACCAGCTAGGAATAACGTACGGGAAACAGCAGAAAATCAATAACGCTGTGTAAACCCCTACCAATAAAAGTGCACTTTACTTCAGTTGGAGGATTAGTAAACTCATTACAGAAGGGCAGGTTATACTTAAAAAGTAGTTCATTTAACAGGTCCCCATATTCAGTATGTAAAAAATGAGTAATGTCTCCATTATCAATCGCAGATAGCCCACAGACCTTGTTAGATGGCTGGGGACAAATACGCAAATTAAAATCGCCACCTCACAAGACAATAGGATCCCTACACACATCGAAGGAAGCTCCAACAGCTGCAAGGAGATCTTCTCAATCGTTAAGGATTTCACCTCGTCCTCAGCGACTGTCACCAATTTCGCTGCCTCCCAGCAAGTCTGCAACAACCCAACCAACTTCTTCTAAAGCAAAATTACAAACATCTGGAGCAACTTTGCACACCAACCTAACCCCAGAGAACTCATTTCTGACCTACCCTTGACCAACCATGACAGCCACCTAACCGAATGAACAACTGTCCCAGAAATAATACAACTGAAATCATGCAAACTATCCTCTCTGGTGACCCAAAGTGCCATGCCCCCACCACATCTATAACCTGGGAACATTACCAATCAGCACCACCCTGACCCACATCATCCACACCTCCATCATGTCTGCCACTTTCTTGGAGGAATGAAAACTTGCAGAAATCAACGTCCTCCTCAAGAAGCCCATATCTGACCCAAATGAACTGAGCAACTTCCGACCCAGCTCCCTATCAAGCCAAAGAGATTGAGAAGGCCATCAACAAGTAGCACACAACCCACTTCGAACTTCACCATCTTCTGGACAATACTGAATCAGGATTCAGAAAGAACCACAGCACCGGAACAGCATGCATCGTGGCCACCGATGAAACAGCAGCCCACATCCTGCTCGACCTCTCTGTGACCTTTAACACTGTCCATCATAACCCCCTTATTAGAGGACTCCATGAGATTGGCATACAAGGATCCACTCTCAAATGGATCTGTTCCTTCCTCATGGGAAGAACCCAAAGAATCAGACTGTTACCCTTCATATCAGAGACAAAGTAACTGATATGTAGAGTCCCACAGGTATCATCCTTCAGCCCCACCCTTTTTAACATATAGATGACACCGCTCACCAACATCATTCAATCACAAGACATCACCATCATCTCCTACACCCATGACACTCAACTCTGCCTCTCCTTGATGGGCAAAACAACCAGAACCAACTTCACCAACTGCATGACCATGGTAGCAGACTAGATGCAAACCAACCGCCTGCAGCTCTACTCAGACAAGACAGAAGTTATGGTCTTCAGCAACAAGAAAGACCTTCCCATGGGACTCCACCTGGTCGCCTCTGGAGCTAGGACCAACACCCACAGATCATACAAGGAATCTAGGGATCCTCCTAGACGACAAGTTCACAATGACAGCTCAAGTCAATGCAGTGTGCACCTCCTGCTTCGACATCCTACACAAGCTGAGAAAAATCTTCAAATGGTTGCCTCATAAGAGCAGGCGGACCGTTAATGCAAGCACTCATCACCAGTAGCCTGGACTATGGCAACACTCTCTACGCCAGAATCTCCAAACAACACCTATACAGACTCCAGACCATCCAAACACTGCTGCAAGACTCATACTTGACCTCCCATGCCGCACCCACATCACACCACACCAAAACTCAGGAAGCTTCACTGACTCCACATTCACAAGCACAGCCTATTCCGACTTATCATTCACACGTACAAAACCCTACACAATGCTGGACCAGAATACCTGAACAGTCGCATACACTTTCACCAACCCATGAGACACCTATGCATTATGCCTCACTCTCACACATTCTCAAAATCCGCAAAAGCAAAACCGAAGGCCGCTCATTCTCCTACATTTCACTCTAGACATGGAACGACCTGCCTCAACACATCAGAGCCGCCTCCTCACTTCTTGAGTTCCATAAGAAGCTGACGACCTCGTTCTTTGTATAAGCACCTTGTGGACCACAAACCTACACACCTACGCAAGCGCGTGAATACCCTCCTGGGTGATTAGTGCGCTATGCAAATTAATAGAACATAACATAACAACATAACAAAACAAGAGTGGATTTATGAGTGCATGAAAGGATGAATGAGTAAGTAAATGGATGGGTGCAAACAGCTTTCTCCAATCTTCTAGTTTAAGGATTAAGACATCAGTAAATATGTTATAAAATTTCCAATAATTACCAATATGTTGCTGTGCATGCATTACTTGAGGGCTGGGCACCAATGTACCAAATGTGGTCTCAGTATATATGAGGAATTACCTTTATGCAAATAAAATCATTAAACCAGCGGTATGCACTGTAAGAAACTGAATTAATAAGTGAGGTGGGTGATAGTCCACTACAAATAAGAAAGTCACTAACCTCTTAAGTCCAGGCAAAGTGTTCAATAATTTAAACCCAAGTTCAACCTCTGGTAGCAGTGGCACATAGAGAAATGTGTAAACATTTTGAAATACCTAAACAGTTAAAAAGTCAATAAACTCCAATAGAAATGCCATCCGAGTGTATAAAATTAGAGTAACATTTAGTAAGCAAAATGATACCAAAAGAACACAAGTCCAATAAAGGGCACCAGATACATTTTTAAAGATTTAAGGCAAAAAAACTCCAAGAAAAATATAGTACCTATCACTAGACACTGTTTATGATGGACCGTTAACAAGGCTTAATTGAGGCTAACCTCGATGAAGCCCGGATACACCAACTGGATTAGTTCAGGTCATTTACCTTCTGGCTGAGTCGCGTAAATGAAAGTAAAAATTCTCCTGCATGGCAAGGTAGCTGGCTGCATCCGTAAAAGTCTCTTTAAAGTTGTTGAGGAAGCGAGGTCCAACTGAAGCTGTTGGTTTTGACTAGAAAATCTCTGAGTAGGAAAAGGTAACTTTAACTCCCAGGTAAGTACTCTTGTTGGGCATATACATTTGGCGTTTTCATTCAGTCAAGATTTCTACCTTCAGACTTAAGACACAGTTTAAAAATTGGAGGCCAGGTCAGCTGCCGCCAGGACAATAGAGTAAATTACTCAGTCACCCTAGTGGAGGTCCTATTGATCAAAATTTGAAAGGTTCACAAGACCAGCAGACATTTCAAACATTGACAAGAACCACTGTCAAGGTGATTCCTGTGAATGTATTGCAACTTTGCCGTACAACTCCATTAAGCATGATGGAGCCATATTGCAAAGTTACAATATTTGTTTATTTTCAGAAACAAAACCCCAAAGCAAGTTTTGTTTTTGAAAATAAAATTAAAATGCCCCTCTCGCCATGGGAGTTATCTTCAATGGAGAGGTAGGAATCTTGCAGTTTTCACTGCCCCTTACCACCACGATTTTTCCTGGCAGTGGTGGGCAGTAAAAACTGAAATGCTTCTATGCCCATCTAAATTAGTTGGGCAGACGTACAGGTCAAATTCTCACCCCTCTTTACTCCGCCAGAGGGGTGTAACCACAGTGGAGATGGAATAGTCTCCACCGAAATTCACCAAAGATCCTCCCACATTTAAATGGGGTGGGCAGACTATTATGTTGGTGGGAAAGGTACCTTTTATGCCAACATATAAATTAGGCTTTTAGTTTCTTTTTTAGAGCTCAGATTCATCTAACACGGGAAGGCAGCAAGCTGGATCCAGCAACATCCCACCGAAGTTGGCTAGTCTTGCAGCAAGGATTTTTAGGTCGAAACATTGTCTTGCCCCCCTTGGTTGTGCCTTGGGGGATTGATTTGGGTGGTTAGTCCCTGTCCTCCAGAGGCCTGGATGTCCAAATGTATCGGAGATACGTTGTTCAGGACCTTCCTAAGGCTCTCAGGACCTCATGAACCACTCTTAGGGTTCAGGACTCACTCCAGTTGAGGCCACCTGCAGGGTCCAATCCTCTTCTATTTCCAAATGGGCACTAGTCACTCCAGGAAAAACTCCTCTTGCAGCTTTTGATGTCCATGTAGCCCCAAAGGAGGCCAACCAGTAGATTCTTTGAACACACTTCATTGTCCTTGGTACAAGGGTGAGCAGATCTAGCCTTTTAGGTCTCTTCACAGGTTTTAGACAGCAGGTTCAGTCCTCTTTTGTCCTCACAAGGTCCAAAAAGTGTTATGAGGGCTGATGGTGTGGTCCATATTTCTACAGTGAGTGAGGGTGACTCCTTGACATTCCATAAGCAATTAGGGAAACGTTCACAGTGTCAACCCTGCTCATTTTGGCAGCACATCCTGTTTGCTTCAGTGCAAATTGACCTAGAAAGCACAATTCGTAGGGGCATTCAAGCAGGCCCAGGCCTTCTACCCTTGGAGGGAACTTGATTGCCAGTCACAAGTGTTTTTAGGGAAATGAGCAGCTGCCTTCTTCTAAACTCCACCAAACTGGTTTTGAGACCAGTTCCCCCTCCCACTGGGACAGAACCAAGTTGATTATTGTGTACTGGGATCAAATACTACCCCCCTCCAAGGTATCTCCTTATACTAAACTATGAATGGACAGGCCCCCCTCTGTTACTTTCAAGTCAGTGAAGGACCTTTAACCTCTCCGGTTGCTTATCCTGAGCTGATAGCGATCTTTTGACCCACACCCAGCTCACCCTGTCACCAGCCTAAGCCATTGTTCTGAACTGGGAGCAGTTTTCACACCTTATTAAAGTCAATCACTGGTGGGGCAGCTGCTGGCAGGCTAATGAAAATTACTCTCCAGGAGCTTCCGTCAGAGAGAAAAGGTAACTTTCTAAAATATATTTTTCTTAAATATTTAATAAAAATATAACTTCACTATTTAAATTGATTTTTAATAAGTATTAAAAGTAGTGGTTGAACCATTTGTCCAGCTTGTTCCAAATGAAAAGCAACACAATTAAAAATATTATTCTAGTTTTCCTAAGAGGATAGCCAGAGCCTTCCCAGATAAAAGAGCTTTTGGGATCTTTTGTAAATAGGCACATGCCAACAGTACATTTTTATATGTCCTGCTTTTAAATACTAGGTGCTGGAAATGACCATCTTTTGCATGGTATTCCCCCAGATTTTTCCCTTCACTATCTTATTTTTGCAGAATCTGTTTTTGTTGGCATTGTGAATCTGCACTCTTTACTCCTCTAATACATCGTAAAGAGTGCGTGCTCTCTCTCCCAAAAATGGTCAAATTGATATGCACCTTATTAACACACTTAATGTACTTATGAGTCCCTAGTAAATAGTACTACATCTATCCAGGACCTGTATATTAAATGCTGCAAGTGTACTGTATCACTCATTGTGCTACCCTCTAAAGTAACAATGCAAAGCATGTCTCAGGCCTGCCACTGCAGCCTGTAGTGCAGTACTAAACTGTCATTGTGACCTCTGAAGAATAAATCTTTCACCAAACTTAAACTTTACTTTTTAATACTAATATGTCAGCCCTAGGGTAGGCTCTAAGAACTCACAAGGCAGGGTGCAAGGTATTGTTGTGTTCTGTCCAGAATTCAATTCAGGGAACAGGTTATACAAAAAGAGATTTATTGCAATCCAGCACAGTGCAAACGACTACTCTTGACAAATGCTCCAGAGAAAATCAAGATTGAATGTAGAATGCACTACACCATGGCAACAGAGAACGGAATGGCACTTTGAATATAAATAACTGAGAAGTGGATTAGTGGATGAATTAAAGAAACAGTAAACATGTAAAGAAGAATGTAACACATCCCTTCCTTTAACACAAAAAATTAAACATAGTCTTTCATTCTAACAGGAGGTTTTGCACTTCTTAGATCTGTTTTAACTCGGTAAGCAACAGAGTTTGAACCAATAGGTGTGCTGACAAAATCTCCACAGTTGACATCGTTGAGAGTAGTGTGACACACACTACCATCTTGAGTTACAACACTATTAAAATGAACTTTCACAACTTTAATGGCAGGACCATAGTTGCAAGTTTCTTTCATGCGGAGACTCGGTTTGTTTATTCACACCTAATCTCCTACAACAAAAGTGGGAACTTTAACTTTAATTTTAGCATCATAAAAGTGTTTCATCTTATAATGTTTTTCTTTAACTCTAGAAGAAGCATTTTGCACATCATCATTAACACAAGTCTCACCCATTTGCTTCTTTATCCACCAAGGACAGAGTTTGAATGTAGGATCTCTCCCTCTCGGAAGGGGCTGATTTTGGTAGCAGAATGAGGGGTAATACGATACATTGAAAGTCTTTCCCTCAGCACAACTTTCCACTCTTTACCTGATTTCCTGGCCAATTCCACAGCATCTTTTGGACACGGTTGAACCTTTCAACCTGGCCTTTCCCTTGTGGTTCATAAAGAGCCGTAGTGCAATGTTTGATCCCAAACAAAGTCAGAAATTCTTCCATTTCACGTGATTTTAATTGCATGCCATTATCTGTCTTAAGAACTTCAGGACTACCTTTGCGAGAAAAGATCTCTCTGAGAAACTCAATTATGGTTTGTGAGGTGGCATGAGCAACAAACTTAACCTCTGGCCATTTAGAGTGGTAATCAATAATCACTACAGCAAAACGAGCTTCTTGTGGCAAGCAATAAAAAGGGCCAAAGATATCAATCGCAATTTTCTGCCATGGGGATTTAGGCCAAGGCACCTGCTTCAATGGTGCAGGGAAAGGCTTTAACATTTTATCGCTGTTAACACACTCAGCACATTCTCTGACAGTCCTATCGACCATCTTGTCCATGCTGGGCCACCAAAAGCTCGACCTCACCAATCTTTTCATAGAAGACATCCCCCAATATCCCTCATGCACAGGTTTAAGGATGACATCTTGCAAAGACTCAGGAGGTACACATTTTCCATTTTTGAAAATCAAATCTCCCTCCGCTTCCAATTCAGTGGATACCTGCAGAAAAGACTTTACTTCAGCAGGAACGTCTTTACTTTACGGCCATCCATTAAGGATACAACTTTTGAGCAGATTCCATTTGTCATCTCCAGTCAAACTTTTCCTCCACTCTTCCTCAGGGATAGAAAAAACTCTTTGGACACAAAATCACCAACAGACACAATAATCTCAAAATCCTCACACACAACATTTTTCTGTTCACACGGACAGTGAAGGTGGGAAAGGCAATCAGCTATAACATTGTGCTTCCAAGGAGCATGCTCTACACTGAAGCTATATTCTCGTAGCTGTGAGAAAGTCATACAATGTCTCACTATCTTCTTGAGCTCCTGTGTAAAATTTGTATCTGTTCAAGGCAACACTAGAAGATGGTTTAAATCTAAGTTCATTGAACAGTTCTAAAAATAACTTACCCTTCTGACCCCAAACAATGTAACAGAATATTTTTCTTCCTTTCTGCAGAGAGTCTTTCACCGTCAATAGCCTTAAGGTGAGTCAAGAATTCTTCCTTCCATCTGCTCCAAGGTATAGGAGGTTCTCCCTTTGTTTGCAGAAATTTGAAGGGAGGTTCAAATTGCATGGTGACCAATAAAGTTTCTTTTCACTGTTTAAGCCAAATAGATTTCTATGCCAGAGCAAAAATAGGAACAATAATTTATTGCTGCCCAAAAATATGTGCACTTTCAACAAAACAAAAGTCCTTATTTGGTATATCTTCTTTACGCAGCCTTGAAAATGTTCTCCACACCCCTCCACAGCTCTGCGGTGGCGGCAAACAGTATGCAGTGTAAATAGCTGTGAGAGCTTCCAGCACGCATACAATTCTCTTCACAGCTCTTCGGCAAGGCACAAGTGTTTGTGACTGTAAGTGTTGTGTATAGCCTTCAAAATCCAAGAGGAAAGAACCTTAGGAGCGTGTCTGCACATGAGCGTGAGTCAAAGAAGTGCACACACGTGTGAAGGAAGGCGTTTCCTCACACATGTCACAACACAGTAGGCACGGAGGAGGCTTGTGATAGAATTCCAGGTAACAATAGGAGAGCGTGCACAATGAAGGAAACTCATGGAGGCTTAACGTGATTGGGATTTAAAAAAAATAACAAACTGCTCAGAAGGAACTAAACTGTGTGGGCAAGTAATAAATATGTTTATATTTACCAATTGTAGAATCCGACGTAGTAGTGGGGCGTACATCGAGTTGTAAGGTTTCTAAGATCAAATCCAGTGAAATTAAAATCAGCAGTTTTCTTACTGTAGAATGCAGGTTGTTTCCATTTGAAGACAAATCACCCCTGTGCTGGAATCGTCTTGTAGCAGAAAAGTCTTCAAATCATCGCCAAAATTGTTGTAGTCTGTCCAGAATTTAATGCAGGGAACAGGTTAGACAAAAATAGATTTTTTGTAATCCAGCACAGTACAAATGACTGCTCTGGACAAATGCTCCAGAGAAAATCAAGATAGAATGTAGAATGTACTACACCATTGCAACAGGGAATGGAAAGGCACTTTGAATAGGAATAACTCAGAAGTGTATTAGTGGATAAATTAAAGAAACAGTAAACATGTAAATAAGAATGTAACCGGTATCTAAAAGGTAGGGCATCTGTACTTACATTTTACATATCTTAGACGTGAAAAAATACCCAGTAATTTTTCACTGCAGCAAGGCTAGCTCTTCCATGTACTAAGATTAGGCTGCATTATTACATTTAATAAGTGATACGTTCAGTTTGGGAGCAGATAGAGAAATACTTCTTCCACTCATTTGAATTGTACTTTAAACTCCACTTTAATGATAAAGTTAGATTTTAAATTCCTGCTCTGAAAATGCCACTTTTAGAAAGTTGGCATTTTCTGCCTAAACTGCCTTTCTGTTAGTTTCCAGGGTCACATTTATGTTAATGACCCTCCTTTGGTGTGATGTGGATTCCTTCCAGACATGATACAAAGGGGCCTTGGGTGTGGGGAAGTGTGTCCCTCTTCTGAGCAGGGTGTCCTGGGGGTTGTAATCAGCCCTTCCTGAGCTTCAAATGGTAGCCTGGGCACTGTACCCACCTGATTTCTGAAGATGCCTGCTCTGCCACAGGAAAATGCAGCCCACATCTGGGCCTGCCTGCCGATGTTCCCCAAGACAGAATGGAGCAAAACCTGGTAAAAGAAAAGAATTTACCAGAACCAGTTTAGGATTAGTCAAAGGGATGTTCCCCACACACAGGCTGGCACTGTGTATAAAAGTGGCACCTTCAGACCCTCTCATCAGAATACTCCTGGATTGGAGAATTCAGAAGAAAGACTGCCCTGCTGTCTGAAGAAGTAACACTGTACCTGCTTGCCTTGTACTCTGAACCCAAGACGTTACAGTGACACAAAAATCTTCCAGAGGCTTTCCCTTCTAGCTGACTAGACCCAATTGGACCTGACCTGGTCTCCCCTGCTGGACTCTGTTCGAGTGAGTCTTAACCCCAAGTGCTATCCTCAAGGCCTTAGACCCTTTGCTGGAGGAGTCAGAGTGTACTCCTCCCTGTTTGACGGAGGGTTTCACCAGTTCTCATGCAGCAAATCGCCCTCACATGCATCACATCGCTGCTCCAGATTGATGGCTTCATGGATTCAACTCAAAGTGATGCAGGCCTTGCATCACAGCAATGCATAGTTTCCACATCAAGGACAAAATGTACCACTTCCAGCTGTCCACAGCTGGTCCCCTACCTGACAGGGGCTCCATCATGGATTTTTGAATTTGTCCCAGTCTGGCATGACCAGATACCATTGGTTGTATATTCACAACGTTTGGTGCTATTTTCTCCTTAAACTTTAAAAACTCATAACTCCTGTTCTACTGATTGGGTATTGTTGTTTTGGTGTAATTCGTTAGTAACTATTCTCTATTTTTCTAAGCCAGTGTGGGATTGTTCTGATGTGTTTTCATTTTATAACAGTGTAAATGCTGCATAAATATGTAAGGAAATCAAAAAGGGGGAGGAAGAGGTGGTGCTATGTGGCACCGAGGTGGACACGTCCTCCTCTTGCAAAAGTAACTGTAATCAAAAAGGTCCACCTCAAACAAAGAGGTTAGTGCGTATCTTGATGACCTTGGAATACACACATGTGGTTAAAATACCCCTCACACACCAAAAGGGCCCTTGGTGTCATGCTTCATCATCTGGGCCACGGACGGAGGAGGAAGCACAACGAGGCTGTGGGTTGATTGGACCCCTATTATACCCTTCGATCTAGCGCTGGCCCATGAGGCACTGTTCCTCATCGTAATGAGCATACTACATGAGTATTTTACTACATAGTTAGGGATGTGTATCTAGGAATATAAAATATATATACATACACATTGATCCCTTTATTTTCACTTTTTTTGTAATTAAGACCCACTGTGGCGACACACTAGTGAGTGACAGGGGGATCTTTCACCCCGGTCCTGACGAAGGGGCATGTCGCCCCAAAACATGTCGACCCACATAGGAAAGTAAGCTCATAAACCCGCTTACCTTTTCCGACACCACATTTTTTAACAATACCAGCCAGTGCTTATTAAATAGTTTTTTGTATCACTAGGCCAGGTATTTTTTAACATCACTTGTCTATCACCCCTGTCTCCCCTGACACTCACTCCATTCACTCACATAGCACCCACAATTTAAAAAGGTGCTCCAGCGTAGTCGCTTGTCGCAGCACTGCCCCATCCGGCAGCCGGGCGGGAAGACCCCGATGATGAAGTGATAGAGCGCGCAGGTCACCCGGGTCACTGAGTTTACCAAATTTCCACGCACTGGGCCCCGGCGTGCATATGACGACAGTGGTTTGCATGAACCGGGTGAAATCCTTTGCACGCTACTATGAGTAATTCGGGGGGTGACTCTCACACCACTTACTATTCATGTACCTGACTTACCACAGGCACATTACTCCTGATGGATTCAGGAGCTAGCAGTGGACAGGTGACAAGATCCCTAAAAAGAGTAAAATTCTTATGCACTTAGTACCTTTTCCATCCTTTATACTGCAAAATGACCACAGACACCTGATGGGTTTTTAAAGTTTATAAAGAAATTTCAGAATGAATATGCCACAA
This sequence comes from Lissotriton vulgaris, assembly GCF_964263255.1. Classification (NCBI taxonomy): domain Eukaryota; kingdom Metazoa; phylum Chordata; class Amphibia; order Caudata; family Salamandridae; genus Lissotriton; species Lissotriton vulgaris. Next base: position 2,088,408,401 of record NC_141689.1, on the reverse strand, counting down.
TAATTAGGCAAATACAAATCAATACATCAATAATTAGTATCAATGCCACAATGTAACTATGGATTAGGGCAAGTATCATTAGAGTAGTTGAGAACACTACGGGGTATGAGTATTGAAGAACAAAGTGATTCAAAACAAGTTTAAACTAGGGCATGGGACATGAACAGGCCCTAAAATGTGTACTTAAACTAGGCTTCCTATGCTATTCTTTCTAAGTTCACTGCAACCATACTAAAGGAAGGGGGACAAATGGAACACACTAATATAATATGTCAATTTAATAATCCTACAGGTAGGGAGAGAAGTGGAACATCACTAATAAACAATTGCATAAAAATCACTTAAAGCTGATAGAGTAATATCTCTGGCAAGAGTGCTTTATTAAGGAAAAAGAAAGAGTAAGAGCATAGTCAGACCAACACCCACTAAGGATATTTACCTAGAACGAAAACGCCTCAGCCAGGCTCATATTAGACATCCCACGCAACGAACACATCTCTGGTCACCTTAAAGACCTCCACTGGCTACCCGTCAATAAGAGGATCACTTTCCGACTGCTTACCCACGCACACAAATCACTCTACGACATCGGACCAGATTGCCTCAACTCTCGACTGTCCTTCTACACCCCCTCCCGCCAACTTCGCTCCTCCAGCCAAGCCTTCGCCACTGTACCTCGCATCAACAAGACCACCATGGGAGGCAGATCCTTTTCATACCTGGCTGCTAAAACATGGAACTCACTCCCCGCTTACCTTCGCCTCACCCAGAACCACCTAGCGTTCAGAAAGCAGCTTAAAACGTGGATATTTGACAAATAATCCTCCTCCCCTTCCTAAGCGCCTTGAAACCCTCTGGGTATGTAGTGCGCTATACAAATTTTATGACTTGACTTGACTTGAATACCAGAATGTGAGCAGGTACAGCTCACGGACAGTCAGGACAGGATACCCCTCAGGATTTGGTTCAGGACTGGGCTCACCAAGGTACGACCAACACCTACAGCTTCGGATGCAACGCCAGCGTTACCCCTCTCTGCAAGTAATCCACCAGTAACCCCGATTGGGTTTTTCGAATTTCCCCAGCAAAGTGCTTCGCCAGCACTTAGGGCTATTTCCACCCCTAGGAGCTTGTGGAAAGTATGGACAGAGTGCTCCGCAGCACTCTAGATTAATCACCTATAGAGTTCGTAGGGTCAGTGACAGGTCTGCTACTCGGACAAGTCGGACAATTTCTCTAAGCTAAACTAGCCTAATTATACTGTTTTTGGACCCCTAGACCACCCACAAATGTTGCAAGTGACAAGTTCCCATGTTATGATTGGTCAGGAGAGGTGGTTAGGTCATGGTTACCACCTATAATTCAGTGTTCACATCATTATTATTCAATTTTGCATACCCGCCCCTTGGGTTCACGTTCCCAGGCATAGGAATATAGAAGACAATGAAAGTGCACAGTATATAGCAACAGTGTATCGCGGTCAAGGTAGACTGCAGCATCTTCGTGATGGGTTCCCAGGCACATCGAGCTTCAGGAGCCAGCTGGCTTGTTTCAGCTTCTGCGCAGTGGGGTTTTTCCCATGTCACGTGTCGGGGTTTAGAAAGGCTTCAGTATGGCTCGGCTCCCCGACCCCCCGGCCCATTGGTACGCGGTACATAAAAAGTAAGCGAAATCAAATTAGAATCACACGTAAAAATTGATTATTCTGTACACCATTAAAAGTTTCAATGCACCCCTTACTTTATAATATCTATAGTATTAAGGTTTAGTGCAAAAAGACAGATAGGCAGAAGCAGCAGTAGCAAGCAGAGAGCGTGGTTAGAGACAAGCGGCCATGTTTGCAGTAATGCGCATGTGCACAAAATCCCTCCAAAATGCGAGTGCGTCACATCACATGGGTATGACCGACGCATGCGCAGACTGGATTTCTGCGAAGCAGCCATTTCCGTAGTGCAAGCATTGTTAGGAGAAAAAGACACGTAGGCAAGCCTCCTGGGGACACCCGCGGGTTGGGGAAAATGCTAAATAAAGGACGGACAAGTTGAATTAGTATGATTACAAGTTAGGCGAGGTTCTTGATTAAGAGCAAGTCGCTTTACGTGCGAATCCTTGCTCCATCAATCCCCTCTTTGATGATATTTACTATCATCACTATAAAGGAAACAGATGCCAACTTCATTCTTCCATATCATTCATCTCTATCTCAACGAATTTATTGTTGAGTTTCCTTTCAGCTTCTCTATGAGAGTGGTGATTCTTAGCCTTTTTATAGATTTGATTCCTCAATTCTTCTAATTCTAACTCATCAATATTTCTCTTCACGCCTCTCTTATTCACAGTGTACTTTTTGCATTTTTGACATTTGCAGGAAATGAATATGATCAGTGCAATCACACCTATTCCAGCTATTGGCATCAGTATTTTCCATAGAAGATTTCTACCTAAGTTAGAAAACCAACTACCTATAGAGGAGAGACCTCCAGTCAGTCTCGTCCAGGCACTGTCAACCTCCAATGGTTTGAGTTCCTTTTCCAAATTAGTTATGTTCTTTACATATTTCTTAAGTTCGATACTTTTGTCAGGTATGTAGGTGCAACAATGTTGCGCCTTCAGCATTCTACAGACTCCGCCCTCTTTTGCCAATAAGGTATCAAGACCAAGGCGATTCTGCAAAACCATTGATCTGATCGCAACCATTTCAGTATTGACCAGCAGGAATCCAGCAGCAGTGTCAGTTGATAACCGATCCACTACTGCAGACAATTTGCAGATTCTGTGAGTGTTCAGAACTACCCCCATTCCAGGTATCAGTGCACTAAAAATATCACCTATAATTTCTCCTACACTTTCACGTTTGCTACGCTCTAAGCCATTAGTCTCCTCATTGCTTCCAGCATCATTATTCACATGGTATATTTTCGGGAAAACAATGCCAAAGTAGCAGCTTCCATACCAGTGATCCGGCAATTTGAAATAAGCCTTGTTCCCACATATATAATAAATTCCAGGAAACACAGGCTCTGACCCATTTTTGAAACCCCAACCTCCAATTACCTTGTAATTATGTTCACACTCGCTGGAACCGATGAATACATTGTTATAATATTCTGTCCTTTCTCTATGGAGACAAAGCTTCCCTTTCCGTTCAAAATCCAGCAACAAAGCAGGACTAGCTTCGCCTTGTGAGGTGTTGTCCATATGTTCTGCCCACCTAGGGACTCTATCCTTTTCATCATTTGCCTTTTTCTGAAATTTTTCCCTCCTTCTGTCTGCCATTTTTATAAACATCTTTTCCTGCTCTTGCAAAGAACAGGTCAGATTAGCTTGTCTTGCTTCATTTAAGTCTATGTCACCTATAGTCAGGAAATATTCTCCCATATAACGGGTTACCTCGCTTCTAACATGTACAAGATTCAGGTGTCCTCTAATAGCAAGTTCAGAAAAGATTACGTCAGCATTTGAATAGTAGTACTGTAAAGTGCTTCTATAAAACAAGCTTGCTAATATACTACAGGAAATTCCATAGGTTAGAGGTAAATGGTGATATGTCACGCCTTCAGCTACAGAAGTGGGTAGCTTCATGCAGACATAACAATCTTCTATTTCCATGGCTTCTACATAATGCACTAAAAGGTTAGCAAAAACATTTAAATGTGTCCTGTTTTTCATTCCGTGAAAATGTAGTCCACCCTCATCTGATGCTTCTAATTTAGGTCGTGTGTGTCTCCGACTAACTGCATTGTCACATTTTTCTAAACTTCGTGGTGTTTCTTCAGTCTGTACAACGTCTGTGTCTAATATCTCTGGTTCGGTAGGTGACAAGTTAGGATTTTTACTTATCATAAAAGGTATGAAGACTGTCAGTCCTATCCATACCATTATCAACATGGCTATACTACATAAGCATATTTTACAGCAGGTTTTGCAACACCTAAATCTGGATCTTCCAGTTACGCTTGAATCAGACCTTGTAGCTTACAGGTGGTTCTTTTTCGACCCCTCTTTGTTTCTTTACACCAAAGGCTCACTCGGGTTTTATTTCAAGGAGGGTCTTCGTCGGAACTCTGATCCGCAATGGACTCTTCGTCACTTTTGCCACTGTGGTTGGGCTCATCAATTTCTTCCAACACCAAGTATGTCCATTCAGGGCTTCGATATAGCCTGTTCGGTTTCTTTACTCTGTCGCCTTTTCTGAGAGACTTTCCTCGGGCTGCTTTCCTTTCACTTTCAGCCCTTTTTCGGTCTTTTAGTTTTTTTCAACTGTTTTTATTCGGAGTCTCAGTCTTTTAACGTATCGGGGTTCACCCTTGCTTCTGTGGCTTTCGGTGGTCGAGGAAACTTGGCCTTCCTCGTGCACTCTTTTGACTTCACTTCGTTGTGGCACTTTGGTCTTGCCAGTGTCTATTTCCCTTCCTGTCTGACTAGTTCCAGGTCTTTCATCTATTTCTTCTGCCTGGTCCCTAAGCTGGCCTTGTTCAGGTTCAATTTGTATTTGTTCTTTATTTTCAGGTGATTTGGTTTCTGCTTCCTGAACACGTTCGTCTATTTCTATCTGTTCCTGTTCATGCACTTCGATCCCTTGATTTTCTTCCGCATGAACTTCAGCTTTAATCACTATCTGACCCTTTCCAGATTCTGGGGTTTCAGGAGGAGTGTCAGCGACTTGTTCTGTCCCTACTTGGCCTATTTCCTGATCAGGTATGATGTGAGTCTCGATGACCTGACCTTCGTCCTCTAGTTCTGTCTCACCTGCACTATCCCACTCACTGTCTAGGTAAGAATATTTTCTGGTTCGTATTGGATCAAGAACCTGGTCGTCGGCAGGGAACCAATCAACGTCTTGACTTGTGCTCGGCAGTTCGATGTCAGCGAGATCCGGACCCTCTTCGGGAGTCTCCTCAGCTGGACTACCTTCAGCTTCAGTCGCGTTTTCTCCAGTTACCCGCTTCGTGTGGCTGGCATGGATCCACTTCGGTACACCAGCACACTTTACAGCAGTTGTGGTGACAAGGATCACTTGTCTTGGCTTTCCCCACTTTGGTCCAAGGCAACTCTTCCGGGTGTGTTTCTTTAACACCACCCAATCACCTGGTTGCAGTTTATGTGCTGGAGTCTTGGGCCAGTCGTCAGCTGTCTCTCCAATCTGGTGAGAGATAGAACGCACTTGGTCACCCAGCTGCTTGCAGTATTCTAGCACCAAATCATCAGAAATACTTAGCAGTTTGTGTCCAGGTACCCATGCCTGTCGCATCACTCTCCCCATTAGCACTTCATGGGGGCTCAGGCCTGTTTTTCGATTCGGAATACTTCTCAAACTCATCAGCACAAGGGGCAAAGCTTCTATCCAGTTCATTTTGGTGGAATCACACATCTTCGCCAGTCTGGACTTGATCGTACCATTTATCTGTTCAACTATTCCAGAAGCCTCTGGACGGTATGCACAGTGCAGCCTTTGCTCCATCTTAAATGCTGTACAGAGTTCGTCTAGGACATCGTTGGCAAAATGCCCACCTTGGTCTGTTTCAATCGTCTCAGGAATTCCATACCTAGGTATCAACTCCCTGAGCAATAGTTTGGCTACAGTTAGGGCATCATTTTTCTTTGCTGGGTAGGCCTCCACCCACCTGGAAAACAGGCAAACTATGACCAGGACATATCTATATCCTTTGCACCTGGGCATAGTTATAAAGTCCGCCTGCATCCTGACAAAGGGACCCACTGCCTTTCCAATGGTAATCTGTTCTACTACAGTCCTCTTTCCTGCATTGAATTGCTGACACACTAGGCACCTCTGGCAAAGCCTTTCCGCTTGGTTCCTGAACCTTGAATTATAGAACACCTTGTCAAACACACAACACATTGCGTCTCTTCCCATATGTGTTGGTTCATGTATCATTCTGACCATGGGATCTACTAGGCTGTCGGGCAGTACAGGCACTCCAGTTGAGTTCACCACCACACCATCATTCCTTATTCTGCATTCGTTCGCCCTCCATCTGCCTTTTTCTTCCCTGTCTGTTGCCTGTTGTAAGTCTTTCAATTCTTCCCACGTTGACACATTTTCAAACAACATCAGTTGGCAGCTGTTTCCACCACCCTATAACCCAATTTGGAGGGACATTTGGTGTCGGGCACAAACCTGGGCGATTTGGTCAGCGTATCTGTTTCCGGCTGTCACATCATCATTTCCGGATCTGTGAGCCGCACATTTGACCACAGCCAATTCTTTGGGCAATTGAATAGCTTCCAGTAGGTTTTGTACCACCTTTCCATTTCTGATAGGGGTACCTGAGGAAGTCATGAATTCTCTTTGTAACCACAGTTGGCCGAAGTCATGAACAACCCCATAACAGTACTGGCTGTCGGTATATACAGTTATTCTTTTGTTTTTACCCCTCTTACAAGCTCTGGTCAACGCGATGAGTTCTGCTACTTGTGCAGATTTCACTTCGCATAGGTAAGATGCTTCCAGGGTGGTCGTCAATGTGACTACAGAATAGGCAGCACTCAGACCTCCATTCTCATGTCTTAAACACGAGCCATCCACAAATATAGTAAGATCCCCATCAAGTAAAGCTATTTCTCTGATGTCAGGACGTGGCTTAGTGCTGAACTCTGTTAAGTCGATGCAGTTATGCTCCATTTCATCCTCTGCTTCTACATCCAGAGGAACAGGTAACAATGTTGCAAGGTTTAAGACATTGCACCGGGAAATAATTACATTCTCAGCACCAATTAAAATTCTCTCATACTTAGTCAGCCGACTAGGTGTGAGATACTGGGTCTTGGTTCTCGTCAGTAAAATTACAACAGAATCAGGAACATATACAGTGACAGGATGTCCCATGACAATATTCTCACTCTGTTCCAGACTGACGCAAGTAGCAGCTACTGCCTTCAGGCATCCGGGTAATCCAGCAGCCACTGGATCTAGAGTGGCCGAGAAATAGGCCACGGGACGCCTGACCAGCCCATGCTCCTGGGTCAGGACGGAGAGTGCACAATTGTCTCTTGTGTCACAGAACAGTTCGAAGTTTTTGGAGTAATCAGGCATACCTAATGCAGGAGCGGTACATAGACAATTTCGCAATTTTACCCACGCGGACATGCTTTCACTGTCCCAACTGACTGGGTCTTCCACTCCTTTCTTGGTCATTTTTATCAAAGGTTTGGCTAGAGCTGCGAATCCTACAATCCATTGTCTGCAGTACCCCACAACTCCTAGGAACATTCGTACTTCTTTCTGAGTTCGGGGTAGGTCCATTGTTTGAATTATCTTGATCCTCTCTGTAGTAACTTTTCGGATCCCTTTCTCTATCTGGTGCCCCAGATATTTTACTGAGTTTCTACAGAACTGTAATTTGTCTGGTGATACTTTATGTCCTCCCTTTCCTAGGTGATTCAGCAAGGCAATGGTGTCCGTGACACAGTCAGTTTGGGTTTTAGACGCCACTAAAAGGTCGTCTATGTACTGTACCAAAACGGACTCTCTTGGCAGTACTAGAGATTCAAGGCATTTCTTTAGGATCTGGTTGAAAATCGATGGACTTTCAGTGTACCCTTGGGGGACACGATTCCAGACATAGACGTGGCTGTCAAATTCAAAACTAAAAAGGAATTTGCTTTCTGGATGCAATGGGATGGAAAAGAATGCATGGCACAGGTCAATGACAGTGAACCATTCTGCATTCCAAGGAATCTGATACAGTATCACTGCAGGGTTGGGCACAATGGGACAGCAAGGTACAACAATCTGGTTTACCTTGCGCAGGTCCTGCACTACCCGGTTCTTTCCACTAGGCTTTTTAATCCCAATGATGGGCGAATTGCAGGGACTGCTCATTACTTCCTGTATGATGTCTGCTTCAAGCAACCTGTTAATTTCAATTGCGACTCCTGCTTTTACTTCTGCACTCATTTTGTACTGTCTTGTTCTGGGGTATACAGCATTTGTTTTTATTGCTATTTTAACTGGATCTACATTTGCCATTAAGCCTACATCTTTTCCTGTGAAATCCCATACTTCGGGTACCACTCTTAACTGGAGCTCTTCAGGTAAGTCATCAACAGACAAGGGTCTAATTTCAGTGTCAGGTCTCACTAACATCAGTTTGTACAAGCCATCTTCATCGGGGGTCTGAATTTCGACACCTTTTGGTGTGCAAAAGATGGTGCAGTTCATTTTGCACAACAAATCGCGTCCTAACAGGTTCACAGGACTGGAATCACAGACCACAAATCTGTGCATTTCTTTGAAATTCCCTATGGAAATTTCCATTGGTTCAGTTACTGGAGTACTGATTATTTGATTGGAGACACCCACTACTTGGATTGCTTCTCCCGAGAGGGGTAGGTTAGGAACATCCACTGTTCTCACAGTAGAACGGGTAGCACCAGTGTCCAACAGAAAGGTGACGTCTTTTCCCTCAACCTTTCCTTCAATGTATGGTCCAGTCTGGTCTACCGGTAAGGAGGCGCCAAGAACGCACTCCTTGTCCTCCCCCCTCAGGCCCCGTCAATCTTGATCATCACAGAGGAAGGAATCATTCAACAAATATTGTGGAATCGCTGCATTTCTCTCATTCTCTCCTTCCCATATTTCCGCCCTTTCATTCTGCTGATCCTGATTCTTATTATTCTGTCTAGGAGCGCGAGGTACTGGAGGTAGCTTTACCTGTTGCTGGTTCTTTCTTGTCCCCTCTTTCTGCACCTGTGGATTTAAACCATTTACAGGAGCATTACCGGCCTGTAGGTGTGGACACTCGTCTCTCCAATGCCCTATCTGACCGCACCCGTGGCAGGGGAATTTCTTCATATCCTCCTCTCGACTCATTTTTACTCGGGGCTTCCCTCCTCCCCCAGCGTTGGGATTCTGGGCATTATTATTAGAATTCATTTTACTTAACTTCTTTTCTTGTTGTTCAGCCAATTTCACTTGTGCCCATATAACCTTCTCCTTGAGGGCTTTCTTCTTGTTTTCTATCTCATCCTCGCAGTACTTGGCGTACTTGAGGACATCATCTATGGGCTTACCCTGCCAACTGATTTTATTATCTCGAATCCATTGGGATATTTCGGGCCTCAGTCCCAGCACAAATCTGTAACTGAAATGGGTCATGTCCTTCATGTCCACATTATCGATTTCACTGTAAGTTTTGAACACTTGCAGCAACCTTTCATAAATGGAGTGGACGGTTTCATCGCGCTCTTGGGTAGTTCTATCTCTCCGGGTCCAATCGGTTTCCTTTGCGGGCATCTTTTTCTTGAGGTATTCTATGACTTGATCATACTTCCTCATTACTTCGGGTGAGGGAGCTCCGGTTTTGGCATCCCTCGGATATTCGTCATTGGGCCAATCAATTTCAATTTTGCATTCGGTCCATAAATCTACAGGTACTACAATGTCGAAAAACCCATCCAGGTCTTTCAGGAGACATTTCTGAACCTTTATGAAGCGTTCGACTTGTCTGTACCAGTCAACTGGCTTCTCCCGCAATTTTGGAAAGTCATTTGTAAATGACACAATGTCTTGTCGGGACCAAGGGACATGGGCGTATTTTCCCCCAGGGACCTCTCTCATGGGACACAATTTTTCTGCGGGACCTACTTCTTTGAGCACGAATTCTGAAGTTTGGGATTTTGCCCTACTGTCTTCCTTTTTCTTTGCCCATCTGGTTTTCCATTTTTCTACATCCCCCCATTTCTGTAGGAGTTTCAGTAATTCTTTTATCTGGATTTGTTTCCCTACTACATTCAAGCTCTCTAAGTCCTTGTCGGAAAAATCCGCTCGGTAGGGTTTCTGAAGGATTTTGGATTTACTAGCATCAATTCCCATGTCAGCAGCGGTGTCCATTAATCTTTCATGTAGTAATCTAGTGTTTTGGGTAAGGTTCTTGCTGATGAACAGTAACTCTTCTTCATTAAAGGAGTTTAACCTGTCTAATCCTATATTTCCGGCCAATAGTTCTTCAATTTCTATCCTTAGCCTATAAATTTCTAAGGGTTTTGGTTGGGGGGTGGTCTCTTTCTCTAACTCCTTTGTCCATCTGTCCAATTCTTCTGGAGTTACTACCGTGGCACTTCTGACCCCAGATGTGCTTTCAATCACGACCTCCTTTGCCCTACTCTGATTTCTTGTCCTTGGTACACTGGGTCCAGGTTCCCCTACAGGCAGATCCATCAAGACCACTGACTCACATTCACTTTCTTGATCATCATCTATGAGTGGCTCTCTTCTCAGGGTTGGGACACTGGCATTTGGGACCATCGGGGTTATAGCAGGAGTTTGAGGACTGGCCAATCTATCCCCGTAGAGAGGAATAGCTGGACCGATAGTTACTGGGATAGTCAGTGAATCTGGATGAGGATGTATCTGAGCTATGGTCCGAATTAAATCATCTCGCTGTCTCGCCAGGGCTTCCTTCTCTCGCTCTCTCAAAGCCTTGTCTGCAGAATTGTCATGCAATACTTGGGGTACCAAGGTAGGGTAAATATTCGGGGCTGTCGGAGTAACCAACCGAGGGGGGTCTTCTCCGAAAGGACGGTAATTCGGGACTGTAGAACGAGGTCTGCAAAACCCATCCCCATCACTGGTCTTACTATCCGTACCCGTTCCATCTGTCTCACTATCCCTCCTACATTTAGGATATTTAGAAAACGGGTTTGGGGAACTCAAAGGCTCTGACTCTGCTACATAGGGAGGTGGGTTCTTCATCAACAAGTCTTCTAGATGTTCATCTTCCGAGTCTCCCATAGCCATTAAGTGGCGGGTTTTCTCTGTACATTTTCCTTTCTTCTGTTCAAGTACTCCCATCATGGGAAACAACCCTTCAACCATCATGTTTTGCCTCCACTGTTTCATTTTCTGCTCTTTAGATTCTTTATGCATTTTAGGATACCACCTACTCAAACCCTTATCCATTCTGGGCCTGTCTCGTTCTAAGGCTTCAATTTCCCATTATTCTAACGCTTTGTATTGAGTTAATCTGGGTCGGGGATAATTCATTCATTCTGGTTCTTAAGTTGAACAGAATTCGGCCATTAAAGGAACCATTAATAGGGAATGCTAGGACTCCGTCATCTGCAGTATATTTTGCCCAGTTCTCTAACCATACACAGGTATGATACCCTTTTTCAAACATCATGAAGGAGGCAGGAGTATTTGGTGAGGGAATGAGCACACCCTCCCTCGTTCTTATGGGTTTGTCTGTTTTAAAAAAATTCTTTATTTTATCAGAAAAGGACAATTTTCTTTTTACTCCGTACATTATGCACGGTCTACCTCGTAGAATCTGATCCTTATGAAATCCTAGGTACTGTGGATTAGGTATAAACTCTGGATACCACATACACCTTTCCAGACTAGCTTCTAACTCGGCTTGATTAATTTTGTTTACCTTTGTGCTTCCAATGCTAGCGCGACTTTTACTTCGCGGCAGCCAATCAACACAGTGATTACAAAAGCCCTTGTCCAATGGGTGCGCGGCCTTTCGCAAGACGAGGTCTCACGCTCCGGCACTCACCCCTCCCTTACAATTTCAGCTTCACTACACACCCGCTGTCTCGACCAATATCAGCGCGGCACGGAGTGACGTCAGAGCAGTCTTCCGACCGACTCCCTCCTTCACAAGGTAACGGAAACTTTTAATTTTTCCTAAAGTGCGAGTGCAAATTTTAGTCAACAACACACAACGTTTGCCACTGTGTCGGAGTGTTCTAAACAGATAGAAAAATTTTCTTTCACTACAAGTAAACCACTTCTGTCTACTTTTCATTCACTCCGGATAGACTTCTCTGCCTAACCTCTCACACGAGCAATATAGAACCTGTTACTCCTCTGACTCATCCACTTCTTTCCGGGATATATACTAAGTCAGGATTTCACCAGCGGACTATTTTACTTACCATTCAAGCCTCGGAGGCCCTACTACTCCTTCCGTATGTGACCCTTACTAGGTGATATCACAATGGAAGTTTTATACAAAGGACTCGTAGCTATCATTTATTCAGATGCAAAAAGATCCTAATTAGTGCTTCCAGGTATTCCTAACCCTGCACTAATGACTCCCAACAAGTGACCTTACCAGCTAACCGGATTCTGCTCACCGTTAGCTATATACCTCCCCGGGGATTCGGACTACACTGAACACTTACAAACAATTTTGATTAATATCACATATAACATTTATAGCAGCAATGCAAAAATATCATTTACATGTACATATAAATCCTTTAAACAATTGCGCAATATTTGAATCAATACAATCAACATAGCAGCATAGAAATTTCAGCAGCACATTTTCTTTTCACGGTTTGTTTATCAACTATCCTGTCTACCTATCTTAACTAGTCCTAACCATAGCTCTGCTACCAGAAAATTACTGATAGAGCGCGCAGGTCACCCGGGTCACTGAGTTTACCAAATTTCCACGCACTGGGCCCCGGCGTGCATATGACGACAGTGGTTTGCATGAACCGGGTGAAATCCTTTGCACGCTACTATGAGTAATTCGGGGGGTGACTCTCACACCACTTACTATTCATGTACCTGACTTACCACAGGCACATTACTCCTGATGGATTCAGGAGCTAGCAGTGGACAGGTGACAAGATCCCTAAAAAGAGTAAAATTCTTATGCACTTAGTACCTTTTCCATACTTTATACTGCAAAATGACCACAGACACCTGATGGGTTTTTAAAGTTTATAAAGAAATTTCAGAATGAATATGCCACAATAATTAGGCAAATATAAATCAATACATCAATAATTAGTATCAATGCCACAATGTAACTATGGATTAGGGCAAGTATCATTAGAGTAGTTGAGAACACTACGGGGTATGAGTATTGAAGAACAAAGTGATTCAAAACAAGTTTAAACTAGGGCATGGGACATGAACAGGCCCTAAAATGTGTACTTAAACTAGGCTTCTTATGCTATTCTTTCTAAGTTCACTGCAACCATACTAAAGGAAGGGGGGAAAATGGAACACACTAATATAATATGTCAATTTAATAATCCTACAGGTAGGGAGAGAAGTGGAACATCACTAATAAACAATTGCATAAAAATCACTTAAAGCTGATAGAGTAATATCTCTGGCAAGAGTGCTTTATTAAGGAAAAAGAAAGAGTAAGAGCATAGTCAGACCAACACCCACTAAGGATATTTACCTAGAACGAGGAAGATGACTAACCCTGGCCACAGGTCAGTTTGGAAAGACGGGGACAAGGACCCTCAAGGATTGGAATACCAGAATGTGAGCAGGTACAGCTCACGGACAGTCAGGACAGGATACCCCTCAGGATTTGGTTCAGGACTGGGCTCACCAAGGTACGACCAACACCTACAGCTTCGGATGCAACGCCAGCGTTACCCCTCTCTGCAAGTAATCCACCAGTAACCCCGATTGGGTTTTTCGAATTTCCCCAGCAAAGTGCTTCGCCAGCACTTAGGACTATTTCCACCCCTAGGAGCTTGTGGAAAGTATGGACAGAGTGCTCCGCAGCACTCTAGATTAATCACCTATAGAGTTCGTAGGGTCAGTGACAGGTCTGCTACTCGGACAAGTCGGACAATTTCTCTAAGCTAAACTAGCCTAATTATACTGTTTTGGGACCCCTAGACCACCCACAAATGTTGCAAGTGACAAGTTCCCATGTTATGATTGGTCAGGAGAGGTGGTTAGGTCATGGTTACCACCTATAATTCAGTGTTCACATCATTATTATTCAATTTTGCATACCCGCCCCTTGGGTTCACGTTCCCAGGCATAGGAATATAGAAGACAATGAAAGTGCACAGTATATAGCAACAGTGTATCGCGGTCAAGGTAGACTGCAGCATCTTCGTGATGGGTTCCCAGGCACATCGAGCTTCAGGAGCCAGCTGGCTTGTTTCAGCTTCTGCGCAGTGGGGTTTTTCCCATGTCACGTGTCGGGGTTTAGAAAGGCTTCAGTATGGCTCGGCTCCCCGACCCCCCGGCCCATTGGTACGCGGTACATAAAAAGTAAGCGAAAACAAATTAGAATCACACGTAAAAATTGATTATTCTGTACACCATTAAAAGTTTCAATGCACCCCTTACTTTATAATATCTATAGTATTAAGGTTTAGTGCAAAAAGACAGATAGGCAGAAGCAGCAGTAGCAAGCAGAGAGCGTGGTTAGAGACAAGCGGCCATGTTTGCAGTAATGCGCATGTGCACAAAATCCCTCCAAAATGCGAAGGCGTCACATCACATGGGTATGACCGACGCATGCGCAGACTGGATTTCTGCGAAGCAGCCATTTCCGTAGTGCAAGCATTGTTAGGATAAAAAGACACGTAGGCAAGCCTCCTGGGGACACCCGCGGGTTGGGGAAAATGCTAAATAAAGGACGGACAAGTTGAATTAGTATGATTACAAGTTAGGCGAGGTTTTGATTAAGAGCAAGTCGCTTTACGTGCGAATCCTTGCTCCATCAGAAGCATGACACCAAGGGCCCTTTTGGTGTATGAGGGGTATTTAAACCACATGTGTGTATTCCAAGGTCATCAAGATACGCACTAACCTCTTTGTTTGAGGTGGACCTTTTTGATTACAGTTGCATAAATATGTAACACATTGCCTCTAAGTTAAGCCTGACTGCTTTTGTGCCAAGCTGCCAGAGAGTTTTGCATAGGCTTAAACAGTGACTTTTATGGTTCACCCTGACCAGGATTGTGATTAATATTTGAGGTAGATTCTCACCCCCTGCCCCAACTATCACCCATTTTCTTACAGTAGGCACTTTACAGAGAGGGCTACTGTAAGTTCAGAAATTGGGTCACCCTAGAGTGAGATAGAAGCAAACACCTCAAGATTAGGGGTGTATTTTTAGAAGACTTTACGATACATCAACTCAATATAAGGAACCAAAACATATCAAATACCAAAAATATGATGGGAAGTCAATCCAACAGCATCAGAATAAACCTCCACATCAGGGATAATTACCAGAGCAAGAAGGAAGGAACAAGAAAAATAACTAACATTATAGATGAACTTATCTAGTATGAACCTAACAACAGATCAAACTCAGATCATTAACACAGGTCTGAAATGTTGCCCAACCTCATACTGGAACTTGGTCGACACCCCTATTGATCTCTTCAAATTTGTGAGGAAACATAAACCGAAGTAACTATTCTATAAAACCAGTATTTCTGTGTTCTGTATTTTGCCTCTGTGCCACTCGTTTTTCCGGTATTTCTGTGCCCTTTTGCCTTCCGTGCAACTCGTTTTTCCCTTGTTTTTGTGCCCCTTTTTCTTCTGTTCCACTCATTTTTGTGCCCATCTGTGCCACTCGCTTTTTCCCTCATTTTGGTTCCCCTTTTGCCTTCTGTCCCACTTGTTTTCTGTGCCCTTCTGCCCTCTGTTCCACTCATTTTTTTTGTGCCCTTCTGCCCTCTGTGCCACTAGTTTTTCCCTCATTTTTGTGCCCTTTTTGCCTTCTGTTCCACTCATTTTTTGTTCCCTTCTGCATTCTGTGCCACTCTTTTCCCTTGTTTTTGTGCCCCTTTTTCCTTCTGTTCCACTAGTTTTTGTGCCCTTCCGCCCTCTGTTCCACACATTTTTTTGTGCCCTTCTGCGCTCTGTGCCACTCGTTTTTCGCTCGTTCCTGTGCCCCTTTTGTCTTCTGTTCCTCTCATTTTTGTGACCTTTTGCCTTCTGTGCCACTTGTTTTTCCATTGATTTTGTGCCCCTTTTTCCTTCTGTTACCTTCGTTGTCCCTCACCCCCCTCCACACTGCATTCCCTGTGGCCCCACCCCCTGACGGCCCACTGCCCATTCGCTGTCCCCGCCTCCCAGCTGCTCCTTCCTTCCACCTCCCCTTATATGTCGCGCCTAAGGCAAGTCCGTCTGCGCCTGCCCACGCCTGGACCGCACCCAGCTCCAGAACCCCTGGCCCCCACACTCGCCATGACGACCACCGCCACTACGATGCCAGCATTCTGCATGCTCTCAACTCCGGATGGAGCCACACCTGCTTCAAGGCAGCCCCGAAACTCACACAAGACCCCTTCACCTACCAGAACTGCAGCTACACCAGCCTCAGAACCTATGAACCACCCGCCATGAAGACCCCAACCCCCTCCGATGCAATCTACTGAACACCCGGTCCGCACGCACACATGCCGTCGAGCACTGGGACCAGCAAGACACAACATCCCCGGACGTCGCCTTATTGACAGAGACCTGGTTTAACGAATCCTCCGCACCCGACAATGCCATAGCCATCCCAGACGGCTACAAGATTACCCGCAAAGACCGCACCAACGGAGTCGGAGTCGGAATCGCCATCGTACCCAAGAACAGCATCAGGGTCTTGACTATCACCGATGCGCTCAGCACCGCCAAACACATGCATTTCCAGATCCACACAGACCCTAACTCCACCCTCAGAGGCACTCTCATCTACCTACCCCCCGGACCCTGCCCCCAGTTTAGCGACTCCATCTCCGACTTGATTAGCACGCACGCCCGACCTCCACCGACTACATCCGCCTCGGAGACCTGAACTTTCACCTTGAGAACAACAACGACAACAACTCCACAACCCTGATTGATAACCGCGGATGGAGGCAACTCGTCAAAACGCCCACCCATTCTGCCGGCCACACGCCATCTTCTCCTCAAGCCCGTACGTCTCCGTCAGCCACACCAAACAAACTCCTCTGGACCTACCACTGCTGCATCCACTTCGCCTTCCAGAAGCCCACCACACACCACCGCACCCAACAGATCCCCCACAGCTGCTGGAGCAAAATCACGGAAGACCAACTACACGCAAACATCGCTCTCAGCCCACCCAACGAACCCTCCAACACTGACGAAGCTGCCCACAGACTCAGACGCTGGATCGAGGACTGCGCCAACACCTTCGCCCCACTGAAGAAACCCCCTCACAGAGACACCAACAAGAAGGCCAGCTGGTTCAACCCAGAACTCCTAGCCTCCAAGCAAGCCTGCCGGAAACTAGAGAAGAAATGGCACAGTGAACAAACTCCGGATGGCCACGCAGCACACGAGGATGCCATCCGCAACCACCACCACCTCATCAGGGCAGCCAAGAGGACCACCTTCAAAGACCGCCTCGACAACAATGCACACAATAGCAAGGAGCTCTTCAACATCGTGAAAGAACTCTCCAACCTCAGCCACCTTCTTCCACCGCAAGATAGCAGACATCCACGACAGCTTCAACACCCAGACAGCCCCAACAGACAGCAACACCACAGACCCTCCGCACACCATCGACCACGACCCCCTGCTAGCCTGGGCCAGCGTGAGCATTGATGACACCATCAAGACTATGCGCACAATCCACTCTGCCTCTCTGGCAGACCCATTCCCGCACCACGTCTTCAACAGAGCAAGCAGCTCCGTCGCACCCCACCTGTGCAACGTCATCAATCTCTCCCTCTAGACCGCGACCTTCCCAGAGATCTGGAAACACACCGAGATCAACGCCCTATCAAAAATCCTAAGGTAGATCCAAGAGACCTCAAGAACTTCCGGCCCATCTCTCTGCTCCCCTTCCCGGCCAAGGTCATCAAGAAAACCGTCAACAGACAGCTAACCCGATACTTCGAATAAAACAGAATCCTGGACCCTTCCCAGTCAGAGTTCCGCAGCAACCACAGCACCGAGACTGCCCTCATCGCCAACACCGATGACATCAGGACCCTGCTGGACAACGGCGAAACCGCGCACTCATCCTCCTAGACCTCTCTGCCACCTTCGACACAGTCTGCCACCGCACACTACATGCACGCCTCCATGCTGCAGGGATCCGAGACAAGGCTCTGGATTGAACCACCTCCTTCCTCTCTGGCAGAACCCAGAGCATCCGCCTCCCTTCATTCCATTCCAAAACCTCCGAGATCATCTGCGGCGTACCCCAGGGATCCTCCCTCAGCCCGACGCTGTTCAACATTTACATGGCCCGCTCGCACACGTAGCCCGACAGCGCGACCTCAACATAATCTCCTACGCCAACAACACTGAGCTGATCCTCTCCATCACCAAGGACCCCATCACCGCCAAAGCCAACCTCCACGAAGGAATAATGGCTATCGCTGATTGGATGAAGACCAGCCGTCTGAAGCTGAACTCTGACAAGATGGAGGTCCTCCTCCTCTGCTCCAACCCTTCAGCCTGGGACGACTCCTAGTGGCCGACGGCACTGGGGGCAGCCTCGACACCCACCGACCGCGCACGCAACCTGGGAATCATCCTCGTCTCAACGCTCTCAATGACCAAGCAAGTCAATGCCGTCTCCTCCTCCTGCTTCAACACCCTCCGCATGCTTCGCAAGATCTACAGATGGATCCCAACAGATACAAGAAAGACAGTCACCCAGGCCCTCGTCAGCAGCAGACTCAACGACGAAACGTCCTCTACATGGGAGCCCCGACCAAGCTCATCAAACGACTACAACACATCCAAAACGCCTCGGCGCGACTGATCCTCAATGTACCATGCCACGGCCACATCACCCTCCACCTGAGAAACCTGCACTGGCTCCCCATCAACAAGAGGCTATCCTTCAAGCTCCTCACCCAGGCACACAAGGCACTCCACAAGACCGGCCCAGCCTACCTCAACAGACGGTTCTCCTTCTACATCCCCAACCGCTAGCTCCGCTCCGCTGATCTCTCATTCGCCACCGTCCCGCGCATCCGAAGAACAACCACCGGTGGGAGATCCTTCTCCCACCTCGCCGTTAAGACATGGAACATCCTCCCACTGAGCCTACGACAGACCCAAGACCTGCTGACCTTCAGGAGGATACTCAAAACCTGGCTGTTCAATCAGTAGTGCCCCCCCAGCACCATGAGACCCTCGCAGGTATGTAGTACGCTTTACAAATGATTGATTGAATACATATCACCAGGCGCTCCCTTACCATGCCATTCAGCTCTCTTACTATTCACAATTTGGAGTACGTACATTTACTTTCAACATCATACAATTCAGATTTAAATCATGCCCTACCAATTAGCCAAACTATGGACAACTTTGGAATTGACACCTCCCATTCTTTGGACAGTAACATTCAGATCAAATCCTCCTTCACCCCACAATTACCTACAGGAAACTCTATTGATGTTTTCGACATGGCAACTACAGTGGACTCGGAGGAAAAATATATGAAATACATTTAGAAAATGACATTCCCCCCCAAATATCATCACCAGAAAAGAACAACAAGCCCTGAAGGAACCAAAGAATAACCTTGAAATAGTTGTTAAAGAAGCAGACAAGAGTGGAAATGTTGTTATTCTTCAAGTTGACAACCACATCAAGGAGGAAAACAGACAACTTGAGGATACTATCTATTCTGTAAATCTTGCGAAAACCCTGCTAAAGAAATGAACCTAGAACTGAAAAATAAACTGTAGAAATGGAACAACAACCGACTTTTGACTTTTGAAGAGAACACATCATCATATAGTGAACACCTGACAATACCAACTTTTATCTATCACCTAAAAATTCACAAACGCGCAATCCCACTAACAGGTCACCCAAATATTGCTGGGAATAATTCTGTTTGCTCACATTATGGAGACTATTTTGACAGTAGACTTCAATCCTATATGAAAGACCACCCCTCCTACATCAGGGGTACTAAGGATATCCTAAGCAAATTGGACAACATAGCTTGGCAAACTGACTATACTCTAGCTACCATTGACGTAGTGAGTCTTTACACTTTGATCAAACTTGAATAAGGAATTGCCACAGTAAACAAAGCATTATCCATCCAATCAGTACACTTCTTACAATCATGTAATATGATCTTGGAGATGTTGCATTTCTGCTTAACACACAACTTTTTCAGCTTCAATAATGAATGCTACTGACAGCTACATAGGTATAGCGGTGTAGTGGTGGGGGACACATTTTCTCCTCCATACTCATACATCTTCATGGGCGAAGAAGAAAAATTCTGGTTATGGAATAACCAATCTAAAGACCACCACATATTATATATTAGGGATGTTACAACGATAATATCATGTGTATTTGCAAGGGGACAAACCAAACTCAAGAGATATATACAACACTTGTAACTTCAAAAGAATTCCAGATTGGAACATCTAAAACCAATAGTAGAAGAAGTTGCCCAAAAGCCACAGTGCACTCTATTGACTGACACAGTGTCCACAAATAACCCAGTTAAAGAAAATCTGAGATTGATCACACAATTTCATAATGAACAACAGCACATTTGGAAAATCCTAAGGAAACATTGGTATCGTCTAATCAGCAATCCCTACATTAACAAGAGCAACTCTACACAACAATGGATGGATATTGAAGGGCTACTAACCTCAAATATTCTGTCCAACAGAATTTGTGGATAAGCATGGTCTTACCATATTCTTTTTGACAAAATCTACAGGCTTTTGTACCTGTCTTGTTTGTTCCATGTGCAAGGTTGGTCTAAATACACTGAAGCTGAACACTCCAGATGACAGAAACAAGGATCAATCAATGTATCTATTGTTACAGTACATCTGTGGTATATATCATACTTTGTCCTTGTTCCAAAATCTACATGAGAAGTACAATTTATCATTGAAAATGTGAAAAGAGAAACACTACAGAAACATACATAAAACTGATGCTGGTCTTCCACTGGCTGAACATTACAATACATTTCATGAACACAATCGCAAATTTACCTTCTTTGGTCTGGAACACAATCCCCACGACCACAAACTCATGATGTGCCAAAAAGAATGCAAATACATACAATTGTTGAATACTGTCCAGGATAAAGATTCTAAACTACACCTCTGGCTCAAATAATCTGTACCTCCTCAAATGCTGAATTTTATCTAACATCTAATGTAACCAGTTTTTAATATCCCCCTACAGACTATCCGAATCTTTGTATGATGGGTCCTCTAGCCCACAGATCTGAAATATTTGAGTAGACAGAAGGAAGAAGCAACTCTATTTCTACCTACCATTCCTTGCTTAGGGGGTTCTTTGTCTCCACACTTCCAGCTGCGAGACTTTAGGCCAACCACTATGACCTGGCTCACACCTTTTTGTATGTATCAAAATCTCTTCTTGACTTTGGTTGACAAATTATGATTTTGCATACTACACCATTACACTAATGCAACATTTGTATGATAATGCCTCATTCCTTACATACGCTAACGAGATACTTACAGTTATGACATTTGCGTTGTGTTCGAGACAGCTTTTTCCTTAAGGCCTCTCTTGTGAATACAGGCCAAATCGGTATTTGTCACCTTTGGTATGGTTCTAGTTATTAGAACTTTTTACTCTATTATATTTGCCACATCCAGGCTACTAGGAATAATCATGCTATTACGAATAGCGAGTACTAAAACTCTCAAACGTTGATGATATATGCTCTTGAAATTAATTAATTAACTCCCAGGTCATATAATTTCTCAGTTTACCATATACATTTTATTTTATCAGTTAGCCCTTCCCATATGACTATGTAACCTTTTCTATTCATCTGTACTCTGATATGGCTTGAATTTGTGATTAGCATGAATAAGATATTAAGGATATTTGATATATCCAGCAACCATATTTTCATTTTATCGCACCTCCCACAATATGTCATAAGGTCATGCACACTCCACACTTGTGACTCCAGCCATTATGACTTCTGGACTTGGAAATTGCCGGTTTAAATTAGGGCCATTATTTTTGTTGAAATTTATATTGTATGATATACTAATTATTTGATCTAACCATGTACCACTCGGGTTCATCGTGATATCAGTCTTTATGAATTGTTTCAGAAATGTGATTGAGGAACTATCTCATCTACGACATGCTCAACAACCACATACCAACTTTTCCTTTCACCTCTTCAATATGGGTTGATGACATGTACACAATTTTTTACCTTTGAAGTTAGCCTACATTGATACAATAGCATACATGCCAACAGTTTAGAGAAGTCAAGTGGGAGAATTAAAAAATAGTTGGGGGAATGTATTTTCCCCACTGACTTATACTGGAGCAGTGGCAACCTGCCCGTATTGGAAGAATGTATTTTCCCCACTGACTTATATTGTGGAAGGGGCAATCTGCCCTTATCAGGTATATTACTATTTATGATGACAATCACCATTTAATTTTTGGCCGTTTAATGACATAGCACACACACGAACAGAGTTTTGAACTCTGTTTTTGTTTGTGCTATGTAAAACTGCCCAAAAAAAATGTTGAGTCACATGCTCTAATCCTCCCCTCCAAGAATTAAGAACAAAGCGATAACCTTTGATGTCAGAGGTAGATAATTCTTCAAGGGGGAGTTCAGAGCATACTTTGCTGTATTTACTCACCTCCGCCTCGTGACTGGCGCTATATCCCGCATCAGCATCATAGTAGACGCCTCAGCGCCATGCTGGCCTAAAACCTTTCTGGCTCCACCTACATGCTCCCACAAGGTTCGACCTCTTCGCCTAACCATTTAGACTAAACTCCATGCTCGTTGGCAACAAGCAGTATTCTACAAAAGACAGCTGCACATTCAGCACACTAACCACTAAGCAGCACAAAATTATTTAATTTTTCTGTACATTGAGCACTCATACCTCAAACACAGTCTTTGAAGGACTTGTCAATCTATGAAACTGAATATCCGGACGAAGCACCAGACGTCACTTCTGTAATCCACTTGGAGGTCGATGGTACTCCCTGACTTTGTGCTATGTAGTGAATCCCAACACAAGCATATCACTTGGAGTCTATACCCTAACCAGCTTGCAATTTGTGACAATATCCAACAGCGAAGCTCTACTTATACCCAGTGATCAGCCTCCATTTCCTGTCACAGCCAAAATGGGGAAAAGTGATACTAAACAGCCAAAATTATCCTTTGATAACAGGAGCAGCACCTGAACCACTGAGTCTGAATCAAATCTTCCATGAGTAATTCCACAGACCCACCTAAAGACCTGCGCAGTATCTTGTTAGAGGTTAAATCCTGCCTCAAGGCTATTGATCATAACCTTGACAGACTCTCTATCCATCTTGATCAACTACGCAATCAAGTGGATACCCATGAGGTCTGTTTGGATCAACTAGAGAACAGAGCGTCGAACGCACACGACTTTCAAGTGGAATCGAAGTAACACCTCCAACATATGGAAACAGTGCTAGATGTCATAAAAACAAAGAATGAAGATCTTGAAGCAGGCTCTAGGAGAAATAACATTTGTGTTCTTGGTATTCATGGAAGATCTTCTGCGGGACCTCTTCGGTCCAGACTTATTCCCTATGTTTATAATAGAAAGAGATCACCGCACGTCGGCCCTAAACCTCCAGTCGGAGCTATGCCCAGACCCATCATAGCCCGTCTGTTGAACTATAGGGACGGAGATGTAATTCTCTGAAAATCCAGAGAAAAGGGACAATTACTCACCAAGGGAATCGACTTTCATTTTTCTCTGATTTCATGCCTACTGTCCAGGCTGCATGGCGTGAATTTGGTCCTGCCAAACGCCTTCTTCAACAATCTGGCACACCATATGCACTCTTTTATCTGGCAAAGCTGGAAGTTACGCACGACAGTATGCCACACTATTTCACAGATACAAAGTCAGCACTGAAATTCGCGAAGCATAATAATAAATCCCAGCAAATAAAACTAACCTCAACTAATGAAACTGCCTCCAACGCTACTCTAAGTGATAATGACTGATAAGATTAACTTGTTTTGCCATACATTTTAGCCACTCTCTCTGTTCAGAAGATGTCTGATCGAGTGTTATATGAATCGAACAATCTTATGAACTCAACCACACCAGGTCTAAGACCATGTTTGACAAGTTTTTGGAGTAAACTCCCATTGGTAACTATTTGACTGCTTGGCCACCCATCCGCATGGTGGGGCTGTATGCCTGCGACTCCACGACCCCCGCGAGATCTCCCTAAGTTCACTAGTATTGTTTCTTGTTCTCTCAGTTGTAGTGGGTAGAGGGTGTGAAAATGTACACAACCTAATTGGGGGGTTGGTGTGGGTTGGGGGTAGCGGGGACATTAAACTGTTATGCTTAGTTTTTGCAGAAGCACACAAACAGCAATTCTCAACACAAACTAGAGATTCACACTGCAACATACTATATACATGCATACAACAGAGATTGGAGCATTATATTCATAATTAGGTCACACCTCAAAATTCCTATAACCAAAATAAGGAAATCTAGAACTACATACATTCCACTTTTAACATGCGACTAGCTTCCATAACAGCTCAATACAATTTTTTTACTTGGAATGTCCGAGGTCTTAATAATCATAGAAAAGCACAGCTTGTACATGCCTACCTAGTTCGACAACAAGTGGACATATGTTTCCTACGGGAAACGCACCTCCAACAACAGACACTAATAAACTGCAGCATAAACGATGGGGAGAATACCATTCTTCAACCTATTCCAGTTACCCGAGAGGAGTAGCCATCCTCATATGCAATGGCATACATTGGAGACTGAAACACTCGTACATCGACACAGAAGGAAGATATATCATATTAAAAGGCTCTTTAGGCAGTAGACAAGTGGTTGTGACCGCAATCTATGGACCGAACATTGATGATCCAGATTTCTTTTTGATGTATGGGCAAAAGTTGTTGCTATGGGTTGTGATATTGTCATCTGGGGAGGTGATTTTAATGCTGTTTTATGTGGCAAACTGGACAGACTGGGCTCGTCCCGAGCACTGCACCACAGATCTAGTCATGCGCTTAATTCACTTATCTCAGACTGTCATCTAGTTGATATATGGAGACACTTGAACCCACATAAACGAGAGGGCACATATGTTTCAACACAATATAATTCCTGGTCTAGACTGGCCCATTGGTTGATCTCCGGGGATGTGGCAACGTGGACAACAGATGCCCAAATCCTGCCTAGAACACTATCCGTTCACTCCCCTTGTACCTGTAGAGTAGCCTTCCCCACTTCCATTAAACATAAATTTACTTGGAGGTTACCGCCTCAAACACTGCTTGACTCAGCGTTCCACATAGAAATTAGAAGCGATATTGTCGAATACTTTTTGTTGAATTTGGGAACCCTTTCCTCTCCATCTGTATTATGGGAAGTGTTTAAAGCGGTTATTAGGGGGAAATGTGTAGCTTGCCAAGCAGGAGTCTTGAAAGCTATTCAAGGCACATTACATAAGCTAGAAACTGAGCTCAAAGTCCTTTAACTTCAATATTTTGAAAATAATGATCCCTCACTGTTAACTCCCATCAGTGAGAAACTGTCCAAATTTTTTGAAGAAGCCACATGAGTGTTAAAATTTCTTGGGAAAAATGCCGCTGCCAGGTGCTATAGTGAAGGAGACCGTCCTGGGAAAATGCTTGGAAATCTTCTCAAACCCTCTCATTGCTCCCCTTACATCACAGAACTCCTAGACAATGCTGACACATTCATCAGGGGCCCCAGAGAAATTCATGACCACATAAGCCAATTCTGCTCCTCATTATACACATCCTCAACACCACAAATAGATTCTGTACTCACTATCTATTTGGACTCATTAGAGCTCTTATGGCTCGGTAATGCGTAAAGAGAATATTTAGATGAACCTTTTACAGTGGACGACATAGAGCAGGTTATTAAAAGCCTTCCCTTGGATAACCTGGCCTTGAAAGTCTGACAACCACTTTCTACAAGACATAAGCTTCACTATTAGCATCTCCTCTTGCAGAAATATATTCAGAATCCCTGCTAAATGGTGCTCTCCCCACAACGACTAAGGAGGCGGTCATTTCTACATTACTTACACCAGGAAAAACCCCTAATAAATGTTATACGTTCAGGCCCGTCCCTCATAAACATTGACAAAAAAATTTACGCAAAACTGCTTGCCAATAGACTACAACCCTTATTACCTTTAATCGCTAGGCCGGACCAGTCCGGGTTTATACCAAGGCGCTCCACATTACAGAACCTAAGGACCTTTTTTTCCATCTTATATCAAATAGACCCAAATACACATGCCCTTGCAGCTTTTCTTGACGCCACCAAGGCGTTTGACTCACTCAAATGGCCCTACCTCTTTACTGTTTTAGCTAGAACAAGTTTAAATCTATTATTCATTAAACAAGTCCAACTAATATACTCTAAACCAATAGCCAGATTGCGCGCAAATGGTTTGATATCTGCCCCATTTGACATCACACGTGATACCAGACAGGGGTGCCCTTTGTCACCCCTTCTGTTTGCCATTGTAATGGAACCCCTGGCAATGAGGATCAGACAGCATCATAAGACACAAGGCCTAGATTTCCCCATGAGAGATGTTATTATATTGTTACATGCAGATGATATCACTCTGTATCTTTGGGACCCATTAGATAATCTGAACCCTGTCCTTCGGGAACTCACCAGATTTGGTGGCCTCTCTGGTGTACATATTAATTGGGCCAAGACCACCCCACTACCATTCACCTCTAATCTCACTACCTTCGAACCAGAGTATCCTATCCAGTGGGCGTCTGGTCCCATCCGTTACTAGGGGATATGGCTAAGTACTAACATTCAAGAACTTTGGGACATGAACTTCGGTCACACATTGACATTGTTGGAGGAGAAGATAACAGTCTGGTCTAAACTCCCCATATCTTTATCTGGTCGGATTGCTCTTGCTAAAATTATAGTGCTGCCCAAACTTCCATAATATTTTACTAATCTCCCAGTGCAAGTCACTCAATAGTTTCTAAAAACTCCGCGACCATTAATGATTTCCCTAGTCTGGGTGGGGAAACAACCGCGCATAGCATGGGAAGTACTCACACTCCCTTTGGCACAGGGTAGACTTGGCGCTCCTGATTTAGCGCTATATGCATTCTGCGCACATGAACGCTTCCTACACTATTGGATATTCTCAACTCCATTTCAACCCCATGTTACAGTCGAAGCTGACATCTTCACACCACTACCGCTGACAATAGCCTTAAACCAGCCTCACAAACACCACCATGCCGCTATAAATACTTCTGACACACTACGTTGAGCTTGGGATAGACTCTGTATTCGAGCCGGGCATTCAGTATTATATGTGCCTTTTATTACCCTGGCACACAACCCACAAGTGCCTATACTAGAAGATAAAGGCAACTCTGCCCGTGCACACAAGTTAGGATGGGATACGTTTGCCGACCTCTATCCTATCGACACCTTATATCCCCCCCTACATCTCTACCTGGCGACACGTCTAAATTCTCTAATTTATTACTGTATTATTCCATGAGAGGAACGTGTCGCAAATTACATGACTCATTCCCCTCTCCACCTCCATCTCTCCCAGCCCTAGAATCAATGCTTATGAACTCGTCCTCAGATCAGCTCATTACCCGACTGTACAGTAGTATGCAGCGATCTTCCTCGATTATGCACCTGGAAACTTTGGTTTGCTGGAATGAGGACATAGACGACCCACTATCAGAGGATCAATGACAATTCTGTTGCAGGCATCTGGAGATGCTCTCCCCTAATTACAAACTATGTCTTGTACATTTTAAATACTTACACCACATCTACAGAACACCTCTGTAACTCAAGCTCATGGGTATCCATCCTGAAGCGAACTGCTGGAGATATGCACCTCCAGATACTTCATTTCTGCATATGGGGTGGAACTGCCCCGGCTTCGACGCTTCTGGAAAAAAGTTCTTGAATTAATGAGATCCTAGCATCTCATCCAATTCCTTCTCATCGTAGCCTACTTGCCATGCTACTACTGGCTAAGCGCCGGATTGCAATGCACTGGGGTGAACGCAAACCAACCTCCACCAAAGCCTGGATCCTAGACACCACATTCTGCCAAGAGCAGTTAACCATATATTGGGAACTACTGCCACAGGCATCCAGGCCAAAAGATATTTGGGGTCAGTTTTTTCACATGGTTGTCATCTTGTAGTTTGGATGCCACACAGGATCCCAAGGTCTCCACCGACTCTCACCCGGAGGCGTTTACTGATCATGTTTCGACCTCGTGATTCACTTAGTGTCCGCACATCATGCCATTTACATACAACCCCTTTCTGATATTTCCAGTCGTATAACATGCATATGGTATATAATGCCCTGATTGTGAATTTATGATGATGTATTTCATATATGTATTCGACCAAATGTGCTGCTACTGTTTTGGTTGTAACTTCCTTTTATTCAGCTAAAAAAGTCATTTCATATCTATATTATTTGGCACTACATGCTTTACTGCTGAATGTTTGTTCATGTCAAAATGCCAATAAATAAAATTTTCAAAAGTTCAACAGTTAACCCCTTCAGCGCCCGGCAAATTCCCCCGTGGTGCAAGGCGGGTCGGGGTTGGGCGTGGGGCTGAGGTACCCAGGACGGCTCCCAACCGTCATGAGTCACAGTAGGCATGTGTTCATTACGGCCAGGAGCCATCCAAACTCCTCCCAATGATTAATTCTCCCGCAGAGGCGGGGAATGTATCGCGCGTGGGCCGAGCGGCAACGATCGGACAGCACCTGGCCTTCATGAGCACATGACTACCGTGACTCCTGACGGCCAGGACTCGTCCTGAGCATGGAAAAGGTTAATGATTGAGTAGGGGTTGTAAATAGTTGTAAGGAATTGAAAAGAGGAAAACCTTAGGGGTGGAGGAGGAGGCAAGGTAGGTGAACTGATGTATAGCTAGGATTAGTTTTGTAAGGCAAAGACCAAGGGTACTGTTTTGTGAGGTGCTCCTGTCTTCAATAAAGCAGCCTTTTTCACGCATATTTGGAAGTGTTTTGTGGTCTGTGCTGCACCCCCTCTTTGCCCAAAAAAGAAATGTCAGATGCTGGGGACTGTAGCGGATTTCTTGACCATTTGCAATCTGTGAATGCAGTTGGCACGGAGTCCTTCGTAAAGGGAGTTTCCATAGTCCACTCAGCCAGAATGACAAATTAAATACCCAACTTTCAGCACTCTGCAGGCAAAAGAGGAATGGCGGTGCCGTTGCCCAAGTATTAGAAGTAGATTGAGATAATGTTGTTTATTTAATGGGCAAAAGATAGAGAGGAGCCAAAATTGAATCCCAGGTTTTAAAATATTCTACTGAAGTGGCGGCCAGGAACCAAGACATGGGTGGGGGGGGGGGGGGGTGGAAGCAGCCATATTGTGTCCAATGCAATTGGTCCCCACATGGATAAAGAGATGGAGGTGGGGTATCTTACAGATCAAAACATCAGTGTTATAATTGTTATGCTTCAACTACTGCTGTGTGTCCAAGCAGCAACAGTAGCCATGCAATATCTAAAAGTATAAGGAGCATCGCGGAGGATCATTAAAGGAGACGGCAATCTATGTTTTGTCAGCAACGGGGTGATACAAAATTTTAAGTGGTTGGGGCTTAGTTAGAAGCCTTACAGCCCCACCCTCAACAAAGAGGTGGCTTCAGGTCATATTTCAACAGAGGGAGGTGAATACTTTGGGACCTTTTTGTAAAGAAGGTTTCAGCTAGGTTAACGCAGAACCACAGATCCCTGATAGCAGAGAGACAGGCAATAAGGGCCAGATGAAAAACCGTATCAAATGTGGCATTAAATTCCAAAAGGACCACTTCAGCTCTCCTGTCACTGTCAAGGATAGATTATAGGTCAAGAGCAACTTTGCTTATGTACAAAGAACGAAGCCTAGTCTGCACCTGGCCTTTTGGAAGCATTCCAAAGTAAAATTGAACATCATTATATGAGGAACGTTTGCCAAGTGCAGAAAGCATGTACTTGAAGTCGCGCTTTTCGTGGGTGCGAAGTTACCAGAGATTACACCAGGAACCCTTTGATTCTTCCGGCCACATCACAACGTTGGGCCATTGCCCCATGCTTAGCCCCTCAATAGCCCCCTTCTTACTGGCTATTGATTCTGCCGCCTTCCTGACCATCACGATCAGTAGTAGCAAGGGCACTGCCAGTTGTACCCGATGGCAGAGCTATGGATGTCATTTAGGGGTCGCCTGGGGTCGTGGCTGTGACCCCTGGCTTGCCTCTTGCGATCCCTGCCACTGCCTTTGCGACCCCTGGCCTTACACAGGTTGCAAAATCAGTGCCAGAAGCACAGCGGCAGCTCGTCATTATGGACAGCGGTTGAGAATCCACTCTGTTTTCTGACAATTTTTTAATCACACTAATAGTGAATAATATTTCATTATCCACTATTAGTGTAATACAAAATTAAAGTATATGAACTGGAATATGACCTTACCTGGCCGCTGAGGTAAGTAAAAAAAAAAGTCATTTGTGTTGGGGGTGTGCTTGCAGGTGAGTGTGTGTTTACATGGGAGAGAGAGTGGGTATAAGTATGAATGTGTGTGCATGAGTAACCATGCGTGCGTGAGTGAAATTGAAGGTCAAAGAGCATGTGATGTCATTATCGCTATCCCTTCCATTTTGGTGAATTGACGTTCATGGGCAGAGCTAGGGTAACAGGAGTGTCCCCTGGACTCACCTAATTGATGTTCATGACTCTCTGGTGGCTCGTGTCCCCCTCCTCTTCCATATATGCATGATTTTGCCCTTGTTTGTTTTGCACAAATGCGCCACTTTAAGCAAAAGGTACTGACTCAGACCCTCTTAGTATTAACTGATGGTCAACGTTTACTGACAGGCAAACGAAACGTCATTACTTTAAGGGAAAAAGCTGCATAATAGTGCTAGAGGAACACAATCCGGAAAATGCCATGACCTTTTCTAGCTCAGAAAAAGAGCCCAAAGGAAAACAAAGAAAAATCAAAGACAGGAATGACTCGACAGAGGGTCTTGTTTTACAAGATGCTGTGGCATTTATAGAGAGGCTAATGAGACGTGCAAACAAAAATCAATATGAAGCCTTACATCCTGGGAATATTGTTCACATATGTAAACAGAAGGTCTTAATCTCTGAAGCATTTACCATAAAAATGCAGACGTCCTTCAAAGTACTTTGTAAAAAAGTATCAATGCCCACTGCACGATTCCCCTTCCACATCAGCAACACAAGTGTGATTACAAAAAGTCAGCATCTCAATGCAGAGTAAAGCTGCATTGTCAGCGTGACTCAAAGCTGTAAAGGATCTGGCGTTAAAATAGTGCATACATTATTGAATAACCTTGCATTTTTTGTGTGTGAGTAATGTGGCTGCTCTACGAGCTATGGTTTGCAGAGTTAATCATAACTTGCATGTTTCAGATGTTTTTCAATTTTAATTCGTAGTCATAACTGTACTTTAATTGTAGTTTTAAGTGCCTTTTTTAGAAGTTTGCTTTTAAAATATATGTTAGTTTGTTTTAACTAATCCTAACCATAATGTTTAACATTTGATTTAGCAGTGAATTTCATTTTTTTCATGATATATGATATGCAACTTCTTTGAAAAGATTTCTTTCCCATCTGCGCATGGGCAGTGAGGTTTTGCCCACAGTAAGTGGCCTCCCGGCACTCCCTGCGGCCGCCCCCTCCATGCATACCCAGCCCTTCTGTTTTCTGCGGCATATGCTGGTTTTGCACTCCATGATGTGCAATGCAAAGGTTTTGAGATGAAGATTGTTTTCCTGCTCAGCTTGCTACGGCTCCTCCACAGAAACATTTTGCGGAGTTTTGATGTTTCCCTCCCCACCCCCCCCCCCCCCAAGCAGTTGCTTAGGGGGGGATATCTTCTGGACAAAGTGCTGGAGACGTAGAGTCCTCTCTGTCCCCCGATTAATAAAGAGAATTCAAGACTGTGCCGAAAATAATTTACCAAAAGGCTTTTTCTCGTTATTTTGAATATTAGATTAATTCAGTGAAATATATAAAATAAGAACAGTAATTTAGTCAATAAAAACAGTACAAAATAAAACATAATTTGTATACATACAGCACATAAATTGTCTAAAGAAACAATAGACAAACTAGATTGAAAAGACAAAATCAACATTGCAACATTCCGTCCATCATCTTGTGTGTTTTGCAAAATCAAATAGCGAGTCATTTAGAATAACAAAATGCTCTGTACAAGAAACACAAAGCCCGTAAAAAGGTGTGTACTTGTCAAGCAAGCCTGATAATAATAAAAAAATAAGTCAACAGGTCAATATTGCCCAATAGGTATGATTCAAAATAAGCTCTGGCAATAAAAGAGCAAAGGTTGAAAATTATCTGACAATAGCTCAAAACAAAGGGCTGTAGCAAATAGAGCCCCAAAACGTAAAGAGAGCAGAGTGTGTGTCTGCAAGTGTTTGTGAGAGTGGCCAAGAGTCTACAGGAGTCTAAGAGTCTGTGTAAGAGTGTATAACTGACAATAATTCAAATCCATTTATGCTGTTTTTTGCATAATACGTATTATGCAGAACAAATTGTATATTTTTGAATACATAACGTTCTATCAGCATTGATTTAGGAAACGAAATATTACACGCAAATTAAAACATTTATTTTTCTTTCTGTCCAGACCCTTGCATCGTTAAAATATTAAAAGTGTATTATTTCTTCAGGAATTCATTATTCATTGCAAAATGTGCATACAATCTACCTACGTGATGGTATGATAAATATAATTTGTGGGGTGCAGTGTGTGTATTTACATCACCAACATATATGCCACTTACGTCTTCGAGGCTGGTCTGCACTTTCAATACACTTCAGTGACACATGGCAAGGAAAACTGCTTTTGCCTTGTAGGAAAAGACTTTTGTTATATGTTCCTAAGTCACTCCAATTGGATGTGGTGGTTATTTATAAGCAGTGCATTGTGGGATGTAAGTTATAGTTAGCTCAGCTAATTATAACTTCTGAATTTCACTGGATTTGTATGAATGAAATCTGAGACTAACAATAACGTCCATATAACCTTTGCTGTTTTTTTTCACTAAAAATGCACTGCATATAACCACACATAATACATCACTCATGACATGATCAGTGACATCAATGATGTCATCACTAATGACATCTCAAATTACATCACTCATGACATAACTGATGACATCATCCAGTGAGTATGGGTGTTTTCTAAAAGTTTATAAGTGTTAAGCATATATACCAAGGTACAATAAAAGTTCTATACTGAAGGAAGTCACCCAGGTCACTCTCGACCTCCTCTAGCCTTCCAGTAATGAAGGGTTGATGACGCAGTAGAGAATACAAGCAAACTAGTTTATTAACAAAATACACTGCAGTGGAGTCCAGTCTGACCAGCCTCCTATTAAGGCTGACGAGGACGAGGGACTGCCTCTAACAAGCATAAAGGTACATTATGTAGGTTGCGGAGTCCACAAAGACCCGCCTACTATGTAAAAGTACTTGTAGCTGTTGTAATGCAATGGGGGCACAGAACATAAGTTTCGATTTTCGCAGCCTGGTACAAACTATATACTATCCAAGGTCGTCTGGCCTATCCTCCCCTCTAGACAGGTGTGAGAAGGCCTTTATGTAACAGAAAAGGCATGCATTAATGAGCAAGTATCAGCATTGGAGAAGCAAAACTTACCAAGGACAATTTCTCGAAAATGAACAAGTAATAGTTTCAATTATAATACAAATTGCCGTATTCGAGAACTAAAATGGCAGCACAGATGTCAACCTAAGTGAGTCCATTTTTATTATAGATGATGTTATGTTAAAAAGATTTGTAGAGTGCATAGCTGCCCTAGGGCTTCCCAGTGCTGAATGAGTGGGCAGCAGAGAGAAAAGTAAATAAGTATGTTTAGTGGTATATCCTTGTCTTAAACTTTTTTCTGAAACTACATTCAACTTCAAAAATCTTAGTTCTTGTGGCAGTGTGTTCCAGAGCTTAGGTGCCAGATGTGAGAAAGATGTGCCTCCCCATCTTGCTCTTTTGATTCTTGTCATTCTGAGAAGATGTTCTTGATATGATCCGAGGCATCTGTTGGGGACATATGGCAAAACCATGTCTCTGTTTTTCAAGGGACCTCTGTTATTTATTGCTTTATGGGTCAAGCAAAGTACCTTAAATTAAATCCTGGCCTAGATTGGTTAACAGTGGAGCAATTTCAAATGCTATCCCTTCTGGTTTGTGGATTGGAAATTTATGCAAGAGCCTAGCTGCAGCATTCTGCACAACTCAAACTCGTTTAATAACGTATTTTGGAGCACCTAAGCAGAGAGAATTACAATAATCGAGACAGGAGGTCCCCAACACATGGTTTACTGTTTTCCTTTAGTGTTTTGGAATCAGCTCCAGTGCCTTACAGAGCATTCTGAGTAATCCGAAGCATTAGCCGGCCAGTTTTTTTGCTTGTACTTCAATTGTAAGTTCATTGTCCATCCATGTTCACTCAGAGGCTCTTAATGAAGGAATTTGGAATTGGGGGACTCCCCATACAGCTAGGCCAGTTGGGCAAAGGCCTGGGGACCGATTCACTTCCTAGAATCATCAGTTCTGTCTTGTCCCCATTTACCTTTAGGCAACTGCTCCTTTTCCAAACATGGTGCCAGTTGCCTGAAGTACAGATTTGTTCCAGTATCAAAGGAGACCACCAGCTGCGTATCACCATCATACGAAAGTACAAGTACAAAAACATTTACATTTACATTTACAACATACGAAGCCATTGATATGCCAAACTCCTGGGCAATGTCAGCCAGCGGGTGCATACAAATATTGAACAATGTTGGGCTGAGCTAGGAGCCCTGAGGTACCTCACATATCAGAGGCATCTTGTCCGAAAAGCACCTGGCTTCCATTACTTGAAAGGAGCTGTCCGTAGGAAAGGATAGCAGCCAATCTAAGGCTTTGTCCTATATCCCAATCTCCCTGAGTCTCTTCAGCAGAATGATATGATCCACAGTAGCAAATGCAGCGCTCAGATTTAGGAGCAATATTGTGGCTAACCTACCTTGATCAAGAGTGCTTTTTAGTCCTTCTGTGACTGCCAACAGGACAAATTCAGTGCTATGCTGTGCACGAAAGCCCATCTGTGTGGGATAAAGACAATGATTGTTTCTAAGAGATCAGAAAACACGCCATTTATGTGTTTCCCCACAAGATTTCCTACAAATGGTAAGAATGAAATGGGCCAATAATTGATGGGTTGTGATGGGGCTAGATGTGTTTTTTTCAGTAGTGGTCTGATGATTGCGAGTTTCCATATTTTTGGGATATTACCTGCCCCTAAGGAGCGATTAAGAATTTCAAGTATCGAAGGAAGCATCGCCTCCATGTCTTTAAGTAAATCTTGAGGGGGTGCTGGATTTCAAGGAGATCCACGTTTGATATTACAAATCCGAGTTTGTACTATATCTTCGTTAATAGGTGGAAAGTGGTTAAGGACAGGAAGGGTAAGAGCCAGCGTTAGGTCTATTTCATAGCTTGTTGCTATCCCAGTTTCTCCATGAAGAGAGTCATACATGTCTGTGGCCTTTTTGTGGAAAGGGCTATCTAACTCATTACATCTTGTCTTAGATGAGTGAGAAATGGGATTTTCCTGGTTTAAAGTTGTTATTTTCACCACTTTAAATAGTCCCTTAGGGGAATTTTGCACCCAATTTATTCTTTCTTCAAAGAATTTCACCTGGGCTACTTTATTGTTATTGTGGTAAAGCCTACTGGCTGACTTGTAACTGGCTTTTAAACATGGATCGTAAACTTTCTGCAATTTCCTCTCCATCTTCTTACAAATCTTTCTTAGGGAAACTAAGTGAGCGTTGAACCAGGGTGCTTTTTTGATGTTACATTTTTGGCTAAGGTGCAGTTTTTGGGATACCCTTGCCTGATGGCTGAGTAATCCAGCTTTCCCAGTTAGTGTAAGCCTCATGTAAATTTCCCTTTAAGTTTAGGTTAGAAGTTTCCAAAATATTCAACCAAGCTTCCAGATTGAGTTTTGAGGAGTTCCGCATCTGATTGATGGTAGTAGTTTGGTTTATTTTTTGGACTCCTATGTTAGTCAGTATAAATGGAATGAAATGATGATCTGACCATGGCACCGGTACTGGGGCAAGGACTGGAATTTTAGGGTCATTGAAGATTAGAGGATCAAGAATGTTTCCTTTTACATGAGTAGTGGCGGTTACAAATTGGGTTAATTGCATCCCCTCTAGTTCCTGCAACAGTCTTTTCACATGAGAGAGTGTCTGTGTGTATCCGTGTGTGAGTGGGTGTCTGAGTGGCTGTACGGATGTGTGAGTTGGTGTGTGAGTAGCCGTGTGGGTGACATAGTGGCTATGTGATTGACTGTGTTAGTGAGTGAGTGGGTGTGTCATTGGCTGTATGGGTGAGCATGTGGCTGTGTGAGTGGCTGTATTGGTAGTTGAGAGGGTATGTAAGTGAATGTATGATTGAGTGAGTGGGTATCTGAATGGCTGTATCAGTGATTGACCAGCTTTGTAAGTGACTGTATAGGTGAGTGAGTGGCTGTTTGAGTGGGTCTTTAGTTAAATGGGTGGGTGTGTGAGTGGCTGTATTGTAGAATAAGTGCATGTGAGACCAGATGCATAGGTGAGTGAGCAGATGTGTGAGTGCTTGCAGGGATGTGTGAATGGGTATGTAAGTGGTTGTATGGGTGTGTGAATGCTTGTATGGATGAGTGTGTGGCTGTGTTAAGAGGCTGTATGGGTGAGTGAGTGGCTGTAAAAGGGTGTGTGTGCGTGTGAGTAGCTGTATGTGAGAGTTTGTGGCTATGTGAGTGGCTGCATGGGTAAGGAGCCATGGAGCTTCTGGCTTCGTTTCTGTCTAACAGAACGCAAGCAGTGACCCTGGGCGAATTTCAATCTACTGAGCTCGCCCTCCCATGTGGCGTTCTGCAAGGCTCATCCCTAAGTCCGACACTTTTTAACATCTATGTGTCGGACTTAGCTAGGGTAATCAAGAACTACCGGATGAGCCTTACCTCATACGCCGACGACACCCAACTGGTGATCGCAATTAAGAATGATGGTGAGGAAGTAGCCGCCAGGTTCCAGGAAGGCATGGTGGCCATCAAGGAATGGATGGCTGAGAACTGCTTACGTCTCAATTCAGATAAAACTGAGGTAATGATCTTTGGAAAATTATTGCCACAGTGGTCCACCATATGGTGGCCGACTCCACTTGGAGCCCCCCCAGAACCTGTGCATAAGGTCAGGAATCTAGGAATTATTTTTGACGACAATCTCAATTTCGCCAGCCATGCCAATCAGGTAGCGTCGTCTGCCTTTTACAAGCTTAAGATCATCAGAAAAATCCTGCCCTATCTTCCTGAGAGTACAAGGAAAACAGTGGTGAGCTCCTTAGTACTCTCATCACTTGATTATTGCAACAGATTATTTGTAAATGCTCAGGCACGGGTGGTGGCCAAACTGCAGCTTATTCAAAATGCTGCTGCAAGGCTACTATCTGGCATTCCCAAATTTCAGTCCACTAAGCAAGCAATAAGGAACTATCACTGGTTAACGGTGATAAATCGCATCAGATTCAAGACCTTGTGTCTCACCTTTAAAGCTCTCAAGGGTCATGGCCAAGCGTTTCTCAAACAGAAACTTTGCCACTACCTTCTGAAAAGATCTCTACGATCTGAACAGAGGCATCTACTGGCTGTGCCACGTACCAGGACGGTTCAATGGGGCAAAAGATGCTTCACCAATTCCGCAGCCAGACTTTGGAACATGCTTCCAAAGGAAATAAAATCGGCACCCTCGCTACTCCAATTCAGGACATTGGTAAAAACCTGGTTATTTGACCAATAACTGCTCAGGACAACATTTCCTAGGGTAGACACATGCTTAATCAGAGATCGTTAGCTAAGTCATAGCGCCAAGACACCCACGGGTATATGCTGCGCTTTATAAATTTTTAAAATAAAAAATAAATAAATAAGTGATTGGTTGCATGAGTATCTGTATGAGTGGCTGTATGAGTGAGTGAGTGGGTGTGTGAATGGCTGTATGGATGAGTGAGTGGGTGCATGAGTACTAGTATGGGTCTGTGAATGGGTACTTGAGAGTTCGTGTGGGTGTGTGTATGAAGCGGTGTACGGGGTGTGAGTGGGTTTGTGAATACTTCTGTGGATTATGTCATCAGTGATGTCATTTAAGAAGTCATCAGTGATGTCTCTGACCATGTCATGAGTGATGTAATATGTGAGGTCATAAGCAGTGCATTGTGGGGGCATAAGTTATAGTTTTCTCAGCTAACTATACCTGCTGAATGACATGCACAACAATTATCTCCAGCACAACAATTATAACCAGCGCACTTTTTTGGGACAATTTAGTGAAGATTCATCAAGCAACGCCAAAGATATAGGCAAGTTAAAAATGCTTTGCCTATGGAAACATGGTCCTAACTATAACTAAGTACTCTGTATATATTTATATATAAATTATTGTGTGCAGTGCAGACAAGGGAGGCAACATAGTCATCTTGCCCCAGGCACAGTATGTGGAAGAAGCAAATAGACAGCTTTCTGACACTGTCTGTTATGCAAAAACCAATACAAAGGAATATGACTTGGCTAGAGAATAATTGAAGAAACTTCTTTTCAAATTTAAGAGAGAAGGACTGATCTCCAGCGAAGAGTTCAAATTTCTTCATGTGGAACATCCAGTGCTGCCCAGATTTTATTTGATTCCCAAAATATACAAGTGCAGGTCTCCGGTTCCGGGAAGACCGATCTTTTCTGCTATAGACAGTATGACAGAACACCTGGCACAGTATACTGATTATTTTTTACAGTCACTTGTCACCAATCTGCCTACCTACATAAGGGATACGGGCCACTTTCTACAAAAGTTAAAAAACATATCTTGGTCAGAGGACTGTATATTGGTAACGTTAGACATCGAAACCGTCTTGTGAAAGTTAAAGAAATTGATGTACATAGACAGCATTCATTCCCCTTCCTCTCCCACTCCTCTCCCTGTGGGCACCATGGATACTGTAAATTATTGACCGTATCACCCTGCCAGTAAGAGCCCGTACCCCTATGCATATGTACAGCCATTCTAGGCACCATGGCCTTTTTACCCATTGGAATCCCCGGCTTCCCTCCTGCGCGTATCTTGCACCCCCTCTCTCATGTATAGACCATGAAACCTTTCCCCTTGGCGCGACCCTGATGTGAAAAGCAACCCTCCTGCTTGACCCAGGCATTCCCCATTTCCCTCTCGAAGAAGCATCCTTCGCCTCAGCTGACATAGCCCCCCCAGCTGTATCTGACTGCCCCTGTTCTCCCATGTACAGGTCATAAGATCTCTCTCTCTCTCTCTGTGCGACTCTGACCCTGCGCGCACCCTGACCCCCTCCCTCTCCTCACATGGGCAAGTCATAAACCTTCTTCTTCTGCAAGACCCTGTCCTTGGGAGTCACGGCCGCGCCTGACCAACACCCCCTTCCCTTCCATGAATGCCCCTCTGTTGACAAGCCTTCCTGCAGCGCTCGATTGTCCACGCGGCATGAATACCACTCCTTTGATGACCCCTTCCCCCGAGTCCGGCTGACCACACATGTCCGAGGCCATCGCCTAAGCCAGGAGATACCATTTACTGCCCTTATTGTATGCCTAGCCACCCCACCCCCTGGGCCATGATCAGGCGTACACATCCTACGAAACACTCAGCTGCGTGATTGCCCTCCCCTCTTATCAGCAGGTCAAGGGTCCCCATTGTGAACGTATGTGGAGTAGGATCACCACGAGGATTATAGGGATGTCTTTCTTTTGCGTCATACTGTCCTGATTGTGTTATCAAGTGTTTTGTAAGATATAAAAGCAAGAGTCTCAGCTCACTTGTTAGAGCACCTCCCGATGACACCTTGTTTCGTGTCTGAAATGACTGGCTCTCCTCATGAGAATTAAACTCTGTTCTTGATTCCTGCATCCAGCGCCCGTCTCTTTATTTGATAACTATTCAGAATGGGAACTAAGAGGCGTCTTGCGCCAGCAGCCTGGGCATCGATAGCAATGCGGGCTCATTTTCCACAATTGGCGTCCCAACGCGGGGTCCATCAGTGACATACGGTCCAGTAAGAGAGATCCAGACGATGAGGTGAACATCTAAAATGATCGGAGTATACCTGCCTTGAGAGGGCCCTCGTCCGGCTGCCGATTGAATGAACTTCACCTATTCTGAACGGACCTCTCTTGAGTGACCTACTGTCCTGACTGGAATCCCACAGGACTGCTGCGATAAAATCATGGAGTAAGAGAACGATCGGGCGCTGGAAGGAGGAAGGCGAAGAACTGCCCACACGGTCCGGTCCGGGTAAGGTCGCGTAAATGCGACAAATTGTGAAATGATTGTTTGTTGGATAATACTAGTATTACGCTTTGTTGAAACCCTCTGGAGATTCGCTGTCTGCAAACGGAGAAAACAACAGGCTCTCTCTTTGCAAGCAGTGAAGGATAGGTAACGCAGACTTTTGTCCCCATTGTAATCCGTCGTGCCTATCTTCCTCCCCCACTGTTTCCCGAACTGTCGTTCGTGGATTATTGTCTGGAGATTCTTTGTCTGCAAACAGGGAAGAACAAGGTCTCGCTTTGCAGGTAGAGAAAGAGTGGGCAACGATAACTTTTCGTGCCCACTTATTCTCCCCACTGAATTGTTTGATTGGCCGATTATTCGGTATTGGTTCGTTTGAGGTATTCACCGCCGCCAAACAACGGAGAATAGAAATATTCTGCCTAGTCTTTGCCCGCCGTGATAAGATAGGTAATGCAGACTTTTGTCCCCGTTGTAATCCGTCATGCCTATCTTCTCCCCATTGGTTGGTAGCCTGTTTAGCCCGGACCGCTTATTAGAGTCGAACCATCCAGCTCCACTGGAGGGCACATCTAATAAGGACCTGTTCATTAAAGTGTGGACTAGTCGCTATAGCTTATAATAGGTTATGGCATAAAAATAAAAAGAAAAGGAGTTGAGCGAAATCAGTAGGCCACTGAGGAGTTGTCAACTTCGCTAAAAATAAAATAAGAAACGTTAGAAATAACCCGTAATAAGAAACATAAAAATGGCGAGGGAAGACAAGCTTGACACCAAGGCAAGCCACGAGGTAGCTAGGTTCCGTTGCCTATTCCTGCCCTAAAACATGTCTGCCTCATTGCCCACCACGCCCAAATAACGGTCACATGAAATAGATACAAATCAATAGGTACCTACCCCCATTCCGGAAACTCCCGAAGTGCCACAGGTCCGCGGTTACGCCCATCCGGAAGGCGAGGCCTCGAGGCACGAGGGGCTCGCCTGACCACGGTCGGTAGGAGGTGATGTTGGGCAGGCGGTCCAAAGGATGACAAGGACCTCTCCATCTTTTCTCTTCTGCCGCCCTGCAGGCCGCGGGGAGAGAGGGGGCTGTCTTGCCTCGGCCACCGACCACCCCTCTCTCTCACCCGATCCGGCTTTCGTCGAAGGCCGAAGCCAAGGCGAGAATGGCGGCAAGTCAAGTAGTCCCGCCACATGTCAAATTCCTGGATAGTTACAGGTAGTCCCGCCACGTGTCCACCCCTGGACAGTTCCAGGTAGTCCCGCCACATGTCAAGAGAAAAGAGGGGGGGCTGTCTTGCCTCAGCCGCCGACCACCCCCCCCCCCATCTTCAATGGCTGGCACGGCCAATATCGAAGCGACGGAGCCGAGGAACGGCGCGGGGTCGCTGGAAGGGGAAGGCGGCGCGAACGAGCCTCCCCCACCTTCCTCCAGGTGGAGGCTTCCAGCGACACCCCAACACTCTTTGCTT
This sequence comes from Lissotriton vulgaris, assembly GCF_964263255.1. Classification (NCBI taxonomy): domain Eukaryota; kingdom Metazoa; phylum Chordata; class Amphibia; order Caudata; family Salamandridae; genus Lissotriton; species Lissotriton vulgaris. Next base: position 2,088,366,711 of record NC_141689.1, on the reverse strand, counting down.
AAAGAGGGTCAACATCAAAAAGCGGTCTTCTGCCCAGGACGGGCACTCGCTCCATATCGTCTCTCCTCGACCTTGAAGATTCTATAAGAGCCGGGGGGCCCCCGACCCCCTGCATGGGTGCCCCCGCCCCCTTCACTGGGAACCATGACATCGGTGCAACTCCTGCCGGCGCCAGCCTCGGATTGGAAATGGCTGAAATGCAGCCACGGCACAGACTTGTTCAGTTCCGGAGGAACACCAGAATGACCCGGTAGGAAAATTGTTGCCGCCCTCCCCACTCTTTGACTAATGGTCCATATTTGCTAGACTGTTAACCACATAGCACAGAACTTTTTTGAACTGCCAACGGAAGGTTCTGGGCCAACCATGTGAGACTAGAGACATTCTGACTGTGCTGGAACTCGCCTGACCCCACCCAAAATGGCGCCGACACAAAATAAGACGTTTTGAATGAACTTTGTTGCACCATGATTGCGCAAGTTTTTGCCCCGAGATATATATATATATGACATTTTGGATAATGAAAGTAGATATGAAGGATATTGAGTATGTGCTTGGACAATGAATTGACTTAGGGTGGGTACTGATTATGAGTTGGAAAATGAATTGGTGTAATTTAGGTAATGAATGAACATTGGATAATGAATTTATGAATTTATTAAAGATGAATTACTGACATGCATCATGTTTGCTCTGTAGGGGAGTTTAATACGATTTTATTGCACTGCCGCACTTTATGCAATGGACTGCCACCAGCCTTGTTCTTCCTATGTACAGTTCCAATCTGCTCCGTGGCCAGTCCACTGGGTTGTAGGCCTGTATTTATACATCAACACTTTTTATTAAAAGTATTTTGAAAACGAAAGCATAGTTGTAGCGGTTGCATTAATGAGTTTTGAATGTATTACTACTGTGAGCAACGAGAAAATATGATGAAGGTTAAAAGTTAAAAAGGACCCGATATTTAGCAGCCACACTATGTGTCACAGGCAGCCGGAAAAGTGCTTTAGAAGCCCTAAAACGACACCACAGAAATGCCACCTGACCGCCACCCTTGTATCCGATCAAAAGGGGTTACGACCGAGTAACTCATGTAGATACGCAGATCGTCAATGATTATCTGTCTGACATTTCTGGTCCCTCTGGGCTTAAACGCCGTGATGATAGAGAAATGCACTACGTGGAGATAGGTCGAGTATGTGGTAGGTAAAAACATTTTCGGATTACTGCATGCTGATGAGGTTTGAATATTGCCCCCCCACCCCTTCTTTCTCCTCCCTTCTGCAGGTCACGTCGGAACCTTGGCTGATGTATGGAAGGCCGATGACCGAACCGCCAATGAAAAGGGGAAGAAGGGAATATGAGCATGGTCCTTATGACAAATAAAAGTTTTTAAAAAGACGTAGACTTAAACATGACTGTTCCTCCTTAGAACATAGCAACTGGGAGGATGGACTGACATAGAAACTAGACAGGTACTGAATGACGAAAAAATTGACTAAGAAACGACGCGTTAAATAATGTAACTGGACGTTTTGACTAGGTAGGGAAAGGACAAAGAAAAAAAAAATTGTACGGGTAAGGGTTGCCGCGGCACCACCCGCCTAGGAAGTTAGGAATGTTGCCGATGTTCAAAATGCACTGCCCCCTTTCTCACACTCTTACAGATATAGCCAAGCTGTCCGACTGTTTTCCCGATCAATACTTGCCGTTGTCTCAGCCTGGAGAACTTCCCACCAAAGGAGGGAACAGAAAAATGGTTTAAGATCCAACCATGGGTAACTAGCGCGACCAGGTTAATTTCTGATCAACCAACCGAGGTGTGAGTATTGGTAATTGGGAACGCTCGCAGGCATGACAAGCGAGAAGGAAGAGGGGGGAAGGGTAGAAAGAGCTAAGCACGTAGATAAATAGGATAGTAAAGATACGTAGGATATATATAAAAACAGATCTTGTAGACTAACAATTGTTTCCTGTCTTGTCGTGAATGTCTTGTATACGTGTAATACATGTGCCGTCTTCCCTATCTGAGTTTGTGTGTGTGTAACATACGAATTTATGTCTCCCCTCTGTCTGTATCTGCATGTTACCTGACCTTTGCTGTTCTGTGTTGTGAGCGTACTAAATGACCTATTTTCGTACACGTCTCTCTCTCTCTCTCTCTCTCTCTCTCTCACCACCCCCTTATCTCTCTCTCTCCCTCTCTCTCTCTCTCTTTACATGTCATACGTGTACCGAATGGCTCGTTTAGATTGCGGACGACTCTCACTCTCTATGAGAGTCTCCCTATTTTCTCTCCCTCTTTTTGGTAAAATTGTGCCCCACCGGCACCAGTCTGATTTGATACTTATTGAACGCGGAGGTGTTCAGCGAAATTGACCAAAATAAAAATGATTGTACCTCGCCATATTACTACCTCTCCTTTCTACAAAAATAAATGAACTTGAATTGGCTGAAGAGGAAAGGACAGGTAAGACGACTAAAGTCCCCCAAATCTGGCCATTTATAGGGGAACTGTATGTCAATGGCACCTTATGTCTGTTCTTCAGAGACGAACGCCAACGTCTAGATTGACACCCAATGCCCAGATTGCCCCACCCCTTCGCACCCAAGCGCGAGCGCCCGAAGTATACCCTCCCCATTTGATAGACCCCAGCTGCTGTCCCGGATATAAACATGATGACCATGAGTAGCTGTTGACCCTCGAGAAAACCTTGTCTTGCCCGACTCTCGGCGATAGCACCCCCGCCCTGTTTGAAAAGGTTAGCCAGTCCTGAAGGGAAATGCTCCGCACATGTTGAATATGATGTAATGCACAGTTGATGGAAATATTATCTTGTCCTCACTTGAATTCTAAATGGGCCGATGAATAAACCTGCCATAAACTCAGTAGGAATGCTGACACATGCACTGCTTGGTAATAGACCCCTGACTGTGACCGATGAGCATAAACTCTCAAATGCGTAGAATTGAGAGAGGAATTCATGTTTGTTATGTTATGTTAAATGACTCTTGTAACGCGCACTGTCACCAAAGGTTTCCTGGCGCTCTTTATAACAGGATGGAAAATGAAGAGTTGACACTGACCAGATTAGCCTAGGGAGGGGAAGAGAAATGTCTTAAGCAGTTTTCTGAAAATAGAAAGGGAGGTGCTTGACTTGATGGAAAGAGGGAGGGAATTCCAAAGGCTAGGGGCCAGATGAGAGAAGCGACGGCCGCCGTACTTCTTGGTTTTGACTTTGGGAGCAACAAGCATGTGAAGGTAAGCAGAACGGAGGTTGCGTGACGGGCGATGAGGGGTAATTAAAGATTGCAAGAATGCAGGACTAGTGCAGTGCTGGGCTTTGTAAGTGAGGCATATTCATATGCGTAGATGTCTTCTTCTGCCATTTCTCTAAAACGTTGTCTTGTACCTATTCAAAGATTCACGATCACCGAAGGAGATGGGTCAGATGTGACGTACAGCCTGACTGCAGATCTTGGGACACGTATGACATCGACCAGAGGTGGAGCTGCAGAGCAACAAGATACGGGACGAGACCGCAATTTCAACGTGGAAAATGAAAAATGACGGGCCGCCTTGAAGCCCTCCGACTGCTAACCCACGTGTGCCTGGAGTCTCCGTCCGCCTTCTTTGGGCCCGATTGATGGGCCTGCCTGCTTGTTATCCTTTGCTCCCTTGGTCCCTTTTGTGTGTCCCAGGAACTCTGACCCAACTCCGCTCTCTCTCCTATCGACTATTTGAACCACATTCACCCTCTTTCCCACGTGACTTTTTGCCAAAGGAAAGAACTGCATTCATATGGGAATAGGGTGTTGCCACAGAACTATAGGTGCCGAGCATAAGGCGCCGCCAAACGGATTGTTTAGGGAACAGGACTGTGGTCTAACAGCAGAGGACTGACCGCACCCTGCAACACGTACGGATAGAACCGAGCTGGACCTATAGCTCCACCGCCGGTGCTCAACAGCGCCAACGAAAGTATCCGGATTAGAGCCTACCAGTGATGGCTCGCTGATAAAAAGACACTGTGACGAAGAAATATTGTGTATTGAACTGAATTCCGCTCTCAACTACCTGGTCAAAACTGATCATTGGTCACATTATTAAGTTAGAAAGATTTATGCTATGTAGTGCGTTTAATTGTCAAGAACACAACGAAAATGTAATTCCCTATGTACTGCATTCTGCCCATCACCTTAACTGTTTATGATTGTACGCCACATGTTAGTATCAACAAAATGCTAATCCATCAACGATGCCTGTCTACCTGTAAACTCGTCAGTTGCAAAAATGACTGCTGTTATGTAAAAAGGGGCGACTGTGAAAGTTAAAGAAATTGATGTACATAGACAGCATTCATTCCCCTTCCTCTCCCACTCCTCTCCCTGTGGGCACCATGGATACTGTAAATTATTGACCGTATCACCCTGCCAGTAAGAGCCCGTACCCCTATGCATATGTACAGCCATTCTAGGCACCATGGCCTTTTTACCCATTGGAATCCCCGGCTTCCCTCCTGCGCGTATCTTGCACCCCCTCTCTCATGTATAGACCATGAAACCTTTTCCCTTTGCGCGACCCTGATGTGAAAAGCAACCCTCCTGCTTGACCCAGGCATTCCCCATTTCCCTCTCGAAGAAGCATCCTTCGCCTCAGCTGACATAGCCCCCCCAGCTGTATCTGACTGCCCCTGTTCTCCCATGTACAGGTCATAAGATCTCTCTCTCTCTCTCTGTGCGACTCTGACCCTGCGCGCACCCTGACCCCCTCCCTCTCCTCACATGGGCAAGTCATAAACCTTCTTCTTCTGCAAGACCCTGTCCTTGGGAGTCACGGCCGCGCCTGACCAACACCCCCTTCCCTTCCATGAATGCCCCTCTGTTGACAAGCCTTCCTGCAGCGCTCGATTGTCCACGCGGCATGAATACCACTCCTTTGATGACCCCTTCCCCCGAGTCCGGCTGACCACACATGTCCGAGGCCATCGCCTAAGCCAGGAGATACCATTTACTGCCCTTATTGTATGCCTAGCCACCCCACCCCCTGGGCCATGATCAGGCGTACACATCCTACGAAACACTCAGCTGCGTGATTGCCCTCCCCTCTTATCAGCAGGTCAAGGGTCCCCATTGTGAACGTATGTGGAGTAGGATCACCACGAGGATTATAGGGATGTCTTTCTTTTGCGTCATACTGTCCTGATTGTGTTATCAAGTGTTTTGTAAGATATAAAAGCAAGAGTCTCAGCTCACTTGTTAGAGCACCTCCCGATGACACCTTGTTTCGTGTCTGAAATGACTGGCTCTCCTCATGAGAATTAAACTCTGTTCTTGATTCCTGCATCCAGCGCCCGTCTCTTTATTTGATAACTATTCAGAATGGGAGCTAAGAGGCGTCTTGCGCCAGCAGCCTGGGCATCGATAGCAATGCGGGCTCATTTTCCACAGTCTATACCAGTATAGATCACCATAGAGGGCTGGAGGCACTGGAACATTTTCTAAGCACAAGACCAGTGCACTGTTATAACCACAACAAGATGCTCAGTGAATTTGTAAGCTGGTGTTTATATCACAACTACTTCTTGTTTGGTAAAGATATCAACATACAGAAAAGGGGTGTGGCCATGGGGGCCTGCTTCTCACCCAGCTACGCGTGTCTTCACGTTGGCTGGTGGGAGAAGCGGGTCCTCATGGAGACACATCAAGCGATGTTCACAACAAACGTGGTTATGTGGGTTCGTTTTATTGACAATGTGTTTTTAATTTGGAGAGGGAGTGAAGAGAGTGTGAAAGAATTCATCAATACATTAAACAACAATGAGGACAATCTTAGGTTCACACATAACATCAGCAAGACAGCTGTGGACATTTTAGATGTCAGAGTCTTTCACAAAGCAGGACAACTAGCTACCACCCTACACAGAAAGGACACGTCGGGAAACACAACCCTACATGCCACAAGTGCCCATCCCCGCCATGTCATTGACAACATTCCTTATGGCGAACTGCTTCGATTAAAAAGAATCTGTAGCATTGATGAAGAGCTTAAAAAGTGCACAGCCGAAGCACTAGACAGATTCAGGGAGCGAGGATATAGAGAAAATATACTAAAGAGAGCGGTAAATAGAATGCAAACAAGATCTAGAGAAACCCTATTTAAATCAGTGGTGTCAAATGGGGTCCCTAAAGTAGAATCGGCTGAATCTCCTATCAGATTCATCACTGCATACAGTGACCAGGACAGAAAAATCCAGTCCATTTTATGCAAGAGTTGGCCCATACTTAAGACCGATGCGGTGTTATCTCATCATTTACCTGCCCGACCAGATATTACTTTTCGGAGGGGACCCTCGCTACGTACTCATATCTCTAAACCTTGCCCTGAACTTTCTATTAAGAAAATTTGGTTCCCACCCCGGCTGGGGTTTTACAAATGCAGCAGCTGCAGGGCCTGTAAATTTGGAGTCAACACGCAACATTACAACACTCGCTTTCAGCCCAGTGCTATTGCCTATTAAAGGAAATTACGGTTGTAAGACCGAGTATGCTGTTTACGTCCTGGCATGCACCTGCGGCCTGAGATATGTGGGAAGTACCAGGCTTCCAGTACATGCCAGGATATTGCAGCATATTTGAGCAATCGTTAACAACGACAGCTCCTACCCGGTAGCTAGACACTTTAAAAGTGTTCACGGCAACAACCTCCAGTGTCTAAGCTATTATGTCCTTACATCAGTACCCAAACCCAGAAGGGGAGGAGACCGTGATAGGATGCTGCGGCAATTAGAATCCAAAATGATCTTAGAATTGCATTCTAAGGTACCCAATGGGCTGAACACTACGGAAGACCTGTATAATTTTCTGCAAAACCAACATCGATTCATTATGACAGGCTCCGTAGTCAGGTAATTCACCAGCACCTTCTTAACAGCAGACAATTGTGGTTTATTGCTCCAACTAAAAACGTCCATTGATTTATTAAAATGATTATTCGTCTCAGTCCGACACCCAGAACAGATCTTTTTTCATTCTCTCTTTTTTTCAACTGTTTGAAGCAGGGATGGATCGATGATCCTCCTGCGGAAATCGAGTCACATTATAAAATATTTTTTATATGTAGGTCATGATGATCACCATAGCAGGGTTTGCCATCTATCTTAGATGACCCCAATTGTTTGGGTAGTTGGTCAATTCAGAAAAGGGTCCAATATAGCACTTTAATACTTTGCGTTACATTGCACATTTGAGTGTCAAGTTTACAACATCACTATTGCACTTTATAATGGAAAGGTACATCAAAATGATAAAATTGTACAATATATATATTCAACACAGGGTTTTTAAGTATGTACACGATTACTTTTAAACCATGAATTAGTGTGTATAGAGATTGTTTGTATGCATATTCATTGAAACTTGTTTTATATCTATGTATATTTTAATAGGGTACAATTTTGATATCGCAATATATTTATTTGCATTTTGCACATGCTCAATAGCACAAGCACAACGCACTTTATTGTTGTTATTATGGAACATTGTATACAAACATGCATTTATGCAGGTATCAAATGAATGGTTGATAACCATAAAGGACTGTGTTTATTATACCAACTTCAAACATGAACATGAAAACCGAAATTCATGGTAAAATGTATGGTGACTGAAACCTACAAGTATTTTGTTTATGTTTATTATTTTTGTGTCGCATGGTGTATACAAACGTGGTTAAAAAGAGGGCATGATGGGAAATATTTTTGATGTGATCAAGGGCAACCGCCCGAAACGCGTCGTCTGCCACGCTGCTGTAACCTTCATGAAATAAAGTACCTTTTGCCAGGATTCTTGGGATTCATTGGTCTGTCCTCGTGTGGTCGCCGAGACATTGGTGATTCAGGAGTGACCTTTGTTGCTGATATATATATATATATATATATATATATATATATATATATATATATATATATATATATATATATATATATTCACTGAAAAAAACATAGATTTCAGGCCTGATATAGTTAGGAGTTAGCATTTAAAAAACCTTGGAAATTCACTGAAAAAACTGTAGGTTTTAGGGGTGTTCTAGTTAGCTGGACATTTCACTTGTACAAAACCATTGAAATTCCTCCGATATAGTTGGTTGTACTAACTATATCTCGCGCGGCCGCAATCTGCTGCTGATGATGTCAAATATTACATCATTCATGACATGGTCAGTGACCTCACTGATGACATCTCAAATTACATCACTGATGACATCACTGATGACATCATCCACATGGCGATGCACCTCATCATACACTAATGCAGCTCCGTGGCGTTTACTGGAGGTACCTGTTGGACTAGTTGGCCGCAAGGGGACCTATGGATTGAAGAGGAACTAATTTCCCAATTTAAAACGCGCCACAGGGCATGTTTGCACACATATCACCTCAAGCCCCGCCCCCTACCTTCACCACTGTGCAAACGCGCCCCGTAGCACGTTCTAAGTTGGGGGATTAAGTCGGGTGTCCCTGGGGGCCTACTAGCCCACCAGGAACCTCCAGTATGTGCCAGGGGGCTGTGTTGCAGAGAGGTGTAATGAGGCCACGCACCTTTTTACACCTCTCTGCAACTTAGCTCCCTGGCGTATTTGCAGAGGGGGAACTAATTCCCCTTGCATATTGGGGGTCCCTGGGCGCCAACTAGCCCACCAGGAACCTCCAGTAGGTGCCAGGGGGCTACATTGCAGAGAGGTGTAATGAGGCCACACCCCTTTTTACATCACTCTGCAACGCAGCTCTGTGGCGTTTACTGGAGGTACCTGGTGGGCTAGTTGGCCCCAGGGACCCCCAGTATTCAAGGGGAATTACTTCTCCCTCTGCAAATGTGCCAGGGGGTGCGTTTGCAGAGTGGTGCAGGGAGGGGGTGGGGCTTGAGGTGACGGATTGCACCACTCTGCAAACGACCCCCTGGCGCATTTGCAGAGTGGGAACTAAATCCCCTTGAATACTGGGGGTCCCCGGGGGCCAACTAGCCCACCAGGAACCTCAGTATGAGCCAGGGGGCTGCCTTGCAGAGAGGTGTAAAAAGGGGAGTGGTCTCAGAACACCTCTCTGCAAGGCAGCTCCCTGGCGTGTTTGCAGAGGGGGAACTAATTTCCCTTGAATACTGGGAGTCCCTGGGGGGCAACTGGTCCACCAGGAACATCCAGTATGCGCCAGGGGGCTGCGTTGCAGAGAGGTGTAAAAAGGGGCACAGCCTCTTTACACGTCTCTGCAAGGCAGCATCCTGGTGCATACTGGAGGTTCCTGGTGGCCTACTTGCCACCAGGGAGCCCCAGTATTCAATGGGAATTATTTCCCCCTCTGCAAACGCGCCAAGGGGTGCGTTTGCAGAGTTGTGCAGGGAGGGGGCGGGGCTTGAGGTGACGGATTGCACCACTCTGCAAACACTCCCCCTGGCGAGTTTGCAGAGGGGGCACTAATTCCCCTTGAATACAGGGGGTCCCCGGGGGCAAACTAGCCCACCAGGAACCTCCAGTATGCACCAGGGGGCTGCCTTGCAGAGAGGTGTAAAAAGGGTCATGGCCTCTTTACAGGTCTCTGCAAGGCAGCCCCCTGGCGCGTTTGCAGTTGGGTAACTAATTCCCCTTGAATACTGGGGGTCCCCGGGGGCCAACTAGCCCACCAGGAACCTCAGTATGCGCCAGGGGGCTGCCTTGCAGAGAGGTGTAAAAAGGGGAGTGGTCTCAGAACACCTCTCTGCAAGGCAGCTCCCTGGCGTGTTTGCAGAGGGGGAACTAATTTCCCTTGAATACTGGGGGTGCCTGGGGGGCAACTGGTCCACCAGGAACCTCCAGTATGCGATAGGGGGCTGCGTTGCAGAGAGGTGTAAAAAGGGGCATGGCCTCTTTACAAATCTCTGCAAGGCAGCACCCTGGCGCATACTGGAGGTTCCTGGTGGGCTACTTGCCCCCAGGGAGCCCCAGTATTCAATGGGAATAATTTCCCCCTCTGCAAACGCGCCAAGGGGCGCTTTTGCAGAGTTGTGCAGGGAGGGGCGGGGCTTGAGGTGACGGATTGCACCACTCTGCAAACACTCCCCCTGGCGAGTATGCGGAGGGGGCACTAATTCCCCTTGAATACTGGGGGTCCCCGGGGGCCAACTAGCCCACCAGGAACCTTCAGTATGCGCCAGGGGGCTGCCTTGCAGAGAGGTGTAAAAAGGGTCATGGCCTCTTTACAGGTCTCTGCAAGGCAGCCCCCTGGAGTGTTTGCAGTTGGGTAACTAATTCCCCTTGAATACTGGGGGTCCCCGGGGGCCAACTAGCCCGCCAGGAACCTCAGTATGCGCCAGGGGGCTGCCTTGCAGAGAGGTGTAAGAAGGGGAGTGGTCTCAGAACACCTCTCTGCAAGGCAGCTCCCTGGCATGTTTGCAGAGGGGGAACTAATTTCCCTTGAATACTGGGGGTGCCTAGGGGGCAACTGGTCCACCAGGAACCTCCAGTATGTGACAGGGGGCTGCGTTGCAGAGAGGTGTAAAAAGGGGCGTGGCCTCTTTACACATCTCTGCAAGGCAGCACCCTGGCGCATACTGGAGGTTCCTGGTGGGCTACTTGTCCCCAGGGAGCCCCAGTATTCAATGGGAATAATTTCCCCCTCTGCAAATGAGCCAAGGGGCGCGTTTGCAGAGTTGTGCAGGGAGGGGCGGGGCTTGAGGTGACGGATTGCACCACTCTGCAAACACTCCCCCTGGTGAGTATGCGGAGGGAGCACTAATTCCCCTTGAATACTGGGGGTCCCCGGGGGCCAACTAGCCCACCAGGAACCTCCAGTATGCGCCAGGGGGCTGCCTTGCAGAGAGGTGTAAAAAGGGGCATGGCCTCTTTACAGGTCTCTGCAAATCAGCCCCCTGGCATGTTTGCAGTTGGGTAACTAATTCCCCTTGAATACTGGGGGTCCCTGGGGGCCAACTAGTCCCCCAGGAACCTCCAGTATGCGCCTGGGGGCTGTGTTGCAGAGAGGTGTAAAAAGGGGCATGGCCTCTTTACAAGTCTCTGCAAGGCAGCCCCCTGGCGCGTACTGGAGGTTCCTGGTGGGCTACTTGGCCCCCAGGGACCCCCAGTATTCAATGGGAATTATTTCGCAAATTGCAAACGCGCCTGGGGGCACGTTTGCAGAGTGGTGCAGGGAGGCGGCGGGGCTTGAGGTGACGGATTGCACCACTCTGCAAACACACCCCCTGGCGAGTATGCAGAGGGGGCACTAATTCCCCTTGAATACTGGAGGTCCCCGGGGGCCAACTAGCCCACCAGGAACCTCCAGTATTCGACAGGGGGCTGCGTTGCAGAGAGGTGTAAAAAGGGGCGTGGCATCTTTACACATCTGTGCAAGGCAACCCTCTGGCACATACTGGAGGTTCCTGGTGAGCTACTTGGCCCCCAGGGACCCCCAGTATTCAAGGGAAATTATTTCCCCCTCTGTAAATGTGCCAGGGGGCGCGCTTGCAGAGTGGTGCCTTAATTTTTTTGGGGGGATCGGCAAGGTACCCTGCGATTTTTTCAACAAAAAATATTTTGGGGGGCCTTGGGGGTCCTTGTGGGACCCCCAAGCAGGCCTAGGGCGTCAGGATGTTTCTACCCTTCCCCCTTTTCATGTTTTTTGCGTTTCTTTTTCTGTTTTCTTGTGCCTCGGTTCTACCGAGGCACAAGATGGGTGCCAACAGTTCCTGGTTTGGAGTGTTGACAGACAGTTGACATCCAATCAGCATGCAGCTCGTGCTCGGGAAGGTACGCTTACTGTACAGAGTTCTGAAATCTGTATCTAGATATCGCTATGATTTTACTTTTGAATTTCTCAGGAACTACTGAACGGATTTACACCATTTAAAAAAAAGCACAATCTGCGAACCGAACTCTACCTCTCTGCCAAATTTGGTGTAATTCCGTTCAGCCGTTCGGGGCTGTAGCCCTGGCTAATAATTCCTATGGAAAATTGCATGGGGAAAACACGTTTTGGGACCCCCCTTTTTTCTTGGCCCCCACTTGATGAATCACCCCCAAACTTTCAGGGAAGGAGCAGAGCCAAGCAGGCCATTTTCTTGGAGAAATTCACGAAGATTCGTCCACCAGCGCCAAAGTTATTCCAAATAGAATGTTGAGGATTTCCTATGGAAACTAGGTCCTAACTATATCTACCTACTGGCGACCGCCAGAAGGTAATATATATATATATATATGCAATGAAAAAAAACATAGGTTTCAGGCACGTTATAGTTAGGAATTCACATTTAAAAAACCTTAGAAATTCACTACAAAAAACCATAGGTTTCAGGGGCATTATAGTTATCTGGACATTTCACTCGCACGAAACCATTGAAATTCCCCCGTTGTAGTTAGTTCAGCTAACTATAACTTGCGCGCCCGCAATGCACTGCTGATGATGTCACATATTACATCACTCATGACATCACTGATGACATCTCAAATGACATCACTGATTACATCACTGATGAGTCTGACATCATCCAGTGAATGTGTGTTTTTCTGAAAATTAAATATATTTTATATATGTATATCTCAAGCTCGATGGAAGAATAAATAGGTATATAAGTGTCTAAATGGATGATTTGTTTTTGTTGTAAAATTTATTGTATAACTGACTGATTAAGTGTATCTTAGTGAATACATGGGTTAGCGTATAATGTTTAAATATGTACATATCTGTATCAGTCTCTCACTTTGTCTATAAGTGGCTGCATGGGTTGGTGAGTAGCTACATGAGTGTCTATATGGGTTATTACTTGTTTTTTTGAGTATCAGTATGAGTGTCTGTATGGTTCGGTGGGGGTATTACTTAGTGCATACATGCATGAATGAGTGAGTCACTATTTGTTTGTGTTGAAGACAGTATGTGTGCAGGACTGGATGGGTGGATGAGTGTGTCTATGGGTGTGTTAGTGAGTGAATGACTGTCTCAATAGTATCTTTATAAGTAACTACATATATTGTAAACTAGTATATGTGATTATTGGTGTATATAAATGAGTATATGTGAGAGTGTGAGATTAGAAGAGTTCCTGTATGAATAAGTATGTGTTTCTATAAGTGATTGTTCAAAAGAGTAAGCATGTGTAAGTGTTTGTAGGAGTAAATGTGGTGGTGTGTGTATAACTGTATATGCAAGTAAATGGATGTTTATTCTTTATGAGCATGAGTGACTATGTGTGTGAGTAACTCTATGGATGAGTGGCGGTGTGTAACAGGATGTAGAGTTGTATGAGTACATATGATGAGTGAGTACATGTATGAGTGACTATATAGGACTGTTGGTGAATGAGTGGATGTGTCTTTAGATCTTGGAATTACTGAATAGCTTGTTGTAACTGGTATTGGTATGTCAATTTTTTGAAAATGTTAGTTTCTATTTTTGTATCTGTGTATATCAAAGGTTATGTTTGGTGAGAGGAGGTCTTCCACTCTATCACAAGGATGATGTCATCAGAGATGTCATCAGTGAGGCCATGAGTGTCACTGACCTTGTCATGAGTGATATAATATTTGATATTTATTGGAATTTGTATAGCGCGACTATCGCTCCGGAAGGAGCATCTTGGCGCTGAGCAAACAGAGAACCAGCAATGGAAAACGAGGATCAGATGGCTGCGAGGACCGATGAGTCAGACTGAGGGAAAATCCAGGTCTTCAGAAGTTTCCTAAAAAGGCTTTCTGAGGGGGCATGCCTAAGGTTGGGGGGGAGACAATTCCATGCCTTGGAGGCCAGAAATGAGAAGGTCTTACCACCTTTTGTTTTTAGTTTTATTCGAGGTACAGTAACTAAATTGGCTCCTGATGACCTCAGGCAGCGAGATGGAATGTAACGCGGGAAGCGCTTAGCCAGGTAAGAAGGGCCAGTGTTCCTGGTGGATTTGAAGACCGTGACGAGAAGCTTGAAGAGAATTCTTTTGTGGAGGGGCAGCCAATGAAGAGTGTTAAGGGCTGCAGAGGCCGAGGATCTTCGGGGGAGTTTAAGAACGAGCCTGGCCGCTGCGTGTTGGACACTTTGCAGTTTCTTGAGGGAGGATTTCTTTATACCTGCCAGGAGGCCATTACAATAATCCAGCCGGGAAAGGATGAGAGCAACCGCGACTGATTTCCTGGCTGAGATGGGAAGGAAGTCAAAGAATTTCTTTAGCTGTCTGATCAAGCTAAAGCAGCACCCTGCGGTAATGCGCACATGCTCGTCAAAGCTGAGGGACGAGTCAAAGTGAACCCCAAGATTGCGGGCTGAGGAGACCGCACTCGGTGGTGCTTCAGAGTTTTGAGGCCACCAGTCTTTAGGGGAGAAGAGGAGGCCTTTACCTAAGGGTATTATTTCGGTTTTGGCGCTGTTGCATTTAAGGTGGTTCAGGTTGAGCCAGGAAAAGACGTGGGAGAGGCAATTTTGAAATCTCAGGGCAGCGTCAGGGTGTATTTTATCTATGGTGACGACAAGCTGAGTGTCGTCAGCATAGGACGTCACGAGAATCCCGTGGGATTCGATCAGGGTGAGGAGGGGGGCCATATATATATTGAAAAGGAGAGGACTCAGTATGGACCCCTGGGGCACACCTGATATGGTGGATCTTTCGCCAGAAAGAAAGGGGCCTAAAGAAACAGTTTGTGATCGATTGGATAAGAATGATGTTATCCAGGCCAAAGCGTTACCCGACACACCAATCTCACGCATTCTGTTGATGAGAATGGCATGTGAGATGGTGTCGAAGGCTGCGGTTAAGTCGAGCAGGATGAGGACAGCCTGTCTTCCCTCATCCTGCAAGAACTTAATGGTATCCGATAGTTCGATCAGTGCGGTTTCTGTGGAATGGCCCGGGCGGAAGCCAGATTGCTGTGGGTGCAAGATGTGATTATTTTCCACAAAAATTTTTAGTTCCTCGTGGACTAACTGCTCGGTGATTTTGCCTAGTACAGGGAGTAGGGAAATTGGACGCATGTTGGATAAGTCAGTTGGGGATTTATTTAGTTTTTTCATGAGGGGCTTAACTATGGCCTTCTTCCATTCAGCAGGGACAATGCCTGAGTTGAGGGATTCGTTAACAATGGCATTGATTGACGGGTTAACGACCTCAATAAGGTGGTGTAGAATGATCGGGGCCAGGAATCCGTGGGGGCTCCCGATCTACAGGTCATAATAGCCTTTTGTGTTTGAGACAGGGAAACTGTTGTAAAGTTACTCAGAGAAGGTATGGTAGTGTCGGTATCTTGTGTATGAATTGGTGGGGGAGGGAAGTCCTTATGAATATTGTTGATTTTTTCGATGAAGAAATCTGCTATTTGGTCACAGAGGGTTTGTGATGGGGGGATTTCAAGTGCCAGTGCCTTTGGGTGGGTGAAGGACTTTACTATATTAAAAATAGTATGTTGTTTCTGTTTGGCTTCCTCTATAGCTGAGGTGAAAAATAACTTTTTGGCTTTTTTTATGTTGGAGAGGTATTGTTTCCTCTGCAAGATGTATGTGGATCTAGAAGTGGGATCATAAGTTTTCCTCCACTCTCTTTCAAGGACCCTGCACTTTAGGTGACACTCGGTGAGGGCCTGGGTGTACCAGGGGGCATTGGGCTTCCTTTTGCATTGGACTGATTTTTGATTGGTAGAGTTGGAGTTGGCAGAGACCACTCTGTCAATCCAGAAATGAAAGTTTTTAGAGTCTTGTGACGTCATCAGCAGTGCATTGCAGGCGCGTGAATTATAGTTAGCTGAACTAACTATAACGGGGGAATTTCAATTGTTTTGTACGAGTGAAATGTCCAGCTAACTATAACGCCCCTGAAACCTATGGTTTTTTCAGTGAATTTCTAAGGTTTTTTTAATGCTAATTTCTACTTATGCCTACAGAGATAGAACATGTGAAGAAAGAAGAAAAAATGCACAGAAAGAAATAAAGAAATGCGGAAAGAAGCAACTGGTCAACAAAGAAAAGTGCTGGAAGAAGGAAAACGTGCAGAAAGAACAAACAGAAGAGCAAAAAGAAGCCTTATTGGAAAATCATCCTGTACCCTCAACTTTTTCAGACGAATACTGGTGGTAACTGACTAACCAGTCCTAGAGCCAGTGCTATGTTAAAAGACACTTAGAATACAGTGAAAACACCTACATACACTAGGGAACACTATGCGTTGGGGTCTCCCTGTGATAAGCATGACCTCCTCTGTAAGCCCCTAGTATATAATAGGGCAGGGGGATTAAAACTACCTCTTAAAACGTGCCACAGGTCGTGTTTGCACACTTCACCTCAGGCCCCGACCCCTCCCTTCACCACTGTGCAAATACGCTCTGTGGGTGTTTTAAGTTGGGAGATTCAGTCCCCTTGAAAGCTTTGGGTCCCTAGGGTCCAACTAGCCCACTAGGTACCTCCAGTAAGCCCCACAGAGCAGAGTTGCGGAGAGGTGTAAAAAGGGGCACGGCCTAGACCATCTCTCTGCATTGCAGCGCAGTGGCACTTACTGGAAGCACCTGGTGGACTAGTTGGCCCCAGGGTCCCTCAGGATTGAAGGGGAATTCTTTCCCCAAGTTAAAACACGCCACAGGGCGTTTTTGCACACGTCACCTCAGGCCCCGGTCCCCTCCCTTCACCACTGTGTAATCACGCCCTGTGGCCATTTTAAGTTGGGAGATTATCTCCCCTTGAATCCTGAGAGTCCCTAGGGTCCAACTAGCCCATTAGGTACCTTCAGTAAGCGCCACATAGCTGCGTTGTAGGGAGGTGTAAAAAGGGTCACGTCCTAGACCACCTGTCTGAAACTCAGCACAGTGGTGCTTACTGGAAGCACCTGGTGGGCTAGTTGGCCCCCCGGAGCCCTCAGGATTAAAGGGGAAATATTTCCCCAACTTAAAACGCGCCACAGGGCGTGTTTGCACACGTCACCTCAGGCCTTGTCCCCTCTCTTCACCACTATGTAAACACGTCATGTGGCCGTTTGAAGTTGGGAGATTAAGTCCCCTTGATTCCTGAGGGTCCCTAGGGTCAAATTAGCCCACTAGGTACCTCCAGCAAGCGCCACAGAGCTGCGTTGCAGAGAGGTGTAAAAAGGGGCGTGGTCTCTGAACACCTGTCTGCAAAGCAGTTCCCTGGCGCATACTGGAGATACATGTTGGGCAAGTTGGCCCTCAGAGACCCTCAGTATTGAAAGAGAATTAATTACCCAACTTAGAACTCGCCAAGGGGTGCATTTGCACAATGGTGAAGGAAGGGGCGTGGCCTGAGGTGACATGTCTGCAAACACACCCTGTGCCGCGTTTCAAGTTGGAGAATTAATTCCTCTTCAATCCTGAGGGTCCCTGGGGGCCAACTAGCACACCAGGTACCTCCAGTATGCGCCAGAGAGCTGCGTTGCAGAGAGGTGTTCCGAGGCCATGCCCCTTTTTACAACACTCTGCAGCACAGCTTCGTGGCGCTAGAGGGTACCTGGTGGGCTAGTTGGCCCCCAGAGACCCTCAGGATTGAAGAGGGATTAATTCCCCAACTTAAACCGTGCCACAGGGTGTGTTTTCACACATGTGAACTCAGGCCCCGCCACCTCCCTTCACCACTGTGCAAACGCTCCCCGTGGCGCGTTTTAAGTTGGCGGATTAACTCCCCTTGAATACTGAGGGTCCCTGGGGTGCAACTAGCCCACCAGGTACCTCCATTAACCGCCACAGAGCTGCGTTACAGAGAGGTGTAAAAAGGGGCGTTGCCTCAGAACACCTCTCTGCAACGCAGCCCTCTGGTGAGTACTGGAGCTTCCTGGTGGGCTAGTTGGCCCCCAGGGCTCCCCAGTATTCAAAGGGAATTCATTCCCCATCTGCAAACGCACCAAGGGGAGCGTTTGCAGAGTGCTGCTAAGAGGGGGCATGGCCTCTGGCGCAATGCTGGTCTTTTTCTTTAAGAAGGGGGGCCTTCTTTTTCAAATTTTATGGCTCTGGGCACCCCATCCCCCAGGGCCTGCCCCTTAATCGTTTTAAAAATATCAAAAATTCGGGAAGGGGGCCGCGTGGCCCCCCTCCCAAGGCCATAATCCACCCTGGGGACCCCATTCCCCGGGGCATGGCCCTTTTAAAAACAATATGTTTGGAGTGGGCTGCCTTGCTCCCCTCCTTAGGCCATTTATGGCACCGGGGACCCCATTCCAAGGGGCCGGCCTTTTTTCATTTTTTTTTTATATTTGGGGAGGAGGGCTGGGTGGCCACCCTCCCGACCACTAATAGCCCTGGGGACCCCATCCTCCAGGGCTGGCCCTCTCTGTTGGGGACTGTGGGGGGGCCCTAATCCCCCCATGGTCCTGCCGGCTCCCCGCGTCCTGCGGGAGCCGGCATTGCTTTTCCACATTGGGAGCTGCCAAGATGCAGCTCCCCATGTGGAAAAGCAATCAGGTTTTCATTTTGGGAGAGAGAGCAGGTTTCCTGCTCTCTCTTCCAAAATGCAAACCAAGTTTGCTATGACATGGCAAACTACAGTGTTCCAGGGGTGGGCACCATGGGACACTGCAGGAGCTGGCCCTCGGGGTAGCGGTCCCCAGGGCCATCAAAGGCTCCAGGAGGGGGGTCGAGTGGCCCCCCTCCCACCATTTCCAAAGCCCCGGGGAGATGATGGTCCCTGGGACTGGGGGGGTCCATCACGGACCCCCCCATTTTGAATATGTAGAGCCCCGGGGAGGTGGCGGTCCCTGGGGCATGTGGGGGGGCTCAAGCCCCCCACACAGGTTTTTTTTTAAATGTCACAAAAAACAAGCTCCGGGGGTGGCGGTTCCCGGGGCTGCGGGGGGGCCAGCAGCACCCGCATATATTGTGTGAAAGCCCCGGGGTGGTGGTCCCTGGGGATTGGTGGGGTCTTTGAGCCCCCCCTGTTATTTTCAAAGCATGGGGGTGGTGGTCTCCGGGGTGGGCACATTGTTTTATAAAGCCTTGGGGTGGCAGTCCCCGTGGCTGGGCCCCCCCCCCACTCATTTCTAACATTGCCCCTGGGATTTGACCCACCCGGGGGCTGAATATTAACGAACTGCGGGAACCAGCGCTTCATTTTTTATCGGCAGGATCCGTGCACCCTGCCGATTTAAAAAAAATATTAATAATTTGTTGGCTATGGGGGTCCTTGTGGGACCTCTAAGCAGGCCTAGGGGATCAGGTTATTTCTACCCTGCCCCCTTTTTGCGTTTTGCGCATTTGTTTTACTGTTTTCTTGTGCCTTAGTTGTACTGAGGCACAAGATGGCTGCCAACACTTCCTGGTTTGGAGTGTTGACAGCCAATTAGCATACAGCTTGTCATCAGCGGGGTATGCGGATCCTGCGCAGCTATAGATATATATGTGTTTTAACTTTTGATTTACTCAGCAACTACTGAACGGATTTACACCATATAACAAAAAAGGCATGACTCTGAACCAAGGGCTACCTCTTTGCCAAATTTGGTGCAATTCCGTTCAGCAGTTCGGGCTGTAGCTTTGGCTAAAGGTTCCTATGGGAAATTGCATGGGGAAAACATGTTTTGGACCCCCCTTTTTTTCTTGGCCCTGCTTGATGAATCACTGTGAATCTTTCAGGATAGGAGCGGACCGGAGAGGGCCATAAGTTTTGAAAATTTCGCGAAGATTCATCAACCAGCGCCAAAGTTATTTCAAATAGAATGTTGCGGATTTCCTATGGAAAATAGGTCCTAACTATAACTACCTACTGCTTCCCGCCTCCCACCGATATCTTTTCAGCAAAGCAGACATGGACCCATATTTGCGTGCTTAGAGTTGCATTTTAATGTCGGCCTTTACGTGTTTGAGTCCCAAGCGAACCTTGATCACATGACAAGGCTGTGAGTATCAATAGACAATTTAACCCGTTCGTTGCGGGTGTTGGCTAATGGCCGTCGCGAGCACTACCTCGGTAGTACTGCGCATGTCCGTTGGCCGACAAGGCCCACCCGTTTTTTAGAATGTTCCGCACTGGCGCGTAACGTTCGAACCAGTTAAGGCGTTAAAGTGCTACAAGTTAACACGTGATTGATGATGTGCAATAGAACTGATAGAAACATTCTTGAATATTCAATACATAAGTCAAACCTCCATTTTCTCCCATCTGAGAAAGTAAACAAATACCTTCTGTCTTTGTTATTACGTGCCAAACATACATTTACAATCAAAAGGAATAGTCACAGTAGATAATGTATTAATAAATAACCTTAGAAAATGTTAAAAATTAAATCAATAATTATATTGTTTGAACCATATATGAAGAAGTATAAATACATATCAAATTTTAAAAAGGTTTCTAAAAATTGCATTTTCCTTAAAAAAACATATTAAAATGGTATTATAGTGTAAACTATTTTGGGATCAATCCTTGATTTGACAAGATTACCATAGTTGCATGAATGCAAGAAGTCATAGAATGTTATGTTAATTGGTTTATAAAGCGCTCAACTCACCCTGGGGCATCTCAGCGCTGTCTAGAAGAATAGGATCCTGCGAGGGGAGCACGGAAAGGATGGAGGGAGAACAGAAGTACTCCCGGCTTCCGCCTCAGGAGCCTATAAGCTAGTGCCCAAATGTAACCAAATATATAGACCCTCAGTTCTAAATAAACAAATAAAGTGCTATGTGCTACCTAAAATGTATAACAATTCACCTATCATATTCATATTATTCATCTAAAATTTTAAATGAATACAAAGCTTCAGTGCTAAACAATATAGTGCATCTTGATGTAGCTTATTAAAAAAGCATAATGTTAACTGGTTCAAGTGGTTTGGCAGCCTCTACTTTCATCATAAGTATAGATCCCATTTATTTCAAAAATGCTTTTCAGTTGGGAACAATAATAGAATTGATATGGGACAACATAAGGAAGTTAATGAAACTAAGCAGATTAATGAAACGTAAAAAAAGTAGGTCTTTTTCTCATGAAAAAGGACGCGCGGTATCTAGGGATAAGTCAAGCCAGTTTATAAGCAAGTGTATAAATCCTCTGTATTATTTAACCCTCCTGGGGACTTGCTATCCATATGGAGGATATAGCGTGTTTCAAGTTTTCTCAGTTGGTGGTCCCTGTCGGCGCCTCTTTTGGTTTTAGTATGGCATCTATCACAAAATATGAGAAGTCTTTTAAATTATTGTTGGGGACTTCTTGAAAATGCCTTGTGACAGGGTAAGTGGGGTTGCAGTTGTTAATGACCCAAATGTGTTAATTCCTTCTGCTTCTTTAACATTTGAAATTTGTGTAGGAAGGTTAGGGGGCACACCCCAAAAGGGGCAGCTGGAGGTTATTTTTCGGTATCTTAGCCTGTTGATACAATATCCTGTCTGGGAGTCTGTAAAAATTGATGATCACGTTGAGCCCAGTCAAAGCGCTTGGCATATGTTATTATTATTCCCTCTGCGTAATATTTCTTATCGCGGAGGAATTTGCATTGTTTCTTAGCTTTGATAGTGTCCCCGTAACGTTTTAGATGCACCTCAAATGACTTTAAGAAATCAAAACAATCAGCACTTTATCAGCCTTGTGTTTATCCAACTCTGCACATAATGTTGTCCTTTTTTGTCAAGGTCTATTTTTGAGTATGTGATTAGCATTTCTAACATGCCTTTGCATGTTTTTGCCATAAAGGTCGCCCACTCATCCAACAATTCTGTATTTGGATTCTCATAAGTAGGGATTATAGAGATCCTTAAGCATCGAGGCACTCAACCAACTTCCACAGAATTGGTGAGTGAGGTCACTTCCCACCATTTGTTCAACTCTCGTTTGCACAGTTTTTCCAAGGTATTCAAAGTCCGTGGGTTCCAAGACGCCAAGTATAGTCCCAGATACTGCAGCAGTATCATACACATCTGTGTTGTTGTCAAAGAATGATAGCGCGACTGCTTGTCATTCATCTTCCCATGTGCTCATGTTTCCATGAAAAAATAAATAAGCCAACAGGTGATTGTTTCCCCGATATTTGAAAACGACCCGGCAACCGAATCCTTGTTGTCGGGTGGCGCTGCTCCAGGTAACGGAGTACAATACGTTGTGGGTGCGTTAAGAATGGAAACAGCGGGGGGAAAGTGTGCACACCAGGGAGATTGAAATAGGCTCACCGAGCCCTTTGACCCACGTGATCCTGCCCCCCCACCCCCTCTCCTCTGAAAGCAACATAGCTCAATCATATATATATAATAGCCTTGTATATCTTCTTTACCCCAGTTGCTGATCCATCCCTTAATTAGCGCCGAGACGCCCACGGGTATTCGCCGCGCTCTACATATGTTAATAAATAAATAAATCACTGCATGTCTCCTACGTCCAGCACTGTCTCCAACTTCTTGATCGTAAAGGAATCTTCTTTCTGAAACAGTTGGGATGGCGTACATGGATTAACATACACGCAGGACTGCCAGAAAATGCCACTCGCCTGCCTTTTAGCGCCGGTGCTAGCCATGGCGGCAGATAGCCACGAAAACCAGCAATTTAGATCAATGAAGTAGAAATGAGGCGGTACACCAACTTCAGAACGGGCAATTTAATCACCAAACAACAACGCGTTTCAGCCGCAAAACCGCCTTTGTCAAGTTGTTTCAATTCTTCCTGGTCACCATTTTGTAACCACGACATCACAATATACGTAGGAGAAACATTGCGGTTGCCAGTCACCACAATTTTTTCATAATTGGGATGTTCCGTCTCCTAAATGTTAAATAATAAACATTGATTCATTACCTATACAAATAATTTTATATTCATGCAAGAACACATCACTTAATACAAAAAGTTGCACATGTTGATTTCAGATAAAACGTTATTCCCCCTCTAGATCATAGAAAGAGAAGCAAGCACCCAATGTTATATTATTTTCTCATAAAGCACAACTCCAATAGTACTTAGAATTCTCAATAAATATTCAGAACGTATCTATATACAGAGTGTGTCATTTTTAGAAAGTACCTATTTATTTCATAGTACTCAGACATGTGCTATTGTGATTCCATTGCCAGTGTATATATATATATATATATATAAAATAAAAAGTGGTGTTTGCTACATATTAGGATTAGTGTGCTTTTGCACTGTGTTGACTTGCTATCCTTTTTCTTAAAACGTCCTAGATGAAATTAAAATCTTTGTTTCCTTCCTCTGCTTGGGAAAATGCATAAAAAATGTTTTAAAGTAATTTCCTACTTAATTTTTGAGATTATATTTAACGATGGAATCAGATTTTTGATAAATTAAGTTTAAAAGTAACTTTATAGAAATATAATAACCTAGACAAATTAGTAGGAGATACAGAGGCGCAGATCTACCTTTGTAAAAATGTGTTTTGTGCTGCCTAAGCAAAAACTGGTCCAAGATCAGTTTTGCCACTCTACACTTCCACAGATAGATTACACATCAATGGCTTGGTGAGTAAACAACCCTGGCTTAGAGCACAATGGTCTGCTTCTGAGCAAATAAAGCGCTGATGGTCACTAATTACTTAACACTTAGCAGGAATTAACTATCTGGAAGGGGACAGAAACAGTTGGCAGCACAAATGGCAGCATTAGTGCTACATCCTTTGACTTGAGGGTGTCAAGGGGGGCTTCACATATTAAGTTCCAGGATAGTTCCAGATAGTTAGCCTTTCCTCACAGCAGAGAAGTGGCCCAGTTTTTGACCTACCACATTGGAGACGAGGTCAGATAAGTAAAAGAGTGCTGAATTATCTGAACACAGGCCTGACTGGTGGCAGCTGGGATCTGCCATCTTGAAACAGGGCTGCTCAGTACTTTTACAGTAAAGCAAAGAGGATGTGCTGCAAAAGGAGGTGGGAGGCTCTGCATAAACAGTTAGTATTGAGTTAAAAACTTCTTCAATTCTCCAATCATTGGCTACTGTCAAGGTTAAATAGTACAGCTCAGCAACCTCCACAGAACATTCACGGGCCTGAAAAGACTCCATCTGAAGAATAAGGCTCTACTAGAAGAAGACTCTTGACTCCTACTGGAAGAAGATGACTCCCTCAAGCACTCAATGACATCTAACCCTGCTGATAACCAGAACCAGGCGCTGCTCTCCTGTTTTCCTGCTCCAGGGACATACAATGCAGAAGGACTGTTGATTCCAAGAAAGACCATTTGACCACAGAGGATTGGACCCTGCAGGAGATTTAACTGATGAAAACCTGGTGCCTAGAAGTCTTTCCAGAGTAATAAGGTCTGAAAGACTGACCAGTATCAGAAATTGAGTTATTGGTTAGCTGGGGTGTGAGCCCTAGGCAAGCAGCAACCACAATCCCTGTCAGGGTAAGGCACAAGCAAACCCCAAATTAACCTGAACTCAACCCTCTGGTAGCTTGGTATAGAGACGTCAGGATTAACTAAGAGGCAATGTGTAAAGTATTTGTGAAATACTTCAAACAATAAAACAGTGACAACGCCACACAAAAAGATTCCCGCACCAAGTTAGAAAAATAGAGCTTAATGTAATAAATAAAACAAGACCAAAATGACATAAATCCAATCAGTAGATTTATGCATAAGATAAAAATAGTGCCTAAAAGCATAAATCACCAACTGGGGATATCTGGTCATGCTGGACCGGTTCATAGTCAAAGGTTCAGGCCAACCATGATGGAACCCGGGTTGGCCACAGTCCCAGATTAGTCCAATTGAAATTTTTCCTTCCCAAGTTTTTAGCCAAGTTTCCCGCTCATGTTGTAGACGGTCGCAAGGAGCAAGGACAGCATTGCGGGCTATTGTGGGTGTGGTGCGAAGAGATGGCCCGGTGTCATGGATGGGTGGGCTGGTGCTTCGCCTTAGTGGTCCCCGTGGACGGTCGATGCTGCTGTACAAAGAGATGGGCTGGTGGTGGCTAGTGCTGGATCTCGGCATGAGCAGTGCAGTGCAGACCCAACTCCCTCCTCCCCATCACTGCCAAAGTCACAGGAAGGCTTGTGAACACCCAACTGACCACCTTCATCGAAGCTAACTGCATCCTGGACCCCTCCCATTCCGGTTTCTGCAGCAACCATAGCACCGAGACAGCCCTGGTCGCCACCACCGACATCCGCATGCTGCTCGACCAGGGCCACACCACAGCCCTCATCCTCATGGACCTCTCCGCAGCCTTCGACACTGTCTCACACACACACTAACCACCAGACTCCACAAAGCGGGAATTCAGGGGGACACCCTCAACTGGATCCGATCCTTCCTCTCCGGCAGAACACAGAGGGTCATGCTCCCCCCTTTCCTCTCCGAAACCACTGACATCATCTGCGGAGTTCCCCAGAGACCTTCTCTGAGCCCGACTCTATTCAACATCTACATGGCCCCCATCGCCGTCATCGTCAGGCAGCACAGGCTTAGCATCATATCCTAGGCCGACGACAGTCAGCTCATCCTCTCCCTCACCAAGAACCCGGAAGACACTAGACTCAGCTTCCAGGAAGGAATGAGAAACGTGGCCACCTGGATGAAGGACAGCTGCCTCAAACTCATCTCTGAAAAGCCTAAGGTTCTCATCTATGGACCCTACCCCTCCGCCTGGAGCAACTTCTGGTTGCCTCCTGCCCTCGGGCCCCACCCACCCCGATAGGCCACGCTCGGAACCTCGGTATAATCCTCGACACCTCCCTCTCGATGAACCGCCAAATCAAAGCTATCTCCTCCGCCAGTTTCAACTGCCTCCGGATCCTACAAAAAACCTTCAAGTGGATCCCCCAGACTGCAGAAGGAGCGTCACCCACGCACTCATCACCGGCAGGCTCGACTACGGCAACGCTCTCTATGCCGGAATCAACAAATCCCTACTACGCAAGCTCCAAACCATCCAAAACGCGGCCACCAGGCTCATCCTAGGGATACCGCGCCACAAACATATGACTCCGTATCTGCGAGAACTCCACTGGCTCCCCGTCGACAAAAGGGTCACCTACAAACTACTCAAACACACGTCAAATCCCTCAACAACATCAGACCCACATACCTGAACAACCGAATGAGTTTCCACGCATCCTGCTGCTTTTCCAATTTTTCCCCAACTGACCACTGTCTTTCTTCCTGGGTTCATCTGCTGACAGATTAAACATCTCTGGCAAAGACTCTCTGGGACTGCCCTAAATCTTGGATTGTACCAATCTTGTCTGAATAGTTGAATCATTGGGTCCCTGCCTACATGTGTGTCTCCATGGTACATTCTTGCCATTTGTGAGAGCAAACAATCTGGCATAGCTGGTCTGCCATCATGCTACACCCACACACCACCTGCTTCTCTTCGTTCGCAACCCTGTTTAATCCAATTTTCTTTTTCCCTTTCTTCCATCTGTTCCTGCAACTGTCTCACCTCCTCCCATGTGTAAAAAACTGAAAATGACATAAGTTGTCAGCTGATTCCACTAGTTTCCATTTTACTGTTTATGGACTTATTGTTTCTAGCACAATATTGAGCAACTTGGCCAGTGTAATGATTACCAGCTGTCACTTTGTCATTTCCTGACTGGTGAGCAGCACACTTGACCACTGCTATTTCTTTTGGCAATTGCATTGCTTCCAATAATTCTTTCACAAATTTTCCATTTCTAATAGGGGATCCTGAAGAGGTCATGTATCCCCTTTGCAACCACAATTGGCCAAAATCATGCACAACCCCGTAACCATATTGGCTATCAGTAAATATGGTTACGGGAAACAACACTTACAACGCAACTTTTACAACGCACTACCTTTACAACGAAACTTTTAAAACGCAACATCCATTACAATGCATACCATTACAACGCAACCATTACAACGCATGTCACTACAACGCATACCACTACACCGCATGTCATTACAACGCAGTCATTACAACGCATACCATTACAACGCATACCTACATTATCCAACACTTACTCTACTGTTGCACCCCCTGGAGTTAGAATAGCAATTTTTACCCCTACACTATCCAATACTTACTCTACTGTTGCACCCCCTGGAGATAGAATAGTAATTTTTACCCCTACACTATCCAACACATACCCTTCTGCTGCACCCCTTGGAGTTAGAATAGTAATTTTTACCCCTACACTATCCAATACTTACCATACATGCATTACTTACCCTTCTGCTGCACCCCCTGGAGTTAGAATAGTAATTTTTACCCCTACACTATCCAATACTTACCATACATGCAATGTAATGGTATGCATTGTAATGGTATGCGTTATAAATGTAGTATGCGTTGTAGTGGAATGCGTTGTAAAGGTAGTTTCAAATAATTCTTTGTAATGGCATGCGTTGTAATGGAATGCGTTGTAATGGACGTTGCGGTGTAAAAAATGCTTTGTAAAGGTATGCGTTTTAACGTCATACATCCATGGTCACTCTCCAATTTTTCTCAATTTTGCATACTTTGATCAAAGCAATCAATTCGGCTACTTGCGCAGGTTCTACAACCCCAGTTAATTTGCATACAGCATAGGCTGCACCCAATATGCCTTCCTCAAGCCTAAGACAGAAACCATCAACAAATAATTTGTGTTCTGGTTCTCTCAGTGGTTCTTCTTGTTTGTAAGGATGTAGTTTGGTGCACATGTCAGTAACATCTAAGCAGCCATGTTCTACTTCATCTTTGACTTCTTCATATTTGGTTTCTGGTAATAGAGTAACTGGAGTCATCATCATACATCTGATCACTGTCACATTTTCTGCTCCTCGAATGATTCTTTCATACTTAGTCATCCGACTAGAGGTAAGATGCTGTGTTCGAGTTCTTGTTAACAAAATCTCTACTGATTGTGGAATACACCTTCACTGGATGTCCCATCGCAATTGACTCACTCTGTTCTATGCTCATACAAGCAGCAGCAACTGCTTTTAAGCAGCCTGGTAATGCTGATGCTATAGGATCCAAAGTAGCTGAAAAATAGGTTACAGGAAGTTGGCTTAATCCATGTCTCTGTGTTAAGACTGAAAGTGCACAACCTTCTCTCTCACAACAGAACAGTGCAAATTCTTTGGAATATTCTGGCATTTCTAGAGCTGGGTCCTCACATAAACAGCTTCGCAATTTCACAAAGGATTCTACACTTTCATCATCCCAAACTACTATCTTTCGCTCTTTTCTGTATCATTTGGATTAAAGGCTTCGCCAGTAAGGAGAAGCCAACAATCCACTGTCTACAGTATCCTACCACCACCGTTCCCTTTAAGGCGTGCTGGCGCGCATCTCTCCTGACGTCAACGCGCACTGTCGCGTGTGGAGCACGCACACAGCCTAGACGTTGCGCAAGAGAGTCACGCCGCCGCTTTAAAGAAGCAAGTGGTGCGAAAAGCAGGCTTGGGGGCTTGAGGGCTTGTGGGCAATGGGGCTTGTGTGCTTAGGGGCTTGTGGGCATGTGACTGCAAAGCGTGGGGCAGATTGTGACCTTTTGTTTAAGTATTGATGTTCATCACAGCCCGTGAAGGGGCTCTTAATAACATCAATACTTAAACAAAAGGCCACAATCATTCCTGCGCTTTACTAACAAAAGAGTAGAGCCAGTTTCAAAACACAGCGTGTACTTAGTACGCGCTAATCAGTGTACTTTAGTACACGCTGTGTTTTGAAACTGGCTCTACTCTTTTGTTAGTAAAGCGCGGGGTTGATGGTGGCCTTTTGTTTAAGTATTGATGTTATTCAGAGCCTCTTCACGGGCTGTGATGAACATAAATACTTAAACAAAATTCCACAATTGTCCCTGCTCTTTACTAACAAAAGAGTAAAGCCAGTTTAAAAACACAGCGTGTACTTTCAGAAAGTAAACGCTGTGTGTTGAAACTGGCTCTACTCTTGTTTTAATTAAGCGAGGATGATTGTGGCCTTTTGCTTAAGCATTTCTGTACTTACCTGTGCCGGCTGCCGCTGCCAGACAGGCACAGAAGTAAAATCTAGGTGTGCTTGCTTACATAAACCGTCTAGGAGGGACCAAGTCAGAAGACCTTTCCAATCTAGCAAAGAATCTTTGGTTTTTCTGCCTAGAACACAAAATCTCACTGAGAGCAGAATACCTTCCCAGGTAATCCAATCTTTGCGCAGATTGGAATTCAAGATTCATCTTGGATTACAGCAATTGGAAACTCAACACTTCTGTTTTCAACTCCCTGAATCATTTCTGGGGCCCATTTCAAATAGAACTATTTGCGAGCAGATTGACTACCCAATTGGTATCCTATTTCAGCTGGATGCCCGATCCCGGTGCTCTAGCAGTGAATGCCTTTCTCCAATCTTGGGAAGGGATCAACACTTATGCCTTCCCTCCATTCGCAATGATCCAGAGACTCCTTCAGAAAGTGAGACAAGAACATTCCTCAATTGTCCTAGTAATTCTGTTTTGGCCATCCCAAGCATGGTTCCCAACAGCTCTGGAACTAACCTACCATTTTCCCTTCCTAATTCCTCCTCTGAAAGATCTTCTCACAGACACAGACAGTCAAATTCACCCTCTTGTTCAGACAGGGAATTTGAACCTTCTTGCTTGGAAGGTGTCAGGAGATCTAACGATCTCGCAAGACTTTCGTCAACAGCTTCAACTCTCCTTGGAGAGTTGTGGGCCCCTGGGACACATTACCGGTACAACAACATTTGGAAAGTCTGGTCAACGTTGGTGCTTGGAAAGGGACTTGGATCCCGTGGAGGCACCTATTGTTGATATAGTTAATTTTCTTGGAGAACAATTCGACAGAGGTTTAAGTTACAGATCTCTCAATTGTTTTAGATCTGCTATTTCTGCTGGACATTCTCTAATTAACAATTAAACGGTAGGTAAAAATCCTATTGTTTGTAGAATACTTGAAGACCTCCTCAACCTAGATATCAATCTCTTTGGGATGTTAATTTAATTCTCGACCTTTTCTGTTCTTGGTCAGTTAATTTTCTTCTCAGCAGGAAGAATCTTCCTATCGAATTAGCTACTCTTCTTTGCTTAATTTCATGCAGAAGAGTTTCTGATGTTAAAGCTCTTGATATTGCCTATAGATCTTATGATATGTTTGGGGTTCATTTTGAAATACATAGATGAACTAAAACTATGTCAGATTCTATTTTCTATCCTCGTTTTGATAGTTGCACTAAACTCTGTGTTGTTCAATGTATGAAAGAATACAATGTTAGAATGAACTCTCTTCGTCCTTTGAATGTATCTCAATTACTCATCTCTTTTGTTAAACCCCACAAAGGAATTTCTTCTTCCTCTATTGCTAGATGGGTTAAGACAGTCATGAAGCTTGCTGGAATCAATCTGGATATTTTTAAATCAAATTCTATTAGAGGCGCATTGGCCAGTAAGTCATTCTGGTCAGGTGGTAAGTTAGATGATATTCTAAAGGCTGGTGATTGGTCTAATGCTAGAACCTTTGCTCATCATTATTGCAAACCTGTGTCTCACATGTCTGATGTTGTTTTACATGGCTACCAACATGCATAATGGTAGCCTCCGGTCTTGTAATGAAATTGCGATTCTCCTATTAACATGACCAGAGAATCTGGATTTCATTAAAGACACGGAGGCTAACATTATCCCTCCCACCCTTTCCCTGGGTGGTTGATTATATGATATATTACAGTACAGGTTGATTTTTATGATATGATATGCTTATTTGAATATTTTACTTACAAGCTTACATTCTTTTCCTTTGCAGGACTGTTTACTTTCTTTTCCTTTTCAGGACTGTTATTTAGCTGATTGTTTATTATTCAAATCTTTAATATTTTTATTTGGGTTTATTAACAACCTTTCTTTGTTTTGCAGATAACCTTTATTGATTTTGTCTTCTTGATTCCACATCTGGTGAATCAATCGTGGATGGTGTATTCTTCCATCATCCTTCTTCAAGTTTGATGTTTCATTGGAGTTGTTTGGACATTTCCTTTCTCACTGTCACCACATTTAAAAGAGGCTGATTGCCTAGTGATTCATGCTATTGTTGGTTCATATGTATTCTAAGTTGGAACTTTTGCTTTGTGACATATGCGGCTATGCTTGGACTGCATTAAAAGTTGTATGCATAATGTTAGCCTCCGTGTCTTTAATGAAATCCAGATTCTCTGGTCATGTTAATAGGAGAATCGCAATTTAACATGACTACTGTCATTGAGATTGGATTGAATTGTGAACCATCATATGAGGTCACTTTCCTGCATTTAGGTATACACAATTCAAATGGGTCACCAATCAGAACCCTTTTCTTAATTAATAGGGCCTCGCGTCTTACCGTGAGTATGCAAGAGTATCTTCTTTCCACAAAGAGTTAACAAGCTAGGATATCTGCATCCCTCCTGGAGACAGAAGTGGTGACTGGTGGTGAGATTAACCAAATACAAGTGCTATGCTACCTGATTGGTCAGAGCAGGACGAACAGGTTTGCATGCTTGCTTCCCCTTTGATGATTCTGTTGAGGGTCAAGATCTGTGCTACATAGATAGAAATGGGTGATTTGCCTCGCTTTATATATCCTGATTGATTGATTGAATGTTATAAGTGTCTCATAAATACTGGTCGTGGCATGTTTTTCAATGTATGATGCATATACTTTATAAAGTGGTCATATAAGGAACCGCCTGTGATAAGAGCCCTTCCTACAAAAGACAAATTTGAAAATCAGAGGTGGTAAGAACCTGCCTGGCTCCAGCCACAAATTATATCCTAGAATAATGTTGCTACCTTTGGAAGAGTACCTGCCAAAACTAAAGGGAGTCTCCAGGGAACAAGCCCTAGGACTGTGTCACCAAAGGACAGTACAGATCTAGGCTTTGCTCTTGTTTGGTGCTGAAAATGGGGACAAAGAAAAAAGAAAAAGAAAAACTCAACACTTCTGCTCCTCAAAAACGCCCTTCATGACGCATCACATTAACTGTATCCTGCATGCGCAACACATTATGTAAGTCCTGGCTTTCTAATCCAAAAAGTGCTTTTCATTTTGGGACTATTGTTTTTGTTTTCTTTACCATAATAGTAACAGGTTTGAAACGTCTAGCATGCAAAGTGCTGATGGCTAAAACATGGGTGCAGGTGGAAGGTTTCACATGCCATGAGTCACTTGGCATCTTCCCCCCACCCCAAATACCCAACCCCTACTGATCGATAGCAAGTTTGTCCCCTTAATTGAGACCTGTAATTTGATCTCGGGAAAGAACACCTACCTTCCCAACCCAACTAAATAACACCATCCTCTGACATCATTCCATCATGCTTTAAAAAGGAAACAAAAGTGTGAAATATGAGATTGAAAGTTAAAAATGTAATCGCTTCAGGCTCATAGTAAAACATGATATGACAGACTATTTGTATTATGAAAATGAGAAACTGTGTGCTCCTTCTACAATTCAGGATTCCCAGAAATGTTAGCATAAATAACTTTACACATCAGGTCATAAACACAAACAAAGGACCGCTTTTTAAATCACTACTTGAGAGAGGAAGGGACTTCTAATAAAACTGTTAGAGGAGGACCGGTTGAGTTGGGGTCAGATCAGCCATATTTCAAGCTTGAGCCTCTGAGAAGGTGAGTTGACCTGGGGTTAAATCCAGCTCGTCTTTCTACTGTCTCTGCTATGAAGAGTTAGTCATGTGATATGAGTGTTTCTGGAAGCCTATCTCTGTCTGCACTACTGTTCGCCTTATCATTAGACACAGAGGGGGATCAAGAGACACAATCTCCTTCTTGTCAAGGGGTGGGTGTGAATGTGTGGCAGGGATCACTCAATCCCACGCCCCTAGCATGATGTGTGCATGTGCAGGAGCTTGTGTGAGTGGCTGTTCGATTTAAGTATTGATGTTAACCGGAGCCCCTTCACGGGCTGTGATGAACATAACTAATTAAGCAAAAGGCCACAATCTGCGTGCTTCTGGCCTGCCTGCACCGTGTGACTCAGAGTAAGGCTGGCTTTGCTAGATAGCGCTATGGACACCATCTGCACATTGCTGGGATGAAGATGTGCTGCTGTGCGTCAGTCTTCCATGCAGAAGCATGTGTGTTTAACAATTACTTCATTGATGATGATCTGGATGGTACCAGTGATCATACAATGTACACTATTACCAACCTATTCAGGTATTCTTTAAATACCTTTTCTCCATTTATTGAGTGACTCTCCACAGATGCTTGTCTGCCACCAGGCTGCGACTCAATGAGATGAAAACCATAACCTTTGGACTTGATAACAGCTGATCAACAACCTCTCAGCTCTTTAAACTTTGCACACAATCCACGCACACATCACCCACGTGCCATACATCCACCTCGAGGCTATGGCACATATTTCTTTTTTCTATATATAGCTAAAGATAGTGAACCCCAGCTGCTGGGAAGTTCTTTGACCACTCTGCTTCACTAGCACTTCACTGCAAAGCTGCCTGAACTGCACTCCACGGCCTACCACCCTCGAGCTACACCACTGAACATGCAACAAAACTCTACTCTGCAACCTAACATCCTCAGACCCACACCTTTGCCTCTCACCCTCACTCTACTCCACAGCCTACCATCCCCAGTCCCACACCTTTGCCACTCATCCTCACTCTACTCCACCACCTACCATCCTCAGACCCACACCTTCTGACAAAATCACAGCAATGAAGATGTGGGAAATATGTAAAAATCTCTGCAAGTAAAACAAGATTGAAGGATATTCCTCTTGATGCAGATTTGTAAATTTAAGGCTGAATTATTTTAATATTTTTTTATTTACTGTTCGAAAAAACTCTTAAGTTCTTACAATCAAAAGCTATGTTACTCTTCCGCTCAGGTTTTCTGCTATTGCAATGAATGGAAATGCAGCTCTTTGGTAGCTAATAGCTCGCTGTTCTATGTAAGGATTTATACTTGCAAACTGCAAGTAACAAAAGGGGCTTTCTGACACAAGCAGTAATGCACTGACCTATTCACATTGCATGTAATTTCTGATCTGCATGGTTCACCAGCTTTTCATTAGGCATTTTAACCCCTTCGGCTACTTAATGATGAGTCAACGTCCACTGGACAAAACTTAGAGCTCTCTGCAGCAGGTCCATCATTCTTCAGAGTTATCTTGACATATTTATGTTTGCCTGAAAATTGCTAGAACGTAGTTATCATATTTTTTTGCATGCCACTGCATCATCTTCAGGTGGGATCTTTTGATGGATTGTATGCTGCTCAGTCCTCCTGTGAATTTCCTTGTTCACCCACCTCGGCCATTTGCGCAGTTTGAATGTCAGGGAAAAGCTGCATCACAGAAGGCGTAACACAAAATACAGATTTATAGACCAGGTGCTAATAATGAAACAAATGGGAAAACGCCTGTTTGTCCTAGACTGGAAACCCACGTAATTATTTGGTAATTTTTCCTAGTGGGGTCTCTAGACCGGTCCAATTCATAGTTTATAATTCTTAAAGCGTTTGGTGACTATCTTGTCTTCAATTGCAGGTTTACAGTCTGTAAGGTATTTGGATTTGAGTGGTCAGTGTGAGTACCCACTAAGACAAGGTAATTCTCTTTACGTTCCTCATTGGGTCGGGGGTTGCTGGGTAAATAGATTCACAATCTGCACTACTTTTTTTTTGCAGGTTCGTGAGACCGTACTACGAATACAATAGCACAGGCAGACATGAGTACAGGCAGAATAAACAGGTAATTGTTTGGTAGATTTAAACTAGTGCATCTTCTGTTGCAGAGTTCGCAGACAGTACTGCGCACATTCAAACGGTTTACGTGAGTACAAGCCGAAGAGGTAATTATTTGGTAGAGTTAAACTGTGGTGCATCTTGTATATTGTAGTATAATATACTTACCCATGTTTTCTTCTGTGGCCGGTTTCGCAGCTAGAATCCAATACATTTAAACAGGCGTACGTGAGTACAAGCAGAAGAGGTAATTGTTTGGTAGAGTTAAACTGTAGTGCATCTTGAACATTGTAGTATAATATACTTATTAATAAGACAAGGGTTATTTGGGTCCCAGGGATAATATTTTATGACCACTCAACACTATACTCCCCGAGGGTAACTGAACAAAATACAAATAATAGTAGAGGGTCAAAAAAAGGCAAATTTCTAAAGAGACGACTATGTATGAGAATCAGTGGCAATAGTCCACTAGTCAGGGTACATCATTCGTGGTTATTGAAAAATACCCATCAGTAGCTCTTCCTTGACGCCCTTTTCATCATGTGGGTTCCTTCTAACCATGAAGGATGGTATTTTAATATGGTCAATATCGACAGCATAAGGACCAGTGATGGTATAACTGGGTCACAGGGAGCTACTGAAAAGCAGTGCGAGGGGATGTGTAAAAGTGCAAAAAGTGCAGGATAGTGATATATTAAAATTAGATAACTATGAGGAAAAATTATTTATTAGAGACCTCAGTGTTTCTAAGAATTAAAACGAGCGAAATTGGTAGTTTCACCTAATAGCTACCAACAGGTTGGTCGACATGTTTCAGCAGATTTTTGGATCACAGAGGTATCCACTGCATTCCTCAGGACCTGTATCGCTACTGCTAGTGATGTGTTGACAAAATATAAAAAAATATAAAAAGGAAATCTTTCACCTGGGTATTAGTGAAGAATCATTCTCCCAGCATATTGTGCAGGAGAGTACTGCCTCACCTCACCTGGCTCACAGCGCAGGTATTTGAAGCACCGCTCTGTCCGTCGGTACTTCCAGCGTCCCTCTGGCTCATAGTTATCTAATTTTAATATATCACTATCCTGCACTTTTTGCACTTTTACACATCCCCTCGCACTGCTTTTCAGTAGCTCCCTGTGACCCAGTTATACCATCACTGGTCCTTATGCTGTCGATATTGACCATATTAAAATACCATCCTTCATGGTTAGAAGGAACCCACATGATGAAAAGGGCGTCAAGGAAGAGCTACTGATGGGTATTTTTCAATAACCACGAATGATGTACCCTGACTAGTGGGCTATTGCCACTGATTCTCATACATAGTCGTCTCTTTAGAAATTCGCCTTTTTTTGACCCTCTACTATTATTTGTATTTTGTATAATATACTTACCCATGTTTTCTTCTGTTGCAGGTTTTGCAGCCAGAACGTCATACATTTAAACAGGCGTACGTGAGTACAAGCAGAAGAGGTAATTGTTTGGTAGAGTTAAACTGTAGTGCATCTTGAACATTGTAGTATAATATACTTACTCATGTTTTCTTCTGTTGTAGGTTTCGCAGCCAGAACCTCATACATTTAAACTGGCGTACGTGGTTTCAAGCAGAAGAGGTAATTGTTTGGTAGAATTAAACTGTGGTGCATCTTGTACATTGTAGTATAATATATTCACCCATGTTTTCTTCTGTTGCAGGTTTTGCAGCCAGAACCCCATACACTTAAACAGGCATACGTGAGTTCAAGCAGAAGAGTTAATTGTTTCGGTAGAGTTAAACTGTGGTGCATCTTGTACATTGTAGTATAATATACTTACCCATGTTTTCTGCTGTTGCAGGTTTCGCAGCCAGAACCCTATACATTTAAACAGGCGTACGTGAGTTGAAGCAGATGAGGTAATTGTTTGGTAGAGTTAAACTTGGTGCATCTTGTACATTGTAGTATAACAGATTGCATTCATGAGCTAGGGGTCAACGTAAGCCATGTTCCCTTGCTTTGCAGGCTTTGTGGCATAGCAGGTTAAAACCAGCGGGCACGGAAATGTTCAAGCACAAAGCTGTAACTTTGGGAGAGTGCGGTGCTTCACCACAAAGGAAGAAATGTTGCCTTGTATTCAAGGAAGAGTGGATGAAAGAAATTGTGGAGGCTGAGACACAGAGATCATGAAGCACGATTCGCGTGCAACTCTGGGCACTATTTCAATACAGTCCAGACGTGGGCTTGATTTGAAAAGCATGTGCCGAAGCCAAGATTGTTGGGGACATTTCTACAGGGAAGAAATGGAGTGATAACTGGAAATCGGATCACATGAAATGCCATCTACTTAGCAAAGTACACCAGTCTGCCATGGTGATATTGAGAAAATGCTGCTGCCAGGTTTGGTTATGGAGTGCAGGCAATGCTGACAGAAACTGCCACTGACAAAGCAAATAGAATGGAAGTAGTTGAACGCCAAAGATCTATGCCTGAGGAGATAAAGATTCTCATCAACAACGTTTTGTCTGGCAGTCAAGATGAATACTTCAATGTTATCTGTACAAGATATCCATGACCACCTAGCTTTGTATGTCAAGATACCAGACAGCTGGAGGAGCAAGAATTATGCCTTTGAGTTCCTTGAGGCTATCAATAGTGTGATACACCGTGAAGCTATGGCAAAACTTTGGCACGCTTTGTATCACACATTGATAATTGATGAGAGCACAGATATTTCTGTTACAAAAATGCTCATCCTGTACTTCAAGTTCCGACCTCTAACATCAACAGAGCACAAAACACAGTTTGGGGGCATAGTGAAGCTGACTAGTTGTAATGCTGAGGCTATCACTACTGCTGTGAAAAAACTTCTACACTGCCAATGAACTGGACCTTATGAAAAGGGTCATGTTCATATCCGATGGTGCGTCAGTGATGCTGGGTAAGAATAATGGTGTTGCTACTCGCCTTAATCAATCCATTCCTCATCTAGTTGAGCAGCATTGAGTCGCCCATCGAGTAGATTTGGGAGTTGATGAAGCCTGGAAGAAGGTTCCACTGATTAAAGAGATGGAGACATTATTGAGGACTGTCTACACCGTTTTCTCCAGATCTCCTGCATAGAAGTCCAAGCTGGATGAATTTGCATCGGTCACTGAATGTGAAGTGGTCTCTTTTCGACCACTGAATAAGATCCTGTGGCTTTCAAGGCATTTTGCTGTTGGTGCACTAATTCGTAATTACGGGGCTGTTCTTAAGTACTTTCAGCATGGGAAAATTGAGGAGAATGATCCAGTTGCTGAATATTTTTACAAAAAGCTATCAAACTCCAACTACCATATTTTACTTGCAGTACTTAATGACATTCTGGGTGAATTTACATCTTTGTGCAAACTATTCCAAAAGAGTTCTTTGACTACTGTTGAAGCTGTACAGAATGCAAGAGCAAAGATTGGCCAAGTTAAGCAACAGTATTTGGGGGACACTGTCTTTTGGAGCAGCAATGTAAGAGATCTGATAGTGTAGTAGAAGGAAAGGCAAAAGTTTGACAGTGGGCCTATTTTGTCTTTTGTTTCCCTTGTTTGTGAGCACATGCAAAAAAGGTTCCCTGAAGATGAGCTGAAAGAATGGGGAAGTTTTGAAATCCAGGCAACACAATCACATTTTGATTTTAGGACTGAGAATATACAAGGACTTGTTGAAAAGTATAAAAATGCCTTGGTCCTGGGTGATTGTGAAACACCAGAAGATGTTGTTCGACATTACAGAGACTATAAATATGTGGTGGCAGAACATGTAAAGAGTGGGTTATTTACCACCTTTCAAGACATGGTGAATTTCACTGTACGTAATGTTGCTCAGCATAGTGTGGTGTCTCAGCTTGTTGATGTCTGCTCGACTTTCAAGCATCTAGTGCAGATTGTGAACGAGGATTCAGCCTTTTGAATACTATCAAGAGTAAATTGAGGTATAGTCTAGAGCAGAAGCATTTGGATATGCTGATGAGGACAAAGGCCTACCTCCTGGATGGGAAATTTGACCTAGATAGAGTTTATCGGCTCTGGAAAAATGGCAAGGATCGCCGTGAGAAGCAACCCTGTCCCCCATCTAGTGATGCCACTTGATATATCTGAACGGCCCTCTCCCTTATTGTTTATATGTGATATTGTATAGGCTCTCAACATTTCCCCAACCAATGAACAGTGCTCCAGTTAAGAATATTTATTGAAATCTTATTATGGTACCACCGTTGAAGTGTTGTGCTTTTCTAAACTTGAAGTGTACATGTCGGTGTAACCAATTCATGTCATGACGTGTTTATCCAATTTGCAAACTGCCCTTAAGACCCTTATTGTGGCGCTGTATGTATGAAAATGCACAATTTTTTCACTTTTTAAAGTAAAGGTTTTGAGTAACAGTTGGCGTCGCACACAAACGCAGTCTAGTTCCTGGCGCACATAGCCATGGTTGCAGTGCACAGAGACCCTCCACTGCCACACACAGAGGAAAAAAATTTGAGGGAACATTGCCTACCACCCCCAGAAACATCTTGTATACCATTGTTCGTGAAGTTTGTGTTTAATGGTAATGTCTCCCCCCCATTTACTTACACTGATTTTTCTATAATGAACCAACTTATATCTTCACATGTGTGATTCTTTTGGGAATAATGTTCTGCCAAGGGAGCGTTCATTTTTTTATTTCTATTGGCAGATTTGTGTTCTCTAAGGCGTGTCCTAAATACTCTTCCTGTCTCACCTACGTAACCCAATTTACATGGGCACAATAATAATTAGACTAAGTTTTTGCTTCTTCAGTTGTTTAGATCTTTCAATATAATAGTCTGATTATTATAAGTGATACTTTTGCCCTCAATACATTGCTCGCAGCTGTTACAATTTCCACATTTGTAATTGCCTACCACTTCGTTGCCTACCAGGTTGAGTTGTCTGATACCTCCCGGTTCTCTGTAGGTCTGTACTAAATTCTTTTTTAAGTTGTCATTGCGTTTGAACGCAAAAATGGGACGTTCTAATGCTGGAGTTTCCCCATCATTCAACAACGCCCAACTGGAGTTGATGATATTTATGATCTTATTACTAATATTAGAAAATTGACTCACAAAAACGCTTTTATTAGTTGTTATATCAGTTTGATTCTATTTCTGTGAGCTCTCAAACATACTCTCCCTATTATAAAATCGCGCTATTTTAAAAGCGTGATTAATCACTTTCGTAGGGTAACCCCAATCTTTCAATTTATGTTTCAGGGTTTCTGAGTATTTATAAAAACCAGTAAAGGAAGAACCGTTCCTTCGGAGACGAAGGAACTGTCCAAAAGGTATATTATCCTTTTGGGATTTAGGATGAAAACTAGAGTAATGGAGAAGTGTGTTTTTATCCGTCGGTTTTGAGTATAGTTCTACTTCCAATTTATTTGCTTTGTGTTTTATCTTAAGATCAAGAAAGCTTACCTCGCTATTACTATGATATCCTGTCAATTTTATATTAACATCCCCAAGGTGAAGCCAGATTAAAAAATCGCTAAGGGCTTGTTCTGACCCTGTCCATATGAACCAGATGTCGTCTTGAATCTGTGCCAGTTTGACACATTTTCAGAGAACGGGGCTAATTCATTAAAAATGTGCTTGGTCTCAAAATGTCCTACATACGTACAAGCCAGACTTGGTGCGCAGGTTGCGCCCATACTGGTCCCCTTCCGCTGAATATATTGATCCTCCTTGAACAGAAACAGATTCACTTTGAGCACTAAATTTGTGCATTCGATAATAAACTCTGCACTAGCGCCTCTAGTTACACCAGCATCCTCCAGGATGTGTTTAGTAACAGCAATGGTATCATCCTGGGGGATGTTGGTGTAAAGCGCTTCGATATCCAAAGTAACCATCAATTGAGAACCAGCATTGAAGCTCAGACTGTAATTGAATCAGTGACCAAATCATCTCTGCATTTTGATGCCACAAGCAGGTCATCAATGGACAACACTAAGACTGAATTTCGGGGCATAACTAACTTTTCTAGACACTTTTTCATTTCTGAATAAAAATAGATGGACTTTCAGTGTACCCTTGAGGAACACGATTCCATGCTAAGATACGCTCCTCAAATCTAACAGCAAAAAGATACTGGCTATCAGGGTGTAAAGGAATCAAGAAAAATGCTTGACACAAATCAATTATAGTGAACCAGTCAGCATTCCAAGGTATCTGATACAAAATCACTGCTGGATTTGGCACCACTTACAACATGATACTACAATTGTATTGATTTTCCTTAAATCTTGCACGATCCTGTACTTCCCACTAGGCTTTTTAAGACCTATTATAGTTGAGTTACAAGGACTGCTCATTATTTCTTTTAGTATGCCTTGCTTAATCGTTCTATCAATTCGGAAGCTACTCCTGCTTTAACTTCTGGACTCATTTTGTATTGTCGGGTGTTTGGATAAACTGCCCCTTCTTTCACAGTCACTTTCACTGGGTCTACATTCACCATTAGACCTATTTCTTTTCCAGTGAAATCCCATATTTCTGGATTTATTGTAGTCATCAACTCTTCTGGTAAGTATTTTCTGTCATTATTGAATACATCTTGTCAACTTCAGTACCTTGCTTTGCTAACATTATTTTAAAAACCATATCTTCGTCAGGGCTTTGAAAAGCAACACCATCCGGTGTGCAATAAATCATGCAATTAATTTTGCACAAAAGGTCTCTGCCTAACAAATTCACTGGACTTGAATTGCATACTTTCAACTTATGCATATCTTTGAAGGTTCCAATTTGTACCTCCATGGGTTTTGTAATTGGTGTTCTGATCTGCTGGTTGGTAACTCCAACCACTTGGATTGAATCTCTCGAGAGGGGTAGGTTTGGGGTGTCTGCTGTTCTCAAAGTAGAACGGGTAGCAGCAGTATCCAATAGGGCTCCTCGCACCAACAGACAAATGTGAATTGAGCATACAAACTTTTTCACTAGCCAATCAAAATGTAGTTCTTATTCAGGCTTCCAATCAGGCTTCTGGTCACGCTCGTAATCTGACCAATGCTAGCGCAGCCTTTTGAATGATGTCAGTTCTACTCCTTATTACTTACCCCTCCTTTACAATCTGTGTTTGTCACACACCCGCTGCTTCCAACAGTCCTAATGCGGCTCACTGTGACTTCAGTGCAACTCCGGCAACTGACCCTCCCTTCACAAGGTATGATATTTCACTAAATTAAAAGGATAGATTATTCTTTCGAATGCAAGTAAAACCCTTTGTTCACTCTTCTTTGAGTAAGACCTTCCGTTTACTTTTCATACACATCAAGTAAAACTTTCCATTTACCCTTCAATCAAGCTCGGAAGAACCTGCTACTCCTTCGATGTTACCCTTACTAGGTGATATAACACAAAAGTTCACCAGTGAACTCTTAGCTATCAATCAATCTCACTTTCACACAGAAAATAGTCCCTAATTGAACACTGCCAGCCCTGCCTAGCTTCTCAATGTTATTCCAACAGACGAGTAACCTCACTGCGGTGTGGTTTCTATCGCCACCGGCTATTCAATTTCCCGGGAATTCTGGACAACATAAAACAACGTGACACAAAATAAATAATCAATACTCATAACAAAACGTCAATAGTAACCCTAGCTCTGCTACCAGAAAACTGATCCAGCCAGTTACCAGCAACAGGTATTCTAACACCACATACTCACCTGGGCCCATATATTCATTCAAAACACACTGGCAATAACCGCTTGGGTCATGTTTTTGTAATTCTTTAGATTAGTTATTTTTAGTCCCTAACTTATCTTTCGCTGATCAAAAGTTCGTTTTTCTTGTCATTGGACCATTAGTTGGAACTAGTTGATGGTGAAATGACATAAGATTTCAATATACTTACATATTTGGAAATGATCACAGAGTCGGGATGTCTTTTAAAGTTTTATCTTAGATTAAATTCATGTGAACCACTTACACAGTACAGAACAAAAACCGTCTCTCACGGGCGGGAAGATTAAAATAATCAATCAAATTTGCATTTAATTATACTTTGCGATGACACTGCATGAAAGGGAGAGGATAGAGAGAAAAGCACATAAACACATACAGATATAGATATAATTACCGAGTATGGTGTGGAAACCAACTCTCAGGCCTAGGAATTGGAAAAGGTTCCCCATGAAAGGTCTGGCAAACAAAGACTTCAGGACAGGAATCTGGACAGGACAGATGACCTCTCTATCACAGACGCTTGCGTAGCACCCCTCTCTGACACTCTCTTCCGCCTCGAGATTCTTCTGCGTTCTTCTTCTAAAGTAATTTGCTTAAGATAATTGGTTCAGCAATTCAGTTCTTTTTCAGTATCTCCATCTGGGACTTCTCTGTGCTCTCGGATAGTGTTGTGAACGTATCTAGGACCCTAATTAAATATTCCCAATTTATGCCCTTATGTGGTTTTAACAAATCATATTGTTATAAAGGAATAAGAATCATATCCATATTTAGTCATAGCCAATGCAGTACAAATACGGCAAGGCTACTTCCCTAGACTCCTAGAAAGTACAACGAGTTCTTTAAACAAACCAAACCTCCAGCAGCCCGGAATTCCCCCTGATTTTGTTTTGATTTGTCCTAGAACTCCTGAAAGAATTGCCAGTTCTTAGTGACAGTTCT
This sequence comes from Lissotriton vulgaris, assembly GCF_964263255.1. Taxonomy (NCBI): domain Eukaryota; kingdom Metazoa; phylum Chordata; class Amphibia; order Caudata; family Salamandridae; genus Lissotriton; species Lissotriton vulgaris. The sequence continues at coordinate 2,088,323,457 of NC_141689.1, read as the reverse complement.
TACTGACGTCTTATTTCCAACCTTACATCAAACATGGCACTTTCCAGGTATAAATATACCAGCATTTGCCTTAAGCAACACACAGTGGTTTGGAACAGAGCGGCTATCGACTTACCCAAAGCCCAGCTGATGCGAGTGCAGAAGGAAGCCGACCCTCCCATTTGACGCACTGAGAGAGACGCTGTCTTTTCTCCTGCCGAGAAAATCCAGCTCCAGTGTTTCCAGTCACCCTTGTAGGTTGCTGGGAGATCGAGTCCTGAGAACGAGATACAAGACCTCCTTCATTCTAAAACCAAGGTACGGAGCTAAGATTAGATCCTTAGAGAATTCTTGATTCAGATTCTTGGCAAAACTAACTTAACTTAAACTGCAGCTCACTTACTCCTTCCCACGTACTAGGCTTAGGTTAGGTACACCGGGGTAGGCGTATTTTAGAAGCACCAGTTGAGTACGTTTAGTCAACTTTTATCATTGTATGTATTGTATATATTTTATCCGTTTTAAGTATCATATGGCTCAGAAACCATATCAAGGCTTTCACAGTATTATTTCATAATACTCCTTTTACTGTACTCACTTTACTTTATGATAAGTATTGCAATTGTGGCATTTCATTTCTCTTGCATGAGAAAGAAGACTGCTCAATAAAATAACACCTTTTATTGAAAACGCCTGTCTCTCTATTTCTCTGCACTCTGGTGAAACTAAGGATGCACGATTGAAATAGCTATCTATTGTTTTCACATGACTCTGGAGATATACTCCTTATTCTGGAGGGAGCAAAGTTGTCATGTTTATGCGGTTGTCAGAAACGAATCCCTTCTTGTCTAATCAGGGAAGTTAACTCCTCCCTATTCATTCAAGAAAGTTTCTAGTAACCTTTAAGCTAGCTGGCATACCTAATTAAGTCTAACATATTCAGTAGAGACCTAGTCGACCTCAGTCCTACGTCTAAACTACAGTTTTTGTTATTCTAATGTGCAGAGCCTATTGGGAATATCGGAACTACACTACAATAGCATCCCGGCCTCTAACTTCTCTAGACTCCCCACTAACTAACTAATGCTACCTCAACTATACCTTTCTGTATGCTTGTTCCACCCATTAATGTTTCAAATTTATGAAACTCCTAACTCTGCTTGAACAGGCAAGCCTTGCCATGCTGACGGATTATGCCTTCCAAAAAAGTGACTTAATGCAAATGTAAAAGCTTGGACCAGGGCGAGACAACAAATCTATCTAATCCAGAAAGTGACCTCAACAAATATAAAATCTAGGTTTGTCAAGGTTGGAGTTTTGGTGCTAAAGCCAGAAGCTTCAATGGGACCTTGGTTAAAGCGTATCTGACTTCGAAGGTCCCGTGCCAGTCACATACTTGAACTGTGCCCCACTGGAAGATTTTGACCTCCATTTTAAAGGCTAAGGTCCTCTGTACAAGTTGGTATTCCACTTGGGGTGTTAACTCAGTGAAATAATGCACTTCCCATTATGGGTGTTTGCGGGTGGGATTTACTGGGTCTGCAATCTCTGGACCTGATAATTCTGGGTCTGAAGACATTGGCCCTCTCAGAGAGGCTATTCAGACTGGGTTGTGTCAAACAGCATTACAAAGGTCTGCACATTGCCTACAGCAGTCCATTGGAAGCATTGAGGAGTGGCTAATGCTCTCCATTTGACATGCACAAGTGTTGCTTTCACCTTGACCCCTCTATTCAACATATACATGAGCAGTCCTGCTAATATTTTCTTCCTGCTCAAAGCAGGTGGGAAATGTCAATGTTTTTTCAACAAAATAGTGAGACACTTCTTGGAAAAGCACCCAATAAAGCCAATTATTACTCATCTGATTTGGAGTTTGGTAGACAGGATACTCTGTCACAAATGTGACCATTTGCTGTATTACAAATTGATTATAATGTACAGCTGAGGGATATCTGCAACATTTTGGAGGAGTATCTAGTCTGCTATGTTCTAAATAAGGCTCTAAAGGCCAGATATATCTATATACTGGTTGTAATTGGCGGCTAGTCTTTTTGTGACCAATATTGAATTTTGCATGTTGCATACTCATGGATTAAAATTTGATTTGTGACTTGCCTAGCCTTTTTTAAGTCACTAATCAGTAAATCTACACCTGCTTTTCCTCAATCTAAACAAAGGGTCCTTAACTTGCACTTTACATCAGAGCTTTGGAAAAAGATCTCTGATAAAGAGCCCCCTTGAGGGTGCTCATCAGGCATTGCAGCGCCTGCCCGATGAGGAGCAAGCCAGATGATGAAGCATGAAACCTGCAACGGTATGTGAGGGCCCCATTTCCAAATAGAAACTACTCCCCTTGTAGTGGCTCATTTTCTTTGACCCACGCCCCTTTGTTCCCTTTAGGAACAGCATACCTTTTTCCTCTGAGAATTAGCAGTGGAGCCTTTATGCTGGACCTTCATGTGCTCTAGGCCCCCACATTTTTGTGATGGAGTATTCTGTGTCTCACCAGGTTGGCGCTGTAACCGCTCTTCTACACCAGGAGCAGTGCCATTATCTTGACCCCATAGACTGAGTATTGGTGAAGAAACGTTTTCAATAAACCTGTCTAGAGCCTCACTAAAACACCATTTCTAATTCATCTTAGTGACCGCCACACTATGCATCACATACCCAGAAGATTTTATTTATTTAAAAAGTTTTGTATAGCACGAACATGACCCAAGAGGTTATCAGAGCACTTTATAGAAGAGGTGCAACAGACAAAAGGGGAGACAATTGTGGTAAAGCAACAGCAATATACAGCAATAGTAACAGGAACGTAAAGACAAAATAATGGAGGATATCGGAGCCATGACATTGCAAAAAAACATAAGTAAGCAGAGGTGCAAAACAAGGACGGCCAAGCCTAAGCTTTTAGTGCAGAGAAGTACTCATAAGTAAAGCTTTCACTTCCCGTTTGAAGGACTCAGTCTAATTTTAGTAGGTAGACGGGGCAATACCAGAGAAGTCTTGATTGTAAGTTTTTATTTTATTCAATTCCTTTAGTTTAGGCAACAAGGTACTGGAGCTCTTGAAGGAGCAGGAGCCTCCCAAAAGAACTAGCTTATTTGCAGGGTACAGAAGAGTGTTGAAATGCAGTGCGTTGTGGGTCATGCAGGCAAGTTTTAGTTGTATCCTTGCCTCGAATGGTAGCCAGTTTAGAGACGTCAAATCTGGGGAAATGTGGTTGGTGTTCTTGGAGCCTGTGATGGTCCTAGCAGCAGCATTCAGTGAAGCCTTGGGAGGGGCTAGACTGTACCTTGGTGTCGTATTTTGACGATGGCTGGGTTAGCGCTTAGCTTTGCTACACGATTCCCGCTTAAATTAGCTATACGTAGAAACGCCATTTTGTATGTGTTGGCGGCCATCTTAGATCATGAGCGGCCTCGTGGCCGGCGTGCCCTTTAGTCCTTTGTCCGTTCCATTGACCACTCGAGTCTGCCCAGCAACAGGCTATTTTTAGTATTGGTCAAGCTCACACATGCGCAGTTCATACTGACCAGTCACTCCTCAGGAATGTACCGCAAACTGACCAGTGGGTTTGAAACCCTCCAATGAGCTGGCAGTATTCCAAAATATGCCCTTATATGTACATAATGTTCTGCAACTTTGTGCCGCGTGTACGTTTTATTACCTGTAGAATCATATAAAAGAAAGGGTCACACCGATGTTCGGTGTGATACCTCTTGCATTACCGAAGGGTGCTGTATGAGTGTACCACCACCCCATGGGGTCTTAATAAACTTGTTCTTTGACTTTTACAGTTTCCGTGCCAACAGTTCTTGAATGTAAGTGGGTTATCTTCGGAGCATGTGGGCCTTGGGAACCCTGATTACTTCAAATTGGCGACCACGAAGGGACTCATCGGCGACTCGGATGCCCGAAGGAGAGGTCGTGACGAAGGCTTGGAAACTCGCCATGGACGCGCGCTGACACGAGTGACCCGAGTCTTGGCTGCCACGGTGTTTCTTCCTTCCCTTCCGATCTGACCTTCCAGGTGGCGCCGGTCTCCGACTGAGTTTTCGAGTATCTGCGTTGCTGAGAAAGTGCCGTTAGGCTGATTTGGCTTACAAGACCTTGGCAGTTGGAATCTGGACCGTTGAGAATTTGGGTAAGATTTGTGATCGGTAAGGTAGTCTGCGGACGCTTACTGGAGTTCTATGATTTGTGATCGGTAAGGTAGTCCTTGGACGCTTGCCGAATTATGACCTATGACTTTGATTTGAGTTAGCTAACATTTGTGAATTAGTGAATTTGTGAACTTTGAACTTATATGTGCAGTGCACTTCACATAGGCAGGCATGTAGAGATGTTTCTCTAACTTTGTTTTTTCCCTTTGAGCGGCACATCTGTGTGAAGTACTGTAAGTGCCTTTTTTTATACGGTGTCACGCTTTCGTGATACTTTTTGAACATGCCTGTTTTTAGCACACTTCGAGGGATGCGTTGTCTTGGAAATGGTACCACAATTAGGTTAGCGGAATCACAGCCGGCTCCCCCAGAGGGAACACCAAATCGCGAAATATATATTAAACATGGCCTTCCCCCTATTATGTACAGCAAATTATGGCATAAGTATACAAAGGCCGATCCTGAATTGCAATGGCCTCTACATGGGTCGTTCGATTTACGTAAAGTACAGTTTGTAGAGCAATGTTTGTTTCAACGCAGGTCTAGACAAATGAAATGAAATGAATGAAATGAATGAAGCTTATATAGCGCATGACTTACCCTGGGGCATCTCCGCGCTTGCTTAGGGAACCCGTCCTGGTATTCCCCTGTGAGATAACCCTGGCAGGGTATCCACAAGGTGAAAGCCAGGCATCCCACCGCGAGGGGCCGATGTGGAGATTAAGCAAGCTATTGCCCAGAGTCGCAGAGTGTGAACCCGTGAGTCGAGAAGGCACCGGAGCGAGAATTAACGAGTCCGTGGAATTTTTGAGCCCAAGACCCGCCGAGGCGGGGAATTGAACCCTGGTCCAGGGCCGAACTCAAGCTCCAGGTCTGCCGCCTCTAACCCCTGAGCCACACTTCCCCACCAAAACATGTTTGATTGTGTGCGAATGTGGGAGAAAGCGGTGCGTGAGCGAATGAAACGTGAAGTTGCCTTGGCGGACAAAGAGCAGCGCAAGGCTGCTCGGGATAAGGCTTTACAGCTTGAGGAAAAAGAGGCTCAGGAGAAAAGCGAGAGGGAGGACCGGGAACGCAAATTGCAAACGACGGGTCAATTCCCTATTCGTCGACCGCTTTATCCTGTCCTTAATAATGAAATTGATGATTTTTCATTACTAGATCGGTCGCCGCCTCCGTACGTTTCACCGACGGCTCCAGCTGAAGATTCAGGTGATGAGGGGCAGGATAAGTTGGAAAAGAAGGGTGTATCTGCTCTCAGGTTTTCTACGGAGAGGTCCGCACATTTACGTAGTTGGGCTCGTAAAGTGAATAAGAAATGTGTTTCTCAGGAGGAGGTGATTGCGGAGAGGAGTAAGTGGTCGGATCTTGAGTTAATGTATTTCTTGTCTTCTTTGGCGGATGAAGTTGTTGTCGCGTATCGTGACTTTTCAGACGTGTTAGAACCTAAAGCTGTGTCAGTACATCGTGAGAATTTGGATAAAGGTTTATTTGCTCTTTCAGATGTCGACGACCTTTTCAAGCAATTGATCCAGCTGCGGGATGAAACAGCCAACTTGCGGGAGGAGCGAAAAAGGAGGCAAAAGGAGTCTGAGTCGAAGAATAGCGAGTCGATTAAGGAGTGTTCTCTCCGGGGTTCAGATAAGAATTCTGCAATGCATGTTATGCCTATGCGTGAAGCTGCGCCTCTGTATGTTCCACCGAAAGGGGAAGGTACAGATGATGATAGAAGATCAAAAGATGCGAAGGGGTATTTTGTATATAACTGGGTGTATACGCCTTGGAATAGAGCGGATGTTATGGCGCTAAAAAATTCTTTGCCTGATCTTCGTAAGAACCCGGCAGCATTTTACGAGGGGGTGGAAGGGGCTATTTCATCCTGTGTGATGACTCTAGTCGATATCGATTTGTTCTTTGGGTTAATACTTCCGCCTGATATGTGGAGACAAATTCGTAAGAATAATGATGAGACAGTGTTAGGGGGTACATGGAAAGAGATTAATGAAGCCGATTTAGAAAGGAAGCCAGCATGCAAACCTTGTCAGTTGATTTTAGACCTTCCAGCGGCTATTTTGGCAAAATTAAAAACGCTTGTTCCCTCTAAAAAGATCGATTGGACTATGTTAGCTTCGTGCAAACAAAAACCTGATGAAACGGTTTCAGATTTCTTTACACGCTTCGAGGAGGCATTCCATGATTATAGTGGTCAATCATTAACAGATGATACGGGTCGGCATTTGTTTGTAGATAAGTATGTAACTAATCTCCTACCGGAGATTGCAAAACGATTGAAAACGAGTGAAAGTTCCTGGGCCACGGCGACCCCTGCATCTTTGTTAACGATGGCTCAGTATTATGAGCGGCAGGAGATAGAGGCTAAAGAAAGTGTTGATAAGAAAGCGAAGGAATTGAAGACGAAGGTAATGTTGGCACAGGTCCGTGGGACTCAGTATAGGGGGAATGATAGAGGAAGACGAGGTGGAGGTACTACGTCGTATGGTCGTACGGATATAGCAGAGGATCAGTGTGCTTACTGTAAGGAGTTTGGGCATTGGGCTGATGATTGTCCGGTACTTCGTGAGCAGCGTAGTCAGCGTGGTCGAGGAAGTGGTAGGTCAAGAGGAGGTTATACGGGAGCAAGAGGTGGCGGAAGTGATCGTGGAAGGGTTGAGAGCGGGGCCGTGGCCAGGATGAACGAAATACTTTTGATAGACGAAACCAATATCAGATATCGGAAAGTGAGAATGTGGAACACCAGGATTATGTACATGCATAGGACTGCGTAGGATGGGGTGCGGAACCAATTGAAGTGCCTGTAGATCAGGAGGGTCCATATGTAACAGCGGGCATTTTGGGTTCTACTGATCAGTTCCTAGTTGACACCGGAGCTACTCGTAGCGCTTTCTCTAAAAGGTTGGTTCCGAGGGCTCCCCTGTCTGGCGAAATGATTACATGTGTAGGGTTTGATGGCACACCCTCCCCTAGCCCATTGTCAAAACCCCTAGCGCTTTGTCTCGACAAATTTTTTAGTTTTGGCCAATTTTTGTTATCACCCTACACCCCAGATAATATTTTGGGCATTGATTTGCTTAAATATTTTCGAGCAACAATACGTTGCGCTCCTGAGGGAGTGCGGGTTATCCTGAATGACAATTATCCTGACCCCGACAGGTTTTACACCATCTCAGATATTTCAGCTTTGGCCTCTCTACCGCATACGTTATGGGCGACCTCAGATACGGATGTGGGAGAGATGCGTATTCCACTGATACATATTACTGTTAAGGAGGGGGCCCCTCTACCACGAGTGCCACAATATAAGATTTCGAGAGAAGGTGAAATTGCATTGACACATATTGTTCAGGATTTGATTTCTGCAGGGGTTGTGGAGGAGGTCCCTTATAATGTTTGCAACAGCCCTATTCTTCCGATCCTTAAGAGAGATACTGACGGCAAAATCTATCGCTTTATTATTGATTTGCGAGAGATCAACAAAATTGTCATTCCTCAATACCCGGTGGTGTCCGATATTACGACCTTGCTTACTTTGGTTCCACCAACGGCCACCACGTTTAGCGTAATTGATTTAAAGAATGCGTTCTTTTCCATCCCTGTTCATCCTGATAGCAGATACCTGTTTGGCTTTACGCTAAATAATAAATCGTATAGATTTTGTCGTGTTCCCCAAGGATATACTGAAAGTCCTAGCATCTATAGCCAGGCTTTGAAAAGGCAGTTGGATTCCTTTAAATTGCAGTCTGGCGTTGCTCTCATCCAGCACGTGGATGACCTTCTGCTTGCTGCTGACTCTTATGCACAATGTGAACAGAGTACACTTGCGTTGCTTTCCTTTTTGGCACAGAACAATCATAAGGTTTCGAAGAAAAAGCTTCAATACTGTAGACCTCAGGTGACCTACCTCGGTCATCTGTTGTCTAAGGAGGGGCGTGCATTAACATCTGATCGAATTCAAGCGATTTTAGACACACCAGTCCCCCGCACGCAGAGAGATGTGCGTGCCTTCGTAGGGTTGACGTCTTTCTGCAGACAATGGATTATGGGGTTTTCACATATCATAAAACCGTTGCTGGCGTTACTGTCCAAAGCCACACCAATGCCCCTTGAGTGGACAGATGAATGTCAGAAGGCTTTTGAACAGTTGAGGCAGGCCCTTTGTTCCGCACCCGTGTTAGGCACACCAGACTACACAAAACTTTTCACATTGTACGTGCATGAGAATGATGGGTGCGCGTTGTCAGTGTTAGTGCAATTACACGGGGATAAGCAGAGACAATGTGCATACTTCTCTGCCATTCTGGATCCTGTAGCACGAGGGTTGCCTGGGTGTTTTCGAGCTGTAGCAGCAACAGCAGTGGCCATACGACAGAGTGAGGGAATAGTGTTATCACACAAACTGTTGGTGTTAGTTCCACACGCAGTAGATGCCCTGCTAAACCAAACAAAGACCCAATACCTTACGAGTGCACGGCTAACAGGATATGAGCTGACACTTTTGGCGCCACATATTACACTGAAGAGATGCGCTACTTTGAACCCTGCCACTTTATTGCCCTATCCGGCCGAGGAAGGTCAGGAAGAAAAACATCATGATTGTGTTTTCCTGACCGAGGAACAGACAAAGGGTCGTGTCGACTTACAGGATGTCCCACTTCCAGATGTGGATGGGGAACTGTGGGTTGATGGATCGTGTTTAAGGCTGCCAGATGGTACGACTTCTGCAGCCTATGCGATCACGACACTTAAGACAGTGGTAGAAACAGCTAGGATACCACAAAAGTCGGCTCAGGCAGCAGAGCTGATAGCCTTAACAAGAGCCTGCGAACTGAGTGCTGGTTTATGTGTGAACATATACACGGACAGCCGGTATGCCTTCGGAGTGGCACATGACTTTGGGCTACTCTGGAGAGAACGTGGGTTTTTGACATCTCACGGAGAGCACATTATGCACGGAGAACTAGTGCGTGATCTCCTAAATGCGCTGCTAGGCCCAAAGAAAGTAGCGATAGTAAAATGCAGTGCCCACAAAAAGATCACGGATAAAGTGGGTCAAGGAAATGACTTTGCAGACAGTATAGCGAGACAAACGGCTATGTCCCGAACTAGCTCCCCCATGTACGTGATACAATCGCAGGCTGAGCGATGGAGTGATGCTAGAGCAGAAATATTGGATATTCAAAAATCAGCTACTGAATCTGAACTTGCGGCATGGGCAGCAGATGGGGTACTAGATGACGAGGGGTGTTGGAGAAGCAAAGACATGGAGAAGTGGAAATTGCCTGCGGCTTACTTGCAGGCGATGGTCCAGATGACACATGGACTGGCGCATGTCGGAGCTCTTGCAATCACTCGGCTCTTAACACGAGTTTGGGAACATCCCGAGATTGCTAATACTGCGAAGAGAGTAGTGCAGACCTGCCTGGTTTGTTTACAACACAATCCTGGAAAGGGGACCCATACTCCGAAAGGAGGGTTCGTTCCACCTTCTGCGCCATTCGAGGTACTCCAGATAGATTACATCCAACTCGAGCGTTGCAACAACCTGAAGTACGTCCTAGTGGTGGTATGTGCCTTTAGCAAGTGGGTTGAGGCCTTCCCCACGAAAGACAATACGGCTTTGACAACAGCTAAGGTGTTGCTTAAGGAATTCTTTCCTCGCTTTGGAGTTTGTAAATTTCTGTGGAGCGATAATGGGCCTCATTTTGTTGGGAAGATTGTGGAATATGTACTGAAGGGGTTAGGGATTCAGCAGAAGTTCCACGCTGTATTCCACCCTCAGTCAGCAGGTTTGGTCGAGCGGTACAATGCTACGTTGAAACTGAAACTGGCCAAAATTGTGGCGTCTACATCATTGAAGTGGCCAGATGCTTTGCCGCTAGCGCTACTCTCTCTTAGATCAGTACCCCATTCACGAACTGGCCTTACGCCTTATGAGGTGGTGTTTGGGCGCCCCATGAATATTTGGGGGGTGCCTAAGCCGCGACTAATACATGATGTGCCTTGTGTTATGATGAATGATTATTTGGCACGATTAACAAATGATTTACTCTCTATTCATCAACAGGTTCGAGAAGCGCTCCCTGACAACTCTACTGGAGAAGGCCATGATCTCCGTCCTGGGGACTACGTTATGATTCGGTCGTTTGAAAGAGCAAGCAGTTTGGAGCCCAGGTGGAAGGGTCCCGAACAGGTCCTCCTTGCAACCCGAACCGCTGTACGAGTGACCAACAGGAAGCGGTGGGTGCATTCGACACACTGCCGCCGTGTCTCTCCGGACCTGGTGACTCCTGCTGTGCTGACCGACTACAAAGAGATCTTGGAGAAAGAAAAGAGCCCAGCTGTGACGTCGGCCGAAGTTGAGGGAGCCTTCCCGGACCACACTGTTGCCGGACGAGAACGCTATAACTTGCGTCCTCGATAAGAAGATTTTTGTATTTTTAATGACTGGTTGGTTACCGCTCCAGGTTTGTGAAATGGAAACCGGGAATTCCAAGGGGGGGGGGATCAGTTCTGCCAGTGTAGCGACACCCGTCTTGGCCCGGAGAAGAAAACAACGGCTACCTCGGAGTTCAGCACCACATTTTTCTTTTTTTAGGTATACACGCATGTGTATGTGAAACTTTGTGACTAAATTGAACTATTTGAGACTCAGCAAAGGTTTTCAGAACTATGGCATTATCAGCAGCACGAGATAAGAGACTCTTGGGTGCCATTCTCTTTGTCCTGACTATTGTAGTGATTGCGGTAATAGCCTGGGTAGTCGAACTTGTGGTACCTGCACGTGAACATTTGCTGCCGACTACCCCGGCTCCATCTGAACATTTCCATTTCACCCTGCCTTATCATGAAGAACGGCACCGACAGACTTATCTGAACAATAGTTTTATTCAGATCTTACATCATACACACAATATGACAAATACTTCAAATTGCTGGGTGTGCGGGATGTTGCCTGGGCATCAGAAGAAAGGGGGTACTCCACTCATCCCTCTCCCGTTTTCACATAATGGATCCTGTAATGCATTTTATACTCTCCTCTTTACTTTGAGATGGCCCACAAAAGGGGGAGTGCTTTTCCGTTTAAATAAATTGTGTCATTATGATCGGGATGGGTATCCTCAAGCTGAGGGTACTCGATTTGAATATGAGGAGTACCGCCCTGACAATGTGTCTGCTTCACGAATGTATAGCAACCAGCGAAATGTCAATGTATCGAATGCACATGTTATCAACGTTATCGCTACCAAAGCAGACCTATGTATACGTAATAAAGGTGTAATTTCTGTTGGGAGAAGTGAATGTAACACCACACTCACGTTTGATAGTCCTACTGGTATATCGTTTGTCACCTCCCGAAATACTTACTTCATCTGTGGAACGAAGGGTTATCATCAGCTTCCTTTGGGATGGTCAGGCACTTGCTATGTGTCTTTTGTATTGCCGCCTGTATTCATTGCCCCACCAATTTATCACAACAACTACATCCTCTATCACGACTTTGCTTTAAATCGTGATAAACGCTCCCTTGTCTTGGACGATGTTGATCAAACGGACACTACCTTGCAACAATATGTGGACTTCAATTTGGGTTTGTTCTCTTTCGTTGGGGCAGCTTTGAACAGTCGAAAGATCCGACGACTAACTCGTGTTGTTGAGGCTGTGGCTAATGATACCGCAATTGCACTTGGAAATATCACTGAAGAAGTACAGATTTCTAGAATTGTTGCGCTTCAGAATCGGATGGTTCTGGATGTAGTGTTAGCTGATCGTGGGGGGGCATGTAGAATCATCGGAAGTAGCTGTTGTGTTTACATACCTGATAATTCACCTTCTGTATATGATGCTATCACTAAACTACATAAGATAGCGGCTGAAATACATCCAGATATTGGTACTTGGACTCTGTCAGGATGGTTCTGGTCAATACTCACCACGTGGGGATGGAAACTGTTAACGATTCTATGTGTTATTGTGGGAATTCTGTTTTCCATTTGCTTATGTATCCAGTGTGGCCCAGTTTTTTTGTTCTATGTGCTTGTCAGTTTGTGTATCATCGAGACGAGCTCTTGCTCATGATAAAATGATGCTTCATAAAGAAGTAACACAAATAATGCTAATTGATATAGAAGATGAACATCCTGATTATGTCCACTATGAGGTAGCTTCAGCTAAACGCTAAAAGGGTTGTCTGTCGTATTTTGACGATGGCTGGGTTAGCGCTTAGCTTTGCTACACGATTCCCGCTTAAATTAGCTATACGTAGAAACGGCATTTTGTATGTGTTGGCGGCCATCTTAGATCATGAGCGGCCTCGTGGCCGGTGTGCCCTTTAGTCCTTTGTCCGTTCCATTGACCACTCGAGTCTGCCCAGCAACAGGCTATTTTTAGTATTGGTCAAGCTCACACATGCGCAGTTCACACTGACCAGTCACTCCTCAGGAATGTGCCGCAAACTGACCAGTGGGTTTGAAACCCTCCAATGAGCTGGCAGTATTCCAAAATATGCCCTTATATGTACATAATGTTCTGCAACTTTGTGCCGCGTGTACGTTTTATTACCTGTAGAATCATATAAAAGAAAGGGTCACACCGATGTTCGGTGTGATACCTCTTGCATTACCGAAGGGTGCTGTATGAGTGTACCACCACCCCATGGGGTCTTAATAAACTTGTTCTTTGACTTTTACAGTTTCCGTGCCAACAGTTCTTGAATGTAAGTGGGTTATCTTCGGAGCATGTGGGCCTTGGGAACCCTGATTACTTCATTGGTAGACCCCAGAGGGTTGCACTGCCAGATTGCAGTCGAGAGATGACTAATGCTTGCACAGCCGATTTGAAGTCATCTGGGGGAAGGCAGGGTTTTAGTTTCCTAAGGATGCTCGATTGAAAGTTTGTTCCTTTAGTAGTTGCGCTTATGTGATCTTGCATGTTCAAGTTCTTATCCAGCCCTATTTCCAGGGATCTTGTAGAGTCTATGATGTGTGGTGTGCATTTGAGGGTGGAGAGATTTTTCATATATTTCTCCATGATGAGGGCTTGCTTGGGCGGAGAAATAAGGAGGAACTATGCTTTGAGGGAGTTCAATTAAGATGGTTTAAGGTTAACCAGTTTTGGGTTTTGTGCAGGTTTCCGTTGAGTGTTTTAATATCGTCTGGTAAAGAGATTTTCATGTACAACTGAGTGTCATCTGCATACATGTGCTAATGTATGTTAGATGCTTTGAGGATTTCAGTAAGAGGTACAATGAATAGGTTGAATAGAGTGGGAGAGAGAGAGAGGATCTTTGGCGAACCCACAGGGTGCAAAGACTGGAATTGGAGAGGGTTTGATTGATTTTAACTCTCTAAGTTTGGTTATGTCGAAAAGAGGCAAACCACTTTAGTACTGAGCCAGAGAACCCCATCCTATGTTCCAAAAGGTTCAGTAGGTTGTCATGTTTGACAGTGTCAAAAGCTGATGAGAGGTCGAGTAAGATTAAAAGGCATGATTCTTTCCGGTCAAGAGTGTCATCAACTATATGCGTGATGGATATTTCGGTGCTGTGACCCCTATGAAAGCCCGATTGGAATTGATCCAGCAGTTAGAAGTCTTCAATGTGGTTCTACAGTTGTACCTGAACACATTTCTCAAGGAGTTTTGCGAGAGTAGGGATGATTATGATTGGTCGGAAGTTATTCAATCCTCTGGATCGGCTGTAGGTTTTTTGAGAATAGGCAGCACCAGACCTGACTTTAAGCAGTCGGGGATCTCACCTGGAAGAAGGGAGGCATTAATAATTTTGGTCCTAGTGACCTTATAATTTCTCGAAGAAGTGAGAGGGGATGGAATCATTGAAGTGATTAGAGGGTTCAGGGTAGAAAGAATGTTGAGAATGGATGTGTCGTTAAAGGAAATTGACTCCAAAAGGCATTGCTTTTAGGGGAGTGATTTGCAACAAGCTGGGACTGCAAGGGTAGGGGCTAGTCTGGTAGGAGTGGTAGATGGAACTGTGCGGACCTTAGATCAGATACGATCTTGTTAGGTTTTTCAAGGAAGAAGGTGGCAAAGTCCTTGCAGTTTGGTTGTGGAATGGAGATGAGTTCGGATAGGATGGTAGTATTGTTAGATTGACGTTTAATCAGAAAAAAACAGCATTTTGGAGTGATTTTTGGCTTTGTCCAGTTAGCTTCTGAAGAAGGACGCTTTCGCTGTTCTGATGTGTTTGTTGTACATACTCCTTCTTAATCTCAGAAGCTTAAGGAGTTTGGTCAATGGAGAGGATCTCCATGCATGTTCTTCTAATTCAGGTTGCGTCTGTCCGAGTTTAAGCTGTCATTGAACCATGGTTTGGAATCTTTGTTGGACTTTCTTTTCAGTTGTAGGGGGGCAATTGAATCCTGGACTTTCAATATGGAGTTGTTGTAGTGTTCAGTGAGTTTGTGGACATCGGACATGACTGAAGGAGGCTGCAGGGACAGATTACAACAAGATATGATCTTTTTCACATTTGTATTTTGTAACAATCTTTTCCAGTGTGTCTGTTTCTTGTGTTGGTGTTCCAAAATTCTAAGATGAGAAGGTGATATAGTGGTGATCAGACCAGTCACAAGAGGAAATCGATTCCAACTGAATGTGGTTGGGGTTGGAGATGATTAGGTCAAGGGTCGAGCATAGGTTGAGTATTGGGCTGTCACAAAATTGAGTCAAGTAAAGGTCAGCAAGGAAGTTTTTAAGACGTTTCACAGCCTGGTCATTCCAATGAAGATTGAAGTCTCCTGGGAAGATCTGGGGACAATGGTAACCCAAGTTGTATGAGTAGGTTTCCATAGTCTGTTTGACCAGAGAGAGGTTGTCTCCCAGGGGATGGTAGAAGATGTGCAGGTGCATAAGGGTCTGTAATTACGGACTATGTCCATAGACAGATATTCACACAATGAGAGAATTGCAGTAGGCGACTGCTTTGCTGAGTGACTGTTATGGAATATACAGGTGATGCCTCCACCACTTCTCTTAGCTCTGTCGAGTTGATTATGTTGTCGCTAGGGGGGACAAGGATGTCAAGGACAGGACCTTAGGAGTCATTAAGCCAGGTTTATGTGAGGATTAGGAGGTCGAGTTCCAGATTTAAGATGAGGTCACCAATGTCAGTTGCATGTTTCACCACAGATCAACAGTTGTTCTACAGTTGAGTTGATGCATTTCAGGTGTATTTTGGCATCTGTGTGAGTAGGCTGTGTAATGTGAACTTGCATAAGGCTAGCAGTGTTTAAGGCATTAGAGTTATGTCTGGGAGCTCTATGCAAGTTTAGCGTAATAGTTTGAATAGGCCATGAATGAGGGAGTGAATGTCTGGATTGATGGGTATGCGGCGAAGCTATGGCCAAATGTGTGTTATTCAAGGTAGCAGGGGAAGTCAGCAGGTGAATGGGGCTATGTAAGGAGACTACTTTGAGGTCCTGAGGAATGGGTGAGGAGCTAGATTCCCTAGAAGATTTGGGAGGAACGCTGTGAATCAGGGGATTTTTAAAGATGGACAAGCTTTCATCAAATAATCCTAGATTACGATCAGAGGCTTGAATGAGGATAGTCTCATTATTGTAAATGGATATGGTAACTGTTGCTCTGAAAGTGAGAGAGGGGGCTGCCGAGAGTTTTAAGCCATGTGCAAATTCCTTAGCAGCGGAGATCCTGAGAAGTGAGTAGAAAACCTTCCTTCACTGGGCTCTTCTTTTGGTATAGAGGATTAGGGGCCAGATGTAGGTAACCAAATACCGGTCGGTAACGGGCGAAAATATCGAATTTCGGCTGTTACCGACCGGTATTTGGATATTGAGATGTAGGGGTCAAAAAATGTTCGGAATCGGTAAATTTTCCGATTCGGTAAATTTACCAAATCGATAAATTTACCGATTCAGTAAATAAGAGATGGAAAAAATTACTTTTGAGATGTAGGTAACCTCTAAAATACAGAATTTCCATGAAATTCGGTATTTAAGAGTCTGTATTTTCCATGCATTGAAAGCAGGTGGTAACCAGGTGCATGCTATAAAAAAGCCCCCAAAATGCAACACTTTGACCAGAATGGCAGCATTCTACATCATAGCCAGGCGCCTACGGCTACAGACAGAAGGAGAGAGGGCCTGGAGAAGGGAGGAGCAGGTCTACAGGCAGAGGATCACCCTATTCCAACTAACTGAGGCAGAGATCCTACAAAGGTACAGGCTACACCCCCAAACCATCCTGGACTTGATCAGGGACCTGCACCCACTTTTGGAGCACCCAACCCCAAGGGCGCACGCCATCCCACCCCATGTGCAGGTGCTGTGCAGCATACACCTGCTTACCTCTGGGAGTTACCAGAGTGTGATTGCTGGGGTAGGTGGGGTGTCCAAGAGCTGCCTGTCCCGTTTCTTTAGGAAGTTCCTAGAGCCCATGATGCAGAGAATGCATCATTACATCAGCTTCCCTGAAACGCACGCAGAACTACTCAGTACCAAGACAGACTTCTATCAAATAGCACATTTTCCCAACATCATCGGCTGTATTGATGGCGCCCACCTGCTGCCACAGAGTACATTTACAGTAACAGGAAGTCAACCCACACAATAAATGTACAGGTAATCTGTGATGCAAACTACATTATCACGGACATAGTGGCCAAGTTTCCAGGAAGTACTCACGACTCCTACATCTTTCAGAATAGTGGGATCTACACACCCCTGACAGCGGGGGAATTTGGTGAAGGATACCTGCTAGGTAAAACACTGTGACACACCCTGATAGATATTGCAGATGTGTGTGTATGTGAGCATGTGAGTAATGTCTTTTCTATTTTCAAATAGGGGGATAGTGCATATGCCGTCCGCTCGTTCATCCTGACACCCTACCTCAACCCTTCAACCCCCAGCCAGAGGCGCTACAACAGGGCACACAAATCAACCAGCAACATTGTGGAGCGCACCTTTGGCCTCTTGAAAAGCAGGTTCTGCTACCTCCACTAACTAAAACATGTCTGAAACCTAGGTTTTTTCAGTGAATTTCAAATGTTTTGTAAATGCTAATTCGTAAATATAACATTTGAAAAACCTGTTTTTTTTAGTGAATTTCAAAGATTTTTTAAATCATAATTTTTAAATATATTTATTGTTTTTTTTAATATTTTCTAACTATATTTTTTAATCATTTTATTTTTAGATGTTATTTTTGAAATTACATTTTACATTTTTAATTACATTTTTTTACATAAAATATATATTTTTCATTATTATGTATTGTTCATAATATACTTAAATAATTTTTTTCTTTTTTATGGAGTTGCGCACGTACGAACATCCTGCTCGTTTACTGTGCAAAACGTGTCCGCCATTTTACGGTCGCTGTGTAGGATCCGAGTAGGGTGGGCGATGGGTACGACTTTTCCAACGCGGTTGCTATGCAACCTGTGCGCGATGCCTGGCACACACTGAACATGTACGTATAATGTGACGTGACGGGCGTGCAGTAGCGCGTGACGTCACATACATATCGGAAGACATGGGTGTGCTGCTTCCGCAATTTTTTTAATGTTGGAAAACTTATTTCTATATATTTAATAAAAATATTAAGAGAAGAGATTTTCTGAGGTTATTATAAAAATAATATTCTTTAACTTTCTTAAAAAGTACATAACTTTTTAATGCAATTTCGCGAACTCGCACTGGATGCAAGCAGGGTGAGTATTGACTGTCCACATCCCACGCGCATCCTACGTTCACCTCATGTGACTTTAAAAACAGAGATTTTTGATTGGTTCATTACACGTCCTATTGAAACTATTATAAGACCCCACCCATTTCAATCACTCTTATTGCAACTTTTCTGAGGGAAAGACCTCCTGTGAAAATATGCTGCTCTTTCTTTTTTGAAGAAGAGATTCATGTAAAGATACTATGGCTGCCAATTCACCATCATCCTCTGATTCAGAGAACTCATCACATCAAGAATTTGTTTCTGAACCTCCACTAAAGCAAACATATACCAGCATTGTCTGGAAATTTTTCAACTTTCCACCAGGCAAAAAAAAGTGGACTCCAACAAAAGTTACTTGCCGAATATGCAATTAAGTGCTTTCAAGAGAAGACCCCCAACAAAAAGTACTCATGCGGAACTGCGAGCATGCTGAAGCACTTGCAATCTAGGCATCCAGTCAACTTTGTAAAGGAGAAGTTAAGGAGATTGAGAGAGACTCTACCTGCTTTATCAGAAGGCCCGAGTACGAGTGGACCAACACCATCAACCTCTACTGCACACCCTGATATTCGTCCTCAATTTGGGAAACTTAGAATGACCTGTGTAAAATCTGGACGGCTGATAGTTTATGAAGAGCAGTCAGTGGATCTGGTGTGTCGAGCTGTTGACCACCACCATTGTTAGATTTCTTTTCTCCTCTACTCCCAGTTTTTAGTTATCTTTTCCCACTTCTCATGTTTTCCCCTGTTTTACAAAACAAAAAAAATACGAAATCGTTCAAAAAATCCTCCCCCCCAAAAAAGTTCTTTTCAGAACTAACTACTCTGGTTAAAGAAAGATTTAAACTAGTATGCTATTGTGTGAAAGTTGAGATGTATGTGTAGTGCATAATTGACAATAAAAATACATTTCTGATGTGCGGTGAATGCATAAGTGAAGAATTATAAGAAAGTGCCGCAGCAATGACACTGTAAACTGTTTAACTACAGCAAGCTGTGGAACTTCCGAAGCAAAAGGATGTAACATATGTACATATATATGTTGCAACTCTGTGCTTCTCTCTGCACAGCTGCAGAAACTGCAGGCATGTGGTGACACAGGCACCCTTGCACTATGGAGCAAAGATGTCAATGTCATGTGGAGATTGTTTTTATGCAAGAAGGGACACCTTCCTGCACAAAAACAAACAGTAAAGGCATTTTTCTCCTTCAATATATGCTGTGCATTCCAGCATATATTGAAAGTGAAAGAATGAGGAGAAATGAAAACAATTTTCCTCGTTGTGCTTTGCTATACCAATAGAAGGATGGTGTAGCATTCACAAACATGTCCAGGTTTGTGATTTCTGATAAATCTGGAAACGTGTCTTCTTTTATGAGTGCTCTGTGCAAACACGCACAACAAAACCTATAGAACACCTTTTCACCGTAAAGTACTGTGTATAATGAGATTATATTTACATGGAAAAGAAAAGGTATGCTTTTTCCTCACCTTATAAAAAAGAAAAAGAGTTAATGGCTAGGCCATTTGTTATTATAGTAGTACATTTCGGTACTGATAACAAGGAACAAGATACATTTACAACTACTTACATTTTAGGGAACTAATAGGACATGTTTATATATTACTGAAGGGAAGAGATGCGACCTAATATGAAATTTGCAAAAACACTGACTGATGTGGTTTAAATTAAACATTTTCATTTCTTTTAATTCTAAATTACCAAGACCTGCAAAAGAACCATATTAGTCTATTCTGTAGAATACCATACATCTTACAGACAGGTGTTCTGCAGCTGTCCCCTATTTTATACATTTTTGCATTCCAATTTTCTGACAGAAATTTCGTCCATCCATGCTCCTTTTCTTCCACTGTGTGGAAACACAGTTCATTCTCCACTTTAAGACTTACTAAAACTTACCTCAACATTAATACACGTAAAAAAAGTACACATTTTATTCACTTGTTTTTTATAATCTAAATAGTAGTAAATATGATAAGATTTGTAAAAAAAAGAAAAAATAGATATAACATATAATAATACATTTTTAACAGCACAGCATATTTTCAACATTTTACAAAGTAATTTCTTTGCCTCTTTTGCTGTTCTCAGAATATATTGAATTTCACTAGAAAGAGTGATTTCAATTGTACTCATCACATAACAGCTGGCAAAAAAACTCAATCAATTAGATCGTTTAAAAAAAAACAATAATACACCTATAGTAAAATACTAGATAATACAAATCACACGTATATACAATGATTATTGCTAAGAAAATGTTATAACTTAAATGTATAAACACTATAAATAATGCCACTTAAAATTATACATCAAGACAATACGCAACAAAAAGTCCATAATTCAAATAAATACATTTCCTTGAGGCCAAATTGTATTTTTGCTGTAATTATTATGTAAATTGTCCAATGATAATCCTAGAAAATGATAACAATAAATTCCTCAGAGGCTAAATTATCATCTCAAAACTTTGGCTTTAAAAATATTAGATAGGAATTTGGCAATTCGAAAGGCAAACGTTGTTTGAAAACCAACTCAGCATCATTACAAAGACTCCAGCCTTTCTCACTTTTGAGGTATGCCGTGTAATGTCCTGATGTTATTTAAGGACCATTGTGGAAAATTATTGCTACTGCTAGGCCAAAAATATTCTCTATGTCTACACCTTCATTTTCCAATTCTGTAACCATATACATAGAAACTCCTGAGCATCTTGTTGGATATTTTGTATAAATTGTTTAGAACCAGCACATACATCCAAAAGATTACGAACATCAGAAAAGCTTTGTATAAAGAGAATGTAACAAAGAACAAAATCTTTTTTCCCGATTCTCAATAATTTGCTGTTGCAAACCTTCAGGAAAAAAAACAACATTGACCACTTGATTAGCATAGCAGTTGACACCAGAACTGTTTTCAAATTGAAAACCAAAAATCTCTTCAACAGTGTCCTTTTTCTTTTTGCTTGCAATCACATCATATTCTTGTTTTTTCCCTTCTTTACACCTTCAGTACAGATATTCTCATACCTTCTTTTTCGAGCAACCATACGCTTTTCAAATACAGGATATTGACCTAAATTAGGAGCATATGTTCTTCTTAACCTATTGTATTCTTTGACACAGTTGGCATCTACAGTAATCTTGGTATCATCAAAATCAATCAAAAGCAAACCAGATAATGTTCTGACTCTGGACAAAGGAACATATGCCATACCCTCTTTAAACACAGTACTTCCTTTTTTTTTGATATTTTTTTATTAAAGTATTTTGCAATTATATACAAGGCACAGCATCATTAATACAGATAGAGCAAAGGAAAAAGTATATACAAAACATTCATAAACCGAAGTAAAAACCAATCAATGAGTCATCAACAGGCGAGGTAGATATTGCAACAAACATTTTAGAACACAAATATAGAATACATTGGGGCATAGTATTCTTCCATACTGTGTGACAACATTATTATAATTACACAGAGTTATTATTTCCTTATCTTTAGGCAAGCCTACATTTCATACAGTTATTCCTCCTTCCATCGTGTAATGGGATCCCATATTATCTTACCTACCTGCCTTCCTCTTTTTCCCTTCCTTGCATATATCTCTTTCTCCACTTTATGTATTATTAGTAACTTAGCCAACCATTTGTGAAAAGTAGGTGGTACGGGATCTAACCATGCAGAGGCTATACATAGTCTC
The DNA here is from genome assembly GCF_964263255.1 of Lissotriton vulgaris. Classification (NCBI taxonomy): domain Eukaryota; kingdom Metazoa; phylum Chordata; class Amphibia; order Caudata; family Salamandridae; genus Lissotriton; species Lissotriton vulgaris. Next base: position 2,088,301,856 of record NC_141689.1, on the reverse strand, counting down.
ATAATAGACATAGCGACAAACAAAAATTCCCTCCCACGAAAAGGTCGTACATCCTCAACATTGACTCCTAGTAGAATAGTTCCAGGGGTTAATACAATCTCGATTTCTAAAATTTTGTTTATAAAACTTTCAATTTCTTTTTTTAATAAATCTAGACGGGGGCATAGAGCAAATACATGTTGTAAATCAGCATCCGAACTTCCACACCTATAGCACGTAATGCCCACTAAGCCTCCCCATTGTGCTATTTTAGCCGGTGTATAATACAGATGATAGAGTGTTTTGTAGTGTTGAGCCTGTAATGGTGCTGAACATAGCAATGAATCCCCCTTTTCTAAGGAGATACCAAAACTTTCAGAGCTGATATTAAGATTATCCTTCCATTTTCACTCCATTTTTGGTGATCATCTTGTTTTACTTTAATCAGTTCAGCGTATAATCTTTTGATTGTGCAATCTTGCCCCCTTTGGATAATCTCCATAATAGCGTTGCGCCTAAATCCTAGAACGCCGCCTTTTTTGTTCAGGAGAAAACTCTTAATTTGGAGATATTTAAAGAATTGCCTAGTTTCTAGGTTGAATCTGTCTTGTAAATCTTTAAATTGGAGAACACCCTGATCCCCCTTTATATCTCCAATAGTTCTAATTCCCCTATTTTCCCACTCTGCAATTATAGGTCCCGAGAAAATGTCTTGTGGGAGGGATGGGTTGTGTAAAAGTCTTGTATATGAGTTATATTTTCCTAGGCCAATTTTTTTAGCAAAACTTTTCCAAATTTCAAATGCTGCTATTATTGTCTTAAACGTTGTCCTCTTATAATAACTAGCCTCTGTAAATTTCAGGAGAACATCCTTCGCTTCCCTTCCCAAAGTTACTCCATAGATTGCCAATGATCCGAATTTGCTCCACTCCTCTGATCCACGACACTGTTCACCTCCCATTAAACCAGTCATGTTCTGTAAAGCCGCCGCCCAATAATAAGATTTTAAATCTGGGACTCCCCAGCCTCCCCTTTCTCTCGGCAATGTCATAAATCTAAGGGCCCTTCTCGTTTTCCCCTTTGCCCAGATGAATCTATTTAGTATACTCTCAAGTTTTTTAAATATTTTACCATCAAAAAATAGCGGTATTGCCCTAAATAAATATAAAAATTTTGGAAGAATGATCATTTTTACTATATTAGACCTTCCCACTATTGACAGGTGCAGATTATCCCATCTATCCAAGTCTTTCTCCACTTTCTTGATTAAAGGGGTAATATTCCTTTCCACTAAGATATCCAACTCTGCCATTATGATCACCCCTAGATATATGCCTTCTTGCACCACTCGATTGTCTAAACATGGGGTGTATGAGTTTTTTATTATCTGTGTTTTTGATGTGTTTAGTTTATATCCCAATATCTTTCCAAAGTTCAGCGCCTCAAGTTCAAGATGTTCTATGGTTTCAGATGGATTTGGAGAGATAACAGCGATATCATCCGCGTAGGCTAAGATTTTACACTGCCCAATGACTGTTGTTACCGGAGTTATCATCTCAGATGCCTCTATTCTACGTATAAGTGGGTCCATATATATAGCGAATAATAAAGGTGAGCAAGGGCACCCCTGTCTAGTCCCTCTTTTTATATGGAATTAACCTGTGTTTCCACCATTCACTCGTAGAGTCGCTACTGGTTCTAGGTAGAGAGTTTGTAAAGCTTTAATAAAGCCATGTTTTATTCCTGTTCTAGCTAAAGCATACCAGAGGTAGCCCCAGGAGACCCGGTCGAATGCTTTTTCTGCATCAAGTAACATCACTGCAATCGGGTCTCCTGTGACTGACGATACATCAAACAACGTTATTGCTTTCCGTATATGGTGGGTGGTTCCTCTCCCTGGTATAAAACCATGTTGGCTACTACTGACAATTTTATCTATAACTTTTGCCAGCCTTGATGCCAATGCTTTAGAAAAGACTTTTACGTCCGCATTAAGTAGAGTTATAGGCCTATACGAACCTGGTTCTTCCGGATTTTTCCCTTTTTTTAGTATTACAACCACCTCTGCGCCCCCCCCATGACTTAGGTGGTTTTTTGCCCAGCTGTGCCCCTTGCATCACCTCTATCATTTCTTCTCTCAAACAATCCCAGAATACTTTGTAGAATTCTATAGGTATCTGATCAGGGCCTGCTGCTTTACCAGAAGGTAGATTCCACATTGCCTCCTTAATTTCTTCTAGCTGCAGCTCTCCCTCTAACCCATCTGCTTTCTCTTCCTCTATTAGGTCTATAGGAGTCCCTCGGAGATACTCCATCATTTCTTCCTTATCTTTTTGAGGATCATGACCCTGTAATTCATCGTCGTATAGCTTCTCGTAGAATATCCTAAAGACTTCTCTTATTTTATTCGACTCTGAATGAACCGTGCCCGAAGTATCCCTGATTTCTCTCACTATACCTGCGGCTTCTTGTTGCCTTGTTCGAGTAGCCAATATCCTGCCTACTGACTCGCTCAGCTCATAGCACTTCTCTCTTTTAGTATTATAAATTTGTGCTGCTTTACTAGCAATTTCACCCTCTGCCTCACCTTTAGCTTTGACTAACTCTAACCAAGCCTTTTCCAGATCCCGCCCCGACACCACGCTATTTTCTAAGCTTTCTTCTGCCTTCAGAACATTCAGAGCTAATTCTGAATTCCTCAGTTGGATTTGTTTCCTTTTATAAGAATTATAGCTCTTTGTTTCCCCTCGTATTCCAGCTTTAAAGGTGTCCCAAACCACTCCCATTTCTGCTGTATCTCTATTAAAAGAAAAAAAATCAATAATCCATTTATTCATGTGTTCTATATACTTTTCATCTTTCAATAACTCTCTTTCAAAGGTCCAGTTTGTATGCTGTCTAGTACTTGTTTTCGTTGTTATAGTTAGTACTAGAGGGTTATGATCACTAAGGATCCGTGGCAGCCTTTCGATCTTTGAGCTAGAGATATTAGTGCTTGAAATAAAAAAATAATCTAATCTTGCACATGTTTGGTGCGGGGCAGAATAGTATGTGAAACCTTTATTGTCCATTCTCTTTTTCCCCCATACATCTGAGAGAGCATTGTTTAACACCAGACTATGTAATGCCTGAAATACTTTTTTTTCCTGCCATTATACTTTCCAAAAGAACCCAGTCCTAATCCATCTGCTCCATTAATATTGAAATCACCTCCCAGTATAATTTTTGGTGCCCATGTTGCTAACTCAACGTCTAAAAATTGAAAAATATCAGGGTCGTCCTCTGTTGAGCCGTGTACGTTTACCAATGATATCCACTCTCCATCAATAAAACACTCAATCATAGCCCATCTTCCCCATTTGTCTTGTGCTTTCTTTCTGGTTATTATATTATTATTCCTGGCTAGAATAGCTACCCCTCTTTTTTAACCCCTTGACTTGAGTGAACTAGTACCTTAAATCCTAACTGCGACAGAGCGTAAGCTTGTGATATCATAATATGAGTTTCCTGAAGGTATGCAAAGTCCAGATTCATTTGTTTCAGCATTAATGCTATTTTTGCCCTCTTTTGGGGATCATTTAGCCCACAAACATTCCAAGTTGCAACTCTAACCCCCATCATCCTCATTCTCGAGTCTCATTTCCCTCCTATGCTCTCTTCTGTCAATTAACCATTTAGTAATCCAAAATTTCATTATCACTAGATTAACGTTGTTTCTTGCGTTGCGTCCTTTACTTTTTCTCAACCCCATCTGTTTCCTTTGACTAGAAGATGTCTTTTTTAAGCTCCCTCTCTCTATTATTTGTCGTGCCGTGCCCTGTTCCCCCTGTACATCCCACCCCACACCCCCTTCTCTTTCCCCTCCCTCCCCCCTTTCCCTTACTGGCAAATAGGTCAATCCTGACCTATATGTGACAGCCGCGCCCTCCCAGGGGAGTTTTCCCCAGCCACTCCCCATGTTACAACATTTTGAAAATATAATCCCATTTACTCAAAAAAAAAAAAAGATGAAGAAGAACAAGAAAGGCTCAGTTATCTCTTTGTGATAGAAGCTACTTGTTTTATACTCTCTGTGCGATCCGATTGTCCATTTCTGTCCCTATGTCTTCTCTCTTCTCGAAGATAAGTCAGGCATTCTTGTGCGACGATTTCAGAAAAGAAGATTCTGAACTGCCCATTGAAGCCCACTTTGAGACGGGAAGGAAACAGCAAGTAGACTTCGCAACCTAAATTCTGAAATGGTACTATAAGTTGCCGCATCCGCCATCTTCTCTCGACTGTTGTATGACAAAAGTCTGGACGGGCAAAGAAAGTGATGTCTTTGTATGTGCGTTTCTTCGTAGGTTTAGCTTTCATTATCACTTCCTCCCTTAGCAGATAGTTTCCTACATAAACAAGAATTGCCCTTGATCTTGCGCCCGCATTGCCTTTTTTCTGTACGAGGGGAAAACGGTGCGCTCGTTGCACTTCCTTATCCCAATCCCATGCACCCATCTCTGGGAACGCACCTTTTAACAGTTCTACGACAAAGGCTCTTGTATCTCCCCCTTCTTTGCCTTCTTCCACTCCTAACAGTCTTATATTATTTCTCCTCTGGCGATTTTCAAAATCTTCTAGATTCCATAATATGTCAGATTCAGTTTTTCCCTGGGTCTGCCTAAATTCCTGAATCTCTGCCATCTCATCCTCCATTTTGCCAGTTCTCTGTTCTACCTCTGACAATCTGCCTGTTACTTCAGAGTACATGTCCTGTAAATTATGGAGAGATTTCTGTATTTTTTTATTAGCCCGCTTGGCTCTTTGGCTTTCCAGCCGTGCTTCTCCTTGTATTTGTTTCATTGTAGCGAGTAACAGGTCGAATTTATCCTTGTGCGGGTCAGCTTCGGCCCCCTCCGGTATGTTTGATATTTCTTTTTGCGCAATCGTTCCCTTCTTGCTCCTGCTCTTACTCTTGCTCTTATTATTGCTTATTCGAGATCTTCCTTGAGATTTACCCCTAACCTTGTGAGTTTTACCTTTAATTTTTGATTTCAAGTTGCTTTCCTCTTTCGTCTTTTTTGGGCGTAGAGAGTCAGCCTCAGACTCTTGGGCATCACTAATTGAAGAATCCTCCAGCTCTACAGAAGAAATGGGTGATGATTCCGACCCCTCTCCCTCCTCATCCTCATCCTCATCCTCCTCCTCCTCCTCCAACAACTCACTATAGTCACTATCCTCGCTGTACAGTGGGCTTTTAGACAGAGATACAGTTTTTATTTCACTCTTGCTTCTGTCCTTATCCTTATTCTTAGGAATTGCTCCTTGATTAGGTAATGGTGCTTTCTTAGCTCCAGGCTCTGCGACTACTATTGCCCCTTGTGGGTTAACTGTATTGAGGCTATTCAGTCCTTCTTCGGTACTAATAGTAGTCTCAGCAACAGCACATGTATTTGCGCCTGTATCTCCACCTTTTACAGCTTTGGTCACCAATATAGATTAATTTAAGTTTTTGCTTAGATCATCAGCCAAAGCACCTATTTGCGTAGATATTTCTATCTCCTTTGTGAGAGTGTGTTGCAAATACCGCTGATCCTGCCCCACGGATAAGTTGTCCCCCTGTAGAGTGCCTGATCCCAGAACCCCATTCGTTTCCATAGCCGTGATTTTAGGGAACATGCCTATCTCATGAATATCCGTAATCGTTACAATTTGTATATCTTTCTCTCCATTTCTCTTGCTGCCACTGTCTTCCAATATAGAATTATCGACATTGCCCCCTTTTGGTTCCATTCCATTGTTAGCACTATATGCGCTATCTGCACGCGGATGCCCTTCTCCCCCAGTACCTGGCGTTGCACTTCTTGCTGTACCTGTGTCAGTGTCTCCAACTCCAGCTCCTCCTCCTTCCTCACGAGGGCTCGCATCCGCATTCTTTGCCTCCATGAGTTTGGCCCCGCCCCCTCCAGGCTCTCCGCCCCCACCAGGCTTTCCGCCTACTAAAGCCTCTTGGAGCAGACGCTCTGTAACCTCCGTCAGAGCAGGACGCTCAGAGAAATCCTCTGCCTCTGCAACCGCGGCTCCAGGCTCCCGAGTCACTCCCCTTTCCTCACTCGATATGCGCCCGCAGACACCAACTCCTCCTCCAATTCCGCTGCACCAGCATGTCTTCTAAACTCCGGGATCACCGCTGTTTCTCCGACAATTGATCCGACTTCTAGCAGTTGCTGGGACAGTGGGCCGGCCCCTACGCCAGCCCCTACGCCATCAACTATAGCAGAGCTGCATCCTTGCCCCCTCTGCACTTGTCCCGCTTCTGCTCCCGTCTCGCCGCTCGACACAGCTGGCTCCATTTCAGCACTCTGCAAACCTTTTGCCGTTGATGATAATGTACACAGTACTTCCAATGTTCACCAAAGCACTGTCAACACTTAAACCTTGAGATTTATGAATAGTCACTGCATTTGCCAGAGAAAATGGAAACTGTTTTTTATGGACATATAAATCTTTAACAAGCAAACAACTAACAGAACAACGACCAATTTGTTTCACTTCTTCAATCTGATCAAATTTAATCTTTAAGAATTCACTACCATCTTTATTTTGATAATTAACAAAATCCACAACTTTGCCCATTGCTCCATTAACTAAACCTTTTTCTACATCCAAATTACACCTTAAAATGATCCAACAGTTTCTACATGCATAAAGATTCTTTTAGAGACCAGCAGTTTTAGATATTGATTTTTCTAAAGAATCCAATTTTGAATTCAATTTTTCGTTCAAAATAAGAGTGATTCCTTCATGTTCTATTTTATTGATGGCTTCTAATTTTATTATTTCTTAATTTTCCAGTTTCAAAAGTTGTAAGTTGAATATAGAACACTCAGGCAGTGTTTGCGTTAAGCAGATTACAGATTTCTTATCTGCAATTTCCATGTATATTTTCTCAGGAACTATATTTTCATTTGTAAAAAAATTGGAAAGTAATCGAGTCTGTAAAGCTTGTTTGCCATGTTCTGTCATTAGTCCAATTCTTATATCTTGGAGAATACTTCCATAATCAACATCATTTGCCTGTCGCATATTTGTAATTAGTTCTTTGCATTCAAAATATGACCAAATGTTCACATTTCCAACACTACCCAGAGACTTTCTGGTGTCTTCATGCGCAAGTGTTTTAAAAACTGGTTGTCCTTTTACAGGAGTCAGTTGCAGTAGATCTCCCAAAACTATGACGTGTTTTCCTCCATATAATACGTCATACTCTGTTTTAAGAATTTGCTGCATTCTTAAATGCACAAAGGCAAGCATTCCGTTTGAGACCATGCTTACCTCATCAATAATGACTCTTGAAACTTCACAGCAAGCTTCTCCAGATAGCTAATGATATTCCAATTTTGTTTTCATGCTCTACTGGTAGCATTAGTAAACAATGTAAAGTAATTCCTTTAATGTTGTGTCCTGCCAATCCAGTTGGAGCAGTGACAACACAAGACAAATGCGACTCAGTTTTTTTCTGTAGATAACTTGTAATTACTTTTTTTAAAAACGTTTTCCTGTTCCAGCTTGTCCACTCACGTACATTCGGAATAGGTTGAAAAGACGTACATGAGCACTCTTTCTTTTCATGAAGTAATCCATGGTCAATCTGTTGTCTCACTTGTTCATATATTTCTTTCTGCTCAAAATGTTGTTCTTCTTCCAAATTTCCTAAGTTTATTAAATCTTTTTGAGCGTGATACATTGCTGGTTCCACCTCATTCATAGTGATTGCTGCTTCCTTTTCAACAGTTGGTTGTCCTAGTGGATCTTGACTCTGCGCAGCAGAACTTTGACTGTCTTGAGAACTGTCTCTAGCAATCTCAGCTGCAATTGTAGCTTCTTGATCAATTTCATCGTTCAACATTTTCACATAATTTGCAAAAGCACTGCATTGTATGCTATCTTTACAAGCATTAAAGGAATCTTTATAGCTCTGGAAATCTCCAAGTAATTCCAGTTCTGAACGCCATGGTTTGAATAGTTGTAAAAGGGCTAAACAGTCAAATTCCCTTTTATCGGCAGTGTCGCATCTCAGCTCCCTGTGATTAATCAAATTTCCTTTTGTTTGTTTCACCAAACATCCTTCGGAACCAATAACTCAATTTTTTCCATCATAGATGTTCTCTGTAGTATTCCGTTTAAAAGTGTAGTTTTGTAGCACTTCATAGAGACACATGTTCTCAAGATGATGACTTCTGTTTGGGTAATATCTGTCCAACATATTCGTTTTCAAAATATCTGTACTTTCTGGATCTTTTTCTGCTAAATATTCAATTTCTTGAACAGATTTCAGTACCCGATTTCGCATTGCTGCAAGACCTAGACTTACATAAAGGATTCTTCTAGATTTGGAGTATAGACTTGCCAATGATAACCGATCTGAGCATTCATATGCTCCGGTTTCTCGATGCGATAACATCTTCAAACTGAAACTGTATATTTTCTTACTTAGAGTCTTCTCGTGAGAAATCTCTTCCCACATTTCTTTCAATTCTGTCTTTTCTGATTTTGTAATATAAGATGTTACATATCGATCAACAGCAATGGAATTTCCGCAACATATTGAATATCTATGTTACCTTTCCACATGGACAAAATGATTGGGTTGTTGTCATTTATGTATTTAGACTCTTCATTTCTTCTTAAGTTGTAGATATTTTTTGGAGACTTTCTTGTGATATTATGTTGCAAAGATGACATCAAACTATTCACTCTTCCTTTCGATATTACAGGACGTGGAAATCCAAAACGACATTTGGTGTAGAACTTATCCTTAGATTTGTACTTTGGTTATCAGTATTTTCCACATCGCTGGCTTTGGAATCGTAACACTTGTGCTCTTAAATTGTTTTCTTCTGTGCTTTTGTGTACAGCATATGTTGCATATTCTTCAATAAAACCCAAAACAGTATCATCCGCATCTGTTCCAAATTTGGGAGCGTCCTTATCCATAACAGCATATGTATACGAGGAGCACCTCTTGCATGATACTCCTTTCTCCAAAAGAAATCCACAACTTCTCCAAGAGGAGGATTTTATTTATTGCAGATAAAGACATCATAGCCTCAAATCTATGATTGAAATACCTGCATACATTAACAGGATCCAAAGAGCACAATTCTTCAGGTGTCTTGTATTCAATGTTTTTTATATTCGAATTTGCCTCTCAAAGAAATTCTAGCAAATCATCCCAAGCGTCCTCAGCACAGCTTAGGGTAAGGAACCATGTTGGAGTTCCTAAGTTCCATAGCATACATTTCAGTTCTCCTTGACGACTAAGTATGGGCCAATTTTGCGGATCTGTGGTCCGCGATATAGCGCAAAATCGCAAACATTTCCTGCAAAATCATGGATTTTTTTGCAATTTCCATCTATTCTACTGGAGTACTTTCTACTGGCTAATCAGTAAGTGCTACCTCATTGGGTAAATGTATAGTGTTTTTCCAACACAGCAGCTGTGTAAAGGGCCAGAAGATTTGTCTCCACCGACCATGTGTGCCTGTAATTTTGCCACCGTGCCAAAAGGCACCGAGATCCCTTGAGTGAGCTGTCTATCATAGTTGGTAAAGGGCGGGAAGGCGTTTGATACCGCTAGTGTGTGGTGCGAGGCTTCTATGCGTGTCAACATGCCTCTTGTGTATAAAGGGTCCTAGAGCGAGCAGGGCAGCAGGTGAGGAGAAAGGAGCCTCCTGGTCACAGGAACTACACAGGGATTGCGCTCGAGAACCTCATGGATTCAAAGACCTCCCTCGAGTATTACAGCTAATTTTCGATGGCAGATATGAGATTAAAGCACACTTGTCCAGCCTCGACCGTGCTCACTAACGTTTTGGGCTGATTAAAACGTTACTGAATTTGAGCTTCAACTCGGGCACCTGCTTTATTTATATCTGTAAGTGCTTCCTGTTGAGGTTTAATTTTTGTGACAGGAGCCTCGTGCCAGAATGAATCCTGCCCTACATAGTTATTCACGAAGATGCCACAGTTTTGTGCAATACCTCCACTCAACTGGAGTACTTTCTACTGGCTAATCAGTAAGTGCTACCTAGTTGGGTAAATGATAGTGCTTTCCTACACTGCAGCTGGTTAAAGGGCCAGAAGATTTGTCTCCACTGACCATGTGTGCCTGTAACTTGCCACAGCGCCAAAATGTGCTGAAGTCCCTTGAGTGAGCTGTCCATCATAGTTGGGAAAGGGCGGGAAGACGTTTGATACCGCTAGTGTGTGGTGCGGGGCTTCTATGCGTGTCAACATGCCTTTTGTGTATAAAGGGTCAGAGAGCGAGCAGGGCAGCAGGTGAGGAGAAAGCAGCCTCCTGGTCACAGGAATGGGGATTGTGCTCGAGAAACTCAGTGATGCAAAGACCTCCCTCCGGTATTACAGATAATTTTCGACGGCAGATATGGGGTTAAAGCACACTTGCCCAGCCTCGACCGTGCTCACTAACGTTTTGGGCTGATTAAAATGTTACTGAATTTGAGCTTCAACTCGGGCACCTGCTTTATTTATATCTGTAAGTGCTTCCCGTTGAGGTTTAATTTTTGGCCCACAGGAAGCACTTACAGAGTTAAGGCAGGTGCACGAGTTGATGCTAACTTTGTAACCATTTTAGAATGGAGCCAGCGAGCACTCTGGCAGCTTGCCAGCGCCATTCTAACATGGTTACAAAGTTAGCTTCAACTCAAGCACCTGCCTTAGCTGTGCTTCCTGTGGGACAAAAAAAAAATCCGCCCGCTCGAGAATTCGCGAATTTTTTGGCAATTTCGCAAGATTCACGGATCGCGAAATTGCTGAAAATGTGCTAATTTCGCGAGCGGAGCGGATTTTGCGCCCATACTTAATGACGACAGTACCAATGTTCATTAGACCCACGCTAACATGCCATCAGATTAATGAGGTGAGATTCTAGATGATCATCTCTCTGGTGCACTTTATTTTTAAAATCTTTTTCAGATACATTGTGCAGATGTATTCCAGATTTTAGAATATGGTTGACTGTATATGAAAGTCCAGACAAGTCACTTTCAAACAAAAGATGAAATATATAAGGGATACATTGTCGAAATCTTGGATCTTCTGCATATAATCTTGTTGTCCAATATTCAGATGCAGGAATCTGCACAGGACGTTCACCATATCGTCCTCCTTTTTTCTGTTGGGAACAACTGTGGAAAACAACGAGCTTCCAAGCTCTCCTCCCATACACTCATGGGACTTACTTTTGCCTTTTTCATTTGGAACAAATCAAGTGTGTTTCCCATCACTTCTTTTGAATGAAGTGGATGCATACTATAATGTTCATAGATTTCTTCATATCTTAACATGTCCACTTTTTCAATTTGTCCACTTGACGTTTCAGTATCTTCTTCTAAAAGTATTTTTTCTCCTATATAAACATTCTTATAGTATGCATTGTTTTTTATCAAATCCAATGTTGCCTTTTGCAATTTCCTAACATCCACTAACTCCTGCTAGATTTTCTTGTTCTTAGTTGGCACACCATTTACAAGAATAACTAGAGGTTCACTTTCTACACGGTCTACACAAATAGTTTCAATATTTTTCTTTAAATCTAATGGTAAATACACCACTCTTCCTTTTAATCCTCTTTGTAAATCTGAAGGAGGCAATTTACCTTTTTTAGGCCCCATACGAACAATAGCCTGAAAGGGGTGGACACACTGAATGAGAATAGACTCATAGGTATTGAGATCTGTCAGTTGTGGAGGAATCGGAACTAACTCTAAATTATTATGCACAGCTCTAGCAGGCATTCTATTGTGATCTAACTTGTTATAACAATATTTACAAATACGCTGATCAGAACCCAAATCAAAGCAATTCTCTAGCAACAAATAAGTTGCAAATTCCTTCCACTTATTGTTATTTTCTTTTTCACTTTTTAAATACAGATCAACACTCCTAGTTGGATTTTTGTAGTGAGTTCGGCGATTACAAATACAAGAAAAATTTGGCCTTTCACCTGAAATCCCCTTAAACTTTGTAATTTCATTAAAAAAAATTTGGTACAACTATGTTCAACATTCTCTGCAACATTTTCTTCGATTAATGTTTGAGTTTCTTCACTCTCTTCTTCAGGACCAAAGTAACAAAATTCAATATCATAACAAACCTTTTTCACATCTGATACTGACCCTCGCAAAAGAGCACTGTTCAACTCACTTAACTTTAGTGCTGGACATTTTGCATAATACAATCTTCTCACTAACTTCCGCATTTGAGTATGATGTACTGCCAACATCCGGAAATGGTGAAAAACACTTTGACATACTTTCTTTGAAAGACAAGCCAGAAAATGACTTTGTAAACCAGTATGTTTTCTCCCTCTGCAGGGTCTAGTCCTTGCAACAGCTTAATCTTTTCTTTAACACTTTTTTTACAATATGCTTGTAAGAAATTACGTAATTTATCAATAGATCTCAAATGTCAAATGTCAAATGTCAATGGTACTTATAAAGCGCAAACAATCATCTTAAATAGGATATCACGGCGCTATCATGACAGTAGTGAGTGGTTGACTGATAACAGGGTCATGATTATAATTTAATCAGGTTTAGGGAAAAGAAATGCTTTTAATTGCTTCCTAAAGGACAAGTAACAGTCTGTTAATCTAAGTTCCATAGGCAACTCATTCCAACTGTTTGCCGCCAGGTGGGAGAACGCCCCTCCACCCATCCTAGCTGTTTTCACGCGAGTATTTTTTGCTCTAGCTGCCGTATGGGAGCGTAAGTTCCTGGAAGGGGCATAAAATCTGATTTTGTTTTTTAGGATACGAGGACCCGTATTGTGCAGTGCTCTATGCCTTTTGCACAGTAGCTTAAAAGTGGCTCTCTGCCTCATTGGTAGCCAATGAAGCTCTCGCAGGCAGCTTTTGGCTGGGTCGTACTTTTTTTTATTGCAGATTGCCTTCGCCGCAGCGTTCTGTACGACTTGTAGTTTGGAAAAAAGATAGTCAGCCATTCTCACAAACAGAGAGTCTCCATAATCCAGCCTGCTCATTAATAAGGACTGGACCAGTATTTTTCTACACTCAATAGGGATCCATGGGAAAACTCGCCTGAGCATCTTGAGTAGCGCAAAGCCTTTGCCACAGATTGTTGAGACGTGAGTTTTCATGCTCAAGGTGTTATCTAAAGTCACGCCTAGATTGTTGGCTGTTGTTGCTGGACTGGGAGCGGTGCCCAGAGTTGTGGGCCACCAGCTGCTGTCCCATAGCTGTGTATGTCTACCAAACAACAGTACTTCAGATTTATCTGCGTTTAGCTTAAGGCAATGGTTGTGCATCCAGTTGGCTAGTTCAGTTAAACAGTTCAATAACCTGTCCTTAGGGTCATCTTCTTCATCCAATGTAATCATCAGCTGGGTGTCGTCTGCATAAGAACAGATCTCGACACCCCACTTTCTCCCTATTTCGGCTAGTGATGAGACAAACACATTAAATAGGGTTGGACTCAATGAGGCCCCTTGTGGGACCCCATACTTGATATTCCGGGGAGGGGAAACAAAATCACCCATCCGTACTGACTATGTTCTGTCTTGCAGAAAGGACTGCAGCCACCCTAATGCATTTTCCCGGATACCCTTAGCTGCAAGGATTTCCAGGAGTCGGTAGTGTGGAACGGTATCAAATGCCGCCGAGAGGTCCAATAAAATCAGGCAACTGTTTTTCCCTGATCTACTTTGGTTCTAATGTTGTCCATCACTGCCAAGAGTGTTGTCTCAGTACAGTTATTAGCCCGGAACCCTGTTTGGGAAATATCCAATAAATCGTTGGTTTCTAAGAAATTGGATAGCTGCCTGTTGACTAATTTCTCCATCACTTTAGACAAATATGGTAGTTGAGAAATAGGTCGGTAGTTTGCCGGATTGTTAATATCAGACCCTGCTTTTTTTAGTAAGGGAGTGACTATGGCGCTTTTCCAAGTCTTTGGGAATTTAGCAGAATTCAGCGAGAGATTAAAAAATTTGGTTACAGCCGGGAAAATTATTGGTATTAACTGTGAGAAAATATGGTGCGGGCATGGGTCCAATGGAGATTTTACTTCCAACATAGCATTGCCCACCTCCTCCTCTGAGAATGGGCTGAATCTAGGACAGCTAGCCTGAGCTAGGGATGATACACGGAGTTTTAGTTGTTTCAATTCAGTGTTGGAAAAAGAGGCATAGATCATATCTATTTTTTCGCAGAAGTATTCATTAATTTTGTTACAGCCTTCTTGCGAGGGAATAAGATCCAGTGAGAGACTAGCAGGGCTACATAGCTCTTTGACTGTTTTAAATATTTCTTTCGATGAGTTTTTGCTTTCTGTTATCCTCTGTGAGAAGTATTCTTTCTTTGCTTTCCTGATAGCTTTATTGTAAAGCGCAAGTCTTCTTTTGTATATGGCTCTCGTTTCTTGGGTTTTATTAAGTCTCCATTTATGTTCACAAGATGTACATTTCCTTTTTAAAGATTTTAATTCAGGTCCATACCATTTCTCTGAGATTGTGCCTCTACGTTTGTGTTTAGAATGTGGGGCTGAACACTGTTCCAGTGCGCTCCTGATGTTATTCTGGAGCTGTTCTATTTCGTCATTAATGTGAGTTTTTCCTGTGGATACATAGGTAAAATATTGCTGGAATTTTTCTTCAGAATTTTTTTTCCAGCTCCTTGTTGATGCTGCTGCTAGAGCCAAAGGTTTGGAATGTTTAGTAAGTACATTGATAGTAAACACGATCATAGAATGGTCAGTCCATATAATTGGTTTAATCTCATTAATGTCAATGGTTCCTATATTAGAAAACAAGAGATCTAAAATGTGTCCTACCCTATGTGTTGGCTGATTAATTTTCTGTGTCTGTGATTCTTGCCGTACACTACAAATACTACTACAATACCAAGTGTACACTGGCGCTTTACGACGTCTGCCTAGAACTTCATCAGCTATCACTTCTCCTGCATTTCTAGGAACCATTTGTTCTTTCTCAATTGGACAACCATCTCTAACCTCATCAGTTCGACCACTGGTGTCAACTGCATGCAACAAATTATTGCTCTGTAAATAACTCTCTTCATAAAAAAAAGGCTCAGAACTTGAACTGTGTTTCCATTGTCCTAAAAAAATCACAAAATATAGTTTTGTTAATCACTCTTTTCCTCTTACTTTTGGCCTTCATTAAATGTATTGGTTTATCTAATGATCAAATTCTCTTCAGTACTAAAATGAAGAGTTTTCATTTTACTTCAAAAGCCTTTTCAACAATGGATTCAATATGCTTCTTCTTTTTATAAAATTGTGTTCTCTTTCTATATTTTTTTGTGTCTTTCAGTAAGTTATTCACAACTCTGTTGTAAAATAATTTTTGCCAGATTTATTTATATTGATTTTGTCTTCTTTTACTATAAGTTGCATCCTTTGTTTTTACATTGCCTTTTTTGCCTTTCCTATTCGTTTCACTTTTTCTTGTGCTAGGAACATTTTCACAGCTTTCCACATTTCTATTTTTTTTTCTCAGTCTAGTAATCTTTTAAATAAAGTCTTTTGAAGTCTTACCAGAAATTGTTCTCTTTTTCGCCACATTATGTTGGTCTTCCAAGAGTTGTGGTTGAGTTTTTTTCAAATAAGTATCCTTTTTCTGACTTTTTATTCGTCTTTATTTGTGCGGCATGATAACTTTATTTAAAGGATGATAAACAGTCTCTGTAAAAAAAATCATATGTAAATATTTATTAAAAAAAGATTAATTTTTATTACAATACAAACACATTTCATACAAATTCTAACTAAAAAATTGTAGGCCTGAAGCAGAACTGTAAAAGTTGTAAGAGCCCTACATACATAGTGCATACCAGTTTGAAGCACTCCATAGCATTAAAACCTGAGGCAGTCTATGAGTACATACTTATTATCTAAATGATCACAATACTAAAAGGAAAGACACTGAGTTAATTCATAATTGGTTCACTTTTACTTTAGTAAATAGATTACTACATGGTACATAAACAGTCACTATGGTTTTGGAACACTACAGATTTAGAATTTAGAGTAGTGCAGTGTAAAGACTCGTGCTGAGGTAGTGTTCTAGGGTAGCTCAGTGGTATTTGGGTAGTGTAGGAGATCGTGCTGGGTTAATGTATTAGAATTTAGGGAACTGCACTGGTGATTGCATAATGTAGGTGATCGTACTAGGGGGAGATTTAGGGTTTAGAGTAGTGCAGTAGTCTTTGTGTAGTGTAGGGGGTTCCTGCTGGAGTAGTGTTCTAGGATAGTGCAGTCGGGATTGGGTATTGTAGGATGTCATGCTGAGATTGATTTAATGTTTAGGGTAGTGTAATGGTGTTTGGGTAGTGTAAGAGGTTGTACTGGGGGTAGATTTAGGGTTTACGGTAGTGCAGTGGACTTTGTGTACTGTAGAGGGTCTGCTGGGACAGTGTTCCAGGACACTGCAGTGGTCTTTATATAATGTACAGAGTCAGACTAGGGATAGTGTTTTAGAATTTAAGATAGTGCAGTGGTGTTTGTATACTGTAGATGGTCATGCTGAGTACTGCAAAGATGTTTGACTAATGTAGAAGATCGTGCTGAGGTACTGTTCTAGGATAGTGCAATGGTGTTTATGTCGTCTATGGGGTCAAAATAGGGAAAGTGGTTTACAGTTTAAGGTACTGTAGTGGTGTTTGTGTAGTTTATGGAGTTGTACTGCAGTAGTGTTTTACATTAGTACAGTAGTGTTTCAGTAGTGCACTGGGTTATACTGGAGTAGTGTTCTACAATAGTGCAGTCATGATTGGGTAGTGTAGGAGGTGGTGGTGAGATAGATTTAATGTTTAGAGTAATGCAATGGTATTTGAGTAGTGTCCAGGGTCATGCTGTGTAGTGTTTTATTATTCAGGGTAGTACGGCGGTGTTTTATACAGTGTAGGGGGTCATACTAGGGGTAGATTTAGAGTTTAGAGTACTGCACTGGTTTTTCTGTAGTATAGAGGGTCGTGTTGTGGTAATGTTGTAGAAAATAAACTGGTGTTTGGATAGTGTTGAAGGTTCTGCAGAACTATATTTAAGATTTAGGGTAGGAAAACTGCAACATTATTTTGCCAATAACTTTGGTGTCGATTGAAGGATCTTCTTGAAATTTTCCAAGCGTTTGGACAGCTACGTTCTGCTCCTTCCCTTAAAGTTTAGGGGTGATTGGTGAAGCAGGGGGCGAGAAAAATGGGGAGTCCCAAAACGTTTTTTCCCATGCAATTTCCCATAGGACCTTTAGCTACGGCTACAGCCCGAACGGCTGAACGGAATTACACCAAATTTGGCAGAGAGGTAGTCCTCAGTTGTGACTTGTGCCTTTAGCATATCCGGAGTCAATCTGTTTATTAGTTTCTTGGAAAATTACGGTTAAATTCATTTATATATCTATGGGCATGAAGGATCCGCGGTTTGTGCAATAATTGGCCTCGTAGATAAGTGCACTGTCCCGATGACGCGCTGATTTCTAAATGGCTGTGAAGTGGTCGTGAAAAATTTGAAATCATCAACTGTTGGCAGCCATTTTGGGCCTCAGTAGAAGCGATGCTGGGTCAGTGAAATATGTGTGCAAATTCTAAAAATGGGACAGGGTAGACACACACTTGACACTCTAGTCCTGCTAATCTAGTCTTGAACTACCAAAATACTTCTTTAAGACTGAATCCTAAATGCACAGACTCACTGTGTGATTCTAGACAAATAACAATATTCCTTATAAATACAGTAGTAAGATACTATAGTAGTGGTTGGGTAGTGTAAGGGATCCTGCTGTGATAGATTTAAGCTTTAGAGAACTGAAATGGTGATTAGGTAGTATTAGGACTCATACTGGGGTAGTGTTCTAACATAGTGCAGTGGTGTTTATGTACCATAAGAGATCTTGCTAGGGATAGCATTTCAGGCTTTAAGATAATGCTGTGGTGTTTGTGTAGTGTAGGCGGTCGTGGTAGGGGAATGTTCTAGGAAATAAACGGGTGTTTGGCTAGTGTAGGTGGTTCTACTGGTGTAAATTTAAAATTTAGGGTAGTAAAGTGGTGAATAAGTAGTGTAGGTGGTCATGCTGCAGGTAGGATAAGGGTTTACAATAGTGTAGTGGTGTTTGGGTAGTGTAGGAAATCGTACTGGTGGAAGTGTTAGTGCAAGACTACACTTATCTGTTGGCAAAAACATCAACCATACATTATACATATTTCAGAACTGCATTTTACTATTAATACCAAACTCATTTTGGAAGCACATAACCAATGACTATTTTCTAATTCTACCAAAATGTGACAACACAATACATTATTAACTAATAACATATCGTAAAACACATGAAGGGGCATATTATCAATAAGAGTGTTACAATTATCGCCATTTTAGCGACAGAAAGTGCAGCAAAAGCGGCGATAACGGCCTTGATAATATGCCGTCAAGAATTCCAATAGAAGCCCATGTTCACACTAGAACATAGGTTTCTATTAGAATTCACAAGTCGATATTATCAAGCCCATTATCGCCAGGTTTCTGCAGCTAAAACAACGATAATTTTTAACGTCCTGCTTCATAATATGTCTCGAAGTACCACAATGCTTATCTCAAAATGCTTTCTAAATGCACGCATACTCACAATAAAATTCTAGAGAAAAAACAAATACAGTACTCTAATTAAAACCAAAATGCACCACATACATTCCCTCACAAATTGATAACTCACCTTTCCAATTGTTTTGTAGAAAAAAGCATATTATTCAAATTCTCTGTTTTCAACACCTCTCACCAGTACCATAGAATGGCAGAGTTTCCCCCTCATTTTCAACACATATACACCTGAACATCAAATCACATTCCTTACCACATTAATACAAAACCAAACACACATTTCCATCAGTAAGACATTTCAAACCTTTCCAAACGACATACATTTGAACCCTACCCCCATTCTGCCTTCTGCCTGTTACCATAGAAACACTTCATGAAACACTTCACTGAGCACACAGGTAAAAGTTCATCACACAATGTTAATAATCAAAACAGCAAGTGTGCTTAACTTTTCAATATACCAGCTTATCTTAGGTAATGTTCCTTTCTATCAATTTTTGTTAACCAATAAGAATCAGGCGTTCCAAAAACAGAAACCTGCACCCTAGTTTTCAATGTAGAATATTGTCAAACAACCAATCATTTCTATTCTTTTTTCTCAACTGCATCTTATCCACCATTTTACAAAAATATTACTTTTCAAACTTCACTTTATTTACAGAGACCTTCTGAGTATATCCAGACCTCCCTTCAACATGCTTAGAGTGTGGATTGCGGGACACAGCTATATTTTCCAGAGCCAAAGATACGCAGAACAGAAAGGAATTCATAAAGACCTAGATTCATCAAATATAGACATTAACTGGATTGGACAGAGAGGATTAAAGTGGCACCAATTGATGCCATTGGTGAAATCCTTTTTACATCTCCAACACCCTGACCTCATGATTGCGCACTGTGGTGGAAATGACCTAGGCACTTTGACTGGGATAGGTCTGGAAATGCTTATGAAGGACCCCTTTGGAGAATTGATGTCACTTTTTCCCCAAACTGCCTTCGTATATTCTAACATATGCCAAAGGCAAAAATGGAACTGGTCCAATCAATTTTGTCCACAGATTGAGAAAGCTAGAAAACATGTGAATAAATCTGTTTCTGCTTTTCTCCGAGACTATAGAATGAGGTCCATATACCACAACAATCTGCATTTCAATATGCATGGCATCTATAGGACAGATGGTGTACATTTTACAGATGAGGGAAACAGAGTCTTCCTCTTGAACTTTAGGCTCTGCATCGGTACTTACTTGTAGTTACTAAAATCTCCCAATAAACACAATGGGGGACGTTGCAGGGTACGAATCGTACAGGAAAAATGCTCTGAACGGCTATTCGGAGCGGTTTTTACCGGATCAGAATCGATCTCTTAATGTACAAACAGATTTTTGTTTTACATAAATTTTTGTAACATAGGTTCACTATTCAA
Source organism: Lissotriton vulgaris (assembly GCF_964263255.1). Lineage (NCBI taxonomy): Eukaryota > Metazoa > Chordata > Amphibia > Caudata > Salamandridae > Lissotriton > Lissotriton vulgaris. The sequence continues at coordinate 2,088,281,822 of NC_141689.1, read as the reverse complement.
AACAACAAATCCGAAGCATTCAGAGGTGTAAACAGTTCCTAGAGGCAATTGAAAATGGTTAAGAAAATTATCACAAACAAGATAGGAACAATATTAATAAATTGCAAAACTGTGACCAAATGGTTTCTGAAGATGACCAGTCCCTAGTGCTGGTGGACCCTACTGGAACAGTACCAACCTCATCCTTGTCCACCACTCAGAGACTAATCTCTACCCTCCCTCTTGCCCCCACCCTGTTTGGCCATGCCTGACCCCTTAAAAGGGCTGGAGTCCCCTTTGCCACAGGCATCTCAACCCCTGTACCTGTCACCCCGGCTGTGCTGAGTGACGAGGCTATTGACATTCTTTTGAAGCCTCTCTGTAGGCCAGACTGTGATAATGAATACCATCCAGGACCTAACCTGCCAAATGCAACAAATGGTTTCTTTTGTGGATGCCATTCACAATTCAATGGGTGGCATGCAGAGATGGCTTGCCAAAATAGTAGCCTCCTGACTCACCCCAGCCTCCAAACCAGCCCAAACATCTGCCCAAACCCAGGTCCTTTCCTCAACTCCAATTCAAACTCCCACCCCAATCCCAAGCACACTCACTTCTTTGCAGGCACCCACTCCAAATGACAAAAGCTGCACAATCACACACACGTAAACACAAAGAAACACAAACAACACACACACACTATTGAAACTACACCCACAGGCACCACAAACACAAAACCCACAACCACCAGCGCACCCACAACGACAGAACCACCAACACACCCCCAACCACTACCACACAAACCACAGCCAAGACCACACTAACAAGCATCACAGCCAGCACCTCACCCACAAGCACCACAACAATCACCACATGCACAGCCACTACAAAAAACTATCACACCCACAACCACAGCACACCCACATGTAACACAGCCACCAGCACACCCACAGCCAAAAGCAAAAACACACACTCACCAGAATATCAAACACCAGGCAAAAAACATACACCCAACTATCCACAACATACACCAAACCCACATGCAACTGCCAATTATACAGACACAACCACATCACACACTCCAGCTCCCTCTACCTCCAAAACCCAATCCTTTACCACCCCTCGTACCTTCCAACTTCACCTCTTATCTTCCTTAACCACTACCAAACCTAAACCCACCCCTCCCCAAAAAAGTATTTGAGGTGCCTGCTCTGTGCCCAATAGATGCCCTTCCTGTGGAGGTTACCCTTTGGAGTCTGTTTAGGAGGCAAGTTATGGGTGACAAAGCCACAGCCTGTTCTAGTGTGGAACCCTTTTGTTATCCTTTGTCTTTGTATTTGAATAAAACTTTATGAGAGAAGTGTCTCATTGATAAATGAAAATATTTTCATTTTACAAAGTTTGCGCTAACAAAACAATCGAGAACTTATACTCAGTTCCTAACCGGATTCTATAACCGGCTCATGGCTTCCCAAGATTTATCTGGAAGTTATTAATACAATACAGGTAAATTGAATGTTAATACCTATATAATAATGAAATCCAAATGAGTGAAACCCTCCCAACTATTATAAACTGGGCCCCATATTTTGGTACCATAAATGATGTCTCCTAGCAATACCAATAAAGTCATCCACCACCTACCTTTCTTTTTTATGTAAGCACCAACCACAAAATAATGTAGCCAACCAACAGTGTTGTTTTTGGACAAAAGCTCTGTTTGATAATATTGGAACTGCAAAAAAGTGATTTCTTGTTTCTTTTTAGAACTTGGTCCTGAAGAAGGTTTTTGTATTTGACTGTAACCGAAACGCCGCGTCGACCCACGTTCTTTCGAACTTTTAAACCTCTGTTTACTTCATGTGTTTTTAAATATTTTGATGAAATGTTCAACATATTACATGTATGTTTTTTAAAATCTGTGATCCTTGTGATAAAATGTTTTTTATCTGAATAAATATACAAAGTATATATACAATTTTTTCCAAAAACTACTCTCTGTTTTCTAATTTTGTATCTTGTCTGTATAGTGTAGATGGTGTGCCATAGTGACATAAGCTTGCAATCTCTGGTGGTCTTAGGAGTATATTTGTTTACCTATGCTTAACATTTCTGAACACCTGCAACATACATAAGTGTGTGATTGGTATTGCTAGCCATCTGAAAAATTAAATACGTACCACTTTTCCACTCTTTACCAATTCATTGGTAACCCTGTGGGACATTTGTTGTTTCCAACACATATGTATTACACATTAGAAAAATACTGCTTGTGGGAGAGATTTAAAATTCATGAGTCCAAAGCTAATGTAAACAGACAATTCAAAAGGAAACAATCAAAAAGAAGCTTACGTTCATATCAGGCTATGAACTGGGGCTCACTCAGGAACTGGGACTGTCCAGCAGTAAGCAAACCATTGCTACCTCTTCGAGGTAGGCCATATAGGCTGTTTTGACAACCGGGCAGTATATAAGGATGTCAAATTTGAGACAAGTTTGTGGATCATGACAACGTTGTCCAACACATGAGTGCCATCATCTAGGCAGACACCTGTCAACAGTCGGGCTCTAAAGGGGAGCGTAAGATGCGTGCCAGTGTGCACCCTGGGCGTTCCCGCTTGCCATATCTACATGCCCTTGCTTGTTTACCCTGTAGAGTAGCTTCTCTATCTGCCAGGTCATTGAATTCCTCTAAAAGGACTGAACGGTGGTGAAGGGATAACAAGGAAGGATGGGGAGTAGCCTCCTCATCGACGGATACCAGTTTGTGCTCCACCTGTGCCAAACGGTTGCGGATGTCACGCAAAACAGAAGCCCGCTTCGAGATGCCGACGCCACAGATATATGCATTGAAGGCATCCCACAGAGTGGCATAGTGACTCACCGATTCCGTATTAATCTCAAAGTATTCCAGTATGACGCGTGAGCAGAAAGCCTTGTCCAGCAAGGCAGTCGTGGGAAAGGACCAGCGACGCTCCCAGCCCCCGTCATATCGGAGCGTGCACTGCAAACGACCCGGAGCATGATCAGAGAGTGTGTGTGGTAGCACCTGTACATTCCAAAGCCATGGGCTAGAGACCACAGAGGGGCACCAGAAGTTCAGGTGGGACCATGCTGAGTTTGGGGCTGAATAGAAAATATAGAATGTATAACGTTACAACGCATTCCATTACAACGCATACTACCTTTACAACACATACCATTACAACGCATACCATTACATAGCATGTTGTCATATGGTTACTACGCTTCTATATATTGTGTTAAGTTAGCATGTGCTTATTAAATGTTTAAACGCCATATTTTCTTTCTGCTTTGGTTTGCACACGACACCTAATTGTTATTGTAGCTTTCAACCTAGACGAAGATGGGATTTATTTGAGAATAATATGTTATTGCCCTGGTATCAGTCGTGCTTGGTACACTTGGTACAACTGTCTGCACACTGAGAACTGCACACTCTAAGAATAACCTAACACAAGGTTGCTGAAGGCCTGATCCTCGCACCACATTAGTCATAACACAAATAATGTTTCTGCCAACATTGGGCTCTACGTGGTTTTAAGATACAGTTACAGGGAATGAATCAACACACTTGATGCTGAGCATGCAGAGAGCTGGTAGCTGTTGATGTGATCTCCTCCTACTGAGAATTAGAGGTATGGGTCCGCCCTGCTAAGAACCCAGATGAGACCTTCTTAGATATAATATAATATGCTAATTAGGGTGCGCGAAATATAGGTGATACAGAATTCTATAGATTTTTGCATCATAAAATGCTATCACCTTTTGCTTACTATGGATTAGTGACTATGCTACTGACTCTGATTTTTATAATATGTATATTGATATTATACAAGATACTGCGTTTGAGAATGCTGCATTGAAAAATAAACATTTCAAACTTGCACGTGTATTCTTTGCCTCCCAGTTTCAGTTTGGAATGATAATATAACGAAAGAGTGTTCATGTGTTCCACGATACCTGAGGTATTCTAAGTTCATGTTCTGGATTGTCTAAGTCATTGGGAAGTATTTACTACCGATGAGACACTGTAGCTAGCTTGGTAAGGGGATTTCTGAAACAAAGGTGAGTTCTGGGTCACCCTGACTCACCCAGGTTCTAGATCTCTGTGCACAGTTCTGTGAGAGAACGGAAACCCTGCGACATGGCGCCCATACGTTGATTGGCCTTATATCATGACACTCGAGTAGTATATCATTCAAACCTTAACGCCTACATTCCCGTTCCCGGAAAACGGCAGTGTCGGAAAAACCTACCTATTTTTGAAATAGGTCTTTTCAAGCTTGAATCTATCTAAAACGGTTTCTTTGAATTACTACCCAGTTGTGCTACAAAGTATTCTTTGTGTTTTCACTTTCCTGTGCTGACATGGCACAAGCCGTGGACTTCCCGCAGCATAGTCGCATTGCGGTGCGTGACCATTTGCGGATGTATGATGTTCCTTTGAAAGGCTTGGCTGTGGTTCTGGTGGTGAGTGCGGAACATGCTTACCCGTACGAACTGTTTTATTCGTGGGTGACGTTTCCGGCAGAGGACGCTAATTCTGGTGTGTTCCACTCATACACTGCTTCGGATGTACCAGTTGCGTACGCTCCGTACAGGGCACTGGAAGTTCCTATTGATGTTTGGCAGCATGGAGTTTGGTTTGGTGGCGCCCTACGGCACGCTTTGACCGCTCCGAGGTTAGGTCCTTTGTCCATTCCGGGCACTCCTTGGCCCGCTTTGGCTGGATTTACTCCTCACCCTCGACGTGCCACTTGTAACGTGGCTGATCTGCGGCGGCTTCATGAAGTCGCGGTGGAAGTGATTAGAGCGCTTGTTCATTACACTAGCCGTAATGTTCAGGACGCGGCCCCTAGGGGCGCACAGCTTCGTGCAGAACATGCTGGTCTGAAAATCAATCCGGTCATGGTTGATTCCGTGATGGGTAAAAAGCCCCAGGACAAGGATGATTTTCCGTTCTGGCTTGCTGAGAAATTCGGCCAGCTGGAAGCTGTGTTTCCCAACACGAGTCCGGGTGATAAACACCGAAATTCTTACACTAAGTTTGCCGAAAGATTTGGCTCCTGCATTTGTTGACTGTGAGACCTGGGGCAAGACTTTTGCAGCGGTCTATTCGAGGTGCTATGGCTCCCCGTCTGTGACCAATCTGGGTGGGGTCCTTAAACATGTTCAAGACGAACACGGACCGGAGTCGGCTGTTGAATTGGGTATGCGCCTGTGTGGCTCCTTTGATGTGGTTTGCGATCTGATCCTTGCGAATGTCAAGGGGAATGCAGTGAACTTTCAAGTTGCTAACGCATTAGCGTTGGTTCCCGAGGCCGAGCGACCCCGACTGTTAGCAAGGATAATTGTAGCTGCTTACAAAATGGTTGGCCGCAATGCAATGGGGGTTAAAGCTTTTCCTGATAAGGAGAAGAAGCAGCCGCAGGGTCAAACATTGGAAACTAGTGGTCAACAAAAGTCCAAGAAACAAAATTGGCCTAAAATGCAGAATCAGGGTAAGCAACAACAACAACAAACACAGGTTTCTGCTCCTGCGTCTCCATTGCCTGCGCAGTCGGATCGTGTTTATGATTTGCGCGACCGCGCGATGATTAAATCGCCTGAGCGGTTTCAGGCTTCTGACCAACGCTCTCCTTGTTCCTTTCAGGACTCATCGGCTCCGTCAACCGGTGGTGGAGGGGGCGGGTGGGGCCGGGGTGGCCAGCAAGGACGTGGTCAGCCCCGCCCGCGTGCCGGTGGAGATCAGCAGGAAGGCTCTACGCCCAGGAGACCACAGTTTGCCACGAAGAAAGTTGCTGCCCTGACCGCGCATCGTTATGCCCCAGATAGTGAGAACGCGGCTTCGGAATCTGACGTGGGCTCTGACCTTGCTGGACAGCGCAGCAGAGATTACCATAGTGAGAGAGGCCCTCCGTCCACTGTTGAAGGTGACAGCGACTGATTCTTATGTTGTGATTGAAACTGCTGATACGCATGTTGCTCCCCCTGAACGTCTTTTTGAAATTGTCCTGTTAATTGAAGGTGACATGCAGCGAACTGTAAAAGGGGTATTTTGGGAAAATCTCTCGTCTACGTATGACATTTTGCTTTCGGAGGCTGACTGGCCCCCACCTTTTGTTCTCGCAGCTCCGCGAGGGGAGGAGGTAATCCTACCCAGCTTCGCGCACACTGTGCCGAGAGTGGAGGCGCTGCATTTTGCAGAAGAGTGGGCTCTGGCGCTTGCGCCGGCTGTGTACCGCAATCAGTGTGGCTGGGATAAATTGTCACCAAGCCACGAAATTCCTTTACGGTCTCAGCCACAGCCTCAACCTCAATATCCTATACGGCGTGAAGCCAAAGCTTCAGTCGCAGCTATCCTTGAACAATTGGAATATCAAGGTGTAATTGAAACGTGTGTGTCACCGATGAATAATCCCCTTTTTACTGTGAACAAGCCGGACGGCTCATATCGTTTGGTTTTGGATTATAGGCATTTGAACTCGCATTGCCGTAACTGCGCAGTACAAATACTCATGGCTCCGCGTTAGTGAATAGTCTTGAGCGTAAACGGTTCAAAACCACGCTTGACATTTCCAATGGTTTTTATGCCCATAGATTAGACGGTCTAAGTTCCCAATGGACCAGTTTTACATGCGGCGGTGTGCAAAAAATGTTTAGGCGACTCCCAATGGGCTACAAGAACAGTCCTGGAGTATTTTCCGCACGCATTGTCTCTCTTCTGGAGAGCTTCGACCCAGTTGCTTGTTCGTATGTGGATGACATTTATCTCACAGACGACGATCTTTGGGAGCATCTGTGTCGAGTAAATAGCATAATTTGTAACTTTGCTGACATAGGTTACAAGTTTAACTTTGCAAAATCGCACATTGCAGAGTACACAGTGTTGTTTCTAGGTTACAAACTTAACAACAAAGGGAAGGGTTTAGCACCCCACTTCCTGGAGAAATGCGCACAATTGCGCTCTCCGAGAACACTGAAAAAATTACAATCTCTACTGGGCTTTCTGAATTTCGGGAGGACATACATTCCGGAATATTCCCAGCGTATCAAGCCTTTGTATGCTTTGATACAACCATCTTTTTCCAAATCATGCTGGCTGCCTGAGCATTCGGCCCTTCTGCAGTCTTTGCAGGCTGATTTGCTCGCTTCTGAATACTTACAGACTCGTGATAACCAAACCAACCTGGTGATAAGAATTATCCCTGGGGCGGTGGGTTTCACGTACCTGACTTTTAATGAAGGAGACACAGTACCTATTGCTTACAAGTCACACTTGTACACTTCGGCTGAATTGCGTTTTTCCACTGTGGAGAAAGTTTTAACGGCTGTGCAGATGGCAATTCTTAAGGAACGTGCCCTGTCACAAGGAAAGCGCATGTTGGTTGTTACCCCGTGTCCTGCCTTAGAGGCGGTTACGAAAGCCAGTGTACCTAATTCCAAAGCTTTGCACCCTCGGTGGATTCAATGGGCAGCATCCTTGACGTCCCAGGATGTCACGTTTATTTTTGACGCCACTTTACAGTCGCAGGAGTATTTACAGTATGAATTTGTTCATCCTGCTCCATTAGCAATGCGGCCGTTGGAGGATTTCCATTGCATCATTTACACTGATGGTTCGGCGCAGGTTGCGCATGGCTCTAAACATGCCTACGTTTCCGCTTGCGCCATTGTGGTCGGGGCCATGGTGAACGATAAGTTCAAGTCCAGTGTCGTGCATACGCAGACGCTTGGGGACTGCACCGCACAATTAGCAGAGCTTCGTGCACTGATGCTTGCATTGGAGTACGCTGATCCTAGTGTGACGACTTTGATCGTAAGTGATTCTTACTACTGTGTCCAGTCTTACAATGAGAACTTGTTCTTTTGGATTCAAAATGAATTTCGTGACTCCAAAGGTAGCACAATAAAACATAAAATGATCTGGGTCCGAGTGGCGGAACTGAAAGAGAAGCTGCCACTCGTGTTTGTGATTCATACTCTCGGTCATCAGCGCGTGGGGGTCCACGCTGTTGGCAACTCGCTTGCTGATGAAGCAGCGAAGTCTGCGGTACCAAAATACTTAGTTGCAGCAGTCATGAGGTCCAAAAGCAAAATAGATGATGACATCTTGGCAGCAGTTGCTGCAACGGAGAAGGGAAGTAAATATCCTGCGGGGTTCCCTTCTAAATACACATACCACTTAAGTCCCGATAAGGTTCCTTATGTGAAAATCCCTGAAGTTGGCGAACGTCTAGTTCCCAACTCGGATCGCAGAGCTGCTTTGATTACAGCGGCGCATGAAGGTGTGGCATCTGCGCATGCGGGCGTCTCAGCCACTGTAACTCAGCTACAACAGAGGTTCTGGTGGCGGGGACTGTATAAACAGACGCGCGATTATGTCCTTCAATGTGACATTTGCCAGCAGATTAAGCCTTCAACTGCTGCGCATCCGCCTCAGACACAGTTGTACATCTCGAATAAACCACTTGGATGCGTTTATTTGGATCACTGCGGTCCATTTTCTTCTGATACTGCGTATAAGTACATCTTAGTAGCAGTTGATTCATGCACACGCTTTGTGTGGGTATGGCCACATCGGAGCGCTGATTCACGTACTGTCATTAAGGATTTGCGAGTCTTTGTGGGAATTTTTGCCTGTGGTACGTTCCATTCGGATCAGGGTCCGGCTTTTGCCTCTAAGGCGTATAAGGATGCTATGGTTTCGATGGGGGTCCAAGTCAAATTTTCGAGTCCCTACAGACCTGAGGGTAATAGTGTAGTTGAACGAATGAACCGCGACTTAAAGCAATCTTTGACAGCTCGAGTTATAGGCACTGGCAGAAACTAGTTAGCCCACCTCATAGGCGTGCAGCGTGCGCTTAATAATCTCCCTATAAGGTCTCTGGGTGGGTGGACCCCATACGAAATGCTCTTTGGTATCAAGATGTATGTACCTGACCTCGATGGGCTAGACAGCAAGGCCCAGGCCACGGCCTTTGACGTAGATGAACATTGCAATGTTTTACAGAATCTACAAAAGACGAGAGACAGTCTTGCAAAGGAACATTTGCCCTCCACATCGGATGATGCGCTGCAGATCCCGGTAGTTGGCTGGCTACCCCAAATTGGAGAACTGGTTCGAGAGAAGATCAATAACAAGAAAGAGTTTGGTCCCTCATATCGAGCACCGGTTCGAGTTCTTGGAGTGAAGGGCACAAGAACAGTCATTTTACCACCACTTCCAGGTCGTAAGGAAAACAGATTTATTTCTATTGACAATGTCAAGACACACAGGGTGGCCGATTCTTCATAGCATGACACCGCCTGTATCCTGTCCTTACATGGTGAGGCACTTTGTGCTGGCTATTACATCTGGTGCAGAACAGGAGGTGTCCCTCGAGATGCCAGCCATATCCAGTCCTTTATTAAATACTATTCCTGATACTAACATTGATGAGCTAAACTACACTTATCCTGCTGATTTATCGATGCCTGATTTGCATACCCGTTTGGCCGACCAGTCCAGATTCTCTTTTGACTCTGTTTTGGAACCTTCAAAGAAACCCACAAACATTGCAAGATATGCCATGTTGTTTAAAAAACATTTTTTAATTCCCCCTTGGACATACATTTGGTTGATCCTATTTTCATTCTATCTTTTTATGTCAATTGGTTTTGTGTTTTATTTTTTCCGCCTGATTGATGGTCACTACGTTAAAGAAAGAACAGGAATTCGGTACCTTAATGGAACATTGGCCCCTCTTTCCTCTTCACATTCTGCGCACAGACTGAAACGAAACTTAAATACAGTTAACATTACTGCTTGGCCTGTCCTTGATGGGATTGTGTGGGATGCGGTTAGGTTTCAGATACATGGGCCCACTGAAGTGATTAATGTTCCAAATGTGCTTAGAGTAAACATGGGAGATGTAATTAAACAGAATATACGTTCTGATGATTGGGATATTCAGGCCGTAGAAGCATTATTCTCTGATTTAAAGTATTATGCTGCCTTCGATGCTGAGGATCTGTACACAGATTCTATTAATTATGGTGATTTGTTTTGTTTTCAACACTATGGAAATCATTTTTTACGTAAGACACATTCCAGGAGGGTTGCTGTAAATTATACACAATGGGAACATTGCCCTGCTCCATTCGGTGGCAGTTCCAATACGTTTCTGAAAAAATACACCTATTTTACAGACTTTAATCAATCTAATCCCGAGTCATTTTATTTTAAAATGACACAAAAGTCCATGTCCAAAGTTAGACTTACCGATACAAAATTGCTGTATTCGAAGTCCTTTCTAGACAGGTTGGCTGTAGATGGCTACGAGTTTTGGAAAGGAACAATTGACCTTAAATCGGTTTGGGGTACCAAAGATTGGCAGGTACAAGGCACTGAGGCTTTGCACCGTGCATATCTCATCCCGAATCACATGTTGTTTTTAAATTCATCCATTTTCCAAACAACATGCTTTGGATTGGCTACTTCTAAAAAATTAAATACACCGACCATCCCAGATTTAGAGGAATATTCAGGTTGGGGTAATTTTACTGATTTGTCCATTCATGAGTTGCAAACTCTTTTACACAATTCGTCCTTTAACATTTCCAGTTTGGATTCCAAGGGTTGGATGGTGTGGCATAGGAGTGCTGATTCTTGCCAACGCCGTTTTCTGGGTTTGGCTGAGGGGTTCACAAAAGTCAGACTCGATCCCCGTTTTGAAGAAGACTATACTGTCACGACTTATTCTGTAGGGAAGCTGTGTCAGAATTGGTTACAACATTCCACATTAGCTGCAGTTAAACTACATCTATCTCTATTAAATGATAATGTGGATTTGAACGATTTTATAAAAGGCCCAGCTAAAGGTATATCTAAACGATGGCTGTATGCGATTTACAATGAAATTTGGAAAGTTACCCAGGTTGAGGCTGCTAAACGCCTGAGAGCTATTGATCAAGCAAATTTAGAGAAGGTGCTTGCAGTTTTTGATAACAGCATTAACACGCTTTCTTCCCGAATTTACACGTTAAACAATATTGTGTCTTCTGTTGTTGACATTGTACATGATGAAGTGTCCGTGTTATATCATGGTCAGAATCAATTACGTTCTGTGATGCAGTTTGCTTGGACACTACAGACTCTTAAGTCTGGTCGAGTGCCATGGAATTTTATGAACGTCTCATCACTATTTGCCCCATTTAATCTAACTGAGAAACAGCGCATGCTATCAATGAGAGATGCAACATTTTCTATGTTACATATTGAAAAATTAGAATCCCTGCCCTTTTCTGTGGCTGAGGTGACTGCTGCTACATGGCTTATCCATGGTGTTATAACCTTACCTTTTGCTTTGTATAAATTTACAAATTGTATGAAATATATAGCCATTGGGCGATATGAACCATTAGGCAGCGCTTTCCTCCATGAGACATGGTCTTTACCATACACTTACAGATGCCTAAAGGAGGGAAATGAAGTGAATCTGAATGGTGAAGAATGTACACAGTCGCCTGACCGCTCACTAATATGCAGACACATCCAGTTGCATGGTTCTTGTAATCAGGACAAACCTAATTTGTACTGTGTTTTGAAAGGGACACCAGTTCCTGCAATAGTTCCCACATTCACTTTGTTGTCCAACGGAAGTTATTTACTTTTGAATAACGAGTTTTGTTGTGGGTTAGAGGCTGGTATCGCTTATGTGGTTACCGTGTCAGAAAGGGTGGTTTGCTGCAAGAATGTGTTGTATCCACCCACGCATGGGAATTCAGATGTTTTAATTTGGCCAAGAATACCAACCTTGAGAGCTGAGTTCAATGGTTTAGGCCGTATAAGAGCCCTATTGTCTCAAAAGCAGGGGGCCCTGAGCTCTGCCCGCGAAACTTATGTCCTTCACATAGCAAACACACGCACAGAAGTACAGGCACTTTTAAGTACTGATTTGCCGTTTCATTTCTGCGAGCTGGTTCATCAAATCTTCAATGCCTCCTCCACAATGAGCCTGGCTCATTTTTTTAAAATGGTTAGCAGTGGTCTCGTGACTACATTTGAAAAAGTATTTGGTATTATCCCTGCGTTCTTTCATTCTATATTCGCTAGCCTGTTTGGCGGATTTCCTGTTTTGCTGGCTTTGGTTGCAGGTGTTCTGGTGATATTTTATTTTATAAAACATGGATGCCCATCCTGCGCAAGGAAACGCTCAGCCCCTACTGATGCAGTTTCGCAACCGGATGCTTGATTATTATGGCTCCTTGCCGCTTGTGACCTTAAGCACGGCTTTTGGATTATCCTTCAGATTTTCCTATTTCACATGTGTCCAGCCCGTGTTTCATTGCCTGAGCTGTGATTTCGACTGGGCCATTGATTTGTGTCTCTGTTTACCGACTTCTCCTGACGTCAACTTTGATCAGCTGATGAACCCCCGTAGTGGCTCACGAGTTGGTCTGTTCTGGCGAAAGGGTTATGGCTGTGGCAGCGATGCATGGACTAATGGGTCAGTGGGACATATTCGCAGCGGCGCATGACTTTCTGGCACAGAGCGTTCTCGAGAACCCACTGAGTTGTCCTCTGATGTTGCTAGAGGAATCGGTGTTGGAGGAGCACGTATGTTCTTTCCCATTGCTTAATTGGATGGCTGAACTGTTTTCGGATGATGGCAGTGATTTCATGTTGGAAGCTGTAGCTACCTATTTTGCATATTCATTCAACGATGAGTGACTCTGAAGACTTCCATCATTATGGCACGTGACTTTTTAGTAATTCTGAATGGTGCCTTTTTTCAATACGAACATTCAATTTTTTCATATGTTCTAGGCCTATTAACTGAGAGTAGGCCTCAAGTTCGACTTTTTATATTTTGTGTGGCCACTATAGGCATTCATACATACATTTTTGTGTTTTTAAATTTTACATACATTTACATACATTTAGCTTGGCTCAATATCATTGAACTCTGCTTTCATGTCTTGCCTCTCATAGAGTATTGGCTTATATTTTTTCTCTTTTAACCGTCCTCGGATCATTGGGGGGGGTGTCATATGGTTACTACGTTTCTATATATTGTGTTAAGTTAGCATGTGCTTATTAAATGTTTAAACGCCATATTTTCTTTCTGCTTCGGTTTGCACACAACACCTAATTGTTATTGTAGCTTTCAACCTAGACGAAAGATGGGATTTATTTGAGAATAATATGTTATTGCCCTGGTATCAGTCGTGCTTGGTACACTTGGTACAACTGTCTGCACACTGAGAACTGCACACTCTAAGAATAACCTTACACAAGGTTGCTGAAGGCCTGATCCTCGCACCACGTTAGTCATAACACAAATAATGTTTCTGCCAACATTGGGCTCTACGTGGTTTTAAGATACAGTTACAGGGAATGAATCAACACACTTGATGCTATCACCTTTTGCTTACTATGGATTAGTGACTATGCTACTGACTCTGATTTTTATAATATGTATATTGATATTATACAAGATACTGCGTTTGAGAATGCTGCATTGAAAAATAAACATTTCAAACTTGCACGTGTATTCTTTGCCTCCCAGTTTCGGTTTGGAATGATAATATAACGAAAGAGTGTTCATGTGTTCCACGATACCTGAGGTATTCTAAGTTCATGTTCTGGATTGTCTAAGTCATTGGGAAGTATTTACTACCGATGAGACACTGTAGCTAGCTTGGTAAGGGGATTTCTGAAACAAAGGTGAGTTCTGGGTCACCCTGACTCACCCAGGTTCTAGATCTCTGTGCACAGTTCTGTGAGAGAACGGAAACCCTGCGACAATGTATGGCAAGTATTTGATAGTGTAGGGGTAAAAATTACTTTTCTAACTCCAGGGGGTGCAAGAGTAGGGTAAGTGTTGGATAGTGTAGGGGTAAAAATCACTATTCTAACTCCAGGGGGTGCAACAGTAGGGTAAGTGTTGGATAGTGTAAGGGTACTATGCGTTGTAATGGTATGAGTTGTAATGGTATGCTTTGTAATGACTGCGTTGTAATGATATGCGTTGTAGTGGTATGCATTGTAGTGTCATGCATTGTAATGGTTGTATTGTAATGGCATGCGTTGTAATGGATGTTGCGTTGTAAAAGTTTCGTTGTAATGGTAGAGCGTTGTAAAAGTTGCGTTGTAATGGATGTTTCCCCAAAATATAGCATGGGGCAGTGGGGTTACGCAGGCGCCAGATATCTTTGAGTATATGTGAGTGATTTATATCCGGGAAACATGTAAGGAGTGAGGTTTGCCCTCTGGGCAAGAGCTTAAAGAGTCTAGAGTGGGGGTCTGATAATTAAAAGTTAACAGTAGGCAGTATAGTATCAGAGTCAAACCTGCTTAAAAGGGCGGAGATAATGTGAAAAAGAGGGGGTCATCTGTGTTCAGGGCATACATGTTTAGAAACAGAGGTTTTCTCCCCAGCGTCGTCCCCGTCACCAGCAGGTAACGGCCTTGATCGTCTGCCATAGTAGTATTGTGCGCAAAGGGGAGGCTTCTGTGTACAAGAATACAATCTCGTCTGGAATAGCTGCTGTAATTGACAAAGTATCTGTGTGGTCCCCATGAAGCTGAGAAAGGGGGTGTCGCCTGTGGGGGAAGATGTGTTTCTTGCAAAAATGCTATCTTAATCCCATGGCGATTATGATATGATAAAACCAATTTGCCCTTTTGTGGATTGTTCCAACCTTTGGACATTCCAAGAAAGAAACGTCAATTACACAGACCGTCCAGAGTTACCCATCATAGAAACAATGAAACATGAAATCCCTGTCTCAGCACGCATACCCCTGGACAATTGTCTTCGGCTATGGAGGAAAGAGGGAATGGGAGAGAGAAAGAAAAGACAAAAATGAGGTACAATATCAACTAAACCCCAATAAACCCACCGCCCACTCACACCAGGCAAAGAAAATCCAGCTAATCCACATAACTTCAATCCCATAAACAAGGAACCCAATAGGGCATGATACAGAGTCATTCGTGGGGGATGGGCAACACTTCGGAACTCAGTGTCCATTCAGCAGAGTGTAAACTAACGCAAATCTGTGAGAGTAGGCAAATTGAGTAATGGAGGAGAGCATATTCAAAACATGGTCACAACAGCACAGCAGTAAAGGAAGGAAAACCCTCCCACTGGAAAGAATGAAGGGTATTTCCATGATGAAGCAAGTCAGTTTGCTGCTAGCTGCAATATTCAGGTCTGGAGAAAAGAGATCCAGAGAGGTGCGAGGAGTACGATGTTCAGAGTTGCCCAGCTGCTCGCAGAAAGTTAGTACATCTGCCGGACAGTCAAAGAACCGTGGTTTATCATTTACCAGCACGCAAAGGCTGGCCGGGGACAGCATACTGTATTTCAGTATGTGCCTTCTAAGCTGTGCATTTACATCAGTAAGTTTCTGCTGTGCCTCCTAAACCCCATGCGTGAAGTCAGGGTAGGTTGAAAGGGTGGAACCCTGGGACTGAAGTGGGGAGTTCTCCCAAGCCAGTCAAAGTATTTTGTCGCGGTCTCTGTAGTTTGAAATGAGGGCCTCAATAATGCATGGTGGGGCACTCGGCGGGGGATGCGGGCTCAAGGACCTGTGGGTCCATTCAACTAGGAAGGTGGAGGAGAAGTGCTGGGCTCCCAGGAGATCATTGGGCAAAGTTTCGACAAAGTGTTCTATGTTGGTGGATTCCGCCAGGCCGTTGATGCGCATTTTGTTCCAGCGGGACTGTGCCTCTAGGTCCTCATTTTTAATGGCCACCGCCTTCAACAGGCGTTCTATCTGCTCCATATAAGTGTGGTATTGCTGTCCTCCTTGATTGACACCCGCTTCTCCATTGCATCAAGCTGCGTGCCGTGCCTGTCTAGGCACTCCCCCATGTGGTCCGAGTGGGACGTCTGTGTGAAAACATGTATCAATAGTGCAAAAAAAAAAACCCGCAGTTTGGTCATAGTAGCAGTGATGCCCCCCAGAAGGGCCAAAGAGGTCTGCGGCCTTGTGAACACCATCGACATCCAATGGAGGGTCTGATTGGTCTGCAGATTTAGGCCTGTTAAATGTGAGTCTCCACCGCTTGGGGTGAAAATGACCCATGGTAGGTGCAATGGGGTCATGGTCTGGAGGTTGAGGGTGGCATGCCGAAAAAGATCATAGTGTGTCTTTCTGGGCCTTTCCCGAGGCACCGCTGCATTAGTAGAGCTGCTGATGGTAGTATTGCAAAGGGGTCACCCCACCCCTAATTGAGAGTTGTTTAAGGTTTGAGGCCCCAACAGAGCGTGGCAAAGAGGGGGCACCGCTAGCATGCGCTCATTGTTGGGTTGTATGGTCCACAGAGGTAAAAGCAGTTCCAAGGCTGTGATGATCGGCAGGATCCAGTTTCAGCACAGTCCCCAATGGAGTCCTCCACCCAGCCACAGCCATCGAGGGTGCTGCCCACAATGCAGCAAGGCAAGTCCCCCAGTGGTAACGGCATGATGTACTGCACAGGGCCCCAGTGGGAGGTGGTCCACACCATGGGGGAGGGACAGCAGCCGCTCCAAAGCCGCAGGCACAGTGATGTGTAATGGAGGCCCTCAGGGAGTCCCAGCAAGGTCCACCCGCTGGGGCCTCGGAGGTGGGTTGATGGAGTCCCCCAAGCAGAGCTGCAAAAAGGATACCAGTGATCCCAGCGGGAACGTGTGGAGTAGTGGGCCAGCGAGGCTCAGCAGCCCTGGCCGCAGGCTCACCTGTGGCCCCGTCACCACTGGGCCTCCGAGGACGGCTGGGCCACACTGCCCCTCAGTGGCTCACAGCAGCCGGCAGTGTGTGAGGGACCGGCAATTGGCCACCGTATCTCCTGGGGAAGCAAGCTGGTACAGAATCTCTGTACTGGTGTGTGGAGGAAGAGAGACTGGTGTTGGCTACCCTCTTCATGCTGGCGGACGGTTCCGGAGCTTCGCCGTGCATACATGTTGGTCGGCAGCTCGGCCACATCCCAGCTTTCTACCATGGTGGATAGATTAGAATCTAAAGATACCTCCGAGTATCATTTGCAAACATTTTATCTTCCCAACTTTAAAGGACAAAGGTTTTGTGCCCTAATATACTTTCAGATGTTGAATAATCCCTGGGAAACCTTTAATGTAGCTAGCTTTTTAGTTAAGGCAGTTATAGAAAGGAAAAAAAGAGGGTCTTTCTGATCTGTTTACCACTTTTGAATGTGAAATGATCTTCCATGCTACAAAATGCACTTTCGATTGTATTATTCAAGTTTTTTAGAGGATTCTTGAACTATGTGTATTTTTAACCTGAATTGTATAAATATTATGAATGATTTTTGCTCAATGAATATGTATTGTCTGGTTCATATGCGAATCGATATTTTAACATGCTTTTATGGTTTTAAATAAACGAATAAAGTGATTTTGACTAACTGACCTCCAGGTATTTGTGTGCTCAATAAGTTTCACTAACATAGCATAACATAAAACTGCTGGTTCATTGCTTCCAATTGGCACTGAGATGATAGCTATTGGGTCTATGGTTTCACAAAACCACCTTGCAATAGATATTTGCTGGCAAAGCAAGACAGAGTATCTAAGATGCTGAAAGTCCAGCAATACTGCACCTATATATCTGATATGAACGAAGAGACAGGAGGGTTTGTGAAAAACATCACTGATCTGAAGCAGGACTTGAGAGAATTAATGGCAACAGGTGCAGAGAATTTGATTGGTTAGGGATTGGCAGCTGGAGTTATATGGCTCAGTAATATAGGTTTTGAACTTTTAGGTTCTACATTGATGTCTACTATAGGCATTGCTGTTTGATTAATTTAATTGCTTGCCGTGTTCAAAGAGTTCAAGAACATGAGATCAAAAAAAGTTGTTGTTGAGGGAAAGAGAGTTAATAGAAAAAGGAGTTCTATAGAACTTGAGGAGAGTCAGTGCAAGTTTTACAATAAAATGAAGACGTAGGATTCCAGATGCAAGATGTGGAAGACAATGGGTTTTGAGATGGTCTAAAAAATGATTTGTGATGGCTAAACTAGCCTTCAGAGGGGGAATTGGAACAGCATATTTTAGGTTCCACCTCCTACGTATTATTTATATACAATTACATATGATTCAAAATTAAATGTGTGTCTAACATTGATTACTTTACGTTTCATTTTAACAAGAATTTTATTAGGTCTATTGAGAAGCTGTACTAAGTTGAGTGATATTTAATATACTCAAATTCACTGTACTTACATTTTATAATAATTGTTTGCTTGCTAAAGATTAATGTTATTGTAATGTGCTTCCATTTTGATTTGCAGTTAACTTAGCCTGACGTTTGGGCCTCTTCTGAGTCTTCTCACATATTAAACTTTACCAGGGTTCTGTTTTCCTTTCCTATGCATGTGTATAATCAGGTTCCTCATTAGCTAGAGGAAAGATTTTTTGTTATGATTTAGACTGATAGTCAGACCTGGGAGGAAAAAGCTGCCAGCAGACGTGAAAAGATGACGGTGTAAAGAGCCTCCTGTACCCAGCATGCTTGGAAGATGCAACTCTTCAGGATATGTTGGAGTGGGGGTTTGGGGAGTTTACTGGTTTATGGAAACTGCTGCCATGTGGTTGGTTCTAGACTGTGAGAGTGAGATATGGATGTTCTGTTACCTTCAATTGTCCTTTAAATTAGTGTTTCATAGTTAGTTAGAGGTAGACATTTCCCTTACATAGAGGTGAGCAGAAGTTTCTGTTGGGTATTTCCCGAGTGGAAAGCTTTATGCTAGACAGTCTTTCAATTTCTGTGAACTTCTACTGAGGTTCTCAAAATGCTGACACCTTCTTCCCTCCCTCTTTAGAAATCCCGACATTCTTTATTTTATACTTAGTTTATTCCTTTACGGAGTACATTATTTGGCTATTTTGCATTCTTTACATTGTGTTTGTTACTATCCTGCACTGCATAATACTTAAATTCAGAATACTTGAGCAGCTGATTATTATGGCTGCATTCATATAGGTCCTTAAACATTTTCAAATTGGTTAATAGACTAATACTCTGAGAAATAAAACTTTATATATAAAATACCATTCCCTCTGCCAACATTGTGAAGCCCTTTGGTTTCACTGCAATTAAAATGCATTTCTGATGTTATCTCTGTTGTAATTAGGTACACAAATGTAGGTTTCTTCAAAGATCTTTATTGAGTATGCATCTTCACATCTTCATAATCTCCAGCATAAAAACCCACCAACGGTATTTCTTAAAACATGGATAAACCTCCCATTCTAATGACATCACAAAGGCCAGCTACCATCTTGCACACAGTGCATTGCCGCTGTCTCCCTCTCAACGCTTCAAGTCGACAATCAAAGAAAGGTCCATATGACAATTGGGGGATACTGTTTGATGATTTCACCAAGAGACTGAGGTTCAAATATTCCCTCTTCATCATAGGCATATGTATAGCAGCTCAGCAGGAGTTCTGAAGAGAGGAAGTGTGTTTTTGAGGCCTGAATATAATAAAGACACCATCTATCTTTTAGAAGGAGTGGATCTCTTTATGCAACAATATTGGTGATGAGCCGACTACTTAGGCCCCAAGAACGCATCAGTGCGTACACATTGGGCATTCATTTCAATGATTGTTGGAGGGGCAGATTTGAAAGTATGCAAATATAAAAGTTGGCTTAGTGGATCTGGAACCTTTAATTAAATCCATCATACTCTATGTGACTTGCTGACCAACAGCCTCAGTAGTTGCTGTCCAACAGTCACGGACACAAAGCTTGCTGTCTGATGGTCCAGAGGTTGCAGTGCGAGGATTAGGCATTAATCAGGTGTGAGCTTATGCTCGAGAGTGTAACAGGTACAATGCCTATACATGTCAACATGGTATGTGACAATGCCAATACACATCAATGTGCAGTGTGTCCCCAGCATGACCTGTATTCTGTCATAATGAGCAAAGCTGCAGATCCTCTGGAAGAGATCAGGTGTTTACAAATATTGGTTCCGGCAAAAAAATGAAAAGGACATTAGTAAAAATTGCTACTGATTCAACTGAGGAGATTTCTATGGACATATGGTTGGACTGCTTAGAGTGTGCAGCTGTATGTTATTAATTCAGTTTATGGCTGATTTCGATAAAATGTGCTTTTCATTGATAATACAAAATGTATGCTGCAAGTGTACTGATCTTACCGTCACCAAAGCCCTTCATGGTAATAGAAGGAGAGACAACCATGGAGTGGGAAGAGTGAAAGCTCTGTCTCAATAAATATTGCATCCTGAATGAGAGGGGTCCATGAGGTTGTTGTGTTCCAGGTTTTTGGTGAATTGCTGGTTGATGCCTTCTCTAGATCTTTTGCTGGAAAAGGGAATAGGGAGATGGGCCGGTAGTTCTTCAGGTCTGCTGGGACAGTGGATGGTTTCTTTAAGAGGGGCCTCACTTCATCGTGTTTCCAGTTTTCAGGGAACGGGGGCCTAGATGATAAAGAAGATTTTCCTGGACTATTAAAAGAAAGGATAAGAAAAATGTATAGGTTCATTCACAAACGTGTTTTAAAAGATGATGTTCGGCCATGTGTACACAAGATGGGGAATGTACCTTTAGCATTACAAGATGTAGTAGATTCTGAATCAAAGAAGCTGGAGAGGTATGAGGTCATAGAACAAGTGGAATCATCTGAGTGGATTACTCCATTGATGGTGGCACTCAAGGCTATAGGAATATCTTAATAGGCAGATTCCCATTACCACGTGTTAATGAGCTTTTGTCGCTTACAAAGATAATACAGTGGTTTTCCACAATAAACCTTAGGGCAGCCTACCATTAGGTTTGTTTGCATCCTGACAGCAAATAATTAACTACTTTCATCAACCCTATAGGTTGCTTTAGGTTTTCAAGAGTTCCTTTTGGTCTAGCTTAAGCCACGGCGATGTTCCAGAGACTAGTATACATTTTGTTAAAGGATAAAAAGAATGTATTTTTTCAAGATGATATTTTGATCATGAGTGAAGGAGCTTGACTGTGATAAAAAAAAAGGGTTGACTGCAGAATTCACAGAGTGTAAATTTCCAAGGTTACATATTTAGTACATGAAGTGAGCTCTGATGGAATGACCCAGAACCACGACCTTATTGAAGCAATTAGGCCAGCGCCATCATCACACAATGAAGATGATGTACAAGCTTTTTTAGGATTAGAAGAGTTTTATTCAAATTTTGTAGATAATTTTTCTTCCACTGTGTACTAAACTAGACAATTGTTAAAAAAATACTTTCAAATTTGATTTGTCAAATGATTGTCAAGCGGCTTTCTAGGGCATCAAGGAGACATTTGTAAAGCACCATCATTACAAGGATTGGATCCAAAAGCTATAAGTATTGTCACAACAGTAGCTAGTGGTAAGGGACTTGATACTGTGTTGTCTCAGCTGGATAGCACAGGTAAAGAACAGGTGATTACATTTGCTTCATGTGCTCTAACTTCTGTATTAGAAAAAGTGCTCAGTAATAGAGAGACAGACTCTTGGATGTGTATGGGGTCTAAATCATCTTAGACAATGTGTATGGGGATTCCCTGGTTTGTTGCACTGTGACAATAAACCTCTCACAAAGATGTTTACTACATAAGGTCTTTAGGGTGTTTCTTGAAGAACTGCTCACTTATCTATGAAGGGCCTTGATTACAATAAGATGCATTATATGGCTGGAGTTAAGAATAAAGTAGCAGATTTTTATACCCGATGCCATTTGCCTATCGAAGAATTGTTGTAATATCAATAGGATGAATGTTCCATGGGAAGGATGATGGGTATGGTATTAAGAATTTGGAATGGACGGAGAAGAATGGGAGGGATGGAGCATTGCTAGATGGGCAAAGAAAAATATGCTACAAAGGAACTTTGTGTGAGGTGCATTTTGGGAAGTGAGATTTGAGCTATAGCTATGATTGGAAGATAGTTAAATGATGAGAAGTGGAAAACTGGTACCTCCTAGTCCTCTGTGTGATAAAGTAATACAACTGTACCATGAAGGTTACCTGAGTATTGTGAAGACAAAACCTAGAGTGAAATAATCTTATTGGTGGCCAGGATTGGACAAGGAAGTATAAATGAATGTGGGATTGTATGGAATGTAATATTTCCAATAAGTCACAAAATGTGTTTGGACCCCCTTTACATTCCTTAGTGAGTATGGCATGGGAGAGAGTATAGATTGATACACCAGAATTGGTTCAGGATGAAGGCAAAGGTGTGAAGTATGTTTTATTCATGGTGAAGCATTTCAAAGTGGAAGTTCTGCAGAGGGATGATACCGACAGTAAGGTGAAATTTGTGGATAAGGTATTCCAAAGAGAAGGGTGCCTCAATTGATTGTGGGTGATAATGGAGGTCAGTTAATGCCAGAAACGTTCAACAGTATATGACGAGGAATGGAGTGAGTCCCAAAAATACTTCTGTATATTATCCTGCAGAAAGTAGCAGCATGGAACACTTTAATATGGTGTTATGGGAAGTTATCGAGTTAGCAAAAAGGAATAAACCTCATTGGGAGAACTAAGTGAAAGAAATGGTGTGAATATGCTGTAGAACACCATGCAAAAGTTCTGGACAAAGTCCATTTGAATGAATGAGAAGCAGGATGCCATTGACTAAGGATAATTTAGGATGGATATCTAAAGCAAGGATGGTGGAGTGGTCACCTGAGGAAGTGAGGAAAAGAGGGAAATAATTACCATGTCTCAAAAATCTTGTAACAAAAGGCATAATGAAATCCATGGTGCTAAAACAATGTGCCTGCAAGTAGGTGATCATGTAACGACAACAACTGGTGGTTTGGTAAGGAAGGGTGAAAGTAGATTTTCCTCTCATCTTAAATTGAAGAAAAATGTGTACAATCTGCATTATCAAGTGATAGGAAAGTTTGGCAGGATAGTAGATTGTCACAGTGTAAAGGAAAAGATAATGGAGAAAGGCTAAACATTGTGCGAAGATTTGATTGGTTGAATGAAGAATGCATTGGAAAGGAAGAGGGGAAGGATGTGGAGTAGGAGGAAGTACTTTCAGATATGGGATCCAATGGGTTGAAAACCAATGTGAAGGGAAAACGAAGATTGGGAAGAACTATCTTTCTTTTCTCTGCTTACCCACCTTCGTTGGTGTCTTTGTTTCTCTCGGCTACCATCTCTATCACTCCTACTTCTGTTTAGTCCCTCTGGCCCACTTCTAACCAACTCCCTTTTTCTTCTCCTTCCTTTCCATTTCCATTGTTCTCTGTTTCCTCTCATTAGGTCCCAGGTTGTGACTTCTGACATTACCATTCCCATTTGCCCCTTCATAAATGGGGACCACAATCACATTAGACATATGTTTCAAAATGGAAAATAGTACTGGGATTGAGTTGGGCCCAGATTGAAAGCCAATATGGTTGGGGACAGGCCAAATGCATACATGCCAACATTTCTGGCTGGAGGCTTCCGATTTTCAATGCCATACATGGCCTTAATTTAGCTGTCTTTGCCTAAAATTTCCTTCGCTTCGATATAAGTCATTGTTGAAAAGTCATTCCTCCGTTTTTCGAAATCTCCCACTTTCCAAATCTAAAATGTTGGCATGCATGCATATTTCAGTTCCTCTTAGAGACTAAGGAGGATATTCACAAGGACTTATCCCAGATGTATCCCCACCTTAACGCATCAAAAGTGGAGATAGATTTAACACTATTTATAACAACGAGATGGGGTCCGAGGGAATATTTAATGAGCAACCAATGCTACAGCCCTAACAATAACTTGAATACCAACTAATGAATAGCAAGGGGTCAGAGAGATAGGTGTGTTACTTATCCAGTGATAATATGTGCTATGACCAATAAATAGCAAAATCTATCGCTGGGTCTCTCAAAGTGCTCAAAGAGATCCAATCAGACTTCCACCCTGTACCGCCCTACATCATTTGGGAACTACACAGATGATAAAATGGACCATTTTATCATCTGTGTAGTTATTTGTTAAGGCTACCCTTTGCACTGTTTTTAACGTTGAGAAAAAGGAGGTGTCCATTAACAATATTTTCCTCCCTTTTACTCAATTTTAGTTATTACACTTTATACACTTTTTGGTTTAAATAATTTAGCACTGCTTTTCAGCAACCTCCTGATACCCTATATAGATTACATCACAGATGGTTTGGGATTGATGTGGTAGATTTGGCTGAGTCTGGCCAAATCTCGCACTGGGTACTCGATTCCCCATGTGCAAATTGAAGGTTCCCAAACGATGTAGGGCGGTACAGGGTGGAAGTCTGATTGGACCTCTTTGAGCACTTTGAGAGACCCAGCGATAGATTTCGCTATTTCTTGGTCATAGCACATATTATCACTGGATAAGTAACACACCTATCTCTCTGACCCCTTGCTATTCATTAGTTGGTTTTCAAGATAGATTTAACACCCCATTCACAAGCTGGTGCACACTGCAGACATCGCCAGTATTCCCGCGATAACTGCCCCAAAATTTATCTCCACGGTGGACACCACCAACTAACCCTAATGAGATGCAGAGTAGGCGTTCCCATGCAAAAACACACAAAAAAAACACAACACCACTTCCACAATTTTTGAGGTAAGTGGAATGGAAATGGAAATGGAAATGGATGTGCATTTGTAGAGCGCGAATTGCTGCCCAGGGGCGTCCAAGCGCTAGAGGATAATAGAGGGGACCTCACAGAGTGGCTGACTGGGAAATTAGTAGGGAGGATTGAAAAGGAATGTTTTTAGTTGCTTTCGGAATGAAGAATGGTTGGAGTTGGTATATGAGTATATGTTCCTTTTCTGTGGATGTATTAATTCAAGGCTAATCCTTTTCTCTTAGTTGCAAAGCACCATTCAAATGTAAGAGATTAATTCCATTTTCATTAACATTTTCAAAAGAATTCCTTTATTGATTCAATATTGAACACAGACAGCTGACACGTGTTTCACCCTTTGTGGCGAGTGACGCCAGGGCTTTCTCAAGGCTATTTCAATTTCATTTAGACATTCTTTAAGTTTCTTCAGTTTTTGTCATTGTACGAAGTCAACAGGGATGGTTTCCCACAAACAATTTTTCTTGGAGTTTGACCTCCCGAATTAGCAGTTTCCTTCACCGATTGCCAGATTGCCATACGAGATTCAAGTCCCGTCAATGAACTGCCGGATCTGCAATGCAAGTCAAAACCACGCGATAAAACTGCGGTAGCAGCAGGTATTTAACACCTGCCTCCTGCAGGGGTAAAGCCAGATGCCTACATGCAGCAGGCAAAGGAGCCACGCACACAGCCACACCCAAAGAACGGACAACGCCATGGAGATATTCATCATGCAGCTCGGAGCACCAACACCCACCGCCACCACCCCCAGGACCGCCATCACCTCAGTCACCCGGACCACCACAGAGGCAGTGCAGAGTAAGACAGCGGACATACTGAAAACGCACCAGTCTCACAGACCTAATGCCCGAGGAAGTCATTGCCCACTATAGGCTCAAAAGGACAACCATGATCAGCATCATGACCCACATCGCCCACAGGTTGACAGTTCCAATACAGCGGAGAACAAATATCCCTCCGCAGACAAAGCTGCTGACTGTGCTGCAACTGTTGGCTTCTGGTACCTTCCAACCAACAACTGCCAGAGTTGGAGGGGTCTCACAGCCAGCCCTATCAAAGTTCATCACACCTGTCCTGGATGCCATCCTCAGCGTTATACCCCAGTACCTTCACTTCCCCCACACTGTGCAGGAACAGCAGGCGACCAAGAAGGCTTCTACGTCATAGCTGAATTCCCGCTTGTGTTGGGGGCAATAGACTGCACACATGTCCCACTTGTGCCCTGGGGATACTGCACACCACTACCGCAACAGAAAGCACATGCATTCCATCAATGCGAAGGCGCGCCTGAGGCAAGCCCGTCTGCACCCGTCCGCGCCTGGCACGGGCCTAGGGCCAGTCCCCCTGCCCAGGTTGCGAATGAGACCCGCGTCAGTTGGACTAGAGAACAGCTGTTACAAATAGGTACGGGCTCCTGTTCTACATCTGATCGCTGTTCCCCTAACGATTTAGATGGCCACTCCTTCAAATGTCCTCAATGCTACCTATCTCTCTCCCCATGGCGCGAACGCGCCCGTCCTCTACCTTCAGCCTCGTCATCTTGCTTTTTAAAACTTGCATTGATTAATTGTAGATCCCTCCCCCGCCATGCCAATGAAATTTGGTCGACCCTTACTACTCACAGTTGGGATATACTATTCCTTACGGAATCATGGACTAAAGATACCTCAAACCCGGATATTTACTTAGCCACCCCCCCAGACTATCGCTTTCTGGGCGTAAACCGGGAGGGAAAGACAGGAGGTGGATTGGCCATCCTGTTCAAAACCCACCTTAAGACTACCATTAAGAAAATTACCAATATTGGTCTGATTGAAGCCATTTATTTTTCTGTTGCTGATTCTGCGGCAGTCTACCTTACTGGCATCCTAGTTTACAATCCCCCTAAAGCCTCCCCCTCTGCCCTATCACAGCTGGTGCACATCATCACGGACCTATCCCTTAAGCACCCACACTTCATAGTTTTAGGTGATTTTAACCTTCACGTTGATGACCCCACCTGCACCCAAGCCACACGCTTTCTCGACTCTCTTCAGAGCCTGAGTTTGACGCAACTCATCCATGGTCCGACGCACGTAGCGGGCCACACATTAGACCTTATTTTCTCCAACCTCCCAGGGACCATTAGTCATCCTTCCCTCCCCCTCACATGGTCCGATCACTTCCTGCTTGCGGTCGACATTCCTATCCCTCAGGCACCTACCCCGGTGGAACTGGGATCAGACTATAGAAGAAAATGGCATAAGGTCACTTGTTCTACCCTAGAGCCAATATTCAGTTGCCCCTTGGAGTCTTGCTTAGGAAATATTGATGCCTGTGTTACCAAGTTTAACACGATCTTATCGGCTGCGATCGATGAAATTGCCCCATTTACATCTATGTCATCTGCAAGATCCCGCCCATCTGCTCCTTGGTTCTCAGATGCTCTGCGTAAAGAAAAAAGCCATTGTAAAAAACTCGAACGCAAATGGAGACTAACTTATGACCTTGAGGCACAAACTATCTACAGAACGGCCCTTAGGAAATTCACTAAATCAAAAAAACTGGCCATGAAAGAGTTTTTTGCCTCACAAATTAAAGATGCAGACAATTCGGTAAAAACACTGTTTAAAATTGTCAAGGATTTTGTAAAACCCCCTGCTATGACACCTAACAATCAAGCCAATCAGTCTCTTTGTAATGGACTATCAGACTTCTTTCAAGAAAAAATTGATAAAATCGCATCCTCCTTCCCTCCAACCGGAGCTCTTGACCTTTCCCTTTCCCCGGTCTCTACTAACCAGGACACTGCTCCTACACTAGTGGCCTTTAAGGATCTCACTCCTAATCTTGCACGTAAACTATTATTACAGTGCAAATCTGGCTCCCCTTTGGACCCGGTTCCCTCAAAAATCATGAGTGAATTGTCTACCTTACTGTTAGAGCCACTCACTTCCATTTGGAACGCCTCTCTACAACTAGGCCAATTCCCCTTAGCCTGGAAGGAAGCCTTGCTTGTGCCCATTTTAAAGAAATCTGATGCTGACCCCACGCAATTCAGTAACTATCGGCCCATTTCCCTTCTTCCGAAACCAGCGAAGGTGTTGGAAAAGGCAGTCCAATTACAACTCGCAGAATACCTAGAGACCAACTCCGTCCTGCATGATTCCCAGTCCGGCTTCCGTACTGGATTCAGTACTGAGACCGCACTGCTAGAAGTATCAGAGACTGTGCGAGAGTGTGTGGACAAGGGCGAGGAGGCCATGTTGGTCCTCCTCGACCTATCCGCCGCTTTCGATACGGTGTCTCATAAAATCCTTCTTGACCGAATGGAGCAGATTGGATTGAGCGGCGTTGCCCTATCGTGGATTGGTTCCTTCCTCCAAGGACGATCACAGAGGGTTCTTCTTAGACCTTTCAAATCAGAATGTAAACCTCTGGTACGCGGAGTCCCACAGGGCTCAGCGTTAAGTCCCCTGTTCTTCAACGTCTACCTGGCCCCGCTGGCCAAGGTAGTAGAGGCATGCGGAGTCAGAGTGATCTCTTATGCTGATGATACTCAGCTGATTTTTTCTTTTAGCAATCACTCTGACTCCAGCCTATCCAGTTTCCGCCATTGTCTTGGCGAAATCTGTTCTTGGATGTCCACGAACCACCTGCGACTTAATACCGATAAGACAGAGGTTTTGTTTTTTAATCAAAAAATGACCATCTCTCCTTCATTATGGTGGCCAACGATACTCAACCCCCCCCCTACCCCGGTTCACTCTGCCCGCAATCTGGGGTTTATATTTGAGGATACGCTATCCTGCAGCTCTCAAATCAATAAGGTTACTTCGGCCTGTTTTGGTAAATTAAAAATGATGAGGAAGATCTTTCCATTTTTGCCAATTGAGGCACGCAGAACTGTCACCCAGGCCTTAATTACCTCCCACCTGGACTATGCCAACAGTTTATATGCGGGGGCCCCTCTATACCAAATTGAACGTCTCCAGGTGGTTCAGAACGCTGCGGCAAGATTGATTGGCAACATCCCTTATAGACACCCTATCTCAGCGTTTCGCAAAGAGCTGCATTGGCTTCCTATAGCCAATCGTATTAAGTTCAAAACACTTATTCTTGCCTTTCGAGCTCTGAATGGAACTGGTCCAGACTATTTAAGAAAGAGACTGAGATTGTCCCACTCGGTTTGGGATCTTCGTTCCAACAATTTGCGTCTCATGCTTGTGCCAAGATTCCGTCGTACAAGAATGGGTGGCAGAGCTTTTGCTGTTCTTGCTGCCAAACATTGGAACAGTTTACCGATCGATCTTAGATTTGCCCCATCCGAAGCTCTGTTCCGCAGACGCCTGAAGACGTGGCTATTTTCATCTATCTAAATTACTTCTTCTCCTCCTGCTGACAGTTTTTTTAGCGCTGGGACACCCCCGTTGGGGGTAGCCGTGCGCTTTACAAATTCCGTAAATAAATAAATAAATAAATAAATAAATTGGACCACCGGGGATTGTTCACCAATGTTGTCGCTAACTACCCCGGCAGTTCCTACATCTTCTGACAGTCCATCATAAACCAGCGCTTCCAGGATAGCACATATAGAACTGGGCTACTCGTTGGTAAGTGCCAAATCAACACACCACACACCTCAACTCTACCAGCACACAACACACAACTGTGGGAATGCACACATGACCAAACCACAACCAACATGTCAATTAACATGCCCACCTACCAGACACAACAAAACTACTCCATGGTGATCCTTGGCTACCCCTACACACAATACAGCTGTACCATGGCACTACAGCCACAGAACAGCTGAACATGTGTAGATGCAGAATGCAGCCATGTGTGAAGGATGCAAGTGACCCGTGAATGGGAATGTACACAAAGACAAGTGAGGCGTCGATGTGCAGGACAGACATGGGTATGTAAGCCACAGATATGTCCATGCAGACCACAACTGCTGGTGACTGGAGAGTAGTGAACAGTGGATGCAACCATGTCACCCCAGGCTGTGACTCAGATAGCAGAAATGTCGCCCACTGCGTCCTCCCCTGTGTGCGTGAGCATAGTGAGTTGGCCCTGAGTATGCCAGGGCTGCGCTGGGGTGTGGACAAAAACCCATTGGTGCAGAGCATGGACCTCTCCCAGAAATGCCAACATCACTGACAGGGCGGCGCCTCACAGTCCGCCATGAGAGCAACTCCGTGAGCAGCGGGGCCTGTGACCCTGTGCGCCTGCTGCACCCCAAGACACTGATACCCAGACCAGGTCTGCCTGCCCCAGCGCCCCAAGGCTGCACTGCTGACCTGCTGACACCATCGTGTGTCAAAGGGGGCCAACCACGTACTGGTGCAAGCGCCAAGACCCAGTTCCGCGACCTCTGCAGCCTCCTCAGACCATCGCTGGTCCCCACGGCGCTGGCCCACATTACTTCTTTCTCATTGACATTCTCTACCGGCATCCTCTTCGTCCCAGTAGGTCCCACATGTGGAACTGTGTCCTGAGTCCTGAATGGCAGTGACCCCAAGTCCGTGGCAGCGGGCACAGCAGCAGACACCCCTAGGATCAGTGAGGCATAATTTCATGTCGCATGCCTGCAACATGTAATGCCACTAACCCTGTTCATCGCATGCTGGTGACACGTGGTGCCACTAAACCTGTTCAACGCATGCCGGGCGACATGTGGTGCCACTAACCCTGTTCAACGCAAGCCGGAGACACGTGGGGCCACTAACACTATGCGCCTTGAGTGACCGTCAGCCTCCAGCGGAACATTGTTGGTGTCTGAGCCTGTGTCCTGGGGGTTGTCATCAGCAACGGGCAGGTACGGACTTGGTGTCTGTCATAAATCTGTGGCATTCATATCCACAAAGTTGCCGGAGACAGCTGGCATGTGTCCTCTGCATCATGCCCTGGGGTAGACCTCCCATTCTCCCCGAGACACTCCGCGGAAGGCACCTATGACACATACAAGACCCTGCTCTGCCCTCATGACCCTACCCCAGTCTCGCGCAGGTCAGAGTGCCGTGGCGGTGGGCCCATGTCAGCCGCTGTGCATCCGGGACCTCTAACGCTGTGTGACTCAAGTCATTCCCCCTTGTTGTTCTGACATTGCATTTCTGAGTGCCTGATGACTGTTGGAGTTGTTGCCAGCACCAACTACTCCCTGAGGGCTGGCTTACACTCACCCCCCACACTGCCAGCACAGGCATCACTGGATTAGTGGGCCTGCAAATACATCCTGCCAAACCAATAATTGACTCTTTTCTCTCTGCACTGTCACAGGTGATCAAGGATATGCACTCTGCCCTTGGATGATGACACCCCTCCAAGACCCGAACACACCCACCCAGAGGCAGTACAATGCAGCCCACATATGCACCAGGGGCATCGTTGAATGCACATTTGGGGTGTTTTGAAGTCACGCTTCAGGTGCCTGGATGGCACAGGTGGAAAGCGTCTGTACAACCCGGACAATGTGTGCAAGACGATTGTTGCATTTTGTGTGTTGCACAACATCTGTGTACGCACCAATGCCCCATGGATCCTAGTTCCAGAAGTACCTGACAATGATGGGGATGATGGAGCAGGTGGCCCATAGGAACACCATCGTTGACAATTACTTCTCATGGGCATGTGACACTGTGGCAGTCCCTGGAAATCATGGGATAGTACAAAATGTCCAAAAGCACAGCATGTGTGAATTAGAGATATTTGCAGGTTACAAGTTGTTCTTGTACATTGTCATGTTACAGTTTCCTGCTCTGCCAGATGTGATTTGCCATGTTTTGCACATTTGCGGCATCACTTATGTGCTGTGTTCTGTTGTGGAGGTGTTGCTATTTGTACCAGGGTGTTGTCAATGTCAAGGTGCACTTATACTTATGTGTGTATTCTGCACGGTGGGTGATGTGCTCCTGCGACTCAGATTTGTCTGCCACTGGTCCCTTTCATGCGGTGTGCCTGTCAGTTCTGTGCTTCCATAGTGCTGAGATGTTTCAGACTTGGGTAACTTGTGCTCTTTGTCGAGTTGTAACTGTTGGGAATGGGTTGCCCACAGATGTGTCGTTGATGTCAGGGGTTGTTTGTGCAGGTCGTTGTGTCTGAGTGTGACCTGCTCCTTTCCTGTTGTGGTCCGCACTCAGCCACCTCAGTGTTATGCCGTGTAAATTGTCATGATCATTGGACTGCAGCCATGCTACACGTCATGTGGTGTCTCTTGCATTGTCAGTGTGGCTGACGTATATGCATGTTTGCTGTGTTTTGCATGTGTGCATGTGTTGGTTGTGTGCTTGAAGATATGTTGTGTGGGTGCCCCTTTGGGCACATAGTATACATGGGACTACTTGGTGTTTTTGTGTGTGCTGACGTGTTCCCTTTGGATCAGGGACATGATCCTGAGACATTGTAGATGTGCAGTGTGCTCTGCTTAAATGTGCATGTGTGCCATTGTGCCCATCCCCCCCTGTCCACCCACTCCCTGGTCAGTGCATATCCTGTTTATGTGATGTTAGGTCATGTTGAACGGTGTCCTCATCCCCCACTCCTGTCCCCATCTCCCGACTGGTGACTGTGTCGACCATCTTCTCCATGTCATTCAGCTCATGGTGTTCTGCTGGCCCCCTCCTCCGGGGTGCGTTGCTGCTTTCGTGTTGGCAGCAAGTTTCTGCTTGGTTGTGCAATTCACATCAGTCCAGGGCCTCTTGTGCTCTTCCATTGTCCTCCTCTGCTGTGTGACGGCATTCACGTGGTCCGAGGTGGTGTGCCATCTTTGCCTCTTTGCTGCCAATGACACTTTGGAGGTGACGTACTGTTGGTGGTGGTGTTCTGGCTCATCCGTGGCGATAATCAGGTTTTCCTGGTGACTATACCTTTCTCCCTCTTCCTCTTGTCATTGGCCTTCCACGGGCCCTGTATTCCTGGGTGCTCCTCTGTGGGGATTGTGGGGTTCATGTTGTCCTCTGCAGTTGGTCAGGGTGCAGCTGTGGTACTCCACAGTTGATGTGTTATTTAGTGGCATTTTCCATATGCTGATCCTGTGCTTTGTCCCTCACCACACGTGGGTATTGCTGGTCTCTCGCTGGTTGTCACAGTTTGGGCACATCGGGTCTATTTACGCGTTTGGGTTTGTGTTTTTATATCCGTTGTGGTGATTATACCGCGGATATTGGCCGCGTTTTCGGTGGACTATCGCGTGGTACCACTGTGTTGTGAATTTCACATTAACCCAGAGTTATTTTCCCACGATAGGCTGCGATGTGTAAAGTTGCGTTAGCATTTTTTGGTGATGTTTAGCACACGTTCTTCTGAATATACCCCAAAGAGTGCTAGAGCAGTGCCAGCTGCATATCAAACATTTTCTTGTACAAGAAAGAAAGATTATCATGTCTCTTCAATGGCTAATGCATAGTTTTGAAAGGATAAGAGCAACTCTTTCACCCCCCCCCCCCCCGACTGCAACATACACCTGTATTCACTACCAAAACTTTCAGTAATGAATGTCACTAAAAGGGCGCGCTTAAAGATAATGTAGTGGATCCCCTCTCATTTTTGCTAGAGAATCACACAGGGTTGGGAAAAAACACAATTCCCTGTTATGTAGATGTAGACGTGCATGTGCAGGCTTTCTCATTGCAACACAGGCTCATTTGTATTAGTTATAATGTTCAGTTGTACAGTTGAGCAATCTCAAAATACACATGTCCCAGTTATGACAACACGGTTAGCAAATTGTGCAGACTCTGACGACATCTGCACAGACTGTGAATTCTGACTAAGGGCGTAATTTAGATTTCGGCGGACGGGTTTCTCATCACAATAATGATGGATATCCTGTCTGCCGAAATATAAATCCCATAGAAAATTACCGCCTGCTGATATCTAAATCAGGTCCTAAGGTTTACACTTCATACCTCCCTTTCACACATAGCTCATGTAAACAAAGCCTCACAAGCAGCAAACTTCGATCTACAGTCTCTAGAGAAAATGATTTTTTTTATATCGGACCAACTCAAATCTGCATCTCATACATTGATTGTGTCTGCACCAGACTTTGAAAATGCAGGTCCAGCAGGCGTACCATAATCCACACTCCAGTTGCTTTCCATGGAAACGCAAAGCTAGTCTCTCCTTCAAATAAATAGGATGACATATTTCCCTTGATGTTAGCTTCCTATTGAGGTAAGCCCCAAGTTCAAACTGGGATGGCTCAATGAGAGAGCTCTACCATTTAGTGCTTCCCAAACTGTTTAGAACAATGATCCAATTTTTAGGATAACAAACATTTGCGACTCACCTAGCTTTAAAGGGCAGAAGGGGTGAGGACGATCTTTTACTGCAATAGTAGACCTACTTTCAAAATGCTGTAAATTCTATTCTGTTCTATTCTTCTGAATTTATATAGCGCAGGGCTACCCAACAAACCTCCCATCACTGGTAGTAAACCAGCGCTACGGTGCTGCATGCCTGACTAGCGATTAGAATAGTTGGTTTTTAGCTGTTTTCTGAAGTGGATTTCTGATCTGTCCAATCTGATGTGTTGGGGAAAGCATTCCAGAGTTTGGGTGCCAATTATGCAAAGGAGCTTCCACTGCATCTTAGTTTCTTGACCCTGAGGACCAGTAGTAGGTTACGACCCTTGGAGTGCAATGTTCTTCTTGGCGAGTAGGGAGTTACCAGGCGTTGAATTAGCTGAGGACCTTTTATGTTCCTGGCACGATGGACCCAACAGTGAGATTTGAACTGTATTCTCTTCTGAATTTGGCAGCCAGTGCAGGGCTGCCAATGCAGGTGCTGCTGACATACGCTTGGGGATTTTGTAGCCAGTACGTGCTGGGGTGTTCTGGATTACCTGCAGTCGATTTTCACAGACTTAGGGCTGCCTAGGTAGAGAGTGTTTCCATAATCCTGATGTTAGTATTAGTCCCTGCACTACCACTCTGCGCAGTGGACCTGTGAGCCAGCTTAGTAGTTTTCTCAAAGTACAGAGAAGTCCAAAGCTGTCTGTGGCCAGACTTGTTAAACAATCTGTATTATGCTCTTCATGAGAGTTTGGCAGTCTGCAAACAGTGTGGTGCAGGGTACAGTCTCTTCATAGGGTGCATACAATTTGCCCACTTTTCTACTAATTTCCCCTTCATTTCACAAGAGAGGGTCGCTAACTGGAAAGGGTTTGATGCAGACTAAATGTTCTCTGTAATAGGGCATTACAAATGTAACAGGTCTTGAGTGTCTGGAGGGAGTTGGTTCTCTCTGAACAGTCGTATACAGGTTCATTAGGGGTTACCGATCTATATGTGGCTGATTGTCACCATAAGTTTGGTTATCCATGAAGTACACGTTATACGGTCAATGTTGCACATACTAGAAGCTTGCTTCACCTAATGGGGTTGCAAGTGTGATGGCATTAATGATGCTTCATATTATTCTGAGCCATATTATGTACTTATTTCATACCTCTAGTGCCATATTTTTTTATAGAGTAATGTGTACAAAAGTATCTTGGATGATATCATCAGTGATGTTGTCAATGATGTCATGTGAAATGTTATTTCAATTATGTCATAGAACATATCATGATTGAGGAAATATGTGCATTACATGGGAGTCGCAAGTTATAGTTACCTTTGCTTACTATACTCCTTGAATTTCTGTGGATTTTTTTCAGAATGTAGCACTAAAAGGGCACTTTCTAAGGTTTTTCTTAAAAGACAAAATCCTATCTTATTATCACACAACTATAAAGTCACTTTAAGCCTCGTTTTTTTCAGCGAACTTTTAAGTTTTTTTTAATGTAAATTAAGATATCATTTCACTTCCCAACTATACCGTCACTTCAACCATTTTTTTCTGTGAATTTCTAGGTCATGCATATATATTAGGGGAGAGAAGCACGTTGTCCCCCTCTCTGAGCCCAACTGAGCTCTAGGGATGGGGCCCCATCCCTCAGACTTAAGAGCCCCAAGGGACCCCATCCCTTGGGGCCAAAAACACTTCTTTTAGAGGAAGGAGGCACGTCGCCCCCTTAACCAAGCCAAATGGCAAACGTCTAAATGTATGGAGGGGAGACACATTGCCCCCCCTCACAGAGCCTTAAGAGACCACAGGGATCCCATCCTCCCGGGCCTAACATATTTCAATTAGGGGAGAGGGCAAGTGCCTCAGCTTCTAATCCATTCCCTGGGGCCATAAATTACCTATAGGGTAATTGGGTGCCCAGCCCTCTCCTCGAGTCTTAGAAGGCCCCAGGGACTCCATCCCTTTGGGTCAAAAACAATTATTTTGGGAGAAGGGGCATTAGGCCCCCTTCGTGAGCCCAAATGGGCCTTGTGGAACCCGTTACCTGGTACCAAAGAATATTAATAGGGGAGGGAGGCATGTAGCCCCCACAATCCCAAAGGGGACCTCATCCCCTGGGACAGAAATTATAATGAAGAGGGGGCACAGCACCTCCCCCCTTCCTGGGTCTTAAGAGGCCTTAGAGACTCAATCTCTGGGCTCACAGCAACAATATTAGGGGAGGGGGCACGTGGCCTCCCACCCAAGCCCAAATGGGCCTGTGCCTCCCATCTCCCAGCACCATAAATTAACTATATGGGAAGGGGACTTGGCCTTCTTCTGAGCCTTAAGAGGACCCAGGCCCCCATGCTCTTAGGCCAAAGTCAAATATTTCAGGGAAGGGGCATTTGGCTCCCTCCATGAGCCAAAATGGGCCCCGGAATACCCATACCCCAGAGCCTAAGAATAATAAGAAGGGAGGAGGGCATTGCCCCCCCCCCCTTCCTGAGACCTGATATGTCTTAGGAACCCCATTCCCTAGAGCCAAACATACTTATATTATGGTAGGGGAGCGGATGGCTCCTCTTCTCAAGCCCAAATGGGCACTGGATAACCCATCTCTTACTGCATAAATAAACTATATGTGAGGGGACATGTGGTCCCTACCTTGAGCCTTAGGACGACTTGGGGACTCCATCCCCAGGGACAACAAATGAAAGTAGGGAAGGGGGCATGTTACCTTATTAGACGCCCCAGCCACCATCTCCTGGGCCAAATTCCATTGTTCAGGGCAGGAGGATCACAGCACCCCTCCCGAGGCTCTTTGGGCCCCAGGGACACCAACCACTGGGGTAGAATATATAAAAATAAAAAGGTAGGAGGGCCATACCACCACCCTTCTCAAGCCTTAATAAGCGAACATCCCGGGGCCAAATGCAATAAAAAAGGGTAGGGGCTGCTTGGCCTGCCTTCCCACGCTGTAGTTGGTCAAGGGTACACCATCCCTGGGACCAAATAGCAATATTAACATGGTTGTGGCCCCCCTCCATGAGTCTCTTTGGGCCCCAGAAACCCCATTTCCTGTGGCCATAGGGGGATGCCTTAGTACCCAGCCGGGGCCCCCACAAACCAATAGTTGGGGTCCATAGGAGAAGCCTCAGATCCTCTGTCACCTCCCTGCATGCTGCAGGAGCCAACATTGCTCCTGCCTGGACGCAGCAGCTATTTATCCTTGCTCACTCTGGGCAGGAGCAATATATGTTTCCCTGCCCACAGGTGTGTGAGCAGAGAAATAGATGTCTGCTCCCACCCAGTGACAGTATTTTTTATTCTCCCGCGGGCTGGAAGCAGACATGCCTTTCCTGACAAAGCCCCGGCACCAAGGAATGCATATTTGATCCAGCCTGGTGGGACATTTAAACATGCTCCTGCTAGGCAGTAGCAAACATATGTGGGCAAGGGAACTACTCTGTCTCTGGGGTGGGCTCCCCATGACATCGTAAATGAGCCAACCCTGGAGGATGGAGTCGCTGGGGCCTTTTAATGCTCAGGAAGGGGGGGTTGTGACGCTTCTCTCCTCTTTTAAACTAACACACATCCGAGGGGATGGGGATCCCGGGGTCTATGAAGGCTCGGGAGGAGTGGCAGTGTGCACCCTCACCTTAATTAAGGAACCCAGCCCCCGGGGAATAGGGTCTATGGTAGCCCATAAGGGGCTTCCCACTCACACCCCTCCCCAATTTATTTGAAAAATGGTGGTCCGCCATTTTATTTTTTTGTAGGTGATAAACCCGCAAGACTCCCATGGGATCATGGCAAAAACGGCTGACTTTTTTTTAGATTTTGGCCTTGGGAGTCCTCTGGGTCTCCACCACAGGGTCTGGCGGCACAGGGCATCCCTACCCTTCAGTTCAACTCAGGACAGGAGACTAAGTATCAAGTCTTGTAACGGCCATCAGCAACATTTTTCTTCATGTTGTTGGCAGCCAATCAGAGGGCTCGTTCCTGCGGGTGAATTGGTCCGAGGGAAAAAAAGCCCAGAGGGCCAACCAGAACTCTCTATTTTTTTAAATTGGGTTTGGGGGACTCGTACAAGAGACCCTAAAATACAACCATACAGATATAAAATTATTTTTACACCTTAATTTTACAAAAACTGCTGATTGAATTTATGCCAAATCACAAAAAAAGCTTTCCGGCCCAAGATCTAGCTTCCATTCAAATTTGGTGCAAAGTTTTGAAAAATGCTGTTCAAAAAAGTCTGTGAAAAGTGCCTGAGGATTTTGTGTTTGGGACCCCCATTTTTCTTGGCTCCTGCTTGATGGATCATCCTGAGACTTTCCATACTAGATAAAAAGTAACACTTTATTGGAAAGTTTTGTGAAACAACTGCAAAGTTATTACCTAAATAAAAAAAGGCATTTTCTATGGAAATTCTGATCAAAAAAATGAAAAATTATATATATATGAATAAACAAAACCCTTTCAGGCATAGAGTGCCGAATACATTAAGCAAAAAAGAAGCAGAGAACTGTGGGTAGTTCTTAAGTTTAGGGAGAAAGCAGCTCTTGTATAGAGCCCCCTCAACACTAGCGACACTTTAAATTTGCTCAACTTAAATGTCTGCTTCTCTATCAAAGTCTTTAAGCATAGGATTAGCACAGTGCCATTCACGCTAATATATATATATATATATATATATATATTACCTACTGGCGATAGCCAGTAGGTATATATAGTTAGGATTTTTTCTCTATGGAACTTTTGAAAATTCTATGCCTAATAACTTTGGCGTTTGTGGACGGAATTGGCTGAAATTTTTGGGGGGGGTTCGTCAAGGGGGGGCTGAGAAAAAAGGGGGGTCCCAAAACACGTTTTTCCCATGTTAATTTCCATAGGGCGGTTGGCCTCACTTTTAGCCCGAACGGCTGAATGGATTTCCACGAAACTTGGCAAAATTGTAGGGACTGTTAGCCCGATGTGCCTTTGCTAGGTCTCAATATATGTGCTTCAGTGGATTTTGAGAAATTAACGTTTAAAACAAGATATATATCTGTAACAGCGCTCCGGGCAGCGGTCCGGTTCGCGAACTTTTCGCGTATCGGAACTTTGCGAAGCGAAGCTGATTGGCTCTCCGGTGTCTGTCAACATTCTAAACAGTCCGGAGCGGCCGCCATCTTGTCTCTCGGTAGGATCGAGAGACAAGAGGAGGCCAAAACAAAGGGGGAAATGAAGGAAAGGGGGCAAGGTAGACCCCTTCTGACCCCCTAGGATTGATGAGGGGGATATTATAGAGCCACGCCGGGCCCCAAAAAAAAAAAAAAAAAATTCCGATTTTTTTCGCCGTAGAGACGCGTCTTGGTTCGCGAACCGGGCAGCTAACCGGGCAGCTAACCAGGAAGCTAACCGGCAGTGTAACCCAAAAAAAATAAATAAATAAAAATCCGATTTTTTTCGCCGTAGAGACGCGTCTTGGTACGCGAACCGGGCAGCTAACCGGGCAGCTAACCGGGAAGCTAACCGGCAGTGTAACCCAAAAAAAAAAAAAAAAATCCGATTTTTTCGCCGTAGAGACGCGTCTTGGTACGCGAACCGGGCAGCTAACCGGGAAGCTAACCGGCAGTGTAACCCAAAAAAAAAAAAAAAAAAATCCGATTTTTTCGCCGTAGAGACGCGTCTTGGTACGCGAACCGGGCAGCTAACCGGGCAGCTAACCGGGAAGCTAACCGGCAGTGTAACGGGAGTCTGAGGAGTAGCTGATTGGCTGTCAATATTGTAAACAGTCCGGAGCGGCCGCCATCTTGTCTCTCGGTAGGATCGAGAGACAAGAGGAGGCCAAAACAAAGGGGGAAATGAAGGAAAGAGGGCAAGGTAGACTCCTTCTGACCCCCTAGGATTGATGAGGGGGATATTATAAAGCCACGCGGGGCCAAAAAAAAAACAACAAAAAAATCCGATTTTTTCGCCGTAGAGACGCGTCTTGGTACGCGAACTGGGCAGCTAACCGGGCAGCTAACCGGGAAGCTAACCGGCAGTGTAACGGGAGTCTGAGGAGAAGCTGATTGGCTGTTATCATTGTAAACAGTCTGGAGCGGCCGCCATCTTGTCTCTCTGTGGGATCGAGAGACAAGAGGTGGAAAAAAAAAGGTGTAAATGAATGAAAGGGGTAAGGCAGACCCCTCCTGAACCCCTAGGATTGATGAGGGGGCTATTAAAGTTCCCTGGGGGGTGAAAAAAAAAAATTGTGATTTTTCGCGGTAAAGGTGCTTCCTGGTACGTTAACCAGGCAGCTAACCGGCAGCGTAACGGGAGTCTGACATATTGTGTTTTTTGAACGTTTGTGATATGTGCACGTGTGGATTTTGTCTAATTAAGGTTAAAAAAATATATATATATCTTTAAGCGTGTTCTGGCGCGCTTACGTTTTGGGTTTGGTTTGCGCTGCAGAGACGATACGTCACGGTTATGCGATGCATCATGAGGCGTCTCACGGGCTACGTGATACGTCACTTAATAAAGAATATATTTTACAGCTATAGATATTAGCTTTTAAAAAACCAATGAAATTCACAGAAAAAACCATAGGTTATAGACCATATATAGTTAGGAATTTGCATTTACAAAACCTTGAAAATTCACTGAAAAAACCATAGGTTATAGACCATATATAGTTAGGGATTAGCATTTAAAAAACCTTATTTTATTTGCACAAAACCATTGAAATTCCATATATAGTTAGTTGCACTAACTATATATCGCGGACCCGCAATCCACTGCTAATGATGTCACATATTACATCATTCATGACATGGTCAGTGACATCACTGATGACATCACTGATGACATCTCAAATGACATCACTGATGACATCACTGATGACAACACCCAGTGACTGTATGTTTCTGTAAAGTTAAAATATGTCTTACATATTGAAGAATGAGTGGATGTATAAGTGTCTGGATGAAGGATTTAGTAGGTGCATGACTGACTGTATGAGAGAATGATTAAATGTGTCTCACTGAGTGCATGGGTTAGTGATTAAAGTGTCTTAATTTGGCAATCATTATTTATGTTCTTCTGTAAACTGCTGCATGTTTAAATCAGTAGCTATATCAGTAACTATATGGGTTATTGAATGGTTGCCCAAGTATTTGTATGGGAGACTGAGTATGTGTGTGGGTGGCTTGGAGGTGTATAACTCTGTGCATAGATGTGTGAGCAGTTGATTCCCTAGGTGTATGGGTTCAAAAGTGCATGTAGAAACAGCTGTATGGACAGTTGACTGTGTGCATGAGTATATTGGTGAGTGAATGGATATCTCAGTTCTACATGTCAAAGTAAGTACATATGTAAAACACACTCCATGTGAGAGTTGACATATATAAATAACTGAACATAAGAGCCAGTGAATGTGAGAGTGGCTGTATGAATCATTGTGAACTTGTATCAAGGATTGTATACGAGAGTAAATATGTGTTAGTATATGTTTGAATAAGTAAGGTGTGTATAACTGTATAGTTAAGGAAATGGAGATGTGATTGATTCTTTGCATGACTGACTAGGTGTGTGAGTAACTCCATGGATGTGTGACAGTCTGTGAATGCCTGTTTACACTGAGTGTATCTAAGGTTATATTAGAGTCTGAAGATGTATTATCACATAAATGATATCATCAGTGATGTAATCAGTAATGTCAAATGAGATGTCAGTGATGTCATCAGTGATGTCATTTGAGATGTCATCAGTGATGTCATCAGTGATGTCATTTGAGATGTCATCAGTGATGTCATCAGTGATGTCACTGACCATGTCATGAATGATGTAATATGTGACATCATTAGCAGTGGA
Source organism: Lissotriton vulgaris (assembly GCF_964263255.1). Taxonomy (NCBI): domain Eukaryota; kingdom Metazoa; phylum Chordata; class Amphibia; order Caudata; family Salamandridae; genus Lissotriton; species Lissotriton vulgaris. Next base: position 2,088,240,099 of record NC_141689.1, on the reverse strand, counting down.
TTGCGGGTCCGCGATATATAGTTAGTGCAACTAACTATATATGGAATTTCAATGGTTTTGTGCAAATAAAATAAGGTTTTTTAAATGCTAATCCCTAACTATATATGGTCTATAACCTATGGTTTTTTCAGTGAATTTTCAAGGTTTTGTAAATGCAAATTCCTAACTATATATGGTCTATAACCTATGGTTTTTTCTGTGAATATATATATATATATATATATATATATATATATATATATATATATATATATATATATATATATATCCAACACACCGTCACCTTCCTCGTGCTCTGGACCAACTCCAGCCAGGAAAAAAGCCAACGGACATGGACCATTTGAAGTGCTCCAATTTTATTTAAGGTGCAGAAAAAGCCTCATGACGGTTCGGCTAGCAAGAGCCTCGTGGCCCGCCATTTTATTTTTTTGTAGGTGATAATCCCGCAAGACTCCCATGGGATCATGGCAAAAACGGCTGACTTTTTTTTTAGATTTTGGCCTTGGGAGTCCTCTGGGTCTCCACCACAGGGTCTGGTGGCACAGGGCATCCCTACCCTTCAGTTCAACTCAGGACAGGAGATTAAGTATCAAGTCCTGTAACGGCCATCAGCAACATTTTTCTTCATATTGTTGGCAGCGCATCAGAGGGCTGGTTCCCGCGGGTGAATTGGTCAGAGGGAAAAAAAGCCCAGAGGGCCAACCAGAACTATCTATTTTTTTAAATTGGGTTTGGGGGACTCGTACAAGAGTCCCTAAAATACAACCATACAGATATAAAATTATTTTTACACCTTAATTTTACAAAAACTGCTGATTGGGTTTATGCCAAATCACAAAAAAAAGCTTTCCGGCCCAAGATCTAGCTTCCTGTCAAATTTGGTGCAAAGTTTTGAAAAATGCTGTTCAAAAAAGTCTATGAAAAGTGCCTGAGGATTTTGTGTTTGGGACCCCCATTTTTCTTGGCTCCTGCTTGATGGATCATCCTGAGACTTTCCATACTAGATAAAAAGTAACACTTTATTGGAAAGTTTTGTGAAACAACTGCAAAGTTATTAGCTAAATAAAAAAATACATTTTCTATGGAAATTCTGATAAAAAAAATGAAAAATTATATATATATGAATAAACAAAACCCTTTCAGGCATAGAGTGCCGAATACATTAAGCAAAAAAGAAGCAGAGAACTGTGGGTAGTTCTTAAGTTTAGGTGGAAAGCAGCTCTTGTATAGAGCCCCCTCAACACTAGCGACACTTTAAATTTGCTCAACTTAAATGTCTGCTTATCTATCAAAGTCTTTAAGCATAGGATTAGCACAGTGCCATCCACGCTAATATATATATATATATATATATATATATATATATATATATATATATTCCATAAAAATCCAAGTTAGACGCGCACTCAGAGGTAAAGTGTACACAGTGTCGCTTTATTAGCAAATAAAGCGACACTGTGTACACTTTACCTCTGAGTGCGCGTCTAACTTGGATTTTTATGGAAAATAATTGACTGGCGGGGCTCTGCCAGCCGTGAACGCGCCACCGGACTGTGGGAGGTTCCGCCGTGAAAGAGCTGTGGAAAGGAAGCATATATATATATATATATATATATATATATATATATATATATATATATCTCTCGCAGTTTCCGTATCGGCAGACACAAAACTACAATCCCAGTAGTAAAGAAGATACGGACACGGACCTCAATTCAGTGCTGTTACTTTATTTTCGGTGCTCAAGCGTCACGACGCGTTTCGGTCCCGCCTTGGACCTTGATCACATGACACAGTGTGAAGGATCACATGGGTTTAAATACTCTGTCAGCGGTGATGACATCAACACAGTACCGCAGGTAACCATAACCATAGACATTAAAGAGTTACAAAGGAACCAAGCCACAGTTCATAACAGTGTTTGATTCAATATGTCGATTAAAATGGTACATAAAACCCAAGTAAGTCAAAAAACATTTTTTGAAACATGATAAAGTGCATTAGTGGGCATAAATAAAGTTAAAAACTAGTTTTACCTTATTCAGTAAAGTGCTCGTGCAAGTGCAAAAACAGGTAAATTTCAGTAGGTGCGCTATAATGATCACAAGAGTTTTTACAATTTTGAGCCCAAAATTGGTTACATATAATGCGCAAAGAGATTACGAATGACGGTGTAAATACCCGAGCTTTACCATCTTTAACGATGAGCTTGTTTTGTCACATGGACATGTTCAGGAAGATTTCAAGAAAATCTAAAAGATTCATTTAAAGGATTTTGGAGCCCCAATAAAATAAATTTTGAAGGTTCAGTTACATGAGTATTCATTATTTTACAATTAGAGGTTGATTTGGAAAGGTTTGACTCATCAAACAAATTTCATGATATGCATTTCTGAATCATAACAGAGATCCCATTATTTTCACACTCATGTGGTGGCTGGTTTGGTTGCACAGGATAAGCGGATGTCCACAATAATAGAAAGTATAGACCTTCATAGGATGATCTCATACTGTTATGTATATGCATGTTAATAATTGGTAAAATTCATAATTACATCCTACATTTCATATAAATATAAATAGCAATATAAATATGGATAAAAATAGGATAAAATTGCATGTACAATGTGTGGACAAACCGCAACACTAATGTTAGCCCCAAGAGAGTATATGTGTAAGAGAAAACTGTACCAAAATCAACAGTAGATGAGATGCTGACAACTCAAATCAACCATGAAGCTGTGTAGCTATGCAAGATACATACGATGTGAGAGGGCCTACAAACAGGTAGATAGATCTTCGGTCATATTTAAACCTGTAGGCTGTTTGGTATTAAGCTCGAGAATATATCTTGTTTCTAACTGATGCAGTTTTTCTTTGCGGTTACCACCCCTTCTACTGGCTGGTACCGAGTCAATTACAAAGAAACTAAGTTCCCGGCTGTTGGAATTGTGTACAGATTTAAAATGCCTGGCCACCGGATATGTGTTATCTTGGTTAGATATAGCCCTCAGGTGTTGTAAGATGCGCTTATGTACTTGGAGTTTAGTACTCCCCACGTACATAAGTTTACAGGGACAAGATAACACATATACTGCAAATTCTGTTTTGCAAGTTAAGAGCTGTTTTATCTTATGTTTTTTGTGGTCAAAGGGCGAAATATATGATTTCGTATTTACACCTTGCTTGCAGGCCTTGCATACTTTGCAGTTGTAGAATCCGCTGTGACTTTTGAGCCAGTCTGTGGATTCTATCACTTCTGGACTGGTTTTTATGAGTTCATCCCTCATGGAACGGCCTCTACTGTAAGTGATGGATGGTCGCATCGGTAGGGTACCACCGATGACCGGATCACAAAGTACCAGGGGCCAGTATTTCCTAATTATAGACTCAATTTTTTTGTGTTGTTGGCTATATTGTAGTATTATTCTAAAGGGAATATCCCTATTAGAGGTTGTACCTACATTAGCTGGGCAACTGTTGGGTCTAAATGGAATGCCTTGGGTGTTTTTGCCTGTCTGTAATAGGGATGAACGTTCTCTAATCATAGATTTCGTGATGGCAGTGTTTATGAGTTCTTCACTATAGCCTCGTTCTCTGAATCTATTGGCGCTCTCAGCTTGTGCTTTGAGTAGATCTTCTTCTCTGCTATGAATACGTCTCAACCTCAGCATTTCCCCATAGGGGATGCTAGTAATTAGGTGGCGTACATGGGAGCTTGAGGCATGTAGTGTTGAATTCTCTGCTGTGGTTTTCCTGTGGAGTTTCGTTTCTACTCTGTTCTGGAGAATAAAGACTTCAGTATCAAGGAATGTTTCAGCCTCAGCACTAATATTGGCAGTGAAGTGTAGATTAAGGTCATTTTTGTTAATGCAGTCTACAAATTCATTAGCTTCTTGTGCATCACCATTCCAAATAATAAACAGATCATCAATAAACCTATACCAAACCACGATATGGTTTAGCATGATGTCACGGTGTTCCACCCTAAGAACCAGCTCCTCCCACCAGCCCATGTGTAGACACGCGTAGCTGGGGGAGAAGCTGGCTCCCATGGCGACACCCCTGAGTTGCTTGAACAGAAGATTATTAAACATAAATATGTTGTTATTCAGACAGAACTCAACCATTTCAAGTAGCATTTTTTTGTGATCCTTCATATTACCCATAGATTGTTCTAGATAATACTCCAACGCTCTCAGACCGTCAGTGTGGACTATACTTGTGTAGAGGGAACTGATGTCAAGTGCCATTAGTAGATACCCTGGTTCCCATTTCAGGTCATTGAGTTTCTTTAAGAAGTCACTGGTGTCACCAATGTAAGATGGTAGCGCCTTGATGTGTGTCTGTAAGAAAAAGTATATATATAGTTAGGTCCATGATATATAAATATCTACACTCCGGATCAAAAGTCAAGCATTCTGGAGGGTTATCTTCAGGTGGTTATTTGCCATTGGAACTGTGCCAAAAGACGCATTTCCGCTCTAAGCCTTGCTCACTGAATGTATCATGCACACCTGTCCACTTTTCAAGTGTGAACATTTGTAGTGTAGAAACAAAGAAAGGTTCAATGAGTATATAAGATGAATACAAATGTTTTCGCCTTCTAGGCCTGATCAAAGTACCATGTGCTTCTATTACTGAGTGTCTCACATTGGGGTACAAAGCTGGGATACATATTTTACTCCAAAAGCTATATAATTTAAATTTGCTGTTCCCTTTTGATATTTGCCCCAATGGATTTAAATACAGTCCATTAGGCTTGAAAATTCCTCCATCACCTTGATCAATCAGATAGTAGTGACCTCTCATCTCATAGAAATGTATTCTATTATTGCAAATCAATAAAGTGCAGTGCGTATTGAAAAGGTGCTCATTGAAAATGTGCAATTTTACTGATATATACTTGTATAACTGCAATGGTAGTGTCTGAGTGATTAGAAGAGTGCATGGGTACTGCACGAGTGTTTGAAGCAGTGCATCAGTACTGCCTGGAACATTGCTTGAGTGTATGGGTAGTGCTAGGGTGATTGCAAGAGTGCATCGTTAGTGTCTGGGTGATTGGAGGAGTGCAGGGATACTGCATGGTGATTTCATAATTGCTTGGGTATTGGCAGGTTGATTGGGTAAGTACATGTTCCTGGCTGGGTGACTGGAGGAGTGCAGGGGTAGTGACTGCGTGATTCTTGGAGTGCATGGGTAGTGCCTTGGTAATTGAAGGAGTCAATGAGTAGTGTCTAGGTGATTAGAGGACTGCATGGGTAGTGCACAGGTGATTGTAGTTATTGCATAAGGGCATGACAGCAAGGATATGCTCCCCGCTCCATGACGCCCAGAACTACTGATACGGCGTGAGTTTCTAAGAGTGAGAAAAGGATCTCGTCCAAACAAGAATTAACTTAGAGACCCACCTGGCCGGAGATCATTCCAGTGCCCCATGGCCCGGCGTTTCTGCCCCACCTAAATATACAGGGGATTGTTGCATCTCCCAGCTCCGTGATACCAGCCCGATTGAGACCTGAGGTCACGAGACGAGTGCCGAGATATGTATTTGTTCTGCAAGGTTTCCTTTGGCCTACAGTCCTGATGAGGCCCAAATTAAGTGGGCTGAAAAGCGTCGACCATATCTAAAAAAGAAGCCCTTTGTTATTTGAATTCATTGCACAAAAAGAAGTTGTGGTAACACAGGCGTATAGTTGAACAGGGCGGAATAGTATATGCCCTAAAGGTGTTCACATAAGGGTTATCTTTATGTGAACTGCGAATTGTATATTGTTTTGTTCTCTAAAAAAAGAATTTGCAGCACCATTAGTATTCTGGCTTCAAGGATTCTGTGTTTTGACATATAATTGTACAGTCGTATAATGTGTATATGTGTATATATATATTTGTGTATGTTATTTTATATAAATGTGTAGTGTATATACATTGAAAAAATAAGAGAAAAAACATATAAAGAATTGGATGTACAATGATTTACATCAGATCTACAATTCGGTGTGAGTGTGTTCTTTAAATAAGATAATTGGTTGCTTCGAGAATGATTTCTCACCAGTGGAATAACTAAAATTTCCACTGAGTTTATTGAGAAAGTTTACTTTATCCATTCCAATGCATTATTTTTGTTTGTACTGGTAAGTGCATGAGTAGGGCCTGGATGATAGCAGGAGTACATTTGTACATTTTGTAAGTGCATGATTATTGCTTGGTTGATTTTATAAGTGCATGGTTAATGCCTGGGTAATTACATGAGTTTATAGGTAATGTCTGGATGATTGCTTGAGTACATGGTTAATGCCTGGGTGATTGCATGAGTACATGGGTACTACCTAGGTGATAAGGGGACTGTTAGGATGGTGCATGGTGATTTTATAAGTGCATGGGTATTCACAGAGTAATTGGCTAGTGGTTGGGGGATTAGAGGAGTGCATGGGTAGTGCCTGGGTAATCGGAGGAGTCAATGAGTAGTGTCCGGATGATTAGAGAACTGCTTGGGTCATCAATAGGTGATTGGAGCAGTGCATTGGTAATGCCTGAGTTATTGCATGAGTGGATGACTAGTGCCTGGGTGATTGCAGGAGTACATGGGTTGTGCATATGCAATTTTGTAAGTGCACAGGTATTGCTTGGGTGATTTTGTAAGTGCGTGGGCAATGCCTGGGTAATTTCATGAGTTTATAGTTATTGCGTGGATGATTGCAAGAGTGCATGGTTAGTGTCTGGGTGATAGAGGAATGCAGGGATACTGCATGGTGATTTCATAGGTGCTTGGGTATTGGCAGAGTGATTGGGTAAGTACATGGTACTTGCTAGGTGATTGGAGGAGTGCATGGGTAGTGACTGGGTGATTGCTGGAGTGCATGGGTAGTGTCTTTGTAACTGTAGAAGTGAATAAGTAGTATCTAGGTAATTAGAGGAGTGCATGGGTAGTGCATAGGTGATTGTAGCAGTGCATGGGTATTGCCTGGATTATTGCATAAGTGCATAAGCAGTGCCTGGGCGATAGCAGCAGTACATGTGTAGTGCCTGGATGATTTTGTAAGTGCATGGGTATTCTTTGATTGATTTTGTAAGTGCATGTTAATGTCTGGGTAATTATGTGAGTTTATAGGTAATTTCTGGATGATTGCTTTAGTACATGGTTAGTGCCTGGGAGATTGCTATAGTTCATGGGTACTGCCTGGGTGATTAGAGGACTGCAAGGATAGTGCATGGTGATTTTATATGTTCATGTGTATTCACAGAGTGAATGGATAAGTGCATGGCTAGTGGTTGGGGGATGAGAGGAGTGCCTGAGTAGTGCCTGAGTAATCGAATGAGTGAATGAGTAGTGTCCGGATGATTAGAGAAGTGCATGGGTAGTTGATAGGTGATTGGAGAAGTGCATGGGTAATGCCTGACTTATTGCATGAGTACTGCCTGGGTGATTTCAGGAGTACATGGGTTGTGACTGGGTAATTTTGTAAGTGCATGGGTAATGCCTGGGTAATTACATGAGTTTATAGGTAATTCATGGATGATTGCAAGAGTGCATGGTTGGTGTCTGGGTGATTGGAGGAGTGCAGGGATACCGCATGGTGATTTTATAAGTGCTTGGGTATTGGCGGAGTGATTGGGTGAGTACATGGTACAGGCTAGGTGATTGTAGGAGTGCATGGGGTAGTGAACAGGTGATTGGAACAGTACATGGGTAGTGCCTGAGTTATTGCATAAGTGGATGAGCAGTGCCTGTGTGATTCAAGGAGTGCATGGGTAGTGCTTGGGTAATTTTGTAAGTGCACGAGTATTGCTTGGATGATTGCATGAATACATGGTTACTGCTCAGGTGATTGTATAAGTGGAGGAGAAATGTCTGGATGATTGAAGGACTGCATAGATAATACTTGGGTGGTTGCAACATTCTAGAAGTAATGTGTGGGTGATTGCAGAGCTGTATGGGTCCTGCCACAGTGAAAAAAGGTGTAGATTGGTAATACATAGGTGATTTAGTAAGTACATAGGTTATATTTCAGTGATTGAAGAAGCGCATGGGTTCTGGTAAAGTGATTTGATGAGTGAGATAATTCGGTTTAAAAAAATTAATGACAGCAATAAAAGTGACTGTAATTATTAATTCATAACATTATGCTTAATGCATTACTTTATCTTACCTTCTGTATCAAAGTAGATATGAAAACTCATTCAAACTATTTTGCTGTTGTTTTATTAAAATCTAAATGTAAAATATTTTCAAACTTTAGAATGACTTCCTGTAAAATAGAAGAAAAATACTGTTATTGCAAATAATATTATAGTTTTAAGAACACAACATCATTTCACAATTAGATAACATATTCAGTTTCTCTTTATTGCTGTTCTCAGATTCTATTGAATTTCACCATGCACGGGGATTTCAATTTAGATCATCATATAACAGTGGGAAGAAAATACAATCAATATGATTGTCAAAATTAAAAAAAAATCTGCGTTGAAAATATTTACAACAAATTCAACTATATGTTTACCTATCTACAGTTTGTACAAAAAAATAATTTATTACTGTAAAGTAAAATTTTGAAATATGCACTCTCATATACATCGTATATAACATAAAGATCAAATATATCAACTACTTCCTTCAAACACAATTTTGCAAATGGAATTATAAATAGTAGAAACAATACTGCAAATACTAATTCTTCACATCTTCAAATAGGCCGAATGATGTTTCCAAAACTATTTGTATTGAAAATATTCAAAATAAACTTGTGTTCACATCTCCCCAATAGGCTGAAAAATGTTTTCAAAACTTTGGCTTAAAAATATCAGCCATTAATCTTGTAATTTGAAAGGCAACCTACATTTAAATTCCAAATGTGCATCATTGCAATGTGTCCATCCTTTATTCGACTTTAAGTATACAGTATAGTGTCCAGATGTAGTAGTAGGTCCATCATGGAAAATAATAGCCACAGCTTTAAAAGTTCTTCCTGAAATTGATACTTGACTTGCGACAACATGTTTAATTTTGGTTTCCAGTTTTCTTCAATCTGCTCTACAACATGGTAGCATTAAAATGACATATTTTCTCAATCTTTCTATAAATAATTTTGACAACATTTCTGATTTACAATGAGAACATTTCATATCTTGATTAGCTGATTTTAGTAATTTGTTAAAAGACACTGATTTGCAATCTGGTATTGTTAAATATATGAATCTTTCATATATTCAGTGGTAGAAAAAATTTAACACTCTTCACATTTATGATTCCCTCGGTAACTTAGTCCAAAGAAATTTTCAATTTCTATTCCGTCATCTTCCAATACTGCAAGCATCTTGTTGTACATTAAGTGTAAATTATTAAGAACCAGTACATATATCCAAAAGATGCAGAATGCCAGAAGCAGTTTGGATTTTAGTTCTATCAGTTACCAACAAGTTGAAAAATATAATGCAGGAAAGAACAGAATTATTTTTCTCAATTTTCCATAATCTTTTGATGAAGATCTTCTAGATAAAAAACAATACTACCAATTACATTAGCATAGCAGTTGATACCTGAACTATTTTCTAACTGGTATCCTACACTATCATCAGCAGTCTCCATTTTCTTTTTCTTTGTACCTTCATCATTCTCATGAATTGTTCTCTTCATTTAAATCCCAGTAGAATGTTTATCATATTTCTGTTTTGGGCATACTACACATTTTTCATTTACAGGATATTCACCTAAGTTACGAGCATACAGTCTTCTTAACCGATTATACTCTCACACAGTTTGCATCTGCACTAACCTTTTTCTCATAAAAATCAATCAAATACAATCCAGATAATGTTCTTACTTGAGACAATGCAATGTATGCCATGCCTTCTTTAAATACTGTACTTCCAATATTTACCAAAGCATTGTTTACACTTAAACCTTGAGATTTATGAATGGTTACAGCACAAGCTAAAGAAAGAGGAAACTGTTTTCTACAAATATACAAGTCTTTTACAAGTAGAAAACGGACAGCATTACGTCCAATCTGTTTTACCTCTTCAATCTGATCAAATTTAATCTGCAAAAATTCAATTCTATCTCTCTTCTCATGATTACAAAATCAACAACTTTTTCCATTACACCATTTACTAAACCTTTTTCTACATCCACATTATGCTGTAATATTACCTGACAGTTTACACATACATATAAAGTCTTTTCTAAACGAGCAGTCTTAGATACCGACTTTTCTGAAGAATCTAATTTTGACTGTAATTTCTCTGAGAGAAGAATAGTAACTCCTTCATGTTCCCTTTTATCAATGGCTTCCATTTTCAGTATTGGTTGTTTATCCAGTTTCAAAAGTTCTTGATTGAATGTAGAATACTCTTGCAGTATTGGCATTAGGTAAACTATAGACTTCTTTTCTCCAATTTTTTGGTACATTATTTCAGGTGCAATATTTTATTTTGGAAATAAGTTACTTAGTAGCCGACTTTCTAAAGCTTCTTTACCATGTTTTGTCAACACACCAATTCTTATATCTTGAAGAATTTTTCAATAATGTTCATCATTTGCTTGTCGCATATTCTTAATAAGTTCTTTATATTAAAAATGAGACCAAATGTTCATATTTTCAATACTTCCCAAAGTGTTCTTCATGGAGAAGTGTTTTAAAAACTGGCTGTCCTTTCACAGTAGTAAGTCGTAGTAAATCGCTGATTACAATTACATGTTTTCCTACAAATAAAACATCATAATCTGTTTTTAAAATTTCTTGCCTTCTTAAATGTATGAAAGCAAGCATTACGTTTGAGACCATGCTCACCTCATCAATAATCAGAAGTTTCATTTTCTTTAGTACTCTTGAAACTTCATACGAAGCTTCTCCAGATTGCTTGTGATATTCAAATTTATTTTCATGTTCAACTGGTAGCATGAGTAATTGATGTAATGTAATCCCTTTAATGATATGTGCTGCTAACCCAGTTGGAGCAGTTACAACATAAGATAAATGTGATTCAGTGGTTTTCTGTGGATAACTGGTCAAAACTTTAATTAAAAAACCTTTTCCTTTTCCAACTTGCCCACTTATATACATTCAAATAGATTTAATTGATGTGGTTTCACTTGCTGATATATTTCTTTCTGTTCAATATTTAGTTGTTCTTCTAACTTTTCCAACTCAATAATATTCTGTTGTGCTTGTTGCATTGCCGTTTCTACTTCACTCATGGCTGTTGCTGCTTCATTTTCAAGAATTGGTTGTCCTAGTGAATCTTGACTTAGTAGAGCAGAACTTTGACTATCTTGAGAACTGTCTCTAGCTATTTCAGCTGCAATAGTAGTTTCCTGTTCAATCTCTTCATTCAACATTTGTAGATAATTTGGAAAAACTGTGCATCCAATACTATCTCTACATGCATTAAAAGAATCTTCATAGCAATCAAAATCTCCAAGGAATTCCATTTCAGTACACCAAGGCTTGAAGAGTTGCAGAACTGCTAAATAGAAAAATTCCCTTTTTCTGCAGTATCATAACTGAGTTTCCTGTGATTAATAAGATTTCCTTTGGTATGTTTACCAAACATCGATCACATCCAATTACTGCATATTTTTGTTCATTCATATTTTCTGTAACATTCCCCTTAAATCTGTAAAATTGCAGTACTTCATAGAGACATATGTTTTCCAGATCTGGACTCCTTTTAGGATAGTAAGTTGTTTTAACAATATCTGTACTTTCCTGTTTATTTAATGCTAAGTATTCAATTTCTTGTACAGATTTCAATACTCGATTTTGTGTTGCAGCAAGACCTAGACTTACCCAAATGATTCCTCTTGGCTTTGATTATAAATTTGCAGAGGTCAACCAATCGGAAGGATCTAATTTCTGGATGGGAAAGCATCTTTAAACTAAAGCTGCACAATTTGTTACTAAAATTCTTCTCTTGTGAAATTTCTTCCTACATTTCTTTCAACTCTGTCTTTTCAGTTTTTGTTATATATGATGTAACATAGAGAGCAACAGCAATTGAATTATCTGCAATATACTGGATATCCATATTTGTAAGTAAGTAATCTTTATTGCTCAGTGAATTAAAACGTTGCAAAGAGTAGCATATAATACATTATATAAATACAATTGTTAAAAAGAAGATATAAAATGATAATAGCTTCATGTGGCAAATAAAACTTTCTACAGAGATGTACTCTTCTTTTACACTGGGCATGGATTAAAGAAAATAGAGTAAGTCCCTTATATAGCCTAAGGTGGCTGTGTTAAAAGTCTTGCTCCTGGATTTAAGCCTTGCTATAATGTAGGCTTGGTCTATAAAATATTGATATTTGAGGGAGTCTTTTAGTTCGTATCGATCAGCTTCTACTGTTTGATTGTATGCTGGCTTTCATTCAGGTGGCTGTACCTTGCCCATATTGAGTAGGTAGTTAGATTTTATTTGCCCCTTTGGGTTTGCTTCATCCATTGCCTGCCTTCTGTCCTTCTTGTTTCATTTCCGCTATCTCCAAGAATTTGACAAGATGGCTAGCTAGTTGAATGTTTTTTCCATCAAAGCAAGCCTTGACCGCCAGCCGGCATGTTCTTATTACTAGCTTATTTAGGGACGATTTTAGATGATATCTGCATTCTTTGTCCAGACCGTTGCAGGTGCATATTAAGGGGGTCATTATGATCGCGGACGAACTTGAGTCCGTCCGCGACCATAGAGGAAGAGGGAACATCCGCATGGCCTGCGAAGTTCCCTCCTGTGCAATTAGGATGTGACCGCCACCCTGGCGGTCACATCCTCTAGTTTTAACATTGCGGCGGGTGCTGCTTCAAGCAGCACCCGCCGCAATGTTAAGAATGAAAGCTGTGCATTTGTATGCACAAAGCTGCAGGCACCGCGCGGTGCCTGCCGCTCTGTGCACGCAAATGCAGGGGGGTACCATAGGTACCCCCCATGTGCACCCCCCACCCCCCCTGCACCCCTGGGGGCCCGCAATGGGCCCCCAAACAAGAATCCGTATGCCTCTGCACGGCAGACATGCCGCCGTGAAAAGGCATTGAAATTCAGACATCCTAATATGGCTGGCGGTGTCTGAGAGACACCACCACCATATTAGGCCTTTTCCGCCACGGTTGTAAGCCAACCGTGGCGGAAAAGCAGCGGACCTAAACCAGGACCCACCGGCCATCCTAATGTGGCGGTGGGTCTTTGGTGGGTCCGCAGAGGATTTTCCGCATCCGCCGGGCCGGCGGTGGCCTCCGCCGGCCCGGAGGATGCGGAAAATCCTCCATCATAATGTTCCCCTTAGTGCGGGATGTCCTCTTTTGCGTTCCCACATATTCGGCAGTTCATTGTCGCTTAGGGCCTTTTCCATGGGGGAAGATGATTTTGTGATGGAAGTAAGCCCAGTCGTAAGCGTAAGAACTTCTCCTTTGTGCGCCTGGTGAACCCAGCTCCTAAATAACTTTGGCAGAAGCTGCTGGTGTAGTTTTGGATAACTATCCAACCATGAGCCCTGTTGGCTAGGCTTGCTTTGTCCTCTATTAACGAGATTGATCTTACTGATTTGTTGACTAGCTGTTTGAAGGTGTTGTGGGACCCATTGCACTTCCAGGCTTCTTGTAGGCACAAGGGGTTTATTGAATGCTTTAGATATTTTGCAGCTGCGCTGTTGCTCTTACTTTCTATCTCTTTCCATAGGTAATGATTCAGAATTGCGTCTTCTCCTCCCTGGATTTTGTGCCATCTTTTGGCATGGGCACCCATTCGTTCTAGCATTTTATTTCTCAGGCTGAATTCCAGCCTTATTTGTGCCTGCAAGATGTAATTGGGCAGGCTAAAAATCATTCTCATGGCCTTCGCTATTGTGCTATTCAGTAGCTGAGCATCCCTCCCTTCGTAAGTTATGGCCGGAGTTAATTTTGCATGAATCACTTGAAGCAGGGGGGTGAAGCTACGGCCGACTGCTTTCGTTTTGAGGCTCCTTAGTGCAATCGCTATGCTGGTTCCTCTCCATTTTAATGCTTCCTTTTGTTGTCGGAATGAACCCTTTCTGTCTACAATTACGCCCAGGTACTTGTATTCATCCACTGTTTCCAATGTGAGCCCTCCCATGTGCCAGCAGAACCTTGCTGATGATGTCTTGGCATTTATCATCATTGTTTTTGTTTTTGAGAAATTGATGCTTAGGCTATTCAATGCTGAGTAATTGAAAGTTGTGCTGATTAGATCTTGTAGCCCTATCGGTGTTCTACTGATCAGCACAATGTCATCAGTGTACATTAGATTAGAGAGGGTAAGACCACCTATGCTTGGGGCGTGAGAGTTACTTTCGTCGAGCTGCTGTGCAAGGTCAGTCATAAAGATGTTGAATAATGCCGGTGCTAACACACACCCTTGTTTAAGGCCCCTTCCATCTTTGCATTCCACATCATCAAAATCACTGGATTGTAATCATTAATATACTTTGAATCTTCACTTCTTTTTATATTATAATTATTTTGGGGAGATTTTTGAGTTATAGTATGTTTCACTGCTGACATGAAACTGTTGACTCTTCCTTTGGAAAGTTCCAGATGTGGGAATCCAAAACGACATTGTGTATACATTTTTCCCTTTGAATTGTATTTCCGTCAACAATATTTCCCACATCAATGACTTTGAAACTGTAAAACTTGTTGACTTCAGGTATTTTCTCCTCCTGTTTTTGCAATAGCACAGGTAACATACTCTTTAATGAAAGATAAAACAGACTCATCAGAATCGGTTCCAATTTTAGGAGCATCCTTGATCGATAATAGCATTTGTATATGAGGAGCACCTCTGGCTTGGTACTCCATTCTCCAAAAGAAAACAATAACTTCTCCAAGAGGTGAATCACTTTTAGTACAGATGAAATACATCGTAGCTTGAAACCTATGATTAAATATCTGCACAGAGTAACAGGATCCAAGGAACATAGTTCTCCAGCTGTTTTCAATTAAATGTTTTGTACATTTGAATTTGCTTCTTGTAGAAATTCTAGTAAGTCGTCCCATGCGTACTCCGCACAGCTAAGCATAACAAACCATGTAGGGGTTCCTAATTTCCTCAACATACATTTTAGTTTTCCGTGGCGACGATACTAACCCCTTAAGTGCTGCCTCGGTGCATTGGCCGACGGCAGCACTACCTCCCCAGTGCTGCGCACGACCATTGGACGCCCATTCAGCACTAGTTCCAATGGACAGCGCAGCACTGGGGAGGAATGTTTAATAGCATCTATGAGGTTAATACTCATTAGAACCACGTTGACACGCCATAAAATTCATTAATTGAAATTCTAAATGATCGCCTTTTTATTCAACTTTGTCAAAAGTTTCTTTTGCAGAAAGATTTCTAAGATGAACTCCTGATTTTAACATGTGGTTCACTGCATTTGAAAGTCCAAACAAGTCACTTTCAAATAGAAGATGAAATAAATATGGAACACCCTGCTGAAATCTTGGATCTTGGATCTTCTGAATACAATCTTGTTGAACGGTATTCTGAAGCTGGAATCTGTACTGGTCGTTCATCATGTCGTCCACCTTTTCCAGTGGAGAAGAGCTGTGGAAAAGAACAGGCTTCAAAACTTCTTTACCAAACGCTCATTTGAGTTCCCATTGCTTTCTTCATTTGGAATCATTCAATAGTATTTCCAATCACTTCTTTTGAATGTAAAGGATGAATAATTTAATGTTCATAAGTTTCTTCATTACGAGAGTTGTCCACTTTTTCGATTTGACCAGTTTAAATTTCTGTCACAGCTTCTAAAGACATTTCTGGTTCTTCAAGATATACATTTTATAATAAATATTGTTTACTATGAGATATAACGTTACCTTGTTAACTTTGATGACATCTACTACCTCTTGCCAAATTTTACGACTCTTTGTAGGTACACCATTAACTAAAATACCTACAGGTTCACTTTCCTCTCTCTCTCTATACCTACAGTTTCAATATTTTTCTTAAAATCTACACTGATCTTCCTTTTAAGCATCTTTCTAAATCCGTTGGAGGTAGCTTACCAGTTTTAGGCTCCATGTGAACTATAGTCCGAAATGGGTGCACAGATTAAATAAGAATAGATTCATATTTATTTAAATCTACTAGTTCTGGAAGAATAGTTACCAACTCTAGTTTATTATTTACAGCTCTAGCTGGCATTTTGTTCTCTTCTAGTTTACTGTAACAATATTTGCAAATATGTTGATCACTACCCAACTCAAAACAACCTTCCACCAACAAATAAACAACAAATTGCTTCCACTTATCATTGATTTCCTTTTCACTTTCTTAAATACACATCAACATTCCTAGTTTGATTTCTATAGTAAGTACGTCGATAACATATACAAACTTAGTTTGTTTTTTCACAACAAATTACCTTAAACTTTTTCATGTCTTTCACAAACTTCTCAGTAGTAGTAGCTTCCACCTTTTCTTCAACACCTACGCTTATCATACTTTAACTTTCTCTACACTCCTCTTCAGGACTAAAGAAACAAAACTCTATGTCATCATAAACTTTTTTTACAACCAACACTGAACTATGCAAAAGAGCAGTGTTTATTTTTCTTAAATATAATGCAGGACTTACGCATTCCTGAGTGATGTACTGCTAACATTCTCAAATGATGAAAACTACTTTGACACCCTTTTCTAGAAAGACAAGACAAAGAATGACCCTGTAAACCAATATTTTCTCACTTTACAAGGATCTAGTCCTTGCAACATCTTAATTTTCTGTTTAATACTTTTTTCTATATTCTCTAAGAAATTTTATAAAACATCAAAAGATTCCCGTTGTATACTACAAATACGACTGCAATCCCATGTATGGACTGGAGCTTGTGGATGTCTACCTTGAACTTCTTCAGCTATTACTTCTTCCACATTTTGAGGAACCACCTTTTATTTTTCAATTGCACAACCATTCTTAACCTCATAAGCACGACCACTGGTGTCATCTGCGTTAACTAATGTATTGTTTTGAAAATAGCTCTTTTCATTAAAAAAAGGTTCTGAACTAGAAGTGTGCTTCCATTCACCCACATTTATTTTACAAAAGTTAGTTCTATTAATCAGTTGTTTCCTTATACTTTTGTCCTTCATAGAATGCATTGGTTTATCCAATGTTCACATTCTTTTCAAAACTAATGTAAACAATCTTCTTTTCAATTCAAAAGCCTTTTTCAACTACACTTTCAATCTTCTTTTTTTTGTAAAATGCAGACCTTCTTTGGCCTTCATGCCCATCCGGCAATATTTCCAAGACACAACACCATGGCAGCCTAATACCACGTCTGCTTTTAGATCCCCACACCGAACATAGGAGCACACCCGTGGGGGGAATGATGTATTTTTAAGTACTCATCAGGCCCTTCTGAATGTACGGCCCATTCCTGATGACGATAAATCTAGGGATATTCATCACATCCTGTGTTATTATCACGAATCACCACTGGAATGATTAGGTTCGGATAATTTAGCATCCCTTAGCGTGCACATGAAAGGCTACAGTCTGGCTGTGCGCAGGCCTTGCTAGACATGCCTCTTAGTAAAACCAGGTCTAACTGCGAATTTGTCCCGTGACTTAGACTTCGGTTTGCATGCCTCCTTTCCACGTAGATAATCACCTTTCCAGTCACAGCATGGTATAAACCACAGGTGTACTTAGGCCATACACCTACACCCGGCCAATCGCTAATTGTTCACACAGTGTGACCCATGATCCTAAAATTGAGCTTATTAAGTCAGGCAATTGCTGAGACTTGCAACTGTAGTATATTGACTACCCACCATTTCTGAGGAACCAATCATACACAAATACAGGTGTGTCCTTGCATTGGTTAGAGATAATACTTACCCATCACTGCCTGCTATGTAGATACTAGGACATAATGTACATCATTTGTAGGCGCAGTGACCCACTCACATCCAGTGTGCCTAGTCGGCTGACAGCACCGGAAGGATAACAACAGAAGAAATCAAGGTGAGGACACATTTGTTGCCCCAACACCACTTCAGATCCCTCATTGACCCCTTGAATACCCTGAAACATTGTCATCCTTATCCCCAGGCTGTCGATCCCCTCTCACAGTCCTGATGAAGACCCGCCTTAGATGCATGTAGTAAGCGCATCACGAACAGGGTCGAAACGTCGACGTACCTTACTAGTGATCTTACTGCACAAAGTCGGATAGGAACTAAAGAATATATTTTGCCTACAAAGACTATTGTATTGACAGTTGACATTCCTTAAATGATTGTAATTTTTCTGTAATGTTGTTTCTGTATAATTTGTGTTAGTCTTTCACTCTTCACGTTGTATAGCATTGTATGTTTTGTTATATTTGTTTGGACAGTACTATTATCATGAAAAAAGTATACAAAATTTTGAGAAAGTTTTTCAGTAAATAATTACTTTCTTATACATGAGGGATCAGTGTTGAATGATTAATACTAGTACGTCTGTACCTTACCTGGGACACACAAATTGCACAATAGGTTAAAATACCTTGTTGAAGTTTTATTTTCCTCCCAACAGAACCATATTGCTTGTCTAATTACCCGACCAGGTTCTGAGGGTTACAGGGTCACCCCATTATTCTTAATGGCCCTGACCTTGTCAGCTACCCTGTAAAATTTCTGTTTCACAGGTAAACTATCTCCAGTGTTCACATAATGGATGCACCAATTTTTGACACCTGGGGTCAGGGAGAACAGAGAGGCAAACTGACCCAACACTTGGCAACAGTTCCTCTGCTGCTCTGGGGTCAGGGTGGGCGAGAGGACCACATCATCCACTGACCCGTCCTGCTCCTTGGCTGCCAGGAGGTCAGGAAGAGGGTCACTTTTTTTTGTTCCATTCCAGCATCTGTAGCCAGGAGCATTGTCACTTCAGACCACTCAAAGTGGGGTTTGAGGTGGTTCACATGCAAGACTCTCAGGGAGTCTTCAAGTTAACCAGGTAGGTTACTTTGCTCTTGCGCTCCACCACCTCATATGGTCCAGTCCACTTGTCTTGGAGCGCACAAGGCTCCACTGGGCCATCACCCACACTTTCTGCCCAGGTTGAAATTCAACCAGAGTGGAATTCTGGTCGTACCATCTTTTCATTTCTACCTGGCTAGCTTCTAGGTTCTCCTGTGCAAGCTTCCTGAAGCGTTGTGTCTGATTGTGGAAGGCCAGCACGTAACTAAACACAACCTGGGGGGTTTCCCACGGGATTTCTCCCACCCCTCCTTCACCAATATGAGAGGTCCTCTAACAGGGTGGCCATACAGGAGTTCAAAGGGACTGAACCCTAAGGACTTCTGAGGCACCTCCCTGTAGGCAAACAACAGGCATGGTAGAAAGACGTCCCACTTCGTCTCCTGGGCTCCACTAGGCTCATAATCATACCTTTCACGGTGCAATTGAACCTTTCAACCAATCAATTTCCTTGAGGGTGGTAAGGAGTGGTGAACTTATAAGTTACTCCACACTCCCTCAGAGACTGCATGTACCTAGATATGAAGTTGGTACCCCGGTCGGAGACCAACTCTCTGGGGAACCCCACACGGGAAAAGATTCCAACCAATGCACGGCCCACCGTGGGGTCTGTGAATGTCCTGAGAGGGACAGCTTCCGGGTAACGGGTGGCATGGTCCACCAAGACCAGGATGAACCTGTTCCCTAAGGCTGTCTTGGGGTCCAGGGGCCCCACGATGTCGATGCCCACCTGCTCCAAAGGTGCTCACTACAGGAAAGGGTTGGAGGGGTGCCTTGCACTTCCCTCCCCTCTTGCCATTGACCTGACCTGTTTGGTAAGATCTACAAAAGTTACCAACGTGCTTCTTCATCTGGGGCCAGTAGAAGTGGGTGACAAGCCTTTGGAAGGTCTTGCCTTGCCCCAGATGTCCTGCGAGAGGCAATGTAGTGTGGTTTATGGGCCTCTTTCTGTGTGCATGTTAAGTTAGCATGGCTTATTAGAAGTTTAAACGCCATTTTTCCTTTTTGCTGCTTTTTGCACACGACATTGCTTAGCTGTTTTTGCTGAGTTAGCTTTCACGAAGGTCTATACATGAGAAAAGGTTTGTTTTTCGACATCTCTAGACATACATCGTGTCCCCAGTCTGTACAGTGAGTGCTGAGCAGCCAAGGTTATCATAAAGTACGAGCCTGTTTATCGGGGTGTCCGTGTAACACATTCTAAACACAACAATTTGGCAGCTGCAAGCCAAGTAGGATTCTGGCGCCTTCATCATAGCACACAATTGTCAGAATTGAACACACTTGGAAGATTCCAGGCATGCAGAGAGACTAACCAATCCTGATGTAGTTTACACTTACTGAGCGAACAGGTAAATGGGGTCCCCCTAAGAAAGCTCAATAGACCTTCTATAGTTTTATAATACATAGTTCCTAGATAGGGAGGGTGCTTTAAATAGGCGTTTTATCACCTGCTTGCATTATCATTGTAATATGATTCCTCCTTTTGTATTTTAAGGAATTGTAACCATGCTGTCCGTATTATTCTTATCCATATGTATGCTTATGTTGAATAAAATACTGCGCTTGAGATCACATCGTTAAAATAAACATTTTAACCTTACCGTGCCTCTATTTTACTCCTGTTGTGGACTGGTATGAACGTATAACAAAAGAGTGTTCTCACTTCCCACCATTCCTGAGATGGTCCTAAGTCACATGTTCTAGGTTGTCTAATCATTAGTTTCTTTGCTATAGGAAGAAGAGCTAATGTGGCACTGATTGCTAGTCTGGTAGGAGATTTTGGGTACTAAGGTGGGTTTTGGCACACCCTAATTCACTGAGGTCCTTAGTCTCTGTGCACACTTCTGTGTTTGCGCAGAATCCCTGTTACATGGCACCGCCAACGAATGGGGTCTTATTGTGAGAGTCTACAACCCCCTCACTATCGTTTCTGGTTGACGGTCGTGACAGATAAAAAAACTACCTATATTTGCATAGGTTGATTCAAGCTTGATATTTCTCAAAGGTTTCTTCTTTGAATTACTACCCAGTTGTGCGTTATAGTATTGTATTGTATTTCTCTATTACTGTTTTGATATGGCTGCGGTTGATATCCCGGCACACAAACGTGTAGCTGTGCGTAATCATTTGCAGGAATACCTCGTTTCTCGGGAGGTACAGGCGATGGTTTTTGTGGTCTCTGCTGACGTGGCATACCCGTTTGAGTTGTATTACTCATGGGTCACGTTCCCCGTGGTGGATGCTAATTCTGGTGTTTTTCACTCATATACCCGCGCTGATGCTCCTGCAGTGTACGCTTCATATTGGACAGTAGAAATTCTGATTTCTGTTCGGCAGCATGTTGTTTGGTTTAATGGCGCCCTCCCACACGTTTTTACAGCGGTCAGACAAGGACCGTTGTCCATTTCAGGCGCTACTTGGCCTGTGTTGGGTGCTTACACCCCGCATCCCCAGGAGGGTGCTATGACAGCCCAACAACTGCGACCCTTATATGCCTCTTCGGTAGCAGTTATTAGGGGTCTGGTTCACTACATTACTCGCAACCTTCCCGGATGGTGTAGTGCATCCAGTTGGCGGTGGCAGACTCAAACTTAGTCCCGTCATGGTTAATGCTGTCATGGGCAAGCGCCCCCAAGATAAGGAAGAAATGCCTTTTTGGCTTGCTGAGAAATTTGACCAACTGGAAGCAGTGTTCCCAAATACTAATCCTGTTGAGAAGCACAGGATTCTCACAGTGAGTTTGAAGAAAGACTTAGTGCCTAATGTAACTGAGTGTACAACTTGGGGGGTGATTTTTGCGGCAGTCTATACTAGGTGCTTTGGCACCCCGTCAATGTCTGTTTTGCCCACTGTGATCAAGCGTGTTCAGGATGAGCATGGACCAGTGGACCAGAGCCAGAAGTGGAGTTGGGAGTGCACCTCATGGAGCATTTGATATGGCACGTGATCTCGTCCTTGCTAATGTCAAGGGGGATGCTGTAAGTTTCCAGGTTGCTTAAGCTCTACGCGAGGTCCCCGAAGCCGATAAACCCCGTCAGTTGCCGAGAAATGTTACGGAGTCTTATAAGACTGTAGGCCGTAATAGTTTAGATGTTACTCCTTTCACTAATAAAGAGAAGCAACAGCAGACTCAGCAAGGGTCGTCCAATAAAGATGACCGTCCGAAAGTTCAGAAACAAAATTAGAGTCAGAAAAAAAACTGGGGAAGCAGCAGCAACAGAAACAGGGTTCCCGTCCAACTTCGCCTACACCTGCCCCTGTTGAGCGTAAATATGATGTGCGCGAATGCAATACTATTAAGTTGCCTGATCGGTTTCAGGTTCCTGAACAACGTTCTCCTCACTCTTTGCAGGAAACATCGGTAACAACCACCAGTGGAGGAGGCGGCAGCAGAGGTCAAGGTGCCCAACAGAGCCATGAGCAGCCTCGAAAGGCTGACGGAAAAGGCAAGCAGGACGAGTTGCCACGTCAAAGACCCCAGTTTCAGAAGAAAAAGGTTGCTGCTGTAACGGCCAGATATGCCACAGATAGTGAGAACGCAGCTTCAGAATCTGACATGGGCACTGACCCTGCTGGACAGCGCGGAGGAGATTACAATCATTCGAGAGGCGCTGCGTCCACTACTGAAGGTGACAGCAACTGACACCTTCATTGTAGCTGAAACAGCAGACACTAGAGTGGCTCCCCCGAAAGACTTTATGAAATAGGCCTTGTAATTGAAGGTGAATTAGAACGTACAATAAAAGGGTTTTTTGGGGAAAATATAAAGACTACTCATGATATTTTGTTGGCGGAGGTCGACTGGCCCCCACCGTTCGTCTTGGCCGCTTCACAAGGGGAGGAGGTGATCTTTCCCGCTTTCTGGCACACTTTGCTGAAGGAGCAGGCACTGCAATTTGCAGAAGATTGGGCTAAGGTACTTGCACTGGTGTTGTACCTTACTCATTGTGGATGGGACACATTTTCCCTCGACATGAGATCCCTTTGCGGTCCATGCCACAGCCACAACCCCAATACCCCATACGGCGTGAGGCGAAAGCCTCTGTAGTCAAAATCCTTGAACAATTGGAATATCTAGGTGTAATTGAAATGTCTGTGTCTCCGATGAATAACCCACTTTTTACGGTGACCAAGCCAGCTGGCTCGTACCGTTTGGTATTGGATTACCGCCACTTAAACTCACATTGTCGTATGTGTGCGGTGCAGAATACTCACAGCTCTGCGGTGCAGAATTACTCACAGCTCTGCTCTAGTGGATAGTCTTGTGCGTAAAAGGTTCAAAACCACACTTGACATTTCCAATGGCTTCTTTGGCCATAATTTGTCCCCACTTTGTAGTCAGTGGACTAGTTTTACCTGTGGCGGCAAACAAAGACAATTTCTTCGTTTGGCCATGGGCATCAAGAACTGTCCAGGCATTTTTGCTGCCCCAATAGTCTCTCTGCTTGAGAGTCTCAACGCAGATGCATGTTCGTATGTGGATGACATTTATCTCACAGACGACTAATTTATGACCACATCTGTGCCTTGCTGACTGCATAATTTGCTGTTTTGCGGACTTTGGCTATAAATTCAACTTTGCAAAATCACACATTGCAGAATACACAGTGTTCTTCATGGGCTATGAGCTCAACAATGAAGGTAGAGGCTTGACTCCTCACTTCTTGGATAAATACGTACTTTTGCCCGCTCCCACAATGCTAAAAAAGCTACAATCCTTACTGGGCTTTTTGAATTTCAGACGAACATATATTCAAGAATATGCCCAGCGTATCAAACCGCTGTATGCATTAATACAACCTACTTTTTCCAAATCGTGCTGGCTGCCAGAACATTCAACAAATAATGTTATCCTGAGCACTCTGTGAACTTTTTCAACAATATTTGCTTTAAATTTCCTGGTGGGTGCCCTCGTCGTCGCACGTAGCCTGAACGTGCCTTTGAAAATCAAGCGAATGTTGAGGTTAGGGACGCTAGCCTCTGGACTGGGCTCTCCAATAATAACGAAAACAAAGTTTTCTCATTAGATTATTCAAGTTTATTCCATTTCGAACACTTCAAATCTGTTCATTTAAACGTGGTATTTATTGTTCTTGCCAACATAATAGAACTCTTATGTTGTGTTATACATCATTATTTTAATCCATGTTTTCAAAATACCCAATGCATTTCGGGTCAAACAACAGCCATGACCCTTCGTCAGGGGTCTAAAGAAAAGGAAGTCAAACAGGACCAAATTAGTCACCCGACACAATACCCAACAGTCTAAAAATATACCATATCACTTCGCTCTTAATCTCACTGCATGAGAAAGAAAAACGCAAAAAAATGGAAAAGTCGTGATCTAACAAGAACCCAAATGCACCAGATCAAAGATACATAGCGCCTGGCTTAAGAATGCATTGATAAGCAGAAGAATGCTCCACCTTCGTACTGTGGGAAAATCATAGCGCTAGCCGCTGCCTCTAACTCAAAAACGCCAGCATTACGAGACAAGAGTATGACACAATGGTCTGAAAACTTACAAGCTTATACTCGCGTTCGCGCTTCCATGGACTTCAGCAAGTTTGCAACTAGCCAACTATCGTCATTCACATAGGATAAAGCGTGTATCACGTGATCGCGGTTGCAACCAATCGCGTTGCGGAACCGTGGTCACGTGAGTGGAGTATACTGGCTTCAAAACAAAGATGCGATAGTGAAGTTGTATCGAAGCTTACCCACGAAGATGAATCTACAACCACACAGTTAGCGCTGAAAATAAGATGAGACATGTGGTACGATACAAATGGGAACTCAAATAAAATAAAATAAAATGAAACATAACGGATATGAATAATCAAACGTTACTGCATACAAAATGACTCATTGCATATTGACACATGTTAAGGGAAACAGGAACTGGGCACAAGTCAATGGCAGTGTTAAGTGAGTCATAACACCCACGCATACTCAATGCGATCGTTCAAACCCATGGGCTGGGCAGAGTTCAGTTTTTTGATCCATTGGAACTCTGCTTTGAGTCTTTGTTTCATGGGATCCATGTCTGGGCGCTGATGGATAACCTCAATCACCATGAATTTTAACTGTGATATTTGGTGATTCATTTCTTTCCAATGGCACGCTATTGCTGACTTGAGATTGCTGAGTCTAATATTGCTTTTATGTTCCGTGATGCGGATTTTAACTTTACGTTCAGTTTGCCCGACGTATACTTTGCCACATGGGCACTTTATCAAATATATACAATTTGCTGTGTCGCAATTACCAGAATACTCCAATTCAATGGGGAAGCCTTTGGTTGGATGCATCATAATGTTTCCACAGATGACGTTATTGCAATGAATGCAATTGAAACATTTGGACATTCCTTTCCATGTTTTTTTCTCTTTACTTGGAATGTTCAGCACTTCTTTCAAATTTTTCGATCTTTGATATGCGAAGGTCACATGATCGTTATATATGTCTTTCAAATCAGGTTCATTTTGTACCAGGTGCCAATGTTTATTAATGATTCTTTTGATTTTCTCCGAGTCTGTGGATCTATCTCGGAACCCATTGGTAAGTTTGTCGACAAATTCCTACAACCGCTTGTCCAGAAAAGTGATACATACATTAAGGATACCACATCCTTTTTGAATATGCTTAACAGTGTGAAATTGTCACACAATGAAACATATTGGTTATGCACGATTGACGTCGTGGCATTGTACACTTCTATCCCACACAAAGAGGGCATTGAGGCTCTTGAATGGAGCTTATTGCACAGTGATCTAGAAGAACATCAGAGAGTTTTTGTTTTGGAACTGATGCAGTATGCACTGTATCACAGTTATTTCGAATGGAATGGAGAATTCTATAATCAATCCAACGGAACATCAATGGGCTTTGGGGGGGCCCCCTCATATGCTAATATTTTTATGCAAAAATTCGAAAGAGATCATATACTTGGCAATCGTACATGGACTGAAGGTCTCACCATGTTTAAGAGATTCATTGATGATATTTTTTTGATTTGGTGCGGTTCTAGAGAAAAATTGGAAGACAATATTAAGACACTAAATGGTCAAAATGAAAGGATTAAATTCACACACACCATATCCAAAGACTCGATATCTTTCCTTGATGTACAAATCAACATTGCCAATCAGGAGATCAGCACCAAAGTGTTCCAGAAACCCACTGATAGAAACTCAAGTCTGCTCTTTCAAAGTTTCCATCCGGAGCCATTGAAAAAACACTTGCCTTTTTCGCAATACACACGACTGAAGAGAATAACATCGGATGGAGAACAAGCCAAAAAATCAATCTTGCAACAAACTGTTAAGTATAAACTAAGAGGGTATCCGGATGATATTCTAATACAAGCAATAGCTAAAGTCGACAAAATCAAGATGATTGATTTATTGACACCTAAAAGCAAACCTACCACCCAAAAAACTGTATGTGTACTTAAATACTCATCAGACTCGGAGAAAATCAAAAGAATCATTAATAAACATTGGCACCTGGTACAAAATGAACCTGATTTGAAAGACATATATAACGATCATGTGACCTTCGCATATCAAAGATCGAAAAATTTGAAAGAAGTGCTGAACACTCCAAGTAAAGAGAAAAAAACATGGAAAGGAATGTCCAAATGTTTCAATTGCATTCATTGCAATAACGTCATCTGTGGAAACATTATGATGCATCCAACCAAAGGCTTCCCCATTGAATTGGAGTATTCTGGTAATTGCGACACAGCAAATTGTATATATTTGATAAAGTGCCCATGTGGCAAGGTATACGTCGGGCAAACTGAACGTAAAGTTAAAATCCGCATCACGGAACATAAAAGCAATATTAGACTCAGCAATCTCAAGTCAGCAATAGCGTGCCATTGGAAAGAAATGAATCACCAAATATCACAGTTAAAATTCATGGTGATCGAGGTTATCCATCAGCGCCCAGACATGGATCCCATGAAACAAAGACTCAAAGCAGAGTTCCAATGGATCAAAAAACTGAACTCTGCCCAGCCCATGGGTTTGAACGATCGCATTGAGTATGCGTGGGTGTTATGACTCACTTAACACTGCCATTGACTTGTGCCCAGTTCCTGTTTCCCTTAACATGTGTCAATATGCAATGAGTAATTTTGTATGCAGTAACGTTTGATTATTCATATCCGTTATGTTTCATTTTATTTTATTTTATTTGAGTTCCCATTTGTATCGTACCACATGTCTCATCTTATTTTCAGCGCTAACTGTGTGGTTGTAGATTCATCTTCGTGGGTAAGCTTCGATACAACTTCACTATCGCATCTTTGTTTTGAAGCCAGTATACTCCACTCACGTGACCACGGTTCCGCAACGCGATTGGTTGCAACCGCGATCACGTGATACACGCTTTATCCTATGTGAATGACGATAGTTGGCTAGTTGCAAACTTGCTGAAGTCCATGGAAGCGCGAACGCGAGTATAAGCTTGTAAGTTTTCAGACCATTGTGTCATACTCTTGTCTCATAATGCTGGCGTTTTTGAGTTAGAGGCAGCGGCTAGCGCTATGATTTTCCCACAGTACGAAGGTGGAGCATTCTTCTGCTCATCAATGCATTCTTAAGCCAGGCGCTATGTATCTTTGATCTGGTGCATTTGGGTTCCTGTTAGATCACAACTTTTCCATTTTTTTGCGTTTTTCTTTCTCATGCAGTGAGATTAAGAGCGAAGTGACATGGTATATTTTTAGACTGTTGGGTATTGTGTCGGGTGACTAATTTGGTCCTGTTTGACTTCCTTTTCTTTAGACCCCTGACGAAGGGTCATGGCTGTTGTTTGACCCGAAATGCATTGGGTATTTTGAAAACATGGATTAAAATAATGATGTATAACACAACATAAGAGTTCTATTATGTTGGCAAGAACAATAAATACCACGTTTAAATGAACAGATTTGAAGTGTTCGAAATGGAATAAACTTGAATAATCTAATGAGAAAACTTTGTTTTCGTTATTATTGGAGAGCCCAGTCCAGAGGCTAGCGTCCCTAACCTCAACATTCGCTTGCCAGAACATTCAGCCATCTTGCAATCTCTGCAGGCTGACCTACTTGAATCCAAGTTCTTGTTGACTCGTGATAACCACACCAACCAGCTAATAAGAACCGTACCAGGGGCGATGGGTTTCACAGACCTCCCTTTTAATGAGGGAGACACAGTTCCTATTGCTTACAAGTCACACCTGTACACTTCGGCCGAGTTGCGGTTTTCCACTGTGGATTTTTTTTTATGCAAATGGCGATTCTTAAGGAACGTGCACAGTTGCAGGGAAAACGTATTGTGGTTGTTACTCCGTATCCTGCCATGGAGGCAGTGACGAAGGCCAGTGTACCAAATTCCAAGGCTTTGCACCCTCAGTGGATACAATGAGCTGCATCCTTGACATCCCCGGATGTAACATTCATTACCAATTCCTCTTTGCAGACTCAGGAGTTTTTGCAGTATGAGTTTGTTCATCCTGCTCCTCTGACTATGCGCCCACTTGAGGATTTTCGTTGTATCATTTACACTGATGGAAGTGCGCAAGCGGCTACGGGTTCTAGATATGCATATTCCGCGGCCTGTGCAATTGTGGTTGGTACGATGGTGGATGGTGAATTCAAGTCTGATGTTGTGCATACACAGACATTAGGTGACTGGACCACCCAGTTCGCAGAACTAGGTGCTCTGATGCTTGCAGTGGAGTATGCAGACCCCAGTGTGACTACTCCTATTGTGAGTAATTCTTACTACTGTGTACAGTCTTTCAATGACAATCTACCCTTTTGGACTCAAAATGATTATCGTGACTCCAAAGGTCGCACAATAAAACATAAAATGATCTGGGTTCGAATGGCGGAGCCTAAAGAACGTCTCCCACCCGTTTTGTAATTCATACTCTGGGTCATCAGCGCGTGGGAGTTCACGCTGTTGGCAACTGTCTCGCGGTGAGGCTGCGAAGACAGCAGTAGCAACATTTGCAGTGGCAGCGGTTACACGTTCCAAAAGTAAGATTGATGAGGACATCTTGGCAGCTATTGCCATGACTGAGAAGGGAAGTAATTATCCTAAGGGCTTCCCTTCGAAGTACACTTATTACTTACGTCCCGATAAAGGTCCTTATGTGAGAATTAACGATGTTGGTGACAGACTGATGCCCATCGAGGACCGCAGACACGCTTTAATTACATCAGCCCACGCCGGGATGGCTTCGGCGCATGCCGGCGTGTCAGCTACTGTATTTCTCCTTCAACAACGATACTGGTGGCGGGGTTTGTATAAACAGACACGTGATTTTGTCCTTTAATGTGGCATTTGTCAGCAAATTAAGCCTTCTTCTGCTGCACGCCTGCCCCAAACTCAGTTGTACATATCTAATAAGCCACTTGCATGTGTTTATTTAGATCACTGCGGTCCTTTCTCCTCTGATACTGCATATAAGTACATCTTGGTAGCAGTTGACTCTTGCACGCGCTTTGTGTGGGTGTGGCTTCAAAAGAGCGCTGATGCCAGAACAGTCATAAAAAATGTGCGTGTCTTTGTGGGAATGTTTGCATGTGGCACCTTCCATTCGGACCAGGGTCCAGAGTTTGCCTCTAAGGTGTAAAAGGATGCCATGGGTTCATTGGGGGTCCAAGTCAAATTTTCGTCTCCATACAGGCCTGAGGGAAATAGTGTTGTGGAGCGGATGAACCGTGATTTAAAACAATCATTGACAGTGAAGGTTAGGTGCTGGCAGAGAATGTCTCACCCACTTGAATAGCGTACAATGTGCACTTAATAATCTCCCTAGAACATCTCTGGGTGGGCGGACCCCATACGAAATGCTCTTTGGCATCAAGATGTTTGTTCCGGACCTTGGCGGTCTAGACATGGTGGCAAGAGCTGCATCCTTTAACGTAGACGAACATTCTAATGTTTTGCAGAACCTACAAAAGACCAGATACAGTCTTGCAAAGGAACACTTGCCCTCCACGTCTGAAGCTGTGTCACAGATTTAGGTAGTCGGCTGGCTACCCCATTTTGGAGAACTGGTCCGAGAGAAGATCGACAACAAAAAAGAATTTGGTCCTTCCTATTGAGCTCCGGTTGCCATGCTTGATGTGCAGGGTACAAGAACAGTCATTTTACCTCCTCTTCCTGGGTGAAAGGGGAAAAGGTACATTTCAATTGACCATGTCAAACCACACAGGGTGGCCGATACTGTATAGTATGACACCTGCGGTTTTGTGTCCAGCAATGGTGCGATACTCTGTTTTGGCCCCGGATCTTGCCATCGGGCCTGATGTTGCTATTGAAATGAGTCCACTTATGAATCCTATATTGAATCTACCTGCTGGTGATCCTCTTAATGACACTGACTATACTTACCCAACTGATTTGTCTATGCCTGATTTGAAGACCCGTGTGGCTAACCAATCCTCTTTTTCATGTGACACTGGCTCATCCACATCAAGTCCCCTTCAAAAGTTTCAGTTTTTGTTACCTGGTTTAAAAAACATTTTTAATCCCACCTTGGATTTACATTTGTCTGGTGCTGATTGCAATTTTTTTGTTCATGTCCATAGGATTTGTGGTACATTTTTTTCTTTTTATCAATGGACACTATGTTGAAGAAAGAACGTCCATACATGTGATTGTTGGAATGAACTTCGCACATCATGAAGAGGGACCAGACATTTGTGAATATAACTGCTCGGCCCGTTTTAGAAGATATTGTATGCAATGCTGTAAAGTTCCAGATTCATGGTCCCACAGAGAATATTAATGTTCCCAATGTACTCTGTGTTTCTATGGGGGATGTGGTTTAACAAGATATTCGCTCTGATGATTGGGATGTAAAAGTAGTTGAAGCGCTATTTACTGATTTGAAATATTATGCTGCATTCGATGCTGAAGATTTATATTTAGAGTCTGCAAATTATGGTGATTTGTACTGTTACCAACATTTTGGCAATCACTTTCTGCATAAGACTAGCTCATTTAGAAGCATGGTTAATTTCACACTGTGGGAACATTATCCTGCATCAGTGGAAGGCAGCTCCAAAACATTTCTGAAAAAGTTTTCCTATTTTACTGATTTTGATCAATCCAACCCCAATGCATTTTAATTTTAAATTGACTGGAGAGTCATTTTCCAAGGTTAGACTTACCCACACCAAATTACTTTATTCAAAGTCCTTTATTGACCAGTTGGCTGTTCGGGGCTATGAACTGTGGAGGGATACTTTTGATCTTAAATCTGTTTGGTGTTCTAAAAGTTGTCAAGTGCAAGGCACTGAGACTTTGCATAGTGCATGTCTCATCCCAAACCATATGTTGGTTCTGAATAATACTATTTCACAAACACCATGCTTTGGATTGGCTACTTCTAAAAAATTAAATGCTCCTTCATTTCCTTATTTGGGTGAATTCCCCCATTGGAATAATTGAGTGAAATACAGGCACTGTTAAGTAATTCCTCTTTTAATGTTTCCAGCATTAATCCCGGACTCTGGTTGCTATGGCAAAAAAGTGCAGATTCCTGCTAGCACCGCTTTCTGGGTCTGACCCCTGGCTATACTGCGGTTAGAGTTGATCCCCATTTTCAGACTCACCATTCATTCACCACCTATTCTGTAGGCAAGGTGTGCCAGAGTTGGTTCAGACATTCATTCTTAGCGTCTGTTATGTCGCATTTGTCCAAACTCACTGAAACTGTCGATTTAAATGATTTTGTGAAAGGCCCTGCGGGTGGCAGGTCGAAAAGATGGATATATGCTGCTTACAATGAAGTTTGGAAAGTGTCTCAAATTGAAACTACTTCTAGGTTTAGGGCTATAGATCAAGCCAATTTAGAAAAAGTGCTTCCTGTTGTAGATAATAGCATTAACACCCTTTCATCCCGAATTTACACTTTCGATAATATTGTGTCATTTGTGGTTGATACTGTACAGGAAGATGTTGAAGTGGTATATCATGGGAAATATCAATTGCATTCTGTTATGTAGTTTGCCTGGACTTTGCAAATGTTAAAGAATGGTCGCGTTCCATGGGATTACATGAACACAAGCTTGTTATTTCTGCCTTTTTATTTGACTTTGAAACAGCAATTTATGTCAATGAAAGATGACACATTTTCCCTGTTGCATATTGAAAAATTAGAACAATTGCCTTTTTCTGTAGCAGAGGCAAATTCGACTGTTTGGCTTATCCATGGGTAATAACCTTACCGTTCTCTCTTTTCAAATTCGAGAATCTCATGAAACACTATGCTATAGGCAGATTTGAGCCCCTGGGTGGAGCATATCTTCATGAAGTTTGGAACCTCCCATTCACTTACAGATGTTTGAGGGATGGTGAAGAAGTGTTTTTGAATGGCGAAGATTTCGTCTCTACACCTGATCATTCATTAACATGCAGGAATCTTCAGTTGCACGGCTCGTGTAATGTGCTTGCACTAAATTTAGCGTGTGTTTTGAAAGGCACCCCAGTCCCGGCCATTACACCTACATTCACACTGCTTACTTATGGTAGTTATTTATTATTAAATAATGAAGAGTGTTGTGGGATGCACGCCGGTATTGCGTACATGTTTACTGTTTCCCAGAGTGTTACTTGTTGCAAGAATGTGTTTTTCCCTCCTCCGCATGGCAGGCTTGATGCTTCCATCTGGGCCCACGATTCCGACCTTGAAAGCAGAGTTCAACAAGTTGAGCAGAATAAGAGCTCTTTTGTCCCAGAAGGAAGCTCCCCTTACATCTGCGCGTGAGACATTCGTTCTCACGTTGCGAATACTGGTACTGAAGCAAATGCCCTTGCACTTTGGTGCTTTGATCCATGCAATCTTAAATGCCTCATCGACTACTGGCTTGGCACATTTTTTTAAAGTAGGAAGCTCTGGCCTTGTTACCTTATTTCAGACTATATTTGGTGTGATCCCTGCATTTTTTCATTCCATTTTTTCGAGTGTCTTGGGAGGTTTCCCCTTGCTCCTAGCTTTGGGCGCCGGCATTCTGCTTTTATTTTATTTATTTCAAAACGGATGCACAGTATGTGCCCCTCGACGTACAGTCCTGGCTGCTCCACCTGCATGACCGGATGCTAGAATACTATGGAGCGCTGCCTCTGGCAACTCTGAGTGTGGCGTATGGTTTAGCCTTCCGGTTCTCTGTCTTCACTTGCGTGCAGCCTGTTTTCCATTGCCTGGATTGTGAATTCGAATGGGCCCTGGATTTGTGTCTCTGCAACACGGTGTCTCCTGATCTGGATTTTGATCTACTAATGAGTCCCTTAGTTGCTCATTAAATGGACTGTTCTAGTTCTGGGATTATGGCCTGCGCAGCGGCACATGGGGTTCTGGGCAATTGGAACATTTGGACTGCGGCCAATGACTTTCTGGATCGCAGTTATCTTGAAGTAAGCCCGAGTTGTCCTCTGATGATGCTAGAGGCTCCGGCACTCGTGGAACATGTATGTTCTTTCCCTTTGCTTAATTGGATAGCTGAAATGTTCATAGATGAAAACAACAACTTCTTGTTGGAAGCAGTTGCAACATTTGGTGCTTACACGTTGTTGGACTGAAATATTAATAATTTATTTTGCTTCATAGACACGTTATGGACTAGTAAATATTTTTTATTTTTGTCTTGCTTTTTCATTACATATCTGAGGTATTTTCTCACACCATAGCCACATGTGTTTGTATTCACCGGTTTGGATTTTTTTGAATTTTCAAACCTAAATTTCAAGTTTGGCAAACTTTCTGAACTTGGTTCTGTCTCCCTTGAACTTGAACTTTGCGTTCTATGATGTTTGCCCTGAGTGCTGTGTGTTCCCCGAATATGGGCGGGTGTAGTGTGGTTTATGGGCCTCTTTCTGTGTGCAAGTTGAGTTAGCATGGCTTATTAGAAGTTTAAACGCCATTTTTCCTTTTTGCTGCTTTTTGCACACAACATTGCTTGGCTGTTTTTGCTGAGTTAACTTTTACAAAGGTCTATACATGAGAAAAGGTTTGTTTTTCGACATCTCTAGACATACATCGTGTCCCCAGTCTGTACGGTGAGTGCTGAGCCAAGGTTATCATTACATGCAAGCCTGTTTATCGGCGTGTCCGTGTAACACATTCTAGACACAACAATTTGGCAGCTGCAAGCCGAGTAGGATTCTGGCGCCTTTATCATAACACACTTGCCAGAATTGAACACACTTTGAAGATTCCAGGAATGCAGAGAGACTAACTGATCCTGATGTAATTTACACTTACTGAGCGGACAGGTAAATGGGGTCCACTAAGAAAGCTCAATAGACCTTCTATAGTGTTATAATACATAGTTCCTAGATAGGGAGGGTGCTTTAAATAGGCGTTTTATCACCTGTTTGCAATATCATTGTAATATGATTCCTCCTTTTGTATTTCATGGAATTGTAACCATCCTGTCTGTATTATTCTTATCCATATGTGTACTTATGTTGATTAATATACTGCGCTTGAGATCACGTCGTTAAAATAAAAATTTTAACCTTACTGTGTCTCTATTTTACTCTATTTTACTCCTTTTGTGACTGGTATAAATATATAACAAAAGAGTGTTCTCACTTCCCACCATTCCTGAGATGGTCCTAAGTCGCATGTTCTAGGTTGTCTAATCATTGGTTTCTTTTTTATAGGACGAAGAGTTAATGTGACACTGATTGCTATTTTGGTAGGGGATTTTGGGTTCTAAGGTGAGTTTTGACACACCCTAATTCACTGAGGTCCTTAGTCTCTGTGTACAGTTCTGTGTTCGTGCACCCAGACTGAAATCGGACGATTTCTTAAAAAAACCAGAAAACTTTTCAGCCCTGGGGGTCCTTGTGTAACCCCCTCAGCAGGCCTAGGGGTCACTTTTTTTTGTGACTCGGTTTCCGAGTCACCGGATGGCTGCCAACACATTCTGCTTTGGAGTGTTAGCAGTCAATCACAAATAAGCCTGTGCTTGGGAGGAGTCATGACTCCTCTGTGCTCAGATATATACATTTTAATTTTTTGATTTTCTCAGGAACTTGATTAACTTTTAGGGCCTACTTTAGAGGTGACATTTAACTATTGAAGTGTAACATTTAGTCCTGCCAAAATGATTTTTTGTAAGGTCAAAATGGCAGTTTAAAACTGCTCCGCAGGCTAACAGTGGCAAGCCTGAAACATGTTGTAAAATGACTCCTATAGTCGATGGTAACGAGTGCTGCAGGCGTTTAGTGTACAGGCCATGGGTACATGCAGAACCATTTTACTAGTGATTAACAAGTAAATTAAATGTGCCTGATCGATGTAAGCCATGCTTGAAGGAGAGATCACAAACACTTTAGCACTGGTAAGTAGTGGTAAAGTGCACAGAGTACTAAAGGCAACAAAAATGAATTCAGTAAAACTGGATGACTGAAGGCAAATTGTTTTGGGAAATAAAACCCCAGGATATTAGGTCTAACATACCTCGAGTGTGTCCCATCCTCGACATGGGGAGTGGGATTTGAAAATTACGACTTGAAATCTGACATCTCTATCCTTCTGCAAAAGTGTGAATGTTCTAAGGTTAGAAAAACAAATTGGGTAGCTGAACCGTTCCTGAGTGGAGAAATTATGTGTATTTGGCGTGACCGGGGGTGTAGATATCGCACCCTTGGGCATCCATTTTGTTGGATGTATTTGCCTCACACACCCGAATGGGTGTCATGCTTCATCATTGGCGTTGCTCCTCGTCGGTGAGGCGGTGCAATCCCCGACGGGCTCACCTCAAAGGCGGAGATCTTTTATATCCAACTGCCTTATGGTGAAGTGCGGGTATGTGGGTAATGGAGCAGATAGCTTCGTGGGTGAGTTAAAATGTAGTAGGGAGTACCAAAACTCCTTTATTCTGGGGGTCTCCCGCTACAGTGAAAAGCGTGAAACTAACTCTCTGGGTACCAACCAATTAGGTATGTTGGCCCTAGAAGAGATTAGAAAGGGAAAATGGTCAACATGTTTCTCGCATCAGGATATTGCCCGCGATTCATCAGGACCACACAGATGTGAAAATTATAGAAAAAATGATAAATTCATTCATTAGTCCACAAGCTAGTGTCAAGTGTAAAAACCAATATTATGGGTGTGGGTTACCTCTGTAATATTGTCCTATGCCTAAATAGGGAATAAGAATAATAAGACAGGGTTAATAGCATTTAGAATAGGTCAAAGCACAAAAATGATCAGGGCCAGTAATACACGCAGTGTGACGTGCTAGTGATGGTGAGTTGCCCACTAGCGTCATTAAACCATGGCCGCCTATAAGCAGTGTGCCGTGTGAATAACACTTCAAACAGTGTGCTAGAAAAAAGGTGCTATAAGCTAAAACCAGTATTATAGAAGTTACAGGTTAAAAACAGCAGCAGCAATCTTACAAGGAACTCGTAGTACTTTGTCTCTGGTGCACATTAAATGTTAAAAGTGCTCACTCAATATGAAAACATGAAAAACTGGCATAGCAGGTACCCATCCAGCTCACCTAAAGGTCAGGAGTTATGTGCCACATGAGAGTTTGGCAGTTGTTAACATCAGGGAAGAACCTATAGGTATGGCTTGGGGAAGAGGAGGCATATACAGCGTCAGTTTTGAGGCATGTAGCAGGTTGGTCTCAGCCCAATACCTGCAGCAGGGCCAGAATCGGTAAAGTTTTAACGGGAGCAAGGGTGCGGGGCCAAAGTCCCCTAATATGCAAGCGGAGCCCGTCTTACCTCTAGCTTCCTGTGTTACGGCGTAATCACCTACCCGTAACCGCCGAGCTCGGATGGATGAACGAGCTCAGCGGCCGGCGCCATATCTAGTCAAACGCGCCCATGGTAACGGTGTCTGGTCCCGCCCCTACGTGGTGAGCAGGTGATGCGTCTCGTTATTGCGGTCGCCATCTTCAAATGGGTAAATCAGATTAGCGGTCAGTCTGATTTAGTGTAACAAAGCCTCGCTAGGGACAGGAATGGTAAAAATTGTACTCAGATGGAGGGGAAATGTAAATTGCATCAGTTCATGGGTGTGGATAAATATAAAGCGTATCGGCCGCATTTTAAACACAAGTCGGGAATGGATCAGATTGTACAATGGTTTCCACGGCGGCCATTGTAGAGTGGGGTGTGAGTTATGACATATAGCTCGATGGAATCTGGTTTAATAGGCTACACACATCCACCTTTGAAGATGTTATCTGTTGTTTTATTTCATTTTTAATTTTTTAATTTTTAATCGCCGTGTTATCGTATGGCCAACCACCGGCTTGTGCGTGGAATGGTAACAAAAAGCCCCCACTGTGCATTAAAGTTCAATTGTGAGAAGGAAGCATCTCAGGATAAAATGTAATATACCCGAGGTGTGAGTCCTTGTTTTTGGTATCAGTATATAGTGTCACAATATAGTTTGTAGCAAAAGTCTGTATTAAAGGGAATGCCAAGGGATATCATCATTGAGACCTCTGCTATCAGAAGCTAATCGGTGAACCCACCTTTGTTCTTTCCTAAATAAGGCTTGTTTAGAGCAGTTAGGGCTGGATTCTAACACTAGCCATTTGAGTGAGTCTGCAGTGTGGTTGGCCTCAACGTAGTGCTTACACATTTTGGTATGTGTCTTCTTGCAGCGAAAATTGCTACGATGTTCAATGATTCAGGTTTTTATTGGACGTGTCGTCATCCCAATGTATTGTAGTCCACATGGGCATGTTAGCATGTAGATACAGTGGGAGGTGTTGCAATTTGTATGACCCCTGATCTCCCAGTTGAAGGTATCAGTTAGTTGGATTGTCTTATGTGTGGCTGTGTAGACACACACTCCACAGGATCCACAAGGGTAGTGACCCTTGACTGGAGGTAAGTTCCATAATGTCTGTTGGGCCCCCTTCTTTGGTACTTTCGGTCTTGTGCTAATCAAGATGTCTTTGACATTCTGGGATCTCTTGAAAGCAAACCTAGGTGTTGAAAGGCTGAGGTTGCCAGTGTTCAGAATGTCCCAGTGTCGTTTGATCACACTTTTAATCTTAGTAGACACAGGGGTGAAGGTAGTAACACAGGTGATGGGTTGGTTCTCAATCGGTACCACCTCACGTGGTTCAAGTAAGGCCTCTCGGTGGTTATTTCTGGCCCGTTTGAGAGCTTTGGTGACCTCTCCATTAGGGTAACCTCTGTCCAATAGATTCCTGGACAGGATTGCAGATTTTTGCTTGTAATCAGTTAGATCACTGCAATTACGCCGGACCCTGAGGAATTGTCCGAATGGGAGGTTGGAACGTAAGGCTTTTGGGTGGTGGCTTGTGTAGTGGAGCCGGCTATTACAGTCGGTGGGCTTTCTGTACATAGTAGTACTGAGTGCTCCCCCTTTCAGTCTTATTGTCAGGTCAAGGAAGGCAATCTCCGTGGGTGATGCAGACATCGTGAAATGGAGATAAGGGTTTAGAGTGTTCACCCAATTGAAAAAAGCCTCATGCGAGGACGGTGGTCCAGTCCATAAGATCAAAATATCATCTATAAATCTTCTCCACATCCTGATGTTATCAAGGAAGGGATTGGACTGATGATGTATATGTCTGTCTTCAAATTCAGCCATGTAGAGGCAGGCCACCGAAGGGGCAAAAGTACTGCCCATTGATGTACCTTGGGTTTGATGGTAGAACTGTCCTTTGAATTCAAAGTATTTCTCCATTAGTGCTATAGTGGCACACTCCATGATGAATGCCTGTGGGGTGGTAGAACTCCAGTTTTCAAGTCCAAGTCTTTCCTCTATTACTTCTAGTGTGGCCCTCTGAGGGATGTTTGTATAGAGGGCCTCCACATCTAGAGTAATTAAGAGAGTGATCTGCCCTGTATCTTGGAAGGTGTCCAGTATGCGTAAGACATCAGAGGTGTCTTGGATAAATGAGGGGGTGCGTCTCACTAGAGGTTGTAGAAAATGATCACAAAATTGTGAAAGTGGTTCCAAGATGGAATCAATCCCTGAGACGATTGGTCGTCCAGGGACCGGTCTGGATTCTTTATGAGTTTTGGGAAGAATGTAGAAGTAGGGCACCCTGGGGTCTTTTTTCAACAAGAAGTCTGCCTCTTTTTTAGTGATCCACTGTTCACATTCTGCACTGTCAACAAGACCAGAAATAGTGGTTTGTAGACGTGCTGTCGGGTCAGACGGGATAGGTGTGTAGTAGCGTCTATCATTAAGTTGTCTTGTGGATTCTTGGTCATAATCCACAGTGTTCATGAGCACCGTGGCACCTCCCTTGTCTGCCTGTTTTATGGTAATCAGGGGGTCTTCAGCGAGTGACTTGAGGATATCCATTTCATTTCGAGAAATATTGCAATGTTTTCTTTGCTGGTCTAAGGTTTTGATGTCTTTTAGTACAGCCTGTTCATAAGTGAGAACCTCATTCGGAATCATCCCATTATGGGGTGTGAAGGTTGAAGGATTATGGAGGCCAGAATCTTCCATCAGATCACTCGGCCTCCCCTCAAAAAAGGCTTTCAATCTGATTTTACGGAAAAAAGATTGAATTTCCCTTGTTTGTTGAAAGAGGTCAGTTTTTGGAGTTGGTACAAAGCCCAGTCCCTTCTGTAAAGCCTGTTCCTCTCTCTCTGTCAACTGGCGGTCAGATAAGTTCAGCACTAAACTTATATTTGTCCTGACCAGTTCGTGTTCCTCGTGTCCATCCCCTGGGGGCGTGCGTCCTCCCACTGTACTGTTTTCTCTGGAGCGTTGCCTCGCTTTCGCCCTCGCCCTCTGCCCCAGCCTCTGCCTAAAAAAGGGGGGCGTGCGGTACCTTGAGGGGCGTAGTAGGGTGGATATTGCGGGGCAAAAGGTGGTTGGAAGTGAGGGTATTGTGGCTATTGCCACATTGGAGGACCTAGGGCGGGCCCTGAGGTGGGAAATTTTGATAAACCTGTTGTCCACGTCCCCTGCCTCTTTTCCCTCTTGGTTGCATCTGAGGGGGTCCATATTCCCCACTATTTTCGGATCCACCGCTGGATCCTCTTCTAGAGGAAGTGGCACTCGAGTCAGAGTTATATTTGATTCCCGGGGGGACATAGTCTTCCTTTAAGTAACGATATACATTTTCTTTGTAAAACCTTTTGATATCCTTTTGTAGTTTAGTCGCTTTTTGATTCATCAGATATTCTTTGTGTTCAGCCATTTCCTTATTGAGTTCCGCCAGTTTTGTTTTAAAACCTGGATTTGGAACTGCTGTTTTTAAAGCAGCTTCAGCTGTTTGAATGCGGGTCAAGAGTTCATCTGCTAAGCGTTTAGCAGTGTTCACAATAAGGATGAGGAGATCATGGGTGCATTTCCATGAAATCTGCGACCATTCGATTTAAATTGTCCATCTTCCCAGAAAATTCTGGGGAGGTTTTTGACAACTAGGCCGTTTGGTGCAATTTTGGCTTTGAATTATTTGGCCATCATTGCCCCATGGATGGTAATTCTGATCCATTCTCGTTTGAGATCTGATAGAGTTTGCCATTCCACTGTATTGCTCCCTGTTGCTGGTTCAATATCAATGCCAAGAAGTGATGAAGTCCTCATAATAGCTGCTGCATCTTCCTCACCGAAACTCAACCCCTGACCATCCATCTTGAGGCGGTCAAAATGGTTGTGTTCCTAGGAGAGAAGAAGTCCTCACTAGTAGGACAGAAAGAGCGATAAAAAGAGTTAAAAGGAGAAACCACTGCCCAATGGGGGAAGTGGGTTGTGACTGTCCAATTTGGTAGAGAAGTCACGAGGTGGGGGACAGAACCAGTCTTAGCCGCCAAAAAGAAGTTCCCACGGGGTGAGCCGTGCAAAAGTAGTATTCAAAGGAGGGGAGGGTGATCAATCGATCAATGGGGCACTCTTTACCACTAAATAAAAGTGGAAGGTCCAGTGTCAGCTAGTGCCCTCAACAAGCATAGAAAAACAAATTGGGTAGCTGAACCGTTCCTGAGTGGAGAAATTATGTGTATTTGGCGTGACCGGGGGTGTAGATATC
The DNA here is from genome assembly GCF_964263255.1 of Lissotriton vulgaris. Lineage (NCBI taxonomy): Eukaryota > Metazoa > Chordata > Amphibia > Caudata > Salamandridae > Lissotriton > Lissotriton vulgaris. The sequence goes on along the minus strand of NC_141689.1, from coordinate 2,088,199,094 downwards.
GCACCCTTGGGCATCCATTTTGTTGGATGTATTTGCCTCACACACCCGAATGGGTGTCATGCTTCATCATTGGCGTTGCTCCTCGTCGGGGAGGCGGTGCAATCCCCGACAGGCTCACCTCAAAGAGGGGCTCTTTGGCGGAGATCTTTTATATCCAACTGCCTTATGGTGAAGTGCGGGTATGTGGGTAATGGAGCAGATAGCTTCGTGGGTGAGTTAAAATGTAGTAGGGAGTACCAAAACTCCTTTATTCTGGGGGTCTCCCGCTACAGTTAAAAGCGTGAAACTAACTCTCTGGGTACCAACCAATTAGGTATGTTGGCCCTAGAAGAGATTAGAAAGGGAAAATGGTCAACATGTTTCTCGCATCAGGATATTGCCCGCGATTCATCAGGACCACACAGATGTGAAAATTATAGAAAAAATGATAAACTCATTCATTCGTCCACAAGCTATTGTCAAGTGTAAAAACCAATATTATGGGTGTGGGTTACCTCTGTAATATTGTCCTATGCCTAAAAAGGGAATAAGAATAATAAGAAAGGGTTAATAGCATTGAGAATAGGTCAAAGCACAAAAATGATCAGGGCCAGTAATACACGCAGTGTGACATGCTAGTGATGGTGAGTTGCCCACTAGCGTCATTAAACCATGGCCGCCTATAAGCAGCGTGCCGTGTGAATAACACTTCAAACAGTGTGCTAGAAAAAAGGTGCTATAGGGAGGGTGCTTTAAATAGGCGTTTTATCACCTGTTTGCACTATCATTGTAATATGATTCCTCCTTTTGTATTTCATGGAATTGTAACCATCCTGTCTGTATTATTCTTATCCATATGTGTACTTATGTTGATTAATATACTGCGCTTGAGATCACGTCGTTAAAATAAAAATTTTAACCCTACTGTGTCTCTATTTTACTCTATTTTACTCCTTTTGTGACTGGTATAAATATATAACAAAAGAGTGTTCTCACTTCCCACCATTCCTGAGATGGTCCTAAGTCGCATGTTCTAGGTTGTCTAATCATTGGTTTCTTTTTTATAGGACGAAGAGTTAATGTGACACTGATTGCTATTTTGGTAGGGGATTTTGGGTTCTAAGGTGAGTTTTGACACACCCTAATTCACTGAGGTCCTTAGTCTCTGTGTACAGTTCTGTGTTCGTGCACCCAGACTGAAATCGGACGATTTCTTAAAAAAACCAGAAAACTTTTCAGCCCTGGGGGTCCTTGTGTAACCCCCTCAGCAGGCCTAGGGGTCACTTTTTTTTGTGACTCGGTTTCCGAGTCACCGGATGGCTGCCAACACATTCTGCTTTGGAGTGTTAGCAGTCAATCACAAATAAGCCTGTGCTTGGGAGGAGTCATGACTCCTCTGTGCTCAGATATATACATTTTAATTTTTTGATTTTCTCAGGAACTTGATTAACTTTTAGGGCCTACTTTAGAGGTGACATTTAACTATTGAAGTGTAACATTTAGTCCTGCCAAAATGATTTTTTGTAAGGTCAAAATGGCAGTTTAAAACTGCTCCGCAGGCTAACAGTGGCAAGCCTGAAACATGTTGTAAAATGACTCCTATAGTCGATGGTAACGAGTGCTGCAGGCGTTTAGTGTACAGGCCATGGGTACATGCAGAACCATTTTACTAGTGATTAACAAGTAAATTAAATGTGCCTGATCGATGTAAGCCATGCTTGAAGGAGAGATCACAAACACTTTAGCACTGGTAAGTAGTGGTAAAGTGCACAGAGTACTAAAGGCAACAAAAATGAATTCAGTAAAACTGGATGACTGAAGGCAAATTGTTTTGGGAAATAAAACCCCAGGATATTAGGTCTAACATACCTCGAGTGTGTCCCATCCTCGACATGGGGAGTGGGATTTGAAAATTACGACTTGAAATCTGACATCTCTATCCTTCTGCAAAAGTGTGAATGTTCTAAGGTTAGAAAAACAAATTGGGTAGCTGAACCGTTCCTGAGTGGAGAAATTATGTGTATTTGGCGTGACCGGGGGTGTAGATATCGCACCCTTGGGCATCCATTTTGTTGGATGTATTTGCCTCACACACCCGAATGGGTGTCATGCTTCATCATTGGCGTTGCTCCTCGTCGGTGAGGCGGTGCAATCCCCGACGGGCTCACCTCAAAGGCGGAGATCTTTTATATCCAACTGCCTTATGGTGAAGTGCGGGTATGTGGGTAATGGAGCAGATAGCTTCGTGGGTGAGTTAAAATGTAGTAGGGAGTACCAAAACTCCTTTATTCTGGGGGCCTCCCGCTACAGTGAAAAGCGTGAAACTAACTCTCTGGGTACCAACCAATTAGGTATGTTGGCCCTAGAAGAGATTAGAAAGGGAAAATGGTCAACATGTTTCTCGCATCAGGATATTGCCCGCGATTCATCAGGACCACACAGATGTGAAAATTATAGAAAAAATGATAAATTCATTCATTAGTCCACAAGCTAGTGTCAAGTGTAGAAACCAATATTATGGGTGTGGGTTACCTCTGTAATATTGTCCTATGCCTAAATAGGGAATAAGAATAATAAGACAGGGTTAATAGCATTTAGAATAGGTCAAAGCACAAAAATGATCAGGGCCAGTAATACACGCAGTGTGACATGCTAGTGATGGTGAGTTGCCCACTAGCGTCATTAAACCATGGCCGCCTATAAGCAGTGTGCCGTGTGAATAACACTTCAAACAGTGTGCTAGAAAAAAGGTGCTATAAGCTAAAACCAGTATTATAGAAGTTACAGGTTAAAAACAGCAGCAGCAATCTTACAAGGAACTCGTAGTACTTTGTCTCTGGTGCACATTAAATGTTAAAAGTGCTCACTCAATATGAAAACATGAAAAACTGGCATAGCAGGTACCCATCCAGCTCACCTAAAGGTCAGGAGTTATGTGCCACATGAGAGTTCGGCAGTTGTTAACATCAGGGAAGAACCTATAGGTATGGCTTGGGGAAGAGGAGGCATATACAGCGTCAGTTTTGAGGCATGTAGCAGGTTGGTCTCAGCCCAATACCTGCAGCAGGGCCAGAATCGGTAAAGTTTTAACGGGAGCAAGGGTGCGGGGCCAAAGTCCCCTAATATGCAAGCGGAGCCCGTCTTACCTCTAGCTTCCTGTGTTACGGCGTAATCACCTACCCGTAACCGCCGAGCTCGGATGGATGAACGAGCTCAGCGGCCGGCGCCATATCTAGTCAAACGCGCCCATGGTAACGGTGTCTGGTCCCGCCCCTACGTGGTGAGCAGGTGATGCGTCTCGTTATTGCGGTCGCCATCTTCAAATGGGTAAATCAGATTAGCGGTCAGTCTGATTTAGTGTAACAAAGCCTCGCTAGGGACAGGAATGGTAAAAATTGTACTCAGATGGAGGGGAAATGTAAATTCCATCAGTTCATGGGTGTGGATAAATATAAAGCGTATCGGCCGCATTTTAAACACAAGTCGGGAATGGATCAGATTGTACAATGGTTTCCACGGCGGCCATTGTAGAGTGGGGTGTGAGTTATGACATATAGCTCGATGGAATCTGGTTTAATAGGCTACACACATCCACCTTTGAAGATGTTATCTGTTGTTTTATTTCATTTTTAATTTTTTAATTTTTAATCGCCGTGTTATCGTATGGCCAACCACCGGCTTGTGCGTGGAATGGTAACAAAAAGCCCCCACTGTGCATTAAAGTTCAATTGTGAGAAGGAAGCATCTCAGGATAAAATGTAATATACCCGAGGAATGAGTCCTTGTTTTTGGTATCAGTATATAGTGTCACAATATAGTTTGTAGCAAAAGTCTGTATTAAAGGGAATGCCAAGGGATATCCTCATTGAGACCTCTGCTATCAGAAGCTAATCGGTGAACCCACCTTTGTTCTTTCCTAAATAAGGCTTGTTTAGAGCAGTTAGGGCTGGATTCTAACACTAGCCATTTGAGTGAGTCTGCAGTGTGGTTGGCCTCAACGTAGTGCGTACACATTTTGGTATGTGTCTTCTTGCAGCGAAAATTGCTACGATGTTCAATGATTCAGGTTTTTATTGGACGTGTCGTCATCCCAATGTATTGTAGTCCACATGGGCATGTTAGCATGTAGATACAGTGGGAGGTGTTGCAATTTGTATGACCCCTGATCTCCCAGTTGAAGGTATCAGTTAGTTGGATTGTCTTATGTGTGGCTGTGTAGACACACACTCCACAGGATCCACAAGGGTAGTGACCCTTGACTGGAGGTAAGTTCCATAATGTCTGTTGGGCCCCCTTCTTTGGTACTTTCGGTCTTGTGCTAATCAAGATGTCTTTGACATTCTGGGATCTCTTGAAAGCAAACCTAGGTGTTGAAAGGCTGAGGTTGCCAGTGTTCAGAATGTCCCAGTGTCGTTTGATCACACTTTTAATCTTAGTAGACACAGGGGTGAAGGTAGTAACACAGGTGATGGGTTGGTTCTCAATCGGTACCACCTCACGTGGTTCAAGTAAGGCCTCTCGGTGGTTATTTCTGGCCCGTTTGAGAGCTTTGGTGACCTCTCCATTAGGGTAACCTCTGTCCAATAGATTCCTGGACAGGATTGCAGATTTTTGCTTGTAATCAGTTAGATCACTGCAATTACGCCGGACCCTGAGGAATTGTCCGAATGGGAGGTTGGAACGTAAGGCTTTTGGGTGGTGGCTTGTGTAGTGGAGCGGGCTATTACAGTCGGTGGGCTTTCTGTACATAGTAGTACTGAGTGCTCCCCCTTTCAGTCTTATTGTCAGGTCAAGGAAGGCAATCTCCGTGGGTGATGCAGACATCGTGAAATGGAGATAAGGGTTTAGAGTGTTCACCCAATTGAAAAAAGCCTCATGCGAGGACGGTGGTCCAGTCCATAAGATCAAAATATCATCTATAAATCTTCTCCACATCCTGATGTTATCAAGGAAGGGATTGGACTGATGATGTATATGTCTGTCTTCAAATTCAGCCATGTAGAGGCAGGCCACCGAAGGGGCAAAAGTACTGCCCATTGATGTACCTTGGGTTTGATGGTAGAACTGTCCTTTGAATTCAAAGTATTTCTCCATTAGTGCTATAGTGGCACACTCCATGATGAATGCCTGTGGGGTGGTAGAACTCCAGTTTTCAAGTCCAAGTCTTTCCTCTATTACTTCTAGTGTGGCCCTCTGAGGGATGTTTGTATAGAGGGCCTCCACATCTAGAGTAATTAAGAGAGTGATCTGCCCTGTATCTTGGAAGGTGTCCAGTATGCGTAAGACATCAGAGGTGTCTTGGATAAATGAGGGGGTGCGTCTCACTAGAGGTTGTAGAAAATGATCACAAAATTGTGAAAGTGGTTCCAAGATGGAATCAATCCCTGAGACGATTGGTCGTCCAGGGACCGGTCTGGATTCTTTATGAGTTTTGGGAAGAATGTAGAAGTAGGGCACCCTGGGGTCTTTTTTCAACAAGAAGTCTGCCTCTTTTTTAGTGATCCACTGTTCACATTCTGCACTGTCAACAAGACCAGAAATAGTGGTTTGTAGACGTGCTGTCGGGTCAGACGGGATAGGTGTGTAGTAGCGTCTATCATTAAGTTGTCTTGTGGATTCTTGGTCATAATCCACAGTGTTCATGAGCACCGTGGCACCTCCCTTGTCTGCCTGTTTTATGGTAATCAGGGGGTCTTCAGCGAGTGACTTGAGGATATCCATTTCATTTCGAGAAATATTGCAATGTTTTCTTTGCTGGTCTAAGGTTTTGATGTCTTTTAGTACAGCCTGTTCATAAGTGAGAACCTCATTCGGAATCATCCCATTATGGGGTGTGAAGGTTGAAGGATTATGGAGGCCAGAATCTTCCATCAGATCACTCGGCCTCCCCTCAAAAAAGGCTTTCAATCTGATTTTACGGAAAAAAGATTGAATTTCCCTTGTTTGTTGAAAGAGGTCAGTTTTTGGAGTTGGTACAAAGCCCAGTCCCTTCTGTAAAGCCTGTTCCTCTCTCTCTGTCAACTGGCGGTCAGATAAGTTCAGCACTAAACTTATATTTGTCCTGACCAGTTCGTGTTCCTCGTGTCCATCCCCTGGGGGCGTGCGTCCTCCCACTGTACTGTTTTCTCTGGAGCGTTGCCTCGCTTTCGCCCTCGCCCTCTGCCCCAGCCTCTGCCTAAAAAAGGGGGGCGTGCGGTACCTTGAGGGGCGTAGTAGGGTGGATATTGCGGGGTAAAAGGTGGTTGGAAGTGAGGGTATTGTGGCTATTGCCACATTGGAGGACCTAGGGCGGGCCCTGAGGTGGGAAATTTTGATAAACCTGTTGTCCACGTCCCCTGCCTCTTTTCCCTCTTGGTTGCATCTGAGGGGGTCCATATTCCCCACTATTTTCGGATCCACCGCTGGATCCTCTTCTAGAGGAAGTGGCACTCGAGTCAGAGTTATATTTGATTCCCGGGGGGACATAGTCTTCCTTTAAGTAACGATATACATTTTCTTTGGAAAACCTTTTGATATCCTTTTGTAGTTTAGTCGCTTTTTGATTCATCAGATATTCTTTGTGTTCAGCCATTTCCTTATTGAGTTCCGCCAGTTTTGTTTTAAAACCTGGATTTGGAACTGCTGTTTTTAAAGCAGCTTCAGCTGTTTGAATGCGGGTCAAGAGTTCATCTGCTAAGCGTCTAGCAGTGTTCACAATAAGGATGAGGAGATCATGGGTGCATTTCCATGAAATCTGCGACCATTCGATTTTAAATTGTCCATCTTCCCAGAAAATTCTGGGGAGGTTTTTGACAACTAGGCCGTTTGGTGCAATTTTGGCTTTGAATTATTTGGCCATCATTGCCCCATGGATGGTAATTCTGATCCATTCTCGTTTGAGATCTGATAGAGTTTGCCATTCCACTGTATTGCTCCCTGTTGCTGGTTCAATATCAATGCCAAGAAGTGATGAAGTCCTCATAATAGCTGCTGCATCTTCCTCACCGAAACTCAACCCCTGACCATCCATCTTGAGGCGGTCAAAATGGTTGTGTTCCTAGGAGAGAAGAAGTCCTCACTAGTAGGACAGAAAGAGCGATAAAAAGAGTTAAAAGGAGAAACCACTGCCCAATTGGGGAAGTGGGTTGTGACTGTCCAATTTGGTAGAGAAGTCACGAGGTGGGGGACAGAACCAGTCTTACCCGCCAAAAAGAAGTTCCCACGGGGTGAGCCGTGCAAAAGTAGTATTCAAAGGAGGGGAGGGTGATCAATCGATCAATGGGGCACTCTTTACCACTAAATAAAAGTGGAAGGTCCAGTGTCAGCTAGTGCCCTCAACAAGCATAGAAAAACAAATTGGGTAGCTGAACCGTTCCTGAGTGGAGAAATTATGTGTATTTGGCGTGACCGGGGGTGTAGATATCGCACCCTTGGGCATCCATTTTGTTGGATGTATTTGCCTCACACACCCGAATGGGTGTCATGCTTCATCATTGGCGTTGCTCCTCGTCGGGGAGGCGGTGCAATCCCCGACGGGCTCACCTCAAAGAGGGGCTCTTTGGCGGAGATCTTTTATATCCAACTGCCTTATGGTGAAGTGCGGGTATGTGGGTAATGGAGCAGATAGCTTCGTGGGTGAGTTAAAATGTAGTAGGGAGTACCAAAACTCCTTTATTCTGGGGGTCTCCCGCTACAGTTAAAAGCGTGAAACTAACTCTCTGGGTACCAACCAATTAGGTATGTTGGCCCTAGAAGAGATTAGAAAGGGAAAATGGTCAACATGTTTCTCGCATCAGGATATTGCCCGCGATTCATCAGGACCACACAGATGTGAAAATTATAGAAAAAATGATAAACTCATTCATTCGTCCACAAGCTATTGTCAAGTGTAAAAACCAATATTATGGGTGTGGGTTACCTCTGTAATATTGTCCTATGCCTAAAAAGGGAATAAGAATAATAAGAAAGGGTTAATAGCATTGAGAATAGGTCAAAGCACAAAAATGATCAGGGCCAGTAATACACGCAGTGTGACATGCTAGTGATGGTGAGTTGCCCACTAGCGTCATTAAACCATGGCCGCCTATAAGCAGCGTGCCGTGTGAATAACACTTCAAACAGTGTGCTAGAAAAAAGGTGCTATAAGCTAAAACCAGTATTATAGAAGTTACAGGTTAAAAACAGCAGCAGCAATCTTACATGGAACTCGTAGTACTTTGTCTCTGGTGCACATTAAATGTTAAAAGTGCTCACTCAATATGAAAACATGAAAAACTGGCATAGCAGGTACCCATCCAGCTCACCTAAAGGTCAGGAGTTCTGTGCCACATGAGCGTTCGGCAGTTGTTAACATCAGGGAAGAACCTATAGGTATGGCTGGGGGAAGAGGAGGCATATACAGCGTCAGTTTTGAGGCATGTAGCAGGTTGGTCTCAGCCCAATACGTGCAGCAGGGCCAGAATTGGTAAAGTTTTAACGGGAGCAAGGGTGCGGGGCCAAAGTCCCCTAATATGCAAGCGGAGCCCGTCTTACCTCTAGCTTCCTGTGTTACGGCGTAATCACCTACCCTTAACCGCCAAGCTCGGATGGATGAACGAGCTCAGCGGCCGGCGCCATATGTAGTCAAGAGCGCCCATGGTAACGGCGTCTGGTCCCGCCCGTACGTTGTGAGCAGGTGATGCGCCTCGTTATTGCGGTCGCCATCTTCAAATGGGTAAATCAGATTAGCGTTCAGTCTGATTTAGTGTAACAAAGCCTCGCTAGGGACAGGAATGGTAAAAATTGTACTCAGATGGATGGGAAATGTAAATTCCATCAGTTCATGGGTGTGGATAAATATATAGCGTATCGGCCGCATTTTAAACACAAGTCGGGAATGGATCAGATTATACAATGGTTTCCACGGCGGCCATTGTAGAGTGGGGTGTGAGTTATGGCATATAGCTCGATGGAATCTGGTTTAATAGGCTACACACATCCACCTTTGAAGATGTTATTTGTTGTTTTATTTCATTTTTAATTTTTTAATTTTTAATCGTCGTGTTATCGTATGTCCAACCACCGGCTTGTGCGTGGAATGGTAACAAAAAGCCCCCACTGTGCATTAAAGTTCAATTGTGAGAAGGAAGCATCTCAGGATAAAATGTAATATACCCGAGGTGTGAGTCCTTGTTTTTGGTATCAGTATATAGTGTCACAATATAGTTTCTTCCTTTCTAATCTCTTCTAGGGCCAACATACCTAATTGGTTGGTACCCAGAGAGTTAGTTTCACACTTTTAACTGTAGCAGGAGACCCCCAGAATAAAGGAGTTTTGGTACTCCCTACTCCATTTTAACTGACCCACGTAGCTATCTGCTCCATTACCCACATACCCGCACTTCACCTTAAGGCAGTTGGATATAAAAGATCTCCGCCAAAGAGCCCCTCTTTGAGGTGAGCCCGTCGGGGATTGCACCGCCTCCCCGACGAGGAGCAACGCCAATGATGAAGCATGACACCCATTCGGGTGTGTGAGGCAAATACATCCAACAAAGTGGATGCCCAAGGGTGCGATATCTACACCCCCGGTCACGCCAAATACACATAATTTCTCCACTCAGGAACGTTTCAGCGACCCAATTTGTTTTTCTATGCTTGTTGAGGGCACTAGCTGACACTGGACCTTCCACTTTTATTTAGTGGTAAAGAGTGCCCCATTGATCGATTGATCACCCTCCCCTCCTTTGAATACTACTTTTGCACGGCTCACCCCGTGGGAACTTCTTTTCGACGGGTAAGACTGGTTCTGTCCCCCACCTCATGACTTCTCTACCAAATTGGACAGTAACAACCCACTTCCCCCATTGGGCAGTGGTTTCCTGTTTTAACTCTTTTTATCGCTCTTTATGTCCTACTAGTGAGGACTTCTCCTCTCCTAGGAACACAACCATTTTGACCGCCACAAGATGGATGGTCAGGGGTTGAGTTTCGGTGAGGAAGATGCAGCAGCTATTATGAGGACTCCATCACTTCTTGGCATTGATATTGAACCAGCTACAGGGAGCAATACAGTGGAATGGCAAACTCTATCAGATCTCAAACGAGAATGGATCAGAATTACCATCCATGGGGCAATGATGGCCAAATATTTCAAAGCCAAAATTGCACCAAACTGCCTAGTTGTCAAAAACTTCCCCAGAATTTTCTGGGAAGATGGACAATTTAAAATCGAATGGTCGCAGATTTCATGGAAATTCACCCATGATCTCCTCATCCTTATTGTGAACACTGCTAAACGCTTAGCAAATGAACTCTTGACCCGCATTCAAACAGCTGAAGCTGCTTTAAAAACAGCAGTTCCAAATCCAGGTTTTAAAACCAAACTGGCGGAACTCAATAAGGAAATATCTGAACACAAAGAATATCTCATGAATCAAAAAGCGACTAAACTACAAAAGGATATCAAAAGGTTTTCCAAAGAAAAGGTATATCCTTACTTAAAGGAAGACTATGTCCCCCCGGGAACCAACTATAACTCTGACTCGAGTGCCACTCCCTCTAGAAGAGGATCCAGCAGTGGATCCGAAAATAGTGGGGAATATGGACCCTCTCAGATGCAACCAAGAGGGAAAAGAAGCAGGGGACGTGGACAACAGGTTTATCAAAATTTCCCACCTTAGGGGCCCCCCTAGGTCCTCCAATGTGGAAATATCCACAATTCCCTCACTTCCAACCACCTTTTACCCCGCAATATCCACCCTACTACGCCCCTCAAGGTACCGCACGCCCCCTTTTTTAGGCAGAGGCTGGGGCAGAGGGCGAGGGCGAAAGCGAGGCAACGCTCCAGAGAAAACAGTACAGTGGGAGGACGCACGCCCCCAGGGGATGGACACGAGGAACACGAACCGGTCAGGACAAAGATAAGTTTAGTGGTGAACTTATCTGACCGCCAGTTGACAGAGAGAGAGGAACAGGTTTTACAGAAGGGACTGGGCTTTGTACCAACTCCAAAAACTGACCTCTTTCAACAAACAAGGGAAATTCAATCTTTTTTCCGTAAAATCAGATTGAAAGCCTTTTTTGAGGGGAGGCCGAGTGATCTGATGGAAGATTCTGGCCTCCATAATCCTTCAACCTTCACACCCCATAATGGGATGATTCCGAATGAGGTTCTCACTTATGAACAGGCTGTACTAAAAGACATCAAAACCTTAGACCAGCAAAGAAAACATTGCAATATTTCTCGAAATGAAATGGATATCCTCAAGTCACTCGCTGAAGACCCCCTGATTACCATAAAACAGGCAGACAAGGGAGGTGCCACGGTGCTCATGAACACTGTGGATTATGACCAAGAATGCACAAGACAACTTAATGATAGACGCTACTACACACCTATCCCGTCTGACCCGACAGCACGTCTACAAACCACTATTTCTGGTCTTGTTGACAGTGCAGAATGTGAACAGTGGATCACTAAAAAAGAGGCAGACTTCTTGTTGAAAAAAGACCCCAGGGTGCCCTACTTCTACATTCTTCCCAAAACTCATAAATAATCCAGACCGGTCCCTGGACGACCAATCGTCTCAGGAATTGATTCCATCTTGGAACCACTTTCACAATTTTTTGATCTTTTTCTACAACCTCTAGTGAGACGCACCCCCTCATTTATCCAAGACACCTCTGATGTCTTACGCATACTGGACACCTTCCAAGATACAGGGCAGATCACTCTCTTAATTACTCTAGATGTGGAGTCCCTCTATACAAACATCCCTCAGAGGGCTACACTAGAGGTAATAGAGGAAAGACTTGGACTTGAAAACTGTAGTTCTACCACCCAACAGGCATTCATCATGGAGTGTGCCACTATAGCACTAATGGAGAATTACTTCGAATTCAAGGGACAGTTCTACCATCAAACCCAAGGTACATCAATGGGCAGTACTTTTGCCCCTTCGGTGGCCTGCCTCTACATGGCTGAATTTGAAGACAGACATATACATCATCAGTCCAATCCCTTCCTTGATAACATCAGGATGTGGAGAAGATTTATAGATGATATTCTGATCTTATGGACTGGACCACTGTCCTCGCATGAGGCTTTTTTCAATTGGGTGAACACTCTAAACCCTTATCTACTATGTACAGAAAGCCCACCGACTGTAATAGCCGGCTCCACTACACAAGCCACCACCCAAAAGCCTTACGTTCCAACCTCCCATTCGGACAATTCCTCAGGGTCCGGCGTAATTGCAGTGATCTAACTGATTACAAGCAAGAATCTGCAATCCTGCCCAGGAATCTATTGGACAGAGGTTACCCTAAGGGAGAGGTCACCAAAGCTCTCAAACGGGCCAGAAATAACCACCGAGAGGCCTTCCTTGAACCACGTGAGGTGGTACCGATTGAGAACCAACCCATCACCTGTGTTACTACCTTCACCCCTGTCTCTACTAAGATTAAAAGTGTGATCAAACGACACTGGGACATTCTGAACACTGGCAACCTCAGCCTTGCAACACCTAGGTTTGCTTTCAAGAGATCCCAGAATGTCAAAGACATCTTGATTAGCACAAGACCGAAAGTACCAAAGAAGGGGGCCCAACAGACATTATGGAACTTACCTCCAGTCAAGGGTCACTACCCTTGTGGATCCTGTGGAGTGTGTGTCTACACAGCCACACATAAGACAATCCAACTAACTGATACCTTCAACTTGGAGATCAGGGGTCATACAAATTGCAACACCTCCCACTGTATCTACATGCTAACATGCCCATGTGGACTACAATACATTGGGATGACGACACGTCCAATAAAAACCCGAATCATTGAACATCGTAGCAATTTTCGCTGCAAGAAGACACATACCAAAATGTGCAAGCACTACGTTGAGGCCAACCACACTGCAGACTCACTCAAATGGCTAGTGTTAGAATCCAGCCCTAACTGCCCTAAACAAGCCTTATTTAGGAAAGAACAAAGGTGGGTTCACCTATTAGCTTCTGATAGCAGAGGTCTCAATGAGGATATCCCTTGGCATTCCCTTTAATACAGACTTTTGCTACAAACTATATTGTGACACTATATACTGATACCAAAAACAAGGACTCACACCTCGGGTATATTACATTTTATCCTGAGATGCTTCCTTCTCACAATTGAACTTTAATGCACAGTGGGGGCTTTTTGTTACCATTCCACGCACAAGCCGGTGGTTGACCATACGATAACACGGCGATTAAAAATAAAAAAATTAAAAATGAAATAAAACAACAGATAACATCTTCAAAGGTGGATGTGTGTAGCCTATTAAACCAGATTCCATCGAGCTATATGCCATAACTCACACCCCACTCTACAATGGCCGCCGTGGAAACCATTGTACAATCTGATCCATTCCCGACTTGTGTTTAAAATGCGTCCGATACGCTATATATTTATCCACACCCATGAACTGATGTAATTTACATTTCCCATCTGAGTACAATTTTTACCATTCCTGTCCCTAGCGAGGCTTTGTTACACTAAATCAGACTGAACGCTAATCTGATTTACCCATTTGAAGATGGCAACCGCAATAACGAGGCGCATCACCTGCTCACAACGTAGGGGCGGGACCAGACGCCGTTACCATGGGCTCGCTTGACTAGATATGGCGCCGGCTGCTGAGCTCGTTCATCCATCCGAGCTCGGCGGTTAAGGGTAGGTGATTACGCCGTAACACAGGAAGCTAGAGGTAAGACGGGCTCCGCTTGCATATCAGGGGACTTTGGCCCCGCACCCTTGCTCCCGTTAAAACTTTACCGATTCTGGCCCTGCTGCACGTATTGGGCTGAGACCAACCTGCTACATGCCTCAAAACTGACGCTGTATATGCCTCCTCTTCCCCCCGCCATACCTATAGGTTCTTCCCTGATGTTAACAACTGTGGAACGCTCATGTGGCACATAACTCCTGACCTTTAGGTGAGCTGGATGGGTACCTGCTATGCCAGTTTTTCATGGTTTCATATTGAGTGAGCACTTTTAACATTTAATGTGCACCAGAGACAAAGTACTACGAGTTCCTTGTAAGATTGCTGCTGCTGTTTTTAACCTGTAACTTAAATAATACTGGTTTTAGCTTATAGCACCTTTTTTCTAGCACACTGTTTGAAGTGTTATTCACACGGCACACTGCTTATAGGCGGCCATGGTTTAATGACGCTAGTGGGCAACTCACCATCACTAGCATGTCACACTGCGTGTATTACTGGCCCTGATCATTTTTGTGCTTTGACCTATTCTCAATGCTATTAACCCTGTCTTATTATTCTTATTCCCTATTTAGGCATAGGACAATATTACAGAGGTAACCCACACCCATAATATTGGTTTTTACACTTGACACTAGCTTGTGGACGAATGAATGAATTTATAATTTTTTCTATAATTTTCACATCTGTGTGGTCCTGATGAATCGCGGGCAATATCCTGATGCGAGAAACATGTTGACCATTTTCCCTTTCTAATCTCTTCTAGGGCCAACATACCTAATTGGTTGGTACCCAGAGAGTTAGTTTCACGCTTTTAACTGTAGCGGGAGACCCCCAGAATAAAGGAGTTTTGGTACTCCCTACTACATTTTAACTCACCCACAAAGCTATCTGCTCCATTACCCACATACCCGCACTTCACCATAAGGCAGTTGGATATAAAAGATCTCCGCCAAAGAGCCCCTCTTTGAGGTGAGCCCGTCGGGGATTGCACCGCCTCCCCGACGAGGAGCAACGCCAATGATGAAGCATGACACCCATTCGGGTGTGTGAGGCAAATACATCCAACAAAATGGATGCCCAAGGGTGTGATATCTACACCCCCGGTCACGCCAAATACACATAATTTCTCCACTCAGGAACGGTTCAGCTACCCAATTTGTTTTTCTATGCTTGTTGAGGGCACTAGCTGACACTGGACCTTCCACTTTTATTTAGTGGTAAAGAGTGCCCCATTGATCGATTGATCACCCTCCCCTCCTTTGAATACTAATGTTCTAAGGTTGCCCCTTAAATACGGGAAGGCAACCAGAGGAGAAGGTTGCCATAACTCCATGAAGGAAAATTAAGAGTCAGACACGCAGCTGGAAGTGAAGCAGCGTAGCCGTGTAGTTACTCGGAAGTTCACATGTGCAATTTATGATGCAGGTTGCCACTGGTGGATTAAAGACATCATGGCAGAAGTGCTCTGTTGCCATCGCTCCTCATCGGAAGGGTAAACCAGAGGGCACATAGCAGTGTAGGGGTTGAAGAAGGATGTGAAATGTGGAAAGGGTATCAAATAAGGAAGCAGGGCCTGCAGAGGGTCATTGATTCGAGATTTTCACACATTAGTGTTTTGTTTTGTGCATGGAAAATACAATATATTTGGACAAAGCATGTTGGATTTAAGTCAGTCTTGTGACGGTAAATCCAATCTGTAGTGTTCTTACTCATTGCAGGATATGTTATTCAGGAAGTCAAAATATACCTGAAACATTCGAATGTTGCTAATTTATAAATGGCAATATATAATATTGCTCGGTAAAGCAGCACAGTGGGTTGAGTTCTCGCACAACGATCTGTATGTTACAAACTTGAATCCTGCAGACCTGATTTAGGCCATCATTTAGTTGAGTGGAAATACAAAATCACCAAATTTAAGAAGGGAGTGCAAAATCCAGGGGGGAATATACCAACAAAGGATGGTTTCTGCCCCATGGGAAAATCAGTGGATTCTTCCACAAATATGGAACTTCCTGGAGAAATACAGGGATTTTCCATTATCATTTTCTTTTAACCGCATCGCTGCTGCGGCGATTTTTGCACTGTGCAGCTTTTTTCATTTTACCGCGTTACATGACGAGCTCAGCTCATCATCAGCACACGTCACCCGTGGCTGATGACGAGCTGAGCTCGTCATCAGCAGCGAAGGGGTTAAAGGAGGCACTAAGGGCGAGATGTATGACGGATATTGGCATGCGCAAACAGGTCTAAGACCCGTTTGGACATGCGAAAATCCTTTTGACCTTGTACAAACCCTATTTTGCAACTCGCAAAAATTTGCGACTCACAAAGACTCACAATTAGGAAGGAGCGTTCCCTTCCTAATAGCGACCCCAAATGCCATGCGGTCGCAAAATCTTTGTAGTTTACCCCCCTTCACAGAAGGGTGGTAAATCACTCACAAACAAGAAGGGGTCCCCAGCGGACCCCTTTCCCATTTGTGACTGGCTCTAAAAATATGTTTAAGGCAGGCAGTGGTATATGTGAAATAACACTCCCAGGCATACACTTAAAGAATTTACACAATAGATTAAACAAACAAACTAGTTCAGTATTAGAGAAAATACATTTTTTAATTTGATTTAAAAGGAGAGATATTAAAAATCAGTGCATTGATCAAAATTGATAAAATAAGAATATAATAATACAGGTGTATTCACAAACAAGTTAAAAAGAGAGGTTAGATGGCATCCGGTCGACGCGTTTCGACATATAGATTATGCCTTCATCAGGACTTTTACCATCAAATTTCAAAGTGGTACTCTTGTACCAGGCCAGAACTGAAGCTGAATTTGGGTAGTGTCGTCAAATTTCAAACTCGATTTATTGTTTCTAATTTTCTTGCGTATCCAATGATGTATTCATAACATGGGTTGATTTAGGTTAAAAGTGATGACAATTCCCCTCAAAGATCTGTGATGCGCTTTTCATCTGGGGTCTATTTGTCTGCGTGGCACCACAACGTTACACCAAAGTATAGGGGAACGTTGTTTGTAAGTGGTGTCAATCTTTCCTCTTGTTGGCGTTTAAAAAAATATAATAGAAGTAATTCCGGCGTTGGCGATGTGATTAAGTTATACTTAACCGCCGGTCACAAGCAGCTCCGCTAGAGCGTTTTATACAAGTATTGCCGTTTTTCCCTCGTAGTCAGGCTATCAAGTATACGGCGGCGGCGTTGTGATGCGGATGCATTCTTTTAAAGCGGCGCGCACGTTACTCCGGGATTTCTACGAGGGAACAGCTGCTACACGATACTCTGCCGGCGGGTCAGGTTTCACAAAGAGCAACCACTACCTGCCCTTAAAAAATGAAACAAAAACTTTAAGAAAAACGGGCTGCATAAAAAAAAAACGTCTTTATTTAAAAGCAATCCCAGACATGGAGGTCTGCTGAGCCCAGCAGGCCACCATACCTGGGAGGGCCAACCATTCACAATGTGAATGTCTCATGAATATGCATGAGGCATGCAATTTGTGACCCCATTGGGAATCGCAATCGGTGTCGCAGACACTGTTGTACATACCAATTTGCGAATCACAAATTGCCAGTCGCTATTGCGATGCAATTTGCAGGTCGCTATTGCGCTGCAATTTGCGAGTCGCTAATTCCTTGGTCGTACATCTGGCTTTATGTCCTTCCTTCTTGTCAGTTTGATGTTATAAATATCACTGAATTGGGTGCTAAATGACACTTCTTTTTCGCACCCATGCATTAAACCCACACTATAAAGAACACAAGTCACCTACGAATCACCCGGTCCTGAGTCACAGAGAAAAAAAAACATTTGGAGAAGTCCACAGATGTCTAATACATAACTAATGAGCAGTTGTTTACCGTTTCTTGCAGGAAGATTGTGAGAGTGCGGTATGGCAGAAAGCTTACTTCACTAAGGGCCATAATTATAGCAGAGTCATGCAGAGCGCCACCTTGCTGCACTGCACTGTATGACAGGTAAAAACAGGAATGCACCATAATTAAAAGAATACCATGGATTCCTGTTGCTGCTGTGATTGTCTAGCAACAATGCAGGCACCCTTGCACCATGCTGCAACGTAATGCATGCGTGCCACAAGCCTAAAATGCGATTTATGAAGCCACACATGGACACCTTGTGTGGCCCTGAGTGGCTTCATAAACCTTGAGTAATGCAATGAAACACAGCGAACTGCAGTCCAAACTACAGCGTTGTGTTCATCTGCGCCAGGGAGGCATTTCATGGGCGTTGCTTGGATTTTGACACATTTCCAGATTTAACAAACGTGGTAGACCTGGGAATGTGCCAAAATGCTACGTCTTAAGACTATTCTAGGTTTATGAAGCCACTCAGGGTCACATAAGGTGGCCATGCGTGGCTTCACAAATGGTATTTTGGGCTTGTGTTGCGCATGCACCACGTTGCGCCATTCATGCGCGATGCAACCCTACTCAAATACATGCCTCTAAATCTAGGGTTTCTCGAATGTTTATGCTAATTTCAAATGAGGCTGTGCTTACTAGAACAGCCAGGCTAAATGTGCCGGTTACAACACTACCCGCCACATGCATCATTGTTGCCGTTTGCGATTTCTTAATTGAGAAAATTAATGAATCGCAATTAAGAAATTGCAAATGGCTATGCACCAAGAAATCACAATTTGTTTTGCGATTTCTTAAATTTCCTTAATTGCGATTCACAATTTGTGAATCGCAATTAAGGAATCCCTTCCCATTGATTCCTATGGGCCTAGAGGCCCATAGGAATGAATGGGAAGCCATTTTCAATTTGCGATTCGCAATTTGCGAATCGCAAATTCAAAATGCAATTTCAAGGGTGCAGGGCGGTGGGTCCAAAGGGCCCCCCCCTGCACCCCTGAAATCTAACTTTAAGTGCATTTTTCACACACACATGCCCCAAGGGCATGTGTGTGTATCAAATGAAACTTTAAAAAATGCACTTTTGTGCATTTTTGAATGTTTTCGTAAATTACCATGAAGGTCAACTTCATGGTAATTTACCTCTCCCTATTTGCGAATTCGCAAATTAAAAATGTTCATGCATTGCATTTAAGAAATCTTAAATTGCGATTTCTTAAATGTAATCGCAATTTTAGAAATCGCAACATGATTGCGATTTCTAAAATTGCGAAAAACATGATGCATCCCATTTTGTCAATTGCATTCGCAAACGGCCGAAAATTGCGATTCGCACCGTTTGCGAATGCAATTCACTTCGATGCATGTGGGCGTACAATACAAAGGGAAGTGCTATACAATGCGGGTTACTGGTCCGTACCTCTATAGATGATTCGAGTTAGGCAGAAGGTAAAACACACACCCCTACTGTGTTATAATCTAAAAAATAAGTCTCAAACACACATCGATCGCACACAGGTTTGAACAGCAGGTCACGTGAAACCATAGCTAAAACCTATCACATGACACCCCTCCAGGCTACACTCAGTAAGTGTTTGGCCAAAGGATACCTCTTACCCCCATGGAATTTCCCATCGACGAACCCTACACTGCAGAAACATGCTCTGCTCCCAAAGCGCCAAGACTCCAAGTAATTACAGAACGAGTGGCATACAAACCACGCAGTTCAGTTTGGGTTTTTTGCTATGTATTTCCTCATTAAAGGCAAATGAGTATAAAATAACAACGTGCGAAGTCGCTGTAAAATGTAAGCCCTAAATGAGGCTCCTATGGTTTTGCCCGTGATGTCTGTGGAAGACGTAAATCCTTCCGCATACTTTGCAGCCGGGCTGTCAGACAAAGCAGTGATATGAGGGGCTTAAATTCACAAGGACAAATGAATCATAAGCACAAGTGCTATTTCATTTTCTTTAGCGATTGTTCTTACAGCATGAGAATTGGTCAGAAATAGGCAGAACAGATTGCTATGGTTATTTAAGTAGATTCTGAAAATTGGTCTAAATTGTCCTATTTGGTTTTGTGATATGCCTGTGGATAGACTATTTGCAAGTATTCCTCCAATTACCTTTTGTATGATTGATCTATAGAGAGGGCGCACATTGCCCTCCCTGCAGTTTCAGATCAAGTTCCATATTTTAATTTGAATGACTGTTTTTGAACCTAATCTTTCAATGATGCAGTGCATTTTACTTCCCCTCCAGTGCTAGTTGTATGCGGCAAACCCTCTAATTCACGTGATGTATTATGTATTTGTGTTTCTTTTGTCGGGTAAAGCATAGCTTTCAAGCAGCGTCAGGGTACACTTTTTCAATCTTGTAATATTATGCATTCGTTTTCATCATAAGAGCGCTTTACCAAACAGTGTATAGAGAAAAAAAGATTACATTTGACCTGCCAATACTTCTTTCTTAATAGACACTCATTACCAGCCTTGGTAGTTTGCATTTCATTACATGAAAAGGATAAATGACGCTAATGTCGATGATTACCTTATTTGGAAAAACTTAAAACTCAATGGGGTAGATGTATTAACATTCCCCTTTGCGATTTCCAAATAGCGATTTTTAAGGAATCGCTATTTAGAAATCGCAAAATGGGATGTATGTAAAAAATCGCTATTTTTTAGCGATTTCTTAATCTTCCTTATTTGCGAATTCGCAAATAAGGAATAATTTCCTATTCATTCCTATGGGCCAGGAGGCCCATAGGAATGATTGTGAAATACATCTCAATTTGCGATTCGCAATTTGCTAATCGCAAAATGAGAATAATTTCAAGGGTGCAGGGGTGTCTCAAGGACACCCTGCTGCACCCCTGAAATTAACATGTGTGTGCATATGGCGCACATACATGCCCTATGGGCATATGTGCGCGCCACATGCCCCTTCAAAAATACCAAATTGTGCATTTTTAAAAGAATTCGCAACTTAAAATCAACTACAAGTTGGTGGTAATTTGCGATTTCTTAACCAAAATTCGCAATTAGAAAATGCTATATACATAGCATTTAAGGAATCACAATTTTGCGATTCCTTAAATTTGGTGGTAATTTGCGATTTCTTAACCAAAATTCGCAATTAGAAAATGCTACATATATAGCATTTAAGGAATCGCAAAATTGCGATTCCTTTAATGCTATAGCAAAATAAGGAATCGCACATTTTTGCGATTCCTTATTTTGTGATTTTTTGATGCATGCCTAAACATGCAAAAAGACCGTTTGCGATTCGCAAACGCCGGAATTCTGCGAATTCTGGCCTTTGCAAATCGCAAATGGCTTGATACATCTAGGCCAATGTCTTTAAAAATACAATTGATTACGAATTGTTAACGAATGGTATCACTTGTGACAATAAAAACAATAGAAGAGCCTAGCTGCAGGACGTACAGTCAGATTCTGAAATGATCGTATTACCAGCCTAGCACATGCTGCTTTTCTTGAAAATTCGTTGAGCTTATCCTATTCTTTTTAATTGTTTTCTAATTCGTCCATTATTTAGGAGCTTATGAGCTCTGTACAACTGAATACATTGTTAAAAGTGACATTAGAGGAATCGCCAACTTTCTTACAATAAACGGGCCCACGCAAGGCAGTAGAACATTTGTTGTTCCAGGTATTAGGGAGATGTAACCCAAATCAATGAGTCTTTAACTTTCGACAGATAGACAGCAGTTTTGGGTTCAGTCCCAGTTCCTTTGGGAGAAAGTTTCATAATGTGGTGGCAACCTTCAAAAATGATTGGTGCTGATCATAGGATGTTCTAAATCTTATTCGTGAGCTACGCTGCGTTTGCTGCTGCAGATTTTAAGGAGGTTTTTGGAGGTAGTTGAATGTGTTATAATGTAGAGCAACGTTTCCTAACCCCTTGATTGTTCGCCAGCCAATTTCTGATGAGTCAAGAAAGAGCAACGAATAAAGATACCTTTACATTTTGTTTTTATCTTGTAATATATGCTTCAAAGACAGAAGTCAAATGTCAGGCTGTGTCTTCTGGGAAATTGTTGCTGATATTTTTAACATGGCGATTGGGGTTTATTTTAATTTTTCTGACTGCAAAGTGAGAGGAGTTTTTAAAATGAATTATGTGAAAGTCTTGCTGGGTCAAAGGGCGTGTTAAAGGAAAAGCTGTAGGATGTCATTTTTTGTAGCACACATCTGTTGAATGGTGCACATATTTCAGAATATATCAGCAGTTAGGAAAACAAAAGCGGTGCGCATTTTGTTGTAATTCTAAGGCATGATAGAAAAAACCCTTGCACGTATTCCCAGGCAAAACTACGGGTGAACCTTCCAATATTTTTTGTTGCTGTTTATTACTTCACACAGTCATTGCAATAGAGCATGTGCTCACGATACGAGATCATACATAATCGTCTCATTGGTGTATGACCTTTACACATAAATTGAGAAATATGTATGTGGCCTAACAGCCAGAGCAGCCGACTTTGGATCTGGGGAACCAGATTAAAAAACCCTGTGTTGGCTCTGGTAAAATCAATCAATCCCTTGTGCTTAAATTAGAAGGAATCTAACCATATGTTGGCAATCCCCCGGTGTTTCCTACCTGAGCGGTGAGCCAGTTGCACGGCATCCTCCGACTCCGTCCCTCCGATTCACTCAGCCCGGCTGGATTGTTGGGTTGCCTCCATTGTTTTCGGTGTGTTCCTTCAGGTTCCGGATCACACATTTGGATTCTCCACAACTCCTCTCTTCGTCACAAGGCGGGTTCCGTGCTTCGTATCGACTTCTGGTAGAACAACAACAAAAAACTGGTGTGCCAAAGTAAGAACAACTGCACGAATGCACTTGAAAATCGGAACGATAAAGCTAAGAGAATCTCGCCACATGACTAACAATGAAACACTAATTGAATGAACTGAAATTACCATTGGAGAAAACAAGAACAATGTCTAAAACTACATATCCCATATTGCCTCCTAATGGGCTAACATGGAAAAAATAATAAAAAGTAACTCAAAGAAAGGACTCACATACCGTGAGCAAGACCTGCAGGGGTTGAAACGCATTGGTGGTGGTTGGGTGATGATAATTGCACTGCCCGAATAAATACAATTATCGCTAATCCTTGGTGTGCGGTTTTCTTCCGTGTGAAGAAGAAATTTGGTGGTTTAATAATTACGGGGACTGGCCCGTCCTCAAAACCAGCACCCGCTGTGAAAGAGTGCGCTCTCCCTGGGGCCAAGTGGTGGAACATATATATATATATATATATATATATATATATATATATATATATATATATATATATATATATATATATATATATATATATATATATATATAAATGTATATATATATATATATGTGTATGTATGTATGTATGTATGTATGTATATATATAGTCACTGAAAAACCATACGTTTCACACCAGTTATAGTTAGCTGGACATTTTACTCATATCCACTGCTGATGATGTCAGATAATATATCATTCATGACATGGTCAGTGACATCACTGATGACATCTCAAATGAGATCACTGATGACATCATCCATGTGACAATCAAATACACCTCATCACACACTAGTATAATCTTTCATCACTCACTGTAAAATAGAAAGTGCCATATTTGAAACCATTGACACACCAATAGAAATGTCTAAACACCCACTCAGTTATTCATAGAACTATACACACATCTAATCACTTACCTATAGATTCAGTGTTATATGCAGTGAATAATCATCAGAACACTATCAAATATACTTATACGCCTATTTCAACATTACACACCAGCACACATTGTATTCACTTATAAAGACATCCTTCTGACTTATGCAAACAATTGATTATACTTACATTTACTCACCTACAAACTTATACAAACACCACTTCATCTATTTATATAGATAGTAACTCACACTTAGGGGCTCATTATGATCGCGGACGGACTTGAGTCCGTCCGCGACCATCGAGGAGGAGGGAACCTCCGCATGGCCTGCGGAGTTCCCTCCTGTCCAATTAGGATGTGACCGCCACCCTGGCGGTCACATCCTCAATCTTTAACATTGCGGCAGGTGCAGCTTCAAGCTGCACCCGCCGCAATGTTAAAAATGCATGCACGCCATTTGCGTGCACAAAGCGGCAGGCACCGTGCGGTGCCTGCTGCTTTGTGCATGCAAATGCAGGGGGGTACCATAGGTACCCCCCATGTGCAACCCCCGCCAACCCTTCACCCAGAGGGCCCGCAACGGGCCCCCGAAGTGAAGGTCTGTATGCTTTTCCACGGCGGAAAAGCCGCCGTGGAAAAGCATATACATTCAGACATCCTAATATGCCTGACGGTGTCTGATAGACACCGTCAGACATGTTAGTGCTTTTCCGCCGCAGTCGGAAGGCGACTGCGGCGGAAAAGC
The DNA here is from genome assembly GCF_964263255.1 of Lissotriton vulgaris. NCBI lineage: Eukaryota > Metazoa > Chordata > Amphibia > Caudata > Salamandridae > Lissotriton > Lissotriton vulgaris. The sequence goes on along the minus strand of NC_141689.1, from coordinate 2,088,175,060 downwards.
TGCGGACAGATTCTCAGACCCACCAGCCATCCTAATTTGGCGGTGGGTCTGTGGAGGCTCCGCAGCGGATTTTCCGCATCCTCCGGGCCGGCGGTGGCTTCCGCCGGCCCGGAGGATGCGGAAAATCCGAAATCATAATAAGCCCCTTAGTTTGTTATAAAATCACTATTTCAAGTATACAGTTATCCATGTAGTGACTCATACAATTACTAAGTCTTAGGCACACTTAATTAGATATAACTGTCACATACACTGCCTTTTTTTCATGTTTACCGAAGATGTACCATTGAGAGAAATATTTCATCACCACCACACCCATAAACATATACACTCACTGAAACAACTGTTATAACATGTAGTCTTAACCTTATATACCTTCTGAATGAACTATTGACACATTTTTTGGCAATCCCACACCCCCCACCAAACCACATAGACATTCATTTACCCACACAAAAACTCATTTAAGAAACCAATAACAAATATAGTCTTTAACATAGCAATTAAGACAAAGCAATAAAGACTTTCAAACAGTTTAGTAACTACACATTATATATAGTGAGACTCTACAAATTAGTCAAGGGAACAATCAATGACACTGTTACTAAATCCACCATCCACACATTTATATTTATATATCCACTCATTCTTCAATCCAAAGTAGTGTATGTATAATACATACTTAAATATCAAAGCAAACCACATTCACTGGAAGATGTCATCAGTGATGTCATCAGTGATGTCACTGACCATGTCATGTAATATGTGACATCATCAGCAGTGGATTGCGGGCGCTCAAGTTATAGTGAGTACAACTAACTTTAACGTGGGAATTTCAATGGTTTTGTATGAGTAAAATGTCCAGCTAACTATAACTGGTGTGAAACCTATGTTTTTTTCAGTGAATTTTAAAGGTTTTTTAAATGCTAATTCCTAACTATAACGAGTGTGAAACCTATGGGGCCTTATTTGCTAGCCCCTTGCACCTTGAGTGATATTTATCAGGCAGGACTAAGCCACTTTTTGTGGCGTAATCCTGGCTGATAAATATCAGTCCCTGTATCGCAGTGTCCTGCGTTAAAGGGGCATGCAATGGGTGTTGCTGGGGGCGTTCACAGCAGCATCCATGGACTTGAGTAATTTATAGCATCCTCAAAGTCAGTCTTTCAAAAATTCCAAAGTATAGGACACGATAATCCAAATCCAAATGTTTCTCAAGAAAAGTCATAAACCGTGTCCGTGGGTCATATCTGCCCAAACGCCGATATTCCGAACGATTGAAAATGACTTTTCTTGAGAAACATTTGGATTTGGATTATCATGTTCTATACTTTGGAATTTTTGAAAGACTGACTTTGAGGATGCTATAAATTACTCAAGTCTGCCCGAATTGTGTGGGTAAAATTGATACCTAGTCAATGTACTTACGACTCGTCTAACATTTAGAAGAAATATCTAGTTATATGACAACAGGATACCGACATAACTTGAAGGAAATAAGAACGCCCTGAAGAAGTTCTGTTGTATAGAACGAAATGCGTCGGCTGGCTGTGGTACATAAACTTAAGGAATATAAAAGCATTTGAAAATACACCAAGATTCAGCGCTTCAATAAGGACTCTAAGTGATATGATTTGATTGGACTTGTTGTGCAAGTGGTGCTATGCCAAACTTTGGAATATTCTCCACTACTCTCTACTACTCACTGTCTACTACTCCACTACTCTCAAATACTCACTCTCTACTACTCATTCTCTACTACTCTACTACTCTCTACTACTCTCTCCCTATCTACTACTCTCTACTACTCACTTTCTACTACTCTCTACTCTCTACTACTCACTCTCTACTACTCCCTCTCTACTACTCACTCTTTACTACTCACTCTCTACTACTCTCTACTATTCACTCTCTACTTATACTTCTCACTCTCTACTACTCTCTACTACTCACTCTCTACTACTCTACTACTCTCTACTACTCACTCTCTACTATTCACTCTACTACTCACTCTACTACTCACTCTCTACTACTTACTCTCTGCTACTCTCTACTACTCACTCTCTACTACTCTCTCTCTACTACTCTCTAATACTCACTCTACTACTCACTCTCTACTACTCTCTACTATTCTCTTTCTCTGCTACTCACTCTCTACTACTCACTCTCTACTACTCTCTACTACTCACTCTCTACTACTCACTCTCTACTACTCACTCTTTACTACTCTCTACTACTCACTCTCTACTGCTCTCTACTACTCACTCTACTACTTACTCTCTACTACTCTCTACTACTCACTCTCTACTACTCACTCTCTATTACTCTCTACTACTCACTCTACTATTCACTCTACTACTCTCTACTACTCACTCTCTGCTACCCTCTCTACTGCTCTCTACTACTCTCTACTACTCACTCTCTACTCTCTATTACTCACTCTCTACTCTCTACCTCTCTACCTCTCTCTACTTCTCTCTCTACTAGTCTCTACCTCTCTACCTCTACCTCTCTACCTTTACACCTCTACTTCTACACCTTTACTTCTCTACCTCTCTCTACCCGCACACATATACACATATATATGCATATGCATTTATATATGTGTATTTGTATATATATATATATTTACAGACATATATAAACATATATAATCTGCATATCTATATAAATACAAATATAAATGCATGCATACAAATACATAAATGCATACATATGCATGTTATTTACATGAAAGTTTGAAAAACACTAATAAAAGCAAAGCTAAAAAGCCACCTCATTACAAACAGAATTGCTTTAACTTAAACGAGGGCGAGATCTATTGCATTTTCCATGCTTGTTTACTTTGGTTCCATCAAGAAGGCATTCAGATGTGTCACACATTTGCCATAAATTCTGAATGTTAGCACTCAAGTTGCTCATTAGATCACTGTAGTAAAGCTACTGCTCACCACGGAAGTCTGCTGCTGGTATTGAAAGTGCATGTTTCAGTCTGCATGTCAGAATTTTTTAATGAAATAGAAGAGGATTTGAGAAGTCTAAATGTGTCCTAATTTTTCTTTCTTCAGCACTAATCATAATTTCTATGGCAAAATGAAACCCTTCATATTGTTCCTTTGCAAATTAAATGTTTTAAGTGTTACCACTTTATTCCAATCAAGATGACTTCAGGTGTGCCATATTTTTGTCATAAGTAAGATTGTTAGCGCTCTAGTTGTTCTTTAGAACCCCACTGGGACATTCTGTCATTGGGCTATGCTTGGGCTACATCTGGGGGATATTTGTGCTACATTTGGGCTCTTTTGTCTTGGGTGGACATCTTGGGAGACTTATTTGTTATGAAGTTTACTAATTTCCTCATTTACTACAGTCTCCTCAGTAGGAAATACTTTCAGTTTTCTACTTTGATTCCACCAAGAAGGCATTCAGATGTGACACGCATTTGACATAAATTCAGAATGTTAGCACGCTAGTTGCTTATTAGATCACTGTAGTAAAGCTACTGCTCACCAGGGAAGTCTGCTGCTGGTATTGAAAGTGCATGTTTCAGTCTGCATGCCAGAATTTTTTAATGAAATAGAAGAGGATTTGAGAAGTCACTCAAAATGTGCCCTAATTTTTGTTTCTGAAGCACTAATCATACTTTCTATGGCAAAATGAACCCCCTCATTTTGTTCCTTTTTAAATTAAATGTTTTCAGACTTACCACTTCATTCCAATCAAGATGGCTTCTGGTGTGCCATACTTTTGTCATAAGTAAGACTGTTAGCGCTCTAGTTGTTGTTTAGAACACTCTGGGAAGCTGCAGTAGAACACAAAGGAATCAACTGACAGTCTCTGTCCTTGTTGGATGTACATGTTTTACTGAGAATGTCAGACTTCATTCTCACATGACTGAGAAAGATAATGTGAATTTACTGAAAATATGCTTTCAGTTTAGCTAATAGATCCCCTTCCAAACCACTGTGGGAAAAGCATGAGATAATAGTTTTCTTTCAAACATGATTCATGATATCCCAGCAGAAGGCTTTTTCACATGGTATGGGCGAATTTTGCGAATCTCGCGTTCGCGAATTTTGTGGATTTGCGAACTCGCAATCCGCAAAATCCGCGAATTCCCGCGAATTTGCGGATTTTTTTTAATGTTCGCACAGGTTTCTGCAAGTTCGCGAGGGTTTTGTACAATTTCGCAAATTGCGAAATTGTACAAAACGCGTGCGAACTTGCAGAAACCCGTGCGAACACAATGTGCCCAGTAGGGTATGTGCCTCGTCTTGTGTGAATAAAAGGTCAGAGAAAGATCAGTTCAGCAGATGAAGAGAAAGAAGCTCCTGGTCACAGGAACAGCACGGGTATTGCACTCGTGAAAGTCAAGGATGCAAAGCCTATCCAGCATCACAGCTGATTTTCCACGGTAGATTTGGGAAGAAGGCACACCTGTCCAGCCTCGACGACGCTCACGATTGTTTTTGGGCTAATGAATGAGTCACTGAATTTGAGCATCAACTAGTTCGAGCGTCCATGTGTGTGTTACTATGCAATCGTCCCAAAGGGCGCAGGGGTCCCTTGAGTGAGCTGTGAGCTGTAACTATTTTACAATGGCGCCAGCAAGCTGCCAGCGCCGTTGTAAAATAGTTACAAAGTTAGCTTGCACAGGAAGCACTTAGATAAAATAAAGCAGCACCTGCTTCATTTTATCTAGTGGTTCCTGTGCAAGCTAACTTTGTAACTATTTTACAACGGCGCTGGCAGCTTGCTGGCGCCATTGTAAAATAGTTGCATGAGTGGGGGTTCAACTTTTGAACCCGTTACGTTCGCGGATTTTGCGGGAAATTCGCAAAATTCGCGGATTGCGGATTTCCCAAAAATCCGCAAAATTCGGCGAGCGTAACGGATTTCCCGCTCACACTTAGGTAAAATCACCTTAGAACACACCACAATTCCTAAAATGAGTATGGTACCATCAACAAATGATTTATAATGTAACTATAGTCCTAAAACCTTCTATTAACTGCAATGATTTTTAATGAGGTGCTATCATGTATATTGGTCCCAAGATGGCTGCCAACACTTCTTGGATGAAGTGCTGACAGCCAATCAGATCTCAAAATGAGATGTGTGGTTAGGCTCCGCCCAGATGTATATATTTTTTCTTTTGATTTTCTCAGGAACTACTGGAGGAATTTACACCATTTAACAAAAAGCGCGATCTGCGTACCAGACCCTACCATTTTCCCAAATTTGGTGTAATTCCGTTCAGCGGTTCGGGCTGTAGCTGTGTCTAATCGTCCTATGGAAATTAACATGGGGAAAACACGTTTTGGGACCCCCCTTTTTTCTCTGCCCCCGCTTGACGAATCTTCCCGAGACTTTCGGGGAAGGAGCGGAGCGGAGCGGGCCATCTTCTTTAAGAAATTTGCAAAGATTCAACAACCGGCGCCAAAGTTATTCCCAATAGAATGTTGCGGATTTCCTACATATATATATATATACAAAAAAGAAGGAGAGAACTCTGGCTAGTTCTCAAGTTTAGGTGGAAAGCAGCTCCTGTTAGAGCACTCTCAACACCAGCGACACTCTAGATCTGCTCACCTCAAATGTCTATTTTTCTATCAAAGTCTTTAAGCATAGGATTAGCACAGTGCTATCCACGCTAGAAAGTCTTTTGCCATTTCTAAAGCAAAGTCTTTAAGCATAGGACTAGTACAGTGTTGTCTTTGCCGAGCTGTAAAATAACAAAAGCTGGTGTTTAGAGTTCTCTAACAGGAGCTGCTTTCCACCTAAACTTGAGAACTCCCCAGAGTTCTCTCCTTCTTTTTTGCATAATTTATGCGTCACTCTATGCCTGAAAGGGTTTTCTTTTGCCTTATACTGGGTGCTCCTTTGTGTCTGGACAAAGCTATACCTCTCTGAAGAGCTCTAATTAGAGCGAAACACTGTGTCAGGGGTTGCTTTTACTCATTTCAGGTTGGCTTGAGTTGGTATTTTACCAATTCAAAGCTGTAATACTGTACCTGGAGTGATAAATGGCTTTTTTCATTTTACAGCTTGGCAAGGACAGCACTGTGCTAGTCCTATGCTTAAAGACTTTGCTGTAGAAATGGCAAAAGACTTTGTCCTTTTCTATCTCGGCATGGCTAGCGCTGTGCTAATCCTATGCTTAAAGACTTTGATAGAAAAACAGACATTTGAGGTGAGCAGATCTAGAGTGTTGCTGGTGTAGAGAGTGCTCTAACAGGAGCTGCTTTCCACCTAAACTTGAGTTCTCTCCTTCTTTTTTGCATAATTTATGCGTCACTCTATGCCTGAAAGGGTTTTGTTTTGATATATATATATATATATATATATATATATATATATTCACTGAAAAAACCATAGGTTTCACACCAGTTATAGTTAGCTGAACATTTTACTCATACAAAACCATTGAAATTCCCACGTTATAGTTAGTTGGACTCACTATAACTTGCGCACCCGCAATCCCCTGCTGATCATGTCAGATATTACATTATTCATGACATGGTCAGTGACATCACTGATGGCATCACTGATGACATCTCAAATGACATCACTGATGACATCACTGATGACATCATTAACTGACAGCACTGATCACAACACTGATAACATCATTCATGTGATAATACGATGCACCTCGTCAAACTCTAATATAACCTTTGATACACCCAGTGTTAAATACAGACTACCATTCTTGAGACCATTGACACACCAATTCCAGTTACCACATATGCACTCACTGATTCCTAGGTCTCCACACACATCCACTCATTCACCCATACAATCACTCATACATACAGTCACTCATCAATACAACACTATCATATGCACTCATTCACCTATACAGACACTCACACACTGCCACTCATCTATGGAGTTACTCACACACCTAGTCAGTCATGCAAAGAATCAATCACACTCCAATTTCCTCATATATACAGTTATACACACAACACCTTACGTATTCAAACATTTACTAACACATACTTACTCTCTTATACAATCACTGATACAAGTACACATTGATCCATACATCCACTCGCACAATCACTGGCTCTCATGTATAGTCATTTATATATGCCAACTCTCACATGCACTGTGTTTTACATATGTACTTACTTGGACACGTACCACTGAGATATCCATTCACTCACCAACACACCCATGCACACAGTCATCCACCTATACAGCTGTTTCCACATGCACTCTTGAACCCATACACCTAGTGAATCAACTCCTCACACATCTATGCACAGAGTCACACACCTCCCAGCCCCCCACACAAACACTCAGCCTCACATACAAATACTTGGGCAACCAATCAATAACCCATATAGCCACTCATATAGCTACTGATCAACACATGCAGCAGCTTACACAACAACAGACATACTGATGCACACATTCAGACAGTTTAGTCACTAACCCAGGCATTCAGTAAGAAACATTTAATCACTCACTCATACAGTCAGTCACACACCTACTAAATCCTTCATCCAGACACTTATACATCCACTCATTCTTCAATATGTAAAACATATTTAAACTTTACAGAAACACACAGTCACTGGATGATGTCATCAGTGATGTCATTTGAGATGTCATCAGTGATGTCACTGACCATATCATGAATGATGTAATATGTGACATCATCAGCAGTGGATTGCGGGCGTGCAAGTTTTAGTGAGTCCAACTAACTATAACCTGGGAATTTCAATGGTTTTGTATGAGTAAAATGTTCAGCTAACTATAACTGGTGTGAAACCTATGTTTTTTTCAGTGAATTTCAAAGGTTTTTTAAAAGCTAATTCCTAACTATAACGAGTTTGAAACCTACGGTTTTTAAAGTGAATTGTTAAGTTTTTTTAATAGCTATTTTTTTATAGCTATTAATTATTATAATTTTTTTAAATTATTTAAATATTGTATATTTTTGTAACATTAATTTTTCAATGTATTTTTCCTGTGTTTTAATTTTTTATTTTTTAACCCCGGAGCGCTCAGGGTGCGTGCACCTGTAAACGCATCCGTACACGTAGCGTGAGCGCTATTCCAGCGAGCGAAAAAATATATAAATATGTATTTAAAGTAAATAATAATGCAAGACATTCAGTGGCATTCTCATAAAAGTAGTATTTTTGTATTTTAGATTTTTAAAAAACGTATTTTGACTCTAAACACATTTCCGAAAATCAAGTAAAACGTCATTCATACGCGCCGCGTAAGCGCCCCCGGAAGTGCCTCCGTAAGCGCCTACGTACGTGCCGCATAAGCGCACCTGGAAGTGCTCAGGAGCGCGTAGCGTAAGCGCGTCAAGCCATGTGACCTTAAAACAACACTTTTCATTAGTTCATAACAGTTTTTTTCCAAATATTGAAAGCCCCCACCCATTTCCCTCACTACCACTTTGAACTTGGAGAGAGCAAGAGCTGTTCCCTGGTTCTTCTGCAGCATCTTGTCTTTTTCTGAAGAATGGCTGGAAGGCAGTCAGCCTCCAGTGACTCTGATGAAGGGTTTTTACCTGAGAACCCTCCTCAGCGAAAAATCAAAGAACATTTTATCTGGAAATTTTTTACCTTTCCAGAAGGTGAGAAAAAGGTGAATGCGGCGAAGGTATGCTGCAAAATCTGTGGCACCACCTTGTCACATGGTGACCCAACAAAAAAGTACAGCTTTGGCAACGCCACTTTAATCAGGCATGTCGAGAGGAGGCACCCCAATAACTTTGTGAGGGAGAGTGTCAGGGACCTGGCACGCAATCCCCCATGAGATGGCGGCAGCACCTCCACCAGAGGAGCAACACCCTCTGGGAGAGCAGCAGCTCACTTGATTCCCAATATCCAGCTGGTCTTTGGAAACTTGAAGATCGTCTGCAAGCAGTGCAACAAACTGCTTTGCTATGGGGAGCAGAGCATAGAACTTATTGCTCGGAGAAAAGAAGAACACCTCTGCTCCACCCACCACTAATTTTTCCCCTTTTTTTTGCTCCTGTTGAGCAGTTTTGGATTCCCTGGTTTTGTTTTTCTCCCCCCCCAAAAAAAACCCCAAAAAGTATAAAATGTTCTCAAAAAGTATAAAAAAATATAAAATCGAAAAAAGAAGAAAACAAAGTTATTTTTAGAACTACCTCCAATTCTACAAAAAGAGCTACATTCCCTATATATTGTGTCATTCTTTTTTTCAATGATTGTGCACTGCATAAAGGAATAGATAAAATGACTGAATGAAGGGTAGAAAGTGACTGAGGGAACAAATAACAGAAGGGGAGTGAGTGAGGGTGAGTTGATGACAGTGAGGGATGGAAGGTGAGTGAGGGTGAGTGAAGGGTGAATCACAGAGTGAGGGGATGGAGGGTATGAGGCTAATATAGAGGGAGTGAGGGAAGAGGAGTGAGGAAGTGAGAGGACAGAGGGACTGAGAGAAGGAGTGAGTGAAGTGGAGTACGGTGAGAGAGAAAAGGAAAATGAGTGAGGGAGCGAAGGAAGGGAAGAGAGGGGAAGGGAAGTGAAGCAGGGGGACTGAAAGAAGGTGAGTGTAGGAGGGGGTGAGGGAAAGGGGAGTGAACATGGGGAATGAGGATAAGTGAGGGAAGCGGAGTAAGGGAACGGGGGTGAGGGAGGGTGGGAGAAGAGCAGTGAGGTTGAGGAAAAGTGTGATGAGAAACTAAATTTTGTTTGTGAAACTTACCTTATAAGTAATGTAAACTTCATTACATATTTTTACTAAATATAATATCTGTGGAAGAGGAAAAAATAATAAGTTATAATATTTATAATATATATTTCAAAATTCGAGAGACAAGGCAGGAGATTAAAAGTCACAAAAGGTTACTAAGAGATAAAGTAGGAGTGAAGGAAACAGAAAGGGAAACAAAGGAACGGTGAAGGACAGAGAGATTTTTTATGAGGTAGTAGCGAAGAGACAATTTATGAGGTAGTAGCGAAGTGATTGTGGTATAAAGTGAGGCTTATAGTATAGAGTGCAACATTTTTGTGTTACATAGTAAGTTTACTTATAGTTACTTTCCTTTTCCCACTATATTTTCTCCAATGTGTATTTGACATCTCTTCTTCATCTCCTGCCTCCTTTCTCTCACTGTCTGTCTCTGATGCACCCTATCGCCGCCATTTTGTGTAGTTTCAGAAGAGAGTGAAATGTAATAGTTGAAAACATGAAAAGGGGGTTGGGAAGAGTGCCCCTGACCCCTTAGGCCTTCTCAGGGGGTCCCTAAAGGATCTGTTTCTACTTTCCTGAGAGACTATGGTATTGGTTCCATATACCACAATAACTTGAGTTACAACATGCAAGATATCTACAGAGGAGACGGTGTACATTTCTCAGATGAGGGGAACAGAGACTCTGCATCGGTACCTACTTGTAGGTACTTAAATCACCCACATAACACAACAGCTCTTTTTAGAGCTACCCTACCTCTAAGCCCTCCAAATTCTTATTTTACACTATTTTCTTTCACTGTTTTTCCCTGTGGTACGCTCCGGGCACGCGTACCTGGGAACGCACCCAGCGCTTACCCCGCGAAAACTTTTTGTAAAAATTAGTTTTTTTGCCCTTCAGGGACCTTCTAGGCCCCCCTCAGAAAACCTAGGGGGTCAGGGGGTGTCTACTCTGCCCCCTTTTAATCATTCCCCCCTCTTTTTTTTTACCTCTTGTGTCTCGATTCTACTGAGACACAAGATGGCGGACTCTCCGGACTGTTTGGAATGTTAACAGACACCCGAGAGCCGATCAGCTTTCCGTTTGCGTACTTCCGTGGCGCGCCGGGTGCGCTCACCAGTACGCGTACCCTGAGCGCTCGAAGCGCGCATATAGATTTATACATTTTTGGGAAGTTAATTTTCGAAAAAACCACTGGAGCAATTTTCACCAAATATAGAAAAGGCACTTCTGTGTACTAGTTCCTACAATTTTCCAAAGTTTGGTGTAATTCCATTCAGCGCTTCGGGCTGTAGCCGTGTCTGAACGTCCTATTGAAATTAACATGGGGAAAACACGTTTTGGGACCCCCCTTTTTTCTAGGCCCTCGCCTTCAGGAAGCAGCTCAAGACCTGGCTGTTCGAGCAGTAGCGGACCCCCCCTGCCCAAGCGCCTTGAGACCCTCCGGGTGAGTAGTGCGCTATATAAATGTCATGATTGATTGATGACGAACCCCCCCGAAACTTCCAGGGAAGGAGCGGAGTGGAGCTGGCCTAAAGTTTGGAAAATTACACGCAAATTCCTCAACCGGCGCCAAAGTTTTCGGATTTCCAATGGAAACTAGGTCCTAACTATAACTACCTACTATATTTATATATATATATATATATATATATATATATATATATATATATATATATATATATATATATTCACTGAAAAAACCATTGGTTATAGACCATATATAGTTAGGGATTAGCATTTACGGTACCTTAATTTACTCGCACAAAACCAATGAAATTCCATATATAGTTAGTTGCACTAACTATATATCGCGCACCCGCAATCCACTGCTGATGATGTCACATATTACATCATTCATGACATGGTCAGTGACATCACTGATGACATCACTGATGACAACTCAAATGACATCACTGATGACATTATCCAATGACTGTATGTTTCTGTAAAGTTAAAATATGTCTTTCATATTGAAGAATGAGTGGATGTATAAGTGTCTGGATGAAGGATTTAGTAGGTGCATGACTGACTGTATGAGAGAGTGATTAAATGTGTCCCACTGAGGGCATGGGTTAGTGACTAAACTGTCTTAATTTGTGCATCATTATGTCTGTTGTTCTGTAAACTGCTGAATGTTTTAATCAGTAGCTATATGAGTAACTATATGGGATATTCATTGGTTGCCCAAGTATTTGTATGGGAGACTGAGTATGTGTATGAGTGGCTGGGAGGTGTATGACTCTGTGCATAGATGTGTGAGCAGTTGATTCACTAGATGTATGGGTTCAAAAGTGCATGTGGAAACAGCTGCATGGGCGGTTGACTGTGTGCATGAGTGTATTGGTGAGTGAATGGATATCTCAGTGCAACATGTCAAAATAAGTACATATGTAAAACACAGTGCATGTGAGAATTGACATATATAACCGTGCATAAGAGCCAGTGAATCTGTGAGTGGCTGTATGGATCATTGTGAACTTGTATTAGGGATCGTATTGGAAATTAAATATGTGTTAGAATATGTTTGAATTAGTAAGGTGTGTACAACTGTATAGTTGAGGAAATGGAGGTGTGATTGATTCTTTGCATGACTGAGTAGATGTATGAGTAACTCCATGGATGAGTGACAGTCTGTGAGTGTCTATTTACACTGATTGTATCTAAGGTTATATTAGAGTCTGAAGAGGTTCATCGTATTATCACATGAATGATATTATCAGTGATGTTGTCAGAGATGTCATTTGAGTTGTCATCAGTGATGTCATCAGTGATGTCACTGACCATGTCATGAATGATGTAATATGTGACATCATCAGCAGTGGATTGCGGGTGCGCGATATATAGTTAGTGCAACTAACTATATATGGAATTTCATTGGTTTTGTGCGAGTAAATTAAGGTTTCGTAAATGCTAATCCCTAACTATATATGGTCTATAACCAATGGTTTTTTCAGTGAATTTTCATGGTTTTGTAAATGCAAATTCCTAACTATATATGGTCTATAACCTATGGTTTTTTCAGTGAATTTCATTGGTTTTTTAAAAGCTAATATCTTTAGCTGTAAAATATATTCTTTATTACGTGACGTATCATGTAGCCACGTGAGACGCCTCATGACGCGTCGCATAACCGTGACGTATCGGCTCTGCAGCGCAAACAAAACCCGTAACGTAAGCGCGCCGAAGGACGCTTACAGATAAATATTTTTTTTTTAACCTTAATTGGACAAAATCCACACATGCACATATCTTGAGGCCTTGCAAAGGCACATCAAACAAACAGTCCCTACAATTTTGCCAAGTTTGGTGGAAATCTATTCCTTTAAATTTTATTTTACCGTTTCTCTTGGTTTTCCCCTTGTTACGCTTACCGGAACGCTACCCGGTACGCAAACCGGACGCTCCAAAAACACAAGATGGCGGACTCCCGTTACGCTGCCGATTAGCTGCCCGGTTCGCGTACCGGGAAGCGCCTCTACTGCGAAAAATCGCAAACATTTTTTTATTTTTTTTTGCCCCGCGGGGCACTTTAATATCCCCCTCATCAATCCTAGGGGGTCAGTAGGGGTCTACTTTGCCCCCATTCCTTCATTTCCCCCTTCGTTTTTCACCACCTCTTGTCTCTCGATCCTACCGAGAGACAAGATGGCGGCCGCTCCGGACTGTTTACAATGTTGACAGCCAATCAGCTTCTCCTCAGACTCCCGTTACGCTGCCGGTTAGCTGCCCGGTTCGCGTACCGGGACGAGTCTCTACGACGAAAAATTGCAAAACATTTTTTTATTTTTTTTTTTGCCCCGCGGGGCACTTTAATATCCCCCTCATCAATCCTAGGGGGTCAGAAGGGGTCTACCTTGCCCCCTTTCCTTCATTTCCCCCTTCGTTTTTCACCACCTCTTGTCTCTCGATCCTACCGAGAGACAAGATGGCAGCCGCTCCGGACTGTTTAGAATGTTGACAGACACCGGAGAGCCAATCAGCTTCGCTTCGCGAAGTTCCGTTACGCGTCAAGTACGCGAACCGGAGCGCTGCCCGGAGCGCTGTTACAGATATATATCTTTTTTTGAACGTTAATTTCTCAAAATCCACTGGAGCACATATATTGAGACCTAGCAAAGGCACATCGGGCTAACAGTCCCTACAATTTTGCCAAGTTTCGTGCAAATCCATTCAGCCGTTCGGGCTAAAAGTGAGGCCAACCGCCCTATGGAAATTAACATGGGAAAAACGCGTTTTGGGACCCCCCTTTTTTCTCGGCCCCCCCCTTGATGAACCACCCCCAAATTTTCAGGGGCTGCTCAGAAACAAAATGTGCCATTTTCCTGAAAATGTCAGCCGATTCCGTCCACAAACGCCAAAGTTATTAGACATAGAATTTTCAAAAATCCCAGAGAAAAAATCCTAACTATATATATATTCACTGAAAAAACCATAGGTTATAGACCATATATAGTTAGGGATTAGCATTTAAAAAACCTTATTTTATTTGCACAAAACCATTGAAATTCCATATATAGTTAGTTTCACTAACTATATATCGCGGACCCGCAATCCACTGCTAATGATGTCACATATTACATCATTCATGACATGGTCAGTGACATCACTGATGACATCACTGATGACATCTCAAATGACATCACTGATGACATCACTGATGACATCTCAAATGACATCACTGATGACATCACTGACATCTCATTTGACATTACTGATTACATCACTGATGATATCATTTATGTGATAATACATCTTCAGACTCTAATATAACCTTAGATACACTCAGTGTAAACAGGCACTCACAGACTGTCACACATCCATGGAGTTACTCACACACCTAGTCAGTCATGCAAAGAATCAATCACATCTCCATTTCCTCAACTATACAGTTATACACACCTTACTTATTCAAACATATACTAACACATATTTACTCTCTTATACAATCCTTGATACAAGTTCACAATGATTCATACAGCCACTCTCACATTCACTGGCTCTTATGTTCAGTTATTTATATATGTCAACTCTCACATGGAGTGTGTTTTACATATGTACTTACTTTGACATGTAGCACTGAGATATCCATTCACTCACCAATATACTCATGCACACAGTCAACTGTCCATATAGCTGTTTCTACATGCACTTTTGAACCCATACACCTAGGGAATCAACTGCTCACACATCTATGCACAGAGTTATACACCTCCCAGCCACCCACACACATACTCAGTCTCCCATACAAATACTTGGGCAACCATTCAATAACCCATATAGTTACTGATATAGCTACTGATTTAAACATGCAGCAGTTTACAGAAGAAAATAAATAATGATTGCCAAAATAAGACACTTTAATCACTAACCCATGCACTCAGTGAGACACATTTAATCATTCTCTCATACAGTCAGTCATGCACCTACTAAATCCTTCATCCAGACATACATACATCCACTCATTCTTCAATATGTAAGACATATTTTAACTTTACAGAAACATACAGTCACTGGGTGTTGTCATCAGTGATGTCATCAGTGATGTCATCAGTGATGTCATTTGAGATGTCATCAGTGATGTCATCAGTGATGTCACTGACCATGTCATGAATGATGTAATATGTGACATCATTAGCAGTGGATTGCGGGTCCGCGATATATAGTTAGTGAAACTAACTATATATGGAATTTCAATGGTTTTGTGCAAATAAAATAAGGTTTTTTAAATGCTAATCCCTAACTATATATGGTCTATAACCTATGGTTTTTTCAGTGAATTTTCAAGGTTTTGTAAATGCAAATTCCTAACTATATATGGTCTATAACCTATGGTTTTTTCTGTGAATTTCATTGTTTTTTTAAAAGCTAATATCTATAGCTGTAAAATATATTCTTTATTAAGTGACGTATCACGTAGCCTGTGAGACGCCTCATGATGCATCGCATAACCGTGACGTATCGTCTCTGCAGCGCAAACCAAACCCAAAACGTAAGCGCGCCAGAACACGCTTAAAGATATATATATTTTTTTTTAACCTTAATTAGACAAGGTGATAGCCTGGGACCAGCCTGGCATCTAAAATGGCTGCAGTGCACGACAAAATTGTGGCATTGGAAAAAAGGCAAGATGGCGCAGACAATGTTTATCAATAAGGATTCATTTATAACAAAATATTTTATCGCAGTGACAAATTGGCGGTCAACACTTCCTGATTTCCATCGAATCGAACGTTAACAGACGTCACGCAGCAACAAAAAAAAAAAAGCTCACGCACAGCCGCTGGAAGAGATGTATCAACATATATGAGCCTCCTCAGCCACCCTCAGGAAACATAGGGGATTAGGATACGTCTCCCGCACCCCCTTATACCTAGTAATTTAATTAAAACGAAGCACAAAATGGCGAATTCCCGTTTCGCTACCAGTTTGCGGCCCAGTTCGCGGCCCGTGAAGCGCTTCTACCGTGAAAAATCTTTTTTTTTTTATTTTCCCAACGGGACCCTTTAATAACCCCAACAACATTCCTAGGGGGTCAAGAGGGGTATACCTTGCCCCCTTTCATTAAATTCCCCCTTCGTTTTTCACCTCTTCTTCTCTCTCGATCCTACCGAGAGATAAGATGGCGGCCGCTCCGGACTGTTTAGAATGTTGACAGACACCGGAGAGCCAATCAGCTTTCTGCGCGCAAAGTTCAGTTTCGCGAAAAGTAAGCGAACCGGAGCGCAGCCCGGAGCGCTGTTACAGATATATATCTTGTTTTGAACGTTAATTTCTCAAAAACTACTGGAGCACATATATTGAGACCTAGCAAAGGCACATCGGGCTAACAGTCCCTACAATTTTGCCAAGTTTCGTGCAAATCCATTCAGCCGTTCGAGCTAAAAGTGAGTCCAACCGCCCTATGGAAATTAACATGGGAAAAACGCGTTTTGGGACCCCCTTTTTTCTCGGCCCCCCCTCGACAAAACCCCCCCAAATTTTCAAGGGCTGCTCAGAAACAAAATGTGCCATTTTCCTGAAAATTTCAGCCGATTCCGTCCACAAACGCAAAAGTTATTAGACATAGAATTTTCAAAAATCCCATAGGGAATAAATCCTAACTATATATACCTACTGGCGATAGCCAGTAGGTAATATATATATATATATATATATATATATATCCACAGTAATGGCTCCAACACTTGTAGTCCAATGGCGCTCTTGACACCGGTGCTGACTACAAAGCAGAGCCCCGCTTTTCAATAGTCATCCAAAGCTATCAGCCGATAGCGAAAGTCAGCACTCAAACAAGGGTAAAGTTTCCCAAAGTTCACGATTTATTCCAAGATAGCAGCATACATCGCACAAAACCAACGCGTTTCGCAACCCACTGTTGCTTGATCACGGTAGGGATACAATGTTGCAAGTTACTTTTGTATTTTAGAAAAAAACGCCTCAAAACATTCTATTGATGTCACTTCCTGTTCCATGACAGGAAGTAGTCTGGGAATTGTAGTTTTTTCAAAATAAAATTAGATGTAAGGGGTATGAGTTGCGCTATTTGAACAAACCCATTATTGTCACATGTCGGACATTACAAATTCTCATTATTAACATTGTAACTTAGCCATTCAGTTCTTCAGATACCAATTGTTGGGCATTTCTAGTGAGATATGACCTCTCCGTGTGTAGATGCACACCCAATAGCAACAAATAACCCCTTTCATGTTTCACATTTCACATGGGTATTAATGCCCACGAGTGGGCCAATTCATACAATATGATAAATACAATAGAGCTCTCTAGTGAGCAATTACTTTGTAGTTTTGCATTCAATTTAGCCCTCAAGTGGGCTATTGGGTATCACAAGCTTGTCCCATTTTTTCAAGATAATTTTGTGCCATTCATTTTCATTTCCAGTAGAACTAGTATATTCAGCCCGAATTAATTGTAATATGGCCAGTTATTAGATCATGGTTCTAGTATCCTGCATGTTAATGGTTGCGCTGTTCCCTCATATTTCATTCCCTTCCCACATTTATCTATTTATTACGATTAGTCTGTTTGTTATTAGTCTCTGTTTCTCATTGCAAAGAAAAATGGTTCGGTATTTACAACAGGTCTCCAAAGCGTCTAGTGAATCATAAATGTACATAGAGTTCCTCACTCTGATTCAAGCCCCAAGGGCTCATCGTTCGAAAGTTTAGAATTTGCCTGGATTCTCTGCACCTTAGTTGTTTTTCTTGGTTTCCACCCCTTTCATGTGGTAACACACATTCCAGTGCATATGTTTTTAAAAGTTTCCAGTCACTGTTGTGCATTAATTCCATGTGTTTTGCCACGGCATTATTTTTGTCTTTATTTATTGTGGCTCTGATATGTTCCAGAATGCGTAGTTTGAATTGTTTTTTTGTGCTTCCAATATATTTCATTGCACATGGGCATTCAATTACATAAACCACATGTGTGGTTGTGCAGTCTATTAGTTGGTTGATTTTCCACATTCTTTTGTTGGGCAGCATCACTTCTTTCTTGTTTGTAGCAATTAGGCAAACTTTGCATCGTTGACATTTGATGAAGCCTTTTGTATTCATCCATTGGATTCCTTTTTTCCTTTTTGTCTTATCTTGGAAGTGGCTTTGTATTAGTCTGTCTTTCAGGTTTTTGGCTCGGCGGTATGTAACCAGTGGATGATTGCCCATTATTTTGCCCACTGTTTGATCTAATTGCAATAGCTTCCAGTTTTTTCTCAGCGTATTGACAATTTGTTTCGATTCCCTTGTGTAGTCCAAAATTAGTCTCACTTTTCTTTCATTAGGCACACTCTCCTGGGTGGTGTTCACTGCTGTTTTTTTCGTTATCAAGGCATCTTTTCGTTTCTTTTGGTTTGCTCTTTGCCATCCTTTTTCGATAATGGCTTTGTGGTATCCTCTGGTTTTGAATCTTTGAGCCATATTTTTGCTTTTTATTTCCCATTCTTTTTCTTCCGAGCATATTCTTCTGGCTCTTAAAAACTCCCCATATGGTATATTGTCCTTGATTGAGGGTTTATGGAAACTGTCATAATGTAAAATTGAATTGGTTGCTGTATCTTTTCTATGAAGTGTCGTTTCCACCTTGTTGTTTCGTACGTAAATTTCTGTATCCAAAAAGATAGCTCTTTCTTTACTAATCTGATATGTAAAGCGGATGTTAGCAGTGGAGGAATTGAGAATCTGGAAATAGTTCTCAAATTCCAAGGCTGTTCCTTCCCAGATTATTAGAAGATCGTCTATGTATCTTACCCATGCGTCAGAAGAGGGGCAAATAGACAACACAATGCAAGATGAATTGGTGGTTTTGAATCTATCTCACAGAAATATCAATGAATACGAAACATCTTTACTAAAAAGAGGAATAACATTCTGTCCATCAGAATCAATGGACATAGCACAGACGAGAATTGATATATACAAGTATATCAGGAAAATAAAACTGATGAAAACCTTTGAGGAAAATGAAAAAATGGCAACTTATGTAAAAAATAGAAAACAAATAACAACAGATACACCCATTAGAGAAGAGAGTCTAACAACAGCGGACCTACCAGCACTGACAGTACTCACAAATATGGACACAGACAATGAAGGAGACATTATCTCTGAATCCCAAATAGTCCAACAAAAAGGCGCGGGTCTAAGTGGGATGAAAGCACCCTCAAAATTCTATCCCCAATTACCTCAAGGGAACAAAATTGACTTATTCCAAGAGGCTATTGTCAAAGACATCTATAAAATCAAAGGACAAAAGTACAAAGACAACCTATCCAAAGATGAAAGAATCGCTCTGAATAATTTGAAAGATGATAAAACAATAACAATAAAGTCCGCGGATAAGGGCGGAAATATTGTCATCCTGAACACGAGTGATTACACGGCTGAGGCTCACCTACAATTGGATAACAAGAAATATTACAGGAAATTAGAAACAAATCCAACGAAAATCTACAAAGAAAAATTAGATCTAAAACTTCAATTGTGGAACAATCAAAACTTGATAGACACAGATGAAAAGAAATTTTTGAGCACAGATCATCCAAAAATGGCTACTATTTACTTTCTACCGAAAGTACACAAGAACCCACTAAAACCACCAGGGAGACCAATTGTGTCATCGAAAGGGTCCCTGATGGAGCCAATTGCAAACTATATTGATTTTTTCCTTATGCCGTTCGTTACCAGCTTAAGCTCATACTTACGTGACACAACAGACCTCTTGAAACATCTAGATGACCTTCCATGGCAAACAAACTATCTATTGGTGACAATGGATGTCGTGTCCCTGTACACGAATATTGATAACAACATTGGTTTGAAGGCTTGCGCTTCCTTTTTGAAGGAACGAAAGATTCAATTCAATCAACATAATCAAATGCTGATGGATATGGTGGAAATGTGCCTAACCCAAAATGTATTTCTTTTCGGAGAAGAGATCTACCAACAGATCCATGGCTGCGCCATGGGTTTCTCCTTCAGTCCAGCATATGCCTGCCTCACAATGGGGTGGTGGGAACAACAGATTGCTTGGCACACGGATAATGACGTTTATGTGGAGAAGATCGCCAAATGGGTAAGATACATAGACGATCTTCTAATAATCTGGGAAGGAACAGCCTTGGAATTTGAGAACTATTTCCAGATTCTCAATTCCTCCACTGCTAACATCCGCTTTACATATCAGATTAGTAAAGAAAGAGCTATCTTTTTGGATACAGAAATTTACGTACGAAACAACAAGGTGGAAACGACACTTCATAGAAAAGATACAGCAACCAATTCAATTTTACATTATGACAGTTTCCATAAACCCTCAATCAAGGACAATATACCATATGGGGAGTTTTTAAGAGCCAGAAGAATATGCTCGGAAGAAAAAGAATGGGAAATAAAAAGCAAAAATATGGCTCAAAGATTCAAAACCAGAGGATACCACAAAGCCATTATCGAAAAAGGATGGCAAAGAGCAAACCAAAAGAAACGAAAAGATGCCTTGATAACGAAAAAAACAGCAGTGAACACCACCCAGGAGAGTGTGCCTAATGAAAGAAAAGTGAGACTAATTTTGGACTACACAAGGGAATCGAAACAAATTGTCAATACGCTGAGAAAAAACTGGAAGCTATTGCAATTAGATCAAACAGTGGGCAAAATAATGGGCAATCATCCACTGGTTACATACCGCCGAGCCAAAAACCTGAAAGACAGACTAATACAAAGCCACTTCCAAGATAAGACAAAAAGGAAAAAAGGAATCCAATGGATGAATACAAAAGGCTTCATCAAATGTCAACGATGCAAAGTTTGCCTAATTGCTACAAACAAGAAAGAAGTGATGCTGCCCAACAAAAGAATGTGGAAAATCAACCAACTAATAGACTGCACAACCACACATGTGGTTTATGTAATTGAATGCCCATGTGCAATGAAATATATTGGAAGCACAAAAAAACAATTCAAACTACGCATTCTGGAACATATCAGAGCCACAATAAATAAAGACAAAAATAATGCCGTGGCAAAACACATGGAATTAATGCACAACAGTGACTGGAAACTTTTAAAAACATATGCACTGGAATGTGTGTTACCACATGAAAGGGGTGGAAACCAAGAAAAACAACTAAGGTGCAGAGAATCCAGGCAAATTCTAAACTTTCGAACGATGAGCCCTTGGGGCTTGAATCAGAGTGAGGAACTCTATGTACATTTATGATTCACTAGACGCTTTGGAGACCTGTTGTAAATACCGAACCATTTTTCTTTGCAATGAGAAACAGAGACTAATAACAAACAGACTAATCGTAATAAATAGATAAATGTGGGAAGGGAATGAAATATGAGGGAACAGCGCAACCATTAACATGCAGGATACTAGAACCATGATCTAATAACTGGCCATATTACAATTAATTCGGGCTGAATATACTAGTTCTACTGGAAATGAAAATGAATGGCACAAAATTATCTTGAAAAAATGGGACAAGCTTGTGATACCCAATAGCCCACTTGAGGGCTAAATTGAATGCAAAACTACAAAGTAATTGCTCACTAGAGAGCTCTATTGTATTTATCATATTGTATGAATTGGCCCACTCGTGGGCATTAATACCCATGTGAAATGTGAAACATGAAAGGGGTTATTTGTTGCTATTGGGTGTGCATCTACACACGGAGAGGTCATATCTCACTAGAAATGCCCAACAATTGGTATCTGAAGAACTGAATGGCTAAGTTACAATGTTAATAATGAGAATTTGTAATGTCCGACATGTGACAATAATGGGTTTGTTCAAATAGCGCAACTCATACCCCTTACATCTAATTTTATTTTGAAAAAACTACAATTCCCAGACTACTTCCTGTCATGGAACAGGAAGTGACATCAATAGAATGTTTTGAGGCGTTTTTTTCTAAAATACAAAAGTAACTTGCAACATTGTATCCCTACCGTGATCAAGCAACAGTGGGTTGCGAAACGCGTTGGTTTTGTGCGATGTATGCTGCTATCTTGGAATAAATCGTGAACTTTGGGAAACTTTACCCTTGTTTGAGTGCTGACTTTCGCTATCGGCTGATAGCTTTGGATGAATATATATATATATATATATATATATATATTACCTACTCGCGGTCGCCAGTAGGTATATATAGTTAGGATTTTTTTCCTATGGGATTTCTGAAAATTCTATGTCTAATAACTTTGGCGTTTGTGGACGGAATTGGCTGAAATTTTCAGGAAGATGGCACATTTTGTTTCCGAGCAGCCCCTGAAAATTTGGGGGGGGTCGGCAAGGGGGGGCCGAGAAAAAAGGGGGGTCCCAAAACGCGTTTTTCCCATGTTAATTTCCATAGGGCGGTTGGCCTCACTTTTAGCCCGAACGGCTGAATGGATTTGCACGAAACTTGGCAAAATTGTAGGGACTGTTAGCCCGATGTGCCTTTGCTAGGTCTCAATATATGTGCTCCAGTGGATTTTGAGAAATTAACGTTCAAAATAAGATATATATCTGTAACAGCGCTCCGGGTAGCGCTCCGGTTCGCGTACTTTTCGCGTAACCGAACTTTGCGATGCGAAGCTGATTGGCTCTTCGGTGTCTGTCAACATTCTAAACAGTCCGGAGCGGCCGCCATCTTGTCTCTCGGTAGGATCGAGAGACAAGAGGAGGCCAAAACGAAGGGGGAAATGACCATAAGGGGGCAAGGTACATCCTCCCTGACACCCTAGGTTTGATGTGGAGGTTTTAAAAGGGCCCAGCAGGGCAAAAAAAAAATATATTTTTTTTTTTTGCGTGGTGAGCGCCTAGTACGCGAACCGGAAAGCGTTCTGGGCAGCGTACTATAAGGATAAAAGAATGATAGACTTTTCTAATACTGTATGTTAATTGTTTGTTGTTTTTGTTGATTTTTTTTGTTTTCTTTATTTTTAAAGTATTTTTTTTTATTTTGATTGTGTTTCATAATTCATTAAACTTTCTAACATTTCATTGTCAGAAATTTCAAAATTGTCATTGAATATATTTTGAATTCTATGAGGGTGTAACATGTCCTCATTTTTAAGCAGGTTATCCACTGCTTCCACACATTGTAGTAGTTCCTGGTCCCTACTTTGATCCATAAATTCATTTTGATTTTCATCAATGTTTCCTTGGCTGCTCTCTTGCAGTACAATTTTAAATTGAACTTGCTGCTCGCCTTCCATTTTGCCTGAAATTTGGATTAAAAAAATATATATTAGTAGAGATAGGGCACTGTTGGGATTAATTTTAGATAGGCAGTTTGCATCAGTGAATTTATCTTTTGGCAGTGTATAGTATCAGAGTGGAAATAGGACTATAAAAAAGTGTATGTGATTTAACCAAGAGAAGCCTAACTCCATCCATAACTATAACAGAGAAGTCTATCTAAATCCATAACTACTACAGAGGGATAGTATATTTCTATCAGAAAAAGTCTACCATATTAAGTTATAGTGCACAATATACTTCAGTTTTAAAAATAACAACTTACCTTCACAAACAAGTTGAAGTGTTTAGTAGCTATTCAAATGTAATGTACAACAAGAAGTAGCAGTCAAAATGGCTGTGTTTTCTTCTCTTCCTTTATATATATTCAGGTATATAACCAATCAAATGTCAGGTAATAAAAGTAGAAAATGAAAGTAACATTTTCATTGGTTGTCAATTCCAACACTTCAGATGTGTTTTGTGAAGTAATTTACCTCACGGTATTTAGAGAGGTCTACAGGCTTAATGGCTAAATGGAATTTCAATCAAATTTGTGAAAATGAAAGGGATTGTTATGTAGTATGAGCTAATCTGTATTTGGTGAGAGTGTCTCCAGTCGTTTTTCTGTGAATTACTTTCCCACCTTTTTTTTTGGACCGCTTCCGGGGAAGCGGTCCGGTCCGCGAACCAGGAGCGTAACGGGAGTCCACCATTTTGTGTTTCGGTCGAATTAAGATACAAGATGGAGGGCAAATAATGTTCAGAATGGGTAGAAGGGGGCACGGTACAAGTATCTTGACCCCCTAGGTTTTCTGAGGGTGGCTGAGGAGGACCATATGTGCGGGGAAAAAACATTTTTTTTAGAAATTTTGCGCGGTTAGCTTCCAGTTCGCGTACCGGGTAGTGGTCTTTGAGCGTAGTTTGTTGAAAATTAGAGAAAAAAGTTAGAGAAAAATAATAATTGTGAGTGATCAGATGTAGGGTAGCTCTGAGAAGAGCTTTTGGGTTTATGGTACATTTTGGTATTTATAAGTAGGTACCAATGCACAGTCTTAAATTCAAAATGAAAATTCTGTTGCCCTCATCTGAGAAGTGAACTCCATCTCCTCTGTAGATATCTTGCATGTAGTAACGCAAGTTATTGTTGTACAAGGAGCCCATTCCATGGTCTCTCATGTAAGCTGAAACAGATTTGTTTACATGTTTCCTCGCTTTCTCAATTTGTGGACAAAATTGGTTGGACCACCTCCATTTCTGTCTTTGGCATATATTGGAATATACCAAGGCAGTTTGAGGAAAAAGTGCCATTAATTGCTCAAAGGTGTCCTTTAAAAGCATTTCCAGACCTACCCCAGTCAAAGTGCCCAAATCATTACCTTCACAGTGCACAATTAACAGGTCAGGTTTTGGCAAATGCATAAAGGTTTTCACCAATGGTATCAATTGGTGACATTTTAATCCTCTTTGGCCCAACCACTTAATTTCCACATCTTGTAAATTGAGGTTAGGTAAATTTCTGTTCTCAGCATACCTTTGAGCCCAGTAGATGTAACTATGTCCAACAATCCAGACATTAAACATGGTGAGAGAAGGTTGGGCTGCAGTCAGATGAAGTGTGGTAATGAAAGGGCAGTTGAAACAGTAGGAGTTTGTAAAGAAAAAAAACTGTGGATTTCCAGTGCTAATGATTCATTAGCAGTGATTGGTGCATTTCCATTTCTGAAAACAGAAAGTTAGGGTGCATGGATGTGTTCTTTGAAAGATGTAATTTGAATGGTCAAGGAAGAAACATTTAATGAAAGATTGCACTGGATACGCAGGTGCACTGAGAGTTCAGAGTTCAATTGAAACATTGTTGTGTGAACTTGCAAACATGAGAGGTCTTTCAGGAGGTGGTTGCTAAGCAAAAAAGGCAGAGAGAGCAGAGGGGGGAAGGGTTTTGATTTGAAAAAAGTGAGGGAAGAGTTATGATTGGCTAATATGAGAGATATGTGTAATGAATATCAGCATTTCTGTGCTTTCTATAGCTGCAGCCTCTGGAGTGCATCCTCTTTGTTCTGCTGAAGACAATTTGGAGTATTTCTGAGACTGTTTTGAAACTCAAAAAGTATTTGCTAAGGTGAGAAAAGATTTATTTAATTTAGATAGAGAATAGTATGATTTAAGGAGAAAATGATGAAGAAAGCTGTGTTTTTAAAATGTGGCTTTGTCTCAAGTGATATACAAATAGATTTTGTTTCTTTGAGAAATTGTAATTGCATATTCGGTGTAGCATTCTGGCATGCAGTAACACAAGTTATTGTTGTACATGGAGCCCATTCCATGGTCTCTCATGTAAGCTGAAACAGATATGTTGTGTTTAAAAACGATTTTTAAAAACAATTACATTTCTGGATATGTACTGCTAGAGCTTCATAGGTTGTTTGGGTCATATTTATAAGGCATTTGAGTGTCTATGATGTTATTTTTCCCTTTTTAAATGGAAAGCGTTCTTCATGGGGCAAGTTTCTTGTAAATACGCTCCCACCTGTGCTTGGCAAATTTAGATTTTGATTATGGGAGTTACATAGCCATGTTAATAATGTCACAAAAATGGTGCAAGGGCATTCAAAAAAATGCTTTCATGTGTCTCAAGGACATTTTCAGTCATTTCCTCTTGAATGTAGGTATACAATTGATTTATATGCTGTGTTTAAAAACGATTTTTTGAAATCAATTACATTTCTGGATATGTACTGCTAGAGCTTCATAGGTTGTTTGGGTCATATTTATAAGGCATTTGAGTGTCTATGATGTTATTTTTCCCTTTTTAAATGGAAAGCGCTCTTCATGGGGCAAGTTTCTTGTAAATACGCTCCCACCTGTGCTTGGCAAATTTAGATTTTGATTATGGGAGTTACATAGTCATGTTAAAAATGTCCCAAAAATGGTGCAAGGGCATTCAAAAAAACGCTTTCATATGTCTCAAGGACATTTTTAGTCATTTCCTCTTGAATGTAGGTATACAATTGATTTATATGCTGTGTTTAAAAACGATTTTTTGAAATCAATTACATTTCTGGATATGTACTGCTAGAGCTTCATAGGTTGTTTGGGTCATATTTATAAGGCATTTGAGTGTCTATGATGTTATTTTTCTCTTTTTAAATGGAAAGCGTTCCTCATGGGGCAAGTTTCTTGTAAATACGCTCCCACCTGTGCTTGGCAAATTTAGATTTTGATTATGGGAGTAACATAGCCATGTTCAAATTGACCCAAAAATGGTGCAAGGGCAATCAAAAAAACGCTTTCATGTGCATTAAGGACATTTTAAGTCAATGAGGAAACACAGGTGATGTAATTCTGAAATGAGGAAAAGAAACTTCACATTTTTCAATTACATCACTAGTGTTTCCTAAGTTTATGAATGACATTGTGCAGATGAAGTTTAGGTGTGACCACAGATTCAAAAGAGGTCTGCCCTTTGTTCAAGAGTGAAGTGGACATGACTTACTTCATTGGTAGGCCTTCACATGTATTATCTCCTTTGTTTTCTTCAACAAGTGAAAATCTCATCTGCAACCATGTGTTGGCCTCACCTCAAACAAACAAAACAGGTGATGGACCGAATGTGGATCAATGACACACATTCACCCCAGTCCAAAGATCTGGGCCCAAACAAACCTCTAGATAGGCCACACCTTATCGTCATCCTGAATCAATCATTTAAAATGTTAGGGAGAGATTTATGATAGGTGTATGCCTGTTTTGTACCACTGTGTGTCATTTTTGTGACGCAGTGGTGGTGCAAAAGATTTGCTATGTTAAATAATAAGTAGGGTGTTAAGTTTTTGATGACTGTTATTCATTTACTGTTTGGTAATAGTGGTTAATAACATTTTTTATTATATTTTTCCACAGATTCAACTGCAGATCATTACAAAATTTGAAAAATGCCAACTAAGAATCGAATTAGAAAGGCTAGAAAACGTCAAAGACAGCAAGATCATCTATTATTGCAGCAGTCCTCTCCCCAAAATACTCGTGAAATCACCAAGAAAGCTCCGGGTAAGAGCACAAAATCATTCTTAAGAAATATTTGTAGTAAAAGAAGTATTTCTCCCAAAAATGTTTCAGTCCAGAAAAAGAAAAGCAATTTAAATGGAAAGGAAAGACCAATAAAAAATGTTACTGGTAGAGCAAGAGATAACTCTGTGCATGATAGTAGAAGGAAACAACAGTTTAGGGACATTCGAAAACGAATGTTCCGCAACAGGATAATAGTTAATGTATTAAAAAATATTAAGAAAGGCCAACAGAAAGTGGCATTTTATAAGAAGAAGAAAAATGTAGAGAAAATTCTTGATCATGCTTTTGAAATTAAGCGAAATTTGTTTATTTTGGTAATCAATAGAATTAGGAAACTAAACAAGGTAATTTCTGATTTCAAATCAAATAGTAGATGGAAGAGAGTAGTAAATCGTAGTAACTTTTGTGAAGTTTTTTCCGGAGAATGGATGCATAGTTCAAGTTGTGAGGCATTTTTTAATGAGGAGAGTTATTTTCAGGATGATGATTTGGTGTTTGCAGTTGACACCAGTGGTCGAGCTTATGAAGTGAAGGATGGTTGTCCAGTTGAAAAAGAAAAACTTGTGACAACAGAGACAGACGAGGTGTTAGGTAATGAGGTTTTAGGAAGACGTCCTAAGGGTCCTGTGTACATTTGGAAGTGTAGTTCTATTTGCAGTGTGCGACAGGATTCCATCAATTTGCTTTGTGATTTTGTACGGACATTTAATAAGAAAAGTTTGAAGCAGAAAATGAAGTTGTTGCAAGAATTAGATCCTTGCAGAGTGAGACAAATGACAGGTTTGCGTGGTCATTCACTGGCTTGTCTTTCCAGGAGAGTATGCCAGAGTGTTTTTCATCATTTCAGGATGCTAGCAGTGCATCATAATAAAGTGAGAAAATTAGTGAGAATGTTGTATCATGCTAAGAGTCCAGCAATTATGCTTAAACAATTATGTGCTGCTCTTTTGCATGGTTCTGAAATAGATGTCAAGAATATTTGTGAAGAAATTGAGTTTTGTTACTTTGGAAGTAAAGATGAGAATGTTCAAATTGACCCAGAAGTAGAGGGTAATGTTGAAGATAATGTACAGGTTTCCAGTACAGATAATTTTCAGAAGGAAATTGCCACGTTTCAGATGAAATCAAGTGAGAGGCCTAATTTCACTTGTATGTGTTGTCGACGCACTTATTATAAGAATCAGACTAAGTTAGTGGATTTATATGCAAAAAGTGAAAGGGAAAATAATAGTGAATGGAAGGATTTTGCCACATACTTGATGGTAGAAAATTATTTTGATTTGGGATCGGATCAACGTGTGTGTACTTATTGTTGTAATAAATTAAACCAAAACCAGATGCCTGCTAGGGCGGTTCATAATAATCTGGAATTGGTTGAGGTTCCTTCTGAATTGAAGGATTTATGAATCTATTTTGATTCAAAGTATCCATCCCTTTCAGGCTATTGTAAGAATGGAGCCAAAGACAGGGAAGTTGCCTCCATCAGATTTACAGAGAGGATTAAAGGGAAGAGTTGTTTATTTGCCTCTAGATTTGAACAAAAACATTAACACAATTGGAGTTGAAAAAGTGGAAGAGGAACCTCTGGTTATCTTGGTTAATGGGGTTCCGACAAAGAATAAGAAAATATGGCAAGATTTAGTGGATGTTAGGAAAGTCAAAAAGGGAACATTGTATTTGAAGAAAAATAATAAGTACTATATGAATGTATATGTTGCAGAAGAGGAAGTAAGTGATGAAGAGGATAGCGATTTGTGTGCTGGCCAAATTGAGAAAGTAGAGGCCTCTAAAAGTGAAGAAATATATGAACATTATAGTGTTCATCCTTTGCATTCCAAGGAAGTCATGGGGAATGCAATTGAGTTGTTTCAAATGAAACAAGCCAAAGGGAGTCCCATTAGTGTTTGGGAGGAAAGTTTGGAAGCTCGGTGTTTCCCACAGCTATTTCCAACAGGTCAAGGAGGAAGATATGATGAGCGACCTCATCAAATTCCTGCGTCTGAATACCGGACTTTACGATTGTATGCAGAAGATCCTAGGTTTCGTCAATGCATTCCCTATTTGTTTCATCTCCTGTTTGAAAGCGATCTGTCTGGACTGTCATATGCAGTGAACCACATCTTAAAAAGTGGTATACAGATGCGAAACATCTCGGCAAGTGACTTTATGCATAAAGTCAATGTCCAAGACAGTATTTTGGATTCTCACCTAATTAATCTCATGGCGTGTCAGCGTGGTACTAATGAGTACTGGTACCGTCGTCATGGTGATTTAAAATGTATGCTGAGGAACTTAGGAACTCCAACATGGTTCCTCACTCTGAGCTGTGCCGAGTATGACTGGGAAGACTTACTTGAATTTCTACGAGAGGCAAATGGAAATATTGAAAACATTGAATTCAAGACACCTGGAGAACTGTGTTCTTTGGATCCAGTGAATGTATGCAGGTACTTCAATCATAGATTTGAAGCTATGATGTCTTTCATCACAAATAAGAAGAATCCACCTCTTGGAGAGGTGTTGGATTTCTTCTGGAGAAAGGAGTACCAAGCAAGAGGTGCTCCTCATATACATATGTTGTTGTGGATCAAGGATGCACCTAAATTTGGAACAGATCCGGATGACTTAGTGATGAATTTCATAGAACAGTATTCTACGTGTGCTGTTCCAAACGCAACAGAGAAGAAAAGCCTAAGAGAACAAGTTCTACGTTTGCAAAGCCATCGTTGTGGAAAGTACTGTCGTCGTAAATTCAGAAACAAGGACAAGTTCTACACCAAATGTCGTTTCAACTTTCCACGACCGGTGATTTCTAAAGGAAGAGTGAACAGTTTGATGTCTTCGCTGCGACATAATGGGACGAGGAAATCACCCAAAAATACATACAATTTGAAAAGGAACGAAGAGTCCAAGTACATCAACGACTACAACCCAGTGATTTTGTCCATGTGGAATGCTAACATGGATATACAGTTTGTGGCTGACAACTGTATGGCTGTGGCTCGGTATGTGACATCTTACATCACCAAAAAAGAAAAGACAGAATTGAAGGATATGTGGGAGGACATTTCCCATGAAAAGAGCCTCAGCAAGAAGTTGTACAGTTTCAGTCTGAAGATGTTGTCGCATCGAGAAACCGGAGCTTACGAATGTTCTGACCGGTTGTCTTCAGCAAGTCTCTATGCCAAATCCAGGAGTATCGTTTGGGCGAGTCTTGGTCTTGCTGCAACGCGAAATCGAGTTCTAAAACCTGTCCGGGAAATTGAGTATTTGGCAGAAAAGGAACCAAACAGTACCGACATTTTGAAGACCAACATGTTGGATACATATTATCCAAATCGAAGCAGTCACCTTGAGAATGTTTGTCTATATGAGGTTCTACAAAATTATATATTCAAGAGGAACATCAAAGAAGATATTGAGAAAGGAGTGTATGCTGTAATTGGAAGTGAGGGATGTCTGGTCAAGCAAAGAAAATGCCAATTAGTAAACCATCGAAAATTGAGTGGCGAATCTCCAGAAAAAAAGGAGTTTTTCTATTTAGCACTTTTGCAACTTTTCAAGCCTTGGCGTGCAGAAGAGGAACTGCTTGGAGATTTCCTCTGTTACGAAGACTCTTTCACTGCTGCTAAGGAGACCATAGAATGTCCTGCTTTTCCCAAATATCAAGAAATGTTGACTTTGGAAATTGAGCAGGAAGCAACGATTGCAGCCGAGATTGCCAGAGACAGTTCTCAGGACAGTCAGAGTTCTGTTTCATTGAGTCAGGATCCACTAGGAGGACCTATTATCGAAAATGAAGCTGCCACTGCTATGAATGAAGTGGAAAGAGCCATGGCACATGCTCAGGAGGATGCGGTTAACTTAGAAGACTTGGAAAAACAACTCAACGTTGAGCAGAGGAAAATATATGATGAAGTTACCAAGCAAATTGAGCATGGATTAAGTCATGAGAAGAAAGAGTACTCATGTACATCGTTGAAGCCTGTCCGACTGTACGTGAGTGGAGAAGCGGGAACTGGAAAAAGTTTCCTCATTAAAGCAATTTCTTGTTATTTGCAGGAAAGGACTGAGTCATCGTTGTCTTGTGTTGTTACCGCTCCTACTGGACTGGCAGCACATAACATTAAAGGTATTACTTTGCATCGTCTACTGATGCTGCCAGTAGAGCATGACAACAAATTACAATACCACAAGTTATCTGGGGATGCTTGTTGTGAAGTTTCAAAAGTCTTGAGGAAAATGAAACTTCTTATCATTGACGAAGTAAGCATGGTTTCCAATGTCATGCTTGCCTTTGTGCATTTGAGAATGCAAGAAGTTCTTAAAACTGAGTATGATGTGTTATTTGGTGGCAAACACATCATTGTTTTCGGAGATCTTCTGCAGCTGACACCAGTAAAAGGACAACCTGTGTTCAAAATACTCACGCATGAAGATACCAGGAAGTGCCTAGGGAGCATTGGCAACGTCAATATATGGTTAAATTTCAATTATGCTGAACTGCATGAAAATATGCGTCAGGCAAAGGATGAAGATTACAAGAATATTCTACAAGATATTAGAATTGGAAAAGTGACCGAGCATGGGAAAGAAGCTTTAAATGCACGATTACTGTCAAATTTATATCCAGAACAAGACATTGTGCCTGAGAATATTTTTCAGAAAATTACTGAGAAGAATCCTTGCAGAATGTGCCATCTTCAACAACAAAATGTTGAATTTAGAAAAGCAAGAGATTGTGAAACTTGAAGCTATTGACAGAATAGAGCATATGGGATCAACAATTATTTTGTCTGAGAATTTGAAATCAAAATTGGATTCATTAGAGAAGACTATATCTAAAACAGCGGGTTTTGAAAAGACTTTGAATGTGTGTTTAAATTGCCGAATCATTTTGAGAAGGAATTTACATGTTGAAAGAGGTCTGGTAAATGGATCAATGGGTAATGTTGTTGATTTTGAGAAATACAGAAATAGAGATGGAATTGAATTTTTAAAAATTAAATTTGATGGCATTGAGGAAGTACAGCTAATTGGTCGTTGTTCTGCTAGGTTTTTGCTTGTTAAAGACTTATATGTTCGCCGTAAACAGTTTCCTGTTTGCTTGGCATATGCGATGACAATCCATAAATCGCAAGGTTTAAGTGTAGATAGTGCATTGGTGAATATTGGCAGTTCTGTGTTCAAGGAGGGTATGGCATATGTGGCATTGTCACGAGTTAGAACTTTATCGGGATTGTACTTGATTGACTGTGATGTCACAAACATTTGTGCGGATCTAGATTGTGTTAAGGAATACAATAGGTTAAGAAGAGAGTATGCGCCACATTTGCCTCAATATCCTTTGTTTGAGAAACGTGTGGTAGGCCGGAAACGAAGAAATATCAGTAATAGTAGGGAGGTTGTAGCAAAAAGCCCAAAAGTCGATGAACCGAAAATTGTAAGCAGAAAGAAAATGGATTCTGTTGAAGATGTTGTCGGTTTTCAATTCAGTTCTGGTGTCAACTGCTATGCAAATGTAGTGGTTAATGTTCTCTTTTCACTAGAGACTTTAAAAGAACAGATTGTGTTCAATTCGGAACAAAGTTTATGCTGTTTGTTGAATTCTGTGTTAGAGAAATGTAGCACTGATCGAACAAAAGTAGAAAGTGTGTCTGAAGTTCGTTATCTGTTAGATGAATGTTCAGGTCAAACAGACTTCTCTGAAAATAATCAGCAGGATTGTCAGGAGTTTTTAATGTATATGCTTGATGTATTGCAAGATGAGGGTGTAGATGTATATCACCTGTTTGGGCTTTCTTATCAATGGCAGCATGACTGCGAGAACTGTATGGTATCAAGTACTACTAGTGTACACTCAGAAAGATTTATATATTTAACTTTGCCAGACAGTAAATTAGTCTCCTTTAATAAGCTAGTAAATGCAGCTGATCACAACATGGAGTGTAGCCAATGTAAATCTGAAATGATGTCAACATTATTTATACGAAGATATGGCCAGTATGTCATTTTAATGATCCAACGATGTAGGCCTGATGGATCAAAATTGTCAACTTTAATAAAAAATTTTGTTGCTTCTCAGCTGTCAATATCAGGAAGGACTTTTGTAACTGTAGCAATTATCTATCACGATGGTCCTTCAACAACATCAGGACATTACACAGCTTATTTAAAGTCTCGAAACGGCTGGTCATTCTGCAACGATTCGGTTGTAACTTTCAAACGAAAATTGCTGTTTGACCTTAAAAATTCTTACCTGGTGTTTTTAAAACCAAAATATTAAGGAAAGAATCTCGTGATTTCCTCTGAGGAATTGCAAAAGGTTCATGAAGTAGAGGGAATGTAAGTCTGCAATGCTGTCTAGATTATTGGTCCAAAACTTTTAATTATAATGTCAATTTAAAAATCCAACTATATAAACCTGATGCAAGTAAGTCTGCTTCATAGTAAGCAGTATCAGTGTCATAGGAAAAGTAGAACATGAGTGAGAAAGAAGGGTAAGATATTAGTAGTCCAGGATTGTGAAAGTAATCTTAAATGTTTTCTTTTTGAAAGTTGCGAAAATAGAAAATGACGGGATTTCATTATAAGAATTACAAGAGTTGAAAAACGCTGCAACATGATTTGGCCAAGTGGAAACATGTGGTAGAATGTGAGAAGTCTTTTATTGTATGTAACATATTTTTCAAAACGATGGAGGTTTTCTTTCAGAAAGTGGCGGGCTGAAAATATTTATAGCACAACAGAGTGTACGCTGTTCATAGGACATCCTTCGACGTTATGGAAAGTAAGTTAATTTTAAGGAGTTTTGAATTCAAATTTCTTAGGTTGTATGGGTTTTTTAAACACAATCATTTTGATTGTGTTTTTTTTTCCCCGCTGTTACATGATGAATACCTTCAAGTCACTGATTTAAGTGAAATTTGATACATTCTGAGAACAGCAAAAATAAACCATTTAACATGTATAATTAATGTTCTACTTTTTGTACTTATGATATACATTT
Organism: Lissotriton vulgaris; assembly: GCF_964263255.1. NCBI lineage: Eukaryota > Metazoa > Chordata > Amphibia > Caudata > Salamandridae > Lissotriton > Lissotriton vulgaris. The sequence goes on along the minus strand of NC_141689.1, from coordinate 2,088,140,543 downwards.
AGAAATGTAAGGTAGATATGGAGAAACTGAGGCTTCTGTAAGTGTCAAAGTTAATGCTTACAGTGCTGCACTTCTGGGTACTGTTTTTTTTTTAAAACTGAATAGGCCTCACCTTAAAGAAACCTCTTGAAAGGACACATCTTAGTTGCATCCTGAAACAATCATTTAAAATGTTAGACACAATTTTATGATGGCTTTACATCTTTTTTGCGCTGCTATTGCATCACTATTGTGAGACATCAGCAGTGCAAAAGATGCACCATGTTCCAAAATAGGCCTCAGTTTTTCAGCATCAAGATACTGTTTGTTTAAAATATATATCTATAGGATTGTGTAGGGGACGTAGAGCAGCAGAGGCTTCTGTAAATGTCAAAGTTGTTGAAAAACTGTTTGTTCTTGAACCTTTTCCCTTGTCTTTTCTAATTTTTAAATACATGTTTTAATATTTTTGAAATGTTTGTTCTCTCTTTTACAGATTGAAAGTATGAAAAAAGAATTGAAAAAGTTAACAAGAATTATAAGGTAAATGTTTTCTACTCTTTTTACCCGCAATCCACTGCTGATGATGTCACTGACCATGTCATGAATGATGTAATAAGTGGACATGACTTACTTCATTGGTAGGCCTTCACATGTATTAATGCATACACTGCTGCACTTCTGGGTACTGTTTCATATGCTGGACTACATCTGCACTATGAGATACCTAAGCAAAGGCAACACAGGTGATGTGATTGTGAAATGAGCAAAAGAAACTCCACATTTTTCAATTACATTACTTGTGTTTTCTAAGTTTACGAATGACATTGTGCAGATGAAGTTTAGGTCTGTCTATGGACACAGAAGAGGTCTGGCCGTTGTTCAAGAGTGAAGTGGACATGTTTTACTTCAATGGTAGGCCTTCACATGTATTATCTCCTCTGTATTCTTCAACAAGCATAAATTTGATATGCAACCCTGAGTAGGCCTCACCTTAAACAAACTTTTGGAGAGGCCACACCTTATCGTCATCCTGAATCAATCATTTAATCTATCACATTTAACATCTATTAGTTCTACTGCTTCATTTCTTTAATCCTTACTTTCCTGCGTTTGCTACTTCCCTCATTCCTTTCTCTATTACTTAATTATTCTACTCCTTCCAGTATTTTTCTCAGTCCCTCTCTTCTCATACTTCTTCATTCTTATTTACTCATTCTGTCTCTATTAATGTTACTGTTTCTGAATGATCTCAAAACATTTTTTAAAACAAGAACAGTAAGTATAAGGGTAGGAAACAGACAGTTATGTTACAAGAAAGACAGCTATAGTAAGTAAACAAAAGATACTGTTACTCGCAATCCACTGCTGATGATGTCACTGACCATGTCAAGAATGATGTAATATGTGACATGATCATCAGTGGATTGCGGGTAACAGTATCTTTTGTTTACTCCCTATAGCTGTCTTTCTTGTAACATAACTGTCTGTTTCCTTCCCTTATACTTACTGTTCTTTTTTTTTAAAAAAAATTTTGGTTCGCTCCCGGTTCGCGTACCGGAGTGCGAACCAGGAGCGAACTAAAAGAAATAGAGGTTGGCAGAGTTTCAAAAATTCTACCAATTTTTTTTATAATGGGGAGGTAGTTCTGAAAAGAACTTTTTTTTTGTTTTTGTTGTTTTACATTTTTTTATTATTTTTCTGAACATTTTTTTTATTTTTTTTGTATTTTCTGAACATTTTGATATTTTTTTGTTTTTTTGGGGGGAGGGGGGAAACAAAAATGATTCATTGAAAAGGGCTCAACAGGAGCAACGAAAAAAAGAATTGATTTTTTGGGGCGTTTCGGGCAAACATGATTATTGATAGCTTTCACAATTAGAGTAATGCTACTTTCTCTGTAGCAAATTATTTGGTTACAGCGCACGCACACTTGCTTCACTTCCCCAAAGTTCATTTGAATATTTGGGACCATCTCCCTCGCCTCTGGTCCCGACACTTCTTGGACGACAGATCTTCTTGCCATCGCAGGGGGATTTTGCTGTTCATCACGAAGCTGGGCAGCACTATAATTGTTTGGGTGCCACCTACTCATATGCCTGTGCATCGTGTAATTGCCGAAGCTGTATTTCTTGTCAGTCCCCCTTGACAGTCTTTCGTCGCAAATACGGCAAAACACATATCTTGCATTCACTTTTTTTTGCCCCTCAGGAAATTTAAAAAATTGCCAGATGTAGTTTTCTTTTCGATTGTACCTCCTGGGCTCCTCTGGCAAAAACTCTGGCTCTCCCTGCTCTTCCTCCTCTTCTTGATCTTCCTCTTCTTGTATGATTACTTGAGCAGGTGGTCCTCTCTTCCCATGAGGAGGTGGAGGTGGTGGTGGGGGTGCACTAGCTGAAGCAACTACTGAAGCCATTGCTCAACAATGAAATAGGGTCTTTCTCTCACCAAGATGAAAGTCAGAGTGAGGAAAGAAGGAGGGGTTTTCATCATTTGGGAAAAGCAAAAGTTCTAAACCAATGAAAAGTGTTAATTTTAGATCACATGACCTAGTATTACATCATTAGGAAACCAAAAGTGAAATGAACCAATGAAAAGTGTTATTACCGAGTCACATGACCTGCTGTGTCTACGTTTCGCGCTTTGCTCCGCTTTCCGGTTCGCTTCCGGGTCCGCTAACTTGGCGCGTCCAATGACGTATTACGCGACAACGCAAAACGTCATGCTAACGTAACAGTTACGCTAAAGGAACGTTTACCGGTTCGCGGACCGAGGCGCGGCTTTAAATTGAGCTAACGGGAAGCTGACCGGTTCGCGGACTGGGAGCGAAACATACATTTTTTTTTTTTTAAATTGTATAAAAAACATGTAAAATATATTTTAAGATTTAAAGAAGAATACATTTTACAGCTACAGATATTAGCTTTTAAAAAACCATTGAAATTCACTGAAAAAAACATAGGTTATAGACCATATATAGTTAGGAATTTGCATTTACAAAACCTTGAAAATTCACTGAAAAAACCATAGGTTATAGACCATATATAGTTAGGAATTCGCATTTACAAAACCTTATTTTACTCACACAAAACCATTGAAATTCCATATATAGTTAGTTGCACTAACTATATATCGCGCACCCGCAATCCACTGCTGATGATGTCACATATTACATCATTCATGACATGGTCAGTGACATCACTGATGACATCACTGATGACATCTCAAATGACATCACTGATGACATCACTGATGACAACATCCAGTGACTGTATGTTTCTGTAAAGTTAAAATATGTCTTACATATTGAAGAATGAGTGGATGTATAAGTGTCTGGATGAAGGATTTAGTAGGTGCATGACTGACTGTATGAGTGAGTGATTAAATGTGTCTCACTGAGTGCATGGGTTAGTGACTAAACTGTCTTAATGTGTGCATCATTATGTCTGTTGTTCTGTAAACTGTTGCATGTGTTTATAAGTAGCTATATGAGTAACTATATGGGTTATTGATTGGTTGCCCAAGTATTTGTATGGGAGACTGAGTGTGTGTGTGGGTGGCTGGGAGGTGTATGACTCTGTGCATAGATGTGTGAGCAGTTGATTCACTAGATGTATGGTTTCAAAAGTGCATGTGGAAACAGCTGTATGGGCGGTTGACTGTGTGCATGAGTGTATTGGTGAGTGAATGGATATCTCAGTGCTACATGTCAAAGTAAGTACATATGTAAAACACAGTACATGTGAGAGTTGACATATATAAATAACTGTGCATAAGAGCCAGTGAATGTGTGAGTGGCTGTATGGATCATTGTGAACTTGTATCAGGGATTGTATAAGAGAGTAAATATGTGTTAGTATATGTTTGAATAAGTAAAGTTTGTATAACTGTATAGTTGAGGAAATGGAGGTGTGATTGATTCTTCGCATGACTGACTAGGTGTGTGAGCAACTCCATGGATGAGTGACAGTCTGTGAGTGTCTGTTCACACTGATTGTATCTAAGGTTATATTAGAGTTTGAAGAGGTTCATCGTATTATCACATGAATGATATCATCAGTGATGTGATCAGTAATGTCAAATGAGATGTCATCAGTGATGTCATCAGTGATGTCATTTGAGATGTCATCAGTGATGTCATTTGAGATGTCATCAGTGATGTCATCAGTGATGTCACTGACCATGTCATGAATGATGTAATATGTGACATCATCAGCAGTGGATTGCGGGTGCGCGATATATAGTTAGTGCAACTAACTATATATGGAATTTCAATGGTTTTGTGTGAGTAAAATAAGGTTTTGTAAATGCGAATTCCTAACTATATATGGTCTATAACCTATGGTTTTTTCAGTGAATATATATATATATATATATATATATATATATATATAATATATATATATATATATATATATATATATATATATATATATATATATATATATATATATATATATATATATATATCCAGAAAAGATAGCCCCCAAGTAGGAAGAAGCCGCATCACCTCCCGTTATTGCAAAAATGGCCAATTCATGGCTTCATCACGGGTCTGCACTGTCGCAGTGGGCCTCTTCCGCGGCTAGGCTCTGCCGCTTTAACATCCAAACAAGGTAGCCCCCAAGTAGGAAGAGGCCGCAGGTTAGATGAATAACTCCTTTATTGGTTTGAAAGGCAGCTGCATACAGGGAAACAACCGGGCAGCAATCATCAAAAATAAAGTCAGCCAGACCGGTTTCGGGAATCCTTTCCCTTCGTCAATGGCTCTCGGCTCATCACAGGCAGTTTTTTTCATGTGTTCTTGTTTCATTCACAACTCCCGCCCCATTGGGTGTGGCCGTGCACACGGGCTGATGGTAGTTGTAGTGCCACATTATCCATCTCATGTGAGTCTGTCTGTTGAAACGGCAGAGAAATAAATATATATTAAACCCCTGTGGGTTGATGTTCAGTCCTGCTGAATACACCCAATGTCATCATCCGCTGCCTTTAAAGAATTACCTCCCGTTTTGCAAAGTGGCCTCGAAGTGGCGTCCTCACGGGTCTGCTTTTGCAGTGGGCTTCTTCCGCGGCTAGGCTCTGCCGCTTTGACATCCAGAAAAGATAGCCCCCAAGTAGGAAGAAGCCGCATCACCTCCCGTTATTGCAAAAATGGCCAATTCATGGCTTCATCACGGGTCTGCACTGTCGCAGTGGGCCTCTTCCGCGGCTCTTTTGCTGCCCGGCTGTTTCCCTGTATGCAGCTGCCTTTCAAACCAATAAAGGAGTTATTCATCTAACCTGCGGCCTCTTCCTACTTGGGGGCTACCTTGTTTGGATGTTAAAGCGGCAGAGCCTAGCCGCGGAAGAGGCCCACTGCGACAGTGCAGACCCGTGATGAAGCCATGAATTGGCCATTTTTGCAATAAAGGGAGGTGATGCGGCTTCTTCCTACTTGGGGGCTATCTTTTCTGGATGTCAAAGCGGCAGAGCCTAGCCGCGGAAGAAGCCCACTGCAAAAGCAGACCCGTGAGGACGCCACTTCGAGGCCACTTTGCAAAACGGGAGGTAATTCTTTAAAGGCAGCGGATGATGACATTGGGTGTATTCAGCAGGACTGAACATCAACCCACAGGGGTTTAATATATATTTATTTCTCTGCCGTTTCAACAGACAGACTCACATGAGATGGATAATGTGGCACTACAACTACCATCAGGCCGTGTGCACGGCCACACCCAATGGGGCGGGAGTTGTGAATGAAACAAGAACACATGAAAAAAACTGCCTGTGATGAGCCGAGAGCCATTGACGAAGGGAAAGGATTTCCGAAACCGGTCTGGCTGACTTTATTTTTGATGATTGCTGCCCGGCTGTTTCCCTGTATGCAGCTGCCTTTCAAACCAATAAAGGAGTTATTCATCTAACCTGCGGCCTCTTCCTACTTGGGGGCTACCTTGTTTGGATATATATATATATATATATATATATATATATATATATATATATATATATATATATATATATATATATATATATATATATATATATATATATATATATATATATATATATATATATATATATATATATTACAAACTCAACCTCAACACAGGATACGTAGAGGAGACGACGCCAAATGTGCTGAAAGCTACATTTTTCTTTATTGCCGCTTTTCAACGCGTTTCGCCTGACCCAGCAGGCTTGGTCACGAATAAAGTTTCATAAATACAACCAACATTTAAAGTGCATTGGTGTCATGTGACTCATCACATGACCCATAAAATCCATAGAACTGAACAAAATACTTTTTTACGATGTATATGTTGTTGAATTCCATCTTACACACATAATTCATTCATATTGAAAGAGATAACTCGAATGAACAATTTACTAAATTATTTCCAGTTTTAAAAAGCAGATAAATTCCAAGGAAAATTAGTCAATGTCAAAAACAAATGGTCGCATTAGTTGTTGTCACTTAACATTCCAAAAATAGAGTATTTATAACCCATGAATAATTGAGCCCAAGTGGGCATAAACACAATGAGCATCTCAGGACCTAATCAGACCCCATGTTATATACCAATCCCTTCTTAAAATACGAAGGTATCATGGCATATCACTCCTTCTGCATGCCTCTTTTGTTTTGTACATTCATATGCAAAATTGATGCTTTGGTAGCTAAAAAACTCCCATTTTTACGGAATAAATTCTGCTTTTACACTCCATTCAATACCGAATTAAACTCACAGTAGTGCAGTGTGGAATAACAACAAAAAGCTTTTACAGCTTAACAGTGCTGCCCCAGTGAGCCTGACGTTAAGTTCATCATAAAGTGAAAAAATAAAAATTAACTTATAACAAAACAAAAACTTTAAAATTAGGGAATGGATGCCACTGTCTAGGAGGCAAAGATATGAATAATATTCTTCAATATAATGTTAATTCATACTCATAAGTGTGTATACAGATCTTCTTCAATATTCAATCCATATGGGCTTTTAGAGTTTAGTTCTACAATGTACCATGATTCGAGCATACGTAGCCTCTTAATCCTGTCACCCCCACTCTCATTCACAGGTATCGAATCGATAACAAAGTAAGTCAGACTGCTCACATCCTTGTCGTGAAATCTTTCAAAATGCCTGGCGACCGGATAAGATCGATCTGCATTTTTTATCGCCCTTAGATGTTGTAGCACCCGCTGATGGACGGGTTTGATCGTGCTCCCCACATATTGCAGGTTACATTCACATTTCAAAACATAGACAGCATATTCTGTTTTACAATCATATTGTCCCTTTATCTTTTTGATCCTGTTGGAGAGGCCTGGTTTGTATGTACTAACATTCTTCCCATGTTCACACGCTTTGAATTTACTGCATTTCAAAAATCTATCTTTTCTTGACATCCAATTACTCTTTTTACTCTTTTTATTGATTTTAGTCACCGTGGTTTTTACTAGCATTTGTTTGAATGATTTCGCTTTACGAAATGTAATAAGGGGTGTACTGGCTAACAACGGGCCTAAAATTGGATCATTTTTGATAACATGCCAATGTCGTGCCAATATCTGCCTTATAGAACCATGCAGCCTATTTTAGTTGGTAATCAATCTGCATTCATTCTCAGCCATACTTTTCATCTTCTCTCTAAGTTTGAAAAGGACATCTTCTCTAGTTTTTTGCCTGACTTTTACAAATGAGGTATTCAAACAGTTGTCACTATACCCACGCTGTTTAAATCTCAATTTAAGAGTATTCAGTTCACAATCTCTTTCTGTAGGGTCACTACAGTTTCTTAATACTCTCAAACCCTCCCCATAGGGGATGCTGTTTACCAAATTTGTGGGGTAGAAACTACTGGCATGTAGCACAGTGTTCCCAGATGTTTCTTTCCTATAGAGTTTGGTCTGCAACTTGTTGTCTTTTATATAGACTGTCAAATCAAGAAAGTTTACAGACTCAGTGCTCACAGTACTCGTGAATTTTAAGTTCAAACTGTTCTTCTGTATTTTAGCCAAAAATACATTCAAGTCAGGAATTGTGCCCCCCCAGACAACAAACAAGTCGTCAATAAAACGACTCCAGTGGAGAATGTTGTTGTCCCATTCCTCATGACACTGCTTCTGGATCACCTGCTCCTCCCACCAGCCCATATGCAAATTAACATAGCTGGGGGCGAAGCAGGTGCCCATCGCAGTGCCACACGTCTGATGGAATAATTCGTCATTGAAGATGAAGTAATTATTTTTCAAACAAGTTGAAACCATCGACAGGAGCATTTGAGTATGGGCCCAAAGTTTGATTGGTCTATTCCCCAGGAAGTGTCTTACAGCATTGAGACCATCACTGTGTTTAATGCTGGTATAAAGGGTGGTGACATCAATTGTCACCAAAACCATGTCATCTTCCCAAGGGATGTCATAAATGGATTTCAGAAATGCCCCAGTATCCAATATGTATGAAGGAAGCAGTGTAACTAGTGGATTGAGGAGAGAGTCAATGAACTTTGAGGTGTTTTCAAGCCCACTACCTATCGCAGAGATAATAGGTCTGCCCGGGGGGTCACAGAGATCCTTGTGGACCTTGGGTAGTAAATAGAAAACCAGAATCACCGGATTGACTATTTTAAGAAATGTATACTCATCATGCGTGATCAATTGCTAGCCAAACCAATTCTCAAGTTCAGAGTTGCATTGTGTGTGACTATTTGTCATGATTTCTGATTTAATCCTTACATAATATGACCTATTATTCAGCTGTTTATAGGCTTCAAAGAGATATTTTTGCCTATCCCACAGAACAACGTTTCCACCCTTATCTGCATTGCGCACAATACACATATCATTCTATTTGATTTTGTTAATAAGGGCAACCTGGTCTTTTTCCTGCTGGTTAAATCTTTTATTGCACACACTCGTACATTTCTCTAAGTTTTTCAAATCGTTGACTACTAGGTCATTAAATACATCAATAGTATCTCGTGCAGTGTAAGGAATGTACCGGGACCTAGGTCTAAAGCCTGTAGGATCACTTGCATTGATGACAAGACCCTCGGTCCTTGCCACTTCATCTGCTTGGTTCATCAATTCTGGTGGATCACCACTTATAAGTCTCTCAATGTTCTCACTATTTTCATTATTTTCATACATCACGCCAGATGGCTGGATATCAAGCATGAGGTCCATGTCCTGTACATTTAATTCACCCAGTGAAGCCTCACTGGTTCCTTGATTAGAAGCCTCGTTTGCCGAACGTTGGTTCACAGAGAAATGTTTTTTTAGTTTCAAGAGTCTTGTAAATTTGAAAATGTCTATTCTAGTCTGGACGTAATGAAATTCCGCTGTCGGACAAAATGATAATCCTAAGTTTAGGATTTCCTCTTCTTTTGTCGGCAGTTCCATGTTGGTCAAATTAACCACCGATGTCATGGGTCGTGTCAAATCCGGGATAGGGTCAGATTGTACTTGTGCGTTATTCATTGCCCGGTGTTTTGCGCCTTTGCGCCTTTTGCTCCTTTGCCTTTTCCTCTTGGCGGTTTGGCGTAGTTTACCTTTGTTCTGGGGCGTATATTGAATCGTCGGTCCTCCTGAAAAAAACCGAACTCATCAATAACTGTAGGGATTCGTTCTCCACTTTCTTCACTGGGCCCCTCCTCAGCTGAGGTTACCACATCAGAGCTTGGGACGCTACTTGCGCCTGACAGGGCCACTTGTTGTCTTTGCATGGCACCACTCATCTTTATTCTTCTAACATTTTCGAATTTTTTAGCAAAAGTATAAATCTGTCCACGATCATAGTCCTTTTTATCCCTTATGAATTTCTGGGCTTTTCGCTCTTTAATTGAAATTCCCAACTTCTTCACTCGTTCTGTCATATCCTTTTTGTACTGAAGAATTGGTTCTTGATTCTCTTCCTTTGCCAACATGTCATTGATCTGTCTGATCTCCTCCATCATCTTAGCCCGATCACTGTCTGCATACTTAATTAGTATTCTTAACATTCGACAAGATGACTCTTGGTTATTATCCGCCCACTCCTGCAACATCAGTGGGTCGGGGTCCTCGTACGTCGGGGCTACAAGTATTCTAAGACCTCTGGGGATTCTTCCAACTTATAGGTACCGCTGAAGGGACCTGGACTCCTACCATTTTGAGAGCTCTCCCCGGGATAATTTCTCAAGGCGCTTCAGTCGCACCATCACGTCCGGCATTTTCTCTTTACTTGCCCTTGAAATACTCTGTTTGGCTGCGGCACCTATTTTTGCCTCGTCAAAAATCTGCAGTGCCTCCTGTTCACGCTCATCCATTTCCTCAAGCGACATAATTAGTAAGTCTTAATGCTTACGCTTCACCAACTGCTAGTGTGGGGCCGCACTCAATCTCGGACTCTCCACACGAGCTTTCCCTCTTCCTCAGTATCGCAGACACTCTATTCTGAAATCAAATTCGCCTACCTTCCCGCCAAACAGTCGTCCGGTGAAAGATGACACATACCTGGATTCGGACATGGGTTCCGTGCGGCGAAGGTTTCAGAATATTAGGGAACTCCTTTCCAGTTACTCCAGCTTGGTCTGCATGAGGGGGACGGCAGCAAACAATCACCTCCAGTGCTCACAAAACTCTGCCGTCACCTAATCAGAGGGCGCCTCGTCTTCCGGCTTCACAAGCAAAAGCACGGATTCGTATTACAAACTCAACCTCAACACAGGATACGTAGAGGAGACGACCCCAAATGTGGTGAAAGCTATATTTTTCTTTATTACCGCTTTTCAACGCGTTTCGCCTGACCCAGCAGGCTTGGTCACGAATAAAGTTTCATAAATACAAACAACATTTAAAGTGCATTGGTGTCATGTGACTCATCACATGACCCATAAAATCCATAGAACTGAACAAAATACTTTTTTACGATGTATATGTTGTTGAATTCCATCTTACACACATAATTCATTCATATTGAAAGAGATAACTCGAATGAACAATTTACTAAATTATTTCCAGTTTTAAAAAGCAGATAAATTCCAAGGAAAATTAGTCAATGTCCAAAACAAATGGTCGCATTAGTTGTTGTCACTTAACATTCCAAAAATAGAGTATTTATAACCCATGAATAATTGAGCCCAAGTGGGCATAAACACAATGAGCATCTCAGGACCTAATCAGACCCCTCGTTATATACCAATCCCTTCTTAAAATACGAAGGTATCATGGTATATCACTCCTTCTGCATGCCTCTTTTGTTTTGTACATTCATATGCAAAATTGATGCTTTGGTAGCTAAAAAACTCCAATTTTTACGGTATAAATTCTGCTTTTACACTCCATTCAATACCGAATTAAACTCACAGTAGTGCAGTGTGGAATAACAACAAAAAGCTTTTACAGCTGAACAGTGCTGCCCCAGTGGGCCTGACGTTCAGTTCATCATAAAGTGAAAAAATAAAAATTAACTTGTAACAAAACAAAAACTTAAAAATTAGGGAATGGATGCCACTGTCTAGGAGGCAAAGATATGAATAATATTCTTCAATATAATGTTAATTCATACTCATAAGTGCGTATACAGATCTTCTTCAATATTCAATCCATATGGGCTTTTAGAGTTTAGTTCCACAATGTACCATGATTCGAGCTTACGTAGCCTCTTAATCCTGTCACCCCCTCTCTCATTCACAGGTATCGAATCGATAACAAAGTAAGTCAGACTGCTCACATCCTTGTTGTGAAATCTTTCAAAATGCCGGGCGACCGGATAAGATCGATCTGCATTTTTTTATCGCCCTTAGATGTTGTAGCACCCGCTGATGGACGGGTTTGATCGTGCTCCCCACATATTGCAGGTTACATTCGCATTTCAAAACATAGATAGCATATTCTGTTTTAGAATCATATTGTCCCTTTATCTTTTTGATCCTGTTGGAGAGGCCTGGTTTGTATGTACTAACATTCTTCCCATGTTCACACGCTTTGCATTTACTGCATTTCAAAAATCCATCTTTTCTTGCCATCCAATTACTCTTTTTACTCTTTTTCTTGATTTTAGTCACCGTGGTTTTTACTAGCATTTGTTTGAATGATTTCGCTTTACGAAATGTAATAAGGGGTGTACTGGCTAACGACGGGCCTAAAATTGGATCATTTTTTATAACATGCCAATGTCGTGCCAATATCTTCCTTATAGAACCATGCAGCCTATTATAGTTGGAAATCAATCTGCATTCATTCTCAGCCATACTTTTCATCTTCTCTCTATGTTTGAAAAGGACATCTTCTCTAGTTTTTTGCCTGACTTTCACAAATGAGGTATTCAAACAGTTGTCACTATACCCACGCTGTTTAAATCTCAATTTAAGAGTATTCAGTTCACAATCTCTTTCTGTAGGGTCACTACAGTTTCTTAATACTCTCAAACCCTCCCCATAGGGGATGCTGTTTACCAAATTTGTTGGGTGGAAACTACTGGCATGTAGCACAGTGTTCCCAGATGTTTCTTTCCTATAGAGTTTGGTCTGCAACTTGTTGTCTTACAGACTCAGTGCTCACAGTACTCATGAATTTTAAGTTCAAACTGTTCTTCTGTATTTTAGCAAAAATATATATTTTACCTAGGTAGTTATAGTTAGGACCTCGTTTCTATTCAAAAAGCGTTTTTTCTTTTACCAATACGTTGTAGCTGTTTGATGAATCTTCATAAAATTTTCAAAACTAATGCGTCGCTGTGGTCAGCTCCTGACTTGAAAGTTTCGGGCTGATTTATGAAGCAGGGGCAGAGAAAAAAGGGGGGGCCCCACAACGAGTTTTGCCCTTTCTAATTTCCATAGGAACTTTAGACACGGCAACAAACCTAACCGCTGAACGGAATTACACCAAATTTGGCAAATAGGTAGGTCTTGGTTCAGAAAGCACTCCTTTTTTTAAATGGTGTAAATCTCCTCTGGTTGCCTTCCAAGGTAGGCCCTAAAGCTTAATCAAGTAGGATGCCTTATATTTAAACACATGGATGCATGTTTAGGATTTACATGTCCTGCCAGTGAAAAACTCCTAAAGTTGTTCAATCTGTTCAATTGACTAACACTGGGTTACCTTATTACATTTAATAAGGGCTAACTTTATATTGGGGACAGGTAGAGATATGATGTGTACACTCAAATGAATTGTAATATAAAACCCTCTTTAATGGTAAAGTCTTATTTTAAGTCACAATTCTGAAAATGCGCTGTTAGAAAGTTGCCATTTTCTTGGCCTAACCATTTGTGCCTTCTGTCAGTATCCTTGGTCATGTGAATGTGAATGGCTCTGCTGTTAGGTTTTTTGTATTCCTGCAGACAGTGACACAAAGGGGATTAGATGTTGGCAGGACGGGTCAGCCTGACAGGCTGGCTGGGGGCGGAACAGTTCCATGTCCCACTTACACTTCAAAGGGCTTGTCTTCAGCACACACAAAGGGCCCTGGCAATAGGCTATTGTTGCCCGGACTTCTTGGAGCTTTGACAGGGGAAGGGAAGAACTTTTCAGAACCAGCTGTTGGGGTAGGACAGAGTGTCTCTCCCACACAATGGTTACCACTCTGTTTAAATATTGGACCATAAGAAAAACTCTTAGGTATACTCCTGGACCGGCGGACAGTATAGAAGAAGGACTATCTTACCACCAGAGGACTGCCCTGCTGCTACCAGAGTACTCCCCTGCTTCTTGAGGTGTGCCTTGCTTTCTGAGAAGACTGACCTGTTTCTTTTATCCCAGGCTAACCTGAGTGACTCCAAGGGTCAGTTGACTGACAGTCTGTCAGAGCTAGAGGGTCACAACATGCTCCAGAGGCCTCCCTGCAACTGCCCAGCTAGCCTGCTTCACTGGACCTGACTTGCCTGGCATCAGTTGAGCTCCTTCTGTGAAGAAAGGTGAAATCCTTATGTTTTGGGATCTTATCGATCATGAAAGGGTCTTTTGTGCCAAGACTCTGCCACTTGTGATGATCTCCAAAGTGAAGCTCTGGTGAATCTGGCTCTTTGTGCTAAAGTAACCGCCAGCGACGACTGGCAACATGAGATCTGAACTTTACACTACAGCAATGGCAGTCCGCAGTAACCGGCACCGCAAAGCTCCATCAACGACTGTCCGTGGTGCTCGACTGGCTCTTCGTGCTACAGTGATGACAGCAACATGTCACCTCACCTGCTCTTTGCACTACAGCCACGACCATCCACAAATGAACTCCCTGCTCCTCATGACCTAATCTATTGCGAAGAGAGTTCTTTGTGTCAGACTATGAGAACATAACTTTTTCAGCGGGACTAACCTGGTCCCTATATTCATCCCGCGCTGCATCGCGGTCGGCCCGAACTTGTGACTTTCTTGGGTCTAGCACAACCAGATTACTGTGAGTGGAAGTTTATGCTTTTAGGTGCTATATCTACCTGAAACTTTGAAATTGCATACATCTGTTTCTACTGATTGGATATTTTTTACTTTGGTCTCATTTTCTTCATTAAAGTTTAATCTAAGTCTCTTGGGCCCATATGTAGGTAAATCTGATTTACCAACTCTAGAATACCGAATTTTACCGATTCGGTATTCTAGATTCGGTAAATCAGATGTAGGTAAAAATTTGGTAATTGTTACCGAAACTGTATGATTCAGTAATTACTGAATCGGTATTTACCGATTTGGTAATTGCCATTAGGAATCAATGTCAATTATCGAATCGGTAAATACCGATTCAGTAAAATTACCAACTTTGCAAGGGTGACAGGGTGTCACTTTGATACCCTGTTGCACCCCTGATTTTGGCTTGTGTGCCATGTGAAACACATACATGCCCTTAGGGCATGTATGTGTGCCACATGGCACAGGTGTACATGCACAGATGTGCATGTACACAGGTATTCGTTATTTACCATGCAATAGAATTACATGGCAAATAACGAATCGGTAATGGCCCGTGGCACTGTTTTCAGTGCCACCGACATCTGGATTTACCGATTCGGTATATTTACCGATTCGGTATTATACAGAATCGGGAAATTCACCGAATCGATAAATATACAGATTCTGTATGTTTTAAGGCCCCTACATCTCCATTAGAAATCGGCCGTTACCGACCGGTCTTTGCCGACCTACATCTGGCCCTAAATTGGTTTGGGATTTTTCTTGTGTTGTGGTTTCACTTAAATACTGTTTGTGTCCTAAATAAATAATTTATGCTTTCATTCTAAGTTAAGCCTAAATGCTTTTGTGACAAGCTACCAGAGGGAGAAGTGTGGCTCAATGGTTAGAGCAGACAAACAACAAGGGCACCCAGTAAGTCAGCAAAGGACCTCGGGTAACATACGTTATATCTAACAACAGTGGTCCCATGCAAAGTTAGGATAAAAAAGTAATAATATAGACACAATGGAACTATATTTGTTTAGAGTGATTTGTCCAGCCGGACAGTGATCACAAAATGTTTTTTTACTATATATAATAAACAACGAAAATTCACTTACATTCAACAAAGAGTGAGACACAAGCCTGTGCCTTCACGCTTACAATTTGGCAAGGTGAAAGGAAAGGGAGAGATAGAATCTTAGGGAGAAAGTGAGCGATTTCTGTTAATTATAGAGATGACAGAAATTCAACAACACCATAAATAGCATATCTCAATGAATATACACATTCATATATGGTGTGACAAGAGGTCGACGACGTACACAATAGCCTGTATGGCAAAAGCCAGAGGGCCCCGACGTCTTGGTGCAGGGATGGCGCCAATCATGGATTCGGTCTGGGCCAGGTCCTATTGTCGGTGTACTCGGGAGAATGGCCGAGCAGTTTTATTTGGGGTCTCCTTCAGGAAACGGAGGTGCCTCGCCTCTCTGTGTGTCAGAGGATAAACAGGGAGGTCACCGGTGAAATTCGAAGACGTCCACAATGGGGCACTGGGTATTAATACAGCCACCAAATAAGGCGCGGTCAGGCGAGCCGAAGGCTTCGCGAAATCCAGGCAACCAGCAGTGTGCACAACGCGGAACCACACTGCTGGTTGCCTGGATTTCGCGAATTTCGTTTCCTGAAGGAGAGTCGACCGAACCCATGATTGGCGCCATCCCTGCACCAAGACGTCGGGGCCCTCTGGCTTTTGCCATACAGGCTATTGTGTAGAACAGGTTTTAGGCATAATACTTTGTGTCCTGATGATGATTCCTTGTATTTTGGCTATGGAATCGAAACGTCGTCGACCTCTTGTCACACCATATATGAATGTGTATATTCATTGAGATATGCTATTAATGGTGTTGAATTTCTGTCATCGCTATAATTAACAGAAATCGCTCACTTTCTGCCTAAGATTCTATCTCTCCCTTTCCTTTCACCTTGCCAAATTGTAAGCGTGAAGGCACAGGCTTGTGTCTCACTCTTTGTTGAATATAAGAGAATTTTCGTTGTTCATTATATATAGTAAAAAAAATTTTGTGATCACTGTCCGGCTGGACAAATCACTCTAAACAAATATAGTTCCATTGTGTCTATATTATTACTTTTTTATCCTAACTTTGCATGGGACCACTGTTGTTAGATATAATCAATGGTTAGAGCGGCAGACCCTGATGCAGAGGTCTAGCCCGGGACCAGGGTTCAATTCCCCGCCTCGGCAGGTCTTGGGCTCAAAAATTCCACTGACCTGATAATTCTCGCCTCGGTGCCTATTCCAATCATGGAGTACCACTCTGCAACTCTGGGCAATAGCTTGCTTAATCTCCACAACGGCCCACAGAACGCTAAGGATGCCTGGCCTCCACCTTGGGGGTGCCCAGGAGTGGACACCTCACAGGGAAAGCCAGGATGGGTTCCACAGCGGTATTCGTACAAGCGCCTTGAGACCCTTGCGGGTGAGTAGTGCGCTATACAAGTATCAATTTACAATTTTAGGGTTAAGCACAGGTTAATTTATTGACTTTGTGGTTCATGCTGACACTGATTGTGGTTATTGACCGAATGGGGCTCCCACCCCCCTCAACCAATAACCCAATTTCTTACAAGGTACTTCTTTGAATACCTATATAAGCAGCTCCTTAACCCAGGGACACTCAGTGCAAAGAATAGTGTGTGGCCTTCATGTGTGTGATGCCCAGCAGTACCTCTGACTTCCAACTGGCTTGACAGTTTCAATATGGCCTCATGGCTTGTAGGGTAGCTAAGACCCTGTACTGCTCTTGGAGAAGGTGTAGCAGGGTAATAATAATCCCTTCCTGGTCACAGCTGCAACATAGAACAGCAATGTTCAGAAAGAGAGTGAGCTACTTCCTCACAGGCTGGAGACTGGGCAGATGGACTTCCAAGTATACATACAAAGGTTTAGGAAGCAGCAGTTCCCCAAATGGAGCAAATGCATGCAACTACCGTGGGCAGTGCAAATGCCATTCAAATATGCATTTATTTTTTAATCAGTGGGCAGTAGAACTGGTGGGAAGAGTACAACTATAGAGAATGGCCCTGACAGTTAAAGTATGAAAATAAAAATGGATCCTTTAAGCAGATTCTCAATTAGCACGGCTGATCAGTTGGCAAATTGGGCAATAGAAGCACTTTTTACTGAACTGTGCAATGGTCATTTCTTGGCACTATGATCACATTTATATGTTTTGAAACATAATTTCAGGAGGTTTGGCGTAGGGGAACAGGGTCTCAATATTAAGAAAGGAGGCCTACATTTATTCAGAATGAGGGGCCGGAGCTTGGGCCTGAAGCTTAGTCAGAGTGTCATGTTCCCATGGTGCAAGGAAGAAAATAGGTCCCCTGGCTGCTGTGAAATTACAAAAGGCAGCAATTATTATTATTATTAATATAATTGAAGCTTATAGAGCGCACGGCTACCTCCAACGGAGGTGTCCCGGCGCTAGCAGTGTATGACAGGGAGAGGGCTGGTCATCTAGAGCTAAGGGAGGCCAAAAAGCCAGGTCTTTAAATTCTTCCTAAATTTAGTTTCTGACTTGGCTTTCTGAATGTGCTCAGGCATGGAGTTCCAGAGAGAGGTAGTTCTGACAGATAAAGAGTGGCCGCCTACCCTAACGTTGCAATGCGTGGGATAACTAAGAATTCCTGATGATTTGACCTTAAGACCCTCGTCTGGTGATATTTTTGGAGTCTCTTCCTGAGGGCCAGTGTCCCTTGCTGCTCTATAGGTGAGAGTCGGTGCCTTAAATTCAATCCTCCTTTTGAGAGGCAGCTAGTGCAGGCTGCGGAGGTGGGGTAAATGTGGTGGCAGAGTGGCACATTTCTGATGAGCCTGACTGCTGCATTCTGGATCATTTGTAATTTTCTTTACAGGATGTTAACATAGTCCAGCTGGGACGTGATCAATGCATGACCTACTGTCTTCTTGCAGTTCAAAGGTAGGAAATGAAGGAATCTTCGCAGGGACCTCATTTTCCAAAAACAAGATAAGGAGACTTTATCTATCTGGGCCTTGAATGAGAGTGTAGTGTCAAATTTAAATCCCAGATTCCTAGCTGAGGAAAGTGGAAGTGGGGGAGGGTTGAGTTCTGTTGACCACCAGAGTCGGCTTGTGGGGGGGATGGTTGATTAAAAAACAGGACCTCCGTTTTATCAGTGTTCAGCCTCAGGCAAATGTCAGTCATCCATGATGAAATGTCTACCAAGCATTGTTTAAAATTGGTGAATGCTGTCTCGGAGTGATCCCTAAAAGAGAATAGAAGCTGAGTGTCATCAGCATATGAGACAGTATTTACCCCGTACTGCTCAACTATAAAAGCAAGGGGAGTGAGGTAAACTTTAAAAAGAGCCGGGCTCAGAGCAGAGCCCTGTGGGACTCTGCAAATGAGAGGGCGGGGGCAGGAGATATGAGGGCGGAGAAGTATTTTCTGGGACCGGCCTTCAGGAAAGGAACGGAACCAGGCTAATGTGGTTCCTGTCACTCCCAGGTGCATGAGCCTCTCTAAAAGGAGCTGATGTGATAACGTGTCAAATGCTGTGGATAGATCTAGCAGCAGTATCATTGCACAGCTGCCCTTATCCAGGGTGTCCCTTATCATTTCCGATACTTCAAGAAGAGCTGTCTCAGTGCTGTAGCCTGACCTAAAGTCAGACTGGGAGTCATGTAGCAGTTTGTTACGCTCTAAGAAACTCTGTTATTTGTTTCTGCACTTCCCTCTCAAGGATTTTGGCCGGTGCTGGCAGGAGGGAGAGTGGCCTAAAGTTCTTCAGTTCTGCAGGGTCTGCGTCCTCTTTCTTGAGGATAGGCTGGACCAGTGTTGTTTTCTAAATGGAAGGGTAGGTGCCTGATACCAGAGACAAGTGTCAAAGCAAGTTTAGAGAAGGATTGAGTAGGGGAGCCAGCAATTTAAAAAACCTAGCCGGGCAAGGGTCACTTGGAGACCCAGATTTGGATTTATTCCATTCAACGAGGTATGATTCCGGGCTGAACGGTCGGAATTCAGACCATACACCTGGATGACAGGGGGTAGAGGGTGGTGAGACAGACAACACAGTCAAGGGAACTGAAGAGTAGATAGTCTGAATTTTCTCCTGAAAAGAGACTGAAAGTTCTTCACATAAGGTAGGAGATGGAGCTATGGTGCTTTTCAAAGTCCCTGGATTAATGAAGCCCTGAACAATCCTGAAAACGTCTTTAGTTGAGTTGCCAGAGGATTTAATTTGGTTAGCAATATAATCCCTGATGGTATTGCTCTTTAGTCTCTGGAATTATTTTAGCGCTCCCTCTGATGCACTCATTAATGTGACACGAGACAGGCTACAGGCACTAAATGGCTGAGCCAGGAAAATGCAAACATTCTAAAAGTAGCATATTCAAAACTGTAATTTAAAATCCGACTTTGTCATAAATTAGGATTTTAAATTAGGATCCCACAAACACCAACAATGAACTGGCTACCTATTCCCATTTAGAAAATGTAATGAGGTGACTCCAATGTTATCCTGGAGGAGAGGTAGACCTTGCAGTAGTGGGAAACAAATTTATGGGTTGTACCAGGACATGTAAAACTTAAAAGTACATGTCCTACCTTTTAAACATACTGAACTCTGCCTTCTGGGCTGTCCTTTGCCTACCCTAGGGATGACGTATATGTATAAAAAGGGCAGGCTTGGGCCCGGCAAAAGGGTTTAGGTTGCCATGTCGAATTGGCAGTTTAGAACTGCACATACAGGCTCTACAATGGCAGGCTTAAGGCATGTTTAAAGTGCTACTTCAGTGGGTGGCACAATCAGTGAGGCAGACCCACTAGTAACGGGTGATTTACAAGACCTGGGTACAGATAGTGTCACTTTACTAGGAATTTACAAGCAAATTAAATATGCCATTTGGGTATAAGCCAATTCTACCATGTTTTAAGGAGAAGCACATGTACTTAAGTACTGATTAGTAGAGGTCAAGTGTGCTGAGTACTAAGACCAGCAAACATGTGATCACCAAAATGTTTGAGAGAAGACCACCCCCAGGCTGACATCTAACAACAATGCTCTGAAATGTGCCAATTGCTTACTGATAATGTTCATAACTCGGACATGTTTCCTCATCCCAGTAGTTAAATTTGGTACTCAACTACACCCCCAGCATGACATGTCTTAGCTAAATGCAAATCCTATTCTCCCTACCCTTCTCCTACTCTTTCTCTTTAGGTTCCTTCCCAATTCCATTGATCAAAATAGAGACGTACACCCACATCATTTCCTGGAATCCTCAAGCACCAGTGCTCAAGGTTGTGACAAACGGTACGTTGGGAGGGTCTAAGTACTCAGATGTGCTGGGGCTTTTGAACATCAAGATTACCAGTAGGTAATCAGTGCATTGCCTCTTCAACCCATCCATGCCACAGGTCTTACTAAATGAGGCTGCATCAAAGCAGTAACACCACTATTCAAACCCAAATCATACAAAGAACATTTGAAGCAATACAAGAAGTATGAAGTAGAAGTAGGGAGCACGAAGAAGGCACAGCATCACAGGAAGAACTGCTACCGGGAAGAAGAACTGAAGGCATGCAAGGGCGAATGATCAAGGAGCCCCTAGAGTCAACTCACAGTGGGAGACCAAACAGAGGATCCAGTCAAGCAAACAAGCAACCAGGCACTCCTGAGGAGAAAAGCCCAAACAGCCGAGCACATATCTAGGATCTCAAGAACAGCCCAAACCAAACCCATTGACTGGAAATTTGAGCCCTGGAAATTCAGTCACATAGGCTGGAACAAAGTACAAGAAAGTGACCACAAGAAACAAAGAATCTACCAACAGTGCCAGAGGCTTATACAAGGAGACAAGGAAGACCAGCACTAACCAAGTCCCTGCTGCACCTCCACATTGAGTGATGCACTAGATATGCCCTGAGGCCAGAGCAGCACCCCAGGATGACTTAATAACCAAATTGAAGACAGGGAAGAATACCCCACCACCAGGCAGCAATCACAGGCCTGTCACAACGGTTAATGCAGCCAAAGGGTCGGGGCAGTGGAATAGCCAATCAGAAAACAGGGAGAATACCAACAAATGGACCAAAAACAGTATCAGATGGAAAGCAGAAACACAGCTTGGAACACTGACAAAAGGAATGTTCAAGACTGCAAAGAGGCAGAATTCCCCAACAAGCACAGACTTCCAGCCAGAAGACTCCTTCTTGAATTGATAGAATAAATCTGAAATGAGAAATGAAGGCCTGACAGAAGCCCAGCAGACAGTCATGCTGATCAGGGACCAAAGCCATGCTGGGCCACCACCATGCTGTCCAGGAGTAAACAACCCATAATAAAGAAGCCACTAGTCAAACAAAGATGTAAGGAACCCACAGGTCAGAAAACATGCACCCCCAAAGAAAGAAGCCAGGATGCAAAAGACGAGAAGAGGCCTCACCAAATCAACTACACCAGGACCTAGTAGAAGAGGCAGAGCAGAAAAGCCGCCAGGGTGAGCAACGAGGAAAACACATGAGCTTCAGTCCCAGCCAAAGGGAAACTAGACAACAGGCCATGTGGAACATGGCAGGACACCACACCAAGAGGAAATGCTGATCAGCGTATCCATAGAACTCCAGCAACATTGGAAAAGCCCCAACAGAAACAAATCACTTTCACAAACCACACCCCTGTCTGAAGAAACCATATGGGAGATGAAGACACAAAACATTATACCACGACAGAGCCCAGGTACATTTGCCAATATCCAAGCCCAGCTCCTACCTGACCCACAGAAGCAAGGGTGATAAATGCCACATGGTAGAGCAGGGAACCAAGAATCCCCCAACCTATGGCCACCTAGGCACATTCTCAGAGCAGACGAGGCAACGCTCGACAGTACACCAACGACCACCACCAGCCAAAACCTACAATCCAAAAGGAAGGGAAGGCAGAACATCTAGCAAACAGTGCTGGATAAAGAGCATAACACAGCCCAAGGCCGGCATGGTGCAGAAAAGGGACAAGATGCAAAATCCGACCTTACGAACCAAGTACACCAGGGGAAGACAAGCACAGAGATGCTGCCTGCGTCCAAGTTCACAAATCTATGGCCTACTGGTAGCTAAGAGAGGAACCCAATGCCAACAGGACATTCGGGAAAGACAAGGGGAACACAACTAAGTACAGGAAGAATGTAAAAATCCCCAACCCAACAGCACAACAACTGCAAGAAGGACACATAGGCAACAGCGCAACCTGCAGCATGCTCAGACCACTAATTTGGGAAGGAGACTTAAAGGGAATGCACCCAACGTTAGAAAGCAGACCACAGCTCCAAGGCCAGCAGGGAACCAAGATGTGAAGATCCAAAACAAGAGCCAACCCACTACAGCCCCACTCCGAGCAGTGGAGAATGGACCCATAGTCCCCAGAAATGGTTAGGGTGATGCCAAAGACCTCCCCGCTCCACCCACACCATCCCAATTTCTATATGGGAAGATGGCATACTATGTGTGAACAAAGAAAAACCAAAGGAAATGATGGACGGAGCGTTGACAATACAAGCACTCACCCCCAGTCAACTGATCTGGGTTTAATCCATCACCGTTCTTTAGCCCACTCTGTCACCCCAGTTCAGACATGGCCATATGCAAATAAGTGTGACCCTGTGCCTCATGGGAACAGTCCAGCCCGAACTGCCAAGCCATGCCTTCCCTGAACCGGAAACAAGCTACCGAGGACCGGTTTCTGGCATTTCAGCCTTCTTCAGCCTGGCTTGATTGAATCTAGTGGTAAAGTGAGCAAGGGACTCACGTCTGAGCATACCCTGGCAACTTATGGTGAACAAAGAAAAACCAAAGGAAATGATGGACGGAGCGTTGACAATACAAGCACTCACCCCCAGTCAACTGATCTGTGTTTAATCCATCACCGTTCTTTAGCCCACTGTGCCACCCCAGTTCAGACATGGCCATATGCAAATCAGTCTGACCCTGTGCCTCATGGGAACAGTCCAGCCGGAACTGCCAAGCCATGCCTTCCCTGGACCGGAAACAAGCTACCGAGGACCGGTTTCTGGCATTTCAGCCTTCTTCAGCCCGGCTTGCTTGAATCCAGTGGCAAAGTGAGCAAGGGACTCACGTCTGAGCATACCCTGCCAACTTATGGCGAACAAAGAAAAACCAACGGAAATGATGGACGGAGCTTTGACAATACAAGCACTCACCCCCAGTCAACTGATCTGGGTTTAATCCATCACCATTCTTTAGCCCACTCTGCCACCCCAGTTCAGACATGGCCATATGCAAATCAGTCTGACCCTGTGCCTCATGGGAACAGTCAAGCCCGAAGTGCCTTTCCTGGACCGGAAACAAGCTACCGAGGACCGGTTTCTGGCATTTCAGCCTTCTTCAGCCCGGCTTGCTTGAATCCAGTGGCAAAGTGAGCAAGGGACTCACGTCTGAGCATACCCTGCCAACTTATGGCGAACAAAGAAAAACCAAAGGAAATGATGGACGGAGCGTTGATAATACAAGCACTCACCCCCAGTCACCTGATCTGGGTTTAATCCATCACCGTTCTTTAGCCCACTCTGCCACCCCAGTTCAGACATGGCCATATGCAAATCAGTCTGACCCTGTGCCTCATGGGAACAGTCCAGCCTGAACTGCCAAGCCATGCCTGTGAGAAGTTGGCCTGGTATATAATGCTCACTAGTTCTAGTGATCACTTTGTACCATGCCAAGCAACCCTTATGATGATGGTTGTAATTCAACCTTGTAGACCAGTTATCCTAGTGGTAACGTGGACAAAGCAGTCTTAGGCTAAACTCTGAAAGGCATGTGAAGCCAGCTGTTATACCATACACAACCCCCTTGAATACCAAATGAAAGGGACACCACACAGATATATATTGAAAATATATATTGATTTATTAACTATAAAATCCCCTGGACTCTTTATGAGCACAGAAGCACAAGCGTTAAATCACAAGACAGTTTAAAATACACAAAAGTTGCACAATATGGATGAGCCCTAGGGGCCACCTAAACCATATACTAAGAAAGTGGTATAAGAGATACCAGGAGGAAAGTGAAGAGGCCTAGGGCCTTGGGAATCGCTGGAGCTATTCGAGACTAGCAGTGACTAAGTCGGGAAAGGCCCGCGGGACTCGGGTGCAGTGTTCAAAGTGCACGCACTTTCCAATGTAAAGTCTATGGTGCGTAAAAAGTACACAAAGTTAGTTTAAAGGCACTTCCTCTGAACCTAGAGGAACAAAACTTAAGACACAGACCCTAGAGGTGTGTACCAGTGTAGGGACACCGGCGTTGCAATGTTACCTCACCCACAGGAAGTGGGTGCACAGGGTCGAAGTGGCGTCGGGTTGTGACACGCAGGTTCTTGGCGCTTGAAGCTGAAGATGCTGCAGGCGATGTGAAGGAGAAGTGTCCGGTGGATCCAAGGGTGGATCTGAAGTGGTGAAGACCTGAAAGCAGAGGGGACAATGTTCAAAGTCACTGACCAGTGACCACCGTGGAACCAGATTGGAACCAGGCAAAGTCGGGTGCAAACAGGTGATCAGGGGTTGCTTCTCTCTGCAGCCACGTGGACACGAAGAGGTCAAGGACGTCCAGGAGTCGATCACGAGCTGTCCCTCAAAGGCTCTAGCTGATGGCGGTGTCGGCAACTCGATTGAAGCAAACAAGCCTTGGCTAATGCAAGCCACGGGGAAAGTGAAAAAGGCTTATTACTCGGACCAGCAAGGTCAGAGCGGGTACTCCTTTCTACAGGAGCGAGGGCAGGTCTGGAGCAACCAGATCCACAGTGTACATTGTAGGTTTCGTCGCCAAGATGGCCGCTGACCACGTGACAAGCGGCTGGGATGGCGAGTCGAGTGGCAAAAAGCAAAAGGGCCCCACGCAGATCGTGGAGATGCTGGAGGACTGATCTTTGGTGCAAATGCAGCTCGGTTGTGGGGCTTCTCAAACCCCAAAGCACAGAGTCGAGGGTGCTTTGGGTGCTGCGCAGTCAGCGTCTCGGGGGTCTTTCAAGATGGCCGCTCCCACGTCTCTCGGTGCCTCCACGGGTCCCTTCTTTGCAGGGACTGTGGATCGGGCTGGAAGAAGTCTGGGAAGCGGTGCCTTGTCAGGCTTTGCACTCGGGCTCCGGCAGGAGGCGGCGGCAAAGCAGACGTCGAGGTGCTGGGTGATGCCTGTGTTCACAGGGTGGCCCCTCCTAGGCCACAAGGGAGATTCTCTTCAGTCTTCTGTGCAGCAGAATGTCGAAGTCCAGTCTTCTTCTTGTTTAAAGTTGATTTCAGGATGATCTGCTGTGCAATGGCACTGCTCCCACTCTTATTCCAATCTGAGGGGTGGATCTCCTGCTAGGTCCCTCCCCTATGGGTGGGACCAGGAAGGGGGGTGGTTACACCCCCTCTCCTTTGTCCAGCTCCTCGCCAGGACTGGGGCTGGAAAGCCCCAGAACCGGTTTGGGCTGGCTTATGCACAGGGACACCTTGTGTGCCCCAGGCATGTCTCAATCTATTCAGCCCTGTCCTACCCAATACACAAAACCCTGTCTGGGGTGGTGCTCGCACCTCCCCAGGCAGGAAACCCTTTGTCCAGGCCCTCCTCGCTGGAAGGACTCCCAGCAGCAGGAGGTCAGACATGTGTCTGTGGTGGCAGCATCCATTTTGTTATGCTGAGGCTCTGTTTAACTTTAACCGGGGTTAAGGCTACACACATGTCGTGTCCCTCTAGAAGGGTGGAATGCTATCCCCGTCGCCAGAACTGGCGAGGGGATAGTATTCCAATTCGTATGACACCTTACTCGACATGTTTTGATAAAGCCAAACCAAAGATAGCATTTAACCGCGAGGATTATAATGCACTTAAGAGTATATGGTATGGCAATATCCCGGAACAGCTTAGGGAGTGGTTCCCGACAGCTGCAGACAGGCTCAGCTCATGCTAGAGCACCATCTCACATATTTCCAAGCACTCTGCCTCCAGGATTGATGAGGCCTTCCATAGGAGTGGCTGATAGGAACATATGTGTCCAGTTTAGGGTTAGGCACAGGCATACTGTACCTAAGTAAGAGGTGATTACACCAACTTACCCCAGCTGAGTGATCAGCCAGTTGTGTCAAATATGGAGGCCAGGCCAGGGGTGGCACAATACATGCTGCAGCCCCTGGTAGGCCTTGGCTACACCTATGCCCTGGGCACCTATGGTACTCTACTACAGGGGCTCATAAGGTGAACCAGTCCCAATTGTGTTATGCACCTAAGGTACATGGAGTCCATTTTAAGGAGAGAGCAATCAGCCTGGGGCCCTGAATAGCAGGATCCCAGGCCAACTAAGTCAAAAACCAGCTAAACACCAGGCAAAAAGTTTGGGGGTAACCATAGTCAGATATCCACCTTCCTACATAACCCCCCCCCCAAACGAAAGGAGATAAGGCTATCCTTGACCAGGTAAGCCTATATTGCCTAAGTGGCCATATAAGGAAGTACCAGCTCTGGCTTGGTAACCCCCTGTCTCATGGTCCACTAAGCAATCCCTCACCCTAAGGGCATCTGAGGGTCTCCACCATAGGGAATCTCTACCTGTGGTGTGTCTTTGCAAAGTCAAAGGCTGGTGTTGAGATGGAGTACTGAAGTGAGTTTCCTCTGTAGGGCTCAGCTTCCTCCAATCACTCTCCACCATGTGTGCCTTTCTTTCTCTGACTGAGTTGCACTGTGCTCTCAGGGTCAACCTCTGGCTACCTAAAGCTGGAGGCTGGGTCCCTCTGTTTGGCTTACTGGAGGGACAGGTCAGGTTTGGGGCCTTTTGGTCCCAGGTTTGGCTGTGCCCAACAATATCCATCTGGGGGAGGTCCCTAACTACTTTTAAGGGGGATCCCTCAGGAGTTTTTAAAGTTTTCACCTCACTAGGGCTACTAGTTTCGGTGCCCCTATTCTGTTGATGGGGGTGCTTTATTTGACAGGGGGCCCTTTGGGTCTCACTGTCCTTCTTGTCCTCTGCAGCCCTGGGCTGAGTAAGGCAAGGTAGAGAGGGGCAGGTTACCTGCTCCAGACTGGGTCCCACCTGAGAAGGGTCCACTGCCATCAGAGGCTCTGTTAGGCCAGGCCTAACAACCTCTGGGTCAGTTCCTTCATCAGGGGTAAGATCAGTTCCCTGAGGAGGCTGATCCTTTCCTAAAGTCTGGTGGGAGGGAGATTTCTCTTCCTCCTCAATGCTCTCTGTTTGGGTGGAGTGATCCATCATTTCAGGCTTCACTACCCATGTATCAGTTTGAGTTTGGGCTGTGGCCATCACAGCCCCACCAACCTTTTCAGGAGGAGACTCAGTTTGGGTATGGGCTGTTACTAGTACAGCCCTGCTACTCTTTCCAGGAGGGAAGTTATCTAAAGATGGGGCTGAGGTTTGCTCAGCCCTCCCAACCTTTTCAGGAAGGACATCTTGAATTGGGGCTGTAGCCATTACAGCCCCACTAACCTTTCCATGGAGATTTACCATTCTAGAATGGGTTTGCTGTTCAACCTCAGCCCAGGCTGAGATTTCCAAATCATTACCCAGTAGGCAATCTACAGGCAAGTTTGCTGACACTGCCACTCTCTTTGGGCCAGTGACACCTCCCCAGCTAAGATTGACTACTGCCATGGGATGATTGGTTTCTATGCCATCAATGTTTGTCACCTGATATCTGGCATCAGGTAAAAGTTGCCTTGAGGGGACTAGACATTCAGCCACCATGGTGATGCTAGCCCCTGTGTCTCTGAAGGCCTCAACTTTCAAACCATTGATGAGGGGCTCCTGTCTATACTTGCTCAAAGTGTTTGGGCAAGCAGTGAAATAGGCAAACCCCATGCCAGTCTCATAGACAAGAGTATCTGAGTTAGGGGACCTGGATAGGCCAGAGTCCACCTGTCCTCCAAAAGTAAACCCACCCAAATTCTTGGGGGTGCTCCCACCACCTGGAGGACCACTGCTAACAGTGACAGGAGGTGTTGGAGCCTTACCTGGAGGTATATTCTCTTTATTGCCATTCTTGGGACAACAGCTGTCTGTTTTGTAATGCCCCACCTGTTTACAGGTATGACAATAAGGCTTTTTCTGGGTTGTAGAAGTGTCTTGGGACCCACTCCCATTCTTGGAGTTTTGGGGCCCTGGGGAAGTCTTTTCCTTACTTTTATCCCCACCCTTCTCTTGAGGCTTGGTAGTCTCTTTCTTTTGGTCACCACCCTGGTTCTTAGGCCTGATCCTGGTTCTGACCCATTTGTCTGCCTTCCTACCCAATTCTTGTGGGGAGGTCAGATCAGAGTCAACCAGGTGCTGATGTAGAAGCTGATTTTGACAATTACTTAAGATTTGCTCTCTCATAATTAAATTATACAATCCTGCATAGTCAGTAACCTTACTTCCCAGCAACCAGCCCTCCAGAGCCTTAGTGGCACACTCAACAAATTCAGACCAGTCCTGAGTCTGTGTCTTCTGGGTATCTCTGAACATTAACCTGTACTGTTCAGTGGTTAAGCCTAACCCATCAATCAGAGCACTCTTCAGGACCATGTAGTTTCTTGAATCCTCATCCTTAACTGTGAGGAGTCTGTCTTGGCCTCTACCTTCAAAGGAGAGCCACAAGATTGCTGCCCACTGCTCCTGAGGGATCTGCTGTACTTTGCAGGCTCTCTCAAGTGCAGTCATCCATTTGTGGATATCATCCCCAGCTTTGTAGAGGGGCACAATCTTACTCAGGTTTCTTGTATCAAAGGACCTGTCTTTATCCTTCTGGATAGTGCTGCCACCAGTGGATCCTAATCCACTCTCTCTAGGCTGTCTTGCTCTAGCAAGTTTCTCCTTGGCCAGGGCAACCTCTAACTCTTGCCTCTGGATCCTAAGCTCAGCCTCTCTCATCTTGGCCTCATGTTCCCTTCTCTGAGGGCTAGTCATCTCCTTTCTGGAGTGACCATGAGAGCCTCTAGAGACATGGGAGGTATTGGATTCACCTGAGTGATTCCTCCTCCTCCTATGCCCCTGGTTAAGTCCACCTGGGGGTCTGAATGGGTTGTTACCTGATTCATTCCCAAGTAAGCTTAAGTTAGCCTGGTTCAGTCTACTGACCAGCACCTGACTATCTCTGTCATCATCTGACTCACTGCTTTCCACCTCCTCCTCTTCCTCCTCTTCCTCTACATCTACCTGAGGAGCTCCAGTGGTGGAGGCTTCCTCATCTACCAGGATGATAGGGGCAGGGGTGTCTACAGTGTCATCCTCTGAAGGATGGCCTCCTTCAGCATCCCCTGTGGGTCTTGCCTTAGAGGGCTTTAGAGTCTCAGACTGGTCTAAGAGCTCTCTTAGGTGGTCTGTAGTAGGGGAGGGCCCTGTCTTCAGACCCCTTAAGACACAAAGCTGTCTTAATTCCTTAAAGGAAAAAATAGCAAATTTGGATGGTGCCCTTGGAGGGTCACTCTCAACAGGAGTAAGTCCACTGGACCCCTCTGCTCCAGACATTGCTCTAGTGTGGTGGATGTGTTGCAATCTACCTACACTGGTGTTTACCTACTAAACCTATCTAGTAGTTGTAGCTAGGGTGTGCTACTCCCTTTGCTCTACAACAACTAAGTTCAGTAGAACTTAAGTATACTAGTCTTGTTTTATATGTACCTAGCAGGTACCTGTATGATCTTTCAAATGATAATCTCAAAGATTGTAATGGTAAAACAACAGCAAGCTCAGATCCCAATCCGCTGCTCACCAATGTGAGAAGTTGGCCTGGTATATAATGCTCACTAGTTCTAGTGATCACTTTGTACCATGCCAAGCAACCCTTATGACGATGGTTGTAATTCAACCTTGTAGACCAGTTATCCTAGTGGTAACGTGGACAAAGCAGTCTTAGGCTAAACTCTGAAAGGCATGTGAAGCCAGCTGTTATACCATACACAACCCCCTTGAATACCAAATGAAAGGGACACCACACAGATATATATTGAAAATATATATTGATTTATTAACTATAAAATCCCCTGGACTCTTTATGAGCACAGAAGCACAAGCGTTAAATCACAAGACAGTTTAAAATACACAAAAGTTGCACAATATGGATGAGCCCTAGGGGCCACCTAAACCATATACTAAGAAAGTGGTATAAGAGATACCAGGAGGAAAGTGAAGAGGCCTAGGGCCTTGGGAATCGCTGGAGCTATTCGAGACTAGCAGTGACTAAGTCGGGAAAGGCCCGCGGGACTCGGGTGCAGTGTTCAAAGTGCACGCACTTTCCAATGTAAAGTCTATGGTGCGTAAAAAGTACACAAAGTTAGTTTAAAGGCACTTCCGCTGAACCTAGAGGAACAAAACTTAAGACACAGACCCTAGAGGTGTGTACCAGTGTAAGGACACCGGCGTCGCAATGTTACCTCACCCACAGGAAGTGGGTGCACAGGGTCGAAGTGGCGTCGGGTTGTGACACGCAGGTTCTTGGCGTTTGAAGCTGAAGATGCTGCAGGCGATGTGAAGGAGAAGTGTCCGGTGGATCCAAGGGTGGATCTGAAGTGGTGAAGACCTGAAAGCAGAGGGGACAATGTTCAAAGTCACTGACCAGTGACCACCGTGGAACCAGATTGGAACCAGGCAAAGTCGGGTGCAAACAGGTGATCAGGGGTTGCTTCTCTCTGCAGCCACGTGGACACGAAGAGGTCAAGGACGTCCAGGAGTCGATCACGAGCTGTCCCTTAAAGGTTCTAGCTGATGGCGGTGTCGGCAACTCGATTGAAGCAAACAAGCTTTGGCTAATGCAAGCCATGGGGAAAGTGAAAAAGGCTTATTACTCGGACCAGCAAGGTCAGAGCGGGTACTCCTTTCTACAGGAGCGAGGGCAGGTCTGGGGCAACCAGATCCACAGTGTAAATTGTAGGTTTCGTCGCCAAGATGGCCGCTGACCACGTGACAAGCGGCCGGGATGGCGAGTCGAGTGGCAAAAAGCAAAAGGGCCCCACGCAGATCGTGGAGATGCTGGAGGGCTGATCTTTGGTGCAAACGCTGCTCGGTTGTGGGGCTTCTCAAACCCCAAAGCACAGAGTCGAGGGTGCCTCGGGTGCTGCGCAGTCAGCGTCTTGGGGGTCTTTCAAGATGGCCGCTCCCACGTCTCTTGGTGCCTCCACGGATCCCTTCTTTGCAGGGACTGTGGATCAAGCTGGGCGAAGTCTGGGAAGCTGTGTCTTGTCAGGCTCTGCACTCGGGCTCCGGCGGGAGGCGGCGGCAAAGCAGACGTCGAGGTGCTGGGTGATGCCTGTGTTCACAGGGTGGCCCCTCCTAGGCCACAAGGGAGATTCTCTTCAGTCTTCTGTGCAGCAGAATGTCGAAGTCCAGTCTTCTTCTTGTTTAAAGTTGATTTCAGGATGATCTGCTGTGCAATGGCACTGCTCCCACTCTTATTCCAATCTGAGGGGTGGATCTCCTGCTAGGTCCCTCCCCTATGGGTGGGACCAGGAAGGGGGGTGGTTACACCCCCTCTCCTTTGTCCAGCTCCTCGCCAGGACTGGGGCTGGAAAGCCCCAGAACCGGTTTGGGCTGGCTTATGCACAGGGACACCTTGTGTGCCCCAGGCATGTCTCAATCTATTCAGCCCTGTCCTACCCAATACACAAAACCCTGTCTGGGGTGGTGCTCGCACCTCCCCAGGCAGGAAACCCTTTGTCCAGGCCCTCCTCGCTGGAAGGACTCCCAGCAGCAGGAGGTCAGACATGTGTCTGTGGTGGCAGCATCCATTTTGTGATGCTGAGGCTCTGTTTAACTTTAACCGGGGTTAAGGCTACACACATGTCGTGTCCCTCTAGAAGGGTGGAATGCTATCCCCGTCGCCAGAACTGGCGAGGGGATAGTATTCCAATTCGTATGACACCTTACTCGACATGTTTTGATAAAGCCAAACCAAAGATAGCATTTAACCGCGAGGATTATAATGCACTTAAGAGTATATGGTATGGCAATATCCCGGAACAGCTTAGGGAGTGGTTCCCGACAGCTGCAGACAGGCTCAGCTCATGCTAGAGCACCATCTCACATATTTCCAAGCACTCTGCCTCCAGGATTGATGAGGCCTTCCATAGGAGTGGCTGATAGGAACATATGTGTCCAGTTTAGGGTTAGGCACAGGCATACTGTACCTAAGTAAGAGGTGATTACACCAACTTACCCCAGCTGAGTGATCAGCCAGTTGTGTCAAATATGGAGGCCAGGCCAGGGGTGGCACAATACATGCTGCAGCCCCTGGTAGGCCTTGGCTACACCTATGCCCTGGGTACCTATGGTACTCTACTACAGGGGCTCATAAGGTGAACCAGTCCCAATTGTGTTATGCACCTAAGGTACATGGAGTCCATTTTAAGGAGAGAGCAATCAGCCTGGGGCCCTGAATAGCAGGATCCCAGGCCAACTAAGTCAAAAACCAGCTAAACACCAGGCAAAAAAGTTTGGGGGTAACCATAGTCAGATATCCACCTTCCTACATAACCCCCCCCCCCCCCAAACGAAAGGAGATAAGGCTATCCTTGACCAGGTAAGCCTATATTGCCTAAGTGGCCATATAAGGAAGTACCAGCTCTGGCTTGGTAACCCCCTGTCTCATGGCCCACTAAGCAATCCCTCACCCTAAGGGCATCTGAGGGTCTCCACCATAGGGAATCTCTACCTGTGGTGTGTCTTTGCAAAGTCAAAGGCTGGTGTTGAGATGGAGTACTGAAGTGAGTTTCCTCTGTAGGGCTCAGCTTCCTCCAATCACTCTCCACCATGTGTGCCTTTCTTTCTCTGACTGAGTTGCACTGTGCTCTCAGGGTCAACCTCTGGCTACCTAAAGCTGGAGGCTGGGTCCCTCTGTTTGGCTTACTGGAGGGACAGGTCAGGTTTGGGGCCTTTTGGTCCCAGGTTTGGCTGTGCCCAACAATATCCATCTGGGGGAGGTCCCTAACTACTTTTAAGGGGGATCCCTCAGGAGTTTTTAAAGTTTTCACCTCACTAGGGCTACTAGTTTCGGTGCCCCTATTCTGTTGATGTGGGTGCTTTATTTGACAGGGGGCCCTTTGGGTCTCACTGTCCTTCTTGTCCTCTGCAGCCCTGGGCTGAGTAAGGCAAGGTAGAGAGGGGCAGGTTACCTGCTCCAGACTGGGTCCCACCTGAGAAGGGTCCACTGCCATCAGAGGCTCTGTTAGGCCAGGCCTAACAACCTCTGGGTCAGTTCCTTCATCAGGGGTAAGATCAGTTCCCTGAGGAGGCTGATCCTTTCCTAAAGTCTGGTGGGAGGGAGATTTCTCTTCCTCCTCAATGCTCTCTGTTTGGGTGGAGTGATCCATCATTTCAGGCTTCACTACCCATGTATCAGTTTGAGTTTGGGCTGTGGCCATCACAGCCCCACCAACCTTTTCAGGAGGAGACTCAGTTTGGGTATGGGCTGTTACTAGTACAGCCCTGCTACTCTTTCCAGGAGGGAAGTTATCTAAAGATGGGGCTGAGGTTTGCTCAGCCCTCCCAACCTTTTCAGGAAGGACATCTTGAATTGGGGCTGTAGCCATTACAGCCCCACTAACCTTTCCATGGAGATTTACCATTCTAGAATGGGTTTGCTGTTCAACCTCAGCCCAGGCTGAGATTTCCAAATCATTACCCAGTAGGCAATCTACAGGCAAGTTTGCTGACACTGCCACTCTCTTTGGGCCAGTGACACCTCCCCAGCTAAGATTGACTACTGCCATGGGATGATTGGTTTCTATGCCATCAATGTTTGTCACCTGATATCTGGCATCAGGTAAAAGTTGCCTTGAGGGGACTAGACATTCAGCCACCATGGTGATGCTAGCCCCTGTGTCTCTGAAGGCCTCAACTTTCAAACCATTGATGAGGGGCTCCTGTCTATACTTGCTCAAAGTGTTTGGGCAAGCAGTGAAATTGGCAAACCCCATGCCAGTCTCATAGACAAGAGTATCCGAGTTAGGGGACCTGGATAGGCCAGAGTCCACCTGTCCTCCAAAAGTAAACCCACCCAAATTCTTGGGGGTGCTCCCACCACCTGGGGGACCACTGCTAACAGTGACAGGAGGTGTTGGAGCCTTACCTGGAGGTATATTCTCTTTATTGCCATTCTTGGGACACCAGCTGTCTGTTTTGTAATGCCCCACCTGTTTACAGGTATGACAATAAGGCTTTTTCTGGGTTGTAGAAGTGTCTTGGGACCCACTCCCATTCTTGGAGTTTTGGGGCCCTGGGGAAGTCTTTTCCTTACTTTTATCCCCACCCTTCTCTTGAGGCTTGGTAGTCTCTTTCTTTTGGTCACCACCCTGGTTCTTAGGCCTGATCCTGGTTCTGACCCATTTGTCTGCCTTCCTACCCAATTCTTGTGGGGAGGTCAGATCAGAGTCAACCAGGTGCTGATGTAGAAGCTGATTTTGACAATTACGTAAGATTTGCTCTCTCATAATTAAATTATACAATCCTGTATAGTCAGTAACCTTACTTCCCAGCAACCAGCCCTCCAGAGCCTTAGTGGCACACTCAACAAATTCAGACCAGTCCTGAGTCTGTGTCTTCTGGGTATCTCTGAACATCAACCTGTACTGTTCAGTGGTTAAGCCTAACCCATCAATCAGAGCACTCTTCAGGACCGTGTAGTTTCTTGAATCCTCATCACTAACTGTGAGGAGTCTGTCTCGGCCTCTACCTTCAAAGGAGAGCCACAAGATTGCTGCCCACTGCTCCTGAGGGATCTGCTGTACTCTGCAGGCTCTCTCAAGTGCAGTCATCCATTTGTGGCTATCATCCCCAGCTTTGTAGGGGGGCACAATCTTACTCAGGTTTCTTGTATCAAAGGACCTGTCTTTATCCTTCTGGATAGTGCTGCCACCAGTGGATCCTAATCCACTCTCTCTAGGCTGTCTTGCTCTAGCAAGTTTCTCCTTGGCCAGGGCAACCTCTAACTCTTGCCTCTGGATCCTAAGCTCAGCCTCTCTCATCTTGG
This sequence comes from Lissotriton vulgaris, assembly GCF_964263255.1. Classification (NCBI taxonomy): domain Eukaryota; kingdom Metazoa; phylum Chordata; class Amphibia; order Caudata; family Salamandridae; genus Lissotriton; species Lissotriton vulgaris. The sequence continues at coordinate 2,088,105,159 of NC_141689.1, read as the reverse complement.
CCTCATGTTCCCTTCTCTGAGGGCTAGTCATCTCCTTTCTGGAGTGACCATGAGAGCCTCTAGAGACATGGGAGGTATTGGATTCACCTGAGTGATTCCTCCTCCTCCTATGCCCCTGGTTAAGTCCACCTGGGGGTCTGAATGGGTTGTTACCTGATTCATTCCCAAGTAAGCTTAAGTTAGCCTGGTTCAGTCTACTGACCAGCACCTGACTATCTCTGTCATCATCTGACTCACTGCTTTCCACCTCCTCCTCTTCCTCCTCTTCCTCTACATCTACCTGAGGAGCTCCAGTGGTGGAGGCTTCCTCATCTACCAGGATGATAGGGGCAGGGGTGTCTACAGTGTCATCCTCTGAAGGATGGCCTCCTTCAGCATCCCCTGTGGGGTTTGCCTTAGAGGGCTTTAGAGTCTCAGACTGGTCTAAGAGCTCTCTTAGGTGGTCTGTAGTAGGGGAAGGCCCTGTCTTCAGACCCCTTAAGACACAAAGCTGTCTTAATTCCTTAAAGGAAAAAATAGCAAATTTGGATGGTGCCCTTGGAGGGTCACTCTCAACAGGAGTAAGTCTACTGGACCCCTCTGCTCCAGACATTGCTCTAGTGTGGTGGATGTGTTGCAATCTACCTACACTGGTGTTTACCTACTAAACCTATCTAGTAGTTGTAGCTAGGGTGTGCTACTCCCTTTGCTCTACAACAACTAAGTTCAGTAGAACTTAAGTATACTAGTCTTGTTTTATATGTACCTAGCAGGTACCTGTATGATCTTTCAAATGATAATCTCAAAGATTGTAATGGTAAAACAACAGCAAGCTCAGATCCCAATCCGCTGCTCACCAATGTGAGAAGTTGGCCTGGTATATAATGCTCACTAGTTCTAGTGATCACTTTGTACCATGCCAAGCAACCCTTATGATGATGGTTGTAATTCAACCTTGTAGACCAGTTATCCTAGTGGTAACGTGGACAAAGCAGTCTTAGGCTAAACTCTGAAAGGCATGTGAAGCCAGCTGTTATACCATACACAACCCCCTTGAATACCAAATGAAAGGGACACCACACAGATATATATTGAAAATATATATTGATTTATTAACTATAAAATCCCCTGGACTCTTTATGAGCACAGAAGCACAAGCGTTAAATCACAAGACAGTTTAAAATACACAAAAGTTGCACAATATGGATGAGCCCTAGGGGCCACCTAAACCATATACTAAGAAAGTGGTATAAGAGATACCAGGAGGAAAGTGAAGAGGCCTAGGGCCTTGGGAATCGCTGGAGCTATTCGAGACTAGCAGTGACTAAGTCGGGAAAGGCCCGCGGGACTCGGGTGCAGTGTTCAAAGTGCACGCACTTTCCAATGTAAAGTCTATGGTGCGTAAAAAGTACACAAAGTTAGTTTAAAGGCACTTCCGCTGAACCTAGAGGAACAAAACTTAAGACACAGACCCTAGAGGTGTGTACCAGTGTAGGGACACCGGCGTTGCAATGTTACCTCACCCACAGGAAGTGGGTGCACAGGGTCGAAGTGGCGTCGGGTTGTGACACGCAGGTTCTTGGCGCTTGAAGCTGAAGATGCTGCAGGCGATGTGAAGGAGAAGTGTCCGGTGGATCCAAGGGTGGATCTGAAGTGAAGACCTGAAAGCAGAGGGGACAATGTTCAAAGTCACTGACCAGTGACCACCGTGGAACCAGATTGGAACCAGGCAAAGTCGGGTGCAAACAGGTGATCAGGGGTTGCTTCTCTCTGCAGCCACGTGGACACGAAGAGGTCAAGGACGTCGAGGAGTCGATCACGAGCTGTCCCTGAAAGGCTCTAGCTGATGGCGGTGTCGGCAACTCGATTGAAGCAAACAAGCCTTGGCTAATGCAAGCCACGGGGAAAGTGAAAAAGGCTTATTACTCGGACCAGCAAGGTCAGAGCGGGTACTCCTTTCTACAGGAGCGAGGGCAGGTCTGGGGCAACCAGATCCACAGTGTAAATTGTAGGTTTCCTCGCCAAGATGGCCGCTGACTACGTGACAAGCGGCCGGGATTGCGAGTCGAGTGGCAAAAAGCAAAAGGGCCCCACGCAGATCGTGGAGATGCTGGAGGGCTGATCTTTGGTGCAAATGCTGCTCGGTTGTGGGGCTTCTTAAACCCCAAAGCACAGAGTCGAGGGTGCCTCGGGTGCTGCGCAGTCAGCGTCTCGGGGGTCTTTCAAGATGGCCGCTCCCACGTCTCTCGGTGCCTCCACGGGTCCCTTCTTTGCAGGGACTGTGGATCGGACTGGGATAAGTCTGGGAAGCTGTGTCTTGTCAGGCTCTGCACTCGGGCTCCGGCGGGAGGCGGCGGCAAAGCAGACGTCGAGGTGCTGGGTGAAGCCTGTGTTCACAGGGTGGCCCCTCCTAGGCCACAAGGGAGATTCTCTTCAGTCTTCTGTGCAGCAGAATGTCGAAGTCCAGTCTTCTTCTTGTTTAAAGTTGATTTCAGGATGATCTGCTGTGCAATGGCACTGCTCCCACTCTTATTCCAATCTGAGGGGTGGATCTCCTGCTAGGTCCCTCCCCTATGGGTGGGACCAGGAAGGGGGGTGGTTACACCCCCTCTCCTTTGTCCAGCTCCTCGCCAGGACTGGGGTTGGAAAGCCCCAGAACCGGTTTGGGCTGGCTTATGCACAGGGACACCTTGTGTACCCCAGGCATGTCTCAATCTATTCAGCCCTGTCCTACCCAATACACAAAACCCTGTCTGGGGTGGTGCTCGCACCTCCCCAGGCAGGAAACCCTTTGTCCAGGCCCCCCTCGCTGGAAGGACTCCCAGCAGCAGGAGGTCAGACATGTGTCTGTGGTGGCAGCATCCATTTTGTGATGCTGAGGCTCTGTTTAACTTTAACCGGGGTTAAGGCTACACACATGTCGTGTCCCTCTAGAAGGGTGGAATGCTATCCCCTTCGCCAGAACTGGCGAGGGGATAGTATTCCAATTCGTATGACACCTTACTCGACATGTTTTGATAAAGCCAAACCAAAGATAGCATTTAACCGCGAGGATTATAATGCACTTAAGAGTATATGGTATGGCAATATCCCGGAACAGCTTAGGGAGTGGTTCCCGACAGCTGCAGACAGGCTCAGCTCATGCTAGAGCACCATCTCACATATTTCCAAGCACTCTGCCTCCAGGATTGATGAGGCCTTCCATAGGAGTGGCTGATAGGAACATATGTGTCCAGTTTAGGGTTAGGCACAGGCATACTGTACCTAAGTAAGAGGTGATTACACAAACTTACCCCAGCTGAGTGATCAGCCAGTTGTGTCAAATATGGAGGCCAGGCCAGGGGTGGCACAATACATGCTGCAGCCCCTGGTAGGCCTTGGCTACACCTATGCCCTGGGTACCTATGGTACTCTACTACAGGGGCTCATAAGGTGAACCAGTCCCAATTGTGTTATGCACCTAAGGTACATGGAGTCCATTTTAAGGAGAGAGCAATCAGCCTGGGGCCCTGAATAGCAGGATCCCAGGCCAACTAAGTCAAAAACCAGCTAAACACCAGGCAAAAAGTTTGGGGGTAACCATAGTCAGATATCCACCTTCCTACAATGCCTTCCCTGGACCGGAAACAAGCTACAGAGGAACGGTTTCTGGCATTTCAGCCTTCTTCAGCCCGGCTTGCTTGAATCCAGTGGCAAAGTGAGGAAGGGACTCACGTCTGAGCATACCCTGCCTATTTATGGCGAACAAAGAAAATCCAAAGGAAATGATGGACGGAGCGTTGACAATACAAGCACTCACCCCCAGTCACCCTTGTGTGAACAAGGTAGCAATAACAACATTGGGTCAGGGATGAGCATGGTAGTGCAAGAAGCCAAAACTCCAGACCCTCAAAAGCCCTTTCAGGTGTTAGGGCACAATAAAACCATACTAAACGGCCAAAAGACCAGAGGCCTCAAGGACAAGCAGGTACCAGTGAGGGAAAACAAAGGCAACACCTCAGAAACAAGACGTGCTAGTGGGAGCCACTGCAGGAGGAAATGTACAACAGTCTGAGTGAAAAATGCCATGCAAAGGGGCAAGGGAAAAGGGCAGAGTAAAACAGATGGACAATTGCAACCCTTCCTCTCCTTCACCCTTATAAGGGTGAGATAATGCCCCAGGCCCAAACCACAGAAGGATGGAGGGGGGAGGGAAGGGAAATAGGCTGAGTAGGCACACCACAGGAGACACACAATATCAGTTTTGGGTAGTTGTATATTCGCCTGACCCAAAGGAGCTGCAGCGATAGAAATTTTACATCTCAAATTTGTATAATTTGCTGGTTCATTTGTTTAAAAAACATGTGTTAGACGCTGCAAACGTTAATTGAATGTGTACAGAACAATAACCATTATATGTTTAAACAGCAAATACAAATATTTCATTACTAACGATCTTCCTATGAAATAAAACATTAGGTTTGAAACAAGCAAAAGCCCCAGAACATGGAAGAAGCGTTTGCATAGAAGAAACTGTGGGCCTAGTGCACATAGGAAACATCAAGGTGCAGGCACAGATATTGTCCACAGTCCCAAAGAGAAAGCGAAAGACATGAATGGCTGGGCGCAGCATGAGTGAAGCATACCTACCCAACCCAGGCAATGGTTAATATGTGCTGAGGCTCTCGTCAGGAGGCAGCTTGCACCAGCCCATTTCTCAAGTTAGCGCTGCCTAAAACAGAACTAACTACTAACCACGAGAGTGTGGAGAGGGTGTGGTGTAATGGCCAGAGTTGCTGACATTTGAGCTGATGAACCAGGTTTGAGTCTTGGCCTCAGCTCAACATCCTACAATTCTGGGCAAATGACTTAATCTCCCCGTGCCTACCATAAATGAATATGTCCATAACTGGTGTTCATTAAAAAAAATAAAGGTGTTGATGGTTAAATGCCAGTGCTGAGCACAGGAAACCACTGGCTCAAATTAGGCACTGAACCCAAGTGTAAAACACAGCTAAGACATCCCCCCTGTAGCAGAGGGTGCAGAGGCAAACATCCGGGATGCACACATTGGGGCATGAACATCGCCCTACAAATTCAGGGCCCTTTCAGACACCAATGATACAGGCATGGAAGAGATTCACAAGCCCCCAAGCCCTCAGGCACTTAGCCATGCTGTACAACCAGAGACTGGCACCTTCCAGACCATGCTCAAACAGAGACCGAACAAGGACCTGCCCTGCCCACTGCCAAGCAAAACAGAAGTGCAGGGCAAAACAACCCAGAAGGGAATTAAGGTGCAGCCTAGCAGAGGACACCAATCCTACATGCAGGACTGCAAAATAAACCTGAAACCTAATAAATACAGCTACTTATTGTTTGACTTATGCCATACTTGGCAATATAAAAATCATTCAAAACCTTGCAAAACATTATAAATTATCTAAATTGCTGCACATTTCAAATGTTCCCTTTTTTTAAAAAAAAAATGGCAAATAGTGGTTATTTCCTTGATTTGTTTAAATCATTGCAAAAAAATATAAAATGGATTAAGCTTTCTTCAGAACCAAGTCGCAGAGTGCCTATTAAATTATCTCTTGAGATTTCTCATCCCCCTCTGTACATCATTATAGGTATCTATCTGACTCTCATCAACAATCGTCAACATCTTATTTCCTTTGATTTCAATTTGTTTACGTAATGTTGGCAGTGGCGGTTGGTATATAACAGTAGTAGAGGGGGTGAGTCGCGGGGCCTGGGGGGGCTCACGGAATGAAGAAAAATAAATAAACACTTACCTGTCTGCCACTGCCTCCTCTCCCTCTTCAACTGCTTCCAGTGCAAGAAGCACCCACTCAGCCTCCCAGTAGCCAAACCCAATGCTGTAATGCAGCATTATGATTGTTCTGAACGCCGTGGATTGGCGCTCAGCCAGAGAATGGGAGGCTGGGCATAAGACATCAATTGGCTACCCTTCACTGGCTACCGGTGGCCCAAAGAGTCCAATTCAAAGACCTGGTACTTACGCATCGAGCCCTTCATGATACAGGTCCTACCTATCTCAGGAAAAGAGTGACTTTCCATGTTCCAAATCGCCATCTAAGGTCAGCTTTCCAACGAAGGATGGCAGTTCCCCGCTTCCGGCGAACCAGATTGGGCGGGCAATCTTTTTCGGTCAAAGCCGCCACCCTCTGGAATTCCCTCCCATTTACTCTCAGGGACACCAGAGACCGTGGTTACTTCAGGAAGCTCCTTAAGACCCATCTTTTTAACATAGCCTACTAAAGCTGCTTTGTTTGGCTGTTCAGCTCTCGACTTCTTTGTGGTTATGCTTCGCGCCAGGATACTCTTGAGTAGTTGTGCGCGCAATAAATATACATATAACATATAACATAACATGTTCTCCATGAAGGCTGTAATGGGGCCTGCAAGGAGAACATGCAATGTGCGCACGACCGTTTGACCGGCCTGAAATGGCCTGCCAAAGTGTCCTACGCAGGGCCGGACTGGGAACCACAACCAGCCCTATGCTATGCTATGCTGCAAACACAGCCCTGTAACAAAAACGGCCCCCAGGGGCCCAAAACCGGCCCCCACCCGTGCGGCGCACCGAGGACTGCCTGGTGCCCGCTATGGCCAGTCCAGCCCTGGTCCTACGCACTTGGAGGGGTTAAATCACTCCTCCCCTGCACTTTGAGCAGAACAACCCCGCCGCAACTCAACTGAGCAAGGGGAAAAATAAAATGATAATAACAGTGAGTTATTATCATTTTATTTTTTCCTCTTTGACCTGCTCAGCGGGACGATGCTCCTCCGCCTTAGCGGAGGACCTGCCACTGAAGATTACTCGGTGTGCCCTGTTTAATTACACAATCAGAATTCTGTTTAACTCCACAGGCCTCAAGGTACTCAGATAACTTTCCTGTCGAATTAGTACTTTATTTTTATCCCAAGGTGATTATGTTTATGCTCCAACTCAATTAACAAGAAGAAAAGAAGAATCAAGTGTTTAAATAGTCCAGACGATTAAAGAAAAATGTGCCCATATAGGTTTCTCCAGTTCTCAAATTTGAGATTTATTAACAGGTATCATTACAGAAAGCTAAAATTAATCATAATTAGCGTATTCGTATAAATAAAAACACAATATTAAATCCTAAATACAAAAGGATCATCTGTGACTAACCCTCTTTACAAAACATAACCAACCATTCTCTCTGCTGTGAACAGAGCTAGCCGAATAGAAAAATAATGCGAGCAATCCCTCTCTAACCTAAAAAACACTTCTGAAATGTCCAATGCAAAATGTAAAAATAGAAGACTCTAAAATGTCTGAATGTCTGAGGCAAAATGTTAAAAACAAAAATCCTCAATCTCAGTTCCCAAAAGTCCCCCTGGCATAATGTTTGAAGATACTTTATAAAGTTTTAGACAAAGACAGCACACAGTTTCTTTTTTTGTAACACTTGATATTTGGAAACAATCATCCAAATGCGACAGTATGCCGAAAGGCAATCGTGGGGAAAATCGTTGGGAAAATTACATACATATAATAATAATAATAAAGCCATTTTTAAAGCGCCTGGCTGCACTAAAAATAGTGTGTCCCCGCGCTGGAATGCTACTAATTCTCATGAACAGAAAACGAGGGAGAGGGAAGCAGCAGTTGGGACGGAGGGGGTTTAGGTACTTGGATATAGATGAGTTTTGAGTTTGGCTCGGAATCTCATTTCTGAGGGTTCCATACGAAGATCCAAGGGTATTTCATTCCATTACTTGGGGGCCAAATGTCTGAAAGATCGGCCACCAATCTTGACTCTACGGGTGCGAAGGAGTTTGAACAGCATAGCTCCGGGCCGATCTCAGATTTTTGGTGGGGCGGTGAATTGTGAGAAGTTGTTGAAAATAACCTGGGCCTTTGCCCTGGACAATGCGGTGCGTAAAGCATAAGGCTATGAATATGATGCGATCTTTGACCGGGAGCCAGTGCAGCTTTGCTAGGCGTTTTTCCCAGAAGCTCTGCGAGGCAAGTTGAGTACCAGGCGGGCAGCAGCGTTTTGCACGCACTGCAGTTGGTGTAGGCATTTTTTACGTAGACCTAAGAGTAGGACATTGCCGTAGTCAAGGTGGGGCGTGACTAGGGCATGGACTAGTGTTTTCTGGCATTAATTGGGAGGAGGTCGAGGACTTTGCGGAGGGTTTTTAATGTGCTAAAGCACCTTACCGTGACTTTATTGACCTGAGATCTGAAAGAGAGATCGGAGTCAAGCATTACTCCAAGATTTCTGACGGAGTTCATGGGGGAGGGAAGATTGCCCAGTTCTGCCGGCTACCACAATTGCGACCACATGGACGGAGATTTGCCGACAATTAATAGTTCAGTTTTTTCGCCGTTAAGGCGTAGACAGTTATTGTCCATCCATAGTGCTACTGAAGACAGGCATTTGGAGAAGGTGGCGGCATCTTCCATATGGTCGAGTGACAACTTGATCATCAGTTGGGTGTCGTCGGCATAGGTCACTATATCCACCCCGAAAGCTTCAACTATGTGAGCCAGGCGTTCCATATAAAGGTTGAACAGGGTTGGGCTTAGGCTGGAGCCCTGTGGGACCCCATGTCTCAGCTTCCGGAGGGAGGATGTGAAAGGGGGACAGTGCATCTGGAAGCTTCTGTTAGCCAGGAAGGATTTTAACCAGGCGAGGGCAGGTCCCTCTACTCCCATGTCAGAGAGGCGAGACAGCAGCGTTGTGTGCAGTACGGTGTCAAATGCTGCACTGAGGTCTAATAAAATCAACGCTGCTGTCTGTCCTTTGTCTGCGATTTGTCTGGGACACTCAGTGGAATAAAGGACGGCGGACTCAGTCGAGTAGCCGGCTCTAAACCCTGACTGAGTGGGGTGAAGGAGGGAATTCTCTTCCAAGTATTTCATAAGCTGCGTGTTAACCATTTTTTCCGCTATTTTGGCAACAAAAGGAAGAAGGGAAATGGGCCGAAGGTTTTGGAGTTGGGAGATGTGGACATTAGGTTTTTTTTTCGGAGGGATGACCTGGGCTGTTTTCCATGTGTCAAGAACGTGGCATTCTTGGAGAGAGAGAGTGATAATATGAGCGATTTGATCAATCATACTCTCCAAGACTCCCTTGCAACGGTTAGGGGGGCACACGTCGCGGGGTGATCCCGATTGTATGCTTTGAGCAATGTTCAACAGTTCCTTTCTCTCTGGTATTTTAAAGCATGTTAAGCGGGATTTAGCAATAGGACTATTTTTTACTGTCATCTGTGTGCTAGAGGAGTCAGTACTGTCAGAAAAAGTGGCGTATATTTTGTCGACCTTGCCGACAAAGTGGTCAGCTATGGAGTCACATAGCTCGCTGGAGTAGGTGTCTTGTGCTTCGAGTCTGTCCGGGATCGTTAACTCTTTGTAAATAGCAAAGAGTTCTCTAGTGAGGTTATCGGCAGATTCTATTCGACCTTTGAAGTAGGCACCTTTTGCCGCTCTTACTAATTTGTGATTCTTTTTAAGTTCTGATGTGTAGTTTAACTTGCTTTCTAGGTTGTAACTTTTCCTCCAAAGTCTTTCAAGATTTTTGCATTTTGCTTTGGCTTGTTTAAGTTCATGTGAGAACCAGGGGGCAGTTTGGTCATTCTAGCAGGAGGTTTGAGTGTCCAGGGAGCTACCTTATCTAAGGCATTGGACATCCAACTTTCGTAATTGTTCCACGCCTCTTGCAAGGCATTGCTAGGAGGTGGTGGTGTTTCAAGTAGGGCAAGTTTAAATGTCTCTTGCTTAAACTTTTTCCAATCTCTACGCTTCTGGGGCAGGGGATTGTTGGTTCTGTTGTCGGGAAAAATGGCTTCTATTTCAAACGGGATGATGAAATGATCAGACCAGGTTGTTATAATCGGGGGAGACATTGACACCCTTCCAGTTAGAAAAAATGGGATCTAAAAGGTGCCCTTGTTGGTGCAAGGGGGATCTTGATCGGAGGTTGAGTTCTAGAGATCTGAGTGCTTCTATCACTGTCTGGGCCTCTTTACAAGCAGTGTTGTCAAAGTGAAGGTTAAGGTCACCTAAGATAAGAAATGTTTTGTACCGAAGCGCCGGCTGGGTTATCAATTCGGTAAGATGTTCGCCGAACTTTGCAGCCCTTCCAGGCGGCCGGTATATAAGTAGTCCATCGATGATATTAATAGAGCCTGATCTTATGGTGAAAAAGCCACTTTTGCAATTAGGTAACGTAGCCTTCAGTAAGGTGCACTCTAACTTAGCCTTATAGACGAGAGCTAGTCCTCCACCTCTCTGTTTGGGTCTGTCTAGTCTGAGTAGGCAGTATCCGTGAGGAGTGGCTTCGAGAGCTTCAGGCGAAGAAGCATCGTCTAGCCATGTCTCGGTAAGGAATAGTACATCAGGAGTGCTGTCCGTTAGTAGATCATAGATCTCTGTTTTATGCTTTTTCATGGATCTGCAATTGAGCAGCAGCATTTTTAATTTAGTAGTCTGCCTTTTGCTTTTCTTCAGAAGAGGAGTCGTATACTTACAGGTCTCACAAGAGACAGGTAAGGAGTCATCTGATAAGGCGTGGTAGCAGTTGTTGTTAAGTTTTGGACGTAGGTATAGTAGTTTTTGTCTGGAGTAGTATATCCTGGGTCTGGGAGTGCCGGGTTCTATCATGTCCAAGGGTGCAGGTAAGCGATGTGGTCCTGCCCCGAGGCCTGTTCGGTCGCGGACGGGCGCAGACGGGCTCGTCCGCTGCATGTCCGGAAGATGCACATGATTAATAGGGAGGGGGGCGACGATGGGAGTGGCGTGGCCTCGAAAGGGGCGTGGCCTCGAGGATCGCCGGTAATGGCGGCAAGAAATGTGTTTGTTCTGAATTCCACGGCAGCGCTAAAATCCGCTGCGCGGGCTGTTTAGGAGCAAACTTGTGCCCTGAATGATGCCAGGAGAAGAGTAAGGTGAGTTAAAAACACACACAGATTAGTGACTCTCAAATTTCAAAAAAGTACAGGTCGCGCTCCCGGCTTCCACCTCAGGAGATTAGTGATTCTAACCAGGCGCTTGCAGTCAGCGTCTTTTATAGGTCTGGGCGGGGGGGCGTGGCCTCGAAAGGGGCGTGGCCTCGAGGATCACCTGTAATGGCGGCAAGAAGTGTGTTTGTTCTGAATTCCGTGGCAGCGTTAAAATCCGCTGCGCGGGCTGTTTAGGAGCAAGCTTGTGCCCTGAATGATGCCAGGAGAAGAGTAAGGTGAGTTAAAAACACACACAGATTAGTGACTCTCAAATTTTAAAAAAAGTACAGGTCGTGCTCCCGGCTTCCGCCTCAGGAGGTTAGCGATTCTAACCAGGCGCTTGCAGTCAGCGTCTTTTATAGGTCTGGGCGGGGGGCGTGGCCTTGAAAGGGGCGTGGCCTCGAGGATCGGCGGCAATGGCGGCAAGAAGTGTGTTTGTTCTGAATTCCGCAGCAGCGCTAAAATCCGCTGCGCGGGCTGTTTAGGAGCAAGCTCGTGCCCTGAATGATGTCAGCAGAAGAGTAAGGTGAGTTAAAAACACACACAGATTAGTGACTCTCAAATTTTAAAAAAAGTACAGGTCGCGCTCCCGGCTTCTGCCTCAGGAGATTAGTGATCTCCTGATCAGCTCAGTTTTCTTAACCTAACTGCCAATATTATGTCCTAAAGTACTGTTTTGGACATTCAAAACATGTTGAGTGTAAGGGATAATTCTATCAATATATATATCGCCAGTAGATAGTTATAGTTAGGACCGAGATTCCATCAAAAAGCCATTTTCAGATGCCTATATCTTTGGCGCCCCTTGATGAATCTAAATTAAATTTTCCCCAAAAATGTTCCTTGCACTTCAGGTGCTGTCTGGAAAGCTTAGTTCAGTAGTTTTGGACATATTAACTGGAAAGAATGTGATGCAGATTACTCACAAATTCACTTGCAGGTCATCCGATGATTTACACGCACTGGCAAACTTCTGATTGACAGGCCACACCTTCACAGAAAAGTTGCAGCTGCCATTTTGTTTGTTGGGGGCTGAAAATGTGCTTGCAAACTGAATAAAGTGCTCAGGTGAGAGGTTTCCTGACCCCTGGTACATGTTTTCAAAAGATGGGTGAGCATGTGTCTTGGGGTCACAAATCACCCATTTATATACTCATCAAGACTCAGTGACCCCCATTTAAAAACCGATATGTAACTGTTACACCTATTGAGACACCCATACATACACTGTCATATCCATTCACAAACCCATAGAGACACTGTTACACCCAGTCACATCCTCATAGTGCAACTGTGACACCCATTTACATACCCACAGAGGCTCTGACACCCATTCACAAATCTATGCAGGCACTGTGACACCTACTGAGAAACACATGCATTCACAAACCCATAGAGACACTGCCACACCCATTCACATACCTAAACAGACTCTGTCACACCCATTTGCATACCCGTTGACACTCTATCACACCCATTCACAAACCCATAGAGGCACTGTCACTCACATTCAGATATCAAATAAACACACTGGCACACATATTTACACTGTCACACCCATTCACAAACCTATACAGACACTGTTACAACCATTTAGAAATGTATGCAAACACTGTCACACCCATTGACATACTCAAAGACACTCTCAAACCCATTCACATACTGATAGACACACTGTCACACCCATTCACAAACCCATACAGACACTGTAGGGCAGAGGATATGGCCTAACGGCTAGGGCGGTCGACCTTGGAGCTGGGGAAGTGGGTTCAAATCTTGGCAAGGCCACTCAACATCCTGGGATTCTGGGCAAATCATTTAATCTCCCTGTGCCTAACAAAAATTAATGCGTTTGTATGTAACACAACTGGTGCTCATGTAAAGCACTCTGATACCTTCGGGTCAAGTTTGCACTACATAAAAGCAAACTCCACAAACTCCACTCTCACATCCATTCACAAACCCATACAGACACTTTCCCATCCATTTACAAACCCATACATACACTGTCACACCCATTCACATACCTAAACATAGATTGGTATACTCGTTCACATACCTCTAGAGACTCTGTCACACCCATTCAAAAACTCATATGGGCACTGTCACATCCATTCAGGTACTCATAAAGACACTATCACACACATTTACCGACCCATGCAGACGATATCACATGAATTCCCAAAGCCATACTTACATGGTTACACTCATTCACAGTCCTAAACAGTTACTGTCACACCCATTGACAAACTCATACGGACATTGTCACACCCATTCAGAACCCCATACAGACTTTGTCACGCCCATTCACATACTGATAGAGATACTGTAACACTCATTCATAAGCCTATGCAGATATTGTCACGCCCATTTATATACCATAAAGACACTATTACACCCATTCTTCTCAAACCAACTTATGTACCTAAAATGATACCCATTTAGAGGCTGTTATACTCACTGTGAAATCCATTTAGAACCCTTAAGTAGAAATAGTAATTGGGCTGTTTTGCATTGAGTGTTCGCTTTTGGTTTTGTGGAACCGCGATGGATCCACAGATTTGACAATTTATTTTAAAAAAGGACTTACAGTAAAAAGTAACAACTATTTGAGACATAGGATGGCTCTTAGAAGAGCTGTTGTTTTATTTGTGAGTATATGATGACTACATATATGAGTGAATGAGGAGCTTCAATTTGTTCAGACTCTATTACCTTCATCTGTGAAGTGAACACCATCTCTCCTATATATTCGATGCATGTTGAAACACAGGTTATTATTGTAGACAGAGTCCATGGTATGGTCGCCGAGGAATGCTGAAACAGTTTTATTAACATGTGTCCTAACTTTCTCTAACTGTGGACAGAATTCAGAAGACCAGTTCCATTTCTGCATATGGCATATGTTAAAAAACACCAAGTCAGTGTTAGGGAAACGTTGCATTAAATATTCAAAGATATTTCATTAGGATTTCTAGTCCTACTCCAGCCATTGTGCCTAGGTCATTGCTACCACAATGTGCAATCATAAGGTCTGAATGTTGGTTCTCCATAAAGCTTTCAACCAATGGAAGCAGCTGATGCTACTTTAACCCTCTCTGGCCAAACCAATTAATATCCATGTTAGGAAAACCTAGGTCTCTGTAAATCCCTCAGTTTCTAGCAAACTCTCTCACACAGAACACAAAGCTATGACCCACAATTCGCACTTTAACTATTTTGAAAGATGTAGCAGTAGCACACAGAAGAAACCTGCAGATGAATGAGGTAGTTCTGAAAATGAAGTCAGTTACAAAATGAACTCTAGAAAGTAAAGTTTAACACAACACATTTGATTGGATGGTGTAAGCAAGGTAGTGATTAAAAATAGGTTGTGCAATACATTTAAAATATATAGATGTGTGATTGGTTACATTGTTGGTCACCATGGAAACAGAGCTTCAGGAGTAGGGGTGGAAAGGAACAAAAAAGGCTAGAATGTCAATGTGATGGGGACATTGCTCATGACTAGAGATTGGAAACAGAATTTAAAAAAACCTTAGAAATTCACTGAAAAAAGACAAAGGTTTCAGTGACTTATAGTTAAAAAAATGAATTGAAAAAACAATTCACTAAAAAAACAAAGGTTGCAGGGACGTTATAGTTAGGCTAACATGTCACTCATACACAACTAGAGAATTTCAGCATTTATAGTTAGCTAAGCTATATATAACTTATGCCCCCACAATGCACTGCTTATTACCTCACACATTACATCACTCATGACATGGCCAGTGACATCACTCATGACATCTCAAGGTACAACACTGAAGACATCTGTGAGAAAGGGGCTCTATATATACTGGACCAAAGTAAGGTACAGTGTGTATAGAGTCCCTGTAATATTCCTTCTAGAAACACATTAAATGAGTGGTAAAACATAGCAGTTTATTCTTCATGTAGGATCCCATTCATCAGCTAGGTAAAACAGTCTCAACTGATATCTAATCTCCCAGCATTTCAAAGCATACTATGACATAGTAACATTCCAGAAATAGATAACATGAGATATCTAGAATGGTAACAAGAAGAGAATCATAGAGACTAGAAATGGGAAAGATAAGAAGAAGTAAGCATATGTACAGGATATCACACTTCTCCCTCCTTAGAGAAATAAATAAAATAACTAAACAACATAACGACTTAACACTTTCCAAGAAACATTAATCTTGAACATAGTCATCAAGATATTTGGGTGGTACAGATGATCTAGAGGAACGTCGTACCCCATCTTCATATTCTGGTGGAACAGATGATCTAGAGGAACTTCGCACCCCATCTTCACCACTTTCAACATTAGAGCTACATTTTACATTAGTACCACAAAACATATCACTTGAGTTTTTATGAAATTTACTCCCCAGCAACACCACTCTATTCAAATTCTAAACTCGATAATCATGAGTTTTCACAGCATTTGTAAAAACTTTGATAACTTTCATAGGTTTAAGATATTTTGGATTGCTATCAAATCCAGGTCATTTAATGGCAACCCAAACACCAACCTTCACACTCAACTTTTTAGTAGATTTTTTATAATCAAAATAGGATTTCCTCGGTAAAGCTTTTTTTTCCTCTCTTGCTTGTACATCATCCTTGTTCACTAAATGCTCCTTACCCTTGACCAAACCATATTTATTGACCCATGGAGGTTCAAGATTTGTATTCGGTACTCTTCCTCTAAAGAGAAAGTAAGGAGTCTTCCCAGTAGTAGAATGTGGAGTCAATCTATATTTATTAACCTTCTCTAAAACCTCTTTTCCAATCCAGAAACATAGATTTAGCCATAGAAATGGTTTGTTTTAAGACTCTAATAAGCCTCTCAACCATGCCATTGGCCTCTGGATGAAAGTGCGCACAACATATGTCTAACACCATTAGAAGCTAGAAACTCTTCCATTTCTTTCGAGATCAGTTGTACACCATTGTCAGTAAATATTCAACAAGGAATACCTTCTCTCGAAAATAAACTTCTCAAACACTTGATGACATGTCCCGAATCAATACTTGATAAAAAGAAAATTTCTGGCCAATGAGAGTACATATCAATAATAACCAACAGAAATACCTGCGAACCTTTCTCATTAACCGGCCCAAGAGTGTCTAATGCAATATTTTCCCAAGGACGTGAAGGTCTCTCCCTCAAAATCATGGGTTGTACTGTAGGAGACTTAGACTTGTCACATGTGCTACACGGCATACACTCACGAATCTCCCTTTTCACCATCTTCTCCTTTCCTGGCCAAGAGTAAGACATGAGCAATCTCTCTTTGGTTTTTGTAGTGCCTGGATGAGAAACATGAGACAAATTAACTAATTCATTCCTCAGGCTACCAGAAGGAACCAATTTTGAACCTCTAAACAACAAACCGTTCTCCACCGACAACTTATGTCTCACATACCAAAAAGGTTTGGTTCCATCAGCTCCCACTTTAGCACTTGACCAACTTCCCTGCAATAAAGAAATCACTTCCATAATAATCTCATCCAATTTAATTGCATTACACCACTTGTCTTCATTTATGTGACCATGGTCCACAACACACACCCAATCATAACTGGTACCCAAATCATCCTCATCAAAATCAGTATCCTCAGGAGAAACAAGGCAAGAAAGAACATCCGCCACACAATTTTCCAACCCAGTAATATATTTTATAGAGAAAGAATATTCCTGAAGCCCAATTATCCACTTAGTGATCCGATAAGAAATCAAATCAATGCCTTTCTTCTAAAGAAATTCAATCAAGGGCTTGTGATCAGTTCTGACCTCAAACTGTATTCCCCACAAACATTTCTTCAACTTCCTTATAACCCAAAAGACAGCTAATGATTCTCGTTCTACTCTTGGACAAAAACATAATAGTTTTCAAACCTGACAGAGTTAATTGTTGAAGAACCGCCCCCAATCTCTTCTCACTTGCATCCGTGGTAAGTATACATTTGATTTAGGATCAAAGCTCTGAAGAAAGGGAGCATCCTTCAAACAAATTTTATTTTAGAAAATTCTTCCTCACATTGCTCAGACCATTTAAAACTGACACCTTTACGCAGCAGTGATCTCATATTAATGGTTAGTTTGCAAACTTTTTAACAAACTTGGCATAATATTCAACCATACCTAAAAACTTCAAATCAATCAATTCTTCCTTGTTAACTGGAGAAGTCATATTTTGTATCGTGTTTGGGTTTAATGCCATTTTCACTTATGTGATGTCTCAGATAATTCAATGCACTAGACCTAAATTTGCATTTCTCTAATTTTACCGTTAAATTGTGTTCACACAATTTTGACAGAACAGATCTCAAAATACATTCATGTTCATCCATATTTTTGGCATAGATCAACAAATCATCCTGATAGATGTACACACCATTTATAGTTTTTAAGACAGATTCCATTGTACGTTGAAACGCTGAAGACGCTGAAACTAATCCAAAGGGCATACGTGCAAATCTAAATGTTCCAAATGGTGTTATAAATGCCGTAAGATCTCTTGAGGATTCTTGCAGTTCAATCTGATGGTACGCTGATATTAAATCTATAGTACTGAAAACCTTAGCGCCTCCTAATAATGTCACTAATTCATTAATATTAGGTAAAAGACATCTATCCACTACTACATTCTTATTCAATTGGTGCAGGTCGATGCATAATCTCAAATCTCTGTTGTATTTTCGCGCTGCAAATACTGGAGCCAACCATTCTGTTCCCTCGACTTCTTCTATTATGCCCCCACTCTTGAGTTTTTCAATTTCTTTTTGCATATCAGACCTAACAGACAAAGGAACATTCCTGACTTTGCAGCATACAGGAACAGCATCACTTTTTAACTTGTTTCTGTGTTGGTAACCCTTCAAGCATCCCAAACTTTTTTTAAACACATCACGGAAATCCTTCATGAGAACTTGCACATATCTCTCATCACCCGATTTATCAACAACACACAACCTTTCTCTCAACAAAATAGGTGGAACAGAATTGGGATCTAAGTATTCTCCTAAGTCCCCTTGGTGCAGCCAACTAATAATGCTGCCACCCTTCTTTAAAACGCATATTTTTCCCGAGATCAACCTGCCCTTATACTCAATCAATCCCAGGAAATAACCATGCAATTTCATTGGCTTGTCACAATACGCCAAAGGAATTATGTCAGGTTTTAATAGCTTAATATTGCCAGATACCTGAGTGCACAGACTTCCTTCCACCTCCGTACAACGACCAGTAGCTACTAGCATGGGCAAGCGGATTGGCTTCCCTGTTTGACCCGACCGCACTCCCTGCGGCGGAATTTCCCAATTACCCACACCACCCAGACGCAATAGAAGCATCCACTTCAAGCGTCTCCCTTTGTTTACACCCGATTAGGACCTGGTTGGAATTATCACCGGTCCGACGACACAGCTATCATTCTATTACCCCACAGCTCTGAAGAGTCACGTGTTCACCCCGGTTTTGACGAAACACGTGCCAGCTGGTCTTCTTGTGAAACAAATACTCACACTGGATGAATAAACACCTAATAGGTTAAAACATTGGAGTTTGATCTTATCCTTTGCATTGAATGACTACAAAACTCAAAATTATAAACTGATGCAGGTTGTGTGCGCTTGACATTGCTTTCATATACACAGAAGGTTGAGATCTTCTCCCCTTCCTTTCTCTGAGACAAGGGTTATCTCAGATCAAGAAGCACCAACCACTTGAACTTCACAAATTACCCCCTGACCACTACCTGTAGAGCGCCATTATTTTCTGAACACTCTCATAACCCTTCGCTGAACTTTATAATATTGCCTTTAAGCTTATTTTCATTGAATGCATTGGAAACATTAGTGATCTTGGCTCCAGAGTCAAATAAAACACTAGTGGATTGTCCTTCCGCCATAATACAATCAGTAGGTGAGCTTTTTTTACAAGAGGAAGATTGAACTTGAACAATCACTTGTCCACACTCAAAATCCTCTGATCCCACATCTGAAT
Source organism: Lissotriton vulgaris (assembly GCF_964263255.1). Lineage (NCBI taxonomy): Eukaryota > Metazoa > Chordata > Amphibia > Caudata > Salamandridae > Lissotriton > Lissotriton vulgaris. The sequence continues at coordinate 2,088,086,168 of NC_141689.1, read as the reverse complement.
TATTTTCATCATATATCTCCATCTTTTTTACCTTAGGTTTTTGTTTGGTCTTGCAGACAAAAGAGAAATTATCTTTTTTTTTACATTTAACACATATGATCTAAGGCCGGGCATTTTTTGTCATTTGTAAGATGACCAGATTTGTCACACCTAAAACACTTAAGACGAGAACCATTTTCATTAGTTTTCCTCTGCTCAACTTTGTACTTGCTATCACGACCAACCTTACTTTTAACATGCCCATCATTAACTATTTGAACTTTAACATCTTTCGAACTTTCTTTCCTGATTACTTCAACACATTTTAAAGAGTGTTCTATTCTTTTAGCAATGGAAAGAACGTCATCTAAGCTAGGTTCATCTCTTAACCAAAGTTCATACCTTACCTTCTCCATATCGCAACCTAGCATAAACTGGTCTCTGATATGCTCATCACCTAAATTATCGAACTTGCAAGATGAGGCAAGTTTCCTCAATACAGTTACATACGTTTCTACACTTTCATCCTCTTTTTGTACTCTCTTCCCAAAATTATACCTTTCTAGTATAGTACTTACCCTAGGAAGATAGTGCTTATCTAATTCAAGGATACTTATTTCATCGTCATTCAACCCATTTGACTCCTCATCAGTTAAATCAGGAAGATGATCGAACACATCTTGCCCTATAGCCTCCAGGCAAAGCAGAAGAAGAGATGTTTTCCTTTCTGCACTTAGAGAAGCACCTAACACCCTAGCATATCATTCAAAAACATTCTTCCATTTCTTCCACCTTATAGGGGTTCGCCAGGTGTGGATAAAAAGAAAGATGCTGCAGTCACATTCTGCATAGCGCCAAACATATGCAATATCCATATACAGTATTAATAACCTAAAATAAATAAAAAGATAAACAATAGCGATCTACCACTTGAAAGAGAAGACTGTCCTTGAATGGTTGTATCATTCTCCTTAGAAGGTGACAAACTCAAAAACCTCCATGACTGTCTAGAAGGAATCCATGACTGGATGTCTAACTCAAGGCTTAAATTAAATGGCTCTAAAACCGAGCTCATGCTGCTGGGACATCAAATGTCGTCCCTCCCCACCGCCATGTGGCCATCATGCTTAGGACCCCTTCCACAACTCAAGACTGAACTTAAAAGTCTAGGCTTCTGGCTGGAACAAGACCTTTCTCTGAAAACGCAGGCAAAAAAAACAGCTGGTACCTGTGTGGGCTCACTTCGTTCAGCGAGAAAGATTCTCCCACTACTCCCCGCACAATCACAAAAAATGCTCATTCAAGGTCTAATCTTATCCAGATTAGACTATAGCAATGCTCTCTTCTTGGCGGCCCCAGAATCCACTATCAATGTTCTCCAGAGAACACAAAATGCCGCTGCAAGGATTCTGACAGGTACCCCCCGTAGAGCATCAGCCAAACCTGCCCTAAAGGCACTCCATTGGCTGCCGATCCGTGAAAGGGTCAAATTCAAGGCCTTGTGTACCACCCACAGAGCTATGCAAAATCAAGGGCCCCCGATGCTTAAGGCCATGCTCTTCCCATATAAACCCAACAGGTCCCTACGTTCCTCCCAAGGTAACCTGGCTACTGTCCACAGAGTCAAGAAAGCCCGCACTGGAGGGCGTCGCTTTTCGGTAACAGCCTCAACTCTATGGAACGCCCTACCAACCCAGCTATGTGCTGAACCTAACCACATGAAATTTCGGAAGCTACTTAAGACCCACCTTTTCCCGCAATAACCCTTCCCTATACTCCTCTGCTTCTCCCCTCAGTTGTTAATGCAATCCCAGCGCTGGGACGCTCCCGGGCAGCCATGCGCTATAGAAATCCCGTTTTCATTTCATTTCATTTCATTTCTTGAATATGTCTTTAGAATATCATATGAAGAAACTGCTGATAGAATATCATATGAAGCAGAAGTATGTTTTGATCCACAAGTAAATAAGTAAATAATAAATAATTGGATCGCTGTCACTGGAATTAAGTAGTTGTTATAGTAATATGCTAACCAAAAATAATAAAGGCGTGTGAATCGCCAAGAAAGATGCGCACGTAACCACAGCTGTAAAATGGTAGTTGAGACAATATAACAAGCGTGCGAATCTCCGAGAAAGATGCGCACATAAATGTTACCTGGTAAATATGCAAAAGAAAGAAGGCATGCGAATCGCCGAAAACGATCCGCAAATAATTGTTGTATTTCAAAGAGAAAATTGAAGGAAATCGGTTGAGACCGATCAGACGTGCAGATCGCCAAATTAAACTAGAACATTTAAATCATTTCCAATGCTAGATGCATGAAGAGATGAATGTCTCCAATGTGGCTGCCCACGTTGAGAGTTTACATCTTCATGCAAGCCTCAGAGTCACGTATGCATTAGGGACGTCCTTGCATATTCCTGTGACTGATTGATTCGCCTCACCACAACATGTCACAGCAGGACCACGGAAGCATTGGAATGAAGACTCCCGAACTTCACAGGTACAATATGCGCTCGAGCTTGTCCACAATATTGTTAAACAGACAGCATCTGCATAAACCATGAAACAGTACTGACTTTCCGTTTTTCACCAAAATTGCGAGGAGCCAGTACAAACGCAGCCAGCAGAAGTTCTATTAAAAACGATCACCAAAGCTCGTACGCAAAGTTTTGAAACAGTTTAAACTCGACGTGTTGCACGAAGTTTGAAAAATTTCAATTAATATGTATCCACACAGCAAACTTAACTGATAAGCAATAGAGTCTTATGCAAAAGGGCACGTCAAAAAGATAAAATTGCACTGATTAACATTAAAGTCGTATAATATTGCGCATTCAACCCTTGCTCTTATATTTTAGTTTAAATTAAGTCTCTTTCCATCCGCAAGAAAACCGATGAAAAACTATATCCATAAGATAAGATGAAGAGCTCACCAATCCATAGGTTTCACCAGTTCTTAAGGAGCTCACCAATACAGGTTACTTCAATTGTACTCTTCTTAAACTTCAATCTTCATGTGTTGAGATCCTCCTAGACTGACGACTACGCCAGTGTAATAGTCCATGTAGAAACACAGGAAATGAGTGATAAAACATAGCAGTTTATTCTTCATGAAGGATCCCATCCACCAGCTAGGTAAAACAGTCTCAACTGATATCTTATTTTCCAGCATTTCAAAGCGTACTATGACATATTAACATTCCAGACATAGATAGAATGAGATATCTAGAATAGTAACAAGAAGAGAATCATAGAGACTAGGAATGGGATAGATAAGAAGAAGTAAGCATATGTTTAGGATATCACAGTCCACAATCCCCAGAGGTATAACAGAGGTGAAAGTCAGGTGTGGCCTTACTCTCTAAAGTGGTAGTTTGGTCGAGCAGTAAGGCAGTACCAGAGGACAGTGTAAAGCATTTGTTGTACACACTCAGTCAGCCAAAGGTTTCACACACTCAAGAACTGAACTCTAGGCCATTTGTTTTTATATCAAAATATATTGTTGTTTTATTTTTAGAACCAACAGGTATCAAAATATACTTTTCTCAATATGAGCACTCTCAGGTAATTACTTTGCAAACAGGCAATAAACTTTACAAACACAATAGGTACAGTGGTTGCAGTAGGCAACACAATTTAACATTGAGTTCAATGGGTTTTTCTACATAAATGCAGCTGATTACTTTCTAGATTACTTTTGTAACTTCAGGACTGGATCCCTTATTCAGTCCTGGGGTCTAAGCTGAAAACAGTTTAGTAAAAACGTTTTAGCTATTGCAATGATTTTTAAAGAATATAAAGGTATTTTAAAAGTTGACAGAAACTTTTCAGTGAAAAACTAGCAATGTTATCCAATGGAAGGAAATTCATGTCACAGGTAAAGTAGGTTCTCGTTACTTTTGTAATCCAGGACTGGGCTCCTAGGTTCAGTACTGGGGTCTCTACCTAAGACAGGTAAGTAATTACGTTTCAGTATATGGTGCGATTTTTAAGGAATATTTGTAATTTTCAAAAGTAGACAGAAGAAATTTCAGAGAAAAACAGTCAATGGTTTCCTAAGAGAGAACATTCAGGTAAGGGGTAAGTACAGTTAAAACCCCTTTTGCTGTTCAGTACTGGGCTGAAAGGTACAGTACTGGCTCCTCTCCTCATTCCAGGTGAGTAACTCGGAGTTCGTTACCCGGCTGATTTTAGAGGAATATTTTAGAGTTTCAAAACTTCACACTTAGAAGATTTTTCGAGTCAAACCAGTCAATGTTATCCTATGACAGGAAAGTGAGTTATTGGTTTCCAGTTGAGTACTCGACTGGTGAAGTTAAGGTTCTGGACATAGACTCAGGGGTCTCCCAGGGTCGGAAAGGTACAGTAGATACCCCCTCAGCGGCACAGGGGCAGCTGGGTGCAGAGAGAGTAGGCCCAATGCAAACCAATGGAGGGTAGGGGGCCTTTGGTTGGTGGCTGGAAGGAAGCAGGCCACGTGGCTGTGGGAGCTGAGCTCCTGGCCACTTACTCAGGGCAAGTGGGGAAGTAGAGATGGGTAGTAGTTGCACTTCCAGCGGCACTCGGGCGGCTGGGTGCAGGGTGCCTTTGAGCAGTCGGGCGCTCAAGGTGATTCAATGGGAAAGGTAAAAAGGGAACAAAGGCTGCAGACTCGGGGACGGAGATTCTTCAGGTGAGACCACCACTTCGAGAGGTAAGTTGGTATCTTGAAGAAAAGGTGAATACCTATAGTAGGATACAGGGGGCCGTGGGGCGCCGGGTGCAGGGGTGTTTTTGGGTGTTGGGAAATCTTACCCTCAGCTGGTCGCGGTCGGAGGGGTCCCTGGTTCTGAGGCTGTAGGCGTCATCTGGGTAGTCGAGGAGGGTCTTTGGGCACTGGAGTTTGGGTCCCAGTCACCGGGGGGATGTCCTCGTGGTCGGGTGCAGAGTGGGCTTGATTCGCGTTTCCTGGCTGGCACCAGGGGTGTTGCTGTTGGAGCAGAGCCGCTGCTCATGGGAGTTCCAGTCTGTTAGAGGGTCAAGGCAGGCAGATCCTCCAGGTTGTCCAAGGTTGCTGTCTGCAAGAGTCGCTGGGATTTAGCAGGAGCAGGTTCCAGGGTCGACAGGCCAGTAGAGCTGGGGACAAGTCAGTTGGTGTTGTCCTGTTGTTAGCAGATGCATGGCGGGTCTTCGTCTTCTTGATCTTATTTCTTCTTTTCTTATCGGGTTCTGAGGAAGGAAGGTTCAGGGTGCCCTTACGTACTGAATTTAGGGGCGTTACAGTTAGGGCAAGGGCAGGGAACAATAGGTCCCTGTCCTGGGGTGTGTACACCCCCTAGCCTGCTCCTCTGCTGTGGGAGGAGCCTAACTGTGATTGGGCAGGGTTCCCCATCATCAAGATGGCTGGAGCCCGGGGTCGTGCTTCACCTCACCTCTCCCACCTGAGGGGTGGGGTTGGCACAGGCTGGCACCCCCCCTTCCTGACGTAGGGTTTCCCGCCAGTCTTCCCACCAAAGTGGGGGTCAGAACGGGTGGGGGCCAGTTGCTGAGTACAGCAAGTGATCTGGAGAAAATCACAAGGGTGGCAGGCCTTTGAAGCTTCCCCTGCCAGTCCTGGGGGAGGAGACCTAGCACCTCGCCCAGGATGTGCATTGTTGCAGGTCCAGGAAAGCGGGGGGCTCTCCATCCAAGGGTCCAACAACATGTCTGCTGTGTGGCAGCCTAGGCAGCCTCTAAGACCTGACATGGATTGTAGGTTAAGATTTCAGGGGCAACTCTAACATGCCATCTGGTGCATTTTACATTAAATCCGACACTGGCATCAGTGTGGGTTTAATGTGCTGAGAAGTTTGATATCAAACTTGCCAGTCTTCAGTGGAGCCATTATGGTGCTGTGGAGTTTGTAATGACAACTTCCCAGCACCATATCCTCTTAATGGCATCACTGCACTTACAGTGCCCAGGAATGGCCCTGGGTACAGTAGGGGCACAGGGCTCATACACCTGTGCCCACACCACTGGCACAGGGCACCCAGCTAGAAAGGTGACTGAGGTATGCCAGGCCAATGGGTCTTGTGGGCATGGCACACAGGGATGTGTGCCATGTCGACTCTTTGTTTAGTTCTGCACCTAGACACTCTGCGGTGTATGGGTGTCAGGGTACAGGGCCCATAAGGGTGGCACAATAAGTGCAGCAACCCTTAGGGGTCTTCTCTGGTCACCATGCCCTACGTACCTAGGGTACCATTTACTAGGGGTTGATAGGTGGCCAGAGATGCAAATCTAGTTTAGTTTCATCACAGTTTTAGGGAAGAAAAACAGGCCCTGGGCCCCTGGTTGGCAGGAGCCCAGGGCGCACTCAGTCAAAGCTCATCAGCAGTTCAGCAAAAAGTGTATTGTATTGTATTGTATTGTATTGTATTGTATTAGGCACTTGTATAGCGCGACTGCCACCCTTCGGGTATCCTGGCGCTTGGATTATCGGGTAGATACCACACAGCAGAATCAATTGTCAATAATACAGTCTAAGGACCGCCTTTGGGAAATAGCCACGTTTTTAGGCTCTTCCTGAAACAAATCAGGGAGTCAGCCTGTCTGAGAACCAGAGGTAGCTCATTCCAGGCACGCAATGCAGTCACACCACAAGCTCTGCCCCCCAGCCGAGATCTCTTAAATCTGATAGATGTTATCAGATTTACATTTGAGGAGCGAGGCTGCCTCCCAGGGCTGTACCAGGTAAACATCTCCTGCAAGGGTACAGGGCCCTGATCGTGTGCTGCTTTGTACACAATGCAGAGAGACTTAAAGCAAATTCTCTCTTTGATAGGGAGCCAATGAAGGTCTCTCAGTGGGGGCATACCAATGCCAGAAAGATGGCACTTTCTCACAACATCATCCACAGAACCACTCACACACCCACTTACACCTGCATACAACATATCATACATGAAAACCCACACAATCACTGACATACCCATTCACAAACCCATACATATATTCACACAACTACTCGCTGACTCATAGAGCCACTCACAATTCAACTCACCGATACAGCCACTACACAACCACTAACTCACATATAGATCTATTCATGCACCTACTCACTGACCAGTACAGCCACTCACGCATCCGGTCATACAGACATACATTCATCCCCACTCATACACCCATACAGCCATTCTCATACTGAATCAATCACCCTTACAAATACTCACATGCCTACTCACTCACCCTTGTAGTTACACAGACATCCACTCACGTATTCATGGATAAACTAACATGTACTCACTCACCTATACAGTTACTGAGACAAGCATATACTCTCCCATACAACCTCTTTCACACTCACAGACTCACCCATACAGTATCTCACACACCCATTCACTCACCCATAAAGCAATTCACACAGTTACTCACACACCAGTAGAGCCACTTACACACCCATTCATGCATCCATGCAAAATACTCAAGTAACTTGGTATTGACTCATACAGACACTAATGTACCTGCTCAGTCACCAATTCAGTCACTCATTCACCATCTCATTTGCCATTACAGCCACTTACACCCCACTCACTCACCCAGATATGCAAACAGCCACTCACTTACTCATACACCCACTAACACACCCACTCGCTCCCCCATACAAAAACTCACATACCCACTCACTCAGGTATACAGTCTCTCACTTTCCCACTCACTCTTCTATACACCACTTACGCAGCCACTCACTCACCCATACAGGCACCATCACAACCAATTACCTTAGTATATATGTTTGACACTCATTTATTTTTAGAAAACCCTCACAATCACTAGAAAATGTCATCAGTGATGTCATTTGAGATGTCACTGACCGTGTCATGTGTGATGCAATATGTGCGGTAATAAGCAGTGCATTGTGAGGTCGTAAGTTATATTTAGCTCAGCTAACTATAATTGCTGAATTTCTCTGGTTTTGTACAAGTGAAATGTCATCCTAACTATAAGATCCCTGTAACCGTTGGTATTTCAGGGAATATATATCTACATCTATATATATATCCACACGGTGAAAAACTCCCTCTGGATCCCAGATGACCCGTGGAAGGTGGCGTACGTGTCGGCGGAGTGAAGCCGACTTGCATCTTTTTCTGAAACAGAAAGTCAGTAAAGTACACTCTCAGGGCACAAACAGGCAAACACCGGTATGCTCTTAGTGCTGTTTATTCCACAACGCGTTTCGCCATGAAGACGGCTTGATCACGAGATCAAGCCGTCTTCAAGGAGAAACGTGTTGTGGAATAAACAGCACTAAGAGCATACCGGTGTTTGCCTGTTTGTGCCCTGAGAGCATACTTTACTGACTTTCTGTTTCCGAAATCTCTCTATATATATATATATATATGTACACATATATTTATAGAGATAGATATATGTTTCTATACATATTTTTTCCATTTTTTTACGAATTTATGTATTTACCCTTGTGCATAAACCACTGCCAAACAGCCAGTCTGGTCCCAGGAAGCCAAGCCCGGCACTCAGCCTATCCCAAGAATCACTGTAGGAGCAAACACAAAAGAAAGCTAGAAGAATTTTCACATCCAAGGTGGAAACCGAAAAAGTCTCATCGGCTGATCAATACAGCAGAAAATAGAAATTATGCAGTTACACATGACTTTTATGGTCCTGTGTGTTGGAGATGTGCTTCGAGTGGAGGAAGAAGAAGGAGGAGGAGTTTCGGGAAGATGTTTTTTATTTTTAGCTAGTTGATTTGCGTTACTCCCTGGACGGGGGGACATCTCCAATTGCACTCATTTGTATTTCAAGAAAGTATTCACTCTTTAAATTTGTGTTACACATTCATTTTATTCATTGTTTTTTTTTAAATCCTTTATATCATATTACTTTGTTCAGTAATACAAAGATGTGTTCTTTTTACACATTGAATAGTTAATCATGCCCAATGCATTTCGGGCTATGCCCTTCATCATTGGCTTGTTATCTTGATAGAGTTTTCTACTTAGAACAGCGATTCTCGTCCCGAGTTGAATCCGATTTCAAACATTGAACTTCGCGATGAGAAACTCGAACGACCGGTTTTATTCAAACAAGAGTCATTCAATCTATGACGAGAATAGCTGTTCCAAAAATACAACAATGAATAAAATTGATGTGAAACACAAATTTAAAGAGTGATTACTTTATTGAAATAATAAGGAGTGCAATTGGAGACGTCCTCCTGTCCAGGGAGTAACACAAATCAACTAAAGAATTCATCCTCTCACTGAGGAGGATTTACCAATTGGCACCAACAGCTAAAAAAACAACTGGGATAACTTAAGTACAAAGTGTGCGACGGTCTTTTTTCCATTTGGATGTATTATATACTTATTTTTAGCTAGACTACTTGAGTGCTAAGGAGGGGGCGATGGACCCCTTATTTAGTAAATAATGGAATGATGAAATAGGTACATACTGTGAAAAGTTAGGTTTTTTGTTCCCTCAGGTGTTTGCAGCTGCTGACTGAGCTCTGAGTTGTTGTAGGAGAGTAGGGTCTGCTATCCTATGGTCACCCCAAATTTTTGCTTTTTGCTTCACTGGTTTCTGACTTAATGTGGCTGTGGGCCTGCTAATCAGACCCACAGCCTGCTGTTCTCTCTCTAAATTACTGCCAATGCACTCTAGGTGCATTACGAATTGGAACTGGTTCACCTTATGAGCCCCTGTATAAGTGCACCCTAGGTGCCCAGGGCATAGGTGTATCCAAGGCCTACCAGGGGCTGCAGCATGTATTATGCCACCCCTGGCCTGGCCTCCATATTTGACACAACTGGCTGATCACTCAGCTGGGGTAAGTCGGTGTAACCACCTCTTACTTAGGTACAGTATGTCTGTGCCTAACCCTAAACTGGACACATATGTTCCTATCAGCCACTCCTATGGAAGGCCTCATCGATCCTGGAGGCAGAGTGCTTGGAAATATGTGAGATGGTGCTCTAGCATGAGCTGAGCCTGTCTGCAGCTGTCGGGAACAGCTCCCTAAGCTGTTCCGGGATATTGCCATACCATATACTCTTAAGTGCATTATAATCCTCGCGGTTAAATGCTATCTTTGGTTTGGCTTTATCAAAACATGTCGAGTAAGGTGTCATACGAATTGGAATACTATCCCCTCGCCAATTCTGGCGACGGGGATAGCATTCCACCCTTCTAGAGGGACACGACATGTGTGTAGCCTTAACCCCGGTTAAAGTTAAACAGAGCCTCAGCTTCACAAAATGGACGCTGCCACCACAGACACAAGTCTGGCCTCCTGCTGCTGACCGAAACTCGGCAGATGGTGGCCTGGACAAAGGGTTTCCTGCCTTGGGAGGTGCGAGCACCACCCCAGACAGGATTTTGTGTATTGGGTAGGACAGGGCTGAATAGAATCAGACATGCCCGGGGCACACAAGGTGTCCCCGTGCATAGGCCAGCCCAAACCGGTTCTGGGGCCTTCCAGCCCCAGTCCTGGCGCGGAGCTGGACAAAGGAAAGGGGGTGTAACCGCCCCCCTTCCTGGTTCCTCCCAGAGGAGGGACCTAGTAGGTGATCCACCCCCTAGATTGGAATAAGAGGGGGAGCAGTGCCATTGCACAGCAGATCATCCCGAAATCAACTTTAAACTAAGAAGAAGACTGGACTTCGACATTCTGCTGCACAGAAGACTGAAGAGAATCTCCCTTGTGGCCAAGGAGTGACCACCCTGTGAACACAGGTACCAACCAGCAACTCGACGTCTGCTTTGCCGCCGCCTCCCGCCGGAGCCCGAGCCCAGAGCCCGACAAGAACCAGATTCCCAGACCTCTCAGAGCCCGATCCACAGTCCCTGCAAAGAAGGGACCCGTGGAGGCACCGAGTGACGTGGGACCGGACCTCTCGGAAGACACCCGAAAAGCTGACTGCGCAGCTTCTGAGGCATCCTCAACGTTGTGCTTTGGGGATTGAGAACCCCCACCACCGAGCAGCCCTTGCACCGAAGATCAGCCCTCCAGCATCTCCACGATCTGCGTGGGGCCCTTTTGCATTGTGCCACTCGACGCGCCATCCCGGCCACTAGCCACGCGGCCAGCGGCCATCTTGGCGACGAACCCGAAGATTTAAACAGCAGGTCTGGTTGCTCCAGACCTACCCAAGCTCCTGTGAAAAGGAGCACCCGCTCTGACTTTGCTGGTCCGAGTGAACAGCATCTTTCAACTTCTGCGTGGCTTGCATTTGCCAAGGCCTGTTTGCTCCGATCAGGTCGCCGACACCGCCAACAGCGAGAAGCCTACGTGGGACAGCTCGTGACCGACTCCTGGACGTCCTCGACCCCGGGTATCCACGTGGCTGCAGAAAGAAGCTACCCGACAACGCCTGTTTGCACCCGACATCGCCTGGTTCCAATCTGGTTCCACGGTAGTCACTGGCTAGTGACTTTGAACATTGTCCCCTCTGCTTTCAGGTCTTCACATCTTCAGATCCACCCTTGGATCCACCGGAACTCTTCTCATCGAGCCGCCTGCAGCATCTTCAGCTCCAAGCACCATCGACCAGCGTGACGAAACCCGACACAACTTCGACCCTGTGCACCCGCTTCCTGTGGGTGAGGTAACTCAGCTCCGCCGGTGCTCCTGCACTGGTACACATCCCAAGGGCCTGTGTTTTAAGTTTCAGCTCCGTAGGTCCCTCGGAAGGTTCCTAACTTTCTAACTTTGTGCTTTTTACGCACCATAGACTTTGTATTGCGAAGTGCGTGCACTTTGAACACTGCACCCGAGTCCCGTGGGCCTTTCCCGACTTAGTTAACTCCAGTCTCGAATAGCTCCAGCGATTCCCAAGGCCCTAGGCCTCTTCACTTTCCTCCTGGTATCTCTTATACCACTTTCTTAGTATATGGTTTAGGTGGCCCCTAGGGCTCATCCATATTGTGCAACTTTTGTGTATTTTAAACTGTCTTGTGATTTAACGCTTGTGCTTCTGTGCTCATAAAGAGTCCAGGGGATTTTAATAGTTAATAAATCAATATATATTTTCAATATATATCTGTGTGGTGTCCCTTTCATTTGGTATTCAAGGGGGTTGTGTATGGTATAACAGCTGGCTTCACAGGCCTTTCAGAGTTTAGCCTAAGACTGCTTTGTCCACGTTACCACTAGGATAACTGGTCTACAAGGTTGAATTACAACCATCATCATAAGGGTTGCTTGGCATGGTACAAAGTGATCACTAGAACTAGTGAGCATTATATACCAGGCCAACTTCTCACATTGGTGAGCAGCGGATTGGGATCTGAGCTTGCTGTTGTTTTACCATTACAATCTTTGAGATTATCATTTGAAAAATCATACAGGTACCTGCTAGGTACATATAAAAACAAGACTAGTATACATAAGTTCTACTGAACTTAGTTGTTGTAGAGCAAAGGGAGTAGCACACCCTAGCTACAACTACTAGATAGGTTTAGTAGGTAAACACCAGTGTAGGTAGATTGCAACACATCCACCCACACTAGAGCAATGTCTGGAACAGAGGGGTCCAGTGGACTTACTCCTGTTGAGAGTGACCCTCCAAGGGCACCATCCCAGTTTGCTATTTTTCCTTTTAAGGAATTAAGACAGCTTTGTGTCTTAAGGGGTCTGAAGACAGGGCCTTCCCCTACTACAGACCACCTAAGAGAGCTCTTGGATCAGTCTGAGGCTCTAAAGACCTCTAAAGCAAACCCCACAGGGAATGCTGAAGGAGGCCATCCTTCAGAGGATGACACTGTAGACACCCCTGCCCCTATCATCCTAGTAGATGAGGAAGCCTCCACCACTGGAGCTCCTCAAGTAGATATAGAGGAAGAGGAAGAAGAAGAGGAGGAGGAGGTGGAAAGCAGTGAGTCAGATGATGACAGAGATAGTCAGGTGCTGGTCAGTAGACTGAACCAGGCTAACTTAAGTCAACTTGGGAATGAATCAGGTAACAACCCATTCAGACCCTCAGGTGGACTTAACCAGGGCCATAGGAGGAGGAGGCATCACTCAGGTGAATCCAATACCTCCCATGTCTCTAGAGGCTCTCATGGTCACTCCAGAAAGGAGATGACTAGCCCTCAGAGAAGGGAACATGAGGCCAAGATGAGAGAGGCTGAGCTTAGGATCCAGAGGCAAGAATTAGAGGTTGCCCTGGCTAAAGAGAAACTTGCTAGAGCAAGACAGCCTAGAGAGAGTGGGGTAATAGAACCCACTGGTGGCAGCAATATCCACAAGGATAAAGACAGGTCTTTTGATAATAGAAACCTGAGTAAGATTGTGCCCCCCTACAAAGCTGGGGATGATATCCATAAATGGATTACTGCAATGGAGAGAGCCTGCAGAGTACAGCAGATCCCTCAGGAGCAGTGGGCAGCAATCTTGTGGCTCTCCTTTGAAGGTAGAGGCCGAGACAGACTCCTCACAGTTAGTGATGGGGATTCTAGAAACTACCTGGTCCTGAAGAGTGCTCTGATTGATGGGTTAGGCTTAACCACTGAACAGTACAGGTTAATGTTCAGAGATACCCAGAAGACACAGACTCAGGACTGGTCTGAATTTGTTGAGTGTGCCACTAAGGCTCTGGAGGGATGGTTGCTGGGAAGCAAGGTTACAGACTATGAAGGATTGTATAATTTGCTGATGAGAGAACAAATTTTAAATAATTGTCAGAACCAGCAGTTGCATCAACATTTGGTTGACTCAGATTTGACCTCTCCCCAAGAATTGGGAAAGAGGGCAGATAAATGGGTAAGAACCAGAGTTAAGCAAAAGAACCAGAACCAGAACCAGGGTGGTGACCAGAAGAAAACAGACCAGAAGGGTGGGGAGCAGAAAGCTAAAGACCAGAAGTCTTCAACAGGGCCCCAAACTGAGACAGAGGGTGGGTCCCAAACTTCCAAGAAGAAGAAGAAAGAAGGTCAGAAGAAACCCTGGTGTAAAACTTGTAAGAACACCTCTCACTGGACAAGTGAGTGTAAAAAGGGTGGAGCCCCCAGCACTGCAGCCCCTAAGGCACCTGCACCCACTAGTACAGTTAGCAGTGCTGGTCCTCAAGCCAAGGGTTTAGTGGGAATCACTTTGGGAACTGAAGGAGATTCTGACCTAGTCAGAACTCTTACACAGGCTGTTCTGGTTTGTGAAGGGGACATAGATTTGACCCCTGACATAAGTCCCAGTAACCTGGGCAAATACAGACAGACACCTTTGATTAACAACAAAGTGGCTCAAGCTTACAGGGACACATGTGCCAGTGTCACTATGGTGACACCTAACTTTGTGGACCCTGGACAATACATGCCAGGCGATGATTACCTGGTGACCAATGCCAGCAATGTCACTACTACACATAGTGTGGCACTTGTTAACTTTTCCTGGGGAGGGGTAACTGGCCTAAAGAAAGTTGTGGTTAGTGCTGATCTCCCAGTAGAATGTTTGTTGGGCAATGACCTGGAGAACTCTCTATGGTCAGAAGTTGAGTACAGGACTCATGCAGAGATGTTAGGGATATCATCACATGTCCTTGCTGTGACCAGGTCACAGGCCAAAAAGTGCCTCTCTGAACCTCAGGTCTTGGATCCTGGAACAATGGACCAAGTACCTCCCAAGAAGAAGAACAGGAGGGTTAAGGCTGCGCCTTCCCAACTGCCTACAAGTGAGGATCAGGCTTCACAGGAAACTGATCTTGAGACCCCTGAAGGAACTGTCCCTGAAGAACTTGAACCTGATCAGGTTGAGTTTCTGGGGACAGGGGGACCTTCTAGGGCAGACTTGGGGCAGGCTCAGTTAACCTGTCCTTCTCTTGAACCCCTCAGACAGCAGGCTGCTGCTGAGGCTGCTGGGAATGCTCAAGGTGCCCATAAAGTATATTGGGACGATGGACTCCTTTATTCAGAGGCTAGAGACCCCAAGCCTGGTGCTACCAGGAGGTTGGTTATACCTCTGCAATTTAGGGGCTTCCTACTCACCTTGGCCCATGATATTCCTTTAGCAGGACACCTAGGCCAGAACAAGACTTGGGACAGGCTTGTCCCTCACTTTCACTGGCCTCACATGTCTGAAGACACCAAGGAGTTTTGTCGCTCCTGTGAAACCTGCCAAGCCAGTGGTAAAGCAGGTGGAACAACAAAGGCCCCCCTGATACCACTACCTGTGGTGGGGGTTCCCTTTGAGAGAGTGGGGATTGATATTGTTGGTCCAATGGATCCCCCTACAGCATCTGGGCACAGATTCATACTGGTGGTAGTGGATCATGCCACCAGGTACCCAGAGGCAATTCCCCTTAGGACCACAACAGCTCCTGTTGTGGCCAGGGCCTTACTTGGAGTTTTCTCCAGAGTGGGGTTTCCTAAGGAGGTAATATCAGATAGAGGTACCAACTTCATGTCTGGATATTTGACAGCTATGTGGAAGGAATGTGGTGTAAACTACAAGTTCACCACTCCTTATCACCCACAATGCAATGGGCTTGTTGAGAGATTTAACAAGACCCTAAAGGGCATGATTAAAGGATTACCTGAAAAGCTCAGGCGAAGATGGGACATCCTTCTGCCCTGCCTTTTGTTCGCTTACAGAGAGGTCCCTCAAAAGGGGGTTGGCTTCAGCCCCTTTGAATTGTTGTTTGGGCACCCTGTAAGAGGACCCCTGTGTCTTGTAAAGGAAGGATGGGAGTTACCTCTCAAAAAGCCTAAACAGGACATAGTGGACTATGTACTTGGTCTCCGCTCCAGGATGGCAGAGTACATGGAAAAGGCATCTAAAAACCTTGAGGCTAGCCAAGAATTACAAAAAGCTTGGCATGACCAAAAGGCTGTCCTTGTTGAATTTCAGCCTGGACAGAAGGTATGGGTGTTGGAGCCAGTGGCCCCAGCAGCACTCCAAGACAAATGGTCTGGACCCCATACAATTCTGGAAAAGAAGGGAGAGGTTACCTACTTGGTGGACCTAGGAACTCCCAGGAGCCCCCACAGGGTGCTCCACGTGAACAGATTGAAGGCATATGTCAGCAGGGCAGACATGGGCTTGCTCATGGCTACAGATGAGGGGCAGGAGGAAGAGAGTGACCCTCTCCCAGACCTGCTCACTCAGAACCCTGAGGATGGCTCAGTTGATGGTGTGGCCTTAGGTGGCAGCCTCACTGAACATCAGCAACATGACTGCAGACAAGTTCTACAGGCATACAGGCATATGTTCTCCTTGACACCCAGTCAGACTAACTGGTGTACACATGTGGTGGACACTGGTGACAGTCTTCCTGTAAAGAGCAAGATTTACAGGCAACCTGACCACGTCAGGGACTGTATAAAGACTGAGGTGCAAAAGATGCTGGAATTAGGTGTCATTGAGCCTTCAGAGAGCCCCTGGGCTAGCCCAGTGGTTCTGGTCCCCAAACCTCACACCAAAGATGGCAAGAGAGAGATGAGGTTCTGTGTGGATTACAGAGGACTCAATGCTGTCACCAGGACAGATGCACACCCTATTCCAAGGGCAGATGAGCTCATTGACAAGTTGGCTTCTGCCAAATATTTGAGCACATTTGACTTGACAGCTGGCTACTGGCAAATCAGGTTAGCTGAGGAGTCTAAAGCCAAAACAGCATTTTCTACCCCTAGTGGGCATTATCAGTTTGTGGTGATGCCCTTTGGTTTGAAAAATGCACCTGCCACCTTCCAAAGGTTGGTGAACCAAGTCCTCACTGGGTTGGATGACTTTTGTGCAGCTTATCTGGACGATATTGCTGTCTTTAGCTCCACCTGGGAGGATCACCTGATCCACCTGAAGGAAGTGCTTGAGGCTCTGCAGAAGGCAGGCCTCACTATCAAGGCAACAAAGTGCCAGATAGGGCAGAGCAAGGTTGTATACCTGGGCCACCTTGTAGGTGGAGGCCAAGTTCAACCACTGGAGAGTAAGATCCAGACCATCAAGGACTGGTCCCCTCCAACTACCCAGACTCAGGTCAGAGCTTTCTTGGGCCTGACTGGGTACTACAGGAAGTTTGTTAAGAACTATGGGTCCATTGTGACTCCTCTTAATGATCTGACATCCAAGAAGATGCCCAAAAAGGTTCAGTGGACAGAAATCTGTCAAAAGGCATTTGATGACCTGAAGAAGGCCATGTGCTCTGCACCTATCCTGAAGAGTCCTGACTACTCAAGAGAGTTCATTGTCCAAACAGATGCTTCTGAGTTGGGAGTGGGAGCAGTGCTTTCACAGCTTAATGTAGATGGCCAGGACCAGCCCATTGCTTTCATTAGCAGGAGGCTGACCCCCAGAGAGAAACGTTGGTCAGCTATAGAGAGGGAGGCCTTTGCTGTGGTGTGGGCCCTGAAGAAGTTGAGGCCATACTTATTTGGTACTCACTTCAAGATTCAGACCGACCATAAGCCCCTCCTATGGCTTAATCAGATGAAGGGTGAAAACCCCAAACTACTCAGGTGGTCCATTTCCCTACAGGGGATGGACTTTACAGTGGAGCACCGCCCAGGGACTGACCATGGCAACGCAGATGGTCTCTCCAGGTACTTCCACTTAGAACATGAAGACACAACTGGTCAAGGTTAGTCTAATGTCCCTGCGTTTGGGGGGGGGTTATGTAGGAGAGTAGGGTCTGCTATCCTATGGTCACCCCAAATTTTTGCTTTTTGCTTCACTGGTTTCTGACTTAATGTGGCTGTGGGCCTGCTAATCAGACCCACAGCCTGCTGTTCTCTCTCTAAATTACTGCCAATGCACTCTAGGTGCATTACGAATTGGAACTGGTTCACCTTATGAGCCCCTGTATAAGTGCACCCTAGGTGCCCAGGGCATAGGTGTATCCAAGGCCTACCAGGGGCTGCAGCATGTATTATGCCACCCCTGGCCTGGCCTCCATATTTGACACAACTGGCTGATCACTCAGCTGGGGTAAGTCGGTGTAACCACCTCTTACTTAGGTACAGTATGTCTGTGCCTAACCCTAAACTGGACACATATGTTCCTATCAGCCACTCCTATGGAAGGCCTCATCGATCCTGGAGGCAGAGTGCTTGGAAATATGTGAGATGGTGCTCTAGCATGAGCTGAGCCTGTCTGCAGCTGTCGGGAACAGCTCCCTAAGCTGTTCCGGGATATTGCCATACCATATACTCTTAAGTGCATTATAATCCTCGCGGTTAAATGCTATCTTTGGTTTGGCTTTATCAAAACATGTCGAGTAAGGTGTCATACGAATTGGAATACTATCCCCTCGCCAATTCTGGCGACGGGGATAGCATTCCACCCTTCTAGAGGGACACGACATGTGTGTAGCCTTAACCCCGGTTAAAGTTAAACAGAGCCTCAGCTTCACAAAATGGACGCTGCCACCACAGACACAAGTCTGGCCTCCTGCTGCTGACCGAAACTCGGCAGATGGTGGCCTGGACAAAGGGTTTCCTGCCTTGGGAGGTGCGAGCACCACCCCAGACAGGATTTTGTGTATTGGGTAGGACAGGGCTGAATAGAATCAGACATGCCCGGGGCACACAAGGTGTCCCCGTGCATAGGCCAGCCCAAACCGGTTCTGGGGCCTTCCAGCCCCAGTCCTGGCGCGGAGCTGGACAAAGGAAAGGGGGTGTAACCGCCCCCCTTCCTGGTTCCTCCCAGAGGAGGGACCTAGTAGGTGATCCACCCCCTAGATTGGAATAAGAGGGGGAGCAGTGCCATTGCACAGCAGATCATCCCGAAATCAACTTTAAACTAAGAAGAAGACTGGACTTCGACATTCTGCTGCACAGAAGACTGAAGAGAATCTCCCTTGTGGCCAAGGAGTGACCACCCTGTGAACACAGGTACCAACCAGCAACTCGACGTCTGCTTTGCCGCCGCCTCCCGCCGGAGCCCGAGCCCAGAGCCCGACAAGAACCAGATTCCCAGACCTCTCAGAGCCCGATCAACAGTCCCTGCAAAGAAGGGACCCGTGGAGGCACCGAGTGACGTGGGACCGGACCTCTTGGAAGACACCCGAAAAGCTGACTGCGCAGCTTCTGAGGCATCCTCAACGTTGTGCTTTGGGGATTGAGAACCCCCACCACCGAGCAGCCCTTGCACCGAAGATCAGCCCTCCAGCATCTCCACGATCTGCGTGGGGCCCTTTTGCATTGTGCCACTCGACGCGCCATCCCGGCCACTAGCCACGCGGCCAGCGGCCATCTTGGCGACGAACCCGAAGATTTAAACAGCAGGTCTGGTTGCTCCAGACCTACCCAAGCTCCTGTGAAAAGGAGCACCCGCTCTGACTTTGCTGGTCCGAGTGAACAGCATCTTTCAACTTCTGCGTGGCTTGCATTTGCCAAGGCCTGTTTGCTCCGATCAGGTCGCCGACACCGCCAACAGCGAGAAGCCTACGTGGGACAGCTCCTGACCGACTCCTGGACGTCCTCGACCCCGGGTATCCACGTGGCTGCAGAAAGAAGCTACCCGACAACGCCTGTTTGCACCCGACATCGCCTGGTTCCAATCTGGTTCCACGGTAGTCACTGGCTAGTGACTTTGAACATTGTCCCCTCTGCTTTCAGGTCTTCACATCTTCAGATCCACCCTTGGATCCACCGGAACTCTTCTCATCGAGCCGCCTGCAGCATCTTCAGCTCCAAGCACCATCGACCAGCGTGACGAAACCCGACACAACTTCGACCCTGTGCACCCGCTTCCTGTGGGTGAGGTAACTCAGCTCCGCCGGTGCTCCTGCACTGGTACACATCCCAAGGGCCTGTGTTTTAAGTTTCAGCTCCGTAGGTCCCTCGGAAGGTTCCTAACTTTCTAACTTTGTGCTTTTTACGCACCATAGACTTTGTATTGCGAAGTGCGTGCACTTTGAACACTGCACCCGAGTCCCGTGGGCCTTTCCCGACTTAGTTAACTCCAGTCTCGAATAGCTCCAGCGATTCCCAAGGCCCTAGGCCTCTTCACTTTCCTCCTGGTATCTCTTATACCACTTTCTTAGTATATGGTTTAGGTGGCCCCTAGGGCTCATCCATATTGTGCAACTTTTGTGTATTTTAAACTGTCTTGTGATTTAACGCTTGTGCTTCTGTGCTCATAAAGAGTCCAGGGGATTTTAATAGTTAATAAATCAATATATATTTTCAATATATATCTGTGTGGTGTCCCTTTCATTTGGTATTCAAGGGGGTTGTGTATGGTATAACAGCTGGCTTCACAGGCCTTTCAGAGTTTAGCCTAAGACTGCTTTGTCCACGTTACCACTAGGATAACTGGTCTACAAGGTTGAATTACAACCATCATCATAAGGGTTGCTTGGCATGGTACAAAGTGATCACTAGAACTAGTGAGCATTATATACCAGGCCAACTTCTCACATTGGTGAGCAGCGGATTGGGATCTGAGCTTGCTGTTGTTTTACCATTACAATCTTTGAGATTATCATTTGAAAAATCATACAGGTACCTGCTAGGTACATATAAAAACAAGACTAGTATACATAAGTTCTACTGAACTTAGTTGTTGTAGAGCAAAGGGAGTAGCACACCCTAGCTACAACTACTAGATAGGTTTAGTAGGTAAACACCAGTGTAGGTAGATTGCAACACATCCACCCACACTAGAGCAATGTCTGGAACAGAGGGGTCCAGTGGACTTACTCCTGTTGAGAGTGACCCTCCAAGGGCACCATCCCAGTTTGCTATTTTTCCTTTTAAGGAATTAAGACAGCTTTGTGTCTTAAGGGGTCTGAAGACAGGGCCTTCCCCTACTACAGACCACCTAAGAGAGCTCTTGGATCAGTCTGAGGCTCTAAAGACCTCTAAAGCAAACCCCACAGGGAATGCTGAAGGAGGCCATCCTTCAGAGGATGACACTGTAGACACCCCTGCCCCTATCATCCTAGTAGATGAGGAAGCCTCCACCACTGGAGCTCCTCAAGTAGATATAGAGGAAGAGGAAGAAGAAGAGGAGGAGGAGGTGGAAAGCAGTGAGTCAGATGATGACAGAGATAGTCAGGTGCTGGTCAGTAGACTGAACCAGGCTAACTTAAGTCAACTTGGGAATGAATCAGGTAACAACCCATTCAGACCCTCAGGTGGACTTAACCAGGGCCATAGGAGGAGGAGGCATCACTCAGGTGAATCCAATACCTCCCATGTCTCTAGAGGCTCTCATGGTCACTCCAGAAAGGAGATGACTAGCCCTCAGAGAAGGGAACATGAGGCCAAGATGAGAGAGGCTGAGCTTAGGATCCAGAGGCAAGAATTAGAGGTTGCCCTGGCTAAAGAGAAACTTGCTAGAGCAAGACAGCCTAGAGAGAGTGGGGTAATAGAACCCACTGGTGGCAGCAATATCCACAAGGATAAAGACAGGTCTTTTGATAATAGAAACCTGAGTAAGATTGTGCCCCCCTACAAAGCTGGGGATGATATCCATAAATGGATTACTGCAATGGAGAGAGCCTGCAGAGTACAGCAGATCCCTCAGGAGCAGTGGGCAGCAATCTTGTGGCTCTCCTTTGAAGGTAGAGGCCGAGACAGACTCCTCACAGTTAGTGATGGGGATTCTAGAAACTACCTGGTCCTGAAGAGTGCTCTGATTGATGGGTTAGGCTTAACCACTGAACAGTACAGGTTAATGTTCAGAGATACCCAGAAGACACAGACTCAGGACTGGTCTGAATTTGTTGAGTGTGCCACTAAGGCTCTGGAGGGATGGTTGCTGGGAAGCAAGGTTACAGACTATGAAGGATTGTATAATTTGCTGATGAGAGAACAAATTTTAAATAATTGTCAGAACCAGCAGTTACATCAACATTTGGTTGACTCAGATTTGACCTCTCCCCAAGAATTGGGAAAGAGGGCAGATAAATGGGTAAGAACCAGAGTTAAGCAAAAGAACCAGAACCAGAACCAGGGTGGTGACCAGAAGAAAACAGACCAGAAGGGTGGGGAGCAGAAAGCTAAAGACCAGAAGTCTTCAACAGGGCCCCAAACTGAGACAGAGGGTGGGTCCCAAACTTCCAAGAAGAAGAAGAAAGAAGGTCAGAAGAAACCCTGGTGTAAAACTTGTAAGAACACCTCTCACTGGACAAGTGAGTGTAAAAAGGGTGGAGCCCCCAGCACTGCAGCCCCTAAGGCACCTGCACCCACTAGTACAGTTAGCAGTGCTGGTCCTCAAGCCAAGGGTTTAGTGGGAATCACTTTGGGAACTGAAGGAGATTCTGACCTAGTCAGAACTCTTACACAGGCTGTTCTGGTTTGTGAAGGGGACATAGATTTGACCCCTGACATAAGTCCCAGTAACCTGGGCAAATACAGACAGACACCTTTGATTAACAACAAAGTGGCTCAAGCTTACAGGGACACATGTGCCAGTGTCACTATGGTGACACCTAACTTTGTGGACCCTGGACAATACATGCCAGGCGATGATTACCTGGTGACCAATGCCAGCAATGTCACTACTACACATAGTGTGGCACTTGTTAACTTTTCCTGGGGAGGGGTAACTGGCCTAAAGAAAGTTGTGGTTAGTGCTGATCTCCCAGTAGAATGTTTGTTGGGCAATGACCTGGAGAACTCTCTATGGTCAGAAGTTGAGTACAGGACTCATGCAGAGATGTTAGGGATATCATCACATGTCCTTGCTGTGACCAGGTCACAGGCCAAAAAGTGCCTCTCTGAACCTCAGGTCTTGGATCCTGGAACAATGGACCAAGTACCTCCCAAGAAGAAGAACAGGAGGGTTAAGGCTGCGCCTTCCCAACTGCCTACAAGTGAGGATCAGGCTTCACAGGAAACTGATCTTGAGACCCCTGAAGGAACTGTCCCTGAAGAACTTGAACCTGATCAGGTTGAGTTTCTGGGGACAGGGGGACCTTCTAGGGCAGACTTGGGGCAGGCTCAGTTAACCTGTCCTTCTCTTGAACCCCTCAGACAGCAGGCTGCTGCTGAGGCTGCTGGGAATGCTCAAGGTGCCCATAAAGTATATTGGGACGATGGACTCCTTTATTCAGAGGCTAGAGACCCCAAGCCTGGTGCTACCAGGAGGTTGGTTATACCTCTGCAATTTAGGGGCTTCCTACTCACCTTGGCCCATGATATTCCTTTAGCAGGACACCTAGGCCAGAACAAGACTTGGGACAGGCTTGTCCCTCACTTTCACTGGCCTCACATGTCTGAAGACACCAAGGAGTTTTGTCGCTCCTGTGAAACCTGCCAAGCCAGTGGTAAAGCAGGTGGAACAACAAAGGCCCCCCTGATACCACTACCTGTGGTGGGGGTTCCCTTTGAGAGAGTGGGGATTGATATTGTTGGTCCAATGGATCCCCCTACAGCATCTGGGCACAGATTCATACTGGTGGTAGTGGATCATGCCACCAGGTACCCAGAGGCAATTCCCCTTAGGACCACAACAGCTCCTGTTGTGGCCAGGGCCTTACTTGGAGTTTTCTCCAGAGTGGGGTTTCCTAAGGAGGTAATATCAGATAGAGGTACCAACTTCATGTCTGGATATTTGACAGCTATGTGGAAGGAATGTGGTGTAAACTACAAGTTCACCACTCCTTATCACCCACAATGCAATGGGCTTGTTGAGAGATTTAACAAGACCCTAAAGGGCATGATTAAAGGATTACCTGAAAAGCTCAGGCGAAGATGGGACATCCTTCTGCCCTGCCTTTTGTTCGCTTACAGAGAGGTCCCTCAAAAGGGGGTTGGCTTCAGCCCCTTTGAATTGTTGTTTGGGCACCCTGTAAGAGGACCCCTGTGTCTTGTAAAGGAAGGATGGGAGTTACCTCTCAAAAAGCCTAAACAGGACATAGTGGACTATGTACTTGGTCTCCGCTCCAGGATGGCAGAGTACATGGAAAAGGCATCTAAAAACCTTGAGGCTAGCCAAGAATTACAAAAAGCTTGGCATGACCAAAAGGCTGTCCTTGTTGAATTTCAGCCTGGACAGAAGGTATGGGTGTTGGAGCCAGTGGCCCCAGCAGCACTCCAAGACAAATGGTCTGGACCCCATACAATTCTGGAAAAGAAGGGAGAGGTTACCTACTTGGTGGACCTAGGAACTCACAGGAGCCCCCACAGGGTGCTCCACGTGAACAGATTGAAGGCATATGTCAGCAGGGCAGACATGGGCTTGCTCATGGCTACAGATGAGGGGCAGGAGGAAGAGAGTGACCCTCTCCCAGACCTGCTCACTCAGAACCCTGAGGATGGCTCAGTTGATGGTGTGGCCTTAGGTGGCAGCCTCACTGAACATCAGCAACATGACTGCAGACAAGTTCTACAGGCATACAGGCATATGTTCTCCTTGACACCCAGTCAGACTAACTGGTGTACACATGTGGTGGACACTGGTGACAGTCTTCCTGTAAAGAGCAAGATTTACAGGCAACCTGACCACGTCAGGGACTGTATAAAGACTGAGGTGCAAAAGATGCTGGAATTAGGTGTCATTGAGCCTTCAGAGAGCCCCTGGGCTAGCCCAGTGGTTCTGGTCCCCAAACCTCACACCAAAGATGGCAAGAGAGAGATGAGGTTCTGTGTGGATTACAGAGGACTCAATGCTGTCACCAGGACAGATGCACACCCTATTCCAAGGGCAGATGAGCTCATTGACAAGTTGGCTTCTGCCAAATATTTGAGCACATTTGACTTGACAGCTGGCTACTGGCAAATCAGGTTAGCTGAGGAGTCTAAAGCCAAAACAGCATTTTCTACCCCTAGTGGGCATTATCAGTTTGTGGTGATGCCCTTTGGTTTGAAAAATGCACCTGCCACCTTCCAAAGGTTGGTGAACCAAGTCCTCACTGGGTTGGATGACTTTTGTGCAGCTTATCTGGACGATATTGCTGTCTTTAGCTCCACCTGGGAGGATCACCTGATCCACCTGAAGGAAGTGCTTGAGGCTCTGCAGAAGGCAGGCCTCACTATCAAGGCAACAAAGTGCCAGATAGGGCAGAGCAAGGTTGTATACCTGGGCCACCTTGTAGGTGGAGGCCAAGTTCAACCACTGGAGAGTAAGATCCAGACCATCAAGGACTGGTCCCCTCCAACTACCCAGACTCAGGTCAGAGCTTTCTTGGGCCTGACTGGGTACTACAGGAAGTTTGTTAAGAACTATGGGTCCATTGTGACTCCTCTTAATGATCTGACATCCAAGAAGATGCCCAAAAAGGTTCAGTGGACAGAAATCTGTCAAAAGGCATTTGATGACCTGAAGAAGGCCATGTGCTCTGCACCTATCCTGAAGAGTCCTGACTACTCAAGAGAGTTCATTGTCCAAACAGATGCTTCTGAGTTGGGAGTGGGAGCAGTGCTTTCACAGCTTAATGTAGATGGCCAGGACCAGCCCATTGCTTTCATTAGCAGGAGGCTGACCCCCAGAGAGAAACGTTGGTCAGCTATAGAGAGGGAGGCCTTTGCTGTGGTGTGGGCCCTGAAGAAGTTGAGGCCATACTTATTTGGTACTCACTTCAAGATTCAGACCGACCATAAGCCCCTCCTATGGCTTAATCAGATGAAGGGTGAAAACCCCAAACTACTCAGGTGGTCCATTTCCCTACAGGGGATGGACTTTACAGTGGAGCACCGCCCAGGGACTGACCATGGCAACGCAGATGGTCTCTCCAGGTACTTCCACTTAGAACATGAAGACACAACTGGTCAAGGTTAGTCTAATGTCCCTGCGTTTGGGGGGGGGTTATGTAGGAGAGTAGGGTCTGCTATCCTATGGTCACCCCAAATTTTTGCTTTTTGCTTCACTGGTTTCTGACTTAATGTGGCTGTGGGCCTGCTAATCAGACCCACAGCCTGCTGTTCTCTCTCTAAATTACTGCCAATGCACTCTAGGTGCATTACGAATTGGAACTGGTTCACCTTATGAGCCCCTGTATAAGTGCACCCTAGGTGCCCAGGGCATAGGTGTATCCAAGGCCTACCAGGGGCTGCAGCATGTATTATGCCACCCCTGGCCTGGCCTCCATATTTGACACAACTGGCTGATCACTCAGCTGGGGTAAGTCGGTGTAACCACCTCTTACTTAGGTACAGTATGTCTGTGCCTAACCCTAAACTGGACACATATGTTCCTATCAGCCACTCCTATGGAAGGCCTCATCGATCCTGGAGGCAGAGTGCTTGGAAATATGTGAGATGGTGCTCTAGCATGAGCTGAGCCTGTCTGCAGCTGTCGGGAACAGCTCCCTAAGCTGTTCCGGGATATTGCCATACCATATACTCTTAAGTGCATTATAATCCTCGCGGTTAAATGCTATCTTTGGTTTGGCTTTATCAAAACATGTCGAGTAAGGTGTCATACGAATTGGAATACTATCCCCTCGCCAATTCTGGCGACGGGGATAGCATTCCACCCTTCTAGAGGGACACGACATGTGTGTAGCCTTAACCCCGGTTAAAGTTAAACAGAGCCTCAGCTTCACAAAATGGACGCTGCCACCACAGACACAAGTCTGGCCTCCTGCTGCTGACCGAAACTCGGCAGATGGTGGCCTGGACAAAGGGTTTCCTGCCTTGGGAGGTGCGAGCACCACCCCAGACAGGATTTTGTGTATTGGGTAGGACAGGGCTGAATAGAATCAGACATGCCCGGGGCACACAAGGTGTCCCCGTGCATAGGCCAGCCCAAACCGGTTCTGGGGCCTTCCAGCCCCAGTCCTGGCGCGGAGCTGGACAAAGGAAAGGGGGTGTAACCGCCCCCCTTCCTGGTTCCTCCCAGAGGAGGGACCTAGTAGGTGATCCACCCCCTAGATTGGAATAAGAGGGGGAGCAGTGCCATTGCACAGCAGATCATCCCGAAATCAACTTTAAACTAAGAAGAAGACTGGACTTCGACATTCTGCTGCACAGAAGACTGAAGAGAATCTCCCTTGTGGCCAAGGAGTGACCACCCTGTGAACACAGGTACCAACCAGCAACTCGACGTCTGCTTTGCCGCCGCCTCCCGCCGGAGCCCGAGCCCAGAGCCCGACAAGAACCAGATTCCCAGACCTCTCAGAGCCCGATCCACAGTCCCTGCAAAGAAGGGACCCGTGGAGGCACCGAGTGACGTGGGACCGGACCTCTTGGAAGACACCCGAAAAGCTGACTGCGCAGCTTCTGAGGCATCCTCAACGTTGTGCTTTGGGGATTGAGAACCCCCACCACCGAGCAGCCCTTGCACCGAAGATCAGCCCTCCAGCATCTCCACGATCTGCGTGGGGCCCTTTTGCATTGTGCCACTCGACGCGCCATCCCGGCCACTAGCCACGCGGCCAGCGGCCATCTTGGCGACGAACCCGAAGATTTAAACAGCAGGTCTGGTTGCTCCAGACCTACCCAAGCTCCTGTGAAAAGGAGCACCCGCTCTGACTTTGCTGGTCCGAGTGAACAGCATCTTTCAACTTCTGCGTGGCTTGCATTTGCCAAGGCCTGTTTGCTCCGATCAGGTCGCCGACACCGCCAACAGCGAGAAGCCTACGTGGGACAGCTCGTGACCGACTCCTGGACGTCCTCGACCCCGGGTATCCACGTGGCTGCAGAAAGAAGCTACCCGACAACGCCTGTTTGCACCCGACATCGCCTGGTTCCAATCTGGTTCCACGGTAGTCACTGGCTAGTGACTTTGAACATTGTCCCCTCTGCTTTCAGGTCTTCACATCTTCAGATCCACCCTTGGATCCACCGGAACTCTTCTCATCGAGCCGCCTGCAGCATCTTCAGCTCCAAGCACCATCGACCAGCGTGACGAAACCCGACACAACTTCGACCCTGTGCACCCGCTTCCTGTGGGTGAGGTAACTCAGCTCCGCCGGTGCTCCTGCACTGGTACACATCCCAAGGGCCTGTGTTTTAAGTTTCAGCTCCGTAGGTCCCTCGGAAGGTTCCTAACTTTCTAACTTTGTGCTTTTTACGCACCATAGACTTTGTATTGCGAAGTGCGTGCACTTTGAACACTGCACCCGAGTCCCGTGGGCCTTTCCCGACTTAGTTAACTCCAGTCTCGAATAGCTCCAGCGATTCCCAAGGCCCTAGGCCTCTTCACTTTCCTCCTGGTATCTCTTATACCACTTTCTTAGTATATGGTTTAGGTGGCCCCTAGGGCTCATCCATATTGTGCAACTTTTGTGTATTTTAAACTGTCTTGTGATTTAACGCTTGTGCTTCTGTGCTCATAAAGAGTCCAGGGGATTTTAATAGTTAATAAATCAATATATATTTTCAATATATATCTGTGTGGTGTCCCTTTCATTTGGTATTCAAGGGGGTTGTGTATGGTATAACAGCTGGCTTCACAGGCCTTTCAGAGTTTAGCCTAAGACTGCTTTGTCCACGTTACCACTAGGATAACTGGTCTACAAGGTTGAATTACAACCATCATCATAAGGGTTGCTTGGCATGGTACAAAGTGATCACTAGAACTAGTGAGCATTATATACCAGGCCAACTTCTCACAGTTGTGGTACGGGAAAAAAAATTATATGCCTTGGAGAATAGGTATAATATATCCTGTATTTACATGCAACCTACAAATAGGAGAGTAACATACTATATTTTATACAAGATATTATTTAGATCCTGACCAAAAATGCTCTCAGTGAGCATTCTTGATATCTATCTATCTATCTATCTATCTATCTATCTATCTATCTATCTATCTATCTATCTATCTATCTATCTATCTATCTATCTATCTATCTATCTATCTATCTATCTATCTATCTATCTATCTATCTATCTATCTATCTATCTATCTATCTATCTATCTATCTGTCTATCTGTCTGTCTGTCTGGCTGTCTGTCTGTCTGTCTGTCTACCTGCCTGTCTGTCTGTATGTATGTGTGTGTATATATATATATATTCACTGAAAAAACCATAGGTTTCACACTAGTTATAGTTAGGAATTAGCATTTAAAAAACCTATTAAATTCACTGAAAAAACCATAGGTTTCACACCAGTTATAGTTAGCTGGAAATTTTACTGATATAAAACCATTGAAATTCCCACGTTATAGTTAGTCGGACTCACTATAACTTGCGCGTGCAATGCACTGCTGATGACATCACATATTACATCACTCATGACATGGTCAGTGACATCACTCATGACATCACTGATGACATCTCAAATGACATCACTGATGACATCGTCCAGTGAATGTGTGTCTTTCTGAAAAATAAATATATTTTATATATGTATATGTTAAGGTCGATGGAAGAATAAATGTTTAAATAAGTGTCTAAATGGATGTTTTTTAAAAAAAATTGATTGGCTAACTGGCTTATTAAGTGTATCTTAGTGAATACATATATTAGCGAGTAATGTTTAAATATTTAAATATATGTATCAGTGTTTTACTTTGCGTATAAGTGGCTGCATGGGTTGGTAAGTTGCTACATGTGTGTGTATATGGGTTATTAGATGTTTTTTTAGTATCAGTATGAGTGTCTGTATGGTTTGGTGGGGCTGTTACTTAGCACATAGATGCATCAATGACTGACTCACTGTTTGTATGTGTTTTGAAGACAGCATTTGTGTAGGATTGTATGGGTGGATGAGTGTGTATATGTGTGTGTTAGAGAGTGAATGTCTCTCTCACTAGTGTCTTTATGAGTAACTACATATGTTTTAATCTTGTATATATGAGAATTGATGTATATAAGTGAGTATATGTGAGAGTGAGAGATTGAAAGAGTTCCTGTTTAAATAAGTATGTGTTTCTATAAGTGATTGTTTAAGAGAGTAAGTATGTGTAAGTTTCCTTAGAAGTAATGTGCAAATGTGTGTATAGTTGTATATGCAAATAAATGGATGTTTATTAGTTTATTTGCATGTGTGAGTATATGTATGAGTAAGTTTTTGATGACTGTCGGTGTGTAACAGAATGAATAGGGGTATCACTACATATGATGAGTGAGTATATGTATGAGTGAATACCTAAAACTGTTGGTGAATGTGTGAATTTGTATATAGATGGTGAAATTACTGAATTGGTTGTTGTAACTGGTATGGGTATATCCACTTTTTTGTTAATGTTAGTTTCTATTTTTGAATATGTGTTTCAAAGGTTACTTTACAGTGAAAGGAGGTCTGTCACTGTGTCACAAGGATGTTGTCATCAGTGATGTCATGAGTGATGTCACTGACCATGTCATGAGTGATGTAATATGTGATGTCATCAGCAGTGCATTGCACGCGCAAGTTATAGTGAGTCCGACTAACTATAACGTGGGAATTTCAATGGTTTTATATCAGTAAAATTTCCAGCTAACTATAACTGGTGTGAAACCTATGGTTTTTTCAGTGAATTTAATAGGTTTTTTAAATGCTAATTCCTAACTATAACTGGTGTGAAACCTATGGTTTTTTCAGTGAATTTCATAGGTTTTTTAAATGCTAATTCCTTTCTATATCGAGTTTCTAACCTTTTTTTTTTTTTTACAATTTGCTGTTTTTTTGTAAGTATTAATTTTTTTTTTATATAATTTTTTTTCTTTTGCGCTCTGGGTGCGCGCTCCGGGAAGCTTTCAGCTAAGCTCTCCGGTAAGCTTTCCGGTGAGCTCACCTGAAAGCGCACCCAGAGCGCTACTGTCGTTCGTGAAAAAAAATTTGAATGAAAAGTTAATAATAATGCAAAACATTTCGGACCATACAAATAAAATCAGTTTTTTTTTATAAGGAAAATGATTATGCATTTCTGTAAAAGTTTGATGACGTCACTTCGGCGCGCAACGTAAGTGCCCTCGGAAGTGCCTACGTTCGCGCCGCGTAAAAGCACCCAGAAGCGCCTACGATCGCGCCACGTTTGCGCCCCGGAAGAGCCTACGATCGCGCTGCGTAAACGCACCCGGAAGTGCTCCGGAGCGCGCAGCGTAAACGCGTCGGGTCATGTGACCCTAAAATAACACTTTTCATTGGTTGCTAACAGTTTTTTTTACAATGAATGAAATCCCCACCCATTTCCTTCACTTCTTCTTTCACTTTTGTGACTGAAAGACCTGTTTTTTGCACCTGGATCTTTCGTGATTTACCATGGCTGCCAGAGAATCCAGCAGTGAGGATGAACCTGAGTTCATCAATGAAGAGCCTCCTATCCCAAAGGTGAAGGAACATTTCATATGGAAATTTTTTAAGATTCCAGCTGACCAGAAGCAGGTGAATGCACCAAAAGTGGAGTGCAGGATCTGCAAACAGGTCCTGTCACGGGGTGACCCCAAAAAAAAGTACTCTTTTGGGAACTTTACGATGATCCGACATGTGGAGAGGAGGCACCCCCAGAATTTTGCCCGGGAAAGTGTCAGGGCTCTGGCACAAGAGGTTCCCAGAGATGGGGCCTCTACATCAACCGGAGGAGCAACTTCTTCTGGGAGAGGGCAATCGCAGGAGCAGGTGCCAAACATACAACCTGCTTTTAACCATGGTGTCCTCAGATGCAGATACTGCAATCAACTGCTTACCTTTGGAGAACAAAGTGTCCAGCTCATGGTTCGAGCATTAGAAAACCATCGCTGCCCTTTCCACCCCTAATTTTCTTTGTTCTTTTTGCTCCTGTTGAGCAGTTTCCATTCCCTGTTTTTGTTCCTGTTCAGTTAAAAGAAGAAAACCAAAAGTTCTTTTCAGAACTACCTCCAATTCTCATCAAAGAGCTATATTCTTAAAAAAATGAAGAGTAAGTGAAATATAGTGCATTGATAATTGAAAGGAGAATGAGTAAGAAAGAACAGAAAGGTATGAGAGGAAAAAAGAAGTGAAGTAGGAGGACTGAAAGAAGGTGAGTGTTAGAAAAGAAAGTTATGAGAAGAAGAATGAATATGGGGAATGTTGATATTCAAAGAAAATGTTGAAAAGGAGGGGTGTGGAAGGGTAAGAAAAGATGCATTACTGTAGTTGAAAGTAGAAGGCCTCATTTATGAAGGCAAGCGTCACTTTAACGCCACCAAAGCATCACTTTTTGTGACACAACATTCCAATAAAAAATGCACCTTATTTATTCATATTTACAAAGTGGTGTTCCTTGGTAAATATATCACTTTGTAAACCCCTGTGCCACATTATTCCTACGTCAGGTGTAATGTATGCAAAAGGGACGTATTGACGCAAGAAAGGGTCGTAGAGGTGACACAGTGAATAAACTGGAGGCCTCATTTCTGAAAAGTGACGCATCGCTACGTGAAAACAGCGATGCGTCACTTTTCTGGACGCACTCCTTATGACATTCCAGATATGTCATATTTAATATATGACTAATCAATTCACAAGGAGTTACAGATATGTCAGTATTTCTGACGTATCTGTAAACACAAAAGTAACGCATTGCTGGAGTGCGTCACAAAAGTGACGCAACTCCAGTAATGTGTCCTTTCACATGGAAAAAGCACCATGTGAAAGGTCTGCTGTGAAGCAGGCGCAAGATTTTAATGCAACAGCATCCTAAAAGTGATGCACTGAAATCTCAAAGATTTCACTGCGTCGCTATTACAAAGCTTTTTGCGGGGGAACACCCCCTCTGCATGCATTATACCTGACGCAGATATAATGTGGCGCAGGATTTTAAAAAGTGACCCATCTACCTAGATGCGTCACTTTTTAAATATAGCGCAACGAGGCGCATTTTTTTACACCACTGGTACGATGCGTCACTTTTCTGTGCGCACTCCTTATGACATTCCAGATATGTCATATTTAATTTTTGACTTATCAATTCGCCAGGAGTTACAGATATGTCAGTATTTCTGACGTATCTGTAAACACAAAAGTAACGCATTGCTGGAGTGCGTCACAAAAGTGACGCAACTCCAGTAATGTGTCCTTTCACATGGAAAAAGCACCATGTGAAAGGTCTGCTGTGAAGCAGGCGCAAGATTTTGACGCAACAGCATCCTAAAAGTGACGCAGTGAAATCTCAAAGATTTCACTGCGTCGCTATTACAAAGCTTTTTGCAGGGGAACACCCTCTCTGCATGCATTATACCTGACGCAGATATAATGTGGTGCAGGATTTTAAAAAGTGACCCATCTACCTAGATGCGTCACTTTTTAAATATAGCGCAACGAGGCGCATTTTTTTACACCACTGGTACAACGCGTCACTTTTCTGTGCGCACTCCTTATTACATTCCAGATATGTCATATTTAATAGAAGGGGAAACATGTCGCAAGGAGTTACAGATATGTCAGTATTTCTGACGTATCTGTAAACACAAAAGTAACGCATTGCTGGAGTGCGTCACAAAAGTGACGCAACTCCAGTAATGTGTCCTTTCACATGGAAAAAGCACCATGTGAAAGGTCTGCTGTGAAGCAGGTGCAAGATTTTGACGCAACAGCATCCTAAAAGTGACGCAGTGAAATCTCAAAGATTTCACTGCGTCGCTATTACAAAGCTTTTTGCGGGGGAACACCCCCTCTGCATGCATTATACCTGACGCAGATATAATGTGGCGCAGGATTTTAAAAAGTGACCCATCTACCTAGATGCGTCACTTTTTAAATATAGCGCAACGAGGCGCATTTTTTTACACCACTGGTGCGATGCGTCTCTTTTCTGTGCGCACTCCTTATGACATTCCAAGTAACGCATTGCTGGAGTGCGTCACAAAAGTGACGCAACTCCAGTAATGTGTCCTTTCACATGGAAAAAGCACCATGTGAAAGGTCTGCTGTGAAGCAGGCGCAAGATTTTGACGCAACAGCATCCTAAAAGTGACGCAGTGAAATCTCAAAGATTTCACTGCGTCGTTATTACCAAGCTTTTTGCGGGGGAACACCCCCTCTGCATGCATTATACCTGACGCTATTTTTAAAAAGTGACGCATCTAGGTACATGGGTCACTTTTTAAAACTCTGCGCCACATTATATCTGCGTCAGGTATAATGTATGCAGAGGGGGCATTCCCAAAAAGCTTGGTAATAACGACGTACTGAAATCTATGAGATTTCTCTGCGTCACTTTTAGGATGCTGTTGCGTCAAAATCTTGCGCCTGCCTCGCATCACTTTTATGTTTACAGATATGTCAGAAATACTGACGTATCTGTAACTCCTTGCAACATGATTCGTCATACATTAAATATGACACATCTGGAATGTCATAAGGAGTGCGCACAGAAAAGTGACGCATCGCACCAGCAGTGTAAAAAAATGTGCCTCGTTGCACCATATTTAAAAAGTGACGCATCTAGATAGATGCGTCACTTTTTAAATATAGCGTAACAAGGCGCATTTTTTTACACCGCTGGTGCGTCACAAAAATTGACGCACAGGCGGCGAAAAACTGGCAGCGCAAGGCCTTCATAAATATGGTCCAGGATTTTCCCCGTGCTTTGCTCCCCGGTGCGCGTACCATGCACGTCCCCCGCGCAAATCAAAAAAAAATAAAAAAATAATTAATGCCCCGCAGGACCCTATTTTAGCCCCCACATCAAACCTAGGATGTCAGAGGGGGTCTACTCTTCCCCCTTATGGTCATTTGCCCCTTTTTTTTTCAAACCCTTTGTGTCTCAATTTTACCGAGACACAAGATGGCGGCCGCTCCAGACTGTTTAGAATGTTTACAGACACCCAAGAGCCAATCAGCTTTCTGCGCGCAAGTCGCGTGTCGCGCCTGGAGCGCTCTCCGGTGCGCGCACCGGAGAGCGCCTATAGATATATATATTTTTTTGAACCTAAATTACTCAAAATCCACTGGAGCACATATCTTGAGACATAGCAAAGGCACATCGGGCTACCAGTCCCTACAATTTTGCCAAGTTTGGTGTATATCCATTCAGCCGTTCGAGCTAAAAGCGAAATCGACCGCCCTATGGAAATTAACATGGGGAAAACGCGTTTTGGGACCCCCCTTTTATCTCGGCCCCTGCTTGACGTATCCCCCCCAAACTTTCAGGGAAGAACCGGAGCTCGACGAGGCCATTTTCAGGAAATTTTCAGGCAGATTCGTCAACCGGTGCCAAAGTTATTCCAAATGGAATTTTGAGATTTAACATTGAAAAAAATCCTAACTATAACTACCTACTGGCGACCGCCAGTAGGTAATATATACATATATATATATATATATATATATATATATATATATATATATATATATATATATATATATATATATATATATATATATATATATATATATATATATATATATATATATTGTTGTTCTTTTGGTCTTCGGAGACTGCCATGAAAGCCCCAGTTGCTAGTGCCAGTTATCATTTTAAAATGCGTATAAAAATCAAATGAATAAATCAGGAGAACTGGGAATGGGAGCACTATATCATAATCCCCATGACCATTCAATTTCAGTTTTGCTATGGGAGAAATGTTGGTTGCAGTCATTGAGTCTACCCCGCTCTCTGTTTTCAATGTCCTCTCATGGCTCTTAATGGGTAATTATTAGTCTGTCCTCGCTTTCTTCTCCTCTCGAACACAGACAGGGCTTGTTCCGCAGATGAGCCATGCAGTAAGCACTTCTCTTGACTGGATCCTGAAACTCTATTAAGAATATTTAAAATGTATTCATGTACCTCGTAGCTGACTTTGGCAGCCCCGTCAGAGATAACGTATACAAATTCTCTCAGCCTTGTTAGCTCCTCGCTATCTGTCTGCGTAATCCTTCGAGACCAAGCCATGATGCTTAGAGTATAAATGTTTTAGGTTCAGGGAAGCGAACACCTCACAGTTTCCCCTCATTAGCCCTTCGCTGTGCTCATCGGTGGTTTGCATAAACACACTCTCATAGGAATAATTATAAGCGAAATGTCAGCGTCGATCAGGACAGCAAATCTGACGATCGCGGTGCATTCTTCCTGCGTTTGCTCCTTGTTGCCGAAAGAGGAAATCTGAAATAATTGTTTGTTTAAAGAAATAGTATGCCTCATGCATAGCAATCTACAGAGATTGGGAAACTGTGCAAAAACACATTGGCAATCAAATCCTGGAAGTGAAATGAAACCAGGGGTTATTTTTTCAGTAAAAAAAGAGTAAGCAGTACCCGCTCACCGGGACAGACAGACAGTTCATCTCTGAGGCATTTTCATGGAAGAGATTCTCCCGCCTCTTATATTTAAGTAACCACCAGGCGGTCCGCTCTAGTGTTCCCTGTCATCTTGCAGATAAATTGGGGTTTCTGCAGTAGGAGCTGATTTTTAGCGGTAACTACATTTTGCTTAAATCACTATTTCTCTGACAACATTGGTGGGCTACACTATGAAACGAGTTCTCTATTTCAGTTTGCTCTTACTTCAGGAACAGTCCAAAACGTGATCGTTACACTGTTTTCCAGATTTCATTTGTATTTATTGCAGGACTTTGTTGTCTGTTTTAGTATGCCACGCCAATTGATTTGGTGGAGTTTGTATTTGTATAAATACCTGGTTCATGCTGAAGAAATAATGAATGAACGACCACAGCACACCCTAATTCAGGCAATGATTTCGTTTCTTTCGCAGAGTTTTGGACAGCAGCAGCAAAATGAATTTTAATATAGCACAAATGCCCAGGTGGAACATCACTGTGAGAGCAGGATGCATTGACGAATGCTTGCACACTGTTGTGTGTGGGCCTCCGAGTTAAGCCCTGGCCTCCCTGGGATGGATGGGGCTAGCGCGGGTGTTGGAGTGTGCAGAACACACACACAGACTACACTTGTATGGTAGTCAGAAGTGACGCGCCCCGAGCGGCCGTCCTCCATTTATAAGTTCCCCGCAGGCCACGCCTGGCCTGCGGATGTGGTGGGTGCGTGAGCGTTGGCCACTAGACCGCCAACTGTTACATCCCTATCCAACTCAGTTCTTTTGTTGAATCTTTTCGTAACATGGTCACACAAATGTACATATCATTATTCAGTCCAACACACAACTGTGGTACTTGCATGAGTCTCAGCTGGTGAGCCCCGGGTCTCCACTGACTCGGATGGGGGTTCGCCCTTAGGCTGTATCTTTGGGTGCCGGTACGCCATCCTGTTCCGCTCTGGCCAGAGTCATCGGAACAAGCTCCCTGTTGTGGTAAGGGGCTTAGTTCGGGGGTTTCAGCAACTTGGCCACTCGCCGGGTCGTCCGCCCGTTCTTCAGGCTCTCCAGTGGTCAGGGGACTTGGGTGATTGCTGGCTGTCTCCTGGCACTGTTCTGGTGGGACTTCCTTGAACCACGAGATGTTTCGAGACACTTCCTCCGCTCCTCTACGCGCCGTTACCATGGAGCCATAGTTAGCGGTGACTGTCCAGGTGCCCGGCTCGAATGCCATTTGGAACTTTCCTCCCTGGCGTCGGCTCCGACGGATGACTGTCTCTCCATGGCTGAGCCTCCTATGGGTGACGCGGCGTCGGACACTTGCATCTTAGTTCTGTCGCATTCTCCTCTCTTGCACTTCCTTGACGTCCAGTTGAGGTGGTGACCATCCCGGACAGGTGGGGAGCAGGTCATGGCGGGGGCCATGGAGCATGAGGGCCCACGGGCTTCGCTGAGTCGTACAGTGAGGGGTGCTTTGGTATTCTCTCAGAACTCATGGAGCATCTGTTCCGGGTCTACTTGTTCCACCACCGCTATGCGGAACATCTTGTTCAGAGTTCGCATGAAGCGTTCGACGTCCCCATTAGCTTGAAGCCACTGTGGGGTGATGCAGCAATGCAATATGCCTCGTTGTTGGAGGAATGTGGCAAACTCACCCCCTTGGAACGGGGGCCGTTGGCACTGTGTACTTCTTGAGGGAAACCGAACATGGCGAAGATATTCTCTAACACTGGTCCGACATGGTTGAAAGCTGTCGACGTGACTGGTTCCACTACCGGATACTTAGAATATGCATCTATGATGACAAGGATGTGTCTGCTCCCTGGGAAGCTTCCAAAGTACACTCTTACTTTGGATCATGGGACGGTGCAGGCTTCTTCCGTGATAATCGGGAGAGGTTTCTCTGGGCCGCTAGTCAGTTGGCACAGTGAGCACCATCGAACATATCCTCTACCATGTCCTCGAGTTCTGGGAACCAGACTTTTTCTCGCATCAGTGCTTTCATATTGGTTATTTCCTGATGTCCTCCGTGGGCTAGTTGGTGCTTGAGGTTCTGCCGGATTATTAGCCAGGGCCCTCTCAGCAGGATGCCATCACTAGTGGCACTCAGTTCATGACGGACCCTCCACATTTTCGTTAGGGTTTCCCGATATTCCGGGGTCCACAAATTGAACTGGCGCAGGTAGTCGGCCCATGAACCTTCTTGCACAGCAGCTACTGTCTTGGTGTAGTCGGCATTGGTGGCAGCCACTTCTCTTACCTCGTCTAGGGACATACTCTGGGGGCATGCATGATGCCAGAGCTACCAACTGGGCATATTCTTTGACGTCTTCATCTTCCTCCCGTTCCTCGGACTGAACTTGTTGTCTTGAAAGAAAATCAGCCGAGTTCTTTGACCG
This sequence comes from Lissotriton vulgaris, assembly GCF_964263255.1. Taxonomy (NCBI): domain Eukaryota; kingdom Metazoa; phylum Chordata; class Amphibia; order Caudata; family Salamandridae; genus Lissotriton; species Lissotriton vulgaris. The sequence goes on along the minus strand of NC_141689.1, from coordinate 2,088,047,814 downwards.
TGGGCGGTACACCACCTCCATCTCATACGGGTTGCAACTGGACGGCCCAGGGTTCGATGTGTGGGGGCGGATGCGGTGCTGTTCCTTTGAAAAGGGGAACCAGAGGCTGGTGGTCAGTGACCATAGTGAACAGCTGCCCGTGGAGGTACAGATGGAAGTGACTGCAGGCCCATTTGATGGCGAGCACTTTACGCTCAATCTGGGCGTACCTTGCGTCCGTGGGGGTGAGCGACTTTCTGGCGAACGCCAGAGAGGCCCACTGGCCCACTTCACGCTCCTGGGCCAACACTGCACCGGGTCCCACTGGGCTTGCATCGACCAGTACTTCTGTTCGCGGGGTCAAAGTATGCGAGCGTGGCTTCCCCTAGGAGGGCGTCTTTTATCCCTTGGAATGCTTCTTCCTCCTTTGGGCCCCATTGCCAGGCTGCATCGGCCTTCATGAGTGCCTACAGCAGCTCACTCCGAGTGGCCAGTCCTGGTATAAACCACCCACAGTATGTGTCCATTCCTAGGAAGCTCCGTACTTCCATTGGTGTCGCTGGCGCGGGGGTGTCCTTGATGGCTTGCGACTTCCTCGGATCTACCTGTATGCCCTCTTGGTTGAATATGTAGCCGAAAAACATCAGGGAGGGCTGGGAGAACTGGCACTTGTCCTTATGTAGGGTGGCTCCGTGTTCGCTGAGGCGTTTCAGTGTGTTGCGGAGATTTTTGTGGTGGTCTGCGGCTGTTGCGGAGTGAATGAGGATAACATTGCTTACGTTCAGTACTCCGGGCAGACCTGACAGTAGTTCCCGTATTGTGTTTTAGAACACTTCGGCTGCCGAGGATATCCCAAAGTTCAAACGTTTGTACCGCCTGAGCCCTAGGTGGGTGCTGAAAGTGGTGATGAATCTGCTCTCTTCTGACGTGGGTAGTTGGTGATACCCTGCGTTCAAGTCGATTTTCGAAAACCACTTGGATCCATTGACATCTGCAATTATGTCATCCATTGTTGGTGCTATGTGGCGTTCTCATTTAATTGCTTTATTGGACAGCCGCATATCGATACACAGGCGTATGGCTCCTGGCTGTTTGGGTTTTTCTGTGATGACCATCGGGGTTACCCATGGCGTCGGCCCCAATACTTTTTCAATGACTCCTTGCTCCTCCAAGGTCTCCAGCTCCTTCTCGACAAGCGGTCGTAGGTGAAAAGGAACTCTCCAGTGTCGCAGGGCAACTGGGGTGACTGACTTATCAATGTGTAGCTTGATGGGGTCACATTTGAAGCACCCTAGGCCTTGGAATAGCTCAGGGAACTGCCCGAGGAGCTCTTCCACCTGGTACGCCCGGATTCGTCTCGCGAAGGCGATTAGCTTCAGATCTTCGGCAGTGTGGCTGCTCAGGAGGGTATACGCTTCCCTGTCGATGCATGGAATGTTGCCATCACCTCAAGGTCGTCTGCCTTGATGGCAACCGAAAACTTTCCCTTCAGTGGCTGGGGTGTGTCTGCTCTATATGTGTAGATTCTGGTTTTGGATGGTACCACAGGAGGGCGAGGGCATAGGTTGGCGTATTGATGCAGGCCCATGATGTTCATTGTCGCTCTTGTGTCGATGATTGCTTTCCCCTCGGTTCCCACAACCTGCACTATGAACGTGAGCTGTGGTCGGCGGCATTGCTTGAGTTCCCTTGCGAAGGATACTTTATATACTTCTTCGTCGTCATCTTCTGAGGAATCCTCGACGGTTGGCAGGTGTTTCGCAAGTCTTCTCTGTGCGCAGTCAGGTGGCACAGTGTCTGTCATCGACAGCTGTGGAACAGCTCACGATGGGGGCTTCTGCCCACTGACTTCTCGGTTTCTGTTGCGCCTCCTACAGACAGATGCAAAGTGATTGGGTATTCCACAATTGGTGCAGGGGTTCCCTTGGGCAGGACAGTCTTTAGCCGCATGTGGCTCATGGCCACAGTATCCGCGTTTTGATCTGGAGGTGTCTCCTTTTGGTCCCCTGAACTTGTCTCCTCTGGTCCTGGTCCTCACTGCATCGGCTCGCTCTGTCTTGATGGAGTCCGGCTTCGCATGGCGCTTGGTTAGGGCTTGATCCATTTCATTTGCCCTAGCTGCGGATAGGTCATGTGACTTTGCTAGTATCAGTATGTCTTTCAGTATGATTCTTGGCTTGCGCAGTATGAGTCCTCGTAATGTTTTATCACGGCACCCCTGGATTAGTTGTCTCCCGATTTCTTTTGGCTAGTCTTCATCGGTACACGTGCTGGCAAGTTCCCGGAGTTGTGCGTTGAACATGTCCATGGATTCTCCTTCCCTCTGGCGGGCTTGTCCTAGTTTGAAGACTTCGAAATCTAGGTTTAGTTGTGGATCAAAATGGCCATTTAGCGCTGTTACTGCCGCATCATAGTCATCTGCCGCTCCTGTGTTGGGCAGATGCTTGAAGAGTTTGAATATCTCGTCCGTAGTGTAGCAGCAAAGATCTCTTTACCACCTCGTCTGTTTCCCTAGTTGCGGCAAATTAGTTCATGAGGTGTTCGATCCATGTTCTCCACCGGGGGGAGGCTGATGCTGGATCTTCCAGCTCCCTGAAAGGAGGCAGGACCCCTGATGCTGCGTGCTGGAATGGGATGCGGGCTGGTGCAGCATCGTTGTTGTCGTTCGACATGGCGCCTAGCGGTGAATGTTCTCGAGTGTTCTAGACGGTTCCAAAAACAAAGATGGCGAGGGGTGCCCCACGTGGTGTAGAGTCGCACTGTTCTCCCACTCCCTGGGCACTCTAGCGCTTGGTTTCCCCACTCTCTCCTTACTTGGTGTGCAGGTTGCTTTGTTTCCTTTCTGTGTGCTCACTCTCCTTCTTTGTCCCTTTTCTTTTTTTTTCCAGTTGTTGTCGCCAATGCTTGATGGAACAGAGGTCAGACGGGGGTTTAAAGCTGCTCCGAGTGGCAGGGACACACAGTGCCGGTGGCAATCCAGATGCTCGGCCTGGAACGGAGCGCCTCAGATCAGCGGGGCGTGGCCAGTGCAGTCAGCCCAGCCAGGGCTTGCCGCCACCGGTAGTCAGTGATTCTCCGGGTTGCAGGGAGGTGTCTGGCATCCAATGCGGCCGCCACAGAGGTGGGGACAGTGCGCATGCACACCGCACACATGCGGCAGCTTCGGCCGCCCGCAGCACACCACTGCGTTGCCGCGTGCAGGAGACAGTCGCACCACGGGGCAGTGCGAGGTGCGAGCGAGGGTTGGGCCCCCTCCGCTCGTCGCCAGTGTTGTGTGTGGGCCTCCGAGTTACGCCCTGGCCTCCCTGGGATGGATGGGGCTAGCGTGGGGTTGGAGCTTGCAGAACACACACACGGACTACAATTGTATAGTAGTCGGAAGTGACGCGCCCCAAGCAGCCGTCCTCCATTTATTAGTTACCCGCAGGCCACGCCTGGCCTGCGGATGTGGTGGGTGCGCGAGCGTTGGCCACTAGACCGCCAACTGTTACACACACCACTCTGTTTATAGCACTTGGCCAGTGTATGAAAGGGATTCTTCTTATAACAATACTCCACACGTGAACATTTTAAAAACTCCCTCAAAGCTGGAAGCAAACAAACACATTCTCATTCAGGTGTATTACACAAAATGTCGGAGTGTGGAGACATTCATTTCAATTAGGATAAAGTCCCAACGGAAAGTACTTCAGCTATTTGTGTGGAAGTGCATCAGTGTGTCGCAGGAAAACATTCAAAAAGCAAACGAGGCTTGTAAAAGGCCAACGGCGCACAGTGTCTTTGCAATATGAGGGCACATTGCACAAGTGAAATATGCATGTAGTAGATCGTACCGTAAGTGCATGTGATGCAATGCATATATGCACAGGTTGACCGTATTGACGCCCAGGCAGGTGCACCAGAAGTTTAAAGTACTAAGTTAACATGCAACTTGTCTGCCCCCCACAATTCAAAACCCAGATACGCAGCCAGCGTAAAAGCCGCCTCACACAATATGTGAAGTGACATTGGATTGCACGTCCAAAGTACACTAGTTCAAGCGATAAAAAAACACACAATTATGAAAAATGTTACAAATCCTGAAGGTGTTGTGGTAGACGTCATAATGAAGAAAGTCAATGAGTTCAACCTGCTTTAAATGAGAATAACTGGGGGCGTGGCCAAGATGGCGGTGTGAGCGGTCGTGTCTTCAGGAGCTCCCGCCGCCGGCCGTTTACATAGCACCTTATATCGCTCCGGCCCCCCGTCGGCGGGTCACAACTGAGAGCATTTGCCGTCTGGAGGGGCAGGCCTGCTGTGGTACGAGCGGAATGAGGTGGGAGCCGTCTGGAGCAGCGAAGGAAGTGGTGCCGGGCGCGAGGCTGAGCTTGGCCTAGCGGAGCGGAGCCACGGGGCGGGGCCGAGAGCCCGAGTGAAAGTATCCGGCTGAGAGGCGCCCTGGGCGGCAGCGGACTACGCGAGACTCGGCGGCTCAGCGGTGGATCCGGCCCGCGCACTGTCGGCGCGAGGTCCCTGGGACAGGTCGGTCCGGGGGCTGCTGCGGATACACTGGCGGACGAGCGCTGTGGCCGAGGGTGAGGACGAGACTTCTGGTGGCGGCCGCACGGGCGTCTGTGTGCGGTGGGCCCGTCGGTGGCTGGTGCAGCGTGGAGGTCGGTGGATGGTCCCCAGGTCCCCCAAACGGAGGTGAGGTGCAGCGCGTGAGAGGCCCTGGCTGCCGGGGGCCGGCGGAGCTGGAGCGCCGGGTGGAGTGCTACGCTGGGTCCTGCGGGGCTCGCATTGGCGGGTCCGGTGCGGCCTCTGGCGCCATTAGCCGGGCGCCCGCCATTTTGCATAGTCGGATTGCCCCTGAGGTAGCGTCTTGGGGCAGCTGCTTAACTCCAGCGTAGCGGACGGACCGCAGGCGTGCAACGCTCAGTGGGCACCCGAAGGATTGGGCAGAATCAGGAACAGGGGGACGACGGAGGTTGCCGGCCCGGGCCGGCGGAGAGGGCCCGGTGCAGCAGCTTGACGCAAAGGGGCCTCTTCACTGAGGGAGAAGCGGGGGTTCTTTGGCGGGCCTCGAAGATACCCCATGCTTGATTGTCTGGCCCTGTAGGACCTTTGCACACTAGAGGTTGGGGGACTCAGCGGCCTCTAGCACCGGTGGTGGCTGATCTGTGGGGCTCGGGGGGGCTCGAAAGGACATGTCCTCCGGGAGGCTCCGGAAGGACTGCACCATCAAGGAGCTCTTCACCCCTGGCAGGATGGGGAAACGGACGGACACCACAGCGTCCAGCCTCCGGGCTGGCGCCGAGAAGAAGGCCTCGGACTCTCCGTCCTTGGGAAAGATGGGCCCCGAGGGGCCCTTCACGCGGTCCTTTTTGGAGTCCCTCTTCACCGGCCTACGAGAGGACATCCACACTTTAAAGAAAGAACTCCAGGAGGAAATAAAGGAAGTACGCCGAGATACCGACGCCATTGCAGAGAGGGTGGCGGATTTGGAGACCAAGAGTGACGAGCGGGATGTGGAGATAGAGGCGCTACGACAGGAGATAGTTCGCATTCATGACCAACAGGTGGACCTCCAAACTCATGCCGAGGACTTGGAGAACCGCTCTCGGCGGCACAACATCAGGATTAGGGGAGTGAAGCAGTCCCCCGACACGGAAGACCTCTTTCAATTCACTCAGGGACTGTTCAATCACATTTTGGGCCGGCCTGCGGACTCCCCTCTGCGACTGGACAGGGCCCATCGGATGGGCCCGCCTAGAGCTAATGCGACCCACCCAGCGGACATTCTGGTCTGTGTGCAGGACTTCAGAACGAAGGAAGAGATTCTTAGCAAGGCGCGCCAGATGGCGTCGGTCTCCTATGGAACGCACTCACCGACTCTGTATCAGGACCTCGCTGCCATTACCTTGGAGAAGCGACGTACTTTCCGGCCGGTCACGGCGGAACTGCAAAAGCGCAATATCTCCTACAGCTGGGGTCATCCCTTCCGCCTGGTGTTCAGGCTGGACAACAATCTTCACCAACTGCGCTCTCTCAGGGATGCTTGCAACCTGCTGGGCATTGAGGAGCCGGCGGATGACGAGGGACCCTACGGGGAGGGTGCTGCCGGCGAGGAGACCCCTTGGCGATGGAAGCAGCAACGGCGTCGTCGCAGACCGAGCCGACCAGCAGCGACGGAGATAGTGGAAGGTCAACGAGCTGCAGTGGAAACACTGGCGCAGGGATTGGTGAAGCCCGACAGCGGCTGACCTCCAATTTGGCGGAGTTATGGCCCAGATGAGAACAGTGAGGCCGGGACCACTTGTGCCGGCGGCGGGGGCGGAGGTTCTGGACTCCACACGTTTCCCCGATTGTGACCCTACTACTTCATCTACGACTGTGGATGAGGGACAGGACTGTTCTATGTACTTTTCCAATCATACGTGAGAGATGATGGACAGTGATGTACTTTTCTGGCATTTTGTTTTGTGGGTTTTCGTTTTGGGGTGTTGGGGGGGGGTCGGGGAGGAGGGTGGAGGGTGTTGGGAGGTTTGCTTGGGGATAGGATACGGGTAGTTTTGGTAGTGGGTTGGCGAGGGAGGGGTTCCAGGTCCAAAGGGTTCCGCAGTGACAGGCAAATAGACATTCCAGGCTGCAGGGGTCAGGCCGCTGCTGGGCACGGCTCGGCGCGCTCCCGGGGCCAGGTTGGGGAGAGTTTGTGTGCGACGGAGGCCAGCACGGGCGATCGGGAGAGGGAGGTACGGATGATGCTTTATGGCTCCAACTGAAGTGAGCATCCTCTCACTAAACGTGCGAGGTCTCAACAACCCCATTAAGTGCAGAGCAGTGCTGTCGTGCCTTGAGCACTCGCAAGCAGATATCTGTCTCCTTTAAGAAACGCACTTACTGCAGAAAGATTGCATGCGCATGAAATCGCACTCATTTCCACACCAGTTTTTCTCATCCACACCACACAAGAAGGCTGGGGTTGCCACACTGGTGGCGAGGAGATTCCGGGGGCGGGTACTGAGACAGGGAGCGGAAACCAAGGGGAGACTCTTATCATATCACTTCTCATTGGGGGGTTCAGACTTCACGGTCTGTTCGGCCTATGCCCCTAACGAGGGACAGAAAAAGTTCTTTCACGATGCGCTTACCATGCTAACGGCCTCGGCAGATAGACATATCCTACTGGGAGGGGACCTTAACCTAGTGTTCGACACCGCCCTGGATAGGTCGGCGCAGCGCTCTACACAGGCGGGGTCCTTGTCTGAGGAAGGGTTAGCTCGACTGAGATAGCTGGGCATGGTAGACCTCTGGCGCAGCTTTCATCCTACCACCAGGGCTTACTCATATTTCTCAAGCGCACACCGCACTTACGCCAGGCTGGACTATTTCTTGGCCTCTGCCTCCTTGCATGCCCTGACCTCCACGGTAGAGATAGGTGTGGCATCCCTTTCTGACCATGCGCCCCTGCTGGCGACTTTCCTCTTCCCCCCGGTGCAGCGACCTCCCCGGTGCTGGCGCCTGCGAGATACACTACTGCACCGCAAAGAGGTCCCGGAGAAAATAATAGGGGCGATCCACGATTACTTGCTACACAACACCACTGCAGACACCTCCCCGACCACACACTGGGCAGCCCTGAAGGCAGTCCTCAGGGGGGAATTCATAGCCTTAGCTGCGGCAGAGAACAAAGCGCGTGCGGAGAAGAGGGAGGAACTAACGCAGAAGGTCAGGGAACTGGAGGGCATGCACCAACGGACTTGCGCGCCGAGGGTCTGGAGGCAGCTGACACTGGTTCGGAAACAACTGAGTGCATTGGACCAAGACAGGGCGGAGTTCGCGGCTTTGAGGGTGCGTCACATGTATTACACCGGGGGGATCGGTGCGGGCGCCTCCTGGGGCGGGCACTCAGGGAGAAGCATCAGCGTCAGGCGGTGCAGGAAATCAGAACGGCCGGAGGTGGCATGGCCACGGAGGATAGGGACATCGCGACCGCCTTCAGCACTTTTTACACTTCATTATACTCTGGGGAGACACTAGATCTAGCAGCGGGCGACACCTTTCTGGACTCTGCTCGTCTATCGGTGCTTTCCACGGACCAAGCGGCAGCCCTGGAAGGCGACATACGACCCGAGGAGGTGATATCGGCCATCTCCAGGCTTAGGCTGGGGAAAGCCCCGGGGCCGGACGGCTTTACGGCCCTTTTTTATAAAACATTCTGTATGCAGGTGGTGCCGTTGCTTACCACTCTCTTCAATCATTTCTCGGAACCGGGGGCGATCACAGAGGATTTACTAGATGCCACCATTTCCGTGATCCCTAAACCGGGGAAGGACAAAACGAGCTGCGCGTCATATCGGCCCATATCGCTTCTCAATGTAGATTTAAAGCTCTACACGAGTATCCTCGCCACGAGACTCGGCCCGATAATGCCGAGACTGATAGACCCGGACCAGACAGGGTTTATCTCGGAACGCCAAACCATCGACAACACCAAGAGGGCATTACACCTTATAGAAAAGGCCACGCGCACGGAGGGGGAATATATGTTACTGTCCATAGACGCGGAGAAGGCCTTTGACCGTGTCCACTGGCCATACCTGGAGCGGGTTCTAATGAGGGCCGGTCTCGGTGACCGCTTCCACGCATGGGTCCTCAACTGATATTCGAGGCCCTCGGTGATGGTACGGGTCAATGGGTACTCGTCGCCCCGCTTCCCTATCGAACGTGGCATGCGGCAGGGATGTCCCCTCTCCCCCTTACTGTTCGCCTTATATATGGAGCCCCTGGCACAGGTGATACGGCTTACCCCGGAGATTCACGGCATAAAGATGGGGGCCTTCATACACACCATCAGCTTATATGCGGACGATGTCCTGTTGTCCCTCTCCGCCCCCCGTAAATCTCTCCCGGCCTGTGTAGCGGTACTTGACTCCTTTGCGGAGGTGGCTGGTTTTAAGGTCAACCTCAACAAATCGGTGGCGTTTGACCTCTCCTTGGAGGCGTCCACGAAGGCGCTCCTGCAGGGTCTCTTCCCCTTCCCGTGGGCATCGGAGGCGGTCCCCTATCTGGGGATCCAACTGGCACCTACCCTGCAAGGCACGGTCCGCCTCAATTATGTGCAACTTAGACGCACGATACAATTGGAGTTGGGCAGGTGGAAACACCTTCCACTGTCTTGGCTTGGCAAGGTGGCAGCGATTAAAATTACGGTCCTTCCGCAAATTCTGTACTTATTCAGAGCTGTCCCTATGCGGCCGCCAGAGGGGTTAATCCGTCAAACCCAGGCTGAACTGGCCAACTTCATATGGAGTGGGCGGCGCCCGCGCATGAAGCTACGCTTGGCGATGCCGCCTCCTGAACAAGGAGGGTTGGGCCTCCCAGACCTGCTCCTCTACTTCCAAGCGGCACAGTTACGGACGCTAGTAGAGTGGAGCAAATGGGAATCGGAGAAGCACTGGCTCTTCCAAGACCAGGCGGTCGCGGGCCGCACACTGCAGGAGGTACCCTTCCTGCGGCGGCGCCATCGGCCCCCGAATCTCTATGCCTCCTTCATCACGAGGACACCCCTGGAAGTGTGGGATCAAGTGAACATATCACATAACCTAACGTCCTTCCCGTCCCCGCTGACACCTCTAGTGTCCAACCCGGACTTTGGCCCCGGCATGGATGTGGTGACTTTTGCGAAATGGGGCCCGGCGGGTTGTAGAGTGCTGTCCCACATCTATGCCAAGGAGGGAGCTATCCCCTTTGATGCCTTTCGCCGGGAATTTGGTCTGCCGGAGGAGGAACGTCTTCGCTACTTCCAGGTGTGACACTGGGCGCTCCATCCCACTGTTAGAGAAGAGGCTGACCGCAGACTCAGCGATTACGAATACTGGTTGCTTTCTAGGAAGAGCGACCGTGGCTTGATATCGGATCTTTACCGCATGTTACTGGGCAGATACACACATATTCACAATGCAGGGAGGGCGCGATGGGAGAGGGATCTGGGGCGCACGCTGAGCAATAAAGAGTGGGAAGGCATTTGTTACAGGGCCCGTCATTCCGCACACCACATGGGATTAACAGACACTCTCACTAAATTGGCCACATACTGGTATTATACCCCTGAAAAACTCCACGAGATGGACCACACACGAGACGCGCTCTGCTGGCGGGGCTGCGGGGAGAGGGGTACACTGGTGCATCTGTTGTGGGACTGCTTACACCTGCAGGCTTATTGGACTCAGGTGCTAGATGAAGTAGATCTACACTTAGACACTACCATCCGGAGATTCCCCGCATATGTGCTGCTGGGTTCTCCCAATCCCATCACTTACCCCCTGCGCTCCCACAGAGGCAGGTCGATAGCTATAGCCTTGGGATCGGCAGCACAAAACATCCTCACCTATTGGCGCACTACACATGTCCCCACTTTTCAGGGCTGGTTGCACCGTCTTTGGTACGTCCTGGGGATGGAGAAACTGTCACTGATTGCTAAGGGGGAAGGCGACAAATACCCAGAATTATGGCAACCCTTCTTGACGCTTCTGGCTTCTGAATTTAGAGAAGTGACCTGCCCCAGATATCTACGCCTGTTGCGGCTGTCACAGCCGGCTGCCACAAACACTGAGGCCTGAGAGACCACTGTCACGAGTTAAGGAACTGGACCTGGACCTGGAACAGGGGTGAGGGGTGGGTAGGCTGGGGGGTGGCGGGGACGGGGGAAGTTCAGTTTGGTTTTGGTACTTTTTACTTTTTCTGGACACTGCTAAGCTGCCTCGACGCAGACCCGATTGCAGGAGCCGTTACCTTGGGGTGGTGCCCCCTTGCTCCGTGGCACCACCGATGGTACTTTGAAGACACTCTATCATCACCTGGGCTCCGGGATAGGGTCCGCAACACGCAAATGTCCAATCATTCTTCTCTCCCTCTTCCTTGTTTTACTCTGTTCCTAAAAGCTGTATTGACACTGGCTGGGCTGAATGTTGACGCCACGCCAGTCTGTGAAGCATATTGGTATGATGCACAGTTTTTGCAGCGTAATAAACACAGTTTATACATAAATGAGAATAACTTGAAATGTTTACAGTCTTCAAAGTGAGAAAACTTATATTTAAGAACCAGGAACAAATGTCATCAACATCTGGTCAGGAGAGAGGATCTGTTCAGCTGCTCCTTCATGGGACCATCACATCTTGCAGCTTCCAGAAGTTCCAGGCTCTCAATCCTACACCACTGAGCAATTAAATGGTAGCATGGAGACACATTATGTGAGAACTCTGGGTCTGTTAACAAAACCCTGTCCTGTTTTGTACTAGAGTAAATAAGAAGGCCCGATTTCAGACCTGTACGAATATGAGCTTGCTAGAAATTCAGACTTACAAAATTAAATGGGCTCAATTTCTTCCTATTATTCTGTAAAAACAATTACATTATATATGTCCTCTGCTAGGGAAGAAATAAGATGCAACTGGCAGCAGCTTCCTGACACTAACATTGAATAATTGTTTATCTAGTCTATGTAATGAATACAGACCTTCCTCGCTCCATTTATTAAAACAGTATTAATGGTACTGGTGTTTAGAGCAATGCAAGGCAGACGGATTGATTGCAAGAGATATGAATGACCGATGACTCTCTGACTTCAGGCCTAATTGTATGCCTGGTTTATAGAAATGTAATAGCTGTGGTCATGTATTTGGTGGTCAGGAGACTGTGTCACTCCTGACCCTGCTCTCCCGCGTGACGAATCTGGGCTCATCGAGCCTCCTGATCAGCTTGCCCACTCCATCAGTGCCCTGGCTCCCTCGCCTTCCCTGCCTTCTGCTCATTGAGACTGGTTGCTAGGCAACCGGCCGGCCGACATTTTGCTCAGCCTACAATGCTAGTGCGTCGCAGGCTTTGCCCCCCAGACTCGCCCACCACCCTACCCACCCCTTCAGGCTACTTAAAGTCGGCTGATTCGCAGCATTAACAAGCCTGTGCTGCCCCCAACCCCACTCTCCAGCATGATGACTCTGGCTCATTCATCGCCCTGATCACCTTGCCGACTCCATCAGCACCCGGCTCCCTCGCCACCCCTGGCTTCTGTTCATCACGACTGTCACAGGCCTCGCACCCCAGACCAGCCCAACCTCTCGGGCTACTTAATGCCTGCTGCTGCGCGGCATTAGTGAGCCTGTGTCGCCCCTGACCCCACTCTCCTGTGTGATCACTCTAAGCTCATCGAACCTCTTGATCAGTTTACTGACTCAATCAGTGCCCTGGCTCCCTCTCTGCCCCTGCCTTCTGCTCATCGTGAACGGTTGCTGAGCAACCGTCCGGCCGTCATTTTGCTCAGCCTATGATGCTCCCAGTTAAGAGTCGAGTACGCTTTGAGGCTCTATGCCTGTTTTTTAAAGCTCTCCAAAGCACAGGACTGGAGCATCTAACGGGCCCACTCCAATGGTATACTCCTGAAAGAATATTGCGATCAAAAGGAGCCAAGCTGGTCTTAGTGCCACGTATAAAAAAAAGACTGATGCTTTGTTCATTGTGCAGCAAAAGCCTGGAATGATCTGCCATTTCATTTAAGAAACACTATGGATCTTCCAAAAAGGGCTAAAAACTTGTCTCTTTTCACAATGAGCCGGTCCTTATAATTTTTTTTCCACCTGCAGTTTCAGAGGATCTAGATAGCGCCAGGACACCTCCGGGTAATTGGTGCGCTTTATAAATGTCATTATCATTATTATCATTATCATGCTAGTGCATCACAGGCCTCGCCCCCCAGACCCGCCCCTTCCATCCCTTCAGGCTACTTAATGCTTGCATCTGCGTAGCCGATCCGGCGGCACGCCAAAGGAAAGCCCTCCCGCACCCCTCCACGTCCCACCCCTGCCCATTACCAGAACCACTGGCCCATCAACTGTTACCCGCTTCTTCAGCTCCCCGATCCAATGAATGGACCCAGGAAGCAGCAGCGCCCTGTGCTGCATCTGCTCACTGAAAGACACCAAAGGAGCTTTTGACTGCCTCCACTACCACTTTACCTGCAACTCCACTGAACCACGGACCCCTGCAAAGGCCACTGATCACCACACAAGCTACAATGCATGCTACTAAACATCCGCTCCCTGGCCAAGCACGCCATTGAACTCTGGGACACCATCACCATCAGTCCTGACGCAGTGCTCCCCACAGAGAACTGACTCAAGCACTCGTCAGCTCCCGACATAGTCACTACCACTGCAACCGACTACAAAATGACCCTCAAATACTGGCCAGGTAGACCCGGAGGAGGAATTGCCATCATCCACAAAGACAGCATCAGGCTCACTACTTTTGACAACCCCCCTAACCCGGCATGGAACACTTCAACTTCCAACTCCAAGCCAATGCCAAGTCAACTGTCAGAGGTACCCTCGCCTACGGACCACCAGGACCCCAACCCCTTTTCTGCAACACCGTTGCCAAAATCAGTGCCCCGCTCGCCTTGGAATCCAGACACTACTCTTCCTCTGTGACCTCAATTTCCACATTGAAAACGCAACAACACCAACTTGGCCACCCTACTAGACTACATGGACAACCTGTGCCTCAAACAGATGGTCACCAACCCCACGCACATCACCAGACACACCCTCAACCCCATCTTCACGTCCAGCTACAAGATCAGGTTCAGCCACACAACCGAGTTCACCTTGACAGACCACTGCATCACCATTTCACTATCACTGTCACCCGACAAGCCACTGTCTCTCCTCTGCCTACTGTAACTGGAACACCATCAACGAATCCCAGTGGACGACTGCCCTCAACACCACCACCCTCCACACACCCGATGACATCAATTAAGCAGCCGCCCACCTATCTGAATGGATCAACACTAGAGCAAACTCCATCACACCAATCAAAACTCTCAGCAAAAGAAGAACCAACAAGCATGCCAACTGTTTCACCCCCGAACTCAATGCTGAAAAACGCAAATGCAAACCTCAGGAGAGACTCTGGCACACAGCCTTGAAAATGGCCTTCAAATCCTACCACCACACCATCAGAGAAGCTAAGAAGCAGCACTCACCACCCGCTTCCAGATCACCAATTGCACCAAGGAACTATTCAACATCCTCAGAGAACCAACTTCTCATCCAAAGACTTTATCACATCAACATCTGTGGCAATGCCCCCAAGGTGCTAAACTCTTTTCTCACCGGACACACTCACCTCCCACAGTCCACCTCTGACTCCAAGAGCATCATCTGCTGTCCACCCCATGGCTCCTCACTCAGCCGAACACTGTTCAACGTCTAAGTAACTCTGCTGGCACCCATCGCTCCCAGACACAGTCTCAAAATCATCTCCTATGCAGATGACACCCAGAGCATACTCTTCCTCACCGAAGACACAGACACCACCAAAGCGAATTTGCAGAATGCTATGACTTACGTCGCCAACTGGATGAGAGCCAACTGCCTCAAACTCAACACCCAGAAAACTGAAGTTCTCCCCTTTGAATGACCCCCCTCACCATGGACCCCTCTGATGGCCCTCAGACCAGCTCCCACCCCCACTGCCACGCCTGCAACTTCTGAAAAATCCTTAACAGCAAACTCTCCATGAGACGTCAGATAAACTTGGTCGCGTCAACCTGCTTCAACATCCTCAGAATGCTCTGGAAAGTCTAGAGATGGATCCCAACCGACAGCGAAAGAACCGTCACTTAATCCCTCATCACCAGTCGACTTGACTTTGGAAACGCCATTTATGCCGGAACCACAACCCTCCTCCACAAGTGCCTCCAAACTATCCAGAAGGCAGCAGCAAGAATCATCTTGGACCTGCCCATACAAGCCCACATCACCCCCCAACTCCATAGCCTGCACTGGCTCTCCGTCAAGAATAGATACCACTTCAAGCTACTCATGCATGCCTACTAAGCCCTTCACAACAAAGTACCAGAATGTCTGAAAAACCGTCAGACCTTTCACCAGCTTACCAGGCACCTGCGGTCTGCCTCCATGGCCCTCGTCACTGTTCCCCAAATCCTTAGTACCTGAACCGGAGGACACTCATTCTCTCACCTCGCAACCAAAGCCTGGAATGACTTCCCCATCCACCTCGGAACGTCCAAAGGGTACTGTTACCTTTACCCCTACTTTTACCTTCCTGTCTTCAACAAGTCCATTCTCTACTGCTTCTCAGGAAGGGGGTTCAGTGAGCTAATGCCACTAATACCTGAAGAAAAGTTTGCAAATGTCCAGGAGCACAGAGCCCTGTGCGCAACTCCCTGCTGCTGGCCAACCCTACTGCTGTGCACAGCCTTAGGCCATGCACAGTGTGGAGTTGACTGCATTGCCTGGCCTGCCCTCAAAGATACCCACCCCATTTATATATATTTTTTAATGTTTTTCATTCCTTGGGACTATCATGGGAGTAAGAGGGTTGCACTGGCTCTCACAAGAATCCCAAAAGATTGGGGAAATCCTCAATTTTTTTTATTTGGCCTCATGGGAGGTTTAAATTTAGCACCAGGGGAGGTCTTCAACGGATCTCAAACATCTAGATATTTGTACATTTAAAACCTTACATTCTCGAAAAACTACTGAACAGATATGTACCAAATCACAAAAAGCACACTTTCTGGGTAAATATCTAGTATTCTGCAACATTTGCTATATTTCCGTTCAGCTGTTTTAGCTGTAGTGGTGTCTAAAATTGCATGAGGAAATAGCATTTTAGCATCTCCCCTTTTCTCAGACTCTGCTTGACGGATCACCTCAACATTTTTCAGAAGGGGATGAGTTATTTTTTGGGAAGTTTTATGAAGATTCATCAAATGGCACCAAAGTTTTTACCAGCCCCAAAATTCCATTTCCTATAGGTTCTAACTATGAGGCCTATTAGGATGGCGGACGGACCTGCGTCCGTCCGCCACACCCGAGGTGGAGGGACCTTCCGCAGGGGCAGCAGCGGTCCCTCCATACCAATTAGGATGTGACCGCCAACCTGGCGGTCACATCCCGTATCTTTAACCTTGCGGCGGGTGCTGCTTGAAGCAGCACTCGCCGCAAGGTTGAATTTGAATTTGAATTTAAAATATTTATTGAGCGCAGCATTCACCAGTGGTTTCTTGGCGCTATGGAGGGCAGGGTACCAATGGGGGAGAGTGACCACCACACCTAAGAACTGATAGGCCTAAGAAGAAGTGAGAACATATCACAAGGGAAAGGCCTGTTTAAAAAGAAAGGTTTTGAGGTATTTCCGAAAGGGAAGGTAGTGTGCTGCCTATCTTAGGTGGTCCGGTAGAGAGTTCCAAAAGGTTGGTGCCAGAGTAGAAAAGTTCGACCCACCCCACTTCTTGCGCTTAAAGCGGGGGACCACCAACAAGGACTGGGAAGAAGAGCGAAGCTCTCGAGTGGGGATATACTCCCTGATCATGGAAGAAATAAAGGCGGGAGCAGAGCCCCGCCGTGAATGAAAAACCATGAAACCCAACTTAAACAAGGCCCTTTCTTTAACAGGCAACCAATGAAATGCCTTCAGAAGGGGAGTGCAATGATGCGAGCGAGAAAGGCCATGAATAAGTCGGGCTGCCTGGTTTTGAACCAACTGGAGTTTCCGTAGGCTATACGCTGGAATGCCATTGTACAGGGCATTTGCGTAGTCCAGCCGGGAGACAACAAGAGCGGACATAATCAGCTTGAGTGCCAGAGAAGAGAAAAAGCGAGAAACAGTGCGAATAGTGCGGAGAGTGAGAAAGCAAGAGGAAACAACATGGCTAACTTGTGAGTGAAGAGTGAGTTGGTTATTGAGTTTAACACCTAATGTCTTGACTGAGGCAGAAGGAGAAGGAGGGGGCCCAAAAGAAGAAGGCCAAAATAAAGAATTCCAGGGACTGGAGCAACCACCCGTAAGAACCAACTCGGTCTTATCCGGGTTCAACTTTAGGTGGTTGTGGTTCATCCAGTCCCTGATGAAAACCATAACTGACTGAAAATTAGAAATAGAATGAGAAGAGGAAGAAAGATTAAAGATAAGCTGGAGGTCATCCGCATAGTTAAAAACGGTGACCTCCAGCTGCTGAAGAGCAAAAATCAAAGGACAGATGTAGAGATTAAACAAGAGAGGAGAAAGAGAAGAACCCTGAGGAACACCACAAGTGACAGGTAATGAGGCAGCCGAAAAGTCTCCCAGCCGGACCGCCTGGGTGCGGTCCCTTAAAAAGGAGGAGAGCCAGACCAAGGCCGAGCCCCCGATTCCCGCCGCTCCGACACGGGACAACAAGATGGAATGGTCCACCGCGTCGAAGGCGGCGGAGAGATCGAGGAGCACCAGGGCCTGATGATGGTTTTGGTCTGCTCCCTCCCTAAGGTTGTTAAGGACCGACACCACAACGGACTCCGTGGAGTGTCTTGGCCGAAATCCTGCTTGTCGGGGCGCTAAGCCCTCATTCTCCTCAATAAAGGAGCTGAAAACCGTTGTTACATGCCGCTCCAGCACCTTGCCCAAATAGGGCAGCAGCGAAATTGGACGGTAATTGGCTGGAGCGGAAGGATCGGCCCCCGCTTTCTTGAGGATAGGCACTATAGTGGCGGACTTTAGGGAAGTAGTCACCACCCCTTGTGTAAAGGAATTATTAAGAAAAGTAAGAGGGGGCAAAGGACAGGCAGTGTAAATGTGTTTGAGGATGCGGGCTGGACAAACATCCATCGGAGAACCCGACGTAACTTTTGGGAGAATGGCCAGAAACGCATCCTCAGTGAGCGGTGGAATAGAAGTGAGGGTGGACCGGGCAATAGGGGGGGAGGGATCAACAAAAGCCGGGGAAGGAAAAGGAATATTTAGTTTAATATTGGTTATTTTATCCAGAAAATAAGAGTTAAGGGAATCACATAGATGCTGAGTGGGCAGGGCTTTCAGGGATGCCCTGTCCAAGTAGGCCACATCATGGACTATGTAGAAAATCTCTCTGGGTTTATTTTCTGCCACCAAAATTTTGGCGGAAAAATAAGCAGTCTTTACGTCGAGTATAGCTCTCTTATACTCTCCCAGGAGGATGGTGTATCTAACTTTCAGTGTAGGACAGTAGTCCCTTCTCCACAGCCTCTCCGCACGCCTAAGAGCAAGCTTCTTCTCCTTTAACTCCTCGTTAAACCAACGATTGGATTCGTTGGGACGTCTGGTTGATATCCAACGTAAGGGGGCTACCAAGTCGCATCCCCTGCCGAGCCAGGTGTTAAGGGTGGCGGCTTGGGATGAGGAGGAATGGCCGGCCAACTTAGGCGAGGAGTCCAGAAGGGAGGATGACAAGGACTGGAGGTCGACACGACCCCAGTTACGTGCCCAGGTGTTTTTGGCTAATGAAACTTTCACCACTGACCTGTAATATAGGGAAAAGGCAACTAAGAAGTGATCCGACCACGGACATGGGGAAACAGAGATGGATGAAATAGAGCAGTTGAGGGACCAGACCTGGTCCAACACATGACCATGTTTATGTGTAGGAACCTGGACATGGGAAACCAAGTTCAAGGCCAAAAGAAGTTCAAAGAACTGTTTAGAGGAGGTACATTCGTGGGCGTCAGTAGGCCAATAATTAAAGTCCCCAAGTACAAGGACCGAGGGTGTGTTACCGCTACAACGCATCTTTTACAACGTAATGCTGTTACAACGCAGCTATTACATCGCAAATACCATTACAATGCATGCCATTACAACGCATGGCATTACATAGCAGATGGTATTACAACGCATACCATTACATCGTAAGTATTGGTAAGTATTTAATTTTTTTTTATTTTATTTAATATGTTATTATTGATTTAATTATTATTAATTATAAAAAAATATTTATTTCGTTTTTAAATATTATAAATTAAATATATTAATTTAAGTATTTTTTAAAATAAGTATGAGTATAGGAGTATATGTTTTGGGGTACTGATGTATATGTTTTGGGGTGTTTGGGTATTTTTAGGTTTTAGGGCAGTGTTTGGGTTTTGGGGTACAGGGGTGTTTTTAGGTTTTAGGGCAGGGTTTGGGTTTTGGGGTACAGGGGTGTTTTTAGGTTTTAGGGTAGGGTTTTGGGGTACAGGGGTGTTTTTAGGTTTTAGGGTAGGGTTTGGGTTTTGGGGTACAGGGGTGTTTTTAGGTTTTAGGGCAGGGTTTGGGTTTTGGGGTACAGGGGTGTTTTTAGGTTTTAGGGCAGTGTTTGGGTTTTGGGGTACAGGGGTGTTTTTAGGTTTTAGGGCAGGGTTTGGGTGTTGGGGTACAGGGGTGTTTTTAGGTTTTAGGGCAGGGTTTGGGTTTTGGGGTACAGGGGTGTTTTTAGGTTTTAGGGTAGGGTTTGGGTTTTGGGGTACAGGGGTGTTTTTAGGTTTTAGGGTAGGGTTTGGGTTTTGGGGTACAGGGGTGTTTTTAGGTTTTAGGGCAGGGTTTGGGTTTTGGGGTACAGGGGTGTTTTTAGGTTTTAGGGCAGGGTTTGGGTTTTGGGGTACAGGGGTGTTTTTAGGTTTTAGGGCAGGGTTTGGGTTTTGGGGTACAGGGGTGTTTTTAGGTTTTAGGGCAGGGTTTGGGTTTTGGGGTACAGGGGTATTACGACTTTATATAAATTAAATTAATTAAATTAATTTTATTTAATTTAATTAAATTAATAACAATATTTACAAATATTAATTTAATTGTATTAATTTACGATTACAATTAAATTATATTATTTAAAAAAGTTTAATTAATTAAATTCTTTTAATTTTATTAAATATAATTATATTATGTATTATTTATAACTTAATTAAATTATAATTATATTTATTGTAATTAATTGCATTATATTATTTTCTATTTATAAATTTTTTATATATCATTAATTATATTATTTTAAATATATTAAATTAATATATTATTAATTTAATTGTATTAATAAACGATTATAATTAAATTATATTATTTAAAAATGTTTAATTAATTAAATTCTTTTAATTTTATTAATTATAATTATATTATGTATTATTTATAACTTAATTAAATTATAATTATATTTATTGTAATTAATTATATTATATTATTTTCTTTTTATACATTTTTTATATATCATTAATTATATTATTTTAAATTACTATAATTAAATTAATTACTGTTTTAAAAATGTTATATTATTTTTATTATTTTAAATTAATTTAATTAACTTTATTACATTTTTTTAAAAAAAGATATACTTACCAATACTTACGATGTAATGGTATGCGTTGTAATACCATCTGCTATGTAATGCCATGCGTTGTAATGGCATGCATTGTAATGGTATTTGCGATGTAAAAATCGCGTTATAACGGAACGCGTTGTAAAACATCGCGTTGTACTGACACCAATCCGGACCGAGGCATGATTGACCACTAAGGTGGCCAAAAGATCCTGCATGGCGGGCAAAAATAAAGGTGACAGCTGGGGCGGACGATATACCAATAAACAAGTAAGAGGAGGAGATCGAGTAGGAAAAGAAACTACAAGATGGTCTGTGAGCGCAATCGGGGGTGATGGGAGTAGTTGCATGTTAAGGTCAGACCGGGCAATAATAGCCACTCCACCCCCCGCCTTGCCAGCCGGACGATCTAGGCGTAGGGCAACATAGGATGGGGGAAGGGTAACCAATAAAGAGGGCAGGGACGATTCGCTAAACCAAGTCTCGGTCAGAAATAATATATCTGGCTTCTGTACCTCAAGCAGGACAAACAAGTCCTGGCAATGCCTAACCGCCGACCTAGTATTAAGTAAAAAAATGGATAAAGGGCAGGGTGGCGAGGCATTAAGGCCGGAAGGCAGCTGAGTCGAACAACTAGTAGAAGGGGCCAGGTGGGCAGAGACTACCTCGTGAGTAGAGGGGCCTAAACCAAGGGATGCTATATCAGCAATGGTGGCATCCGCCAGGGGCCACTGGCCCTGTAATGCCACGAGGTTCAAAATGCATGCTTTGCATTTACATGCACAAAGCGGCTGGCACCGGCCTGGAGGATGCGGATTCACCGCAATCATAATCGACCCCTATAACTTCACAGTGGTGAACGCCACTGTGTTTCATATATATATATCCCCCAGCTACGCATGTATTCATGCGTGTTGGTGGGAGGAGCATGTCCTCATTGTACAACACGCTTGTGAGTGGTCTTCAAACATAGAGAAATGGTCGCAGTATATCGACAATTTGTTTGCTATATGGAGAGGGACCAAAGATCAGGCACCTTATGTTTGTTGAAAATCAATGCTAATAATCTAAATCTGCATTTTACTGCCCATATTGATACGTCGACTGCCAATTTCCTTGCTATTACTGTTCAAGCTATACAGGAGAAAGTGGAAACATGTTTATTTAGAAAACCTACATCAGGGAATACAGTATTACATGCTGGTAGTTTTCACCCCCAGCACACGATTTCCAGCATTCCTTATGGAGATTTTCTCCATATACAAAGGGCATGTAGCACATTGGAAGCCCGAGAATACCATCAATTGGAAGCCAAAAAGAGACTTGAAGCCAGAGGGTATAACCCCAAGAAGCTAGATACAGCAGTGAGGAAGGCCAATGAGAAAGAGCGGGGGTTTTTACTTAATCCAGATAGACAAGAAATAAGTGAAACAGTGGATGTAGCCATCAGTCCACCGAGCAAGAACATAGAGATGAGACTGATTACCACCTACAGCAAGCAGGCTTTTAACAACAAAGCCATTATCAAAAAAACAGTGGCCTATAATTCTTAAAGATGCCACTTTAAAAAAGGTTCTCCCTAAGAACCCCACTGTTACCTTTAAAAAGGCATATTCTATGCTTAATGATTTAGTAAAGAATAGCCCTGAAATAACCAAAAGAGGCACTTGGCTTTATCCAAGAAAGGAGTTTTTCAAGTGAAGCTCATGTCGAGCTTGTAAATTTGGCATTAATACCACCACATACATGACACCCTTTTCTGATAAATCTATCACATTGAGAGAGCACAACACTTGTAGAACCGGCCACGCAGTTTATGTACTAAGGTGCACCTGCAACCTGTGCTACGTAGGAAGTACCAAATTACAAGTATATGTCTGCATTTTACAGCACCTTCGTGCGATAGTCAACTCCGACCCAGCCTATCCAGTCACCAGACATTTTAAAGCAGTCCACAATAACAACCTCAATTGCTTGCAATACTTTGTAATAGATGCAGTGCCACTGAGCAAACGGGGCGGCAACCGTGAGTAGAAGTTGCGCCAACTTAAGTCTAGATATATAGTGAAGCTGGACACAAGTCTCCGTCAGGGCTCAATGTCAGAGAGGACCTGCACAATTTTTTGTGATTTAACTAAGATCTCGTTATTTGCAAGGGGTATCATGAATAAGAGTTGATTTTAGATCAGGCCAGTAACAGAGGGAGATGTGACTGTTAGTCTTCATTACTAGTCTTGCAACACATTTGTGAGGATAAGGCTGTATATTTTATCTTTTACCAACTCTTAATATTTCCAAGGATGTACAAAAAGATTAATATCAGGGAGCTGCCTGGTTATTAGATTATAACAGAGTTTTGTTATTTTTTCCCAAAGGGAAAGCAGATACTTTACATGTGGTATTGGTACCTAGCAATATCTAGCTGAGTTTGCATTCCCCTAGTTCATTGTGGATTTTTCTTTTTGAATTTCTATACTGAGTAACCATCAAATTATCTCATATAATATACAGTGTTTGTTATTTTATTGCACTGTTGCACAGCAACTTCCTTTTTTGCACTTTACACCCTTAAGTACTGTTCTGGCACTAGCACTTTATTATTAGATCTTTATGTCTATGGTCATAACAACGTTTTCAGGCCCAGTCATTTGCTAATTTGCACATTTTAGGAGTTACTGTGCATAGACATCTATATATAAGGATAATATCAATAGATCACACTTTGCACGTTATACCTGCAGGATATGAGCTGATGTAACCATTCTGATATACTACTGCCTTACATCCCTGATAACTGGATTTGCAATATGTAGCATGATATTTTGCACAATGCACATGCAGGATGTGTTTTATGCATTTGCCATAATCAATGTATGCACTATGCACTTTAGAGAGTTACATTCTTTGTTACAACTTCTGTATTTGAATGTACTGTATATCCGGAATTACAATAGGAAATCGGTGTTGCCGATGGTTTGTGTGTATATATATATATATATATAATTGCATTATGCACTGTGCATTTTAACTAAAAGCAATATCAGATGTATTGACTGCATATGCTCTCTTTTGCAATGCTTTAACATGATTTTTATCAGATTCGGAGACGAGAGCGGGGCAATATAAATATGATTGTTGTACTTTTTAGACATTTAGTTTAATATACTCGATATATATGTGTTAATGTTCAATAGGTGTATCCATATATAATAGCTATTAATGTTTTATATGTAACCTATTGACACTGTTTTCTAGCATTTATGTAAAACAGACAAATATACAAATAGTATTTCTTCTATTTTTATTAGTGCCGGCCACATCACAGGAAGCATCACTTTCCCTTTAAATTCTCCTTTCTGAGAGGTGTATGTCATGTGATCAAGGCCACCGTTTGTGGCCGAAATGCGTCAGAGGTAGCACATTTTAGACTAATAAAAGTACTATTCTTTGGCACCAGCTATATCCTCAGTCTGTGTCCTTGCGTGTGAGCGACTGCACTTTGGATTTCGTCTTTTGATATATATATAAATATGGTGTAACTATTGTGGCTGATGAAGATTAAGATTGCACATTACATGTTTGGAGGCACCCGCCTTAAGAGTTTGGTGGCAGCAAGTGGGGTCGGAGCTGTGATATATATATCACAGCTCCGACCCCACCTGCTGCCACCAAACTCTTAAGGCGGGTGCCTCCAAACACGTAATGTGCAATCTAAATCTTCATCAGCCACGATAGTTACACCATCTCCAACTAATACAGGTAACATCGAAAGTCACAGCCGCAGTGACAATGTCACGTGCAGGTTCATTTCAAAGTACAGCAGGCAGGCCAATACTATCAAGGGGATTATCAATGCCCAGTGGCCTATAGATCTCACTGACACAACTCTTTCAAAGATTTTACCTGCTAAGCCTAATTTCACGTACAGGAAAGCATGCTCTATGCATAGTGAGCTAGTCAAGACGCGTCCAGTACTCGAGAAAAAAATGGGTTGGCTATCTCCTGAAAACGGTTTCTATAAATGCATTACACGCTGTGCGTGTAAATTCGGCATCAATGTAAAAACATAAACGACCGCCTTCTCAGATGCCAACTTGAAGGGCCACTACACATGTCGCACTGATCCGTGGTATATATTCTCCAGTGTATCTGTGGACTACGCTACGTAGGCAGCACAAAGCTGCAGGCGTATCAGAGCATTTTGCAGCATTTACGTGCTACTGTGAATTCAGATCCTACGTACCCAGTAGCCCGACACGTCAAAATGGAGCATGACAACAATCTCAATGTGCTCAAATACTATGTTATTGACAGTGTCCCAGTTAACAAACGAGGAGGGAACCAAGAAAAACAACTTAGACAGCCCGAGACCAAGTACATAATAGAGCTCGATACCAAGGCACCAAAAGGGTTAAATATATGTGAAGACCTACACCATTACCTGTAATTATCCTTTAGTTTAGCCTTACTGTATGAACATATCAGGCTCTGTATACTGCTTAGTTACACGCACAGCATCTATAGATGAGAATCCATCAGTATTTCTAATCTCCGCATTTCTACTCTAGGGGACAGCTTTAAAATCCCCTTGTACCTCATTTACGCCGCCGTTGCGTCACTTTTGTGACGCAGCGGCGACGCAAATCCTGTGCAATGGTGCGGGGTACTTACAACGTTGTAAAGCCCTGCGCCACATGTAGGCGTTCCTCCGCGGGGGGGCGGCGTTCCGGCACAGGAACACCTCCTAAAAGTGGCTGAGTGAAATCTACAAGATTTCACTCAGTCACTTTTAGGCCCACGCTGCATCAAAACCCTGCGCCTGCCTGAAGCAGGCATAAGGATTGACGCAGCATTAACTAGATAGGGCCCCCAGAGCATTGCTGGAGCTGTGTCGCGCTTGCGACGCAACTCCAGCAATGTGTCACTTTTACGGCACAGATGTGTCACGCATCTGTGCCATTTTTGCCCCATGGTGCACCGCATTGTAAATGCGGTGCATCCATGATGGCGGAGCTGTGGCGCATAATAACTGGCGCATCCCTGCTGATTTGCAGGGATGCGCCAGTTATTGTAAATATGCCCCTATATTTTTTCATGATTTTTATATTTTTTCATGATTTGGGTATCAGATTTTTCCCTTTTCTGTTAACTGTTTCACCTACAAGGGATCACAATAGATAGTATACTACATATCTGTGATGTCTTTTATACTGGTGCAGTCTTCGGCTTTGTCCTTGTTACTAGGGCTTTTTCCTTCAGACTCCTGCATTTCTGAAATTCCTGGAATTGCAAGCAGCAGTAGGATATTGTCTCCTCTCATATACTGTAACTACAAACTTGGAGGGCAACTGCTAACAATTCGGCCTCCTTTTCCCTATGGTTGTTTTCTTTATCAGTGCTTTTTTTTTTGTGAACCTTTATTCGTAGCACATGTGGTTACAGGTATGGGCCTACAACCATCACGGCCGGCCGCTAGACAAAACCAAAACATTGCAAGCAAGACGCATAGTTGTAACAGTTCGGAGCCCAGGATAATAAATTACAGTACATAGTTTGTGAGCGGACACAACAGCTTGAATCAGGATTTAAAAGGTTCATTTTTAAATAAAGAACTAAGGAGAAGTGCCGCACAGTCGCAGCCAGTCCCGCGATAGTGTGCGAATCAGCATAGCCAGAACAGTAGCAATACGGGGGGGCATCAGGGGATAAGATATACATAACAGGAGAAGTGGAAGCTTAACCCCATCGTATAACAAGTCTAAACCCCGCCCCTCAACTCCAAACACACCGCAAGGAACCTGGGCGACGGCGCCACTAAAAAGGGAAGAAAGACTAAAGGGCCATAGAAACAAATACTAATCTAACACCCATCCTGCAACCCCCCACCCTGCACACCCGCAGAAGGTCATGGCCTACCCCCCAGCCGCGTGCCTGTCGCCCTAATAGAACCCGAAATATAGAAAGGTAGGGAAAAGGAAAAAAAGAAGAGAAAATAAGCGGAGGAGGGCCCTCATCACGCCGCCCGGCCCCGCCCTTCACCCCTACACTTCGGAAATCCCACAAAGGAAACAATACCATAAGAAAGAATAGCAAATCCCGAGCACAAAAACAATGAAATATCGATCGAAGATACCCACTGCACCGTCTGTCAGCAATAAAGCAGATAAATTGTAAGCCACCTCATCCCTGACCCTGTCTGGCAGTAGTACCGCCCGAAGTCCTCTCGTTAATCAATGTAAAGCACAGTCCTGAGGGTCCAAACAGTATGGATGAGCCCGGACGGGGCGAAGCCATAAAAGAGCATAGTAATCCAAATCTGTCCAAATATAGATAGCAAAGATCAGGCAACAACAACGCCGGTCCCATGAACCTCCCAAAGCTGGCAAATAATAACATCATCCAGGAGAGAAGAGTTAAATAGTCTGGCCACCACCGTGACACAACCAGGCCAGTCCAAGAAGGAAAACAGCGCTCCACCCCCAGCCACCAGCCGGACATGTGTCCCAAGGATACCTCCATACGAGCAACCAAGACAGTCTGCGCGGGCACGGGAGCCCGGTCTTCAAGTGACCCAAGGTGCCTCCAAGGATCCGAAACCTCCTCCATGGACACAGCAGCAAGTCCATCGGCCGACCCCTGGAATAGGACCGTGGCCACCATAGATGATGAAACAACAATGGCGTCCATCCTTGCACCCAGGTCTCGGGCATGGCAATCAATAGTCTCGTGCAAAACTGTTAGGGCAGTCAACACGTCCCAGGGCGTGAACTCCGTCGTGCGCTGCGGGCATCCCGGCCCCATCCTTGCAACAGCCGCCCAACCTGGACGTGAACCGCCAAGAGGGGCACCAGCCGCCATCTTAATCCAGTCGGCCCCGTCACTCTTCACCATATTCAGGGATCAGGCCTTACTGTGAGGGCACCGCGGGATGCGTCCCCAGGGCAAACGAACTGTGGGGCAGGGTCCAGAAAGGAGAGCCACCAAAAGGCTAAAGTCCCGCAGGGCCCCGGGAGTCGCCCGCCTATGTCGGGGGCAATCTTTGGCTATGCCCGGGCAACAAAATTTGGGGAGGGGGCAGGAGTCAAGCGCCCCCCTCGATCCTGCGCCACCACACTGCCCCTCAAGGGTCCCCGACAAGCGGGTCGGGTCTTCACCGCTGGCAGCGGTCCTTCATATCATCGGCCCCCACCGGCAGGCTCCCCGCCGCTATCAACGGCCGTTGGTGCTGCAGCTGTGGCCGAAGGCCCTATCAGTGTTTTTTTAATTCCATTTTTTTTTATTTATGCACCTTCACATGCACATGTATTATACATTTGGATGAAGAGTTTAGGGTGAATGCAACATTATACATTTTGTGTGGGTTCTCTGTTCGAGTTTTCCTCATTCAGATTTCATTGTGCACAACAGTAATCCGGGATAGGTACATTTGGAATGAACCAATAGTCACCTGAGGGAATGATAAGAAATGTTTCTATGTACAAAAATCCGTCATCGCCTTGGAAGTACTTTTAGGACAAAGGTTTATGTATTTGAGTGGTGTACATCTACCAACGTGGCTTATATGTTATCACAGATGCACATTTATATTCTACAAGCTTATACAATCATTGTGCATTTGTGCAGCCATCATTGGATCTAGAATAGGTTCATTCACAATACTCTACATTACAGCATTTTCCTCTATTTCGGTATGCTGAAATTGGGATGTATGCCTAAAGTGCGAGTTTTCAGTTATTTCTATTAGCCACATGTTTAATACATATAGGCACATGCATCAAGCGATTTTGGAATCGCAAACGGTGCGAATCGCAAAATTCGGCTGTTTGCGATTCCAAAATCACTTTTTGGGATGCATCATTCATTTTACATTTATCGCAATTTAAGAAATCGCAATTTTTTGCGATTTCTCAAATTGCGATAGCATTTAAGAAATCGCAAATTTTGCGATTTCTTAAATGCTATGCATGATTATTTTTTTTTTGCGAATTCGCAATTTTGAAGGGAAAAATTACCATGAAGTACACCTTCATGGTAATTTGCGAAAAGTTTCAAAAATGCAAATAAATGCATTTTTGAAACTTACATTTTACACACACACATGCCCTTGGGACATGTGTGTGAGTAAAATGTACTTGCTTGACATTTCAGGGGTGCAGGGGGGGGGTCCTTTGGACCCCCCTGCATGCTTGAAATTGCATTCTTATTTTGCGATTCCTTAATTGCGAATTCGCAAAATGAGAATGCCTTCCTTCCCATTGATTCCTATGGGCCTCAAGGCCCATAGGAATCAATGTAAAGCGATTCCTTATTTGCGATTCGCAACTAAGGAATCGCAAATAAGGAAAATTAAGAAATCGCAAAAACTTTAGCGATTTCTTGATGCATAGGAATTTGCGATTCCTAAATTGCGATTCCTTAATTTTCGCAATTTAGGAATCGCAAATTCCTACAATGATGCATGTGGCTGATAGTGCCTAGATGGAACAGACATTCCCCATTATGTGTATCTATATATTTACCACATATCCCCATTAGTGATGTTTTTTACAATGCACGATCAATCATGCAATTGATTGCGGATTATCCTATTTGTATACATATGCAATATGCAAAATCTTTTGCCATCCTCATATTTGTATAATGTATTTGAACAGTGATTGATTTGTTTTTGCAATTGTTTTTGCAATTGTTTTCTAATTGGGACTCTGTTTATGTAGGTATTTTGCATTCAGAGTTGTTTGTGCACTCGATAATTGTGAGCCTTTCACCAGTAGTTTTTACTCTTGCAGTATTTTTTCACTGTTTATCCTAATTGTAGTTTCAATGTCACATGATCATTGCACTTTTTTATTTAAACTTTACAACCATGCGACGCTGTTATGTGAGCAAGGCCACCTCGTTGGCCGAAACGCGTCATTTGTTTGATTTATTGCACTTTCTATGGATGAATAAATAGGTTACTGTGGCCGGCAGTGGCTTAAATCAACAAAAGAGTCCCTCTCTGATTGGTGATCGAAGTAGTTGGATATATATACAGAGGGCGGAATGCTGTCGTGTGCCCTCTTGCCACGTGAAGGGCCATTGGTTGAAAAGATTGCACGCAGCACCTTCATCTGCTGATGAGGACTTAATCGTCAGCAGAGAGAGGCCGAGGTTTCAAACTGTGTGGGACTTCTAGGCACAGCAATCCATGCGCAATTAGCCTGCTTTCGTCTTCATTACCTACTAAGGTAAATACACAGCCAAGAAACGAACTGCACATTTGAACTTACTATAAGCTGAGAAGGAATAATCACATTGTCGAACTCCATGCCCCACAATACATCAGGCAAATTGCATCCAACGCACGCCCACTGGGGGCAGGCATGGGAGTTAATAAAGCTTGTGATTCAAACAATGTGAGCGTCAGTTGTGTGTTTCTGGCAGCCCAAGAAGAAGAGACCGAGTGTTGTGAATCCCGTCGGCGAAATGCAAACTTTAAATGAATACGAAGAGCGGGCTGCAATGTAATGCCAGAGGGCGGAATGCTGTCGTAAGTTCTTTATCCGACGCGTTTCAAGGCTCCTGCCTCTTAATCATGGATCACTTTCACACGCTCAGCAGATGGTTCTGATTCAGCATACTAATTAAAATACCCCCAGTGGGCGTTGCTTCTGTGTGCGATTACATCCAAAGCAGGCTGGTACTTGAAGTCAAGTTCAGAGTTCATTTTTAACCTTCAGTGGGCTCTGCTTAACGTGTGAAAAAGTCTTTGTATTACCCTCAGTGGGCCATGTTTGCAGCAGCAAGTTAATTTTATCCTCTTCTGAAGTACTGAAATAAGTTAGGCATAGTTCCTACTCACAGTCTCCCACTCGTGAGTCTGGGGATGGTGCAGCTCTCCATGGCAGAGCTACCGTGTGATCAATTGTAATCCAATGTGCCCAAAGCAATGAGAACACACTCACTTCAAAAGAAATCTTCCGATTTATTCACAAGGAGAAACGAGCTGCAGCATTCATGTAAGTTCTTTATCCGACGCGTTTCGAGGCTCCTGCCTCTTAATCATGGATCACTTTCACACGCTCAGCAGATGGATCTGATTCAGCATACTAATTAAAATACCCCCAGTGGGCGTTGCTTCTGTGCGCAATTATATCCAAAGCAGGCTGGTACTTGAAGTCAAGTTCAGAGTTCATTTTTAACCTTCAGTGGGCTCTGCTTAACGTGTGAAAAAGTCTTTGTTTTGACTTATACTGGGTCCTTCCTCGTGTCTGGACAAAGCTCTAATTAGAGCAAAACACTGTGTCAGGGGTTGCTTTTATTCATCTCAGAATGGCTTGGTTGGTATTTTACCAATTCAAAGCTGTAATATTGTGCCTGGAGTGATAAATGGCTTTTGTCATTTTACATCTCAGCATGGACAGCACTATGCTAGTCCTATGCTTAAACACTTTTCTGTAGAAATGGCAAAAGACTTTGTCCATCTCTATCTCGGCATGGATAGCACTGTGCTAATCCTATGCTTAAAGATTTTGCTAGAAAAGCAGACATTTGAGGTGAGCAGACCTAGAGTGTCGCTGGTGTTGAGAGTGCTCTAACAGGTGCTGCCTTCCACCTAAACTGGAGAACTACCCAGAGTTCTCTCCTTTTTTCCCTAATTTATGCGTCACTCTATGTCTGAAAAGGTTTTGTTTTGGCTTTTACTGGGTGCTCCCTTGTGTCTGGACAAAGCTATACCTCTCTGAAGAGCGAAACACTGTGTCAGGGGTTGCTTTTTATTAATTTCAGGTTGGCTTGGTTGGTATTTTACCAATTCAAAGCTGTAATATTGTGCCTAGAGTGATAAACAGCTTTTGTCAATGTACAGCTAGGCAAGGACAGCACTGTGCTAGTCCTATGCTTAAAAACTTTGCTGTAGAAATGGCAAAAGACTTTATCCATTTCTATCTCCACGTGGATAGCACTGTGCTAATCCTATGCTTAAAGGTTTTGATAGAAAAGCAGACCTTTGAGGTGAGCAGATCTAGGGTGTCACTGGTGTTGAGAGTGCTCTAACAGGAGCTGCTTTCCACCTAAACTGTAGAACTACCCAGAGTTCTCTCCTTCTTTTTTGCATAATTTATGTGTCACTCTATGCCTGAAAGGGTTTTGTTTTGACTTATACTGGGTGCTCCCTTGTGTCTGGACAAAGCTATACCTCTCTGAAGAGCTCTAATTAGAGCGAAACACTGTGTCAGGGGTTGCTTTTATTCATTTCAGGTTGGCTTGGTTGGTAATTTACCAATTCAAAGCTGTAATATTGTGCCTGGAGTGATTAATGGCTTTTGTCATTTTACAGCTCGGCAAGGACAGCACTGTGCTAGTCCTATGCTCAAAATCTTTGCTGTAGAAATGGCAAAAGACTTTGTCCATTTCTATCTCGGCGTGGATAGCACTGTGCTAATCCTATGCTTAAAGATTTTGATAGAAAAGCAGACATTTGAGGTGAGCAGATCTAGAGTGTCGCTGGTGTTGAGAGTGCTCTAACAGGAACTGTTTTCCACCTAAACTGGAGAACTACCCAGAGTTCTCTCCTTTTTTTGGCATAATTTATGCGCCACTCTATGCCTGAAAGGGTTTTGTTTTGATATATATATATATATATATATATATATATATATATATATATATATATATATATATATATATATATTCCAAACACTCGTTTAGCGTTAGCTCCAGCCTCTCTCCGCAGCGGGCTACTCGGCGGGATCGCCACTCCCCTTAATATCCAAACACTTCTGGCAGTCACAAGCTAATAAATCAGCAAAACACCAGAGTCGGGCCCAAATGTTCGTTCCAGTGCTAAATATTTATTGGCACACGGACAAAACCCTACGCGTTTCGAGGCACCCGTGAGCAAGAGGCGCAAGCCTCGAAACGCGTAGGGTTTTGTCCATGTGCCAATAAATATTTAGCACTGGAACGAACATTTGGGCCCGACTCTGGTGTTTTGCTGATTTATTAGCTTGTGACTGCCAGAAGTGTTTGGATATATATATATATATATATATATATATATATATATATATTCAATCAAAGAGTTTGCTTCCGCGACTGGGCTCAGCCGCAAAATATTCAATCAAAGAGTTTAGCCCTCAGTGGAAGACGCCACAAGAATGATAAACATTTGGATCCATTTCTTTAAGGAGCAGCTGCAACAGGAGACGCAGAGAGAACAGTCACCATCTGTTCGTGTACAGCCAGACCGGTTTCGGGAGTCTATCCCTTCTTCAATGGCTCCTGCTTGGCAATGATGATGCAGTATGCACTCGTGATATTAAAGCCTGCCTTCAAGGGCGTTGTCAGATGAAATGGCCTTCTGGGTCTTGTAGTGCATACACCATTTACCTCGTGTGAGTTCATCATTGTGGCAGTTAATAAAAGTACGATTAAAACCCATGGGGGCTGGTGAGCATGTGGCTCTGGGTGTCCTCTTGTCTGTGGTCAGCTGCTTCTGGACACCACTCCCCCATGTACTGATCGCACCGTTGGGCGCAATCACGGGTCCGCAGCAAGCGGCAGGTTTTGCTTCCGCGACTGGGCTCAGCCGCAAAATATTCAATCAAAGAGTTTAGCCCTCAGTGGAAGACGTCACAAGAATGGTAAAAATTTGGATACATTTCTTTAAGGAGCAGCTGCAACAGGAGACGCAGAGAGAACAGTCACCATCTGTTCATGTACAGCTAGACCGGTTTTGGGAGTCTATCCCTTCTTCAATGGCTCCTGCTTGGCAATGATGATGGAGTATGCACTCGTGATATGAAAGCCTGCCTTCAAGGGCGTGGTCAGATGAAATGGCCTTCTGGGTCTTGTAGTGCATACACCATTTACCTCGTGTGAGTTCATCATTGTGGCAGTTAATAAAAGTACGATTAAAACCCATGTGGGCTGGTGAGCATGTGGCTCTGGGTCTCCTCTTGTCTGTTGGCAGCTGCTTCTGGACACCACTCCCCCGTGTACTGATCGCACCGTTGGGCGCAATCACGGCTCCGCAGCAAGCGGCAGGCTTTGCTTCCGCGACTGGGCTCAGCCGCAAAATATTCAATCAAAGAGTTTAGCCCTCAGTGGAAGACGCCACAAGAATGGTAAAAATTTGGATCCATTTCTTTAAGGAGCAGCTGCAACAGGAGACGCAGAGAGAACAGTCACCATCTGTTCATGTACAGCCAG
This sequence comes from Lissotriton vulgaris, assembly GCF_964263255.1. Classification (NCBI taxonomy): domain Eukaryota; kingdom Metazoa; phylum Chordata; class Amphibia; order Caudata; family Salamandridae; genus Lissotriton; species Lissotriton vulgaris. The sequence continues at coordinate 2,088,014,498 of NC_141689.1, read as the reverse complement.
ACCGGTTTTGGGAGTCTATCCCTTCTTCAATGGCTCCTGCTTGGCAATGATGATGCAGTATGCACTCGTGATATTAAAGCCTGCCTTCAAGGGCGTGGTCAGATGAAATGGCCTTCTGGGTCTTGTAGTGCATACACCATTTACCTCGTGTGAGTTCATCATTGTGGCAGTTAATAAAAATACGATTAAAACCCATGTGGGCTGGTGAGCATGTGGCTCTGGGTGTCCTCTTGTCTGTGGTCAGCTGCTTCTGGACACAACTCCCCCGTGTACTGATCGCACCGTTGGGCGCAATCACGGCTCCGCAGCAAGCGGCAGGCTTTGCTTCCGCGACTGGGCTCAGCCGCAAAATATTCAATCAAAGAGTTTAGCCCTCAGTGGAAGAAGCCACAAGAATGGTAAAAATTTGGATCCATTTCTTTAAGGAGCAGCTGCAACAGGAGACGCAGAGAGAACAGTCACCATCTGTTCGTGTACAGCCAGACCGGTTTCGGGAGTCTATCCCTTCTTCAATGGCTCCTGCTTGGCAATGATGATGCAGTATGCACTTGTGATATTAAAGCCTGCCTTCAAGGGCGTGGTCAGATGAAATGGCCTTCTGGGTCTTGTAGTGCATACACCATTTACCTCGTGTGAGTTCATCATTGTGGCAGTTAATAAAAGTACGATTAAAACCCATGTGGGCTGGTGAGCATGTGGCTCTGGGTGTCCTCTTGTCTGTGGTCAGCTGCTTCTGGACACCACTCCCTCGTGTACTGATCGCACCGTTGGGCGCAATCACGGGTCGGCAGCAAGCGGCAGGCTTTGCTTCCGCGACTGGGCTCAGCCGCAAAATATTCAATCAAAGAGTTTAGCCCTCAGTGGAAGACGCCACAAGAATGGTAAAAATTTGGATACATTTCTTTAAGGAGCAGCTGCAACAGGAGACGCAGAGAGAACAGTCACCATCTGTTCCTGTACAGCCAGACCGGTTTCGGGAGTCTATCCCTTCTTCAATGGCTCCTGCTTGGCAATGATTATGCAGTATGCACTCGTGATATTAAAGCCTGCCTTCAAGGGCGTGGTTAGATGAAATGGCCTTCTGGGTCTTGTAGTGCATACACCATTTACCTCGTGTGAGTTCATCATTGTGGCAGTTAATAAAAGTACGAATAAAACCCATGTGGACTGGTGAGCATGTGGCTCTGGGTGTCCTCTTGTCTGTGGTCAGCTGCTTCTGGACACCACTCCCCGTGTACTGATCGCACCGTTGGGTGCAATCACGGGTCCGCAGCAAGCGGCAGGCTTTGCTTCCGCGACTGGGCTCAGCCGCAAAATATTCAATCAAAGAGTTTGAATATTTTGAATATTTTGCGGTTGAGCCCAGTCGCGGAAGCAAAGCTAAACTCTTTGTTTTAATATATATATATATATATATATATATATATATATATATATATATATATATATATATATATATATATATATATATATATATATATATATATGCGTCTTTCTAAGGTGTGGGAGGACGCCGCACCTGTGTGGAAACTCGAACGTGGATTTCGTGGATATATATATATATATACATATATATATATATCACAGCTCCGACCGCACCTGCTGCCGCCAAACTCTTAAGGCGGGTGCCTCCAAACCCGAAATGTTAGGACTCACGATTCACATCTTGGCTCCAAAAGGGCACTCACAGGGTGGTTTCAAATATACATTTATTTATGCAAATCGCGTTTTGGCGATAAGCCTTCCTAAGTGCTTTAAATGTACATACGTAGCGTGCGACATTGAGTTCATTTAAATAATAAAACCACCCTTCTCATTGGTGAATTCCAAATGATGGAAAACAATGAGGAGTTGCAGTGATGTTCCATCATTTTTGGCTACCATATTGGAAGGGCAGTGTCTCCGTACTTGTTATTAGTCATTATTCTCGACATGAATGTCCCATAAACCATTTTGCCACAATTGGTAAGTACAAAGTCATTGTCCTTACTTCTGCAGTTTTCCACTCTGCATAACAGTGTCTCCTTGTACCTTGCCTCTTACGGCTGTTACAATGTCGTCCTGCGCTGTGCACCCCTCGCCCTGCCGCTGGTTGGTAAGCCAGGATAAATAAGCTTGCCTATATTTTTGGCACTGTTTGACAAATCTTCATGATTCTTCCATAAAAAGTGTTAAAGTAAGTTATGATGTGCATGGAAAGTTTCGGGGTGATCCATTCATTGGGGGCTGAGAAAAAGGGAGTTAAAAAAAAGTGCATTTTTATCGCATTTTTATTCCCAAAGGAATGTGTTGTCGAACTGCTGTACGGAATTACCCCGAAATTAGCAATAATTTGCTGATTATTTTTGTTGGCCTCGACTCTGAGCACCAGTGCTAAAGTGTATGTGCTTCCCCCACTCTTTGATTTACTAGTAAGTTCCTTGTGAAGTGGTATAACATATACCCAGGGACTGTAAGTCAAATTCTACTAGTGGGCCAGCAGCACTGAATGTGCTACTCACATAAGTAGCCTTTCAAACCTGTCATATGCCTGCCACTGCAGGGCCTGTGTGTGCAGTTTACTGCCACGTCAACTTGGCAATTAAAGCTACTTGCCAAATCTACCCCCCCCCCCTTTATTACATATAAGTCACCCCTAAGGTAGACCCTAAGCAACCCTAAGGGCAGGGTGCCATGTAAGTAAAAGGTAGGACATGTGTCTTTAATCTTTACATGTTCTGGTAGTGAAAACACTCAAATTCGTTTTTCACTGCTGTGAGGCCTACCCCTCTCATAGGCTAGCATCTGGAATTCCTTAATACACTTTTAAACTGTAATCCTAATCACAGAGGAGTCGCTTTTTCATGTTTCATATCTTTGGAATGGTAATGATAAATCATCCTCACTGATGAAGCTGGAATTAACATTACTGTTTTAGAAATTACACTTTTAGAAATTGGACATTTCTCTGCACCTAATTCTCTGTGTGCCTGACATCCTGTCTCCAATACACTTCTGAGGTGGGTGCCAGTGACACTTTGTGCATTCCCTCCGGACAGCCACAGCACAGAAAGGATAGGTGTGTCTGAGTACCCATCTACATACATCAGCATTCTAATGGCCTTGCCAGGATAGAAGGGAGAGGCTAACACTTCACTTGAATAGGCAGTGTCCTGCCCCACAAAAAGGACTGTTTACCCCCAATAGATAACTGGCAGGCATGGCTGGGTTAAAAGGGATAAGTGTTTATTTCAGAGAGTTGCTTTGAAGTCGCCTCCACATCTAAGTCACTTTTGGGTAAAAGTACTGGGTCAATCAGACACTATTGGTCTTGTAACTGAAGATCTGCCAGTAGAATTGCTGTGCTGCTTATAGGACTCAGTTGGACTGCTGCGCTGGAAGGACTGCTTTTCTCTTTGTTGCCTTCCTGTCTGCTGCTCCTTGACTCTGCTGGAGGAGAGCAGGACTTTGCCTTCACTACAAGTGATCTCTAAGGGCTTCTTGGCTTGCCTCTTGTTGGTTGAGACTCAGGGATATCAAAGTCTCTATCCCTGATCCTGTGCCTGTCTAATTGTAAGTGGCCCAGATACTTGAAACATGTTTTTTGATTCATCTCCTGTCTGTGTGTAGCAGAACCGGTGCATCAATCCAGTTGCAGGAGTAAAATCAGCGAATCCCCTCGGAACCAGCGCTTTGCCTCTAGAGATCAATGCATCGGACAGCATATCGCTGTAGCTTGGTGAGATCGACGCATCCTTTATCTGGCACCCATTATTGGAACTGACACATTACCTTCACTGCGTGGAGAAGATGAACGACTCCTGGGCCTCGATAACGACACATCTAAGTGTTTGTGATAAGGAAATGGGACTTTAATTACTTGGGCCTGCGTGGGTTCTGTAGCAGGCAGGACCTCCATCGCAGTCGGCCCGAACTTTGATTGTCCCCTGGTCTAACGTGACCTAAAGTAACTATTTTGGTGCTACTTGCTTCTAAGCACTTTCTTGCATTTATCCCTTTAAAATTAAATATCTCAACTTCTATACATTGGAGTTTTGTTGTTTTGGTCTTTTTTTGTTCAAGACTGAATAGTCTATTTCTCTAAACCTCAGTAGAATCTTTTTGTGGTTTATTCATTGTGTTACTGTGTGAGTGTGTTGCACAAATACATTACACATTGCCTCTTTCAATAAGCCTGACTCCTCTGTGTAAAGCTACCAGAGAGTGAGCACAGGCTATCTTTTAATGTGTATCTAGCTGACTCTGACTAGAGTCGTGGTTCATGCCAGACCTGGGTGCACACCTTGGCCAATCAGTAATCTCATTTCTAACAAGGGGTTTGAACTGAGAGTCATTCCGCTCTCAACGAGGGAAGTATAAATTCTAATTTTTCCACCCCAGGCCTTGTTAGGAGAAGCGTGCATTGAATATATATGTAATCCCACCTGGGTGGGTATGATTTCATTGTAATACCCTGTGGCCCTTGGCCTGCATTGTCGTGCGTGGATGCACATTGTTGTGCGTTGTTACCAGTGGTATTTCTGATGATGCGTTGTTGTTGCTTGCGAGCTTCTCAGCAATGGCTATTTTCTAGTTAGTGTTATTATTCCTTTCTTGGCTAGTTATTGTGGAGTATTGTGTCCTTTTGGGTCCTAAGAGGAGATTAGGTCGTATGTCCTGATCATTGGCAGAATTATCAGGCCATTACATCTTGGTGTCGTGACTCACAGGATCAAGGGGTGGATTATAGGGGGAAAAGAGAATTATGTTTTCTAGGAAAACAAAGGTTGACTCAGTTGTCAATGGAAATTCCCAGATGGGAATTGACTCCGTATGGAGTATTGGCCAATGAAAGGGCTACATTTGCTGGTTTAAGTGAAAACTGGAATGTGTGTTTGTTCGAAGCCGAATCGGCTCAGGTGGTTGCATGTTTGCAAAAAGCGCTGTTACCAAGAGGAGAAGAGCTTCCTATATTAGGAAGAAGAGGATGGGTTTTATGAAATGCTTACAGAATAATACATGAGAAATATGTGAAGTTGCAGCGTGAGTGTAAAGGATTGGAAGAACAGCATGTTGAAGCAAAGAATGCCACTACGTTGTTAACATGTCAGAATAAATTATTGCTGGACAAGATAGAGACTTATCAGACTGTAGCGGAAAGGGCTGCAGTGCGCATTGCAAAGTACAAATACAGGAACAAGCGAGGGAGATTTAATAGGAGGAAAGTACACTTAGTTATTGCAAAAGAAGGACTTGACTGGGATCCCGAGAAGTGGGATGGAAATATTTGGGATTCTTGAGAGTTTTCAGGTTCGGGTGAGGAAAATGACAGGAAAGCAGAGCCTATTAGGACTGAGAACGAGAATAAATCAGAAGAGCTTAGAGAGGTGCATGCGCAGCCGATACATCGGAGAAAGTTGCAGGGTGGTCCCCAATAATCCCAGGGGGGGAATAGCTTTAGATAGCTTGGAGGATTTTACGCAACAAGAGAATAATGACATCTTGGCCAGGTTTCGGCAACGACCTGGTGAAAATGTACTTACAAGGATGGTTTGCATCTATGACTTGGGTGCTGCAGGTGTGATGTTAGACCAAGGAGATGCATTGAAATTTTGTACATTAAGTACCGATCTGACAGTTCAGGAACATTTCAGAAACTGTGGACTTAATGACAAGATCAGTTTATTACAACTGGCTGTGGCTGGATGTAGTCACAAATACACGACTGAATCAGACTGGCCAGTAAATGAGAAACCATGGTATACTTTGAGAGAAGCGACACAGAGATTAAAGGAAGAGGTGATGAAAACATATAATTTTCTAGATCAAGCACACAAATTGATGGAAGGACTACTTAACACTTCTGTACGAAATAAGATAATTCATACTGCTCCTCCTGCTTATAAGCAGGTGATGATGACATTGTTAATTAATCAGAAGGGAAAAACTTTAGCACAAGTGACTGAGGCAGTTCGAGAGTTGGGCGAACTGGGAGATTGGATGAAGTTAGAACGACCTTCTAGATCTGAGACCTGCACAGATAATAACAGACTGACTAGACGAGACTTGTTTACAGCTTTAATAAAGGACGGGGTGAGAATGGATGAAATAGATGGGGAACCTACTCCGAAGTTATGGAGCATGTTTCGAAAAAGGGGTTTAGACAGAAAAGAGGGGAGCAGGAGAGTTAATAAACAGGATCATGAACAGAGACATTCGGGCAGAAGTGGTGACGAGTCATATCGAGGGAGAAGGGATGAATCTCTAAAACATAAAACACAACATGGGAGGGAAGAATCTTTAGATCGTATAGTTAGAAATGAAAGAGGCAGATCTCCTGAATTGAGAATGAGAAATGAAAGAGGTAGATCTCCAAATTGAAGATTGCAGAGTGACAGAAATATGAGAAATTCACATTATGAAGAGAGAGTGTACGAGGAAGATGTGATTCCTAAACGATATGAAAGTCTTTACCCTGATTTGTCTTGGGCGCAAGACAGGAACAAAAATGACTAGGAAATAGGTCACGCTCTGGTACAGAATTGGGCTCGCAAAGATCATAGACCCTATGTAGATATGGAGATTTGTTGGAGGCATTGTAATGTGCAATGGGCCTGAGCCCTAGTAGATACAGGAGCGGAGGGCACTTTGATATATGGAAATCCCAAGAAATTTAGAGGAGAGTATTTTACTATTACAGGTTTAGGTGGTAAAGAGACCCCAGCAGTACAAGCTAATCTCCAATTAAAAAGCAGAAGAAAACCAAAAAGAGAATATAGTGTACTAGTTGTGTCCCTTTCTGAATATATCATTGGAATTGAAATTTTAAAAGGAATGACTTTGTGTTTAGATGATGGGTATTTTCAGTTTGGAACAAAACGTTATATTTCAGCTAACACAGTGAGAGTAGGTCGCTTGAAAATTCCTCCTGTAAAGGTGCCTCAGGGGACTAAAGTGATCTCTATGAAACAGAACAGAATTCCTGGTGGGCATGATGAAATCATTGCTGCCATTCAAGACTTGATGGATGGTTGTGGCTTCGATTACTACTGCATGGAACAATCCTGTATGGCCGGTGCGCAAAAGTGATAATTCATGGCGCATGACAGTGGATTACTGCAAACTGAATAAACACACACCACCTTTGATTGTTGCCGTCCCCGATACTGTTAGGTTGTTAGAGAGAATTCGGAAACATCCAGGGACTTGGTATGCAACTATTGATATTGCCAATGCTTTCTTTTCAATTCCTATAGTTCCCGAATGTCAGGAACAATTCAGTTTTTCATGGGGTGGCAGACAAATGACATTTTGAAGTCTGCCTCAGGGCTATTTGCATAGTCCAACGATATGTCACTGGCTGGTGTCAGAGCATTTAGATGAGGTACCGCTAATTTATGGAGTGCAGATTTGTCATTACATTGACGATATCATGATTCAAGGCGAAACACAAGAGCAAGTCCAAACCCAGTTAGATCAAATTGTAACCTATTTACAAAGCAAAGGATGGGAAATGAATCCTGATAAATTGCAGGGTCCAGCACAGAGTGTAAAATTCTCAGGCATTCAGTGGCGTCAGGAAAATCGAGAAGTGGTTCCACAAGTGAGACAGAAAATTAAAGAATTTGCAGTACCCCAAAATAGAAAGGAAGCTCAAAGATTCATTGGTTTGTTTGGATTCTGGAGACAGTATATTCCCCATTTAAGTCAGATTTTGGCTCCTTTGTACAAAGTCACTTGAAAGAAAATAACATTTGAGTGGGGTGAGTCGCAGCAAACCGCGTTTGAACTGGCAAAAGAGGCTATTCAGCATGCTTTGAATTTGTGGCCAGTGCAAGATGGTGATGTTGATTTGAATGTGACTGTACAGGGTCCATATGCGTACTGGAATTCATGGCAAAAACAAGGTAAGACAAAAGTACCCCTAGGATTTTGGATGAAAAAGTAGCCCGACGCTTGCAAGCGTTCTACACCCTTTGAGAAACAGTTGCTTGCATATTATTGGCTTTGGTAGATACGGAACAATTGACTTTAGGACATGATGTAGTTTTGAGACCTGAAATTCCAATCATGCAATGGGTTATGAGCTCTCCTAAAACTCACAGAATCGGACATGCACAAGAAGCCAGTGTAATCAAATGGAAGTGGTACATACAGGACAGGGTTCGAGTGGGTCCTAAGGGTACAGCGATGTTACATGAGCAGGTGGCGCAGGTACCAATAGAAAAGACAAACGTGGAGTAAAACGTACCTATAGTACGGGAATCCCCTGTTAAGTGGGGAAAGCCATTTAGCGATCTCTCCGTGGAGGATAAAAAGCATGTGTGGTTTACGGATGGTTCAGCCAGGTATGTTGGAGCAAAGAGGCAATGGAAAGCTGTATTCTATAACCCTGTTACCCATAAATTGTTGAGTACAACTGGCGAAGGAAATAGCAGTCAGTTTGCAAAACTCTATGCTGTTCATCAAGCTTTAAAACAGGAATTGCCTGGAGTTTGCCATATTTACACTGACTCCTGGTCGACTGCTAATGGATTAACCACATGGCTTCCCATATGGTACGCGCATAATTGGTTGATCAACAGCAAAGAGGTATGGGGAAAAGAACTGTGGAAAGAGGTGTGGGATATGCTCCACCAAAGTGTTGTGTCAGTGTTCCACGTGGATGCTCACTGGTCAATTGATACACTTGATAGGTGGTTTAACCTCATTGCAGATGAAAATGCTAAACTCTGAGGCAGCGGTGGAGATGCAGAGTTCTGACCTGTTTGGATTGTTGAGATGGACACATGAAAAGGTTGGACATTTTGGAGAAAAGATTACTAGCAGGTGGGCAGCAGATAAAGGGATATATCTCCCCCATGATGTGATTAAAACCATAATTTTACAGTGTCCCATTTGCCAGCATTCCCGACAACAAGAGATACCACAGAGAGTGAGAGGTCAGTTACATAGAGGTAAGTCACTAGCGCAGATTTGGGAGATAGACTACATAGGTCCCTTACCAATGTGCAAAGGTTGTCAGTATATATGTACGATTGTAGACACTTACTTGATTGCAACCCCTTACAAATGTGCTACCCAGATGAATACGCTTAAAACTCTAAATTTGCTCACCTTATACTATGGAAATCCATTACAAATTCAATCAGATAACGGCTCACACTTTAAATGGAGAATGGTATAAGAATATTGTGCTCAGCACAATATCGAGTGGATTTTTCATATTCCTTATTACCTACAAGCTGCAGGTTTATTTGAAAACATGAATGACCTTTTGAAAGATCAATTGAGAAAATTGTCTGATGGTTCAGTATGTAACTGGAGAGATCATTTATTTGATACTTTACAGATTTTAAATAATCGTCCTTTGAATAACTCTTAAACACCCATTATGCGAATGTTAACACCTTCTGTAAATGTTCAGCCCTATACGGCAGTGGCAACCATTGTCTCTTGGGAAATAACTCCCGGAGCCTTGGCTCCACATAGGTCCACTCCTGTATTGTGTTCTATCTAGGACCCCAATCAATATTGTGACCTTATGCCCCTATACGGCTATATTCAATACATATCCCTATAATGGCATAAACGATCGGAACCATATTTCAGTAACTCGTCTCTGCAGCTCATTACAGTACATGACACAGCAGAAGCCACTTCCTTAGATTCCTAGATAACACACTGAGTTCTTTCAACAAATTACACCCCCAGCAACCTGGGAAAGCCCCGCTTGCTTTGTTTTGATTAGTAATAGAACTCTTGCAAGCACTGTAAGAACGACCAGTTCTTAGTGACATCTTTATTGACGTCTTATGTCCAAAAACGTACGTCAAACTCGGCACCTTTCAGGTATAAATAGTACCAACGTTGCCTTAAGCACACACGATGGTAGTGGTGAATACAGGAGCAGAACAGCTGTCCCTTGCAGAGCCCAGCAGATGCGAGAAGCCCACGGACGCTGCCCCTCCTCCTCCTTGACGCGCTGATAAAGACGCTGTCTTTTCTCCTGCCGAGAAATCCAGCTCTGGCGTTTCCAGCCTACCCTCGCGGGTAACTGGAATATCGAGTCCTGAGAGGAGATACCAGACCTCCAACATTCTATTCCAGAGGTACGGTGTTGACTAAACCCTTAGAGAGAATTCTTGAAGCAAACCCTTGGCAAAACAAACTTAACTTAAACTACTACTCACTTACTCCCTCCCAGGTATTAGGCTTAGGTCAGGTACACTGGGGTAGGCGTAGTTAGAAGCACCAGTTGAGGACGTTAGCCAAATGTATATATGAATGTATATATTTTATTCATTTTAACTATTGTATGGCTAAGAAACCATATCAATGCTTTTACAGTATTATTTCGTAATACTCCTTTTAATGTTCGCACTTTTTATAATAACAAGTCTTGCAATTGTGGCAATTCATTTCTATTGCATGAGAAGGAAGACTGCTCAATAAATAATATCTTCCTATTCAGTCAAGAAAGTTTCCAGTGACCTCTGAGCTAGCTGGTACAAATCCAATTAAGTCTAACATAGTCAGTAGAGACCTAGAAGACCGCACTCCTACGTCTACACTGCTGTTTATGTTATTCCAAAGCGCAGGGCCTATAGGGAAAATAGGAACTACACTACATGGCGCCCAACGTTTGGTAAGGCGATAAAACTAATGCAAGACGTTAGAGTAACTCAGTCATGCTTTTTCACACAGACCCTTTCTTTAGACGTCTGGAGTGGGTGAAAGGTTAAAATCCGCCCGAACTTAGTAGGAAGAGATTCCTATGTAAAGCTTCTGGTTTATTCAACGTTGAAGGATACAGTGTTCCAAAATATTGTGCACCTAATCTTTAATTCCTTGGGAACCTGATCTGCAACAAGAAACCTTTCTGACAGTAAAATGAGTGATGAAGAAAGGGATGCTACTAAATTAGCAATTCAACTAATGGAGGACGACACAAGTCTCCCACAGACTGACCAGGATGCAATTATCATTCCAGTCAACATAAGAAAAACTATAACGTTAAAACTTATAGAAAACGGACTGACCTCACGAGGTGGTACAGTCGTCTTCGTGATAGAGGCACACGAATATCGGCAGACAGAGGTATTCTATTCTTGGATAAAATTTCCAGTGGCAAACGCTACAACACACGAATTCCACTATTACAAAATAGAGGATCCACCGGATGAGTACGCTCCTTTCGGATGAGATTGAAATCCCATTAAAATACCAAGAGCACCTGCTCTGGTTTAAAGGCGCCCTAAAACACAATAATCACATCACCAGGCTCGGTCCACTAGGTAGACCAGGAGCAACGTGGCCGGTTCTAGCCAGCTACACACCACATCCAGACATTGATAAAATGTCAAAAGAAGAGCTGTTAGCACAGCTAAAAACATTAATTAAAATACATAGACAATTAGTCCAATATGTAATGCGGACTGCAACAGTCCAAACAGCTGTTCATGTTCCACAGCTGACCCCTCATCAGGGGAACACAAATAAAATTACACCACAGAACATACAATCATGTCTTGGTAAAACACCCATAAAACGGGAACAAATTCCTTTCTGGATAGCGCAGAAAATTACTCAAATAGAGGCAGTATTTCCGAATACTACCCCTATTGAGAAACACAGAATTCTGTCCATCTGCCTTCCAATGGGGGTCGCACCACATGTGGAGGACTGTGACACTTGGGGTACAGTTTTTGCTTCCATTTACACAAAAACACATGGTGTTCCGTCAATGGCGGTAATACCAGATGTGCTAAAACAGATTCAGAATGAATACGGTCCAGAACCTGCTTTAACTCTTGGTATGAAATTACTGAAAGACTTCAAGCAGGTCTCGGCTATATTACTAGCCAACATAAAAGGAGAAGCAACATCTGTGGCGATCCGCCAGAAATTGAAAGAAACAGATATAACAGATCAACCAATTGAGCTTGCCAGAATTATAGAAAAATGCTATGAAGAATTAGGTAGAGATAGTTTGGGTGGGAAACCAGTAAAACCCCAACTACTCGAAAATCCTGAAATATTATTTATTAAAAATAATCTAAACACTCCTAAAAAGAGCTGGGATGGAAATAAACAATCCACTCCCAAAGAAAAAGTTTTCCAGTCCAGAGGAAGGTCTCCTCGACGGAGGGAAAGAACTCCGACTCGAGATCACCAGTCTCCCCAGAGGGAGCACTCTGAGAAAAGATATAACCTTAGAAATAGGGATAACTTGAAAAAGCCTGATAGATATCAAAGTATTGATATACGTCCCTCTCGATCTTTTTCGCAGAAATCGGAAAGAAGAGGACGGTCAGACCCAGGAGAGCACACCAAGTCCAAAGACAAGGAACCTGCTCAAAGTAAAAAATTACAATTTCCAAGAAAGAAGGTAGCCAGTATTAGAGTAATCGAACATGCTGAGAATACTGAGGACACAGCTGAAAAACGGGGAGTGGGCACAGACAATGCTAGACAGTGCAGCAGAAATCACCATAGCTCGCAAGATCCTGATAAGTCATCTGGAGACAGTGGACACGAATGAATACATTCAAGTAGAAACTGCCGACACCAGAGTTAGCGAACCTCATAAGATATACGAAATAACACTGCGTATAGAGGGAGATAAGACTAGGAAAATAAGGGGTCTATTTTGGGATAACCTCTCAAAAGGCTATGACATCCTGTTAGCTGAGAAAGATTGGCCCCCGGAGTTTGTCAGGGAGTGCCCTCATGGCAAAGAAATGATTATGCCTGCCTTCTCAAATCACATTCCAATTCACACTAAATATATATATGCAAGGAAATGGGCAGTAGCCCAGGCACCGGCATTATATAAGAATCATGTAGGATGGGATGAGGACTCTCCTCCTCATAAAATCCAGTTAAAATGTCAACCAACTGCACAAAGGCAGTACCATATTAAGCAAGAAGCTAAAAAACAGGTCAGAGAGATTTTAGATCAACTTGAATACCAGGGGGTGATTGAAACATGCACCTCTCAAATGAACAATCCTTTGTTTCCTGTCTCCAAACCGGACGATTCATATCGTCTAGTCTTGGACTACAGACACCTTAACTCATGTTGCAAAACGTTTGCAGTACAAAATTTGCATAGTGCTGCACTAATGAATAACATAGTACGCAAAAAATACAAAACGACATTAGACATATCTAATGGGTTCTTTTGTCAAAATATTGCACCAGAAAGTAGGTACTTGACCGCTTTCTCAATAATGGGGTCACAGAAACATTTCTGTAGGCTCCCACAGGGATTTAAGAACAGCCCAGGACTATTCTCAGCCAGAGTAACAGAGTTACTACAAATATATGATGATTAGGCATTATCTTATGTCGATGACATCTATCTAACAGACGACGACTTGGATACTCACTTGAAAAGGGTGAACACCATAATACTTGGGTTAGCTGCAGAAGGTTACAAATTCAACTTTAAAAAGTCAAGAATTGCCCATCTGACAGTATTATTTTTAGGATACGAATTATCAAGTGAAGGGAAAAGCCTAGCGGACAACTTCTTAGAGAAGTGCGCTGTACTCCAAGCACCAAAAACGCTGAAGAACTTACAATCGATTCTAGGTTTCCTGAATTTCAGAAGAACATACATATTAAACTATGCAGAAAGGATTAAACCTCTCTACGAATTAATTAAACCTGATTTTAAACCAATCAACTGGACTCAAAAACACACAGAAATTTTGAGATCATTGCAAACAGACATGTTAGCAAAAACAAAATTAGAAACACGTGACAATACACGCAACCTTGTAATCCGAGTCATCCCAGGAAGATGCGGATTCACGTACCTGACCTCTAATGAGGGAGAAACGGTACCAATAGCTTACAAATCACATTTGTACACAAAAGCTGAAATAAAATTCAGTTCGACGGAAAAAATTCTAACTGCGGTTCAGACTGCTGTAGCAAAAGAAAGGGCCCTAGCACAAGGTAAACGAATAATAATCGTTACACCTATACCTGCTTTAGAAGCGGTAACTAAAGCGAGCATTCCAAATGCTAAAGCTCTGCATCCAAGATGGATCCAATGGGTTAATTCTCTTGCTGCAACAGACGTAGTGTATGAATTTGATCCTAACCTAAAGACACAGGAATTTTTACAATATGGATATGAATGTCCTCTGCCAATTGAAATCCTGCCTCTAGAACAATACGGAAGCATCATATATACAGATGGATCAGCACAACCCGCAGTTGGGAGTAAACAAGCTTACAGTGCTGCGTGCGCGATTGTTAAAGGTCGGTGGCACAAAGGAAAATTTAGACCACTGGTCACTAAGACGCAATCTCTAGGAGATTGTACAGCTCAGCGAGCTGAACTACTAGCATTTAAGATGGCGCTTGAAAATACCGATCGCGAATTCCCCACACTTATAGTGTGCGATTCATATTATTGCGTTCAATCTTATAATGAATACTTGCAGAATTGGGTTGAAAATGGGTTCAAAGATGCAAAAGGTGGCACAATTAAGCATAAAATGCTTTGGGAACAAGTAGTTCTTTTACAGAGGGAACTACAAAAGACTCACGTGATACACACTCTGAGTCATCAACGAGATGGCGTTCACGTTGCAGGGAATTCATTGGCTGATGAAGCCGCGAAGGCAGCTGTACAAACGGCTTCCGTAGCTGCTATCACCCGGTCAAAAACAAAAATAGACAGCGATATACTACAAGCTGTCAGTGCGTCAGTAAAAGATGATAGAAAAAACTCCCAAAAGGCTTTCCAGAAAAGTACTTATATTTAACAGATATGAATTATGTTCCTTTTGCTCGAATCCCTGGAGTGGGGGATAGAGTAATTCCAAACATGGAACACAGGTTAGGACTAATTACAGCGGCACAAGAAGGGCTTGCTTCTGCACACGCTGGCGTTTCCGCAACAATATCATTATTAAAACAGAGATATTGGTGGCCCCGCATGAGAATACAAACTAGGAAATATGTATTAAAATGCGAAATATGCCAAAGAATGAAAGTATCAACAGTAAAACGACCAGCGCAGACACCCCTTCTCATCTCAGATAAACCATTAGCATGTGTTTACCTGGACCACTCTGGTCCCCTACAAAGGGATGGCAACTATAAATATATCATGGTCGCAGTGGATTCCTGTACGAGATTCATATGGATGTGGCCCCAGCGCTCGGCTGACGCCAAAACTGTTATAAAAGATCTGCGAGTCTTTATCGGCACATACGCAATTGCCATGTTCCATTCTGACCAGGGTCCTGCTTTTAGCTCTCGAGCTTATAGGGAGGCCATGGCCAGTATGGGCATTGGATTGCGATTCTCTTGTCCATTTCACCCCGAGGGAAACAGTGTAGTGGAAAGAAAAAACCGAGACATAAAGCAATCTATAACAGCGAAGGTATTAGGTTCGGGTGATGGGTGGGTCAAACATTTAATAAGTGTCCAACGTAGTCTTAACAATTTGCCAAGAAATTCTCTAAAAGGTTTCAGCCCGTACGAACTATTGTTCGGAACTAGAATGTATGTTCAGGATCTTGATAGTCAGGCTTCAGTGGTAAAAGATAAAGACTTTGACATCAAAGATCATTTGGCTGTTTTACAGGACTTGAATGAAACAAGAAAATCCTTAAGCAACATAAAAATAAAGCAACAGCCAACTACCATTGAAGACACACCACCTGTCCCAGGAAGACCTGTCTGGATTCCAGAAATTAGGGATCTGGTCAGAGAGAAAATAGCGGTGAAGAAGGATTTTGGGCCTTCTTACAGAAAAGCAGTACCTGTCTTAGCAATCAACGGAACGAGATCAGTAGTACTACCGCCCCTTGCTGGTAAAAAGGAGAACCGAGTTGTATCAATCGACCTGGTAAAACCACATTCATGTGGCCTATAATCAACAGTAGGCCAAGTGGACTCCCGAGAAATAACAGAATACCCAAATTTGCAACAATCCAAGAGGTTCAAACTGAAAGACTAATCACATTTGATAAACCTGCAGTACACAGAGAAGGACTATGCAATAATGCCATGGAACTCGTGCCTCTTGAAACACAGATTGAAACAGTTCGTCATGAAACTCCAGTCTACAATGATGTGGCATCAGAATGTGCTAATGAAAAGCAAATGGAGAAAACAATACCAACAATTGACAGAACTGTCTCTGGCTACTTCATCAATTTCGATAACTCCTCTGAAGATCAAAGTGACCCTGAAGTGACGCCAGAAATAAAGACTTTTAAAGAAAAAGCAACAGAACTCTTTCATCAACTCAAGGAAACATTTCTGAATGCACCTTTGTTTGAGCATTGGATTGTATCAGGGGTACTTATACTCCTACTATGCCTAATTTTGGTTTTAATTTTAGGAAAGTTTATTACAGTTCAATGGACACAGCAAGTCAGAACATCAACTTAGTTCTGAAACCTCACAAATCATCTCACGTCAAGAAAAGAGAACTATCATCAGTAAATGTCACAGCCATTCCAATACCCGGTGGGGTAGTGTGGGACAAGACTGACTATGAAGTATATGGCCCGGTCGAGATCTTGAAATATCCTCACCAGTTCAAGGTTTCATTAAGTGACTTTGTAAAACCAAATACATTCTCTGATGATTGGGATTTTGAAAGTATAAATAATATGATGTCGGATTTAGTGTTGTCAGCAAAATTTAAAGAACATGATTATTTACAAGGTTCATCTAATTATGAACAGATGTACTGTTTTTCACATTACGCAGACCACTATTTACATAAATCTGCTCAACCTAGAAATGTTTTTAAATATAACCAATGGGAACATTGTGCTACTCCACCTAAAAGTAGTTAAAAAACATTCTATGAGAAATTCCAATACTTCTCAGGGTTTAACACAAGTGATGCAGAAACCTTTTATTATAAACTGTTGGATAAAACAGGGACGAAAACAATGCTGACAAATACTAAATTGATATATTCAGAAGCATTTTATGAAAAAATGATGACATTTAGTTTTGATTTCTGGAAAAACAACATTGAAACAAAAACCATCCGGGGTACAAGAGAATGGCAGGTACAAGGTCTAGAAGCATTATTTCGAGCCTGCATGATCCCAGAACAAATAATGTTCTTAAATGACACAATTCACCAAACAACCTGTCTTGGCCGAGCTAAGATTAAAGACCTTAACAAACCGTCTATTCCAAAGCCAATACCTGATAATGCAACCACAGATATTGAAATAGACATATCAAAAATTTTACATCTAAACAGAACACGTCCTGATTGGAAAAAGTGGTTAATCTGGCCTACTGATACGAATAACTGTCAAGATAGATTCCTGAACAAAACACAGGGGTTAAAAATGACCAGACCAGACCCTAGATACTCCCAGAGACAACATCCAGGGATAGTAACAACATACAGTGTAGGGAAACTGTGCCTTGAATGGCTAGAATCATCCACACTGGCAGAAATTAAGCAACATTTATCTTTACCTAAAGATGGTGCTGATTTGCGCGATTTCATTATGGGACCACGCAAACAGCGTCAAAAACGTTTCATAGCGGCAAGTGTATATGCGGCATACAACGAGGCATGGAAAGTAATGCAAATTGAAACAGCAGAAAAAATACGAGAAATTGATTGTATTAATTTGGAAAAATCACTTTCTGTTGTGGACAATGGGTTAATGACTCTGTCCTCCAGAATATATTCACTGGACAGTATTGTATCATCTGCCATCGATATAATAGATAAAGATTTGCTAATGTTACAACATGGCCAGTCGCAATTACGTTCTATTGTACAGCTAGGCTGGACGCTGCAAAATCTTTGTTCAGGCTATGTGCCATGGCGTTTAATCAACACAACGTCATTGTTTTCCATCTTTAACCTTACTGATAAACAAATCAGTTTGGCACAGAAAGGAGCAGACTATACAATCCTGAGCATCGAAAAACTTGAGAGATTACCATTGACAATGCCAGAAAGACCTGTCATTGAATGGATAATACACGGAATTATCACAATTCCGATAACAACTTTCCGATGTAAAAATTGCCTTGAGTATATACCGACAGGCCAGTATGAACGATTGGGTAAAGGCTACATTAAGTCATCATGGAAATTACCATATACACACACATGCTATAGTGACAACGACAAAAATGTATTTCTTAGTGGTCAAAATTGTAAACATTCACTAAGCGGTATACTTTTGTGCCAGGGTATTAATTTACATGGGGCCTGTGAAAGGACTTCAAACAACCTTTCATTTCACCAGCACGTCACACCTGCAACGCAGATAGAGCCTTTCTTTAGGCAACTTTCTAACGGGAGTTACATTCTAATAAAGGATCACAGCTGTTGTGGCTTGGTGCCAGGGAAAGCATATCTCGTAAGCGTGACTTCCATGGTCACTTGCTGTATGCAAGCACTGTTTCCAAACGGCCCTGGAGATTACGAGACGCCGATTTGGCCTCCTTTGAATGTCTCTTCTATACGAATTGATACTTTAAGCAGAATGAAGTCTGTGCGTTTACAGACAACAGTGCCCATCACGTCATCAAAAGAGACGTATGATGTCCAAGTTGAAAGGACAGCATCCAAGATACATGAACTTTTATCAACAAATTGCCCGTGCATTTCACAGAAATGCTAAGCCAAATCCTAAATATGTCGGATGCTATTGGTATCTCAAACGTATTTAAGACAATTTTTTCGGGACTGTTAACACCATTCAAAGCAATTCTGGGCATTATTCCCCATTTTGTCCATTCAGTCTTTGGCGGCATACCACTAATTTTGGGACTTGTAGCAGGCATTTTATTTTTGACCCTCCTGCTCCGATATGGCAAGGCAAAACACAGACATGACTCCGGCAAGGATGGAAGAAACGAACCTAGCAATACGCTACCGGGACCGCATAACTAGAATCCTTGGATTGGTCCGGCTGAGAGCTCTGAACATGACCTGGTTTCTTTCATTCAGACCTATATGGCAGACCTGCATCTTACCTGTGCTTCGAGGTATGCTATGCGGAGAAGAATGCGTGTTAGACACCTGTCTTGCACTACCATCAGCAGTACCAATGGATATCGATACTTTGCTAAGTCCTGTAACGGCTCATGCATCGTGTTGTCCCCAGCGGCTACCAATCCTGATGACGGCATTCGTTGAGACTCCTGCGCTACGACTAGGTGGCGGCAGTGAAGCAGTAAATGAAAGCAACATCACCCAGGTACGGCCTTCTGTGAGCATTGCTGATCCAGACATCGAGGATAGCAATCATTCTCACAACTGCCAGGTTACTGCACTATCGAACCTGGTCGAACTGTCACCTGAATATGTAGACCTATTCTTTGAGAGCTTGTCTGATATGATGTTCTCCCCTGAACAGAAACAATGATTTTTGGAAAGCATTCCGGCGCACAGCGTTCCCATGAACTCTGAATTCGGCCTTCAGTTTTGATAAACAAAAAATACTGCAAAGCGTTTGGAACTCTATCTCCCCGTACACCATGAAATATTTTTGAATCGAACATTTTTCAAAATATTTACCTTTTTTGGCACAAATACTTTTGCTTAAAGTAGAACTATTCATAAAGAACAGAACTTCTATTTTTAGTAGATCTAGAGACAAATACTTTACCTCGGCCGCTAGTACAAATCAGAGCAATTGTATTTGTATGTGATGAAATAGTCTCGCCCTTTCCTTCTGTATTAAGAGACATTTCATGTGTAATTTTTCGCAAAATCGTTCTACTGATTACATATGCAACAATTTTTGAATGATTTCTATGCTTAAAAACGTACAGTACCTATATTTTCATATATTTCACATACGCCATTTCAAATGCATTATGTATTTTGGGGTGGGTAGGAATACACGCGCATCTTATTGCTTTCGTTTTTAGTAATTTGATGGACATAAATTTGTGGAGTGGGTGTTGTGTTCTATCTAGGACCCCGATCAATATTGTGATCTTATGCCCCTATACAGCTATATTCAATACATATCCCTATAATGGCATAAACGATCAGAGCCATATTTCAGTAACTCGTCTCTGCAGCTCATTACAGTACATGACACAGCAGAAGCCACTTCCTTAGATTCCTAGATAACACACCGAGTTCTTTCAACAAATTAAACCCCCAGCAACCTGGGAAAGCCCCGCTTGCTTTGTTTTGATTAGTAATAGAACTCTTGCAAGCACTGTAAGAATGACTAGTTCTTAGTGACATCTTTATTGACGTCTTATGTCCAAAAACGTACGTCAAACTCGGCACCTTTCAGGTATAAATAATACCAACGTTGCCTTAAGCACACACGATGGTGGTGGTGAATACAGGAGCAGAACAGCTGTCCCTTTCAGAGCCCAGCAGATGCGAGAAGACCACGGACGCTGCCCCTCCTCCTCCTTGACGCGCTGAGAAAGACGCTATCTTTTCTCCTGCCGAGAAAATCCAGCTCTGGCGTTTCCAGCCTACCCTCGCGAGTAACTGGAATATCGAGTCCTGAGAGGAGATACCAGACCTCTAACATTCTATTCCAGAGGTACGGTGTTGACTAAACCCTTAGAGAGAATTCTTGAAGCAAACCCTTGGCAAAACAAACTTAACTTAAACTACTACTCACTTACTCCCTCCCAGGTATTAGGCTTAGGTCAGGTACACCGGGGTAGGCGTAGTTAGAAGCACCAGTTGAGGACGTTAGCCAAATGTATATATGAATGTATATATTTTATTCACTTTAACTATCGTATGGCTAAGAAACCATATCAATGCTTTTACAGTATTATTTCGTAATACTCCTTTTACTGTACGCACTTTTTATAATAACAAGTCTTGCAATTGTGGCAATTCATTTCTCTTGCATGAGAAGGACGACTGCTCAATAAATAATATCTTTTATTGAAAACGCCCGTCTCTCTATTCTCTGCATCCTGGTGAAAGTAATTCTGCACAACTGACTGAGTGAAATAGCTGTCTATTGTTTCACACGACTCTAGAGATTGACTCTTATTCTGAGGAGCAAAGTTGTCATGTTAATGCGGTTGTTGGAAAACTGAATCCCTTCTTGTCTGAGCCAGGGAAGCTGATCACTTCCTATTCAGTCAAGAAAGTTTCCAGTGACCTCTGAGCCAGCTGGTACAAACCCAATTAAGTCTAACATAGTCAGTAGAGACCTAGAAGACCGCACTCCTACGTCTACACTGCTGTTTATGTTATTCCAACGCGCAGGGCCTATAGGGAAAATAGGAACTACACTACACCTGAAGCTTCTGGCTTAGATTTGCACACTCTGAGACAGCAAGTGTTAAAACAAAGAGATATTGTCCTGATTGAAACTGGAATCGGTGTCCAAATACCAGCAGGACACTTTGGTTCGATCGCCCCACCCTCTGAACTAGAGCTAAAAGGCATCCAGGTGCTGGGTAGCATAAATTACTCTGATTATCAAGGAGAAATTAAAACTATTATGTTGAACAGTGGTGATCTGGATTTAACAGTTCAGCCCGCGGATTGAGTTGCCCAGTTGGTTATAATGCCAGTCTTTGGAGGTGAGTTGAGAAAGGGGACTGCCCCAACCCTCCTAACTGTACGTGGAGAAGGAGGTTTTGGCTCAACTGATAAAAACCCAGGAGCCAGAGTGTGGGTTCAGTCACCCAACCACCCCCCTGAACTGGCTGAAATAATTGCCACGGGCAATGATTATACGATACTAGTCATGAAACCTGGACAGGAAAAGTGGGGGTGTGTCCCAGCTGACAAATGTTATCTTCGAGAACGAGTAATGCCTGTTTTTGACTCCTTTTCTTCAGGTCACTGTATGGATTGTCGCTGAGGGATGTGTCGCCGCTGGACTCCTTTCGGCATGGTACGCATGGGGCCGAGATGGGCCAGGGAGATTCCGAAGCGAGACGGTCATCCGAGAGCACAGGACAAGTTCGATCTTGACCGATAAACTGAACGTTTGGGAGAATCTTGCACGTAAAGTGCTAAACAAGCCTTCTATTTTTTTCAGATATTGGTGATCTGAACAAAATCCATGTCAAGGAGGTCTTATCTCATCTTCATAAACACAGTTTGGCTTGTAAACCTGAACAGTGTGTCTTTAACTCTGACGGAATTGAATACATAGTTTATATGATTTCTAAATTTGGGTTGCCTAACGATCCTTGTAAGGTTTTGATAGTCAGCAACAATGTCTATTTAGGAAAGGCAGTGTTTGTAAGGCTGCTCAAATTTTTATAGGAAGCTTATTAAGAACAATTCTTCCTACTGTTTCCATTATCATCTTTTGAAGAAAGAGAGACCTTTGTATGGGATGCTGTAGGCGATAAGGCCCTTAACAATTAAAATAATTTCTGCTGCAGCCCCAGTTCTTAGACAGCCCAAATACATTTTGCCATTTGTAGTGGAAATGCATGCTCCCAAAAGTGCTATAGGACCAGTACTTTTAAACACAGAAGAAGGTGACCAGTTTATACATCCAATATTTTTCTTTCCCATTCTTGCACTGATTGCAAAAGAAACTACTCACTCGTCCAAAAGGAATTGCTTGCGATGAAGGACGCAAGTACTGAATAGAGGCTTTTGCTATCGCAGGCTTACTATCAAGTAGAGATATGTATAGACCACTAAAGCTTTCAGGTTTTTATAAATAATTCCTTGTCGTAATAGATGGGCTTATGGGTTTATCACTTATATTCAAGGTTCACACAATGAACTTGCAGGTGCACACTCAAGGCGTTATCTTCAAATCAACTATTAATCAGTCTTATGGAGCCTCCAAAATGTATTGCTATTTTGCATAATTTTTTGATCTATCAGGTAAGCCTTTCATAAAGTCTCAGCATCTCTTTTTTATACCCGATGAAGAATTTGTCTTTGATAAAAGTGAAGCATGGATTATCTTTTGAAAGAGCTGTCTGTGATTACCAGTAACATCTTTGCAATTAGAGATTATTAAGGCCTATCATGATCTGGCAGTGCTTGGCATAGGATTATTGCCACAACCTTGAAGGGGGTTACTCGTTATTTTTGGTCGCCATCTATTCAAAGTAGTACTAGTTATGTACATTCCTGTGACATATGTACCCAAATGTAGGCTCATAGAAGACAGCCAGTGGGTCTTTATGTTACATAGAAATAACTGCTCATCCCTGGCAAAGTATCTTTACTGACTTTGTCACCAATTTACCTCAATTGAAATTCTGTTCATTAATTATCATCACTGATATTTTAGCCCATTATCTAGTTTGCGAACAGCACCTGAAATGGTGGAAGTCCCTTGACAAGATATTTAGATATTTTTTGCTTGCATGGATTGTTGCTAAGATAATTTTGTGTTAAAATCTAGTTTGCGACATCAACATTATCGGCGCCATCTTGTCCCTTTTCAGGCTCATATGTGCGCGTAAGTAGCAGCCATTTTGAATGCCATGGCCTCTCTGCCCACTGCCGATAGCCAGCGTGTCTTTCTCTCTCTCCCTCTGACCTCGCAAGCATTCCCTGCGCACTGACAGCCCCCGCTCTCACATGCTTGGGCCATAAACCTCCCCTTCAGCGCGACCCTGCCTCGGAGCCACATCCCGTACCCGGCTAACACCTCCCTCCATCTCTTTCTTAACCACACATCCTTTGATAAACCCCCTTCCTCTGTACCCGATTGCCCGGCTCGATCCCAGGCCACCACCTGGCCCTGCGGATGCAGTTTATTGCCCCCTACAGTAGGAAGCTGCCCTCTTCAAAGGATCTGCAACTGATCAAAGCCCCCACCCCATGAGATCCGATCAGCCGCACACATTCCGGGAACCAGCGGAATGTCCAGCTGCACAACAGTCATCACCTACTGAGATCGAGGTGGGGACTTCTACTGTAAATGTGTGTGGGAACGGGCTTGAAGCGAGGATTCCGAGGATGTCTTTCCGTACACCAAAGTGTTGACAAAGATGTGTTTCATGTAATAAAGCCATAAACCTGTGTATAAGAGGACAGGCCTCAGAGATGCGGTTAGAGCACCTCGAGAAGATACCCTGTTGTCTGATTTGACGTGTTCTGCTCCGTCGGAATAAACTTCTGTTTCCTGCCTTCCAGTCTCCAGCGCCTGCCTCTTTGTTTGATAATTTTGAGTGGTATGAGAGGCGGCTAACGCCGGGCAATACTTAAAGGTTATCGGTTGAAATCGGCCCTACCTTTCACATTTGGACCGTGGTACTCAGCATGTCTCTAGTTTTTGGAGCTCTCTTTGTAAAAGCCTAGGACTTGAAAAGACACCATGTTTGGGCTTTCACCCTTCAAGATTCTGGGACGGTATATAAGATGTTTTCTTAAATAAAATAATTAGAAGGCCTTATTACATTCAGTGGGAATTTGCATACAATAATGCAGTTCATTTTTTATCAAGGTTATGTCATTTCTTTGCCAATTATGGTATGCATGCTAGTGTCCTTCCTATTGAACTGCTATCTGAACATGTCGTTACTGCAACATCTAGCCTACTTAAAGTGTTGGACAAGGCATGTAATGATTTCATTGATAATATTAGAACAGCAAAGCAATGTATGTGTACTTTTACCATGAAAAACCACAGTGATGCATTTGAGTATCAGGCGTCTAAAGATTTTGTTGTCTTATCATTATTTTACCCATAATGAGATTTTCTATGAGAGTTAGCCCTAAGTGTTAGGTCCCTTTGAGATTTTAGAGATCATAAATCCACTGTTGTATGTCTTATATTAGCAAGACAATGACAAATTAACCCATTTTTTGTGTTTCACAAATCAAACCTATTAGCCATGCGATCCGACTCCTCTGGTTCCAGTAAAAGGACAAGAGGGACATGAACAATATGAAGTAGATTCCATCTGTGACTTTGTGTCTTTTGTAATCAAGTCTATTTTGTGATTCCATGAAAAGGGTATGGAGTTTATTAACTTCTAGTATGAACTTGCATAACACCCATACTTTAGGCGTTCTGCACATTGTATTTCCTGCCCATTCTAAAGCATTGCCCATACTCTGAGTTTTTATGTAAGACAGTGGAACTCTCTGACCGGGGAGTCAATCTCCCATGATTCCATTTTATGCTATCCCACATGACCGTGCTCGCTTGTCATGGGTACAGTAGCCTAAACAGAGTTTAAAAATGGCGGCGCAGCTCCGACCGACCACCTCCCTGAGTCGGCTTGGATGTATGCCGGGAGTACCGACGGAGAGGTAAGCCGGCATCTGTTTCAAGGAGGTGATGGTCCTCTCTTTGAACTGCCGTCATAGCAGCCTTTAAGAGAATTGTTGCTAACAAACTTTGTGTGTTTCTCTCAAGGCGTTGATCTTGACAAGGGAACTTCACTTTTTTGTAGCAATGGGCAGAATATGCATGATGCGACAAGCACTTGTTAGGAGTGGTGAGACAAGCGATCGAGTATTTCTAAAGTTGAGTATGTCATTTGGTACACTAACAAGTGCATATTTAGACAACATTATAATAGATTGAGATCATTGGTCAAGAGTTTCGACTCTGATACTGTTCTTATATATCAATATTGCTAAACTTTTATTTTTATTTTTGTCAGCCCCGTATTAATGAGTGCCCTACTTGATACCACCACTCAAGACGCGGCTCTCAGCCACGCAGGGCAAATGGATATATGATACATAGTCAATGGTAATGGTGTATTATTATCAACTTGACTATCGAGATTACTAGTTTTCTATTAATGCTTGTTCCATTCATTTTCAAAACTCAGGAAGTGGCTTTCAGTCACGCAGGATGAATGGATAAACGAGAGATAGCCAATAATAATGTCATGATTTGTCAACTTAACTAATCAAGTCCTAAGGAGCGGTGACTTCCTTTTTAGACATGCACATACGAGGTATAGAATGGAATGTTAATACATTTGTTAAGTCCATAAACCATTTGTGCCTTTTCAGAGCGGTGCTCCATTTACCTGAGCCGCAGCCAGGTGAGGTGAGGCAATTCCCTCCTGCACATTAGGTAAGAGGTATTAAGTACCCTGTGAAACTACTCGCATGGTACTTTGTGGTTGGATACACTATACTGGTAAGGTGATGGATGCTATTGACTGACATGTTACCCATGATATGTTTTTGTGTATCTTTCTTTTCCTTTCTCTGTTCTTGATTCATGACAGATATCTCTCTCCGGAAACCTTCTACGCCAGAAGGTGGAAAGGAACCACACCTAGAGATTCAGGTGATATGGTTTTGATTTAATTTTTTGATTCACTCACTTTACTTAGCAGTTGCTTTAAACATCTTTCTATAGGTCCTGATAAAGGCAGGGGACACTAGTGTCCATTAGTCTGCTGAAACATGTTGACCACATATGAGACATAGCAGTTATTTGTTTATACTGCTATTTTGTACTGTTTTTAACATTTGGACGAATAAAAAGATACTATTGAAATATTTTTTCCTCTCATTCTCTCCAATTTTAATCACACACAAGATATATTTCTTTTTCATTATTTTTTTGCACTGCAAATCATTAGCCATAACATTTATACCCTGTTCTCTTTCTATCGTGTTCACACCTATTCTCGGGATATATACATCTGGTCCCTGTGGGTGAAAACCCTTGATAGATAATAAGAGGAAGTCCAGATGATGAAAAGGGCGGTAAAGGACAGCTACTGATGGGTATTCTTTAATACCTACAAGGGTTTGGAGGTAATATCCTTTTCCCTTAAGTACCCTTTTTGTCTTCCTTCCCTAGTGGAGAACCGGGCATTATGGGCCTATCGGCGCAGGGCGCGCCTTAAATCCCCGAGTTCACCTGCCTTGTCGAACAGAGACACGAGACACTCTGTTGAGCGTAGAAAGCCAGGTGTATTAGCTGCAGCCAAGTACAGTTATCCCAGAAGTTACATACAAAGTAGGTTCTGAGGAGACTGCCACTTCAATCCGTGGCACACAATCTTTTATAGCAAACATATTTACAAAGTTTTCTCCCTACACATACAAAACAAGCCAATAAGAAAAGTTGGAAAACAAGCTATCAGGTGTCTCAAATACGCCCCTCTCTCAGACCCCGTGTGTTACCCCTCCCAACAAATTAATCAGTGCTAGTACCGACAATCCAATTTGCAGGTGGCAGGACGTATTTGTGTGCCTCTAAGGATAGTTGAGTAACAAGAGAATACAAGGAGAGAATAGCGAAGGCCAGTCGGATAACATAATGTAAGGAAAGAATAGGGGAAGGCAAATAGTCAGTCGAGACAGGGATCAATCAACCCAGACATGGATTAGCAAACTCGGCCAGACCCTGACATCGGTTTCGTAAACAAGGGCAGGGGGTTACTCTTTAACAGAAGAGACACGTAGCAGCTGAGAAAAGCAAAAACACTTTGTTCGCCGTGCTGCCTGAGTGAGGGCAATAAAAAATGGCGACGAGACACAAAATGGCGGCTAAATACGGGACAAAGTCAGAAACCGAAGAACCTCAGACCCTCCTTTTGCCATTACTCAGGCAAGACACAAAGAATTTAAGTTAGATGTCGATGGCCATGAGGTCATCGAGCTGTTTCTGCAACATCATTCTAATGTTCTCTGTTTTCTGTGACACAGGCCTTGGGACACACATAGTGGCAAAAAGACCACAGATGGCAGGACAACAAGAGAAAATTATGGCCAAGTCCATTCCAAGGAAGGTTAGTATCTTCCATCCCCATGTGGACAATAGTCCCCAAAACCATCCCATCACGGACCAATCTCCTGTGTCCTGGTGTATAGACTCGGATATGATATGCAACTTAGAGATGGCTTGGTATACCGTAGGGGCATTATCAGGAATGTAAATGCAGCAACTAGACCCGATCAATTTACAGAATCCTCCATGATCTGCAAGGACAATGTCTAGAACCATTCGGTTCTGCAAAGTCATGAGGCGATCCGCCTGAAGTTCGGCTGTCAGATTACTCAAGGCTCCAGAAGTTACATTTATGGTAGCCTCAGCAACACGAACTAGTTGTCTGATGTCTCTGCTGTTGGCCATTGGGCCCCAGAAAGGAAGTAACCCTTTAATAAAGTCACCTCCTTCTTGTCCTGCTGTGTCTTTCGAATCAAATACCCCTCTGCCATATCTCTTTCTATGATGACCTGAAAGAGCAGTATATGTTGGAGGAAGAAGAAAAGCCACATAGCAAGTTCCTGAAAAGTAGGTGGGAAGCCATGTATAGTCTCTATCATGGCAGATAAAATATGTGCCTTGTGATGGCACTAACGGCGAAGAAATCTGAGGCGAATAGACATAAGTATGGGAACAGACACTCTTCTCCTGTTGATTTTTAACATTCTGCCCATTGATCTGTAGACATAAATTACCTCGATGAGGTACAGTCCAAATTGGTGGGGATCTCCTTCGCCTAGCCTTATCTGTAAGGCTAGTAACATAACGGGTTACATTCCAGCCATCATATGCTCTTTTCTCATCCACGGGAATCTTACTAATCTCAGCAATTCTAGCCATGACCACTATTCCCTTTATCAAAGAACTGTGACTAAAATCTGCTCCACCACCATATGGAGTACCAGGAGGATGTCGAAGTTGGTTCTGATATACATTAGAAAACATAGCCAAATAGGCCCAAGCGGAGCCTTCGTAGGAAAATGGAAGGACTAAATATGGCATCCCTCTCTCTGTATTATGGGGCATAAGCCCACAGACCCAACAATCAGTGGTGTTGATTACCAGTTGAAGCTGATGCAATAACTGAATAAATGAATTATTAAAGTATTCTGTTCTCCTAATCTGCTCATGTTCTGGGAGTGTATGAAACTGATGTGGGTAGGCAGTAGTAGGGAAAGACAAGGAAACAGAAGTTGGAACAGGGGCTTGCTGCATAGTGTAAACAACCCAACTTACACACGCCAATAAAATACATGAACATATTAAAATACATAAGGTTATGCACATGGACTAACCAATAATCTTTTACATTTGCTTTTCATTTGTTCGTTCTTATCACTGATTTCCACTTTAGTATCCATACTCGAAAGCGTTGCTCACGGCAATCTTCCTAGATCACTTAGCTGTGATTATTAGCCGTCCTATGACACTGCAAGTCCTGCAGACCTACTGTCACTACTCAGGTCACACCTTAAGAATCCTACCGTGACCCTGCAACTAGATGGATAGTGGAAAAAGAAATGTCTCTCATAAAAAAACGTAATCAGAAAAAGGAAAAAGAAAGTCCAATTGTCTTTCGTTGATCTGGATCTTAAATTGTACCGAGTCTTATTAGGGATTGTTTGTTCTTGAAACAAAGTCCCTGGATTCACTGTGTTCAATTGCAGATGTGATGGTACAGCTTCTTGCAACACGTTGTCGTCTTCTTTTTCAGAGTTCGTTTGATCCAGGCGTGCACTACTGAAAGGTACAAATCGAGGGACCCTTTCGCCTTCACTGTCACTTATACCCTTGCGAACCCACTGATCAAAAGGTAAAGGCAAAGGTACCCTCTTACAGTGCACGCCATGGACCCAGTTCTTTTTCCCGACGACCTTTACTGCTGTACGTGTTGCTAACAAGACTTGCCAAGGCGGGCCCCAGCGAGGTTCCAGATTCTTTTTCCGCTGGAAATTCTTCAAACAGACCCAGTCACCAGGTTGGATGGAGTGACCTGGATCCGCAGAGGCCTCCGACAAAGTGTTTTGAACCTGTTGGTGAAGAACACGCAATTTAGTGGTGAGATCATGCAAATAATCAATCATCATTGGGTATGGGATGTCAGAATACTTTTTAGGTCGAGGGACTCCCCAGACATTGGCTGGGCGCCCAAAAACGACCTCATATGGGCTGAGTCCTTACCAAGAGTGTACAGTAGTTCTCGTGGATAAAAGTGCCAAAGATAAAGCGTCAGGCCAAGCAAGACCCGTGCTGGCCTGAATCTTTGCCAATTTAAGCTTGAGAGTGCCATTATAGCACTCTACCAAACCTGCTGACTGAGGGTGGTTTGCCGCATGGAATTTCTGCCTAATACCAAGACCTGTACACACTTTCTGCATGATTTGGCCTACGAATTCACTCCCATTGTCACTCCAGACAATTCGCGGCAAACCAAACCTCGGGAAAAACTCCTTCAAAAGGACTTTGGCAGTAGACAAAGCAGTATTGTCCTTTAGGGGGTAGGCCTCTATCCATCTGGAAAAGGCACACACCACCACCAGAACATACTTGAGGTTATTACAACGATCCATATGAATGTAATCAATTTGTAATACTTCAAAAGGGTAAGTAGGGGGAGCAAAATGACCTGCTGGAGTTGGGGTTCCTTTTCCTGGATTATGCATTAAACAAACAATGCAATGCTTCACCACATTCTCCGCACATTTAGGAATTCCTTCATTCTGCCATACTGGAGCTAGAAGCTTACATATGCTTTTGCACTAATGTGGGCTGGACCATGCGCCATAGTAACTACAGGTAGTACGTAGGCATCTGGTAACAGCCAACGCTGATGTTCTGACAATTCCGTCCAACACCCTGTCGCGTCCAACATTCCCGTACTTTCTCTCCACTTACTCAATTCCTTCTCAGTAGCGTCTTCTTGAATTGTTCTCACAGTTTCTATTGTGTCCTCACACATTCCTCCCTCTCTGACCCATCTTGCAGGGCCTGCAACACACATGCGACTCATAGCATCTCTTGCTGTTTCTTTCGCTACCTCATCTGCAAAAGCATTCCCGCGCCCACATCATCAGTAATCTTCTTATGAGCACTACACTTCACTATTGCTATTTGGGTAGGCAAAGAAAGTGATTCGAGAAGGTCAGTCACCAACTGACCATGCTGTATCTTAGTCCCATGGGAAGTAAAGAATCCTCGTTCCTTCCACAAACGACCGAAGCTATGAGGCACACCAAAGGCGTATTGGCTATCAGTGTAAACATTCACTCTCTTTCCCTTAGCCAACACACACGCTCTCGTCAGGGCAATTAATTCAGCTGCTTGGGCTGAATTCTGTGCAATGCGGGCTGTCTCCGCTACCGTATACAAGGTGGTAACAGCATAAGCTGCAGTCGTCTCGCCATTTGGAAGTTTGAAACAAGACCCATAGGATCCCATCCGGGTCCACAAGTGGTGTGTCTTTTAAGTCTATTCTGCCTTTCGTTTCCTCCTCTGTTCGAAGAAAACAATCATGCTTTTCTTGAATGCCTTTCTCGTCCGGGATGGGCAACAATGTTGCTGGATTCAAAGTATTACACCGCTTGATGTGTGTATGGCTAGCCAAGAGCGTCAGCTCATATCCAGACAAGCGAGCACTCGTGAGGTATTGTGTTTTCGTTCTGTTTAAAAGAGTATCCACTGCATGTGGTACCATAACAACAAGAGTGTTATCTAATACCAATCAAGCAGATTGACGAATAGAGATCGCTGTCGCTGCTGTAGCTCTGAGACAACTAGGCAATGCCGTGGCTACTGGATCCAACATAGCCGAAAAATAGGCAGATGGCCGTTGTTTGTCTCCAAATTGTTGTGTTAAAACTGACAATGCGCAGCCTTCTCTTTCGTGAAAGTAGAGTGTGAAAGGCTTACTGTAATCTGGAGTACCTAACACAGGGGCAGAACACAAGGCAGTACGTAAGTCAGAAAAACTCTTCTGACATTCATCAGTCCAAGGAAGAGGTTGGGGTGTATCTTTCAACGTGAGTGCGAACAGAGTTTCAGCCAACAAAGAAAAATTCGGAATGCACTGTCTACAATAAGAGGTAATGCCCAGAAAGGCACGCACCTCCCTTTGTGTGGATGGTACAGACATTTGTGCGATTGCTAGGATTCATTCTGGGGTCAATTGTCTTCCCTCCTTCGACAAGAGATGACCTAAGTAGGTAACCTCTTGGCGGCAATATTGCAAATTAGAGGGGGACACTTTGTGGTGCAGGTCAGACAAATGATGTAACAGTGAAACAGTCACATCCTTACAAACATCCTCTGAATCAGCAGCAACTAACAAATCGTCCACATACTGAATAAGAGTGGCACCTGGGGGCAAAATGAAAGCATCAAGCTGAGATTTCAAAGCCTGACTGTAAATGGAGGGACTCTCACAATAGCCTTGAGGTGCACGCTTGAACCGGAAACTTCGGCCTCCAAGAGAGAAGCCAAAAATATCCCTACTTTCCTCAGCAATAGGAATGCTAAAGAAAGCATTTTTGAGGTCAATAACCGAGAACCATGCCGCTGAAGCGGGTATCATAGTAAGCAAGGCAGTGATATCTGGGACAACAGGAAACTGGGGGACAACAATCTTGTTGACCTCCCGAAGATCGATCACAAAGCGATATACAGGAGGCTGAGAAGGATCAGTGCGTTTAAGAACAGGTAGAACAGGACTGTTGCAAACATTACCTCTCGTCTCTTCAACCACACCCTTCTGAACCAGATCATAGATAATAGCCAACAAAGCTCGTTCACCACCATTGGAAATCTTATACTGAGGAATGCGTGGTAATTTAACATTAGGCTTAATAGTAACCACGTAAGGTGGAATCTGGAGCAGACCAACATCATTCGGACCCGTAGCCCAAAGTGTAGCAGGAAGAGACTGCAATTCAGGTGGGAATCGATCTTTAGATAAATACATAGGAGAAACCAATTTCTCAACCAAGGTAAGATGCACACCAGAAGGGGAACAATACAACGTTGCATGAAGACGTTTCAACAAGTCCAAACCCAACAAGTTCTCTCCGCAACCAGTCGTTAAAATAAGCGGAGCTTCCAAATCGTAAGGACCAATCAAAAGAGGCAAAGGACAAGAAACCGGGTTAGCAACTGGGGCGCCAGAAAATCCTACAGAAACGTTCGTTAAGCCAGACAAAGGTGCCCCAGGGAGTTTGGAATGAATGATAGAACTTCTCATTGCACCAGTATCCAAAAGAAATGGCTCTGCAACACCCAATGCAACAACTTCAACATAAGGCCCATTCTGATGCACTGGAACTGATACGACTCCCTTACTTTGTCCATGGCTGTCCTAACTAGAATGAAAATCCTGAACCTCACCCTCAACACAATAATCGCCATTGTAATATTGCGCAGACTGAGTATTCTGCTGATCAAAATAATTTAAAGAATTCTGAGGGGGAAAGGAACGCTGTCCTTGAGACATCGCACCTCGCCCTCTAGGTGCTGATTGAAAACCACCACGGCCTCGCGGCCCTGGGAATCCACCATTACGCTGCAATAAAACCGGACAGCTATTCTTAAAATGACCTTCCTCTTTACAATAGGCACATTGATTCGGACCAAGCAAAGGTTGTGGAACAAAAGGTTCAGGTTTTTGTAACAACCTCTGAAGCTGGGGATGCTGTTGAAACTGGCACTGAGCAGAACGAGGAGGATAAGCCTGTTGCAAAAGAACCTTCGTTTTTAATTCTTTAGTCTTCTTCTCGATCTTGTCTTTCTCTTCTTTATCCCGATTCTCATAATACTGAGCAGTGGCTGATATCTGTGCAGACGAAGAAACAGCCCATGAACTTTCGGAGTCTTTCAATTTATGCGATAATTCTGGAAGTAAATTAAATACAAATTTATCGACAAATAATCGCTGTCCACCTTCAGTGCTCATATGCTGACCACTGTGATCGATAAACGTCTCCTCAAAACATGTAAAGAAATCGGAGACACTCTCATATTTCTTCTGCTTACACGCAGCTAACTTATCCCAGTTAACACGTAAGGCAGGCATCATCGTCTTCATTAAAGCGATGATTCTAGCAGGCAATTGTGTAATCAAATCATCTGGCTTAGCACCACCCACTTGCGCTGCATCTGCGGCAGCTATAGCTGCCCAATTACCACCTAAAGCTTGGTCATGGTCTTCCATACGAATCCGAGCCCACAACGCTTGTGGAACTACATTCCCCATCAGCATGTCAATATCGGCCAAATTCATAATACACGCATCAACAGTCTGGGACAACGCCTTATAATACCCAGCAGGATTTTTACGTGGGTCCGGTAGAGACTGTTTGAGTGCCAAAACTTCAGATCGTTTCCAGGGGACATGTACCCAAATACGCTGGAAATGAGCAGGGACACCCGGAATATTGCCTGCCTGTGGAACTGCTTCCCTCCATACTGGAGGAACTTCTCTCATAGGATAATGTTTCATTTTCTGTCTAACTGCAGGATCAGGTTCAAGAATAGTCTGAGAAGAAAATAAAAGCTGAAAGTGACAAGTGTCTTTTCAGCGTCCTCAACTTCGGAACCCACAATAAGTCCTTTATCAAACTTATCCTGTATATCTAACAGACCCTGAGGGGCTAAATCCAACTCCATACTCTCCCATCCTTTGACAAGAGCGTCACACATGACATTAAAAACATATCTCTGTGTGGGCGCATTCCACTGGAGAAAGGTACTCAGAATATCAGGTACACTATACTGTGGACCACTCATGATCCATTTATGAGCAAGAGAGTCCTAAGCAACTCGTTCGTCAGAATCTGGGATTTGACTACGGGATTGCCTTCGAGAAAAAGCAGGAGTCCAAATAAAAGGCCCAAAAAGGGGGGAGAAAAGACCAGAAACAGTATCGACCAACCGATTACGAATTGGGGAAGAAGCAGACAGTAAAACTGAAGACGCAGTATTAAGCAAAGGAAGAGAAGGACTAGCCGTGACAAGATGGACCGAAAGTGAAGGGGACTGAGGTACAGAAGTTGGTGGCAAAGGAGGTGCAGGTGGCAATGCAGGAAGGGGCAATTGCGGAAGAGACGGACCAACTGGCTGAACAACAGGTTGCTGGACAGGTGGCAACAATACAGGTGCATTAGCTCCTGGTATATAAGGCGGAGGCAATCTCAACAAATGGGACATTAAAGGATCTTCGTCAAGATACTTATTCCGTGGAGAAGTAGGCAACACAGGGTAGCATCTATCTATCGCCATACGATGCTGTCTGTCTGAGACTTCAATCGCTCGATCAGTCTCATTGTCCTTAAACTGCTGGGCAGCCTGTATGATCTTCATATCCCTCGCTTTTCTATCTCTTTTTGCCTGCTTAATTTCTCACTGTTTGGCTTCTTTACGCCAAAGGCGGAAAGAGTCTAACATTGCCAGCCGAGCTTTTCTTTTGAACAAAATTGCTTCCAAATTATCTAATATATCAGGCTCAAAGATACCATTTTGTGGCCACCGTAAAACACCATCTTTCTTCGTGTTTCGGATCCATGCCTCACTAAAGGCAATGGGGCAAACACCATATTTAGAATAGAGCTCATAAGTGGGAGTTCCAACCGGAGGAATCGGACATGAGTCCTCGAGCCTGGAATCCCTATTACAACCAAAACAACAAAACTTCCTAAATTTGCTAAAACCAGGCATCTTAAGTTCACTGGTCCGTTTACCAACTTCAAGGAGTGAAAGCAAAGAACACTTTACAAATTTACTCACCCCTTGGCTTCGGCTATTGTAATGGTCAAATAACAAAATTCAACAAAGAAGTGGGCGCTACCCATGAATACTTAATTAAATGGTCTTCTCACGCCAACAGAGGTCCGTCTAACGTCTCGCAATACCAGTCATCACCAGAGGGTCCAAGGCAGGGCGGCAGTCAGGGCAGCAGTCGTTAGCAGCCGTCGGAAAGGAGTAGCCACGCTGCAAAAGACCTTCGGTCCACTTCGACATACAGGGGTCGCTTGACGTGGCTCGCCAATCCTCTGGAAATTTCTTGCGAGGCTTTTCACGACCCTCGGGCTGAACCGCTACCTCTGAAGCCGCCCCACATTGGGCACCAGTTGGAGAACCGGGCCTTATGGGCCTGGCGGCGCAGGGCACGCCTTAAATCCACGAGTTCACCTGCCTTGTCGAACAGAGACACGAGACACTCTGTTGAGCGTAGGAAGCCAGGTTTTTTAGCTGCAGCCAAGCACAGTTATATCAGAAGTTACATACAAGGTAGGTTCTGAGGAGACTGCCACTTCAATCCGTGGCGCACAATCTTTTATAGAAAACATATATACAAAGTTTACTCCCTACACATACAAAACAAGCCAATAAGAAAAGTTGGAAAACAAGCTATCAGGTGTCTCAAATACGCACCTCTCTCAGACCCCGTGTGTTACCCCTCCCAGCAAATTAATCCTTGCTAGTACCGACTGTAGGAAAGTGGATATCTGACTATGGTTACCCCCAAACTTTTTGCCTGGTGTTTAGCTGGTTTTTGACATAGTTGGCCTGCGATCCTGCTATTCAGGGCCCCAGGCTGATTGCTCTCTCCTTAAAATGGACTCCATGTACCTTAGGTGCATAACCAATTCCAATTGTGTTATGCACCTAAGGTACATGGAGTCCATTTTAAGGAGAGAGCAATCAGCCTGGGGCCCTGAATAGCAGGATCGCAGGCCAACTATGTCAAAAACCAGCTAAACACCAGGCAAAAAGTTTGGGGGTAACCATAGTCAGATATCCACCTTCCTACATAACCCCCCCCCCAAACGAAAGGAGATAAGGCTATCCTTGACCAGGTAAGCCTATATTGCCTAAGTGGCCATATAAGGAAGTACCAGCTCTGGCTTGGTAACCCCCTGTCTCATGGTCCACTAAGGAATCCCTCACCCTAAGGGCATCTGAGGGTCTCCACCATAGGGAATCTCTACCTGTGGTGTGTTTTGGCAAAGTTAAAGGCTGGTTTTGAGATGGAGTACTGAAGTGAGTTTCCTCTGTAGGACTCAGCTTCCTCCAGTCACTCTCCACCATGTGTGCCTTTCTTTCCATGACTGAGTTGCACTGTGCTCTCAGGGTCAACCTCTGGCTGCCTACAGCTGGAGGCTGGGTCCCTTTGTTTGGCTTACTGGAGGGACAGGTCAGGTTTGGGCCCTTAGGGTCCCAGGTTTGGCTGTGCCCAACAATATCCTCTGGGGGAGGTCCCTAACTACTTTTAAGGGGGATCCCTCAGGAGTTTTTAAAGTTTTCACCTCACTAGGGCTACTAGTTTCGGTGCCCCTAATCTGTTGATGGGGTGCTTTATTTGACAGGGGGCCCTTTGGGTCTCACTGTCCTTCTTGTCCTCTGCAGCCCTGGGCTGAGTAAGGCAAGGTAGAGAGGGGCAGGTTACCTGCTCCAGACTGGGTCCCACCTGAGAAGGGTTCACTGCCATCAGAGGCTCTGTCAGGCCAGGCCTAACAACCTCTGGGGCAGTTCCTTCATCAGGGGTAAGATCAGTTCCCTGAGGAGGCTGATCCTTTCCTAATGTCTGGGGGGAGGGAGATTTCTCTTCCTCCTCAATGCTCTCTGTTTGGGTTGAGTGATCCATCATTTCAGGCTTCACTACCCATGTATCAGTTTGAGTTTGGGCTGTGGCCATCACAGCCCCACCAACCTTTTCAGGAGGAGACTCAGTTTGGGTATGGGCTGTTACCAGTACAGCCCTGCTACTCTTTTCAGGAGGGAAGTTATCTAAAGATGGGGCTGAGGTTTGCTCAGCCCTCCCAACCTTTTCAGGAAGGACATCTTGGACTGGGGCTGTAGCCATCACAGCCCCACTAACCTTTCTATTGAGATTTACCATTCTAGAATGGGTTCGCTGTTCAACCTCAGCCCAGGCTGAGATTTCCAAATCATTACCCAGTAGGCAATCTACAGGCAAGTTTGCTGACACTGCCACTCTCTTTGGGCCAGTGACACCTCCCCAGCTAAG
Source organism: Lissotriton vulgaris (assembly GCF_964263255.1). Lineage (NCBI taxonomy): Eukaryota > Metazoa > Chordata > Amphibia > Caudata > Salamandridae > Lissotriton > Lissotriton vulgaris. Next base: position 2,087,976,857 of record NC_141689.1, on the reverse strand, counting down.
ATTGACTATTGCCATGGGATGATTGGTTTCTATGCCATCAATGTTTGCCACCTGATATTTGGCATCAGGTAAAAGTTGCCTTGAGGGGACTAGACATTCAGCCACCATGGTGATGCTAGCCCCTGTGTCTCTGAAGGCCTCAACTTTCAAGCCATTGATGAGGGGCTCCTGTCTATACTTGCTAAAAGTGTTTGGGCAAGCAGTGAAATTTGCAAACCCCATGCACATCTCATAGACAAGAGTATCTGAGTTAGGGGACCTGGATAGGCCAGAGTCCACCTGTCCTCCAAAAGTAAACCCACCCAAATTCTTGGGGGTGCTCCCACCACCTGGGGGACCACTGCTAACAGTGACAGGAGGTGTTGGAGCCTTACCTGGAAGTATATTTTCTTTATTGCCATTCTTGGGACAACAGCTATCTGTTTTGTAATGCCCCACCTGTTTACAGGTATGACAATAAGGCTTTTTCTGGGTTGTAGAAGTGTCTTGGGACCCACCCCCATTCTTGGAGTTTTGTGGCCCTGGGGAAGTCTTCTCCTTACTTTTATCCCCACCCTTCTCTTGAGGCTTGGTAGTCTCTTTCTTTTGGTCACCACCCTGGTTCTTAGGCCTGGTCCTGGTTCTGACCCATTTGTCTGCCCTCCTACCCAATTCTTGTGGGGAGGTCAGATCAGAGTCAACCAGGTGCTGATGTAGAAGCTGATTTTGACAATTACTTAAGATTTGCTCTCTCATAATTAAATTATACAACCCTGTATAGTCAGTAACCTTACTTCCCAGCAACCAGCCCTCCAGAGCCTTAGTGGCACACTCAACAAATTCAGACCAGTCCTGAGTCTGTGTCTTCTGGGTATCTCTGAACATTAACCTGTACTGTTCAGTGGTTAAGCCTAACCCATCAATCAGAGCACTCTTCAGGACCATGTAGTTTCTAGAATCCCCATCACTAACTGTGAGGAGTCTGTCTCTGCCTCTACCTTCAAAGGAGAGCCACAAGATTGCTGCCCACTGCTCCTGAGGGATCTGCTGTACCATGCAGGCTCTCTCAAGTGCAGTCATCCATTTGTGGATGTCATCCCCAGCTTTGTAGGGGGGCACAATCTTACTCAGGTTTCTTGTATCAAAGGACCTGTCTTTATCCTTCTGGATAGTGCTGCCACCAGTGGATCCAAATCCACTCTCTCTAGGCTGTCTTGCTCTAGCAAGTTTCTCTTGGGCCAGGGCAACTTCTAATTCTTGTCTCTGGATCCTCAATGCAGCCTCTCTCATTTTGGCCTCATGTTCCCTTCTCTGAGGGCTAGTCATCTCCCTTCTGGAGTGACCATGAGAACCTCTAGAAGCATGGGAGTGGTTGGAGTCACCTGAGTGAGTCCTTATCCTCCTAGGCTTCTGGTTAAGTCCACCTGGGGGTCTGAATGGGTTGGTCCCAGAGTCAGTCCCAAATAGGCTTAAGTTAGTCTGGTTCAGTCTACTGACCAGTACCTGACTATCTCTGTCATCATCAGACTCACTGCTCCCCCCTTCTGTCTCTTCTTCCTCTTCCTCATCTACCTGAGGAGCTCCATTGATGGGGGCTTCCTCATCTACCAGGACTATAGGGACAGGGGCATCTGCAGTGTCATCCTCAATAGGAGAGCCTCCTTCAGCATTCCCAGTGGGGTCTGCCTTAGAGGACTTTAGAGTCTCAGACTGGTCTAAGATCTCTCTTAGGTGATCTGTAGTAGGGGAAGGCCCTGTCTTCAGACCCCTTAAGACACAAAGCTGTCTTAGTTCCTTAAAGGAGAAAATAGCAAATTTGGATGGTGCCCTTGGAGGGTCACTCTCAACAGAGACATTCCCAGTGGAACCCTCTGCTCCAGACATTGCTCTAGTGTGGGTGGATATGTTGCAATCTACCTACACTGGTGTTTACCTACTAAACCTATCTAGTAGTTGTAGTCAGGGTGTGCTATTCCCTTTGCTCTACAACAACTAAGTTCAGCAGAACTTAAGTATACTAGTCTTGTTTTATATGTACCTAGCAGGTACCTGTATGATCTTTCAAATGATAATCTCAAAGATTGTAATGGTAAAACAACAGCAAGCTCAGATCCCAATCCGCTGCTCACCAATGTGAGAAGTTGACCTGGTATATAATGCTCACTAGTTCTAGTGATCACTTTGTACCATGCCAAGCAACCCTTATGATGATTGGTTGTAATTCAACCTTGTAGACCAGTTATCCTAGTGGTAACGTGGACAAAGCAGTCTTAGGCTAAACTCTGAAAGGCATGTGAAGCCAGCTGTTATACCATACACAACCCCCTTGAATACCAAATGAAAGGGACACCACGCAGATATATATTGAAAATATATATTGATTTATTAACTATAAAATCCCCTGGACTCTTTATGAGCACAGAAGCACAAGCGTTAAATCACAAGACAGTTTAAAATACACAAAAGTTGCACAATTATGGATGAGCCCTAGGGGCCACCTAAACCATATACTAAGAAAGTGGTATAAGAGATACCAAAGAGAGTGAGAACAGGCCTAGGGCCTTGGGAATCGCTGGAGCTATTCGAGACTAGCAATGATTAAGTCGGGAAAGGCCCGCGGGACTCGGGTGCAGTGTCTAAAGTGCACGCACTTCTCAATGTAAAGTCTATGGTGCGTAAAAAGTACAAAGTTAGATAGTTCGGAACCTTCCGAGTGACCTAGAATGCTGAAACTTAAAACACAGGCCCTTGAGATGTGTACCAGTGCAGGGGCACCGGCGGAGCTGAGTTACCTCACCCACAGGAAGCGGGTGCACAGGGTCGAAGTAGTGTCGGGTTTCGTCACGCAGGTCGATGGTGCTTGGAGCTGAAGAGTGCTCTGATTGATGGGTTAGGCTTAACCACTGAACAGTACAGGTTAATGTTCAGAGATACCCAGAAGACACAGACTCAGGACTGGTCTGAATTTGTTCAGACCAGTTGGGGGTTGTGTATGGTATAACAGCTGGCTTCACATGCCTTTCAGAGTTTAGCCTAAGACTGCTTTGTCCACGTTACCACTAGGATAACTGGTCTACAAGGTTGAATTACAACCAATCATCATAAGGGTTGCTTGGCATGGTACAAAGTGATCACTAGAACTAGTGAGCATTATATACCAGGCCAACTTCTCACACCGACAATCCAATTTGCAGGTGGTAGGTCGTATTTGTGTACCTCAAAGGATAGTTGTGTAACAAGAGAATACAAGGAGAGAATAGGGAAGGGCAGTCGGATAAGATAATGTAATTAAAGAATAGGAGAAGGCGAATAGTCAGTTGAGACAGGGATCAATCAACCCAGACATGGTTTAGCAAACTCGGACAGACCCTGACATCGGTTTCGTAAACAAGGGCAGGGGGTTACTCTTTAACAGAAGAGACACGTAGCAGCTGAGAAAAGCAAAAACACTCCGTTCGCCGAGCTGCCTGAGTGAGGGCAACACAAAATGGCGACGAGACACAAAATGGTGGCTAAATACGGGACGAAGTCAGAAACTGAAGAACCTCACTAGTTTTCCGTCACATTTTTAGCACAGAGTTTGGTTTGTTCTCCTGACCCTTGGGCGCTTGTTGTTTGCTTTGTAAACATGGTGCTCATGTAAATAGCTGGTATAGTTTTGGGTTGATTTTGTGCTATATAAATATACATTTAAAAAAAAAAATAGGAATAGCCCACACTGACTGTCACTGGTAAGTTGGTTGCATTTGCTATTTATAGCACAATATAAAGTGGTAGGGTGGAGGAGCAGCATTTTACAAACATAATAAATACACAGACACAGCTAGATAGTTGAAGTGGGTATGGGCACGTTATTCGACTCCATTTTATTACGTTGTTGTTGGTAACAAGTAGAATAGTAATCATGATATCATATACAGATATTTAATCATAATGGTTTGTGACTTGTGTTGTACAAAGGTAGGAACACTGTATGTGAAATAATACACAGAACATTCTATCGTAAAGGGTTCATTAGTTGTGAACTGAAGTAGTTGCGGTTTGTGTGGAGCCTGTGATGATGCATGGTTCAGGCAGACTGCACCGGTAAAAAGGTGTTATGACTATTGAATTTTGCCTTGACAAGGGCATGTGGCGTTTATTTACGGTGTACGGAGTTAGTGGTACGTGTGTTGTTTATCGTATGCTCACTCTGCGATGATGCGTGGTCTGACCGGGCTGTACTGAAATCATTGACTGTTGCATACTGGACTATATGAACTTTGAGGGGGAGAAAAAAAAAACTAGCATCAGTGGTTATCAATTGTTCTGTAAACTAGGTCTACTGATTGCCCCCATAAAAAATTAAACTATTGCATTTCACGTAGTGCATTCTAACGTTCTCAAAATGGGGACGAATGTCTTCTGGGGATGTTGAAGGTGATGTCCCAGAAATAGTTGGTATTGCCGGTGGTGGAGGTACATTTTGCCGCAATTTTCTACATTATTTGTTATCATACTTCACAGAATGCAACAATTGAAGGTGCTTGCGCATACCAGCAGTGAAATAGCACTATTTGTTTCTCGGCTTTAAATAAATCGAGGCTGAATTTAATGCTGTCTGTAGTGTGGATGAAAAGGTAAATTCAAGTTGTGAACCCTACTGTGCTCAGTGTACAAGGAAGCTAGTAGTCAGTACAGTTATAGAACAATGCTTTTTTCACAGAAACTGAATACATACAGTATAATTCTCTCTGCAATAAATAAATCAAGGTTGAATTTCCTACTATCTATGGTGTAGATGCAAAGGTGAATTCAAGTTGTAAATCCTGCCTTCCGCATTGTACATCTTAGTGTGGAGTGCATCATCAGCAATCATAGTGTAGGTGGAAGATCGAACATGTATGCAGCGTGCATTTTATTATTCAACTAAATCTATAAGTGATATAAAAAAAATTGAAGGAAGCATACTAAAGGGATATTGTGTAGGGTGTGATAGCTGTTATACTTATTTTGGTTTCCACTGAGTTAGTGCTACCTGAAATAACAAGGTTCTGTGGAGCTTGCGATGATGTGTGGACTGGGCAGGATGTACTGATAGTAATGTTTTTTGTCTTGTGAATTCTGGCTTAGAAGGGCAACCGGCGATTTTGTATAGGTTTGAGGGAGGTTACTTTATTTGTTACTGCACTTTATAGATAATGAATGAAGAGTCAGTTAAATTCTGCCTGAATACGGCCATGTGGTGATGAATTATGGTGCACTGAGTTAGTAGTACCTTTGGGACTGAGCGTATACGTAACCTGCGATGATGCGTGGTCCAGATAGGCCGCACTGGGGATAATGTTTTTTTACTACAGAATTTTGCCTTAATAAAGGCTTGTGGTGATTATTTATGGTGTACTGAGTTAGTGGTATGTCTGGTGTTTAGCGTGTGCTCATCCTGCGATGATGCAAGGTCTGAACGGGCTGCACTCAAAGAATTGAATGTTGCATACTGGATTGTATATAAAAAGAAATTGAGGTTTCCAATGAAGAAAACGTGAGGCTCAAATTGTGACCTATGCTATCCACAGTGTAGACTATCATTAAGTGTACCTTTGCACTTGCAGTATGAAATTTTATTCAAGAAAATGTATATGTGATATAAAAAAAGTTGTTAAAGGAAACATAGTAAAGGGATATTGTATAGGTTTTAATAAATGTTATACTTTGTTTGGTATTGTAGTCTGCAAATAATAAATCAACAGAGTAATTAATTGTGAGCTCTGATGACTGCAGTGTAGGCAGGAGGCAGGGGTTAGCAAGAGCCCACGACTACGTGGCATTGATTAGAGCTGATCAGTATTGGTAATTTAGTGTGTGCAAAGAGTTAGTGCCACCTGAAGCAACCAAGTTCTGTGGAGCCTGCGATGATGCGTGCTCCGAGCAGGACGCACTGTTTTTTTTATAAATATTGGTTGTCCATTCACAGGAGTAAGTTGAAGTATATCTCCAAAAACTATGATATATTTTGTTCTAAATAAGACATCTCACTCAATAGAGTCACGTGGCGATGATTTTTGGTGCATTAAGTTAGTAGTACCTTTGGCGCTGAGCTTGTACGTACCCTGCGATAATGAGTGGTAAAGGGGGGGCCGCATTCTGACCAATTACTTTTCTCTATTTAATTCTGCTTGAATATGGCCAGAGCCGCCGACACCATCGCACCATTTCAAAAGGTGAGGAAGTGTCCCACATGAGTACCAACGTTGATGCGGCCTGTTAAAAGTGGAGGAAAGGCGCAGAAATGTACAAAGATAGAGTATTTGTTTATTGATGCCAAAATTACTGAAAGACTTTGCATCTGGGTTATGATAAAATGCAATTAGCAATGAAATATACTTACTTAAAGCTAAATTCCCATTATGCATCAGTAAGGGAACTATAAATCCCACAATGCCCAGTACTGAAGTGAAGGCGTGGCAATATACGAGCAGACAACCAAGCACCACCTGAGGAAGACTATAGTTGAAATGCGTTGTGGTGAATAGAACTGCTTTTGTGAATAAAAATTATTTGAAGTACATCTCTGGGAGTGCGGTGAACTCTCCTTCGCGTTAGCCTAAGTTCGGGGCATGTGGTCGGACCCCGCAACACCGCACCAGCAACAGAGCGCGTCGCCTGTGGACAACAGATTGCGTTGAATATATATATACATTTATATACATAAATAAAATCTGTGAAACTGACCTGTTGCTGTGCCGTGACTTCATCTATGGTAAATCGTGGGAGGAAGAAACAAAGCTATATTTATATATATATATACATATATATATATATATATATATATATATATATATATATATATATATATATATATATATATATATATATATATATATATATATATATATATATATATATATATATATATATATATATATATATATGTATATATATATATATTACCTACTGGCGGTCGTCAGTAGGTAGTTATAGTTAGGACCTAGTTTTCATAGGAAATCTGCAAACATTCTATTGGGAATACCTTTGGCGCCCGTTGTTGAATCTTCGCGAATTTCTCAAAGAAGATGGCCCGCTCCGCTTCGCTCCCTCCCTGAAAGTCTCGGGAAGATTCGTCAAGCGTGGGGCGAGAAAAAAGGGGGGTCTCAAAACGTGTTTTCCCCATGTTAATTTCCATAGGACGATTAGACACGGCTACAGCCCGAACCGCTGAACGGAATTACACCAATTTTGGGAAAATGGTAAGGTCTTGTACACAGATCATGCTTTTGGTGAAATGGTGTAAATCCCTCCAGTAGTTCCATTAGAAAATCAAAAGAAAAAAATATATATAGCTGGGCGGAGCCTAACCACACATCTCATTAAGCATGGGCGAATTTTGCGGATCTCGCGTTCGCGAATTTTGCGGATTTGCGAACTCGCAATCCGCAAAATCCGCGAATTCACGCAAATTTGCGGATTTTTTTTTTTGTGTGTTCGCAATTGTTTCTGCCAGTTCGCGAGGATTTGGTACTAGTTCGCAATTGCGAACTTACTTGTCGGCTCGCAACGGTCGCAACTATGTTGTTTCTACGTCTGGTTCATCATCACAGCCTCCCAGCACCCTCTGTTTCACCACTGGCACCCTCTCTTTGACCCATGCCACCCTCTGTTACATCAATGCCACCCTCTGGTTCATCATCACTGTAGAAGATGGGGGGGAAAAGCAAGCCCACCTGCCCTGCTTGAACTGACATGAATTAATTTGGGGTTAGTTTATTAACAACACCTGCCCTGCCCCAACTGACAATAATGAATTAGGGGCTAATTAATGTGTCACTGAAAGAATTTCAAGTTCCAGCCTGGCACCTGCTTGTCTGCTCCTTTAGCTGTAAATCAGGACCTTTGTGGCATACAGTTAAGGTCAGAGCAGGGTCACACAATAGTTGCAAGCAGGCAACCGAATTCTGGAGGGCCCCCTCAGGAAGCACTACAAAGAATCGTTACAAATCATGAGGTTGACCTTTTGCACCTGCTCATTGCTTTTGCTTTTGCTGAAATCGTTTTTCGTTTTTTTTTGCGCTATTCGCGGGGCGCGGCGTCGTGCGAAACCGACCGCGGAAGCCGCCAATTCGTGCGAATGAGCATTTTATTTGTTTGCGGCTTGTTGTTTCGCGAGTTTTTTTGCAGTATTCGCGAGCCGCTTGCAGCGCAACACGCGAATTTACCCCAAGGTCGAGTACGGGCGCGGCCATTTTGTTTGCGTGACGTATTTCCGTTTCCGCCCGCTATGTATAATCTCGCGCAGTAAGCGCATTGCGAGTAGAGGTTCGCACGAGATCGCGCGGGAAATCTAGAGGTTCGCACGAGATCGCGAGGAAAATCTCGCGCGAACTTACTTTCGCGCTCGTGAACGGGCGCCGGCCATCTTGTTTTTCATTCATTTCCTGTGTCTGGGCATGGTGTTTAATCCTCTTGGTATCTTTGCCATCCTTTGCTTGTTTTCAGTTTTTTTTTACGATTTTGCTTCTTATCTATCCCTCTCTTTTCCTAGCTGTATATTTTTGTCTTTTCTGCTATTTTTCTTTACTTTTAAACTACTTTTTTAAACTCTTTTCTTTTCATCTTCCCTATCCTATTCTTTCTTAATTTTCTACTTCTTTTTCTACTTCTTCCTACCTTACCTGCCCAGACCATGGTCAAGCCAGGCGCCGTGAAGCTGCCCAGGCACTTGAGGGCCGCAGCGGTGGCGGGGAGTAGTGCTGGACCCAGTGCCAGGACAGCATGCGGGAGATTGAGGGGGGAGCAGGTGACGCGACAGGAGATATTCAGCCCGGAGGAAGTGGGCGCGCTGGTCTACTTCGTCCAGCGCCGCCTGCCCAGGACCATCGCGGGAGGCGGCAGGATCGCGGCCGGCGGCTACAACATGCGGGAGCGCCGGAAGCGGTGGGAGAAGGTGTGCTGGGCCATATCCCACCTCTACGGGGTCCAGCGCACCTACAGCCAGGTCACCCATCGCTGGACGGACCTCCTGGACCGCGAGCGCGACCTGCTGGACCAGCTCGGCTTGGAGATCCCCGGGCTTGGTGAGTAGTATTAGCCATTTAATCACTCACTACTATGATGTTTTCTCCTGCTCTGTGTTGTTGTATTGCAAATATTTGTTTTTTACATGGAGCAAGCCAATAATGCCGCTGATGACGATTACATTGTAGTTAAATTATATTTCAAAATCTTCTGTGCATTTCAGGTGCACTGCTCTCCTTCTCAGTGGCGTTGCTACTATGCTTATTTGTTTTCTATTTCGTGGTCTCATTGGCCTGAGTAACTATTATGTATGAGTGTACTTTACAGAACTGCGTAATGCTAGACACTAGGGGGCAGATTACATTTACAAGCCCCTTGCGCCACGTTTACGTTGCCTTGCGTGACGCAACAGCGGCGTAAATGTGCCGCATCCCTGCGAGTCATTTACAGCATGACGCATCTAGGGAGATGCGTCACGTTATAAAGCCATGGGCCTGCACCACAATGGGTGCGTTCCTAGTACGCAGGGTGGGCGGTCCGGCGGCTGTGCGCCTCGCAAAATTGCCTGCGTGAAATCTACAAGATTTAACGCAGGCACTTCTGCGACGCTGCTATGTCAATTCAATTCCTTATGTCTGCTCGAAGCAGGCTAAAGGACTGACACAGCATGTTAAGTATTGGGTGGCCCTGAGCATTACTGGAGTTGCATTGCGTTGGCGACGTGACTCCAGCGATGCGCCGCTCTTACGTGATGAGATGCGTCACGCAAGTGCCTACCCTTGCGCCAGGGCGCGCCGCATTGTAAATGAGGCGCATCTGCCGTGTCGCAAGGGTAGTTTTGCGTGACGCATTTGATCTGGCGCATCTCTGGAGATGCGCCAGAACGCGTAAGTAAGTATGCCCCTAAGGGGCAGAATTGCAATTACCGTCGCATCCCTGCAAAGTAGCAGGGATGCGCCATTAATTGTGCGGCCCGCTACCACCACCAAACATGGTGCGCCGTATTTGCAATGCGGCGCACCATGGGCCCAAAACGTCACCGAAGCTTTACTGCTGGAGTTGCGTCACAACGATGGCGCAGCTCCAGCAATGCTCTGGGGTACCCTATCTCCCCAATGCTGGGTCAAGCCGTACGTCTGCTTCAAGCAGGTGCAGGGTTTGTGTGACGCATCATTGTCCTAAAGGTGACTGATTGAAATTTTGTAGATTTCCCTCAGCCACTATTAGGATGTGTTCCAGCGCAGGAATGCCCTCCCTTGCGCCGGAACGCCCCCTGATGGCGCAGGGCTTTATAACGGGATGCATCTCCCAAATGCGTCACGTTGTTATAATATTATACGCCGCACCATGGCGCCCTTTTTTGTTTAGCTGCTGCGTCACAAAAGTCACGCAAGAACGGCGCAAAAGAGCCGCAAGGGGCTTAAATCTGCCCCTTCCTTTGTACCCCTGACAATAAGAAAAATAGTGGCGGTGGATTGATAGTTTGACTATTTAAATGACTGGTAATGTAGCAGGCAACTGTTAGTGTTGTCACTGATCTGACTGAAATCACAATGGAGTTTGTCTGTCACTTTGCGTCTTGCCTGCGGACTGCTGCCTGCCAGTCCTAGGTGAACGTTTCAGTACTTTGTTTAGTGAGTTACGTGACTTTCGAAGTCACAGGTCCGCAAATAAATGAAAACTAACCCTAATCAATATAATTTCGCGGAAATATTTTGTTATTGTTCTTTTGAAATGTTTGATTTGGTTGACATTGACAAGCAACAATCATCCATGTTTTCTGTTCTTTCTTTCATGTTGTACGTCAGCTCCCCCCAGGGGCGAGAGGAGGACACAGGAGCAGTAGGCGGCGGATGCTGTTCAACAGGGCCAGGATCGGGCAGGCGAGGGCTCCTCTGCTGGCCCCAGTAAGTTTTCATTTTAGACTAGTACCTATTTTTCCTAGCGTTCCTCATTTGACTTTTTTCAAAATTGTCTTTGCTCTTCTTGTAGACTGTATCTAAATTCTTATCCTGCCTCTACTATGACTCCCTGTGGTATTACTAGATTATTCTTATTAGTCTGTCTGTGTAGCTAACTAAGATTGCACGGTTGGCGAAACTCCCATGATTCTAGTCAGCAATAGCTCTATCAACTTAGTGCAGTCCTCTGGGATTGTCCATAATGTCTTTTGAAGTGTTCTATCTGGACTCATGCTTGCAAAAATTGCAAAACCTTTCGCTCAGTCACTCTAGTCTGGACCAAAAAATACAGATTGTATTTAAGTTTAAAAGCTTTATTAAAAGTAAACACATTTATTAAAATGAAGTCATAATAAAACTAAACGTTTAACTGATAATGGAAAAGTGGTTAGTGCTGACGATTAATTGAAGACATTTCTTGTGGTCGAGCCGAGCTCTCACCTGGTTTCAACTTGCTCTTGTTGTTAGAAGTCCATCTTCTGTCTGTGTGGAGAAAAATGGTGCGTGTTAAAAAAACAGCCTTCATCAGTTGTACCAAAAAGTGCAGCAAGACAACCTTCCCTGGGAAAAGGGACATTTTTTTTAACTTTAACGTAGACAGTCACAAATTACATTGTTTTCACATGTCTTCATTCCCAGACCAAAGACTAGTGAGTGCTTTATTCTAACATTCTTAAATGTACTTTGTAGGTGGAACATCTGGTGGCGGGGCCAGTGTGGAGGTGGTGGTGCTCGACACGGAGGCGGAGGGCGATTCTTCAGGGGAGGAGGCGGCGGCTGTGAGAGTTGAGACGGTGGTGGTGGCGGCCAGAGGTAAGCTCTTATATATTCCTTACTTATTGAGATTGAAGACTAGCTGGGAAGGCAAGAATATGAGATGCATGGCTGGGTGAATGATGAAGCAATGATGGGTGGAAGGACAACAGCCTGGGTGGGTGACACAGAAACTGTATGTGTCCATATACCTGGATCATGCTACTATCTGACTCTTAGATAGCATATGTGTATCTAGAGCAGGGGTACTCATAGTACGGCCCGCGGGCCGGTGGTGGCCCGGCAAGCCTTTCTTGGCGGTGCGCAGACCTTGCAGACAATCACTGCTCCCCCGGCCCCCACAGAGCAGAGGCTTTTTTGTATTTCACCTGTTAGCGCCCCTGCATCTCCACTCTGACAATCACTGCTCCCCCGGCCCCCACAGAGCAGAGTGGAGATGCAAGGCCACAAAGAGGTGAAATAGAACAAAGCCTCTGCTCTGTGGGGCCGGGAAAGCAGTGATTGTCAGGGTGGAGAAGCAGGGGCGCTACAACAAACAAAGCCTCAATAATATGTTAATGGTCTTTTAAAGACCTGTTAAGTACTTTGGTGTTGTTGTCTGTGTGTGCGCGTTGAGGAAGCGGTCTCAACCCGGGCTGAAGGCTGACACAGATAGACACACACACAGTGACATGACAGAGGAGGAGGGAGAGGGAGGGCAGGAGGGAGAGAGAGATGGAGAGGGAGGGCAGGAGGGAGAGCAGGAGGGAGAGAGATGTATGTAAATGCTGGGTCTGGTGGCTCAGTGGATGAGGGCATCTGCTGCAGGGACCTGTGTGCAACATCATGGTCACAAGTTATCGTTTTGCTTTAGCCCCGCCCCCTCTGACTCCGCCCCCACCAGTGCAGCCCTCGGCCCCAAACTACACTGTAAATGTAGCCCCTGAGAGAAAGTTTGTGAGTACCCATGATCTAGAGAGAGTAGACGGTCAGTGGATGAACTAAGTGTAACTTTGAAGAGCATGTAACACTGCACCCGCACGTCCGTTCCAGTGTAGGAAAGGCAAGGAAAAGAACTTTTAATTTTGTCCAAATACTACCATCAATAGTAGCAGTAGTTTGTATTGCAAGCACTGCATAGATCCGGTTATTACGGTGGCCACTCCCTACCTCTCTTAATAAGTTTAGTAGTACTCAGTCATTCATGTGTGGATGTATCACTGGTCACTCAATAAAAAGCAAAGCACCTAAAGTCATCCCATATATAAGCAAAAACATCCCATGTGAAGTGATAGATAATCAGATTATTTATCTTCTTCAATTTTCCATTTCTAGTACTCATTTCCACTGTAGGGTGAAAGTTAAATTAATTAAGCAGTAGCCCTTGAGTTGTAACAGAGTATTCTCAGTGCCATCCGTAATAGAAAAGTAAGAGCTTCACCACCTGCATGTACTGGACGGGTACAGTAACGCAACGCAAGTCTAGGTCGCTCCTCATGGCGTGCGTCTCTTTTTCTCGGGTGCAAGTTTACTGCGCTGCCATTATGCCGGCTTGCAGAAGATAACGTACCAATTTTCCAAAACAAGAGACAAGAAGAAGAATAAGACTGGTGTACTTTCATAGTCGACTCCAATGGAAGTCCATAGTGCTCGTAGAATTTGTTCCTTAAACTCCCACTAATGTTAGAGCAAGGATGAAGAAGTGTGAGGTTAGATAGATACTGGCCTCAATAGTTATGTAATGCGTTTGCAAGTTGCTAGTTGTAGTGCAACACAAATTTCTGCTGAATGATTGAGTTAATCTTAAAGAGCATTGGTTACAGACTATGTCTTTCTTTCTTCATATAGGTTCTCCTTCCAAACGAACAAGGAGGAAGGAGCTGGCTAGAGCGGCCCGGCAACGGCGGATCGATGCCACTGTGGCCGAATATCGGCGGCTGGTGGCCCTGGAGGACGAAGAAAGTGTGCAGTCGACCACAACAACTACGTCGTCTGCATCGGCCTCCGTTCCCCCACGGGCTGCCAGTGCCACCCAGCACAGTGGTCCACCCAGACTGAGCCGGGCTGCCAAAGCCAAACGCCACCGCCGAGTAGCAAGGACAACAGCTACAGCTTCCTCTCACAGCCGTTGCACCTACAAGGCATTGAAGGCACGCCTGCGCCGCAGTACCCTGATGGTGTCCCGCCTCCAGCAGGAGCTCCACCACTTTTCCAACCAGTTGGAGGGGCTCCGCGTAGAGCACGCCTTGCTCCGCCAGGAGCATGATGCCCTGGCCCAAAAAGTTGCCAGCATCCACCCATAGTGTCCCTTGCCCCTTTTTTAGAGACTTTTGGGGGGTGGGAATTGGGAGTTGGGTTTTTGGGGACTTTTGAAGGACAATCGTTGGGGTTAGGGAGGGTCTTGCGGGAGATTATTTTGTTAGGGATATAAATATACTTTTTCAAACTTTATCTGAGCATACCCGTTTCTTACTGCTTGCCTGGCGGGTGGGGGTTTAACAGTGACTTTGTTTTCCTGAAAGTTTAGTTCCATTTTCTTCCTTTAAGTGTAAATGCCCAAATGTTTTCAACACTAAGTGCCTCTCACAGACTAAGTGAAGTGAATCCAAGAGTCCTAGGACTTTAGTAGTACTACCTTCAGTCTCTCGTCTCTCGTACTAATACTCCATTATACCCCCAAACCACCAAACGCTTATCTTACCTGTAATTTGTGTTTGAAAGTAGGGCTAGACCCAGGGCTGGCTCCACGGGAAACAGCGAATAAGGTTGGCAATCTTGGTCGGATAAAATTTCCTCATAGCGGTGGTACTAGTGGTGTGACACAGTGGCAGTTGCATGCCTATGAAAAAAAAGAAAATGAAATCTGGTTTGTCCTCCTGAGCAATTCAACGGTACAACTGAGAATATAGCAGGTGACAGAAGTACAGTAGAACAGTGCCACATTGTAGCCTAACAAATGGTAATGTATAACTACTAATTCGGTTGAAGTTCTTTCACATTAGCAATGGTTCTTTGTCAAGCAGAGTAAGAATATATCCTCGGATTTCTTCACCAGCCTGTTGCTATCACCTTATCCTCCCCAGCAAGTGTGTGGATTTATTGCTGTAATTTAGTCACACATCAATCAAAACCACACAGCCCGGGGGAAGAGGGTTAGGGTTTGAAAAATGGATGGGTACGGGGGTTTTTGGGAAAGGTTTTGGGAGACAGGAAAAAGTAGCACAGCATGGACAAACAATTGTGAACATAAACAAATCTTTGGGTACAAACCTATCCATCAATCTTTGAAAGTGCATACACTACTGCATGCATGTCAGTTAAAAGTAAGTAGTACTTTCGACAACTGTGGAAGAAAGAATGCGACAGTACAGGGCGTGGGTGGAAATATTGATAACTATATTCAACATAAGGTCTCTGTAGCCAGATACCTGAGAGCCTTGCTGGTCACTATAAATCCAATCACAACAACACTCAATGGGGTTGGTCTGGAAGGTATAGTAGATAGAAAAGGAGAAATTGCTTTTTTTCTAGGTGTCCCCTCACTCACCAGGGTTGCCCCTTGGTGACATGCTTCATCATTGGGGCCATCCCAGTCCTCTACGGCCTGGGGCGTGCTGCGACTTGCGAATTACGTAGGAGCACTTACAAATGACTATGTGTGGTGCAGATGTGATAGTGGAGTGGACTAAGTGATGTGTTAAGGGATTATTTTGGAGCAGAGAGAGATCCAAGAAATGCAGTCACAGTCAGAGAAAAAGGCAAGGGATACTGTATCTATGTGGTTGTAGTGGTCCTGTTGGAAGTGGTAAGTAAGTTGCCTGCAGAAAAAACATCCTCCTTTTAGCCGCACTCCTCCATTGCAGCCGACGCTTCGTCCATCGATGTTGGTCACCAGAAGACACCCTGTAAAAAAAAGCACAGCATAGACAAACAATGGAACATAAACAATTCTTTGGGTACAAACCTATCCATCAATCTTTGAAAGTGCATGCACTACTGCATGCATGTCAGTGAAAAGTAAGTAGTACATTCGACAACTGTGGAAGAAAGAATGCGACAGTACAGGGCCTGTGTGGAATTATTGATAACGATATTCAACATAAGGTCTCTGTACTTAGCCAGATACCCGAGAGCCTTGCTGGTCACTATAAATCCATTCACAACAACACTCAGTGGGGTTGGTCTGGAAGGTATAGTAGATAGAAAAGGAGAAATTGCTTGTTTTCTAGGTGTCCCCTCACTCACCAGGGTTGCCCCTTGGTGACATGCTTCATCATTGGGGCCATCCCAGTCCTCTACGGCCTGGGGCGTGCTGCGACTTGCGAATTACGTAGGAGCACTTACAAATGACTATGTGTGGTGCAGATGTGATAGTGGAGTGGACTAAGTGATGTGTTAAGGGATCAATTTAGAAGCAGAGAGAGATCCAAGAAATGCAGTCACAGTCAGAGAAAAAGGCAAGGGATACTGTATCTATGTGGTTGTAGTGGTCCTGTTGGAAGTGGTAAGTAAGTTGCCTGCAGAAAAAACATCCTCCTTTTAGCGGCACTCCTCCATTGCAGCCGACGCTTCGTCCATCGATGTTGGTCACCAGAAGACACCCTGTAAAAAAAAGCACAGCATAGACAAACAATGGAACATAAACAATTCTTTGGGTACAAACCTATCCATCAATCTTTGAAAGTGCATGCACTACTGCATGCATGTCAGTGAAAAGTAAGTAGTACATTCGACAACTGTGGAAGAAAGAATGCGACAGTACAGGGCCTGTGTGGAATTATTGATAACGATATTCAACATAAGGTCTCTGTACTTAGCCAGATACCCGAGAGCCTTGCTGGTCACTATAAATCCATTCACAACAACACTCAGTGGGGTTGGTCTGGAAGGTATAGTAGATAGAAAAGGAGAAATTGCTTTTTTTCTAGGTGTCCCCTCACTCACCAGGGTTGCCCCTTGGTGACATGCTTCATCATTGGGGCCATCCCAGTCCTCTACGGCCTGGGGCGTGCTGCGACTTGCGAATTACGTAGGAGCACTTACAAATGACTATGTGTGGTGCAGATGTGATAGTGGAGTGGACTAAGTGATGTGTTAAGGGATCAATTTAGAAGCAGAGAGAGATCCAAGAAATGCAGTCACAGTCAGAGAAAAAGGCAAGGGATACTGTATCTATGTGGTTGTAGTGGTCCTGTTGGAAGTGGTAAGTAAGTTGCCTGCAGAAAAAAAATCCTCCTATTAGCGGCACTCCTCCATTGCAGCCGACGCTTCGTCCATCGATGTTGGTCACCAGAAGACACCCTGTCCACTGCCTGCCTGATGCTGAATTGTGGCTCGCTACTGTGAAGCCTGACTCCATCCTCTTTTCCCCATTGCAGAGACTGAAACCCGGCCTGTAATTATTCAACGAAAAACAGGAAGTGATATAATATTACAACACCACTGATAAATAAATATAAGGTATGTAGGCTGTGGAGTGCAAAAAGTCACAATTTGATTTCCCTAGTAGACAGTACAATATTTTTGAAAGTGCGTACTCTGAGTCACCTTTTGAAGGATAAATAAGTATGGGCAAATTAATGTAGCGGATCTTGCCCCTCAAGCTAGGTGTACTGTAAACTGTGTTTTAGAACAAAATTAGATCTTCCTAGCAGTGCTCCCACCCAGACCCTTACTAAAGCCAGTCGCAAAAATGTAGAAGACCCCCAATCAAATCTCAAAAAACGAGGCCTAGAAGAAAACTGGTGACAAAACTTACTTTGAAAGTAAAAGTAGGCCGAAGTACCCCCTTCCTAATTACCCCTTACCCACCGTGGATTGCATTCAAACCACTTGCAAGCAACCAAGCAAAAGTAGCCATAGCCAGCATCGCTCCAAGACTCGAAATCCCCCCCACTCAAACACATGCAATAGAAATACTGCTAACCCTAACGAACCCTAAGTTAAGAATAGTGGCAAAGGCTTTCTTTAACTATGCCAAATCCCCCCTTTCCCACCATGGATTTTCTTCAAATGACTTGCAACCAAAATTACACATTCTCACGAGTGCTCTAAGACCCCAGAACTCAGTTGGAAAAATCTAGAACACCCCGAAACACATGCAATCCTGCTGCTAGGGCTAACCCTAACGAACCCTAAGTTACAAAAAGTGCCAAAAGGCTTTTCCGCGAGGATTTTGTCCCAACCACTACTACCCGGTATTAGACCTTCCCAGGAATGCCCCAAGACACGCCAACCCACCCGCCAAGAAGGATAACACCCCCAAACAGGCCAAAAGCATAATCTCATACTTGCAATATTTCTGGGCCTTCGGTCCAAACGCACTGCGTAGCTAGGCCATAAGTCGGGGTTGCCACGACGGATTTCCTGAAAAGCAAATGCAATCAAGATTAGAGTGTCCCAGCAGTGCTCCCAGACCACGAAACTCACCCACAAACACCAGGAAGCCCCCCAAACAGGCCCCCGAAAACGCTACATAGAGCAAAATGTCAGAAATAGCCCCAAAAAAAATCGGCCTGGATTTTGTCCCAACCACTTCTACCCGGTATTAGACCTTCCCAGGAATGCCCCAAGACCCGCCAACCCACCCGCCAAGAAGCATAACACCCCCAAACAGGCCAAAAGCAAAATCTCATACTTGCAATATTTCTCGGCCTTCGGTCCAAACGCACTGCGTAGCTAGGCCATAAGTCGGGGTTGCCACGACGGATTTCCTGAAAAGCAAATGCAATCAAGATTAGAGTGTCCCAGCAGTGCTCCCAGACCACGAAACTCACCCACAAACACCAGTAAGCCCCCCAAACAGGCCCCCGAAAACGCTACATAGAGCAAAATGTCAGAAATAGCCCAAAAAAAAAATCGGCCTGGATTTTGTCCCAACCACTTCTACCCGGTATTAGACCTTCCCAGGAATGCCCCAAGACCCGCCAACCCACCCGCCAAGAAGCATAACACCCCCAAACAGGCCAAAAGCATAATCTCATACTTGCAATATTTCTGGGCCTTCAGTCCAAACGCACTGCGTAGCTAGGCCATAAGTCGGGGTTGCCACGACGGATTTCCTGAAAAGCAAATGCAATCAAGATTAGAGTGTCCCAGCAGTGCTCCCAGACCACGAAACTCACCCACAAACAGACGGAACCCCCCCTAAGAGCACCTCAAAGGCAAGCAAGTCATCAAAAACACAAAAAATTTTCCGCCTGGGATTTGGTCCAAAACACTTTTATCCGGTATTAGAGCTTCCCAGCAATGGCCCCAGAGCCGTCAACCCAGGAGAAAACGAGTAGAAGACCCCCAAACAGCCAAAGAGCAAAAGTACAAAAATGGGGACAATCAATTTTTCACAAATTTCCCAAATCACTCCACGCGCGCTCTGCAGCAAGGCCCTAACTCCCCTCTGCCACCATGGATTTGCTTCAAACCTCTTGCAAAGTAAAGTATATATAGCCAGCAGTGCTCCCAGACCACGAAACTCACCCACAAACACCAGGAAGCCCCCCAAACAGGCCCCCGAAAACGCTACATAGAGCAAAATGTCAGAAATAGCCCCAAAAAAAATCGGCCTGGATTTTGTCCCAACCACTTCTACCCGGTATTAGACCTTCCCAGGAATGCCCCAAGACCCGCCAACCCACCCGCCAAGAAGCATAACACCCCCAAACAGGCCAAAAGCATAATCTCATACTTGCAATATTTCTGGGCCTTCGGTCCAAACGCACTGCGTAGCTAGGCCATAAGTCGGGGTTGCCACGACGGATTTTCTGAAAAGCAAATGCAATCAAGATTAGAGTGTCCCAGCAGTGCTCCCAGACCACGAAACTCACCCACAAACAGACGGAACCCCCCCTAAGAGCACCTCAAAGGCAAGCAAGTCATCAAAAACACAAAAAAATTTCCGCCTGGGATTTGGTCCAAAACACTTTTATCCGGTATTAGAGCTTCCCAGCAATGGCCCCAGAGCCGTCAACCCAGGAGAAAACGAGTAGAAGACCCCCAAACAGCCAAAGAGCAAAAGTACAAAAATGGGGACTTAGTCAATTTTTCACAAATTTCCCAGATCACTCCGCGCGCGCTCTGCAGCTAGGCCCTAACTCCCCTCTGCCACCATGGATTTGCTTCAAACCTCTTGCAAAGTAAAGTATATATAGCCAGCAGTGCTCCCAGACCACGAAACCCACCCACAAACACCAGGAAGCCCCCCAAACAGGCCCCCGAAAACGCTACATAGAGCAAAATGTCAGAAATAGCCCAAAAAAAAATCAGCCTGGATTTTGTCCCAACCACTTCTACCCGGTATTAGACCTTCCCAGGAATGCCCCAAGACCCGCCAACCCACCCGCCAAGAAGCATAACACCCCCAAACAGGCCAAAAGCAAAATCTCATACTTGCAATATTTCTCGGCCTTCGGTCCAAACGCACTGCGTAGCTAGGCCATAAGTCGGGGTTGCCACGACGGATTTCCTGAAAAGCAAATGCAATCAAGATTAGAGTGTCCCAGCAGTGCTCCCAGACCACGAAACTCACCCACAAACACCAGGAAGCCCCCCAAACAGGCCCCCGAAAACGCTACATAGAGCAAAATGTCAGAAATAGCCCAAAAAAAAATCGGCCTGGATTTTGTCCCAACCACTTCTACCCGGTATTAGACCTTCCCAGGAATGCCCCAAGACCCGCCAACCCACCCGCCAAGAAGCATAACACCCCCAAACAGGCCAAAAGCAAAGTCTCATACTTGCAATATTTCTCGGCCTTCGGTCCAAACGCACTGCGTAGCTAGGCCATAAGTCGGGGTTGCCACGACGGATTTCCTGAAAAGCAAATGCAATCAAGATTAGAGTGTCCCAGCAGTGCTCCCAGACCACGAAACTCACCCACAAACACCAGGAAGCCCCCCAAACAGGCCCCCGAAAACGCTACATAGAGCAAAATGTCAGAAATAGCCCAAAAAAAAATCGGCCTGGATTTTGTCCCAACCACTTCTACCCGGTATTAGACCTTCCCAGGAATGCCCCAAGACCCGCCAACCCACCCGCCAAGAAGCATAACACCCCCAAACAGGCCAAAAGCATAATCTCATACTTGCAATATTTCTGGGCCTTCGGTCCAAACGCACTGCGTAGCTAGGCCATAAGTCGGGGTTGCCACGACGGATTTCCTGAAAAGCAAATGCAATCAAGATTAGAGTGTCCCAGCAGTGCTCCCAGACCACGAAACTCACCCACAAACAGACGGAACCCCCCCTAAGAGCACCTCAAAGGCAAGCAAGTCATCAAAAACACAAACAAATTTCCGCCTGGGATTTGGTCCAAAACACTTTTATCCGGTATTAGAGCTTCCCAGCAATGGCCCCAGAGCCGTCAACCCAGGAGAAAACGAGTAGAAGACCCCCAAACAGCCAAAGAGCAAAAGTACAAAAATGGGGACTTAGTCAATTTTTCACACATTTCCCAAATCACTCGGCGCGCGCTCTGCAGCTAGGCCCTAACTCCCCTCTGCCACCATGGATTTGCTTCAAACCTCTTGCAAAGTAAAGTATATATAGCCAGCAGTGCTCCCAGACCACGAAACTCACCCACAAACACCAGGAAGCCCCCCAAACAGGCCCCCGAAAACGCTACATAGAGCAAAATGTCAGAAATAGCCCAAAAAAAAATCGGCCTGGATTTTGTCCCAACCACTTCTACCCGGTATTAGACCTTCCCAGGAATGCCCCAAGACCCGCCAACCCACCCGCCAAGAAGCATAACACCCCCAAACAGGCCAAAAGCTAAATCTCATACTTGCAATATTTCTCGGCCTTCGGTCCAAACGCACTGCGTAGCTAGGCCATGAGTCGGGGTTGCCACGACGGATTTCCTGAAAAGCAAATGCAATCAAGATTAGAGTGTCCCAGCAGTGCTCCCAGACCACGAAACTCACCCACAAACACCAGGAAGCCCCCCAAACAGGCCCCCGAAAACGCTACATAGAGCAAAATGTCAGAAATAGCCCCAAAAAAAATCGGCCTGGATTTTGTCCCAACCACTTCTACCCGGTATTAGACCTTCCCAGGAATGCCTCAAGACCCGCCAACCCACCCGCCAAGAAGCATAACACCCCCAAACAGGCCAAAAGCAAAATCTCATACTTGCAATATTTCTCGGCCTTCGGTCCAAACGCACTGCGTAGCTAGGCCATAAGTCGGGGTTGCCACGACGGATTTCCTGAAAAGCAAATGCAATCAAGATTAGAGTGTCCCAGCAGTGCTCCCAGACCACGAAACTCACCCACAAACACAAGGAAGCCCCCCAAACAGGCCCCCGAAAACGCTACATAGAGCAAAATGTCAGAAATAGCCCAAAAAAAAATCGGCCTGGATTTTGTCCCAACCACTTCTACCTTCCCAGGAATGCCCCAAGACCCGCCAACCCACCCGCCAAGAAGCATAACACCTCCAAACAGGCCAAAAGCATAATCTCATACTTGCAATATTTCTGGGCCTTCGGTCCAAACGCACTGCGTAGCTAGGCCATAAGTCGGGGTTGCCACGACGGATTTCCTGAAAAGCAAATGCAATCAAGATTAGAGTGTCCCAGCAGTGCTCCCAGACCACGAAACTCACCCACAAACAGACGGAACCCCCCCTAAGAGCACCTCAAAGGCAAGCAAGTCATCAAAAACACAAAAAATTTTCCGCCTGGGATTTGGTCCAAAACACTTTTATCCGGTATTAGAGCTTCCCAGCAATGGCCCCAGAGCCGTCAACCCAGGAGAAAACGAGTAGAAGACCCCCAAACAGCCAAAGAGCAAAAGTACAAAAATGGGGACTTAGTCAATTTTTCACAAATTTCCCAAATCACTCCGCGCGCGCTCTGCAGCTAGGCCCTAACTCCCCTCTGCCACCATGGATTTGCTTCAAACCTCTTGCAAAGTAAAGTATATATAGCCAGCAGTGCTCCCAGACCACGAAACTCACCCACAAACACCAGGAAGCCCCCCAAACAGGCCCCCGAAAACGCTACATAGAGCAAAATGTCAGAAATAGCCCCCAAAAAAATCGGCCTGGATTTTGTCCCAACCACTTCTACCCGGTATTAGACCTTCCCAGGAATGCCCCAAGACCCGCCAACCCACCCGCCAAGAAGCATAACACCCCCAAACAGGCCAAAAGCAAAATCTCATACTTGCAATATTTCTCGGCCTTCGGTCCAAACGCACTGCGTAGCTAGGCCATAAGTCGGGGTTGCCACGACGGATTTCCTGAAAAGCAAATGCTATCAAGATTAGAGTGTCCCAGCAGTGCTCCCAGACCACGAAACTCACCCACAAACACCAGGAAGCCCCCCAAACAGGCCCCCGAAAACGCTACATAGAGCAAAATGTCAGAAATAGCCCAAAAAAAAATCGGCCTGGATTTTGTCCCAACCACTTCTACCCGGTATTAGACCTTCCCAGGAATGCCCCAAGACCCGCCAACCCACCCGCCAAGAAGCATAACACCCCCAAACAGGCCAAAAGCAAAATCTCATACTTGCAATATTTCTCGGCCTTCGGTCCAAACGCACTGCGTAGCTAGGCCATAAGTCGGGGTTGCCACGACGGATTTCCTGAAAAGCAAATGCAATCAAGATTAGAGTGTCCCAGCAGTGCTCCCAGACCACGAAACTCACCCACAAACAGACGGAACCCCCCCTAAGAGCACCTCAAAGGCAAGCAAGTCATCAAAAACACAAAAAATGTTCCGCCTGGGATTTGGTCCAAAACACTTTTATCCGGTATTAGAGCTTCCCAGCAATGGCCCCAGAGCCGTCAACCCAGGAGAAAACGAGTAGAAGACCCCCAAACAGCCAAAGAGCAAAAGTACAAAAATGGGGACTTAGTCAATTTTTCACAAATTTCCCAAATCACTCCGCGCGCGCTCTGCAGCTAGGCCCTAACTCCCCTCTGCCACCATGGATTTGCTTCAAACCTCTTGCAAAGTAAAGTATATATAGCCAGCAGTTCTCCCAGACCACGAAACTCACCCACAAACACCAGGAAGCCCCCCAAACAGGCCCCCGAAAACGCTACATAGAGCAAAATGTCAGAAATAGCCAAAAAAGAATCGGCCTGGATTTTGTCCCAACCACTTCTACCCGGTATTAGACCTTCCCAGGAATGCCCCAAGACCCGCCAACCCACCCGCCAAGAAGCATAACACCCCCAAACAGGCCAAAAGCAAAATCTCATACTTGCAATATTTCTGGGCCTTCGGTCCAAACGCACTGCGTAGCTAGGCCATAAGTCGGGGTTGCCACGACGGATTTCCTGAAAAGCAAATGCAATCAAGATTAGAGTGTCCCAGCAGTGCTCCCAGACCAGGAAACTCACCCACAAACAGACGGAACCCCCCCTAAGAGCACCTCAAAGGCAAGCAAGTCATCAAAAACACAAAAAATGTTCCGCCTGGGATTTGGTCCAAAACACTTTTATCCGGTATTAGAGCTTCCCAACAATGGTCCCAGAGCCATCAACTCACCTGCAAAGAGGTACAACAACACCCCCACAAGTGCTGAGTCTTTCTTCATTGGGCGTAAACCAGACCTCTGGTTTGATGGAAATAGGAGTCTGGAGGAGGAGGATAGAGGAGCATGTTCTTCTGAACTTGTGAACCTGAGGAATGCAGACTGCGGCAACTTCAAATCAATTAGCAAACCAGCGAAGACAGTTCTGCTGATGGGCTTGATTTTGTGATTATCTGATTAAAGTTTGAAATATATTAACTGTGCACAACAAAGAAAGACAGACACACAGGAATAAAAGTGAATAGGGACGAAAAAGAAAGTTATTGATTCGTTGTCTCATTTTCAGGGCTCGGTATCACGGTCCAGGAATAAGAATAAGGCTTCGTCATCATACTCTGCGAATTCAGGCAGGGTGAGCTCAGTGTCACCTGACAGAGTAGAAATTCCCTCATCTATGTTGCTGGCCACCTCCTCTTCATCCGGCACGCTCCCTCGTACTCTGAAATCTGGTGGTATGAGGTGCTGATTCATCTTGATCATTGTTAACCTCTCCACATTTTTGGGCGAGAGGCGGCTCCGTTTGGGAGTTACAATCCCACCAGCCGCACTGAAAACCCGTTCAGAAGACACGCTTGCGAGTGGGCAAGACAAGTAGTTTAAAGCCAGGTTGGTGAGCTGTGGCCACAATTCTTTTTTCCCATGCCAATACGCCAATGGGTCAGAATTAACATAGACCTCTGTTGAGTCATTCAGATAGTCCTTCACCATCGACTCAAGGTCCTCATCCAAGGTTCCTCCACTTTGCTTAGCTCTTGCTGTGCCTCTGACCTTTTGAGAACCAAACCCACGCAGAGCTAGCCAATCCTCTTCAGCCTCCAATGTTTCTGTTGTGTTTCGTGCAGATGATCCGGTTGCCGGTGTCTTTAACGGCTGAGAGGTCACTTGTGCCACAGCCACAGGTGCAGAAGTGGATTGTTTTGACTGGGGATGGCCTGCTGATGTACTGCCATTTCCTTCAATTTCCAGCCGTTCTGTTTCAAACCTCTTGGCTGACAAGGCTAGCCAACGTTTGTACTTTGGAACATGTTCATCATCAAAAGGAAAGAATGCTTGGCCTGCCAGCGCCTTTTTGTAGCGTGGATCCAGAATAGTAGCACAAATATAATGCTGTTCTGAGTGGATCTTTTTAAGACGTTCATCACCTTGTAGGAGCTCTAATAATTGCTCAGCCAGAAGCAAAGAGTCTTGGTTTTTGTCATCTTTTCCAAACACAGAACACACCTCCTTCAGTTGGTCCTCCAGCATGTACAACAATGGGATAGCTTTTCCCAAATTAGAGTCCTCCTTGCTGACTGCACGCGTGAAGAACTCAAAAGGACGAAGCATGCGTGTCAGGCTTTCAACTATGTTCCATTGCGGCCCACCCATCCTCAGCTCCTCTGTACCCTCTTTAAGGAAATATTGATCGAGTTCCGTATACTGCTCATACAGACGCTCAAGCATGTAGAAGGTTGAGTTCCAACGTGTTACCACCTCCTGGATGAGTGCTTTCACTGGCATTTGACGTTGATATAGCAGGCTCCTCAGCTGCTTCCGGGCCTTAAAAGAATGGCTGAAATGCTTGCACATTTTTCGGCAGGTCTCCAATACACTGTACGCTGCAATGCCTTTATTACCCAAGAATTTTTGGACAACCAGGTTTATACAGTGCGCCAAACACGGCACTCTGAAATAGTAACCGTCCCTCATGGCCTTAACTATATTGGCGCCATTGTCCGTGGAAACATAACCAACTTTGCGTTTTAGTGGGGACAGCCAGTTAAGGACCTTTGTGTTAAAGACATCCAAAATGTTTTGTGCTGTGTGACGTTTCTCCAAACCAAACATGGCTAGTGTTGCATGTTTCCGAGCAGCTTTAAAAACAATGTTCGTGTCAACACCTGTGTTTAGCTTTGCTTTAGCCCCTGAAAAAGAGACCCAGTGTGCAGTGATGCACATGTAATCAGCGCCTGCGCCACTGGTCCACATGTCTGTTGTCAGATGTATAGTGTGAACAGCACTCTTCTGCAAAGCTGCCCCAATCACCTTCAGAACATCTTCATGTAGTGCTGGAACCGCAACTCGGGCAAAATAGAACCGGCTAGGAACCTTCCATTTAGGGCAGAGCGCTGCCACTAATTCTAGAAAACCAACCCCTTCTACAAAAGAAAAAGGGAGAAGGTCCAGAGCTAGCATTTTAGCCAGCTTAGTGTTATACAGACGCGTCATTGGGTGGTTGCGTTCATATTGCGCTTCTGTAAACAACATCTTTTTAATGTTGTCCTGGACCAAGGATTTACGGGATGATGATGATATCTTCGACCCAGTTACGCTCGCTGATGAACTTTTCCGCATTGATGTCTCACTCTCTCCCACACTCTTAGTGTGGCTCCCATGGGGTGTGCTGCTGACAGGGGAACTGGGTGTAAGTGAAGTGTTTGAATCGTCTTCTTCTTCCTCCTCGTCATCATCAGATGAAAAATCAACGTTTTCATTGCGTGCAATTCGGGCTTCCTTGATCGCGTGTAGGTGCGCAAACCATTGGACATCGTGCGTTCTCCTAAGATGACCTCTCTGGCCTCCGGTACCATAGTTGGTACCCAACTTTCCACGACTAACTCGAAGCTTACAAATGCTACAAATGGCTACGTTTTCCTTTTTTGGGCAAACACTAAAGAAGTCCCAAACTGGGGACTTGAAATGTCTTTTGGGGCCGGAGGAGGCGGCGATTCTGGTGGTGGTGGTCCTGCTGCTAATGCCAGATGAAGTGGAGGATGTGGATTGCCGAACTTCAGTACGTTTTGCACTTTCACCACCACGAATTGAGGTCGAGGACGAGGTGGGTACCTTCTTGCGAGGAAGAAATATGGAAGCGGTAGGTTTTGGTGTACTACTTAACTCCAAATCTAATGATTCCATTTCCATTGCCTCCTCGCCGACATCATCATCACGCTCAGCAGCTTCTCGGGATAGGGTCAAAATGTCTCTTTGCTGCATGCCCGGTGGGGCTGCAGTGACCTTTGTGATGACTGGCTCGTCGTCATCGTGAGAGGCTTCATCACCAGCAGTATCTGTCACTTCTTGTTGAGCCTCATCACACTCCATAGGTTTGAGTTTTTGGACGACCTTCCTTTTACGCTTAGGTACCGGTGTCAGATCATGGTGTGCCTCACTGTCAGACCGCAGTTGTGGTTCCCAAGACAGATCACTTGCATCAGAACGAGGTGGGCTTGAAGAAGATGTAGACACCCCCCTTGATCTTTTCCTTGCTAGGGATGTGGAAGACAATGAATGATCATCAGGAGGAGTGGCTTCCAATGATACCTCCGCTTCATTGTCGATTTCCTGATGTGCCCCTACTTCGGGAGGAACAACTATTGTGGGAACTTGTGAACCTCCATGCACCTTTGCTTGCGCATCTCCTTTTGCTGCCTCTCCTTCCACATGTACTTGGGCGTGTACTTGCACATGGTGTTGTTGTTGCGGCTGTGGTTGTTCAACACTTGTCAGATGAGTTACAACAACCTGTGTTGATTCAGGGACATTGCTGCTACTTTCTTGCGATGAGCCAACATCACTGGTCGATGGTGATTGGAGAAGTACACTGACTGCCTCTGAAGCACTCAAGGGCTTTGACTTAAGTTGGCGTGGTGGTGGAGGCACTGAACCCAATGGAGCAGGGGTGCTGCTCCCAGCTTGGTCCCAAGCAGATCCTGCTGCTGCAGGCGTACTTTTTTTTTTCTCCCAAAAAACGTGGCGGGTGGCACACCAGCCTCCTTGGTAACTTGCTTCTTCTGCTCCTTACTAGCAACTTTCTTGCTAGAGGAGCTACGGAGACCTTTCTTTGGGGCCATCTTCTTCAGAGCAGGTCAGACAGCAGGCCACAGTTGCACGAATTGTAGAGTTGTCTGAGGCCAGACGTGACGTCGCGTGACGTTATGCTGCACACACACACCGCTGCAGGACTTCTTCCTGGCACTGGTGGTTCTCTTGAGTCTTGTGCACCTAAAAAAAATGGAAGACAGAGGAACATCAGTTCAGTTATAGAGCACAAAAAAATCGAAAAACACTGCAAAATCAGCACAATCCCAATCCATCCATGCCCTCCATAATGTTTAAATTCAAGACAACCCACAGAAAGACTAGGCCCATGCAAGACTCACTACCCCTGGGCATAAATAAAGGTTGAAAAGTAGGCAAAATGGTTGGAGGCCTAACAACAAAGCCTGCATTCAAAATGGCCACTTGCCTCCTAGCACATGGCCAGGGCCTGCCTGTACCAGCACTCAAAATGGCCCCCACCCACATGGCCTGTCCCCATGAGCAATCCAAAAAATCGAAAAACACAGAAAAATCAGCACAATCCCCATGCCATCCATGCCCTCCATGATGTTTAAATTCAAGACACCACACAGAAAGACTAGGCCCATGCACCACTCACTACCCCTGGTCAAAAGGCCCCAACAACAGGTCAAAAATCGAAAAACACTGCAAAATCAGCACAATCCCATTCCATCCATGGCCTCCATGATGTTTAAATTCAAGACAACCCACAGAAAGACTTGGCCCATGCAAGACTCACTACCCCTGGGCATAAATAAAGGTTGAAAAGTAGGCAAAATGGTTGGAGGCCTAACAACAAAGCCTGCATTCAAAATGGCCACTTGCCTCCTAGCACATGGCCAGGGCCTGCCTGTACCAGCACTCAAAATGGCCCCCACCCACATGGCCTGTCCCCATGAACAATCCAAAAAATCGAAAAACACAGAAAAATCAGCACAATCCCCATGCCATCCATGCCCTCCATGATGTTTAAATTCAAGACACCCCACAGAAAGACTAGGCCCATGCACCACTCACTACCCCTGGTCAAAAGGCCCCAACAACAGGTCAAAAATCGAAAAACACTGCAAAATCAGCACAATCCCATTCCATCTATGGCCTCCATGATGTTTAAATTCAAGACAACCCACAGAAAGACTAGGCCCATGCAAGACTCACTACCCCTGGGCATAAATAAAGGTTGAAAAGTAGGCAAAATGGTTGGAGGCCTAACAACAAAGCCTGCATTCAAAATGGCCACTTGCCTCCTAGCACATGGCCAGGGCCTGCCTGTACCAGCACTCAAAATGGCCCCCACCCACATGGCCTGTCCCCATGAACAATCCAAAAAATCGAAAAACACAGAAAAATCAGCACAATCCCCATGCCATCCATGCCCTCCATGATGTTTAAATTCAAGACACCCCACAGAAAGACTAGGCCCATGCACCACTCACTACCCCTGGTCAAAAGGCCCCAACAACAGGTCAAAAATCGAAAAACACAGAAAAATCAGCACAATCCCATTCCATCCATGCCCTCCATGATGTTTAAGTTCAAGACAGCCCACAGAAAGACTAGGCCCATGCTAGACTCAAATACCCCTGGTGAAAAGGCCACAAGTACAGGCCCAAAAAACGAAAATCACTGAAAAATCTGCACAATCCCATTCCATCCATGGCCTCCATGATGTTTAAATTCAAGACAACCCACAGAAAGACTAGGCCCATGCAAGACTCACTACCCCTGGGCATAAATAAAGGTTGAAAAGTAGGCAAAATGGTTGGAGGCCTAACAACAAAGCCTGCATTCAAAATGGCCACTTGCCTGCCAGCACATGGCCAGTGCCTGTAGCTGCACTCAAAATGGCCACCAGCCACATGGCCTGTCCCTCCCCATGAACACCCCCAAAAATCGAAAAACACTGCAAAATCAGCACAATCCCATTCCATCCATGGCCTCCATGATGTTTAAATTCAAGACAACCCACAGAAAGACTAGGCCCATGCAAGACTCACTACCCCTGGGCATAAATAAAGGTTGAAAAGTAGGCAAAATGGTTGGAGGCCTAACAACAAAGCCTGCATTCAAAATGACCACTTGCCTCCTAGCACATGGCCAGGGCCTGCCTGTACCAGCACTCAAAATGGCCCCCACCCACATGGCCTGTCCCCATGAGCAATCCAAAAAATCGAAAAACACAGAAAAATCAGAAAAATCCCCATGCCATCCATGCCCTCCATGATGTTTAAATTCAAGACACCCCACAGAAAGACTAGGCCCATGCACCACTCACTACCCCTGGTCAAAAGGCCCCAACAACAGGTCAAAAATCGGAAAACACAGAAAAATCAGCACAATCCCATTCCATCCATGCCCTCCATGATGTTTAAGTTCAAGACAGCCCACAGAAAGACTAGGCCCATGCTAGACTCAAATACCCCTGGTGAAAAGGCCACAAGTACAGGCCCAAAAAACGAAAATCACTGAAAAATCAGCACAAACCCATTCCATCCGTGCCCTCCATGATGTTTAAATTCAAGACAACCTACAGAAAGACTAGGCCCATGCTAGACTCAAATACCCCTGGTGAAAAGGCCACAAGTACAGCCCCAAAAAACGAAAATCACTGAAAAATCAGTACAATCCCAATTCATCCATGGCCTCCATGATGTTTAAGTTCAAGACAACCCACAGAAAGACTCAGTCCACCCACCACTGAGTACCCCTGGGCAAAAGGCCCCAAAACAGCCCAAAAATCGAAAATTCCAAAATTTTAATTGCAGCAACTGTAATGCCCCAAACAAACTTACTTGTAAAATTTCTAATCCAACAGTGATCCAAAGAAAGTCAAAAAGGCCTCAAATCCAAATATCCAGCAGCATCCACAAAAAGTAATCCTTCCAGCTCCAGACCCAAATGAAAAGTGACCAGGAGATGGACAAAGCACTGGGAGGAGCCTGCTGAACAGGAACAGGAAGTTGAAGACTGTGGGGCATTTCCTTCCTCCCACCCCCCTGCCCCCCTCCCCAAAATGGACTCCTCGCTAAAAAAGTGCAGGCAAATGTCAAACTAAGGAGTTATTCAGATAAAAATCATCATTTCTAGAAGGTTTATGCTGCTTGCTGGTGGATTTCTTGTGCAGAATTGCAAATTTATATTTTCGCTCGCCGCATCTCAAATCTCGCAATTGCGAAGTACCGCGAGACGTGATCTCGCCGTACTCGCGTTGACAAACTATCGCTGGCAAGCCGCGATGACGTAATCGCGCTCGCCAATTCCCGCGGGATCACACAGCAAGATCCAAAATGGCGCAGCACTCGCAAACTATCGAAAAAAACAACTCGGCAAACGATGATAAACGCCGCGCGCCGCAAAAATTGTATCACCAACGCCACGCGCCGCCCAAAAAATCCGCTGCGTGCGAATTTGCGGATTTTGCGGGAAATTCGCAAATCTCGCGGATTGCGGATTTCCCGAAAATCCGCAAAATCCGCGAGCGTAACGGATTTTCCGCCCATGCTTACATCCCATCGTGAGATCTGATTGGCTGTCAGCACTTCATCCAAGAAGTGTTGGCAGCCATCTTGGGACCAATATACATGATAGCACCTCATTAAAAAGCATTGCAGTTAATAGAAGGTTTTAGGAATTTAGTTACATTATAAATCATTTGTTGATGGTACCATACTCATTTCAGGAATTGTGGTGTGTTCTAAGGTGATTTTACCATGTGAAAAAGCCTTCTGCTGGGATATCATGAATCATGTTTGAAAGAAAACTATTATCTCATGCTTTTCCCACAGTGGTTTGGAAGGGGATCTATAAGCTAAACTGAAAGCATATTTTCTGTAAATTCACATTATCTTTCTCAGTCATGTGTAAATGAAGTCTGACATTCTCAGTAAAACATGTACATCCAACAAAGACAGAGACTGTCAGTTGATTCCTTTGTGTTCTACTGCAGCCTCCTAGAGTGTTCTAAAGAACAACTAGAGCGCTAACAGTCCTACTTATTACAAAGGTATGGCACACCTGAAGCCATGTTGATTGGAATGAAGTGGTAAGTCTGAAAACATTTAATTTAAAAAGGAACAAAATGAGGGGGTATATTTTGCCATAGAAAGTATGATTAGTGCTGCAAAAAGAAAAATTAGGGCACATTTTGAGTGACTTCTCAAATCCTCTTTTATTTCATTAAAAAATTCTGACATACAGTCTCCCAAGATGGCCACCAGAGACAAAAGAGCCCAAATGTAGCCCAAATATCACCCAGATGTAGCCCAAGTATAACCCAATGACAGAATGTCCCAGAGTGTTCTAAAGAACAACTAGAGCGCTAACAGTCTTACTTATTACAAAAGTATGGCACGCCAGAAGCCATCTTGATTGGAATGAAGTGGTAACTCTGAAAACATTTAATTTAAAAAGGAACAACATGAGGGGGTATATTATGCAATAGAAGGTATTATTAGTGCTGCAGAAAGAAAAATTAGGGCACATTTTGAGTGACTTTTCAAATCCTCTTCTATTTCATTAAAGAATTCTGACATGAAGTCTCCCAAAATGTCCACCAGAGACAAAAGAGCCCAAATGTAGCCCAAATATCACCCAGATGTAGCCCAAGTATAGCCCAATGACAGAATGTCCCAGAGTGTTCTAAAGAACAACTAGAGCGCTAACAGTCCTACTTATTACAAAGGTATGGCACACCTGAAGCCATCTTGATTGGAATAAAGTGGTAACTCTTAAAACATTTAATTTAAAAAGGAACAAAATGAGGAGGTATATTTTGCCATATGAATCTGGCACTTTTGTAATGTAAAAAGAATGCAATACATAACATAACAATCAGGCACATTGCAAGGTAAGAATAATGCAATGCGTAATACAACCACGAGGTAGTTCGATATGCAGAAATAAGGCAATGCGTAATACACTAATCAGGTAGTTTGTTATGCAGGAATAATGCAATGCGTAATACGCTATTCGGGTAGTTCGTTGTGCAGAAACAATGCAATGTGTCATACGACAATCAGGTAGTTCGTTATATAGAAATAATGCCATGTGTCATACACTAATCAGGTAGTCCGTTATGCAGAAATAATGCAATGTGTAATACTCTAATCAGGTACTCCATTATGCAGGAATGATGCAATGTGTAATACGACAGTCAGGTACTCCGTAATGCAGAAATGGAATAATGCATAAAGCACTCAGGCACTGATCACCCTGCCTTAGGCAGTCTCTCCACCACTCCTTCTGTTTTACAGCCTCCCAACAGTTGCCCCAACACGGGTATGGTGTAATCAAAAAGTGCATTCGTTATGACATTTCTGTTGCCCCTGTATTTCTTTTGTTCTCCCCTCCCCAATTCTGTTGGGAAACTTAATAAATTTAATTTAAAAAAATGAAAATAATAATTAACTTATAAGTCCCTACTAAAGTGCACTATCTGTGCCCAGGGCCTGTAAATTAAATGCTACTAGTGAGCCTGCAGCACTCATTGTGCCACCCACTTAAGTAGCCCTCTTAATATGGCTCAGGCCGCCTGCCATTGCAGAGCCTGTATGTGCAGTTTCCACTGTAATTTCGATCTGGCAAGATAAACCTCTTGCCAGGCCCAAACATTCCCTTTTTATACATGTAGGTCACCCCAAAGGTAGGCCCTGAACAAACCAGAGGGCATGGTGCTATGTATTTAAAAGGTAAGACGTATACTTTTAGGTTTTGCATGTCCTGGTAGTGAAAAACCCTCAACTTAGTTTTTCACTACTGTAAACCCTATCTCTCCTAAAGGATACCATTGGGATTACCTTATTACATTTTAATAATGTAATTCCTAATTTTGAAGCAATAGACTTTTTAAGTCAGGTGTCTCTGGAATCAAAATTTAAAATCACAACTGAAGGTGTAGTTGAATTTTGAATTGCAATTCTGAAAATGCCACTCTTTGTCATTTTCCTCCTTTAGCCATTTGATGCCTGCTGCCTGTCTGGGGAATGTGACAGCTGGGCTTTAAGTATCTCTCCTAGACATCCACACACAATGGGAGTTTAGGTGTGACTTGATGGGCCATCCTGGGAGAATGGGAGGCAGGAGCTGGCCCCAACCTCACTTGAATCTGAATAGGCTGTGTCCTATCCCTACACAAAGGATTGCATACTTCAGTGTAGTGAGCCTGGAGCCAGGGCACGTAGGGAGGACATCTGTGCACTTCAAAGTCCTGTAATTTAAGTCTCCCACAAAGGGCACAACTGGGAATAAGTGTTGGACCTCTGACACCACACTTCAGTTCACTTCTGGACTTGTGAAGACTCTGCCAGGAAGAAGGACTGCTGTGCTGCTGAAGGGTTGCTATTCTGCTGGACTGCTGCTTTGCTGGACTCCTGCCCTGTTGTGCTGCCCTGCTGCCTGCTGTTCCCTTGCCTGGGTGAGAAGGACTGGACCTGCATCACTTTAACCCAGAGTGACGTCAAGGGCTAGCTCGTTTGCCTCTTGATCTGAAGCCTCAGGGACATACAAGACTTTCAACTTACCTGTGTCTGCACCTGGAATTTGTCATCTGTGGGTCTGCCCTCCCAACTGGTGCCACCCCAGTCCTGATTCCTTGGAAATGAGGCCTACAGTGCTTGCTTCAATAAACGCCACACATCCTCTGTCTAACTGGCTCATCGGTGCCGTTACATAGATCAGACCTGGTGGATTGCTCCTGTAGCATGGACTGGAACCGGCACATCGCTTCTGTTGCAGGACCATAACCGTTGCATCACTTTCACTGCATGGATAGACCCCAATGCATCGTCTTTGGAACGACTGCTATACAATTTCTCTGTATCTCTGTCAATGACATCCTCAATGCCGAATCTTTGCATCGCAGCTCTTCGCTCATCAGAGTTGACGCTTCACCGGTGCAGCGCAGATCAGCACCTGCACATCACCCCTATTGTATGGATCAACACTTACTCATTGCTTTGACTGCACCTTGCATCTTAGATGTCGACGCAGCCATGACCCAGGTACTTTTGTTCAGTGGGCCTTACTCAGTCCCTGTATCCAATCCTCTCTCCATCGCGGTCACCCTGCGCTTTTGACTTTGTCCCGGTCTGGCACGACCAGATATCCCAAGTAAGCTCTTATGCTTCTAAGCACATTTTTACAGTTTACTATTTTACAGTTTATTCTTTAAAAATGCAACTTTCAAGTTCTAATGATCTTTTTGTGTTGTTTTGGCTTGTTTTATTTATTGAATTAAGCTGTATTTTCCTAACTTGATGTGAAATCTTTTTGTGTGGTGTTTTCACTGTTTTGCTATTTGAAGTGTTGCACAAATACATTACCTATTGCCTCTAAGTTAAGTTAAGCCTGACTGCTCTGTGCCAAGCTACCAGGTTAAGTTAAGGTTTGCCGGCTTCTTACCCTGGCTAGGATTGTGGTTATTGCTTGCCTAGGGCTCATACCCCAGCCAACCAACAACTGCATTTCTAACACACCCCCTTTTAAATCCCCCATTGTTTTGTGTTTTCTGAAGGGTTCAACTAATATCCAATCCCACTTGTTGTGCTCCAGTGAGACCTTAAGTTGGTTTTACATTTTCTTATGAGAACTCCATCTGTACCTCTCTGTAGTTGGCTCTTAAAGATGTTGACTCTCAACACTGTTTTGTTGATCGCTGACACATCAGCCAGACCAGTGAGTGAGTTGCAAGGACTTAGGGCCAGATGTAGGTAGCCAAATACCGGTCGGTAACGGCCGAAAATCCCGAATTTCGGCCGTTACCGACCGGTATTTGGATATTGAGATGTAGGGGCCCAAAACAGACCGATTCGGTAAATACGAGTTGGTAATTTACCGAATCGGAATATTCCGAATCGGTATTTACTAATTCGGTATTTACCGATTCGGAAATTACCTAATTCTTATTTACCGAATTGGTAAATAAGAAATGGAAAAAAATTAGTTTTGAGATGTAGCAAACTTCTAAAATACCGAATTTCATGAAATTCGTTATTTAAGAGTCGGTATTTACCATGGATTGAAAGCAGGTGGTAACCAGGTGAAGGCCATAAAAAAGGACTTAACATGCAACATTGTGACCAGAATGGCGGCATTCTACGTGATAGCAAGGCGGCTAAGGCTACACGCAGCAGGAGAGAGGGTCTGGAGAAGGGAGGAGCAAGTCTACAGACAGAGGATAACGCTTTTTCAACTTACTGAGCCAGAGATATTACAAAGGTACAGGTTACACCCCCACACCATCCTGGACTTGATCAGGGACCTGCACCCACTTTTGGAACGCCCAACCCCAGGAGCGCATGCCATCCCACCGCATGTGCAGGTGCTCTGTAGCCTACACCTGCTTGCTTCTGGGAGTTACCAGGGGTCATTGCTGTGGTAGGTGGAGTGTCTCGGAGCTGCCTGTCCCGTTTCTTCAGGAAGTTCCTAGAGGCCATGATGCAGAGGATGCATCATTATATCTGCTTCCCTGACACACATGCAGAACTGCTGAAGACCAAGACTGAGTTTTATCAAATTGCACATTTCCCACATGTCATCGGCTGTACTGATGGCACCCACATCCCTATATGCCCACCTGCTGCCACAGAGTACATTTACAGAAACAGGAAGTCAACCCACTCCATCAATGTACAAGTAATCTGTGATGCCAACAACATAATCACAGACATTGTGGCCAAGTTCCCAGGAAGTACCCACGACTCCTACATCTTTCAGAACAGTGGGATCTACACACGCCTGACAGCAGGGAAATTTGGCGAAGGATACTTGCTAGGTAAAACACTGTAACACACCCTGATAGATATAGCAGATGTATATGTATGTGTGCATGTGAGTAATGGTTTTCTCATTTACATATTGGGGACAGTGCATATGCCGTCCGCTCATTCATCCTGACACCCTACCTCAACCCTACAAACCGCAGCCAGAGACGCTACAACGTGGCACACAAATCCACTAGGAACGTTGTGGAGCGCACCTTTGGCCTGTTAAAAAGCAGGTTCCACTGCCTCCACAAAAGTGGAGGGGCACTGCAGTACTAACCAATAATCTGCTAGAAAAAAGATAATTGCAACTTGTGCAATGTTACACAACCTTGCTACAAAGAAGGGTACAGAGGTGGAATTGAGCGACTATGAGGACCACGATGATGAACATGCACTGCCTGAACCAAACACAGCAGAAGTTGCGCCACCAACCGATGGCAGACAAAGACGGGCAGAGATGACACAGAACTTTTTTTTGAGTAAGTAAATACACACTGACAGGTGGAGTATGCACCCAACGTAGTTTAATATTTGGCACTACGCAGGTACTCAAATGCGCAAATGTGCAACACAAATGTCATCCATTCAATAATGGTAGTCCTGTCTCACGTCCCCATTTAAGTTCATGGAGTGTGGGCTGTATAAATCATTTCAGGGCACGCCTACCAGTGCCAGATGAAAGTGGCTGGCTGTCCTCACTGGGTGTTTTGGGTGTTGGCTCACCATGGCGCCTGCTGCTCCTCTGTGTCTCAACTACAGGGGGGCTTGTCATGCTGCTCCTACTGGTGCTTTCCTCACTTTCTGGTACATCCAGAGCAGCAGTTTGTCTGTGCATTAAGTCTGAACTGGGGTGGCTGAGCGAGCCAAAGAATGGTGATGGATTAAACCCAGATCAGTTGACTTGGGGTGAGTTTTTGATTTGCTCAAACGCTCCGTCCATCACCCCCTTTTGTATTGGTCTGGGCATTAAGCAGCACCTCTACAGCACTGGTCCCCCTTGCAAGGCCCCTAGACACCTCATTGCTGCTGTGTGTTAGTCCCTCTTGCATGTTGATGCATCGTCTACATAGAAGGGAAGTATTTATTTATTTATTTAAAATATTTATAAAGCGCGACTGTCACCTGGCAGGTATCCTGGCGCTGGTAGCTACTCTTGTGGTTTATTGACGGGGGTGGGCTAGGAAAGGCCTGTTTTTATAGGGGCAGGGGAAAGAGCCAAGTTTTGATACGTTTCCTGAATGGGAGGAGATGAGGGATATGGCGAAGTGGCTGTGGCCAGGCAGTTCATTGCCTTCGTTTGTTGCTGCGCATGTTGTCTGTCCTTGCGCCTTGCTAACCTGTCCTGGTCCAGTTTACTGCACAGGAGCTGCACTGATTAAGTCATGTCCCGCACACCTGTGGCCATCTCCCGCATCCCTGCAGCCGGATCACTGAAACAATATCAATGTCAAAAATATAGAACTACCATAATATCAAGTATAAAATATAGAATGCCAAAATATCAACTTCCTATCTCCAAACGGGTAAGTACAAAAATACTGAATCAAAAATATCGATGTAAAAAATATAGTTAGTCAAAATATCGAATTTTTTTAAATGCTTTAAAGTAATTAAAAATTAATGAAATAATAAATATAATTAACCTTAACATACTTAAAATACTTAAATAACTTTAAAATTAATAAATAATTAATGTATGTTCAAAAAAATACACATTTATTTATTAATACATATATATTTATATATATATATATATATATATATATATATATATATATATATATATATATATATATATATATATATTACCTACTGGCGGTCGCCAGTAGGTATATATAGTTAGGATTTTTTCTCTATGGGATTTTTGAAAATTCTATGTCTAATAACTTTGGCGTTTGTGGACGGAATCGGCTGAAATTTTCAGGAAAATGGAACATTTTGTTTCTGAGCAGCCCCTGACAATTTGGGGGGGTTTCATCAAGGGGGGGCCGAGAAAAAAGGGGGGTCCCAAAACGCGTTTTTCCCATGTTAATTTCCATAGGGCGGTTGGCCTCACTTTTAGCTCGAACGGCTGAATGGATTTGCACGAAACTTGGCAAAATTGTAGGGACTGTTAGCCCGATGTGCCTTTGCTAGGTCTCAATATATGTGCTCCAGTGGATTTTGAGTAATTTAGGTTCAAAAAAAGATATATATCTGGGCGGAGCCTAACCACACATCTGATCTGATTGGCTGTCAACACTTCATCCAAGAAGTGTTGGCAGCCATCTTGGGACCAATATACATGATAGCACCTCATTAAAAAGCATGGTAGGTAATAGAGGGTTTTAGGACTTTAGTTATATTATAAATCATTTGTTGATGGTACCATACTCGTTTTAGGAATTGTGGTGGGTTCTAAGGTGATTTTACCATGTGAAAAAACCTTCTGCTGTGATATCATGAATATTGTTTGAAAGAAAACTAATATCTCATGATTTTCCCACAGTGGTTTGGAAGGGGATCTATAAGCTAAACTGAAAGCATATTTTCTGTAAATTCACATTATCTTTATCAAACATGTGAAAATGAAGTCTGACATTCTCAGTAAAACATGTACATCCAACAAGGACAGAGACTGTCAGTTGATTCCTTTGTGTTCTACTGCAGCCTCCTAGAGTGTTCTAAAGAACAACTAGAGCGCTAACAGTCCTACTTATTACAAAGGTATGGCACACCTGAAGCCATCTTGATTGGAATAAAGTGGTAACTCTTAAAACATTTAATTTAAAAAGAAACAACATGAGGGGGTATATTTTGCCATAGAAAGTATGATTAGTGCTGCAGAATGAAAAATTAGGGCACATTTTGAGTGACTTCTCAAATCCTTTTCTATTTCATTAAAACATTCTGACATGCAGTCTCCCAAAATGGCCACCAGAGACAAAAGAGCCCAAATGTAGCCCAAATATCACCCAGATGTAGCCCAAGTATAGCCCAATGACAGAATGTCCCAGAGTGTTCTAAAGAACAACTAGAGCGCTAACAGTCCTACTTATTACAAAGGTATAGCACACCTGGAGCCATTGTGATGGGAATAAAGTGGTAACTCTTAAAACATTTATTTTAAAAAGGAACAAAATGAGGGGGTATATTATGCAATAGAAGGTATTATTAGTGCTGCAGAAAGAAAAATTAGGGCACATTTTGAGTGACTTTTCAAATCCTCTTCTATTTCATTAAAGAATTCTGACATGCAGTCTCCCAAAATGGCCACCAGAGACAAAAGAGCCCAAATGTAGCCCAAATATCACCCAGATGTAGCCCAAGTATAGCCCAATGACAGAATGTCCCAGAGTGTTCTAAAGAACAACTAGAGCGCTAACAGTCCTACTTATTACAAAGGTATGGCACACCTGAAGCCATCTTGATTGGAATAAAGTGGTAACTCTTAAAACATTTAATTTAAAAAGGAACAAAATGAGGGGGTATATTTTCCCATATGAATTATGATTAGTGCTGCAGAAAGAAAAATTAGGGCACATTTTGAGTGACTTCTCAAACCCTCTTCAATTTCATTAAAAAATTCTGACATACAGTCTCCCAAGATGGCCACCAGAGACAAAAGAGCCTAAATGTAGCCCAAATATCACCCAGATGTACCCCAAGTATAGCCCAATGACAGAATGTCCCAGAGTGTTCTAAAGAACAACTAGAGCGCTAACAGTCTTACTTATGACAAAAGTATGGCACACCAGAAGCCATCTTGATTGGAATGAAGTGGTAAGTCTGAAAACACTCAATTTAAAAAGGAACAACATGAGGGGGTTAATTTTGCCATAGAAAGTATGATTAGTGCTTCAGAAAGAAAAATTAGGGATCATTTTGAGTGACTTCTCAAATCCTCTTCTATTTCATTAAAAAAATTCTGGCATGCAGACTGAAACATGCACTTTGAATACCAGCAGCAGACGTCCCTGGTGAGCAGTAGCTTTACTACAGTGATCTAATGTGCAACTAGAGTGCTAACATTCAGAATTTATGGCAAATGTGTGACACATCTGAATGCCTTCTTGATGGAACCAAAGTAAACAAGCATTGAAAATGCAATAGATCTCGCCCTCGTTTAAGTTAAAGCCATTCTGTTTGTAATGAGGTGGCTTTTTAGCTTTGCTTTTATTAGTGTTTTTTCAACTTTCATGTAAATAACATGCATCTGTATGCATATAAGTATATGTATGCATGCATTTATGTTTGTATTTATATAGATATACAGATGATATATGTTTATATATGTATGTATATATATATATTCACTGAAAAAACCATAGGCTATAGACCATATATAGTTAGGAATTAGCATTTACAAAACCTTGAAAATTCACTGAAAAAACCATAGGTTATAGACCATATATAGTTAGGAATTTGCATTTACAAAACCTTGAAAATTCACTGAAAAAACCATAGGTTATAGACCATATATAGTTAGGAATTCGCATTTACAAAACCTTATTTTACTCACACAAAACCATTGAAATTCCATATATAGTTAGTTGCACTAACTATATATCGCGCACCCGCAATCCACTGCTGATGATGTCACATATTACATCATTCATGACATGGTCAGTGACATCACTGATGACATCACTGATGACATCTCAAATGACATCACTGATGACATCACTGATGACAACATCCAGTGACTGTATGTTTCTGTAAAGTTAAAATATGTCTTACATATTAAAGAATGAGTGGATGTATAAGTGTCTGGATGAAGGATTTAGTAGGTGCATGACTGACTGTATGAGTGAGTGATTAAATGTGTCTCACTGAGTGCATGGGTTAGCGACTAAACTGTCTTAATTTGTGCATCATTATGTCTGTTGTTCTGTAAACTGTTGCATTTGTTGATAAGTAGCTATATGAGTAACTATATGGGTTATTGATTGGTTGCCCAAGTATTTGTATGGGAGACTGAGTGTGTGTGTGGGTGGCTGGGAGGTGTATGACTCTGTGCATAGATGTCGGAGCAGTTGATTCACTAGATGTATGGTTTCAAAAGTGCATGTGGAAACAGCTGTATGGGCGGTTGACTGTGTGCATGAGTGTATTGGTGAGTGAATGGATATCTCAGTGCTACATGTCAAAGTAAGTACATATGTAAAACACAGTACATGTGAGAGTTGACATATATAAATAACTGTGCATAAGAGCCAGTGAATGTGTGAGTGGCTGTATGGATGATTGTGAACTTGTATCAGGGATTGTATAAGAGAGTAAATATGTGTTAGTATATGTTTGAATAAGTAAAGTTTGTATAACTGTATAGTTGAGGAAATGGAGGTGTGATTGATTCTTTGCATGACTGACTAGGTGTGTGAGTAACTCCATGGATGAGTGACAGTCTGTGAGTGTCTGTTTACACTGATTGTATCTAAGGTTATATTAGAGTCTGAAGAGGTTCATCGTATTATCACATGAATGATATCATCAGTGATGTGATCAGTAATGTCAAATGAGATGTCATCAGTGATGTCATCAGTGATGTCATTTGAGATGTCATCAGTGATGTCATTTGAGATGTCATCAGTGATGTCACTGACCATGTCATGAATGATGTAATATGTGACATCATCAGCAGTGGATTGCGGGTGCGCGATATATAGTTAGTGCAACTAACTATATATGGAATTTCAATGGTTTTGTGTGAGTAAAATAAGGTTTTGTAAATGCGAATTCCTAACTATATATGGTCTATAACCTATGGTTTTTTCAGTGAATATATATATACACATACATATATATAAATGCATATGCATATATATGCATATATATAAGTGTATATGTGTGCGTGTAGGGAGAGGTAGAGAGGTAGAGGTGTAGAGGTAGAGGTGTAGAGTTAGAGAGGTAGAGGTAGAGAGGTAGAGACTAGTAGAGAGAGACGAAGAGAGAGGTGGAGAGGTAGAGAGTAGAGAGTGAGTAATAGAGAGTAGAGAGTGAGTAGTAGAGAGTAGTAGAGAGTAGTAGAGTGAGTAGTAGAGAGTGAGTAGTAGAGAGTGAGTAGTAGAGAGTGAGTAGTAGAGAGTAGTAGAGAGTAAGTAGTAGAGTGAGTAGTAGAGAGCAGTAGAGAGGGAGTGGTAGAGAGTAGTAAAGAGTGAGTAGTAGAGAGTAGTAGAGAGTGAGTAGTAGAGAGTGAGTAGTAGAGAGTAGTAGAGAGTGAGTAGTAGAGAGTGAGTAGCAGATTGAGAGAATAGTAGAGAGTAGTAGAGAGTGAGTAGTAGAGTGAGTAGTAGAGAGTAGTAGAGAGAGTAGTAGAGAGTGAGTAGTAGAGAGTAGTAGAGAGTGAGTAGTAGAGAGTGAGTAGTAGAGTGAGTAGTAGAGTGAGTAGTAGAGAGTGAGTAGTAGAGAGTAGTAGAGAGAGTGAGTAGTAGAGTGAGTAGTAGAGTGAGTAGTAGAGAGTGAGTAGTAGAGAGTAGTAGAGAGAGAGTAGTAGAGAGTGAGTAGTAGAGTGAGTAGTAGAGTGAGTAGTAGAGAGTGAGTAGTAGAGAGTAGTAGAGAGTTAGAAGTAGAGAGTGAGTAGTAGAGAGTAGTAGAGTGTGAGTAGTAAAGAGTGAGTAGTAGAGCGAGTAGTAGAGAGTGAGTAGTAGAGAGTAGAGAGTAGTAGAGAGTGAGTAGTAGATAGTGAGTAGTAGGGAGTGAGTAGTAGAGAGAGAGTAGTAGAGAGTAGTAGAGTAGTAGAGAATGAGTAGTAGAGAGTTAGTATTAGAGAGTAGTGGAGTAGTAGAGAGTGAGTAGTAGAGCGTAGTGGGGAATACTCC
The DNA here is from genome assembly GCF_964263255.1 of Lissotriton vulgaris. Classification (NCBI taxonomy): domain Eukaryota; kingdom Metazoa; phylum Chordata; class Amphibia; order Caudata; family Salamandridae; genus Lissotriton; species Lissotriton vulgaris. The sequence continues at coordinate 2,087,933,246 of NC_141689.1, read as the reverse complement.
AAAGTTGAGCACAGCACCACTTGCACAACAAGTCCTATCAAATCATATCACTTACAGTCCTTATTGAAGCGCTGAATCTTGGTGTATATTCAAATACTTTTATTTTCCTTAAGTTTATGTATCACAGCCAGCCGACGCGTTTCGTTCTGTACAACAGAACTTTTTCAGGGCGTTATTATTTCCTTCAAGTTATGTCGGTATCCTGTTGTCATATAACTAGATATTTCTTCCAAATGTTAGACGAGTCGTAAGTACATTAATATTCAAAGTGACTAGGTATCAATTTTACCCACACAATTGGGGCAGACTTGAGTAATTTATAGCATCCTCAAAGTCAGTCTTTCAAAAATTCCAAAGTATAGGACATGATAATCCAAATCCAAATGTTTCTCAAGAAAAGTCATTTTCAATCATTCGGAATATTGGCGTTTGGGCAGATATGACCCACGGACACGGTTTATGACTTTTCTTGAGAAACAATTGGATTTGGATTATCATGTCCTATACTTCGGAATTTTTGAAAGACTGACTTTGAGGATGCTATAAATTACTCAAGTCCATGGATGCTGCTGGGAACGTTCCCAGTAACACCCATTGCACACCCCTTTAACGCAGGACACTGCGTTAAAGGGACTGATATTTATCAGGCAGGATTACGCCACAAAAAGTGGCTGAGTCCTGCCAGATAAATATCACTCAGTCTTCTGTGCCACCGGAATGTCTCAAAAAGTGACATTCCAGAGGCGCAACGGGCTCGTAAATAAGGCCCCATAGGTTTCACACTCATTATAGTTAGGAATTAGCATTTAAAAAACCTTTGAAATTCACTGAAAAAACCATAGGTTTCACACCAGTTATAGTTAGCTGGACATTGTACTCATACAAATCCATTGAAATTCCCGCGTTATAGTTAGTTGTACTCACTATAACTTGCGCGCCCGCAATCCACTGCTAATGATGTCACATATTACATCATTTATGACATGGTCAGTGACATCACTGATGACATCACTGATGACATCTCAAATGACATCACTGATGACATCATCCAGTGAATGTGGTTTGCTTTGATATTTAAATCTGTATTATAAATACACTACTTTGCATTGAAGAATGAGTGGATATATAAATATAAATGTGTGGATGGTGGATTTAGTAACAGTGTCCTTGATTGTTCGCTTGACTAATTTGAAGAGTCTCACTATATATAATGTGTAGTTACTAAACTGTGTGAAAGTCTTTATTGCTTTGTCTTGATTGCTATGTTAACGACTATATTTGTTATTGGTTTCTTAACTGAGTATTTGTATGGGTAAATGAATGTCTATGTGGTGTGGAGGGGTGTGTGTGATTGCCAAAAAATGTGTGAATAGTTCATTCAGTAGGTATATGAGGTTAGGACTACATGTCATAACAGTTGTTACAGTGAGTGTATATGTTTTTTTGGGTGTGGTGGTGATGAAATATTTCTCTCAATGGTACATCTCCATTAAACTTGAAAAAAAGGCAGTGTATGTGACAGTTATATCTAATTAAGTGTGCCTAAGACTTAGTGATTGTATGAGTCACTATATGGATAACTGTATACTTGTAATCGTGATTTCATAACACACTAAGTGTGAGTTACTATCTATATAAATAGATGAAGTGGTGTTTGTATAAGTGTGTAGGTGAGTAAATGTAAGTATAATCAATTGTTTGCATAAGTCAGAAGGATGTCTTTATAAGTAAATACAATGTGTGCTGGTGTGTAATAGGGGTATAAGTATATTTGACAGTGTTCTGTTGATTATTCACGGCATATAACACTGAATCTATAGTCAAGTGATTAGATGTGTGTATAGTTCTGTGGGTGTTTAGAAATTTCTATTGGTGTGTCAATGGTTTCAAATATGGCACTTTCTATTTTACAGTGAGTGATGAAAGATTATACTAGTGTGTGATGAGGTGTATTTGATTGTCACATGGATGATGTCATCAGTGATGTCATCAGTGATGTCACTGACCATGTCATGAAGGATGTAATATGTGACATCATCAGCAGTGGATTGCCGGCGCGCGAGTTATAGTGAGTACAACTAACTATAACGGGGGAATTTCAATGGTTTTGTGTGAGTAAAATGTCCAGCTAACTAAAACTGGTGTGAAACCTATGGTTTTTTCAGTGAATATATATATATATAACAAGGTGTATTGAAGAATGAGTGGGTGTATCAGTGTCTGATTGGACGAGTGTGCAAAGTGCTATGTCCTAGACTGTCTTATGTTACGAGTCTGTGTATGGCACTGTAGTGCTGTCAGAGTATGGGCACCCTTGAAATATCCTATATGCTGCTGCATTCATTCACCTTTATGTTTAGAAGGAACTAAGTGATGGGTCTGCGCTGGGTGTTGCATTAACAGCTGTAATTTCTGTTAATGCTGGAATACAGTTCTTGGTTCCCCCTACTCAAGAGTCTTTTTGAAATTAATTACGACGGGATGAACAAGTCAGTATTTATTGTATCGTAGGATTTCAATAGCGCCTCGTACAGCCGGTGAGGCCCCTGAGCTTGCTTGATAGGGTGTTGGTTGCAGTTAGGTTTACGTGGGAGGTGATGGGAGGGATGAGTGAGGTCTGCTGACATTTGAGGTATAGATTTTATATAATTTTGATTTTAATTTGTTAAGTGATGCGTATGCCCATGTAATTATGTAGCGCTGTGCACTGAAACTGAACCTGTTGTAGACACTTCATGATGGGGTGGTGAGCCGCAGAGAAATACAATATTTTGGCCAAGATCAGACAATATAAACAAGAATTTGTAGGAGGAATTTGGACCTGATATTTTTATTTTTATGAGAGTCTGGTAGTTAATCTTAGCAAACGTACACTTACAGACTTGGAAGAGGCAGTCCTCAACAAAGGGCTAGGATTTGTTACTACAGACGAGGGAGACCCGTTTTTACTTCAAATCGAGTTAGCCCAGTTTTTCCGGAAACTCAGGCTACACTACTTTTTTAAACAGAAAAACAGCGACGACACATGTCTTGAATATGATAACAACACAGGTCTCAGAAACAAGTCCACCTTTCTTCCTCCCACTCATGCAATACCCCCCCAGCTACTTGCCTTTGAGATGGCCGTGAAAAATGATATTGATCAAATTCAATACTCGACCCGATCAGGTTACAACAACTTATCAACAGCTGAGAGAAAAGCACTTAACACACTATGCCAAGATGATACCATAGTCGTGAAGCCCGCCGACAAAGGGGGTTCCATTGTGGTCCAAGATGCGGAAACATACAGAATGGAATGCTCCCGCCAACTGAGCATTCGCACAGCCTATCAGCCACTGACCAGCGACCCGACTCCGGGGCTGATGAATCAAATCAAGATTCTAGTGGAGGAAGCATTAGCTGAGGGGTGGATAACCACTCTAGAAGCACAGTTCTTACAGGCTAAAAATCCCACCATGCCGTACTTCTACACCCTGCCCAAGGTGCACAAACCGCAAAGACCACCTCCTGGCAGACCGATCATTTCAGGACAGGGTTCTTTACTAGAGCCCTTATCAGCATTTGCGGATCATTTCCTCAAACCCCTTGTGCACACCATGCCCACATATCTCAAGGACACCACTGATGTCCTCAGGGTGATTCCTGACATTGATTTTTGTCAGGAGACAGACTACCTTGTCTCGCTGGATATTGAGTCACTATACACCTCGATTCCCCAGGATGCTACCCTAGATACCATCCGGACCATCCTGGAGGAATCGCAGCTTGACTCCATCACCCCTGTACCCTTCATCATGGCTCTTGCTACAATAGCAATGAAGGAAAACTTTTTCATGTATGAAGACCAGGTATACCACCAAATCTCGGGGACCAGCATGGGAAGTATTTTTGCCCCGTCCCTGGCGAACCTGTACGTTCATAAGTTTGAACAAACCACTGTGCTACATGTGAGCAACCCACATTTCGCGTCTATTATGTTATGTTATGTTATGTTACAGTGCATTTTTATAGCGCACGGCTACTCTAAAAGAGTGTCCCGGCGCTTTCCACAGGCAACTTACAGTGTCAAATCAACATAACAAATAAGACAGAACCCCAGGGAAACAAAAGAGAGAAAGAAAAACCCACCTAAACAGAATGATTAAAAAGCCAAGTCTTCAAATTCTTCCTGAATTGAAGCAGGTTGGGAGTGCTGCGGAGTGCCAACGGAAGCGCATTCCACAGCTGGGAGGCCTTAAGGCTAAAAGAACGCCCCCCAATACGGGCCTTCCTCACGCGTGGGACCACCGCAGTGAACAGGGATTCTGAACGCAATGAACGAGCTGGGCGATAGAAAGCTAGTCTTTTCTTCAGGTATCCTGCGCCTGAGCCAAACAGAGCCTTGTGCACCAGCGTCAAGGGTTTAAAGACAATCCGCTTCCGGATAGGAAGCCAATGGAGCGTCTGCAGCAACACCGAAGCCCGTGCTCGTCTATGCAGACCAAAGATTGCCCGGGCTGCCGAGTTCTGTGCCACCTGCAGACGCTGAACCAGATAATCCGGGAGGCCTAAGAAAAGGGCGTTAGCGTAATCTAGCCTGGATCCGATGAGCGCCTGCACCGTAATCCGTCTGTGCTCCGCAGACAGAAGGGGTAGAAACTTGCGGAGCATTCTGAGGATGCCGAAACAGGTGCCGGACAGGCCAAGGATGTGCGTTTTCAGAGAGAGTTTATTGTCAAGCTTAACACCCAAGTTCTTGGCAACCAAGGATGATTGTGCCGGAGGACACATGGCGGCCGGCCACCACTGCCGCCACTCGGGATCGGAGGCACAGCCGAAAAACAGAACCTCCGACTTGCTGGAGTTGGCCTTCAGACAGTTTTGCTGAAACCAGCTGAAGACCCTGTCCAGGCAGTCCCGGATTCTCTCCCCGTCAAATGTCTGATCTTTTTCACATGTGAAGAGGAGTTGTGTGTCATCGGCATAGGACACGATCTGGGCTCCGTAAGCCTCCACCTCGGCCGCCAGAGGGGACATAAAGATGTTAAATAATGTCGGGCTCAAGACCGAGCCCTGTGGAACCCCAACACCCAATGGCGACATCTCGGCGGAGCTCTGGGAAACCCAGACCGTCTGGCGGCGGCCCTCCAGGAAAGATGTAAACCATCTGAGCACCGTCCCCCTTAGGCCGATGTCATAGAGCCTGGCAAGCAGCGCCTTATGGGGAACGGTGTCGAAGGCCGCCGACAGGTCCAACATGACTAGCATGGCCTTGCCACTCCCATCCAAGGTCTCCCTGATGATCTCAGAGACCTCCACCAACGCTGTTTCCGTGCTGAAGTTCGGACGGAAACCAGATTGGGATGGATGTAGCAGATTGTTAGCCTCCAGGAAGTTCGACAAGACGCCATGAACATGTTTTTCGGTGATCTTGGCCAAAGCCGGGAGAAGAGAGATTGGCCTGTAATTGGCCAAAGCCTCGGCATCAAGACCAGGCTTTTTCAGGAGGGGGATCACCATTGCCCTTTTCCAGGCGGATGGGACACTCCCCGCACTCAAGGAAGCATTGAGGATCGGGTTGACCAGGGGATTCACCACTGCCGCCATTCCAGCCAAGAATTTGGCGGGGCAGGGGTCCAGTGGGGAACCAGATTTAAGACTGGCCAACAAGGTCCGGGACATGTCGCTGGAGACAGGTGGAAAGTCCTCCAGGATAGCCATAGGCATGGCCGATGTCCCAGGTCCTACCCCGAGATCACAACAACCCTCCTCCGTGCTTTCTGAGAAGGAGGCCTGAATAGCCTTAATCTTGTCGGTAAAGAAAGTGGCAAGATCACGCGCCCACACATCAGGTAATACCGGCGGAGATGAATAGGACGTAGGAGACGTGAACTCCTTCACAATCGTGAAGATCTCCTTACAAGAGTTTGCCGATGCCTCGATCCTCCTGGCAAGGTATTCCCGCTTGGCACCAAGAACATCACGATGATAGGCCTTCACCGCCGCCCTATAAGCGAGTTTGGCCTCCCCATCATATTGATGGCGCCAGGCCCGCTCAGCGACCTTACATTGGCTACGAGCCACATGTAGCGCCTCTGTAAACCAAGGCGCAGATTGCCGTTTCGCCGAGGACCGGGGGGTTACCTTGGGGGCAAGGTCATCTAATCTCTCAGTCAGCCATAGCTGCAGGGCCTCCGTGTCTCTTTCCGGATCCCCCGAGAGAGAGCAGGGATGTTCCGTGAGCGCCTGCTCAAGCATAGCAGGCGTCACACTATGCAACGCTCTCGAGGCCAATCTGGGTACCATGGGGGCGCAGGTGTCGAACCGCCCATTCTCTAACACATAGAACCCGATCAGCCTATGATCAGACCAGAGCACAGGCCATGTTTCAATGTCGACAATGGGGACAGAGGAAAACACTTGATCAAGGGTATGCCCTTTCTCATGTGTAGGCCCCGACACAAACGGTGTCAGGCCAAGCGGAGATGTAATATCCAGCAGTCTTGCCCCATCCAGATCGTCCGTGACATCAAGATGAAAATTGAAGTCGCCTGCCAGCAAACAGTGCTGTGCAGACAACGCCAGCTCCGAGATGGCTGTCTGTAGGTCATCCCAAAAGGTGCCCACCGGGCCAGGAGGCCTGTAAACCAACAAACCCTTGAGCGCTTGGCCAGGAGACAGTCTTAGCGTGAAAGCAAGGGATTCAGAGCCCCCAATGGGGTTCACGGGAACAACAGAACAAGAGATGTCTTTCCTAACCACCACCGCGACACCGCCTCCCCTGCCCTTCGCTCTGTCTTGGCGAAAGATGTTATAAGTAGATGGGATAGCAGAAAAAATATCCGGATTGGACGCCTCTCCCAACCAAGTTTCGGTCAGGAGTAGACAAAGAGGATTATCCCTGACCAATAGATCGTAGATGTGCAGCGCATGTCTTCCTACTGACCTTGTATTAAGCAGCAGACAGAGATGCTTCACAGGCACCTCGGTGGCCCTAGGGGCGCTACATAGCGACCACGTAGGCGACCAACCGCAGGCCGGACAGCGACGTTTACCCTTGTATCGTCCAGGGAAAACTGAGCGGCACTGACAAGAGATAGTGCGCAAGGCGCGGAGCATCGCCGAAGTATAGTGGATCATCTTCGCCCACGCCTGGCCCAGAGTCCAATGCCGCCCTGCCGCCTCCGGGACGCTGACGGGCGCAGACGGGCAGGACTCCGGCACGACTCAGGCTTAGCGAAAGGCGTCCACCTGCGCGTCCCGCTGCGCGTGGGGAGCGACTTTAAATAGGCTCTCCAATGAGCCCTTGGCGCGCGCGACCGGTCCAAAATGGCTGCCGTCGCCGAACAACAATCCCCAAGCCAAGATGGCGCCCAGAAAGGAACCCAGGAACCCGGACCCACCAAAGTGGTGGTGATTTGAGGCACCGAGGTGCACTTTTTAAATGCGGTGAGGGGAGCGGGGCGCTAGCTACAAGCAGCAAGACTAAAACCAGGGGTAAGTAAAACAAACAGTAACAGAGATAAAAAACGAGGTCAGCTTAAAATAACCCAGCGCTAATGCAGCGCAGTCGCAGCAGAGTGGTAGATGGTGAGGAATGCTACCTCACGAAGAACCGCCTTAAATAGGCTCTCCAATGAGCCCTTGGCGCGCGCGACCGGTCCAAAATGGCTGCCGTCGCCGAACAACAATCCCCAAGCCAAGATGGCGCCCAGAAAGGAACCCAGGAACCCGGACCCACCAAAGTGGTGGTGATTTGAGGCACCGAGGTGCACTTTTTAAATGCGGTGAGGGGAGCGGGGCGCTAGCTACAAGCAGCAAGACTAAAACCAGGGGTAAGTAAAACAAACAGTAACAGAGATAAAAAACGAGGTCAGCTTAAAATAACCCAGCGCTAATGCAGCGCAGTCGCAGCAGAGTGGTAGATGGTGAGGAATGCTACCTCACGAAGAACCGCCTTAAATAGGCTCTCCAATGAGCCCTTGGCGCGCGCGACCGGTCCAAAATGGCTGCCGTCGCCGAACAACAATCCCCAAGCCAAGATGGCGCCCAGAAAGGAACCCAGGAACCCGGACCCACCAAAGTGGTGGTGATTTGAGGCACCGAGGTGCACTTTTTAAATGCGGTGAGGGGAGCGGGGCGCTAGCTACAAGCAGCAAGACTAAAACCAGGGGTAAGTAAAACAAACAGTAACAGAGATAAAAAACGAGGTCAGCTTAAAATAACCCAGCGCTAATGCAGCGCAGTCGCAGCAGAGTGGTAGATGGTGAGGAATGCTACCTCACGAAGAACCGCCTTAAATAGGCTCTCCAATGAGCCCTTGGCGCGCGCGACCGGTCCAAAATGGCTGCCGTCGCCGAACAACAATCCCCAAGCCAAGATGGCGCCCAGAAAGGAACCCAGGAACCCGGACCCACCAAAGTGGTGGTGATTTGAGGCACCGAGGTGCACTTTTTAAATGCGGTGAGGGGAGCGGGGCGCTAGCTACAAGCAGCAAGACTAAAACCAGGGGTAAGTAAAACAAACAGTAACAGAGATAAAAAACGAGGTCAGCTTAAAATAACCCAGCGCTAATGCAGCACAGTCGCAGCAGAGTGGTAGATGGTGAGGAATGCTACCTCACGAAGAACCGCCTTAAATAGGCTCTCCAATGAGCCCTTGGCGCGCGCGACCGGTCCAAAATGGCTGCCGTCGCCGAACAACAATCCCCAAGCCAAGATGGCGCCCAGAAAGGAACCCAGGAACCCGGACCCACCAAAGTGGTGGTGATTTGAGGCACCGAGGTGCACTTTTTAAATGCGGTGAGGGGAGCGGGGCGCTAGCTACAAGCAGCAAGACTAAAACCAGGGGTAAGTAAAACAAACAGTAACAGAGATAAAAAACGAGGTCAGCTTAAAATAACCCAGTGCTAATGCAGCGCAGTCGCAGCAGAGTGGTAGATGGTGAGGAATGCTACCTCACGAAGAACCGCCTTAAATAGGCTCTCCAATGAGCCCTTGGCGCGCGCGACCGGTCCAAAATGGCTGCCGTCGCCGAACAACAATCCCCAAGCCAAGATGGCGCCCAGAAAGGAACCCAGGAACCCGGACCCACCAAAGTGGTGGTGATTTGAGGCACCGAGGTGCACTTTTTAAATGCGGTGAGGGGAGCGGGGCGCTAGCTACAAGCAGCAAGACTAAAACCAGGGGTAAGTAAAACAAACAGTAACAGAGATAAAAAACGAGGTCAGCTTAAAATAACCCAGCGCTAATGCAGCGCAGTCGCAGCAGAGTGGTAGATGGTGAGGAAACTCATCTGGTGGAAAAATTATCTGGTGGAAGAGATATATAGACGATGTCTTGGTAGTGTGGAGAGGGTCCAAGGAGTCTGTACTACAATTCCATGAATGGCTTAATAACCAAAATGATTACCTCCGCTTTACCATCGAACTAAGCAAAGAGCGAGTAGCCTTTCTGGACCTCTCGATCTATTGCACTCCGACCGGCCTACAGAGTGAACTCTACCGTAAACCCATGGCACGGAATTCACTCCTACTGTATGAAAGTCAGCATCCCAAGTCCCTGAGGGATAATCTCCCATTTGGGCAGTTCCTACGTGTTCGTAGGAACTGTTCCACTCCAGAAAGTTTTGAACGGCATGCCTGCGAGCTGACTAAACAACTCCTATCCAGACATTACCCAAAAAAACTGGTGAATCGCTCATGCAAAAGAGCAGCCAATAACCACCGGGCTGCTCTACTTGAACCAAAACCTGTCAAACCACCGACTGAACGACTTACTCTTGTAAGCACATACAACACCAAGTCTAACAAGGTTCAGAAAGTGATTAAGAAACATTGGCGCATCTTAAACAGCGGGAAAGACAAACTCAAATTCCCACTGTTCGCGTTCAAACGCTCAAAAAACTTGAGGGATCGTCTGGTACACACCCGTCCCAAAGCCACTGCTAAGAGAGAAGTGGGCACTCTCTGGGACCTGCCGCCTGTAACAGGTCACCACCCTTGTGGGAACTGCTCTGTTTGCCCACTCACATCCAAGATTACGAGTGTGGACATCGGGACAGATCGACCTTGGGAGATGAGACAATTCTCTAATTGCAACAGCAACAACCTGATCTACCTCCTCACATGCATCTGTAACGAACGGTATGTAGGCATGACCACTAGAAAAGTTAGAGTGAGAATGCAGGAACATAAAAGCACTTTCCGATGCAAAAAGGACATCTCGAAACTCACTAAACACTTCATTGAACACAATCATAGTGAAACCGATTTCAAATGGCATGTTCTTGAAAAACCATTCATTCCTGCCCATGTTAGCGATGTGTCGAATTTCTTGTTTCGCAAAGAACAGAGATGGGTGTACAAATTAGGCACTGACCAACACGGACTGAATGACGACATCCCTTGGTTCAGCCTGTCCTAAACTCCCCGACAGGCAATCTTGACCAGCCACTGAAAAATTGCGGGGTCCTTTGTATATCATTAGAACTACCCGAGTGTTGAGTATGACGTCATCGAGTAGTTCGGGCCTCAGTATGAGGTTACGTCGTTGTAGCTCTTGCTGATTGGTCGGGAACTTCTCTCCAAACCATTCAAGTAAGAATGACGCACACAGGTCTGAGCCTCCCCCTGACTCAGTCACAGCTCGAGACAACGACGGACAGGTAAGACGCTAGCTCCACCAGTCTTTCTGGTGGGTTGCGTTTGACACTGATCTGAATGACACTTCAGGTTATTCCGAAATCATTGACTTAAGCTGGGTGGATGCGACGAATGGCACTGGAGCGGGAGCGTGTTGGTGTATGACAGTATACTCTACGTTCAGAACACCTTTGACTTCATGTAGTGTGTACGAGAGTAGATCTACCCTTGATCCCTCCGTTATCATAACCATGAGGTCGGTTTCTGTTCCCGTAGAGCGGGGTCTCACATATCCTGAGCCAGGTCCAGGAAGAGGTGAGGTCCACTCCCCGGAAGTACTGGGTGAGTATCGTAGGATGACATAGTTCTTGACTTCTTGCTCTGTAGTATTCAGACCAGAGTTGCTGGAAGTGTTTCACTTGTATGTTTGTCCCCCGATTACAGTAACCAAGTACCTGCTTCCGAAGAGGAGTTCGCACAGAAGAAGGAACACTATATCCTTTTCTGGCTTTTTCCACTTGTGTGTTTTTTTGTATAATTTTTCACACTTATTAATACACATATACAGGCAGTAGCACACCTAAGAACAGAGACCCTGAAGAAAGCCTGAGGTATCCCCCTCAGAGGCTGAAACATGTTGGTCTCCTCGCAGATATTTGTTATCAATGCGATGATTTTGCCAGACTGTTCTTGTTTTTAATCAGGAAGGGGCCAACGCCTATTAAAATTTTCTGTTAGTTCCCTATCCTATTTTAATCACCACTTTTTCTTTTCGCACTGCACTTTTCCCATTGAATCAACATCATTTGTGATACCTGTGTGATTGTGGTCGCTACCCCGAACCATCCGAGAGGGTATGCATGTGATCTCAATGATCAGGAGACACAATACCCGGTAAGGATTACCAAATGATATATTGATCTTATAAGACTTTGATGGGAATCCAAAACAACTGGGGTGACTCACGATTACAGGTGTTTCATTTGTTGGCGATTTGGTCTGTTATTCTTTTGTATTCCCATAGTACTCATTAGACATAGGACTTACATTAGCAAACACTTTTCTGGTTTAGCCCGTAGACCCCTAAGTTTATTGTGTATAATTCAGTCCTTTGGGGGACAATACTTAGGCATTGGTCTTTAAATGTCCCTCTAGCCCTCCCCTACTGTTTGTTTTGTCATAATCTTGAGCAGCGTGCAGCTGCGGGCTATACAAAGTGCTCACATTATTGAGAGCAACTCTATTCTAGAAACTAAGAATAGCACAAATCTGTCATACACCTGCGTTTCCCTACGGCGCTTTTCCAGCTCCGACCCACGAATTGACCATGGAAGAACGCCATGGTTTAGCCTATGATGACGCCATGTACAACTCAATACTTGAGAACATGCCAAGTATTCTGGACACAATCCCCACACCCACAGTCAACAAGACTGATGACTGGACCAAAGTCTTAGCCATGAAGAAATCACACTCCCGTACAGAAACCCACGGGATTATCATGGCGGAGTATATGAGAGCAAGCTGTGCACCGCCAGGGCTGATAGTAACTAACGCCCCCCGTCTTTTCCTCAATGACAAGAAATTTCTTGGTGACTGGTCCTTGATTGCCTGGCGCTGCACCCGTGATTGGCTTATTCTTATAATCAGTACAGCCAAACGGGTAGCAGACGCCATATTGGTAGAAATACAGGTCCTCGAAGGACAAATAAAAGCTTCAGTCACTTCCAACTTTAAGAAAAACAAAGACGAGTCTGATAAAATCAACAAAGAATTTGCGGAGTCCATATTGCAAACCAAACTTGAGAAATTCAAAAAAGACTTAGCAAAATTTTAACTAGAAACGGTGTACCCCTACACCAGCGACAACTACAAAGCTCCTGACTTCACTAAAAATGGGAGGAGATACGGATCTAATTACTCTGGATCCAGTTCAGATACTGGTAGCGACTCAGACACCACTAATCAGCCACCTAATGCTGGCCCTAATCGGGGTAGAGGGGGCGGAAGATACCAAAACTACAGGGGACAATACAACATGCCGAACCAGCAATGGTGGCCACCGGGACCTTGGGGTTTCCCTGGCACCTTCCAACCACCAATGGCCCCTTTCCAAGGTTTCCCCAATTTTAATAACCAGCCTTTTTTAGCGCGTGGCCCCAGACGGTCACGGGGCAAAAGAAGACCGGCACAGGGACAACCTCAGGTCCAATGGGAGGACACAGCAGGCCCACATGCAGGGACCAGGAGCCACACCAGGAGGGGCGCCCAAGAATAATCAATACCCCTAGTGAGAGTCTGGTAGTTAATCTTAGCAAACGTACACTTACAGACTTGGAAGAGGCAGTCCTCAACAAAGGGCTAGGATTTGTTACTACAGACGAGGGAGACCCGTTTTCACTTCAAATCGAGTTAGCCCAGTTTTTCCGGAAACTTAGGCTACACTACTTTTTCAAACAGAAAAACAGCGACGACACATGTCTTGAATATGATAACAACACAGGTCTCAGAAACAAGTCCACCTTTCTTCCTCCCACTCATGCAATACCCCCCCAGCTACTTGCCTTTGAGATGGCCGTGAAAAATGATATTGATCAAATTCAATACTCGACCCGATCAGGTTACAACAACTTATCAACAGCTGAGAGAAAAGCACTTAACACACTATGCCAAGATGATACCATAGTCGTGAAGCCCGCCGACAAAGGGGGTTCCATTGTGGTCCAAGATGCGGAAACATACAGAATGGAATGCTCCCGCCAACTGAGCATTCGCACAGCCTATCAGCCACTGACCAGCGACCCGACTCCGGGGCTGATGAATCAAATCAAGATTCTAATGGAGGAAGCATTAGCTGAGGGGTGGATAACCACTCTAGAAGCACAGTTCTTACAGGCTAAAAATCCCACCATGCCGTACTTCTACACCCTGCCCAAGGTGCACAAACCGCAAAGACCACCTCCTGGCAGACCGATCATTTCAGGACAGGGTTCTTTACTAGAGCCCTTATCAGCATTTGCGGATCATTTCCTCAAACCCCTTGTGCACACCATGCCCACATATCTCAAGGACACCACTGATGTCCTCAGGGTGATTCCTGACATTGATTTTTGTCAGGAGACAGACTACCTTGTCTCCCTGGATATTGAGTCACTATACACCTCGATTCCCCAGGATGCTACCCTAGATACCATCCGGACCATCCTGGAGGAATCGCAGCTTGACTCCATCACCCCTGTACCCTTCATCATGGCTCTTGCTACAATAGCAATGAAGGAAAACTTTTTCATGTATGAAGACCAGGTATACCACCAAATCTCGGGGACCAGCATGGGAAGTATTTTTGCCCCGTCCCTGGCGAACCTGTACGTTCATAAGTTTGAACAAACCACTGTGCTACATGTGAGCAACCCACATTTCGCGTCTATTATCTGGTGGAAGAGATATATAGACGATGTCTTGGTAGTGTGGAGAGGGTCCAAGGAGTCTGTACTACAATTCCATGAATGGCTTAATAACCAAAATGATTACCTCCGCTTTACCATCGAACTAAGCAAAGAGCGAGTAGCCTTTCTGGACCTCTCGATCTATTGCACTCCGACCGGCCTACAGAGTGAACTCTACCGTAAACCCATGGTACGGAATTCACTCCTACTGTATGAAAGTCAGCATCCCAAGTCCCTGAGGGATAATCTCCCATTTGGGCAGTTCCTACGTGTTCGTAGGAACTGTTCCACTCCAGAAAGTTTTGAACGGCATGCCTGCGAGCTGACTAAACAACTCCTATCCAGACATTACCCAAAAAAACTGGTGAATCGCTCATGCAAAAGAGCAGCCAATAACCACCGGGCTGCTCTACTTGAACCAAAACCTGTCAAACCACCGACTGAACGACTTACTCTTGTAAGCACATACAACACCAAGTCTAACAAGGTTCAGAAAGTGATTAAGAAACATTGGCGCATCTTAAACAGCGGGAAAGACAAACTCGAATTCCCACTGTTCGCGTTCAAACGCTCAAAAAACTTGAGGGATCGTCTCGTACACACCCGTCCCAAAGCCACTGCTAAGAGAGAAGTGGGCACTCTCTGGGACCTGCCGCCTGTAACAGGTCACCACCCTTGTGGGAACTGCTCTGTTTGCCCACTCACATCCAAGATTACGAGTGTGGACATCGGGACAGATCGACTTTGGGAGATGAGACAATTCTCTAATTGCAACAGCAACAACCTGATCTACCTCCTCACATGCATCTGTAACGAACGGTATGTAGGCATGACCACTAGAAAAGTTAGAGTGAGAATGCAGGAACATAAAAGCACTTTCCGATGCAAAAAGGACATCTCGAAACTCACTAAACACTTCATTGAACACAATCATAGTGAAACCGATTTCAAATGGCATGTTCTTGAAAAACCATTCATTCCTGCCCATGTTAGCGATGTGTCGAATTTCTTGTTTCGCAAAGAACAGAGATGGGTGTACAAATTAGGCACTGACCAACACGGACTGAATGACGACATCCCTTGGTTCAGCCTGTCCTAAACTCCCCGACAGGCAATCTTGACCAGCCACTGAAAAATTGCGGGGTCCTTTGTATATCATTAGAACTACCCGAGTGTTGAGTATGACGTCATCGAGTAGTTCGGGCCTCAGTATGAGGTTACGTCGTTGTAGCTCTTGCTGATTGGTCGGGAACTTCTCTCCAAACCATTCAAGTAAGAATGACGCACACAGGTCTGAGCCTCCCCCTGACTCAGTCACAGCTCGAGACAACGACGGACAGGTAAGACGCTAGCTCCACCAGTCTTTCTGGTGGGTTGCGTTTGACACTGATCTGAATGACACTTCAGGTTATTCCGAAATCATTGACTTAAGCTGGGTGGATGCGACGAATGGCACTGGAGCGGGAGCGTGTTGGTGTATGACAGTATACTCTATGTTCAGAACACCTTTGACTTCATGTAGTGTGTACGAGAGTAGATCTACCCTTGTTCCCTCCGTTATCATAACCATGAGGTCGGTTTCTGTTCCCGTAGAGCGGGGTCTCACATATCCTGAGCCAGGTCCAGGAAGAGGTGAGGTCCACTCCCCGGAAGTACTGGGTGAGTATCGTAGGATGACATAGTTCTTGACTTCTTGCACTGTAGTATTCAGACCAGAGTCGCTGGAAGTGTTTCACTTGTATGTTTGTCCCCCGATTACAGTAACCAAGTACCTGCTTCCGAAGAGGAGTTCGCACAGAAGAAGGAACACTATATCCTTTTCTGGCTTTTTCCACTTGTGTGTTTTTTTGTATAATTTTTCACACTTATTAATACACATATACAGGCAGTAGCACACCTAAGAACAGAGACCCTGAAGAAAGCCTGAGGTATCCCCCTCAGAGGCTGAAACATGTTGGTCTCCTCGCAGATATTTGTTATCAATGCGATGATTTTGCCAGACTGTTCTTGTTTTTAATCAGGAAGGGGCCAACGCCTATTAAAATTTTCTGTTAGTTCCCTATCCTATTTTAATCACCACTTTTTCTTTTCGCACTGCACTTTTCCCATTGAATCAACATCATTTGTGATACCTGTGTGATTGTGGTCGCTACCCCGAACCATCCGAGAGGGTATGCATGTGATCTCAATGATCAGGAGACACAATACCCGGTAAGGATTACCAAATGATAATATTGATCTTATAAGACTTTGATGGGAATCCAAAACAACTGGGGTGACTCACGATTACAGGTGTTTCATTTGTTGGCGATTTGGTCTGTTATTCTTTTGTATTCCCATAGTACTCATTAGACATAGGACTTACATTAGCAAACACTTTTCTGGTTTAGCCCTTAGACCCCTAAGTTTATTGTGTATAATGTTCCAGACTGCTACCCGCCCTGTTGTGTGCCTTGACTGCCCCACATACCACGACGTGGTAACTGTGCTATCCTCGCTCTGCTGTTTAATTTTTGGTAATTGCTGTATTGTTCATTGTTGTATTTTTTTCTTTGCCGCATTTCGCGTCTGTCATTTATTGTGCCGTTTTGTACCCGTAGTGCATTCCCCTCTCCCGCACTCCTGCCACTGCTGCCCCGCGGCCTCACTTGTTTCCCACCTCCCAGCTGAGCGTCCCTCCCTCTCCCTACATAATGCTGTCCTCTAAGCTGTCGCGCAGCGAATGTGCTATATGGTCACGCCGCTGGCATGTCAAAGGCAAGGCCGTCTGCACCTGTCCGTGATCCGACCGCGACCAGTGCCAGGAACCTCGGATCTCTGCAGTGCCAACAGTACGACCCAGCGAAACTCCACAAACTCAACCCGTGCCGCAAAAACAACTGTAAGCTAGCCTCCCCGACCGACACCCAGGACCCTTCAGCTGTCACTGCTGCAATGAACCTACAGCACCGCCAGTAACTTGGACAGAGCATATCCCAACCACTAGAACACAACTGAACCAAAGACTCCTCAACGTCCGATCCCTCCACAAGCACGCCACCAAGATCTGGGACCTCCTCGACAGCACCACCATGGACGTAGCATTTTTCACCGGAACCTGGACCAACACCACCTCAGTACCGGACATCACCATTCCACAAGGATACAAGATCAGTAGGTAAGACTGCAACGACCACCCGGGAGGAGGAACTGCCATTGTTCACAAATCAACCCTCCGCCTGAGCACTCTTCCCGATGAGCCCACAGATATGATGGAACATCTACACTTCAAGATACAGACCAACTCCACCACCACCCTCCGAGGAACCCTCATTTACCACCACCTGGACCCCATGGACATTTCACCAACTCCATCAAGCATATCATCTCCCCGCATGCCATCGCATCCACCAACTACACCATACTGGGAAACCTCAATTTCCACATCGACAACCAACTGGACCCCAACACCACATCCCTCCTGGACAATCTCCACAACATTGGACTCCGCCAAATCATGACCGAACCAATGCACGCAGCAGGACACACCCTCGATCCCCTCTTCACATCAGGAATTGCTATCACCTTCAGCCACACCACCAAACTCCCTTGGACCAACCACCGATGCGTCCACTTCTCCTTCAGAACAACCACCAGCAACAGACACCAGCAACTGCTCCCGCGAAGAAACTGGACCAGAACCACCGATGACCAGCTCACATCCTCACTCACGAACTCCACCCCATCCACCACTAAAAACGACAACCCTAACACAGCAGCACGAACCCTGCACAGGTGGAAATCCAACAGTGCTTGGACCATAGCCCCCCTCAAGAAAACCAACAACAACCACACCAAGAGAGCCATTTGGTTCACTGCCGAACTTTGAGAATCCAGATGCACCTGCTGCTGCCTCAAAAAAGACTGGAGAAACATCAAAACCATTGAATCCCACAACAACTTCAGAACTGCCACCAAAGCCCACCACCAACTAATCAGAAAAATTAGGAAAAAAGTGCTTGAAGACAGAATCTCCACACACGCACACAACAGCAAAGAACTCTTCAACATCGTCAAGGAGTTTGCCCAACCCACCAGCGAATCGAAGGACATCCCTCCCATACAAGAACTCTGCAAGAAACTCAACACCTTTTTCCACCGCAAAATCAAGAGCATCTACGACAACTTCGACGATAACAACCAACAGACAGAACTCCCACCAACCACCATCGACACCCAGAAACCTACGTTAGATAGCTGGACAACCCTCACCACTGAAGACACTCTGATGACCATGAAGTCAATCCACTCTGGGGCCCCCACGGACCCCTGAACCACCATATCTTCAACAGAGCCGCCGACACCAACAACCGCTCCCTGGTGACCACATCTTAACCCAAGGACTGGAAACATGCCAAAATGATCCCCCTCCTGAAGAAACCCTCGGCTGACCCCACAGACTTCAAAAATTACAGACCCATCTCCCTGCTCCCGTTCCTGGCAAAAGTCATCGAGAAAGCCATCAAGATCCAACTCGCCACATTCATCGAAGAGCACAGCATCCTCAACTCCTCCCAATCCGCTTCAGAAAAAACCACAGTACGGACACCGCACTCCTAGCCGTGACAGAGGACATCTGCACCCTACTGGACAAAGGAGAAACAGTAGCCCTCATCCTCCTCGACCTCACGGCGGCGTTCAACACTGTTTCCCACCACACCCTAATACGCAGACTTCATGATGCAGGGATCCAGGACAAGGCCCTCGACTGGATCAGATCCTTCCATACGGGCAGAACACATTGAGTCAGACTCCCACCTTTACTATCACACCGTACACCAACGACCTGCAGTGTCCCTCAGGGGTCCTCCCTCAGCCCGACGCTCTTCAACGTCTACATGGTGCCGCTTGCCCCATTGTAAAAACCTATGGACTCACCATCATGTCATACACAGATGACACCAAACTCATCCTCTCCTTAGCCAATGTACCAGACACCACTAGACACGATTTTCAGGAAGGCATTGAAGCCGTCACCAAATTGATGAAAAACAGCTGCCTTCAGCTAAACACCAACAAGACGGAAATTCTCGTCATGGGACCCAACCCCAAAGCTTGGAATGACACATGGTGGCCCCCCGCCCTTGGAAGCCCACCCACCCCAACGGACCGCGCACGCAACCTGGGAGTCATCCTGGACTCCGAACTCAAACTGGACTGCCAGATCAACACAGTCACGTCCTCCTGCTTCCACACCCTCCGCCTCCTACGTAAGACCTTCAAATGGATCCCCCTTAAACACGGAAAAAAAGTCACTCACACCCTGATCACCAGCAGACTGGATTACGGCAATGCACTCTATGCTGGGATAAACAAGAACATCACCCGCAAGCTACAGAACATCCAGAATGCTGCTGCAAGACTGGTCCTCATCCTGCCTAAACACAGCCACATTTCCCAGCATTTTTGCACACTGCACTGGCACCCCAACGAGGCAAGAATCACCTTTAAGATGCTCACCCATGCACACAAAGATGTCCACAACACCAGACCAGCATACTTGAACAGCCAACTCTAACTGCACGTTCTGCAGAGAACCCTGCGATGCGCCCAGCGTTCCTATGCCGTGGTCCCACGCACCAGAAGAACCAGATCGGGAGACTGCTCCTTCTCCTCCCTAGTGGCCAAAACCTGGAACGATCTTCCACACCACCTCAGGCAGACAGCAGAGCTTCTCATCTTCGTAAGAAACCTCAAGACCTGGCTCTTCGATGATCCCCCCCCCCCCTTATGGATTGGAGCCTGCAATCCCCCCACTCACAGCACCTTGAGACCCTTATGGGTGAGTAGTCACGCTTAACAAATTCCTGATTGATTGATTGATGATTTAGTGAGTGCATGACTGATTGTATAATTGAGTGATTAAACGTATCTTAGTGAATGCATGGGTGAATGATTAATATCTGTGAATGTCTGTATCAGTCTGTCAGTTAGTGTGTAAGTGGCTGCCTGGTTTGGTGAGTAGCTACATCAGTATCTATATGGGTTCATGATTGTTTGTCTGAGTACCTGTATGGGTGTCTGAGTGTCAGTATGGGTCGGTGTGACTCCCTGCAGGGATGTGTGAGTGGGTGACTCATTGGTGTATGGGGACTGTATGAGTGAGTGAGTGTACATATAGCTGTTTTGCTGAGTGAATGGATGTCTTATGGGTATATGTGTAAGTAACTATATATGTGAAAGGCAGTATATGTGAGTGTTGGAGTATATAAGTGAGCATATGTGACAGTGAGTGATTTGTGACAGTGGCTGCATAGATAATTGTGTGCTTATGTCAGTAATTGTTGAAGAGAGTACGTGCATAAATGAGGTGGTGTGTGTGTACAACTGTATAGGTGAGTAAATGGCTGAGTAATTAATTATTTGGGTGATTGACTAGGTGTTTGAGTAACTCTTTGGGTGAGTGGCAGTGTGTGAATGTCTATATGTGTGTATGAGTGGATAAATCAGTGGCTGTATTGATGAATGACTGCCTGTATGAGTAACTTTATAAGTTAGTGAGTGGATGTGTGTGTAGAAGTATGAATAATGGAGCGGGTATGTACTAACTGCTATTGGTATGTCTATGGTTTCGGTATTGGTAGTCTGCATTTTAGAGTGGGTGTATCAAAGGTTATATTACGGTGTGAGGAGGTGCATCAGATATTATGTGAATGATGTCATCAGTGATGTCATTTGAGATGTCATCGGTGATGTCAGCAGTGATGTCAATGACCGTGTAATGAGTGATATAATATGGTATGTTAATCTTATTGTCATTGATATTTGTAGAGCGTAACTGTTACCCGAAGTTGTCCTGGCCCTGTATGAAGTCCTATAGAGGCATAGAGACCAAGTGGAAATGACCAGCAACTAAGTAGAGAAGAGCCAAGTTTTTAAGGCTTTCCTAAAGGCAAGTAAATTGATCATGCATCTGAGCTGAAGCAGGAGACCATTTTAAGCCTATGCTGCACAGGCCACGAAACTTCTGCCACCCCAGTTGGCTTTACGTACCCTAGGCACCGATACCAATTTTGCCTCTGCTGAACACAATGATCTCTTTGGTACATACCAGCGAAATTGTTGTTTAAGATACTCAGGACCAACTCCTTGAAGGGCTTTATAGGCCATGCACAGGGCTTTAAACTGATCCCGTTTCCTTACAGGCAAACAGTGAAGCCTTTTATTCTCAGCCGAGATAGAGGCATATTTTGATATACCGGTAAGCAGTCTAACTGCTGCATTTTGTAGAAGTTGTAGTTTAGTCATATGCCCTTCCTGAAGGCTGATAAAAAGGCTATTACAATAATCCAGCCTTGACCTGGTTAGGGCAGTGATAACGGTTTGTATACTGTCTTTAGGTAGTAAAGGCATTTAAAAAGAAAACTTTTTTGCTTGTGACGTCATCAGAAGTGCTTTGCGGGGGCACGTTTTATAGTTATTTCAACTAACTATAACGGTCAAATTTCTCTGGTTTTGTATGAGTGAAATGTCCAACTAACTATAACGTCCATGAAACCTGTGGTTTTGTCAGTGAATTTCTAAGGTTTTTCATATGCTAATTCAAAATTATAACCTCCCTGAAATCTATGTTTTTTTCAATTTATATTAAGGAAAATATGACTTTAAGCCCTGGTAACACAAGGAGAATGTTGGTGGTACTCAGTCTTAAAAACAAATGGGAAATACAGACAGTAAATGACTCTGGTTAAAGGATTACTTTTCCTGTACAACACTCACCTGGCATGATAACATTTTATAACTTCTCTACTAGCCAGAAGTAAGTAGTGTGAGTATGTGCACATCAATTTGCCTGCTGTCACTGCACTCCACACAAAACGCACCGCCTCTGCCAGGGCAGAAAACAGGGACCAATACAGACCTGTTTGGAGGCCCCCTTTACAAACTGCGTGTGCTCAACATCGGTGAGGCCCGGCACAGTGAAACTCCTCAGTACTGCCTCAGTAAAACTATAACTTTACAAGTCAATGCTCTGTCATTGTATAAGTGCATGGGTAGTACCTGAGAAAATGAATAAGTGAATGGATAATGCATGAGTGAATAATTGACTGCAACAGTACTACCTAGCTGATTCCACAATTGTAATGTAATGTGCGATTGTTTAAATGTGTGTATAGGTACTGCATGCTCCATTGCACCAAACATTATCCTATTGCTACATTCAAGTCCCTTGAAAATACTTTTATTTATGATTAGGGCTCCCGATTTTCCGTTTAAACGGATTTTTACATATAAATACAGACAGAAAACTATTTTTCATTTGTCTGTATTTATATGTAAAAATGGTAAAATACTAGTAAAACTGCATGGATGAGGTCACCTCTGGCATGTGCTAATCAGTGAGAAAGCACACCTCGGCGCACGTTAAGGATATTTCCTTCTTTATTACATTTTAGTCTCGATTTGAAAACTGATCTAAAAAAAGAGCTCCTCCTGCAGGGGAATCGCATCACTGAGTTGGCCTGAAAGCATTTCGAAAACCGAAATAAATATCAGACTTTGGAGGGCTTCTGACCTGCGGATCTGCAGAGCAGAAGCCGCCGTCCCTGCTCGCAGTCTGAGTTAAATTGTTTAAGGGAGTAGGTGGGGTAGGCTTGGTAATGCATACTAATGCACCTCCAATGACTGGTTTCCATCATTCCTTTTACGGTTGTCTTTTGTTCTAAATTCAGGGCTTCTGGGCATTTCAGCAAACTGCTGTTCCCCTGTGATAAGCCCCAGGAGTTAAAAAGTTCTTGGGGCCAGCTCGCACTTCGCATCTCTCTTACGAACTCCATGGGATGCATCAGCCCCTCCCCACCCTCACACAGGCTGTGGACAGCCCATTGTCATTCTGGCATCAGGTGATTATCACATTTAGAATGACAATGGGCCGTCTGCCTTGAACATGGCATGTGCACCACAAGGGAGTGTCTGAGGCGAGTGACTCACTTCGCACCTGTAGAGTGTAGCAGAGGAGCTTTCCCCAGTCAGTCAGCCAGTCTCGGCGTCCAGCAATTAAAAATCAGTAGGGGTTCAACATTGCGGGCACATCCAGCTCTGTAGATTTTCAGTACTTGCTTGGTGTGCTCAAGGCTGTTTGATTTTATTTGTAATCCAATGACAAGCAGTTTAAAAGAGAACAGGGCCCTGAATGAATTGTGGCTATGAAAGCACCAGTAAGGAAAGTAGGAAACATTAAAACAAATTACTATGAAAAATGCAGACGTTTTTACTGTGGGAATTGTAATTACATACATTGCTAATGCAGGGGTGTGGAATTTAATAAAATATCTACTTGTCCATGGGGCAGGTTGCTTCATAAATCTACTTGCCCTGTAACAAAATCCACTTGTCCCTTTTGTGCCATGTAATGTGGCAACAAATTACTGCAGCAATCTCATTATATAAGAGTTATGATATAACCGCTCTAATTATGCCAGGGCTCGTACCATAGTAGGATTGCATACTAGCAATTCCCTTATGCTGCCACGTTTCTGCAGGTCTGCATACTGGACTGAAGGTATTGGTAAGAAATAGTTCAAGTGTTGGAATGCCCTTTTGAGTCTGTGCAAACCTACTAACATGCGTGTTGGGTTGCACCAACTCTTTTCTAATATTTTCCTGTACTGAAAAAGGTTGGAAATTTACTCTTGACAGTCGCAGATGTAAAACTTCTTCCAGGGTTGGGAAAAAAGTGGTTGGAGGAAAAGTGAACTTGAAACATTAAGATTTTCACATGAGACAATCTACACATGCACATGTGCTCATGCTAAAATGCAGTTCACAAATAATTTCTAGGAGTACTATTTCTTGGCCTACTTCTGTAAATTCTTGTGAATTCATGGAAACTGTATATATGCACTTAATGCAAGGATATACCATGGATGCACTTTTGAGACTTTCGTTAATTGGGCTTCTAATTAGGCCCGGCGTTAACCATGAACTAATTTGTTTAATAAAATTCTGTCTCTCTCTCGCTCTCTTTTTCTCTCCGGCTTCACTGTCAGTGACAGTATTCTGCTCTTTGACAAGGAGCATATTGGCACACAAAGTAGTTTTGTTCAGTGCCCGGAACTGCTGTGGCAATGTGTGCTTTTTGAGACCAAAAACACATTTTGCTTTTGCCAGTGCTTGTTAGAATTGTGAGGGCCCAGTAGCTCCCACACAGATACGGTTTTACAGAAACCATGGCTGAACAAGTCACTCATTGACAAAACCAAAAGGCCGACCACCAATTTCAGACCTACTGGCTTTGACAATGCTGGTTTATTTTTGTGTCCGATAATCGTATTTAAACTGGTTACACTGATTTTCCATTATGAATATGTTTTGGGAAATACAAGCATACATCAACATGTTGCTAAATGATGCTGCAAAGATATGGTACCTAAAATCTTACAGTAGCAAAATGTTTTTTTTCCTACTTGCATTTTTTTAAAACATTTTATTTTGAAAGCAAAGAATCATCACTCTTGCTTTTGAAGCTTCGGCAAATATTTGCATATAATCGGAGAGCATTCTAGGAGCATTCTACTCGGCCTCAGATTACTAAACTTTGAAAACGTGTATATGCCGTCAGAAGTGCTGGCAGAGTTTACAGTGTTTACTTTTAGTGCTCACCCTAATAATAAAGGCTTTGCATTCATGAACCATAAATACAAGCTTGAACAGCATTTAACACATGGATATAAATATTACCTTAACAGCAGACATTGCCCTTTCCTGATCCATAAAGTGATACTGTAAACTGGCAGCCAAAGGGTTTGTGCTGTAGGGGGTTGGGCCTACTAGTCCCAAGGACAAAATACACTTGAAAACTTGTTGCCCTTGACCCCAAACAATATGTCCCGGGAGTCGGGCTGTAGGAATTCCACATCCCTGCTAATGTATGTAGCAAGGCACTCAAAAGTTGGATCAATTGATACTGTGATATTAACAAATGCAATGCATTTCTTGTATGTTATCGAAGTAGTGCAGCACTAAGTTTACTCAATACCTTCAACTTAAAGTGTAGAAAGACATTTTATTTTCGCTGTGTTTTCAGTTTAAATAAATGTGGAAAAATACTAGCTGTATCGTCTTTTGCTTGTGGCAAAAATAAATGTGGATAAATACAGAAAAAATGGCAAAAAAATAAATATGGATAAATACAGACGGAAATGGCAAAAAAATAAATACCATAAAACCGGGAGCCCTATTTATGATTTTTATTCGTTGCCTATGCATTTCGCTGTGACGGTGAATATAAATATGTTTTCCTCGCAGTGTAAGACAGAGATTGTTCTGTACAACATTCTTTACTTTATAAATAAAATAAAGTTCACAGGGATATTTAACTGTCGTCCCGTAATTTCTAGTGTTTTTTAAAAGAAATTCCACTGTCTGTTAGTATTCCCATGCTCATTGTTGTTTCAAACGCGACTTATCTTATCCAAAGTAACCACAACTGCTGTGTCTCATGAAAAGGCAAACCCGTATATAGGAACTCTTTCTCAACCTGCTACATTTTGCAGCCATTTTTTTGTCCTCCTCCACATGAGATTGTACATAGTTTCCTATGGCATACCTTTCCCACTTTGAAAACAGACTTCAATAACGTACACTAACTAAAAGCACTAGTGTTTCAACAAGAAGAGACACAACAGCTTGTGAGACCTTCAAATAGCAGGTGGCTAAACCACCAAGTGATATTGACTCAGTGCTGAATACCAATCTCCCACTACATTTTGCCGAGTTAATATACCAAATATTCAATGCGTGTAAAACTGAAGGTGAACCACACTGTTTTTGGAGTAATGCCTATTTTTATTCACTCTAATTTTCAAAGCACAATTGGCCCCCGTGCTCCTGCTGATTTGCGCAGTGCTTTTCCTAGTGCTCCTACCACGAAATGGCTGCCCGTAATCAGCTTGAGCCCCATCCACATCAATTGGAGCTGTACCCTGAATGAATGCTGCAACTTTTTGGATGCTTGCCATTGATGAATCTTGGCATGAGCTATAGGCTCAACTTCCGCTACCTCTACTTCACGTGTGTGCAACTTGTTTTCTACTGTCTCAGCTGCCCCTTTGACTGTGAGCTGGAAGTCTGCCTCTCCACTACTTTACACTCTGAAGTGGATTGTGAACTGTTGGTGGCTCCTTTACTGGCTCATAACCACCACTGTTCCGCAAACACACGCTTGATGGATGCGTTTAATCATTCAAAAAGGGGGAGCTGGAATATGTGTGCTGATGCGCACCACCTATTGGAGCAAAGTATCATTGAATTTTACGCAGGTTGCCCTGACCTCCTCTTGCTTGCACAAGATTATGATGACCATATCTATTCTTTTGACTTAGTGAATTGGAAGGGGACTCTGTTTGCTTGGATAGGTGCGGATGGCCTTTTGGGGCAGATTGCATCCCGCAGTGCTTCTGAATCCTTGGCTTTAATTGAACTGCGCATGGAAAACTGAATATAAGGCCTGTCATTTCTACACTTCAGAACACTGTTTTCCCCTTTAACTCATTTCCTTTTTTGTTGGTTGCGAACTTTCAGATGCTAAGTATTTCTACGAATACGGCTTCACACATTTGCTTTGGCTCTGCTTTTCTTTGAGTTGTGTTTGCTTGGGTACTACAGAGTTCGCCAAGACGAGGGTGCCACTTGGCCGCTGAACATATTATCAACTTTGCTAATTTAGCGTGAGCCCTGAAGCCAGGATGCAGCTTTTGTGCACGATAAACTTTTCACACAAGAACTGTCTGCAGTATTTGTTCTCTGCACTTTTTTGGACTTTAAATTCAACAATGTGGACAACATCGATAAACAATATCCCTTTTTATTGTCCTCTACCGAAGCTGTAGCATCTGTACAAAATGTACTAATGCACTTGTTCTTAACACCCATACTGTGATACAATTGCTCTATAGCAATAGGTGGAATACACACTTGGATACAAATGCTTAAGGGGAAATAGTGAAATAGCAGCGACAATTTCAATTTACCATCTATATGCAAAGCTATGTTGTCTGCAGACAAATCCCAGATATCTTCTATTATATATTAAAACTTATTTTTACCGATGAGAGGAAGATTAAACAGTGTACTCTATTCTCTTTTCACTTTTTATGTTAACAATTATCTTCATAAGATATGCACTAACTACTAGACTGATAATATTTGTGTCATACATTTTTTTTCTTGTTTTGGCATGTATACTGCATGTAATGCCACATTAATTAAAATAAATATTAAAAAATGTTTTATGTCTGTGTGAGATATTAGAAGTACAACAAGCACAGTAAAACAATATGTTGTGTACCGTAATTCCTAACACATGTGGCACTGTTCTATTCTGGCATATCTAATCATTTATTTATCTGTAACAGGTTAGGAGACCAAAAGACACAGTATAGCAAGTTACTCCAGAGGTTATGGGCGCTGAGATGGTATCATACGTCAGTTCGAATGTACTAAGGTTCCATAATCTTATGCATAGATGTGACCTTAGCCGAAATCTCTGCAAGAACCAGAGTGAATCCTTTACTCCATGGGTACTGCCGGAGGAAATGGTTGAATGCAAGACTAGTGCCTAGTTGATTGTATTTCAGCTTTGGTAGTGCCTCAGTGACATCATAACTACAAGAGTAATGCCTAGGTGATTATATGAGTACGTGGATAGTATGTTGGTGATTACATAACTCTATGCATAGTATTTGCATGGTAGCATATTTGCACCGATTGTGCCTCTGTGAAAGAAAAACAACACGATAATGCCTTAATCATCCCATTAATGCTACAGTTGTGCTTTACAGATTAGATAACAGCATATGTAGTCTTTGTGTAAAAAAATGACCACCTGGCTCATAACATCAGAAACACTATGAAAGTTTCGAAATTTAATGAAGCATAAAGAATAATTTCTTTTTTTTTTAAATGAATATTTAAATAAACTTTAAACATTGTTTCAGAATATCACACATATTATATTATGTACTCTCATCTTTTTGGGTATTTGGAAACATGAGTCTGTTGAACTATTTTGGACTACTAATCTCCTAAACAGGATTAAAAATATTTTAAACTTTTACAACGACCTACTGTAAAGAGAAGAACAAAAACGGTTATGTAATGTAATGCGTTTTACCAATAATACTATTCGATTATTAAGTGGAAAACATAATTTTAGAATTAAGTAACATTTTCAGTTTCCCTTTATGCTGTTCTCAGATTCCATTTAACATCACCATACAAAGTGATTTCAATGCAGTATCATCATGGAACAGCGGGGAAAAAAACAATCAGCTAGATTGTAGAAAAAAACATTAGCGTAGAGCATTATTTACAATATCTGTAGGTATGCGTCCCCTAACTCCAGTTTCTTTATTACATCCTTTTTCTACACTATGTCTATTATTTATCTCAGACATTTCCCAAATCTGCACTCTCATTTATATCGGGTACGATATACAGAATATATCAACTATTTTCTTTACAATTTAATTTTCGAAGCCCAATAACAATTGCTACAGATAATAATCCAAACACTAATTCTAATTACTAAAAATTATTTGCAGTGGTGTCTACTTCCTGCTCACATCTTACCACTAGGCCGAATGATGTTTTTGAATTTTTGGCTTCCAAAATATCCAACATGAATTCATTAATTTGAGCATACATCTTCCCAAAAGGCCGAATGATGTGCTCAAAACTTTGGCTGGAGAAATAGCAAATATGAATTTGGTCATTCATAAGGCAATCTAGGCTTGAATTCCAAGTGGGCATCATTACAATGTGTCCATCCTTTATTACCCTTCAAATACACGTTATAGTGTCCAGAAGTGGTAGTAGGTCCAGCATGGAAAATAATAGCCACTGTTATAAAAGTTTGTCCATAAATAGATATTTGCCTAGCAACAAAATTTTAGATTTTCTCTCCACTTTTCTGCCATTTGGTCTACAACATTGTAACATTAAAATCAGATATTTTCCCTATCTTTCTATATGTAATGTAAACATCTCGGATTTACAACGCAAACAATTCATATGATGATTGGATGCTTTTACTAATTTGTTAAAAGGTACTGATTTGCTGTCTGGTCTGGTTAAGTATATGAATCGTTCCATGTCTATTGCAGTGCTAGAAGTAAATGAACACTGTTCACGTTTATGATCCCATATGTAACAGTCCTAATAGGTTTTCAATCTGTATTCCTTCATCATCTAATACTCAAAGCATAAGCCTCAGAAATTCTTGTGCAGCTTGTTGTGTATTAAGAGTAAAGGACAAAGAACCAGTACATATATCCAAAAGATAGCGAATACCAGAAGCAGTATGGATTCTACTTCTGTCAGTTACAACTGTTGAAATACATCATGTAGTGCAGAATAGAACCTTTTTTAACGGTTTCCCATGATTTCATGATGAAGATCTTGTAGATAAAACCCAACATTCAGAATCACAATAGCATAACAGTTGAACTATTTTCTAACTGGCATCCTACTATGTATCCTACTACTATCCTGGTATCCTACAATGTCATCAAAAGCTTCTATTTTCTGTTTCTTTACACCTTCAACTTTCTGTTGATTTTTTTTTACTTTTTTCAACCTCACTCCAAACTTTCACATATTTCCGTTTGGCACACACTACACGTTTCTCATATATGGGATTTTCACCTAAATCTGGAGCATAAAGTCTTCTTAACCGATGGTACTCTCTTCCACAATTTACATCAGCACTAACCTTTTTCTCATCAAAATCAATCAAATATAAACCAGCCAATGTTCTTTCTCAAGATAATGCAACATATGCCTTTCCCTCCCAAATCTTTCACAAGAAAAAAACAAGCAACACAACACCCAATCTGTTTCACCTCTTCAGTCTGATCAAATTCTATTTTCAAAAAATCTATTCCATCTCTCTTCTGAAATTTCACAAAATTCACAACTTTTACTATTGCCCCTTTTACTAAACCTACTTTTACATTCAAATTGCGCCGTAAAATTACCTCACACTTTATACATATATGTAAAACTTTTTCTAAGCCTGCAGTTTTATATACAGATTTTCCAAAGAGTACAATTTAGTTTCTAGTTCTCTTTAAGCAGAATAGTCACTCCCTGGTGTTCAATTTTACAATAGCTTGAAATTCAACTATTTGTTCTTTTTCTAGTTTTAAAAGCTCTTGATTGAATGTAGGACACTCTTCAAGCGTAGGCATTAGGCAAAGCATAGTACATTATTTCAACTGCTGTGTTTTCAGTTGTAAACAAGTTTTCTACTAGCGGACTTTCTAAAGCTTCTTTGCCATGCTTTGTCAAGACACCAATTCTCATATATTTAAGAATTTTTCCATAATCTTCCTCAGTTGCTTGTCACATATTCTTTGTAAGTTCTTTATATTCAAAATTCAACCAAATGTTCACATTTCCAATACTTCCCAAATATTTTGTGGTGTCGTCATGAGCAAGTTTTTTAAAAACGGGTTCTCCTTTTACAGGAGTTAGCTGTAGTAGATTTCCAAATACAATTAAGTGAACAGAATATCGTATTCTGTTTTTAAAAACCTGTTGCATTCTCAAGTGTACACAGGCAAGCATTAAGTTTGAGACCATGCTCACCTCATCAATGAATAAAAGTTTCATTTTTTCAGTACTTTTGACTAACCCTGGGCGGAGTTCGCGGAGTGGGGCTTCGCGGAGCTACGCGAAGTGGGCGAGAAACTACGCCCACCTCCGCACTCCGCGTAGCCCCACTCCGCAAAACCACTGGCCGGCAGCCCCGCAACCCGCCTCCCTCCCGCCCTCCCTAAATACTTTAAAATAAAAGAACGCAATAATTTTAAAAGCACTTACCTTGCCGCCGCTGGCCGCCGCGTTCCCCGGGGCTCGTTCTCTTCCGTCTTCCGTATTTTGCAGTAATGCGCATGCGCGGGCGGCCGCGCATGCGCATTTTCTCGTGAAAATGCGCATGCGCGGCCGTCCGCGCATGCGCATTACTGCAAAATACGGAAGACGGAAGAGAACGAGCCCCGGGGAACGCGGCGGCCAGCGGCGGCAAGGTAAGTGCTTTTAAAATTATTGCGTTCTTTTATTTTAAAGTATTTAGGGAGGGCGGGAGGGAGGCGGGTGGCGGCCAGCTACGCTCCGTCTGCGGAGCGTGCGTAGTGCCGCCTGGCTCCGCCAGCTCCGCAAAATGCGGAGTAGGCGGAACTACGCACACTCCGCAGACGGAGCGTAGCTGGCCGCCCACGGTTACTTTTGACACTTCATAAAAAGTTTCCCCAGACAGCTTCTGATATTCCAATTTATTATCATGTTCAAAAAGCATAAGTAGTCTATGTAAAGTAATCCCTTTAATATTGTGTGCTGCTAATCCAGTTGGACCGGTTACAACACAAGATAAGTATGAATCTGTAGTCTTCTGTAGATAACTGGTCAAAACTTTAATCAAAAAACCTTTATCTGTTCCAGCTTGACCACTCATTAGAATAGGTTTAAATGATGAGCATTGGAATTCTTATTTTTGATGTCACAAACCATGTTGTATCTGTTCTTGTACTTGTAGATATATTTCTTTCTGTTCAATATTTAGTTGTTGTTCTAATTTTTCCAACTCAATACTATCCTGTTGTGCTTCTTGCATTGCATTTTCTACCTCATTCACGGCTATTGTGGCTTCATTTTCGATAATCAGATGTCCCAGTGGACCTTGACTCAGTGGAAAAGAACTTTGACTATCATCAGAACTTTCTTGAGCTATTTCAACTGCAATAGTATTTTTTTGTTCAATCTCATCATTTATCATTTGTAGATATGGAGGGAAGATTGCGCATTCAAAGCTATCTTTACATGCATTAAAAGAATCTTCGTAGCAGTGAAAGTCTTCAAGTAATTCTGTTTCATTACGCCATGGCTTAAACAGTTGCAGAAGTCCTAAATAGAAAATTTCTCTCTTATCTGGAGTTTCGCAACTCAGATTTCCTTTGGCATGTTGTACTAAACATCCGTCACATCCAATCACTGCATATTTTCCTTGCTTTATATTTTCTCTAACATTTCTCTTGAAGCTGTAATTTTGAACTATTTCATACAGACATAGGATTCCAGATGTGGACTCCTTTTTGGATAGTATGTATCAACATATTAGTTTTAGCAATATCTGTACTTTCTGGATCATTCTGTGCTAAGTATTCAATTTCCTCTAATGTTTTCAGTACTCTGTTTTGTGTAGAGGCAAAACTTAAACTTACCCAAATAAGTCCTCTTGACTTTGAAAATAAACTAGAACTCAACCGATCTGAACATTCATAGGATCCAATTTCTTGGTGGTCAAGCATTTTCAAGCTGTTCAATTTTTTGCTTAGACTCTTCTCTTGTGAAATTCCTTCCCACATTTCTTTCACTTTTGTCTTTTCCGATTTATTTACAAATGACTCAACATACCGTGCAACAGCAATTGAATTATCTGCAACATATTGAATATCCATGTTTGCATTTTCAAAATTACAGGATTTATATTTGGACTGTTCTGTTCTTTTCAAGTTGTATGTATTTTTGGGAGATTATCAAGTGATTTTATGCCTTGCTGCTCACAAAAACAATTTACTCTTCCTTTCTAAATTATTGGATGTAGGAATCCAAAATGACAGTTTGTATAAAATTTCCCTTTAGAGTTGTATATTTGTGGAGAGTACGTTCCACAGCGGTGACTTTGAAAACGTAAAACTTCTTGTCTCAAGCCTTTTTCTCCTCCTTCTCTTGGACTCTCACAGGTAATATACTGTTTAATGACAATACAGTTTCATCAGTACCAGATTTTGGAGCATTCTTTATCTATAACAGCATGTGCATATGAGGAGTAACTTCTCCTAGAGGGCAAGTATTTTTATTACAGATAAATGACATCATAGTTTGATACCTATGGTTAAAATACCTGCATACATTAACAGGATCCAAAGAAAACAGTACTCCAGGTGTCTTCATTTCAATATTGTTTATATTTGAAATGGCTCCTCATAGAAATTCAAGTAAATCTTCCCACGCGTATTCAGCACAGCTTAGTATTACAAACCATGTTGGTGTACCTAAGTTTCTTAACATACATTTTATTTCACCGTGACGACAAAACCAATATTTATTGGTACCACATTGACATGCCATCAAATGTATTAACTGTGGTTCTAAATGTTCATCTCTTTGTTGAACTTTGTCTATGAATTCATTTGTAGAAACATTTGATTGATAAACTCCTGTTTTTAAAATGTGGTTCAAGCATATAAAAAAGAAGACAAATGACTTTCAAACTGTAGTTGAAATATATATGAAATGTATTGTCGAAATACAGGATCTTCAGAGTACAATCTTGTGCGATATTCTGAAGCTGTAATCTGAACAGGTCGGTCCTCAAATCGTCCACCTTCTCCAGTGGGGAACAGCTGTGGAAAACAGCGAGCTTCTAAGCTTCTTTCCCATACACTCAATAGAGTTCCTTTTGCTTTCTTCATTTGAAATAATTCAATGCTGTCTCCTCTCACTTTTTTTTTATTGTAGTGGATGTATTGTGTAATGTTCATAAATCTCTTCACTCCTAGACTTGTCCACTATTTCTATTTGGACACTTGACATGTATGATTCATCTTCTAAAGAAACTGCCTCTTCATCAACATTTACACTTTTATAATAAATAGTGTTCTGTACCAGATACATTGTAGCCTTTTGAATGTTATTAACATATACAAATTCTTGCCATATTTCTTGACTCTTAGTTGGGACACCATTTACTAGGATAACTATTGGCTTATTTTCTTGTCTCTCTACACCACCAGTTTCAGTATTTTTCTTAAAACCTGAAGGTAAATCCACAAGTCTTCCTTTCAGACCTTTTTGTAAATCTGTTGGTGGCAGCTTACCTGTTTTAGGCTCCATATGAATTATGGCTTGAAAAATAAATTGACTCACATGTATTCAAATCTACCAGTTCCTCTAGAATAGCTAGTAACTCTAACTTAATATGTACAGCTCTAGCTGGCATTGTGTTCTCATCTAATTTATTGTAACAATATCGACAAGTACATTGATCAGTACCCATCTCAAACTGACTTTCAACCAACAAGTAAACACTGAATTGCTGCCAATTATCATTGTTTTCTTTTTCCCTTTTTAAATATAAATTAACATTCCTAGTTTGACTTCTATAATGAGTACATTGGCAACAAATATGAACATTGTTTTTTTTTTATAGCAAACGGTCCTAAACTTTGTAATTTCTTTTTGAAAGTCACCAATACTTATGTCTTTCCCATGTCCTTCAACATCTACACTTACCAAGCTTTTACTTTCTCCACAATCCTGCTGTGACCCAAAAAAGCGAAACTGTATATCATCACAAACTTTTTGTACATCTGATAAAGGACTGTGTAAAAGAGCTGTGTTCATTTCACTTAAACATAATGCAGGACTTTTTACACAGTACACTTTCCTTATTAAATTCCGCATTCCTGAGTGGTGTACTGCTAACATTCTTAAGTGATGAAAAGTAGTCCTTGTAATAACCTAATCTTCTGTTTAGGATGTTTTTGCATAGTCTGGAAAAAAAAATCACAGTATATAAATAGATTCCTGTGGAATACTGCAAATACTGCTGTAATCCCACTGAAATACAGGACCTTGTGTACACTTCCCTAGAACTTGTTCAGCTATTACTTCTCCAACATCCCTAACAACCATGTGTTCTTTTGGAAACGGACAACCATTTTTAATTTCGTAACATCAATCACGGGTATCAACTGAAAGCAGTATTGAGTTCTGTAGGAAGTAGCTTTCTTCATTAAAGAAAGGCTTCGTAGTAGAAGTTTGCTTCCACTAACCAGCGAACATTTTAAAAAATTACTTTTTCTTTTTCTTTTTTCCTTCATAAATGTCATTGTTTTATCCAATGTTTTCATTCTCTTCAATATTAAGATGAATAACTTTTGTTTTCAATCAAAAGCAGTATCTACTACACTTTCAACATGTTGTTTCTTCTTCAACACTGCTGATCTTCTTTTATATTTTTTACCATGTTTCAATACATTTTGAACTACCCTGGTTCAAAACATTCGAACACGTATTTCCTTAAATTGTTTTTCTCTTCTTCCAACATGTGTTGTTTTTCTGCAAACTATTCTTTTTTACCATTACATATATGCTCCTCATTCTTCTTTCTTGTAAAACTCTTCTTTTTCCTTTCATTACAAGTCTCTTCCTTTAATTTCTCTCCAACTTTTAAAAAAGAATATTTAGTGCTCTTACCCAAATAAACTTTATCCTTCCTAATATTTTCATCTTTTTCTAATGCAATACTTTTTTTTTGTAAGTAGATCTGGTTTTTGTTGTTGTCTTCTCTTTTCTTCTTTTCTTACCGTCTTGAATTTGTAATCCAAACAAAGTAAATATCAAAACAAAAAATAATAACTCCAATAGTTTAACTACATATGAATATCAATATTTACTAGTTAGAAATTAATTACATTTATATTGCTATTCTCTTTAATATAAATAGAGAAATAAAAGTGTACAAGTAACCAACAGAACTGTACAAAGACCAAAAACATACTAAAAGGGAACACGGAACACATAAACAGATACAAGCATACGTTCAAGAATGTGAACACACTTACAGTCACATGTGTACAGTTGCTGCTTTATATTTCACTACCCCAGACACAGTGACTTAATCACTTAATACTTAAGCTACTACAAAGAAATTCAGTCTTAAACATGCTCCCGAAGGCATTAGTCATTACAGTACTTTATACAAGTCTTTGGAAAGGCATAATTCAACTAAGGCATATACATTTTGGTATATTTTTCAAATGCAAATTGCATCTCTCCAGTTCACAAGAGACAATAATCTTCTGACTCAGTTGTATTTCTACTTGTACATCTACTTTTACATGTATTATGCATATAAACACAGCACACCCTTAAGCAAAGCTACTTCTCTACTGGTATTGTTTACTTTATGTAGGATGGCACTAACAATTCAAGAAAGTAGCCTAATCACTAACCCTATGCCAGAATGTGTTAAACCTCAGTTTGGTGCAGCAGCTGTAGTATTCTGCAACTACTAACAGTGTTCATTCTAGTCAAATATAAAGGAGGAAGCCATCACATGATAGAGTTGTTACTCTCATTATACCACTTAAAGCATGCATGCATATGGCTGTGCTTTTTGCTATTGTCATCATTCTTGAAATAAACATACAAATAGATATATAACTATGTTTCATAGGTGTGGCATGTTCTGATCAATAACACATGTGAAAATACATGTAGAAGTATAGACATACCTCACCAAGATCACATTGCTAACACGAACACTCAGTCAATATACAACGCACCTGTATGTATTTTATAATTGTGTGTTGTTTTTTTCTGTTCCATAAAAGCCAATTCAGATTTTGTCTTTGCTGTTCAGATGCCTCAAACAAACACTGAGGGCCTAAGTGATATTGTTCTACACAGATGGGCCTCTGTTACCTTCCTTCTACAAACTGGGATTGGAGAAACTGTTGGGGATGGAAACTGCGAGGGGGAGTCTACGGAGTTGTCAATTTCACTCTCTCAATGTGGCTGCCCTGTAATGCACACAGATTCAGCATGGATACAAACCCTGACAATGATCTTTACTGTAGGTTCTCTGGTGTGAAAAAAATAGCTCAGCAGGGTCCCTTTGTTAACATGGACACTCAGACAATGTACAATGCGCCAGTACGTAACTTGCAAGTGTGTGTTGCTTTTTTGTGATTGAATGAAAGCTGATATGATTTTATGTCTCTGTTTCAGAGCCCTTAACCTCTCACTAAGGGCCTAAGTGATATTTTTCCAAGAAAATGGGCCTATGTGACCTTCCTTTTACAAACGGGGATCGGACGAAGCATTGACGGAGGGAGACTGGAAGGTGTGAGGGGGCTCGGGGAAAGTGTCAATCCCAGACTCTGGATATGGCACTTCTGTAATGTATACATATTCACTATGGGCAGGAAGCCTCAGAGTTACCTTCAGTAATATTTCGAAGTGGTTCTCCAGTGTGAAAAAATAACTTAGCAAGGTCACCTAGATCACACTCTGGCATGGTACAATGTGCTGGTATGTAAATTTCAACTGTGTGCAACTTTTTTATAACAATGGAAGTCATTTGAGATTATGTCTCTGCTCTTCACATAAAGCGACCAGCCCACTTAGGGCCTAAGTGGTATTTTTCTATGCACATCGGCCTGAGTTACCTTCCTTTTACAATCAGGGAGGGCAGAAAGCATTACGAAAGGGAACCGGGAAGGAAGTGGGGGGTCAAGGGATGTGTCAATCCCAGACTCTCCATATGGCGGTTCTCTAATGTACGCAGATTCACCATGACCACGCAGCAGGAGAATTAGCTTCACTAATATTCCGGTGCTGTTGTGCTGTACAAAAAAGTAGCTCAGGAAGGTTACATTAGTAAGATGGACAATTTGTCAATGTACAATGCGCCTCTAAATAACTTTCAACTGTGTGCAGCTTTTTTATATAGCATGGAAGAGGCACGCAACACCCACAGGCCTCAAAGGGCTTCAGCCCCCCGTCATGTATATCAGCCCGGGCTGAGGCAGCTTACCGGGCACACACACAGACAGTATTGCAGCTTATTGCAGCTCCTCCCAAGTAGTTCACAGGTCTTTAAAAGACCATGTACGTGTTAACAAGACTTTGTTCTTTTTTCACTCCTTCATCGTTACTCTGCCTATTCCACGAAGATTTAGCTCCCCGAAATATTTAGTATCCCCCCCTCAAACTTTGGCTCTAGTTGCACCTATGCATGGAAGCTGTTTGAGATTTTGTCTCTGCTGGTCAGATGCCACGACCAGCTCACTGAGGATCAAAGTGGATTTTTCCACGCAAATCGGCCTCTGTCAGCTTCCTTTTACAAACGGGAATGGCAGGAATCATTAGGGGGAGGGAGGGCGGGATGAGGTGGGGGCCGAGGGAGGTATTAATCCCAGACTCTCAATACGGTGTCCCTATAATGTAAGCAGATTCACCATGGACAGGCAGCCTGAGAATTAGCCTCACTAATATTCCAGTGTGGTTGTGCAGTGTGAAAAAGTAGCTCACCAAGGTCACATTAGTAAAACGAACACTTCCGCAATGTACAATGCGCTGCTATGTAATTTGCAACTGTTGGCAGCTTTTTTATATAGCATGGAAGCCATTTGAGATTATATCTCTGCTGGTCAAATTCCGCGACCAGCCTTCTGAGGAGCAAAGTGCATTTTTCCACGCACATCGGCCTCTGTTACCTTACTTTTACAAACGGGGATGGCAGGAAACATTAGGGAAAGGGAGGGCGGGATGAGCGGGGCAGAGGGAGTTGTCAATCAGAGACTCTCAATATGGTGGCCCTGTAATGTAAGCAGATTCACCATAGGCAGGCAGCCTGAGAATTATCTTCACTAACATTCCGGTGTGGTTGTGCAGTGTGAAAAAGTAGCTCTCCATGGTCACATTAGTAACACGAACACTTCTGCAATGTACAATGCTCCGCTATGTAACTTGCAACTGTGTGCAGCTTTTTTATATAGCATGGAAGCCGTTTGAGATTTTGTCTCTGTTGGTCTTATGCCACGACCAGCCCAATGAAGGGCAAAGTGAATTTTTCCGCGCACATTGGCCTGTGTTACCTTCCTTTTACAAACGGGGATGGAAGGAAACATTACGGGAGGGAGGGATTTTGGGACTCTGGGTTGCCAAGGGAGGTGTCAATCTCAGACTCTCAATATGGCGGCCCTGTAATGTAGGCAGATTCAACATTGGCAAAGAGCCTCAGAATTTATTTCACTGTATTCTGTTGTATGTAAAAATGCGTGCTGAAACTGTGGAGGCAACATTTGCTTTCTTTTTAATCTCACAAAAGTTAATAAAATGTAGTATTTTAAAATCTCCTTCCCCAGTATTTAGCAGCAAGGCACAATCTCAAATGTGGGCCATTTTTTTTAATGTTGCCTGGACACATTTTGTATACCAATTTAACCCTTTACCTCAGTCATAAGACCATGCACTTTTTTTAAAATCACACTGTACTTCTTATTTTGCAAAGAAACCTAAAACTATATGTCTTAATTCAACCACACCTGTTTAGAAAACACTCATACCAAGTACCACAATTCCTCTGCCAGCATGTCTATAACCTCACTTTTGTCTTCCAGCTTCACCACTCACCACCTACTGACACTCTTTCTACATTCGATAACATATTTCAAACAGCACACCTTTCTAAGAACTTGTAAAATGTTATAATAAAATTCTGACCAAACTTAAAAATATCACTCTATTAACTGAACACCTACTACACAATGCACAGTAATACTATTGCTGAATCTCAAATGTCTCAAATGCATGAACATTTTTCTTTCTCAGACAATAAATGTAATTCACCAGTCTCAATAAAGTAAAACCATTACAGGCAAACTTTCCCTCTGTTTCTCACCAGAAATATATGTAAGCAACAAATTAAATTTGTTTCTTCATTATTTTGTTTGTAAAACACATTTCTATTGGTTACTCATTTTAATTCTTTCTAACTGTGTTCTAAAAGCTCCCAAAGTAGTAATAATGTGCTGCAGCCCCCACTCCACCATGCTGCCCCATCGCCATGGATTCCCAAACCCTTATGGCAGTTTAAAATCATATGTCCAATAATACTACTACAATAATACTACTGTTCTTTTTTAACAAAACACTCCTTTTAAACATACTACTGATTTAGAAAAACAAACTTTATTTGCTTATTACTTGCAGTTAAATCGGCATTTCATATGTTAATACCACAGTTGTTTCAACCCTTCACCCACTCTTCTTAATGGCAATATCCATAGTAACAGTTTCTGAAACATTCAACTGCAGTCGGAGGTCACAAGTTCATCATATTTTTTACTTCACAACACAAAGTTACAAACGCAAATAGAAGGTGCTGCAACCTTTTATTGTATCCAATCGACTATACCTTTGAAACAGATTTTATTAACCAATCACAAACCTCCTTTTTCATGAAAGTCGCATGCATCCTATTTTTCAGTGCACAATATTGATCATCAGCCAATCAGTTATCGGTTTTGTGGGAAAAAAAGCTTGCTCTCCACTTTTAACATATTTCTCATTCCACCAACAGACTACATCAGCTACAGACATCTTTTCTTTCCTTGCACACATCCTTTCAAAATGCTTACATTATGGATCGTAGGGCACAGCTATGTTTTCTGGTGCAAAAGGAATGCTGAAGAAAGAGGCATTGACAAAGACCTAGGCTAAATGAGGATATTAAATGGTTTGCACAGAGAGGATTAAAGTGGCACCGATTAAATGCATTTGGTTGAAAACGTTTTTCATCTCCAACCCCCGACCTCATGATTGTGCTCTGTGGTGGGAATGACCTGGACACATTAACCAGGGTTGGCCTGGAAATGCTACTTAAGGATACCTTTGCACAGCTGATGTTGCTTTTGCCTCAAACTGTCTTTTTATACTCTAATATATGCCAAAGACAGAAATGGAAGTGATCAAATCAACTCTGTTCACAGATTGAGAAAGCTAGAAACAGTGTCAATAAAACAGTTTCTGCTTACTTCAGTGATCATAGGATGGGCTTCATCTATAACAATAATCTACATATTGATATGGATGCCATCTTCAGAAGTGATGGAGTTCACTTCACAGATCAAGGAAACAGAGTATTTCTCAACAACCTTAAGCTCTGCATCCGTACTTACGTGTAGCTCCAACAAAGTCATCATGAAAACAAGGGCTACTTTTAGGGCCAACCTGTAACCCAGAACTCAATCGCATTTATTTTTATAATACTATTTTCAAATTTTGTTTGGATTCACGAAGCCGAAACGATGGTGCAAGGGAGCCCAAGCTGAGAGCCACGATCAGGTTACAAATACTATCCCGAAATGAAAAAATATGTTACTTAATAACCCCCAGTTACATTGGTCTATTTGGGACCCGGGAACCCCACCCCCTCTCAATTGTAATGGCCATTCCAAATTTGTTTTTAAACAAACAACTGAGGCCCTTTTGTCCCCTTCCCATGCAGAATTAGTTTCCGGGGACCCCATCTCTCGGGGCCTGCCCTCATGTAAGGTCATGCTGTTAGGAAAGCTAAAAGAGATTTCTATGCTGAGAGAATTATGAAAGCCAATAACAATCGCGAGGAGATCTTTACTATTGTCCGAAGTTTTATGTCCCCTTGTGCGGAACATAAGACTTTCCCAATTTCCCCCCTATGGTGTGAGGAGCTTACCGCTTTTTTTAAAATAATAAAATACAATCCATTCAAGATAGTTTGGGATCGCCTGTGGTGGTGCAGAGGATATCTTCATTTATAGCTCCCCCACCTTGTAAACTTACTAGCCCTTTGTTTTCTCAGTTTTCGCAGGCAAAGAACTCTGACATCCTTGCTATTCTCAAATCTCTCAAGTCTAGTTCCCCTTCGGACCCATGTCCAGCTAGAGCTTTAGCCGGGGTAGTAGAGATTGTTTGCTCGGAAGCCGTTGCTATCATTAAATGGTCGTTTCAGTCTGCTACTGTACCAGTACAATGGAAACAGGCCAAACTTCTTCCTCTTCTTAAAAAACCTACTACTGACCCCTCTGTACCTTCTAACTATCGCCCGATTTCTCTATTGCTGGCGCAGGCGAAAGTGTGCGAAAAGGTAGTCTTCCGCCAACTTGAGACCTTTGTGGAAACATCTGGGGCTCTTCACCCAGCCCTATCTAGCTTTAGAATATCCTATAGCATAGAGACAGCGCTGGTGGAGATGGCAGAGGCGGTCTGGGAGTACTTGGACAGGGGCAGCAGAGAGGCTCTGATCTTGTTGGACCTCTCTGCCACCTTCGACACGGTGCCTCACCAGCTCCTTCTTGCCCAACTCTCCTCCATTGGCATTTCTGGTGCAGTATGGGCCTAGTTAAAATCTTTTTTGGATGAACGCACCCAGCAGGTCTGGATGCCCCCCTCTTTATCCTCTGCCAGGGAGTTATCAACAGGAGTCTCTCAGGGCTCCACTTTGAGTCCTCTGCTTTTTAATATTTATTTGACTCCGTTGATCTTCCTGGCTGAAGAGCTGGGTGCTAAAATCATGGCATAAGCCGATGACACCCAGCTTCTATTTACTTGGAAAGGCTCCGACCTGAGTACTGGGGTTGCACAGAGGTGCCTCTCAGCCGTGTTTACATGGCTGGCGCAGGCAAAACTCAAGTGCAACCAGGAGAAATCTGAGATACTGTTGTATGGCCAATTTCCTCTGCTTTTCAGAGAAGCCCTGTGGCCTTCGGATTTCCCCTGCCCACTATCTGAGGGTGGCCCGGCAAAGAACTTAGGGGTATGGTTCGGAGAGGATCTCTGGTTCTCTGAGCATATTAAGAGACTTACAGGTGTCTGTTTCGGCACACATAAGACAATGAGTAGATTTTTTCCTATGCTACCTCAGCCGGTGAAGAAAATGGTGGCGTGGTCACTTATCCTTTCCCGGCTGGACTATGCCATCACGTTATTCATCGGTATCCCTGGATACTTGATGA
Organism: Lissotriton vulgaris; assembly: GCF_964263255.1. NCBI lineage: Eukaryota > Metazoa > Chordata > Amphibia > Caudata > Salamandridae > Lissotriton > Lissotriton vulgaris. The sequence goes on along the minus strand of NC_141689.1, from coordinate 2,087,890,569 downwards.
ATAAAATACAACTGATTCAGAATGCGGTGGCCAGACTCTTATTTAACATCTCTAAGAGATCCAGTGTGAGGTTACATTTACGTGACCTACACTGGCTTCCCGTGGCCCAGCAGGTGCTCTTACTTTAGCCCATGGATCCCTGCATGGATCCCTGCATGATTCAGGACCTTCCTATATCAAGAAGCGCGTGGCCTTTTACAATCCTCGCCGCTCTCTATGCTCTGCTTCTCACCGTTCGATGATTACGCCCCAGTTCCGCCGTTCTAGGATGGGTGGCCAGTCGTTTTCAGTAAAGGTAGCCATTTTATGGAACAGTCTTCCAGACTTACTGCGGCATACTCGGGATTTCCGTATTTTTAGGAAATTACTTTAAACTCATCTTTTTAACCAGTCCATTTAATTATTCTCTGCCCTTAGAACCTCAGTATTTGTGTACGCTACAAGTCATATATAACATAACATAACATGCAGGGACATCTCCAATAGCGCCGGGGTCCTTGCAACCTCCCATCTCCTGGGGGAGCTGGCATTGCTTTTTAACAAAGCCGCCTACTGACATGCACTTTCCTTACCCCAATAGCAATTCTTCTTCCCTCCATAAATCCAAATGCAAATGTCCTACTCCCACTTCCATAAAGTGAAGCAGACGTTTGTGCTCCCGCTATGCCATATCAAACTCCAATGTCCCTGGGATAGACACCACAAAACATTCTTCGGACCGGCCATCACGAATGCTTCTCCCCAGAGCCATGTAGAACTCTTCAAGTGACACTAGGCGATCCTGCTCCATCAAATTCAAAGACCCCACAAGATCGCACTCATTGGGACCGGAATTGTACAACGGCGCCCTCATTTTAATTAACAAATGCCCCTGATAGAGACTGGTCCCCGGAGCAGAGTCAGGAGGGCTTCAGCCCCTGCACACTCAAATTTCACACATAGCCCCGGGTACATGGTGCTCTCTGAGGCGGAGGAGGGGCTGCATACTCCCACAAATCATTATATATGCCTCAGGAAAGAGCCGGTCCCTGGTAAAGAAGTAGACACCCACATCATAAGTAGCCTTTGCTCCCGCAACCTGGCCCCCCTGGGGGCTTAATTAAGTAAAGTGAGCGACACCCCAGTTTTCTTTCCCCTTTTTTGGGGGTCATTGTCCGACCTTACGGGACTCCCGCCGAATATATATATTTTTTGTTTACCTTTGGGGTCCCTTTGGCACCTCCTGAGCAGCCGTATAGGGTCAAACTGTTCCTACATGCCCTTTTCTTTTTTTCACTTTTTTTCTAGCAACTTGGCTCTAACGAGTGACATAATGGCTGCCAATATTTCATGGTTTGAAACATTGGCAGCCAATCAGAGTGAACCTTGTCACCGGGAGAATCCACGGCCCGAGATATCGATATGGATTTAAATATCAATATCTCCCAAACTACAAAACGGATTTACACCATTTAACAAAAGTGTGCTTACTGGACCAAAAGCTACTTTTCTGCCAAATATGGTGTAATTCTGTTCAGCAGCTCTGGCTGTAGCCATGTCTAAAGTTTCCTATGGAACTTAACACTGAGAAAATGCGTTTTGGGACCACCCTTTTTCCTGGTCCCCGTTTCACAAATCACCTTGAAACTTTCAAGACAGGACCTGACCAGAGTGAACCATTAGTTTTGAACATTTTGCGAACATTCGTAAATGGTGCTAAAGATATTGGCAAAAGAAAAACGCTTTTTGAATAGAAACAAGGTCCTAACTATAACTACCTACTGGCAATATATATGAAAACAAAATCCAGCTCTCACAGAAGCATCCATGAAATAAGACAAGGACTCAGGCTGTCAGGATATGGCATTTGTTTATTCTCACAGGTCACCCTCAACCCATAAGACAAGAGAGACGCACTTCGGCTTGCAAGAAGCCTTTGTCAATCTGGTTGGTGCCAATTTGCCTCGTATCATATATAGTCCTTCCCCCTTACAAGGTATGCATGAACAAAGAAGACATACTGTCAAGCTCGTAAATACCATATATAACCCACACAGCATATAAATGCCCAGTGCATCTGCGAGTTGGCCAGGTTACAGATAAAGCCAATTCTGATAAAAAAATTACACAGTGCATATGTAAATTAGCATACTGAGTTGGGATGAGGGATGAGCACTGGGGTACCCCGCAGATGATCTCGGTGGCTTCGGAAGGCGGAGAGGAAGGAGGTGGTCCGTCCAGGGCCTTCTCTTGGATCCCGGTGTTGTGGAGGTGTGTTCGCAGTGTGTGGTGGCAGACCCTATCGAAGGCGGCTGACAGGTCCAGGAGGATGAGGGCTTCTATTTCTCTGTTGTCCAGCAGGGACTTGATGTCATCGGTGGCGGTGATGAGGGTAGTCTTGGTGCTGTGGTTGCTGCAGAACCCAAACTGGGAAGGGTCCAGGATGTTCTCCTCGAGGCAGCGGGTCAGTTGTCCGTTGACGGTCTTCTCAATGACCTTTGCCGGGAACGGGAGCAGGGAGATGGGCCGGAAGTTCTTGAGGTCCTTGGGGTCCGCCTTGGGTTTCCTGAGTAAGGCGTTGATCTTGGTGTGCTTCCAGCTCTCCGGGAAGGTTGCTTTCTCGAAGGAGGTGTTGATCACTTTCCGGAGATGGGGTGCGATGGATGTGCTGTCTTTGTTGAAGATGTGGTGTGGGCATGAGTCTGAAGGAGATCCGGAGTGAATGGTGTTCATCATCTTGATGGTGTCATCGTCGTTGATGTTGGTCCAGGAGAGCAGGGGGTTGGTGCAGATGGTGGTCATGGGGGCGGAGGTCTCAATGGTTGTCACGGCAGTCGTGGCGTTGAAGCTGCCATGGATGTCTACGATGTTGCGATGGAAGAATGTGGCCAACGAGTCGCACAGGTCTTGCGACGCTGGGATGTCGCCGGCGTTGGAGCTGGGATTGGAGAGTTCCTTCATGATGTTGAAGAGCTCTTTGCTGTTGTGCACGTTGTTGTCTAGGCGGTTTTTAAAGGAAGCCCTTTTGGCAGATCTGATGAGGTAATGGTGTCTGCGGGTGCCGTTCTTGTGGGCTGCGTGGCTGTCCGGTGTTCGATCACGGAGCCAGATCTTCTCCAGCTTTCAGCAGGTTTGCTTGTAGGCCCGGAAGTCTTCAGTGAACCAGCTGGCTTTCTTGTTGGTGTGACTGTCGGATGGTTTCTTGATCGGGGCGAGGCACAGTCGTTGATCCACTGTCTGAGGTTGGGGGCGGCGGTGTCGAGGTCGGTGGGGTCAGCAGGTGGGCTCTGGGCGAGGGTAGTGGTTAGCTGGTCTTCGGTGACTTTGCTCCAGCAGCGGCGAGGCATCTGTTGGGTGTGGTGGTCTGTGGTGGGTTTCTTGAAGGTGAAATTAATGCAGCGATGGTCGGTCCATTGGAGTTCGGTGGTGTGTTTGAAGGAGATGTGGGGGCTTGCGGAGAAGATGGGGTCAAGCGTGTGACCGGCAGAGTGGGTGGGTGTTGTGACGAGTTGTCTGAGTCCTAGGTTGGGTAGGTTGTCGATCAGGGTGGTGTAGTTGGTGTCGTTGTTGTTCTCGAGGTGGAAGTTCAGGTCCCTGAGGAGGATGTCTTCCATGGAGGCGAGGGCGTTGGTGCTGACGAAGTCGGCGATGTAGTCGCTAAACTGTGATCGGGGTCCGGGGGGTCTGTAGATGAGGGTTCCTCTGAGAGTGGTGTTGGGGTTGGTGTCGATCTGTAAGTGCAGGTGTTCGCCGGTGCTGAGGGTGTCATCGGTATTCCTGTGGACAATGGCGATTCCCCCTCCTGCTCTGTTGGTGCGGTCCCTGCGGGTGATCTTGTAGCCTTCAGGAACGGCTATGGCTATGTTGGGTGCCGAGGCGGGGTTCAGCCAGGTCTCTGTCAGGAAGGCGATGTCTGGGGAGGTTGAGACGAGTAGGTCCCAGAGCTCACCTTCATGTTTGCGGGCTGAGTGGGTGTTGAGAAGGATGCATCTGAGGTGGTTGGGTTCTTTCCTGGTCGGCAGCATGGTGGGCGGAAGCTTGTGAAGCTGCAGTTCCAGCAGGTGAAAACTTTGTGGGTGTGCTTCGGAGCGGCCAGGAAGCAGGTGTGTGATCGTCCGGTGTTGAGTGCGTGGAGGGTTCTGGCATCGCAGCAGTGTCGGGCGTCGTGGCGTTCGCGGGATCCAAGGGTCCTGGCCCTGGGCAGACAGGCTTGCCTTAGGCTTGCCTTTGGTGCGCCAGCAGCGCAGCCGCCAAATGAGAAGATGTGGGAGGGAGGAGCAGCTGGGAGGTGGGGACGGGGCCGCAGGGGCGCAGCGGCAGGAAAAAGGGGCGGGCCACGGGAGAACTGGGCACAGGAAGGCACAGAGGAATAAAAATAAGTCTGCGCAAGAAAGCAAGTACAGGCACAGGGGAATAAAAAGTCTGGGCAAAAAAGCAAGAACAGGCACAGGGGAATAAAAACAACTTGGGCAAGAAAGCAAGTACAGGCACAGGGGAATAAAAACAAGTCTGGGCAAGAAAGCAAGTTAGGCACAGGGGAAAAATACAAGATTAGGCAAAAACAATGCAGGCAGAGCCATGCAGCAGCGTGGGGAGCGACCTTCCTGCGAGCATGGTCAGAGGTCGCGGTGCGAGCGGTTGCAACTAGGAAGTGTTGGCAGCCATTTTGTGATTCCGTTGAAGCGAGTCAGGGGAAAAAGGGCAAAAAAAGTAGGAAAGAGGAGCCTCTGTCATGTGTTTAGGGTGTGCTATACAGGGGGTGCAAAGTGAAGTATTCACCCCTACCGGTGTGAAAGTGCTGGGGTACGGAAATTAATTGAGGTATTGCCTAGAGTCTGATGCTGCTGAGGTGAGCTGGTGCGGGACTCGGGGATTAAAGCATGAGCCCAAATTGTGTGTCTTATGCTGTGAAGTCATGTGCCGTGGCCGCTGCACTACACCTGTAGAAGTAGTGTCAGCATGTGTTTATACCTACTAGGATGAACTACTGACCCAGACTTGTCTGAAACTCCTGGGGTACGAAAAATATGTGAGGTATTGTCTAGAGTCTCATGGTGCTAAGCTGAGCTGCTGCCGGACTCGGGGATGAAAGCGTGAGCCGAAACTTTGTGTCATATGCGGTGAAGTCATGTGCTCTGGCCGCTGTGCCATATCTGTCCAAGTAGTGTCAGCATGTAGTTATACCTACTCGGAGGAACTTTTGTTTCGAACATTGTAACTTGTGTATGGTGCTTAGGGGGTTTTGTACAGGAAGTGTGAAGGTAAATTTGCGTGTATGAAATCAATTCGGTATTTGTAAAGTGCAAACTACTCATTCTTAAGGGTGTGATGGCGCTGGGGGCGTAAGCTGAGCTGCTGTCGAACTCAGGGTAAAGCCGCTGAACTACTGACCCCTACTGGTCTGAAAGCACGGGGTACGGAAATTAAGTGAGGTATTGCATAGAGTGTCATGCTGCTAATTTGAGCTGCTGCTGGACTCGGGGATGAAACTGTGAGCTGATACTGTGTGTCCTATGCTGTGAAGTCTGTGCTCTGGGGGCTGTGCGACATCTGTCCAACTTGTATATGGTGCTTAGGTGGTGTTGTACAGGGAGTGCAAAGGTAAATCAATACGGTATTTGTAAAAGCGCAAACTACTCACTCCTATGGGTGAGTAGAGCCGGTGATCAAAGCGAGAGCTCTGTGCTGCAAAGTCAGATGGTCTGGCCACTGCGTCAAAGCTGTGTGGAGAATACATTTTGTCAAGGGTCCGGGAGTTGCCGTTACCTGGTCCCAAAATAGCAGGGCTAAGTTTTCAGTTATAGGGTGGCTCTAAAAAGAACCCTTGTGTTCATTAGTTGGAGCTACATATAAGTGTGGATGCACAGCTTCAAGTTATTCAGAAAAACTCAATTTTCCCTGATTAGTGAAGTGTACTCCATGACTTCTGTAGCTATCGGCCATATCAAAACATATGTTATTGTTGTAGGTGGACCCCATTCTATGGTGTCTGAGTTATGCAGACACAGCTTTTTTGACATTCTTCCTAGATTTTTCAATCTGAGGACAAACTTGTTTTGACCATTTCCACTTCTGTCTTTGGCATATATTAGAATATACAAATACAGTTTGAGGCAAAAGTAACATCAATTGTCCAAAGGTGTCCTTCATAAGCATTTCCAAACCTACTCCAGTCAATGTGCCTAGGTCATTTCCACCACAATGCACAATCATGAGGTCAGGGTGTGGACGATGCAAAGAGGTTTTAACCAAAGGCAACAATAGATTCCACTTCAATCCTCTCTGTGCAAACCATTTAAAGTCCACATTTTGAGAACCTAGGTCTAAGTCAATATGTCTCTGTTCTGCATACCTCTTGCACCAGAAAATATAGCTATGTCCTATGATCCACACTAGCATTTTGAAGGTACGGCAGGTAGGTATGGAAAGATGTCTGTAGCTCATGCAGTTCCTTCGTAGAATAAGAGATATGTTTAAAGATGGGGAACTACTTTTTTTGCCATACAAAACGAGACCTGTTTGGGAGATGAAAAGCATTGTTTTTTAAAAGTAGGGTGCACATTCATTTTGAGAAAAAGCATCTTTGTGATTGGTTAGGAAAAATCAGTTTCAAAATGGAGTACATATCATAGGATAAAATTTGCTCAACTCAACCACACCTGCCACTTGCATTTGGAAGGCACTGTTCGAACTTAAAACAATCGTGAGCTTTTAACCTGCACGTGCCATTAAAATGTTTGAGAAAATGTTGTAAAAAAATATTCTTAAGTTTAAAAAAATGTATGAACTTTTAACCTGCATGTGTTGTAGAATGTTCTAGAAAGTGTGTTGATAGAATACGCTGCACTGCTGACTTCTATGTGTCGTTGAATATGGAAGAAACTGTTTATAGGGAAAATTAAAAAGAAACTAATAGAAGAGAAGTTTTGAAACCTAAAAGAATCAAGGAACTATTCTAATTTGTTCTTTAAATGTATTTATTTGTGGAGGAACACAATTATAGGCACAATAGCACCAGGAAAAGTAAGAAGCAGGGAGTGGGGGGACGGGGGGAGATGGGCACAATGGCACACATTCACAATGAAATACAGCACAAGCATAGACAAAGAATAGCCAAAATGAAACACACCAACAAGGAGCACAAGTCACACAACCCACCAACATCACACCAATGAACGAGCATAGAAGTGAAAACCATGCTGCATTAATACAGGATGTGTACAAAGGCCGGTCGTGGGTGTTGTGGGATGTCTGCGACCATGGTCATCATGGATGAGATGCCCAGCACATGGCATATGGGCGGGTTCACTGTGTGTTATGTTGCCAAACAGCTGCTCCTCCCTCCCACGAGCACCCACACTTTTGTACGGTGTGCTGGTGTATCCTGTGCACTCGTACCGCACACCATTGTAATGCCTATTCGGGCATGTCCTGCTGCATTCAAATTACACCATGACAGTGCTGTTTGGTGGTGGCGCATGCCACTTTACAACATCGACTGCTGTGGCCCTTGTGGCAGGCCACACCAGAACACAGAGACACAGTTACCGCACTTCCTGTACACGGACATGTCCTAGACACACTGTTCCCCTTGCCGGATAGGCCCACCCCTGCGCTGACCTGTGTACACCGGACCAGCACACGTCTGTTGTGCAAGCAGGAGGATGTGTGCGTAGCTACATGTCCAGGTTCTCTGCCAACGCTAAGGTGACAGCACACTGTGATGTTGCAGGTCCTGTGCCTATCATACTAACACAATGACCACAGGGACACACTTGCCCAGATGCAGGTTTGGGGGCGTTAACTGTCCTGGGGTTGTTGCGATGAGTCTTGTGGCCCTCATGGGTATCCCTGTATGATGCTCATCTATGGCACTTGTGGGTGTTCTGGTGTGGCTCTAGGCTGTGTTCCCTTTCATGCTGCAGGTAGTCATTCTGCTTAACACCAGCAGAAAGCAGGTGTAAAATCCCTGGTGCTAACGTGGCTTATCACCGGAATTTGTTTCGCATTGCAGTTGTTGTGAAAGTTGTGATGTGATTTTTTCCTGTGCAGAACAATATACGAACTGGGGCAGTGTATACTGTCAAGATCCAGCACCTGACGCACCCTTCCCAATCAATATAAATACAATTATATTTCTTCATTTATTTTGTGTGCACACTGTAGTGCAGCCACTACCTGGGATACGGGATTTTAGTATTTAGAATAAATCGCAAAGGTGACCCTCGTGTCTTTTTGCACGGGAGCGGCTAGTCTGCATTTCATTATCAGCACTTTAATGCAAGTAAAGTTGAGATAAATCTAACACACTATTCAGAAGTTGGTGCAAACTGCAGGCATCACCAGTATTCCCGCAATAAGTGGCACAAAATTTAACACCATGGTGGACACCATAAAAAAACTGTAATCAGAACAAGAAAGAGTCACGCAGCAGTAAAGAAAACAACCAAAAACGTTATTACTTTTTTTGTTCAAACTATATTTTTTTATAAACATATATATATGTAAACGATAAACTATTTTCAAACTTAATTTTTTATTAACATATATATAAGAACGATAAACTAATAAACAAAATTTACCAAAAATAATACAAAACAACGAGGCAGAACACTCCTGTGGGGGCCATGGATGTCGACGACAGAGCCTGGAAAATGCGCATATCAAAGGAGTGAGACACTGAGAAACAGAGAAGGAAAAAAAAGCCAGAGAGAAAAAGAGAGGGAGGGAAAGAAAGGGAGTGAGAAAGGGAGAAGGAAGAGAGAGATAGAAGGAAAGGAATGAAGAGAGAGAGAGAGAGAGAGTGAGTGAAGAGAGGGAAGAGAGGGAGAGAGAGAGAGAAAGAGAGCGAGAGAGCGAGAAAGAGAGAGAGAGTGTGAGAGAGAGAGAGAGAGAGAGAGAGAAAGAGAGAGAGAGAGAGAGACACACTGCTGCCCCTATGCATCCATGAGCAAATACTTACCTGGTGCCACCGGAGTGTGCATCAGTGGGCACTCCACATGCCCGTCTAAACTCTACAGATTTCAGAGATGTCGCTGAGTCCTGAGTCATGAATGGCGGAGACCACATCAGCTTCTCCGCAGATCTCACATATATCGCTGAGTCCTGAGTCTTTGAATGGGGGAGACCACAACATCTTCTCCACAGCAGGGCAGATCTCACATATGTTGCTGAGTCCTGAGTCACCAATGGCAGGGACCACGTCAGCTTTTCCGCGGCCCGGCAGATCTTGCATATATGTCGCTGAGTCCTGAGTCATCAATGGTGAAGAACACATCAGGTTTTAGTGCCGCTAAGCATGTGGAACTCAAGTCTGTGCCACGTGGAGGTAGGCCCCTGATGGCCACATGAGTTTCGGGTGGCACTAACCCTATGGATCTGAAGTCTGCACCAAGGGGATGTTAGGCCCCTGACGGCCATACAGATCAGGGTGTGACTAACATTCTGCACAACTTTTCATGGTCTCTTTATGATTGAAACTCGTGGAGCGTCCACCATGCAGTCAGCACCGGCAATAAAGGATGTGACATTGTCGATCTATTATATTTGCGTGGTCACATGGCCTGTGACAATTGTGGCGAATCGGTGTGGTGTGTGTGTGCAAACCTGCCCTCAAGGAGTGGCCCTGAGATGTTGAGAATTAGACCACTGACCTGCACAGCAACAGCGATTATGCCTGCGACAGGTAGCTATGTGGGGCCAACGTCGGAACAGAATCGGAGTGGCGTGGCGTATGACGGAACAGGGCAGGGATAGCTACAATAACGTGGACGGCTTGTAGTACTGCATCTATGAGCCGAGCAGACGGGCCGCAGCTGTCCCTCTGCGAGCCAGGTGCGAACTGTTCATAACTCACACTACATAAGTATTGAAGAGTCATTTTGGGATTCAGTCCGTTAGGTGGCATCTGTCCAAGGCATTTGAGATAGATACCTCGTTGACGCTGCCTCTCCCCACATCAGCAGGTAACCCACCCTCTTCCCACATTACCAACATACCCCCAACAACCTTCTTGGATCCGGAAGTGTCCCTGTGCGGTTGGACAAAGAAGAATCTTAGTCATGTATAGATTTACATATAAAAAATGTATTTAACACCATGCGCGCTAGCGGAATTCCGCTCGCACGCTGGGTTTTTCGAAATTGCACTTTGCGTGACGAGCTGGGCTCGTCATCAGCGTGCGAGGAGGCTACGCCATGACGAGCCCAGCTCGTCATGAGCGTCGAAGGGGTTAAAGAAAAGAACAACAAATGAGACTTAAGGGAGTCTGGTGCTGTGGTCTCTGCCACGAAGTTGGGGTCACTGCCATTTAGGACGCAAGACAGAGTTACACATGTGGGATCGGCTTGTGTTAAATAGGATTAGTGGCACCAGAAGCATTGAGACTGTATGAGCCTGTAATGGGTGGGGTGGATGGCCTCACTGGGAGCAATGTGTCTTGCCTACTGGACTGCGTCATGTGGAATCAGGACTCTATCTGAATTGTGAGGCCTGCTGACCGTAGTGTAGGGCAGAGGTAGTGATGACCAAGGACCCCCAGCCTGTGCCTTTCTTTGGTGGCGCCACCAGCATGCGTAGTGCAGGTTCAGTGGCACCATGTGTCGACGGCCTTCCATATGCAAATACCCCTCACTAATCGAAGGGAGTGTGGTGTTGTGGTCATTGTCACAAAGTTCGGGTCACTGCCATTCAGGACACCGTTCCACATGTGGGATCAGCTTGTGTTAAAGAGGGTTAGTGAGACTACGTGTCGCCGGCCTTGCATATCAAAATATGCCTCACTGATCAAAGGGAGTGTGGAGCTGTGGCCTTCCATATGCAAACACCCCTCACTAATCGAAGGGAGTGTGGTGCTGTGGTCACTGTCACGAAGTTCGGGTCAATGCCATTCAGGGCTCAGGACACCGTTCCACATGTGGGATTGGCTAGGACTCAAGACAAAGTTACACATGTGGGATCAGCTTGTGTTAAATAGGGTTAGTGGCACCAGAAGCATTGAGACTGTATGAGCCTGTAATGGGTGGTGTGGACGGCCTCACTGGGAGCAATGTGTCTTGCCTACTGGACTGCGTCATGTGGAATCAGGACTCTATTTGAATTGTGAGGCCTGCTGACCGTAGTGTAGGCCAGAGGTAGTGATGACCAAGGTCCCGCAGCCATGTGCCTTTCTTTGGTGGCGCCACCGGCATGCGTAGTGCAGGTTCAGTGGCACCATGTGTTGCTGGCCTTCCACATGCAAATACCCCTCACTAATCAAAGGGAGTGTGGTGCTGTGGTCACTGTCACAAAGTTCGGGTCACTGCCATTCAGGACACCGTCCCACATGTAGGATCAGCTTGTGTTAAAGAGGGTTAGTGAGACTATGTGTCGCCGGCCTTGCATATCGAAATATGCCTCATTGATCGAAGGGAGTGTGGAGCTGTGGCTGTGCCACGGACTTGGGGTCACTGTCATTCAGGACTCAGGACATACTTACACATATTAGATCGGCTTGTGCTAAAGAGGGTTAGTGGGAGTACGTGTCACCGGCCTTGCATATGGAAATATGCATTACTGATCAGAGGGAGTGTGGTGCTGTGGTCGCTGCCACGGACTTGAGGTCACTGCCATTCAGGAATCGGGACACAGTTACACATGTGGGATCGGCTTGTGTTAAAGAGGGTTAGTAGGAGTACTTGTCGCCGGCCTTGCATATCAAAATGTGCCTCACTGATTGAAGGGAGTGTAGTGCTGTGGTCGGTGCCACTGACTTGGGGTCACTGCCATTCCGGACTCAGGACACAGTTACACATGTGAGATTGGCTTGTGTTGAACAGGGTTAGTTGGTACCACATGTCTAAAATTCAAATTGCGAGCGCTGCTGCCCGCAGTGTAGACTGCTAATGAGTGTTCATTTGTACTTGAAAATGAATTTGGTGATTATAGTAAAGCTATAACTGATATAAAATATGTTCAAGAATAAAGGATGCTTAAAGGATCTTATGTAGATTTGAGGCCTGTAATAGATACTTGCCTAGTGGACTCAGTAGTTAATGAAAGAAGAAATACTTTTAATTGTGAGCCCTACTGAGTGCAGTGTAGGCGTATCATGAAAAGAGAAAATAAGTATTGAATACACTGACGAAGTAATGTATTTTCTGAGTACAATCTTGTTGTTAAAAATTAGCATTTATAATTGGAATTGTGAGCTGTACTGCCCGCAGTGTAGACTGCTTTTGCATGTTGGTATGCACTTGAAGATTAATTTAGTGATTGTAGTAAAGCTATAACTGATATAAAAAAAGTTATTAAAGCAAGGATACTAAAAGGATAATATGTAGGGTGTAGGACTGTGATAGTTACTTGCCTACTGGAGTCTGTAGTTGCATATGGAAATACCCCTCACTGATCGAAAGAAGTGGTGCTGTGGTCGGTGCCACAGACTTGGGGTCCCTGCCATTCAGGACTCAGGACACAGTTAAACATGTGGGATCGGCTTGTGTTAAAGAGGGTTAGTGGGAGTACGTGTCACCGGCCTTGCATATCGAAATATGCCTCACTGATCAAAGGGAGTGTTGTGCTGTGGTCAGTGCCACGGACTTGGGGTCACTGCCATTCTGCACTCAGAACATAGTTACACATGTGGGATCGGTTTGTGTTGAACAGAGTTAGTGGCAGCACGTGTCACCGGCCTTCCATATAGAAATGTGCCTCACTGATCGAAGGGAGACTGCTGCTGTGGTTGTCTCATGGAGTTTGGATCACTGCCATTCAGGACTCAGGACACAGTTCACATGTGGGATCGACTTGTGTTGAAGACGGTGAGTCGCACCATGTGTCGCCGGTCTTCCACAGTGTAGGCCGGAGGTAGTGCTGAGCAAGGGCCCACAGCCACATGCATACGTTGGTGGCCCCACCGGCCTGCGTATTTCAGGTTCAGTGGCACCACGTATTGCTGGCCTTCCATATGCATATATCCCTCACCGATTGAAGGGAGACTGGTGTTATGGTTGCTGCCACGAAGTTCGGGTCGCTGCCATTAAGGACTCAGGACACAGTTAAACATGTGGGATCGGCTTGTGTTGAAAAGGATTAGATGGCACTACGTTTCACCGGTCTTACACAGTGTAGGCCACAGGCAGGTGACTTTGACTTGAGCTGCACAAATTGGGAGCATTTGGTCTTCTTAACCCATTTTAGTCTCTTACACAATTTGCGTCGCTACTAATCTTGAATTGTGAACTGTGTAATCCCAGTGTAGGGCGGAGGCAGTGGTCTGTATGGGCGCACAGCTACGTGGCATTGAGTTGAGCTGCACAGTTAGTGGCACCTGGAGCACTCAGCTTGTGCACACCCTGCGATGATGCATGGTCCAGGGGGGCCGCACTGGCAGGAATGTCTTTCGTCTTTTGTCTAATGAATTCTGCCTTGATAAGGCCACTTGGTGTTGACTTATGGTGCAGTGAGTTAGTAGCACCTGAAGCACACAGCGGGTGTGTACCCTGCGATGATGCGTAGTCCGGGCGTGCCGCACTGGGAGCAATGTGTCCTGCGAACTGGACTGCGTTATCTGCAATCGCCACTGCATCTGAATTGTGAGCCCCGCTGTCCACAGTGTAGATCAAAGGCAGTAGTCAGTACAGACATAAGTCGGAGGTGCTTTGCCGCTGGGTTCGCAGGGGGCTTGTATTGAGGAGGCCCGCAGTCATGGTGGCAGCCACGTGGCAGGGTGGGGGCCGCCGCTCTGGCAGAGTCGTTGGTATTCTCACAAGTGAACCACACCCAGGGCGTGGCCTATTTATTCATACTCCTATGTGGGAGTGGCGTACGTTGGACCAGCCCACTCCACTTCCGCTTCCACTTCCAGGGGGGGACAACACAGTTACATGACCGAGATCTTCTCCACTGCCTGAGGTAATATGGTTGCATCTATTGTGCACAACACTACAAGCACCAGCAGTATATGTACATATGGAGAGGTTTGTGCTCTGTATAGTGAGGTCTGTGCAGCACATCAGCGTTACACTTGGCATTGTGTGCATTATTATTGATGGGTGACTTGCCTCCTTCATACATAGTTGGTTGCCACATCTCTCAACATTCAGCTATTGTGCGTTGTGTGGCTGAGGGGACATTGTTTTGGGAAGGTCTGTTGTCCTGTTTTGCGCTGCCTTAGTGGTAGTAGGGGGGTGGTACTTGAGGGAGGTTCTGGTGGTGGTGGCGCTGGGTGTTGTGGCCTTGTTGGATGTCGGAGCTGCATGATCAGTAGCTCTATCACGTGATGGTCTTTAGATGTGGTTGTGAGTTGGGTCCAATTCACGCAGAAGATAGTCGACCTCCTCACACCAGTTACAGGTTGATGTTAATTTGTTACTGGCAACTCGGCTTATCGCCTGCTTTTTGGATCGCATTGCAGATTTGGCTGGTCATTGAACATATGGGGAAGTGGTGTTTTTGTCACGGGAACACCTACTTTGCGTATCATTAGCGTTAGTTGTGGCTCTCCTTTTTGCCGATTTTGTTGGCGGAAGGTAACGATGGAAAAGCGGTGAGATTTGCAGTTTTCACCAGGTTGAGAATCAGATGATAATTAAAAAACACAGAAAAAAAGATAGGTTTAATGAAAATTATAATTAGAAATTACCATTTAAAAAACCTTTGCAATTCACTGTAAAAACCATAGGTTTCAGGGACATTATAGTTAGAAATTAGCATTTAAAAAACCTTAGAAATTCACTGAAAAAAACATAGGTTTCAGGCACGTTATAGCTAGAAATTAGCATTTAAAAAACCTTAGAAATTCACTGAAAAAAACAAAGGTTTCAGGGATGTTATAGTTAGTTGGACATTTCACTCATACAAAACAATAGAAATTCCCCTGTTATAGTTCGTTGAGCTAACTATAACTCGTGCCCCCGCAATGCACGTCTAATGATGTCACATGTTACATCATTCATGACATGGTCTGTGACATCACTGATGACATCACTGATGACATCTCAAATTACATCACTGATGACATCATCCACATGAAAATCTGATACACCCACTCTAAAATACAGACTATAATTTTCAAAACCATATACACACCAATACTGTTGTGTGGTGGTTTAGGTTCCGATTGAATTTTCCCGATCCATACCTTATATAGGTACAATTCATGTTGCCCTTATATAGGCATAGAAATCAAGCCCTTATTTAGGCATATCCCATGCAACCCAAATACAGGCATGGCTACTTCCATCCGTTCAACAAACGTCACAACGATTTCTTGGAAAACCAGCTTAAGCCGTTAGGGACTTCCCCTTGCTTGAATATTGATTTCTCCAAGAACTCAGTTAGTTTAACAATGAACATGTATTCCTTAGGAGTTCATTCATGACGTTCATATGCCAGACTTTACGTCAAATATGGCATTCCTAAACAACTTCAAGGTATAAATACACCTTCACTTGCTATAGAAAAGTACGGTGGTCCAGAGCAGTTCGATGACCTACTTGCCCGAGTACAGCAACAGCAAGTGCCGAAGGATGCCGACTCTCCAGCTGATGCACTGATCAGGAAGCTGCCCTCCTCTGCTGAGAAATCCAACTCCAGTGTTTCTGACTCCCCTTGCGGGGTGTTGGGAAATAGAGTTCTGAGAAAGAGATACCAGACCTCCTTTATTTTAAGGTATAGAGCTGATTAGAACCTGGAGAAACCTTTGGTAGATTCTTGGCAAAAACTAAATCTATGCTAAAGACCATATTTACTTCTTCCCTCGTACTAGACTTAGGTTAGGTACATTGGGATAGGCGTATTTTAGAAGCACCAGATGATTATTTTAGTCTATGGTATTTATGTATGTATTTTGATGGCTTATAAACCATACAATGCTAATACAGTATTTTTTCATAATACTATTCTCGCTGTACGCCTTATACTTTGCATTCTGTCTAACAATTGTAGCAGTTCACCTCTCTTGCATGAGAAAGAAGACTGTTCAATAAACCTTTTATTGAAAACGCCCATCTCCCTATTTCTTTGCAACTCTGTAGAAACGAAGCATGCACGATTGACTGTGTGAAATAGTTATCTATTGTTTCCACGACTCTGAGAGCTATATTCTTATTCTTGAGGAAACAAAGTTGTCATGTTTATGCGGTTGTCAGAAACGAATCCCTTCTTGTGAATTCGAGAAAGTTTTTAGTGACCTCTGAGCTAGCTGGCACTCACTATTAAGTTTAGTATATTCGATAGAGACCTATTGACTTGAGTCCTACGTCAAATTTATAGTATATATTATTCCAATGCGCAGAGCCTATTGGGAATATAGGAACTACACTACATGGCACCCAACATTTGGTAAGGCACTAATTTAATGCTAGATTCTAAAGTAACTCAGTCGTGATTTTCTCAGAGACCCCTTTTTCCGTATTACTCCAATAGATGTATGGAGTGGGTAAAGGGATAATATCCACCATAGCTGAGTAGGACTAAAGTAAAATCCTATGTATTCGTTTTTGGTTTGTTCAACGTTGAAGGATACAGAGTTTCAAAATATTGTGCACCTTATCTTTGTTTCCTTGAAACTTGCTCTGCAAACTTTCAGTCAACAAAATGCCGGATAGCGACAACAACACTGAAACCGGTGGAGCTGCAGCCGATCCAGCTTTTAACATTTCAAGTTCCCAAGAAACCGACAAGGATGCAATAAGCATACCTTTAAATTTAAGGAAAGCCATCACTTTAAAACCTTTAAGAAATGGCCTAACACCAAGAGGTGGTAGGCCAGTTTTTGTGATAGAGGCACATGAATATCACCAGACAGAGGTATTCTATTTGTGGATAGTCTTCCCCGAAGCAAATCCAGTAACACATGTGTTTCCCTTCTACAAAGAAGATGAACCACCAAAGGAATACATTCCTTTCGAGGATATTGAAATTCCACTAACTTACCAGGAGCATGCGCTCTGGATTAAAGGCGCCCTAAAACATATAAATCATATTACCAGGCTAGGTCCACTAGGTAGACCAGGAGCAACATGGCCGGTCCTAGCCAGCTATACACCACATCCTGGCATAGAAGAAATGTCAGATGCGGAGTTACTAACTCAACTTAAAGAGTTAATCAAAATCTATAGACAATTGGTTCAATACGTCATGAGGACTCTTACAGTCCAACCTGCAATAATGATTCCAACAAATAAAATTACACCACAGTCTCTACATTCGGTTGTTGGTAAATTACCCACAAAATGGGAACAAATTCCATTCTGGATAGCTCAAAAAATTACTCGAATCGAGGCAGTATTTCCTAATACTACCCCTCATGAGAAACACAGAATTTTAACAATCTGTTTACCAATGGGGATCGCACCACATCTGGAGGACTGCGATACTTAGGGTACAGTCTTTGCTACAATCTACACTAAAACACATGGTGTTCCGCCTATGGCGGTAATACCTGACATCCTGAAACAAATTCAAAACTAATACAGGGCAGAGCCTTTTTTAAATCTAGGTATGAAATTACTGAAAGATTTCAAACAGGTCTCAACATTAATACTAGCTAATGTTAAAGGTGAAGCAGCCTCCGTGTTGATCTGCCAAAAGTTAAGGGAATTTGATGTAACTGAGCAACCACAAGAACTGGCAAGAATAATAGAAAAATCCTATGAAGAATTAGGCAGAGACAACTTGGGTGGAAAACTAGTGAAGCCTCAACTGTCAGAAAGTCCCGAAAAGGTCTTTACTAAAAAAACTCCCACTCCTATTAAAAAGAAGTGGGAGAACACCAAACAAACTTCTAAAGAGAAGCCTTATCAATCCAGAGGTAGGTCTCCTCAAAAGGAGCCCTCTGAAAGGAGGTATAACCTCAGGAATAGGGATAATTTAAGAAAACGTGATAGATATCAAGATACTGATACACGTTCCTCTCGTACCTTTCGGACTTCGTCACAGAAATCCGAAAGAAGAGGACGGTCAGAGAACAAGGAAGAACGAGTGAAGTCCAAAGACGATCAACACGTTCAGAAAAACAAGAAACCTCAATTTACCGAAAAGAAGGAAGAAGATCTAAAAATCAGACATGCCGAGGATCTTGAGGACACAACTCAAGAATGGGGAATGGGCTCAGACAATTTTGGACAGCGCAGTAGAAGTCACCATAGCTCGCAAGAACTTGAAGGATCATCTGGCGACAGTGGAATTGAATGAATTCATTCAGGTTGAAACTGCAGATACCAGGGTTAGTTGTCCACATAAGTTACAAGAAATAACACTCCGGATGGAGGGGGACATACCAAGGAAAGTAAGAGCCCTCTTTTGGGAGCTACTCTTCTAGCTGAACAAGACTGGCCACCACAATTTGTCAGGCAGTGCCCACATGGCAAAGACATCGTTATCAGCAAATCAAAATGGAGAGAGAGGACTAGATAGGCTAGTCCGGATCCCCTGGTTTATATGTAGTATCAAGAAAGGACTAGCTTAGTTGTGTTTGGGAGACTCAGTGGGTACGTATGTCGGCAAACCAATTGGTTTGATTGTGAAGCCCACACCCACCAACCTAGTTGGTGGCATGCTTCATCATCGGGCCCACCACAGTGACACCGAATGTGTCCCGGGTGTGCTTTGACTCCAGATTACTGAGGAGCTGGTATACTTGCTGAGTGTGCTGTGTTGTGGGTGTGAAAGTGATTTAAAAGCTATGCAGTGGGTCCCAGTTGCCGAGGGTATATGGATAACTTTAATGTCTGGGCCCCTGCTAGCAGATAAAAAGGCAAACGGACGCAGTGGAGTGAGTTATGGGCTCCCACGTCCTATGTGGTCTACATGTTTCAGCCAGGCCTTATATTTACATCTGGCTTTCCTCAGGACCAATGAGTATGTGTGGGTGAAAAATAAACTATATTAAGTGATAGGTGTTGTTAATAAAAGTGTCGCTCTCGCTAAGGTGCTATACGTGTATAGAGGGGGATTCCCTCTGCTTTAACTTGCTGTTTGCTGTTAAAGCTTCCTGGGTCACCTAGCAGGGAGAGAAGACCGGAATTGCCGATCTGCGTGCTCCTGGGACCTATCGTCCTGCTGCGGTGTCCCGACATCGTTATGCCAGCCCTCTCCAACCACATTCCAATTAATTTAAAATATACCTATGCCAGAAAATGGGCAGTAGCCCAGGCTCCGGCATTATATAAAAATCATGTAGGATGGGATGAGGATTCTCCTTACCATAAAATCCAGTTGAAAAATCAACCAACTGCACAAAGGCAGTACTCAGTTAAGCAAGAAGCTAAAAAACAAGTCAGGGAGATATTAGATTAACTTGAATACCAAGGTATGATTGAAACATGCACCTCGTCAATGAACAATACTTTCTTTCCTGTCTCCAAACCAGACAATACGTTTCGTCTAGTATTGGACTACAGACATTTAAACTCTTGTTGCAAAACATTTGCAGTACAAAATGCACACAGTGCAGCATTAATGAATAACATTGTGTGTAAAAAATATAACCACATTAGATATTTCTAACGTTTTTTCTGTCAAACATTGCACCAGAAAGTAGGTATTTAACCGCTTTCTCAATCATGGAGACACAGCATCACTTCTGTCGTCTCCTTCAGGGATTTAAGAATAGTTCAGGGTTATTTTCACCTAGAGTAACAGAGTTACTACAAACTTATGATGATGAAGCATTATCATATGTAGATGACATCTATCTAACAGACAATGACTTGGATAGGCACTTGAACAGGGAGAATACCATTATACTTGGATTCACCTCAGAAGGGTACAAATTCAATTTTAAGAATTCAAGAATTGCCCATCTCAGCGTCCTATTCTTAGGATATGAACTTTCAAGTGAAGGCAAAAGCCTGGCAGCAAACTTTCTAGAGAAATGTGTGCTACTCCAACCTCCAAAAACGCTGAAAAACTTACAGTCGATTTTAGGTTTCCTAAATTTTTGAAAAACATACTTTCTAAACTACGCAGAGAGGGTTAAACCTCTCTAAGAATTAATCAAACCTGATTTTAAAACAGTTAATTGGACACAAAAACACACAGAAATTTTGCGTTCACTCCAAACAGACATGTTAGCAACAAAACATATGCAAATACGCATAAATGTACGCAACTTAGTGATCTGAATCATTCCAGGACAATGCAGATTCACTTACTTAACTTTTAACAAAGGTGAAAAAGTACCAATAGCTTACAAATCACATTTGTACACAAAAGCAGAAATAAAATTCACTTCAACAGAAAAAATTCTGACAGTGGTTCAAACTGCAGTAGCAAAAGAGAGAGCCCTCGCACAGGGAAAACGCATTATGGTTGTTACACCTATAACTGTCTTAGAGGCAGTGACAAAAGCGAGCATTCCAAATGCTAAAGCTTAACATCCAAGAAGGATACAATGGGTTAATTCTCTTGCTGCAACAGATGTTGAATACGTTTTTGATCCTTATTTGAAAACACAAGCATTTCTACAATATGAACATGAATGTCCTCTGCCTGCTGAAATTCTGCCTCTAGAGCAGTATGAATGCATAATTTATACTGACAGATCAGCTCAACCCCCTACGGAGGGTGAGCAGGCCTATAGTGCGGCGTGCGCAATCGTTAAAGGTTGTTGGCACGATGGCAAATTCCGATCAATGGTCACTAAAAAGCAATCTCTAGGAGATGGTACAGCTCAGCGAGCTGAACTACAAGCATTCAAGATGGGACTTGAAAATACAGATCGCGAATTCCTGACACCCATAGTGTGTGATTCGTATTATTGCTTTCAATCTTACAATGAATACTTGCAGAACTGGATTCAAAACGGTTACAAAGATGCAAAAGGTGGCACAATCAAGCATAAATTGCTTTGGGAACATGTAGTTCAGTTACGACAAGGACTACAAAACACTCATGTGATACATACACTTAGTCATCTACGTGATGCATTCATGTTGCAGGGAATTCATTGGCTGATGAAGCCGCGAAGGCAGCTGTGGAAACGGCTTCCGTAGTTGCAATCACTCGTTCAAAAATAAAACTAGACGGCGAAACAATGCAAGCTGTCAATGCTTCAAGCAAAGACAGTGGTAAAACATTACCGAAAGGCTTTCCACTCAAATACTCATATATAACTGATGGGAATGATGTTCCATTTGCGCGAATCCCTGGAGTGGGGGATAGAGTAATTCCAGACATGGAACATAGATTAGGACTAATTTTAGCAGCACATGAAGTGCTTGCCTCTGCACATGCAGGTGTTTCCGCCAAAGTGTCATTATTAAAACAGAGATACTGGTGGCCGCACATGAGGAAAAAGACCAGAAACTATGTTTTGGAATGTGAAATCTGCCAAAAGATGAAACTCTCTACAGTGAAACGTCCTGCGCAGATGCCCCTGTTAATCTCAGATAAACCATTAACTTGCGTTTACCTGGACCACTGCGGTCCCTTACAGAGGGATGATAACTACAAATATATCATGGTAGCTGTGGATTCATGTTCAAGACTCATTTGGATGTGGCCTCAGCGCTAGGCTGACGCTCGAACTGTTACAAAAGATTTGCGAGTCTTTATCGGCACATACGCAGTCGTCACGCTACATTCTGACCAGGGTTCTGCGTTTAGTTCTCGAGCTTACAAGGAGGCCATGGTTAAATTGGGCGTTGCATTATGGTACTCCAGTCCATTCCATACTGAGGGAAATTCGGTAGTGGAGAGAAAAAACTGGGACATAAAGCAATCTATAGCAGCTAGGTTATTGAGCTCGGGTGACCGTGGCTCAAACATCTAATAAGTGTCCAACGTAGTCTTAACAATCTGCCAAGAAGTTCTCTAGGGGGTATCACTATATATGAAGTTCTTTTTGGGGCCAGAATGTTAATATCGGACCTCGATTGTCAGACTTCAGTGGTAGATCAAAAGCCATTTGATATCAAAGGCCGTTTGGGTGTTTTAAATGACTTAAATGAAATAAGAACGAAACAAAGTAAAGTGTTCCTGAAGCAAACCACCACTGAAGAGAAACCGACCATCCCAGCAAGGCCTATCTGGATTCCTAAGATTGGGGATCTAGTCAGAGAGAAGATCACGGACAAGAAGGAATTTGGGCCTTCTTACAGACAACCAGTACCTGTCCTAGCAATCCACAGATCAATAACAGTATAACTGCCACCCCTTGCTGGTAAAAAGGAGAACAGTTTTGTGTCCATCAACCTGGTCAAACCACATAACCTGCAAGGGTCACCAGCTACGGTGATTCATCCAATTTTTTGACAACTTTCTAATGGAAGTTACCTCATGTTGAATGATCACACCTGCTGTGGCATGTTGCCAGGTCTACCCTATCTAGTAACTGTGTCAGCCAGGGTCACTGGCTGTATGCAAGTATTGTTTCCAAAAACCAAGACAGACCGGGAGTCACCGTTATGGTCTCGACTGAACATCACTTATATACGAACTGATACTTTAAGCAGAATGAAAGCCATTCTTTTACAGAAAACTGTGCCACTGACCTCGGCCAAAGAGACCTATGATCTGCAAGTTGCAAGGACTTCTGCAGAGATACATGCCCTCTTAACTACAAATTGCCCTATACATTTCTCAGAAATGTTAAGTCGTCTCTTAAACATGTCTGATACGAGTGGTATTGTACATATATTTAAGACGATTTTTTCGGGACTGTTAGCACCTTTTGAAGCAACCCTAGGAATATTTCCAAACTTCGTACACTCTGTGTTTGGCGGATTGCCTCTCATTTTGGGACTCGCCGCAGGGATACTATTTTTGCTCCTACTGCTTCGATATGGTAAGTCAACCCACAAGCGACACCCAGTTCACCGTGGAGACCACTCTACTGGCGATGAAGTGTCATGAGCGCATCGTCCACATTTTTGGATTAACTTGTTTAAGAGAATTGAATACCACATGGTTTCTGTCATTCAGATCAATTTGGTAAGAATCTTACCTGTTCTACGCTGCCTGCTATGCGGAGAAGAATGCGTGCTAGACACATTTCTGACACTCCCATCAGTCATGCCAATGGATGTTGATTCTTTGCTTGAACCAGTAACGGCCCATGCACTGTATTGTCCCCAGCGGCTACCAATTCTGATGACGGCATTCATTGAGATCTCACAGACGCAAAATGCTGACCGTGAGGTACGAGAGGAAACAGGCACACAGGTATCATCCACTTCGAACATTGCTAATGCGACCAATGCTGATGGCGATGCTTAACATCTATGTGCGGTTGATCTTCCTAACAAGGTAATCCATCTCTCACCTAAAATGGTAGACAAAATCTTTACAGACTTAGAAGATTTGATGTTTTCTCCAACCAATAACACTGACTTTTGATTTGGTCTTCTGATTTTGACCTTTATTTTTTTAAAACAAAGTTCTAACTTTGGTATTTTTTTTCTATAACTTTTTCTTTTTTCAAATTTGTATTTTTCATTTTTTGGCACAAAGTAATCTGCTTGAAGTAGAACTATTCATAGAGAACTAGAAATCTTTGAAAAACTTCCAGAGACAATATTTGAACTTGTCATCATACCAACAGTTATATGTAATATGACATGAAATGGTTTCTGCACCTTTTTTTTCTGGATTTATGAGCCGTTTCATAAATGTATTTTCGTGATTCATTCGGATAGCATTTTCATATGTCAAACTATATGCTTTGAATGAAACATTGCTTTAAATGCGTACAGCACAAATGCTCTCTTCGTGTACAACTAGTACCAATGAATTTTTTATGTATTTTTGGTGGGCTTTAAACACTTGTTGTATAGATAGTTTTTATAGACGTTTAGAACTTAGATCTTAGTAGAAGTCGTACATAAGAAAGTGGAGTAGGTGTTGTGCGTTTTAGATTCCGATTGAATTTTCCCGATCCATGCCCTTATATAGGTACAATTCATGTTGCCCTTATATAGGCATAGAAACCAAGCCCTTGTTTAGGCATAGCCCATGCATCCCAAATACAGGCATGGCTACTTCCATCCGTTCAACAAACGTCACAACGATTTCTTGGAAAACCAGCTTAAGAAGTTAGGGACTTCCCCTTGCTTGAATATTGATTTCTCCAAGAACTCAGTTAGTTTTACAATGAACATCTATTCCTTAGGGGTTCATTCATGACGTTCATATGCCCAACTTTACGTCAAACATGGCATTCCTAAACACCTTCAAGGTACAAATATTCTTTCACTTGCTATAGCAAAGTACAGTGGTTCGGAGCAGTTCGATGACCTACTTGCCCGACGCAGCTCGCTACAGCAAGTGCCGAAGGAAGCCGACTCTCCAGCAGACTAACTTATCAGGACGCTGCCCTCCTCTGCTGCTACTGCTGACTTATTTAAACATATACTAACACATACTACACTCTAATACAATAACAAATACACACACACACTGATCCAAAGAGGCACTCTCACAATCACTCACTCTCACATATAGTCATTTATACACTCAAACACTCACATATACTGCCTTTCACATATGCAGTTTCACACATGTACCACTGAGGCATCCATTCCCTCACCAACACACCCATAGACACACTCACCCAGCCATGCAGCCCTTCACAGATACAGACTTGAACACACATACCCAGTGAATTATCCACTCACACATCTATGCACAAAGTCACACCCCGCACCCCCCATACAGACACTCAGGCACCCATACAGATATTCAGACAACCAATCAATAGCCCATATGGATCATAATTTAGCTGCTAACCAACCCATGCAACCGCTTACACCCCAACTGACAACCTAAACTGTGTGAATGTCTGTATCAGTCACTCACACATGCATTAAGACACAATTAATCGCTCACTTATACAGTCAGTCACACACCTACTTTATTATCCATCCTGACTCTTATACACCCATTCATTCTTCAATACACCTTGGCTTATATATATATAAACCATATTTACATTTTATAGAAACACATAGTCACTGGATGATGTCATCACTCACTCACCAATATAGACACTCAGACAGCATCTCATTCACCCGCACAGCTACTCACACATCCACTTATACACTCATACACTCATACAGCCACTTACCCACCCATACACACAAGGATAGTCACACAGCCACTCAAATAATATATGTGAAAAGTAGGATCAATGAGTAGTAGAGCACCTAGTATACTAATGTAACTTTAGTAGAATGTTAGTACATGTTTTTTAACACCCATAAACACTTAAAACATGTACACTCACTTGATGATGCCATCCGTGATGTCATCAGTAATGTCACTGAAGTGCCATGAGTGATGTAATATGTTAAGTTATAAGCAGTGCATTGCGTTGGTGTAAGTTATAGTTAGCTCAGGTAACTCTAACTTCTGAAGTTCACTGGTTTTGTATGAGTGAAATGAGAGCCTAACTATAACGTCTGTGCAACCTTTGTTTTTTTCAGTCAATTTCTAAGGTTTTTTAAATTGTAATTCCCAACTATATGGTTCCTGTAACTTTTGTTTTTTTTAGTGAAGTTCAATTTTTTTTTAATGCAACCTAAGTACATCGTCCCCATACCATTTTGACTTTGCAGTGTATTTCTAAGGTTATTGAAAATTCTGATTTTCACTATAACATCCCTATAACTTATGAATTTTTCAGTGATTTTTAAATTTTTTTTAGTTGTGTTTCGTAACTATACCATACCAGTTTCTTACATTTTTTCAAAGTTTTTCCTAGGGTTTTCGTAACATTATTCTGTAATTGCATATTATATATTACAGGTGTATAGCAAACCTATTATTTTCTCTTTAAGTGTGGTGCGTTTAATTTGTGATAGCATATTTAGAATTAAAAAAATGTTTTAAATAATTTTGCTATCATTGTGATGTTGCAATTCCGGAATTAATGCCTTGACGAAAGCTATTTTTTCCTTATGAAGAGTAAAACACATATATACACATGGTGTAAAGAATATTTAGGAAAAACAGTTTACTAACACTGTCTTGGTGCAATCCAACATATGCCAAAGGTAGAAATAGAAGTGGTCTAATCAATTCTGTCCACAGATTAACAAAGTCAGGAAACATGTACATAAACTATTTCTGCATTCCTTAGCGGTCATAACATGGGCTCAAGCTACAACAACAACCTGCACTTTAATATGCATGGAATCTATAGAAGTGATGGAGTGCACTTTACAGACAAAGGTAACAGGGTGTTTCTAAACAACCTGAAACTCTACATCCAGTCCTATGTGTAGCTGTCATATACACATGATCAAAACAAAGGCTCTTGTCAGAGCTATCCTATTGACTAAAATATTGCTAACTCTCTTTTATAAATAACTTATTTCTAAAAATGTGTTGAATCATTGCGACAACATTGCGATGATCATGATGACATTGCAAAATCACAAAACAAAAGCACACATTCAATGGCCAACTTCACAATCAAAATATATAAGTTACAACATTCTATCTAACCATCACACTAGATACATTACTCTCTAAATTAGTCTGTTAAAAACATGTTTAAAGTCATGTTTTTCTTGTGGGCTTCTGTAAAAACTGGCTTTAAAGCCTATTTTCCCTTTTCATGGCGATGCCAGGGGTCGCAGTTGTGTCGGTAAATGTGGTGCTCGCGCCTTTTTAAAAAAGTGTGAAACACATATATACACACTTTTACCATATTTTGGACACTAGGGTTTTATGAGTATACTGTATAAACTCATATTTTTCAACTGAGTTTTTATAAAACCCGGCTTTAAAACGTATTTTCTGTTTTCGCCGTCACACCAGACATCATGATGACTTCGGTACCTGCGACAATCGCGAATACATCACAAAACAGAAGCTGAAATTTAATAGCCACTAGTACATTCAAAATGTATAACTATAAAATGGATTCTAACCATCACAGTCTATATATCACTATCAATATAACTCAATATAAAAACATGTATGCCTCCCTCAATCAGTCTGTGACATCCTGTAAAACTCTTTCACTGGAATCTGTGATTTGCTTCATCACTGTATCAGTAAGTCCCTGATTCGGTGTATAAGTATCTGAGTCGGTCTGTCAGTGGGTGTGTCAGTCTCTCATTGGGTCTGTCAGTGGGTGCATCACTGTCTAAGTAGGTCTATAACAGTGCATCTGAGTGTCTGAGTGGGTCTATTAGCAGTCCGTCAGTATCTGAATAGGTCTCTCACTTGGTTCATCAGTGCTTTAGTGGATCTATCAGAGGGTGCATTAAAGTGCAAGTGAGTGTTTTAGTATCTAAAAGGGTCTCCGAGTCTGTGCATCAGTGTGTGAGTGGGCCTCTGAGTGGATCCATCAGTGTCTGAGTGTGTCTCTGAGTGGGTGTGTCACTGTCTGAGTAAGTGAGTGGGTCAATGTCTGACTAGATCTCTGAGTGATTGTATCAGTGTCTGAGTGGACCTCTGAGTGGGCCCATCAGAGTCACAGTGGGTCTCTAAGTAGATCCCTCAGTGTCTCTGTGGGTCTCTAAGTGTGTGTGTCACTGTCTGAGTGAGTTTGTGAGTGGGTCAGTGTTTGAGTGGGTCTCTCAGTGATTGTTTCAGTGTATAAGTGGATCTATCAGAAGGTGCATTAGTGTCTGAGTGAGCCTCTAAATGGGAGCATCACTGTCTAAGTGCATCTCTGGGTGTATCAGTTTGAGTTAGTCTAAAAGTGGGTCTGTGAGTCTTTGGGTACTAATAATGAGTGATTCCTTTTTTTAACATTATGTGAGTCGCTGTGTACCTGTGTGTATCTGTGTGTGAGTGGGTGTTTGAGTGACTGTACAGGTGTTTGAGTCAATATGTGGGTGTATAAGTGGGCATCTGAGTAGCTGTGTGGGTGACTTGGCTGTGTGAGTGACTGCATTGATGGGTGTGTGAGTGGCTGCATGGATAGGTGAGTGAGTGCCTGTGTGAGTGGCTGTATGGGTGGGTGTGTAGGTGTGTCAGTGACTATATGGATGAGTGAGTGGGTGTCTGAATGGCTTTATGAGTGAGTGACTGAGTGTGTAAGTGCTTATATCAGTGAGTGAGTGGCTGTTTGAGTGAGAGATTGGTTAAGTGAGCTGGTATGTGAGTATCTGTATGGAAGAGTGCCTGGAGGATTGGTTGTATGGATGTGTGCATGAGCATGTAAGTGGTTATGTGAGTGTGTGTGTGAGTGTGCCAGTAGCTGTATGGGTGAGTGTGTGGCTGTGTGAGGGACTGTATGGGTTGTTCCTAGCTGTAAGATCAAGATCTGTGAGTGAGTGGGTGTGTGAATGGCTCTATGGATAAGGTATTGGTTGTGTGGGTACCTGTATGGTTCTGTGAATGGATATGTGTTGGGTTGTGTGGCACTGGGAGTTGGTGTATGAGAGGTTCTATATTGGTGTGTGGGGTATCTATGTAGTTCTGTGCATAATATCATAAGTGATATCATTTGAGATGTCATCAGTGATGTCACTGACCAAGTTATGAGTTATGTAATATGTGAGGTCATAAGCAGTTTATTGTGGGGTTGTAAGTTATAGTTAGCTCAGGTAACTCTAACTGCTGAATTTCAATGGTTTTGTACAAGTCAAATCTGAGCCTAACTATAACATCCCTGTAATCTTTGTTTTTTTTCAATGAATTTGTAATGTTTTTATAATTTTATTTCCTAAATATAATGACCCTGTGTAAACTTTGCTTTTTTAAGGAAACATATTGTTCCTACTGACTAGGACCTAGTTTCCATACAAAAGTCATTTTTTGCATTTGCTAATAACTTTGGCACGGTTTGCTAAAACTTCATGACATTTTCTAAACTAGTTTGTCAGTCACTTCAGGGGCTTTCTGGAAAGTGTTGGCGTGTTTTGTCCAGTAGGGGCTGTGAAACGAGGGAGCCCAAAATGCATTTTAGCAATGCAATTTCCCAGAGGAATTTTACACATGTCTACAGCCCAAACCTCTGAAATGAATTAAACTAAATTTGGCAGAAAGCTAGATCTTGGTCCATAAAGAGTGCTTTTTGTAATGTGGTGTAAATCTGTTCAGTGATTTGGAAGTCGTTAAAGAAAAAAGATTTATGTATATCTACAGACGCGGATCCACCATGGTGGATGCGTGGATTCACACTTTAACAGCAATGCTGTGATTGACTAGCTGCAACTTGAAAGAACAGTTGTGGCTGCCATTTTGTGAATTGGAATATGGTTCTGGGGTGGGAATAAAGTAGAAATACGATATAAGGGGTCATGATAGAGGTATCATATCCCCATGAGACTGATGGAGGTGGTTTGTGAGGGACCCACATGGGCAAGATATAGTCGGAAAACATTTTTCACTCTCTGATCGATTATATATCATCATTTCAGTCAAAATCAATTCAGTTTCTAATATCAAAATAATCTAAAGAAATCTCCTCCAACAGAGCAATGCACGAAAAGCCCACGGGAGAAAGAAAAGAGAGGAGAGGTAGATGAGAAGGAGAAAGGGAAATAAGGAGGAAGAACCCAGGAGAAGAGGGAGAGAGATGGAAGATTGAGGATCACAAATTGAAGATGGCAGGAACACTGGTGTCATTGTACAATTCCCAAAGAAGTACAGGTCACAGAAAAGTATGTAACTCAGCATCAGTATTTTGACCCCACGGAACCTCAGTTCCTACTGGTATGATCCATTTAGATTCTGCTTTTCTCAAAATCAATTCACAATGCCCTCCTCAATTCAATACCA
Organism: Lissotriton vulgaris; assembly: GCF_964263255.1. Taxonomy (NCBI): domain Eukaryota; kingdom Metazoa; phylum Chordata; class Amphibia; order Caudata; family Salamandridae; genus Lissotriton; species Lissotriton vulgaris. Next base: position 2,087,860,926 of record NC_141689.1, on the reverse strand, counting down.
AAAATGTCTTCATGTCCCCATCATGCTCTTTCCAGATGTGTTTTGATGTTACATATGTAAAATTCTTATTCAATATTGCTTTCATGCACTGACAAATTTGCAGCTTCAATTTGTTTACAGTGCTGCCTATATATTTTTTGCCACACAGGCATTCCAACACATAAGCCATGTTTGTAGTTTCACATATAATCCTTTCCTTGATCCTTCTCCTCTCACCAGTGAAAGTCACAAATTCTTGTTGATTCTGGCCATACTTGCAAGCTTTACATTTATGACATTTATAGAAACCATTTGTTTTTAACCAATTCAGCCTTCAATCAATTGACCCAAGAGTTTGGAAGTGGCTCTGTGTTTGTAAGTCACCCAATGAGAGTGCTTTTCTGTATGTGATGTTAAGATGTTCCATTATACAGGCCCTCAAATCCTTATCTTTCCTGAGTACTTTCCAATGATTGTGTAAGGCGTCTCTGATTGCTCCACTTGAGGTGTTAAATTGCGTAATGAATCTGGGATCACCTTGGGTGTTTTCTTTATTACCAACCCTATTTTTTGGAAATAGAAGGGAATCCCTTTTCCTATCTTTAGCTCCGAATTTTGCATTGTCTAAGACCATTACAGGGTATCCCCTTTTCAGAAATCTGGCATACATCTTATCTAGTTGAGTTAGAAATTATTTTCTCTTTCGACCAGTTTCTGTGTGCCCTGTGTGCCCACAGAAACTCACCATAGGGTACGCTCAATTTCAGTGATTTTGGTTGGGCACTGTTAGCTGCAAGAATACTATTGCAAGTTGTTGGTTTATGGAACAAAGTGGTTCATATTTTTGTCTTCTATATAGATATGTATGTCTAAATAGTCTATCTCTGATTGAATCAAGACATAGGTAAAATTCAGGTAAAGGGCATTGTTGTTGAGAGATTTCAAAAATAATTCCAGTTCCTTAGTTACTTCTTCCCAAATCAGGAAAAGATCATCTATATAATGTACCCAAAATATCACTTTGTCCATTATTTCTTTATGTTTCTCGGACCGGATATATTCGGCCTCCCAGTAATTGATTTAATATTAGTGTAAATAGGTACAAAGGATGTTCCCATTGCTGTACCTTTATTTTGCTTGGAAAATGTTTTGTCAAATTCAAAAAAATTAGCTATCAATCAGAATTGCATCATATCCAGAATCATCTGTGTATGATTAAGTAGACTAAGAGAACGTATCCTCAGGAAGAACTCACAAGCTTTGATTCCATCCTCATGTTTGATAGAGGAATACAGTGATATTACGTCAATGGTGGCCATCACATTGTTTTTCTTCCTTGGTATACCTCCAATACAATATAAAAAGTCAATTGTATCGCGGATATAGGATGGTACGTTTTCAACAGATGGAAATTGGACGATATCTATAAACCTAATTGTATTCTCCAATTTTGAACCACATGAGCCTACAATGGGCGGTCAGGATTTTGTGCACTTTTGGTAGCACATATTGGTGGGATTGGTAGGCCTTGTTGTTAATAAGTACTGAAATTCATCATCCAATAGATTTACCATATGCCACTCTTTCAACATATTATGGTGGATTTGCATAATATGCAGTGCTGGATCATCTTTCAAATGCACATAATTTGTTGTATCATTCAATTGCCTTTTCACCTCTAGATTATAGTTTTGCTGTCCATCACTGTGATGTTAAAGCCTTTATCTGAGGGCTAAATAGTGATATCATTATCAGCCCTGATATCTTTCAGTGCCCAGTTATCCTCATTGGTCATATTACGTCTTTTCTTTTTTTTTTATTTGTTTGTTTCAAGCGCCAGTCTCCCAAATAGTTGCTCATTAGACAGTTCACCCATTGTAGATTAAACAAATCCCTGATTTTCACATTCCAGACTATGTAATGTCCTTAATGGTGCAATATCACTTAGGGTCAATGTTGTCAAGGTGTCAGGCTCACCATGTTTCATTGGTTTTGGACGTTGATTGACGAAATGTTTTTTCAATTTTAACTTCTCATCAAATGTATGGTAGAGCGGCAAAAAGTCAGTCCTTTGTTCAAAAGATTTAGATGTTTTTAATTTAGGTTTTTGGATGACAAATTGATGACCAGTTCATCATTAGCTAGTTCAGGGACTAGGCTTGTTTCTTTAGTTATTTCTTTTCATCTTTGCCTCTTTTGTTTTCTATGACTTCGTCTTGTTCTTTTTGTTTTTGTTGTTTTGCTCCCTCGGCTTGAGAACCTCTGCCATTCCCCCGCGTGGTCATCTCACCTGAAAAATCCATCCTTCGCCGTATGTCGGTTAGTCGCTTTTATTGTCAGGAAACTGCCGATAAAGCGGCGATAGTGGGCTTGATAATATGCCCTTGTGAATAACCATAGCAGCCCATGTTAACATCAGAACTTTGGCTGCTATGGGAATTTAGAAGGGCCTATGGTTTTTTATTAATGTTAGGAGGGTGGGCTTGATATTACGTCCTTGTTAATTGCCATAGAAGCCTATGTTCTGGTGTTAACATGGGCTTCTATGGGAAATAACAAGGCTGTATTATCATGGTCATTATCGCTGTTTTATCTGCAGTTTCTTGCCAATAAAATGGCGATAATTGTAACACCGGTCTTTGATAATATGCACCTAAGTTTACTGGTCCAAAAAAAATATCTTGCTATAGTATTTCAACATTATTTTTATTGTGGGCCGTCATACCCCTCCCCCACAAAATAAAATAAAAGAATTATGTATTTTTTTTATTAACTTTTATTAAACAATAAATATAAACGAAACTCAATTATAACTATATTAGAACTAGAAAAATAACTTAAACAATGTTATAAACAAATTGTGAAATGGATTCCAAAAGGTGTCCGATTGGTAATCTGCAAAAGAAAAAAAGAAAATTAGAGTTTAGAATTATGTAGATGTGAGTAAATGAGCTGAAGCATTACGGGGCATATTATCAAGAACGGCGATAAAATTATAGCGGTTTCAGCGGCAGGAAACTGCAGCTAAAGCGGCGATAATGGGCTTGATAATATGCTGTTGTTAATTCCCATAGCAGTCCAGGTTCTGGTGTTAACCTGGGTACTATGGGAATTCAGAAGGGCATATTATCAAGCCCATTATCACCGCTTTAGCGGAAGTTTCCTGCTGCTAAAACGGCGATAAGTTTATCGCTGTTCTTGATACTATGTCCCTACAAGTTTTGGTAACTCTACGGTTTTACGTGTGCAGTGTGACTCGTACATTCCAGTTCTGTTATATTGTTGCGTTCAAGTGGTGTCTATATGGAAGTGCATACTGCGTTACTGACGCGTGTTATGGTGACTTATTTCTAATGCATTCCTATGAAGGCTTTGTACATCTAGGCCTCTGTGCTTACCGTTGTATAAACCTTGCGGGTAAACATTTCAGGCAGTTGGTGTCACAACTTATTCTGAACAATTCTTCTAGACGTCTACACGTCTACACGTCCAAGACAGCAGTGTCTAAGTTTAAGAGAGAAAGAGAAATTATGTCACAGAGAGCGAGAGAGAGAAAGAGAGAGAAAACAACATTAAAACTGTGTCGCAGAGTCTGGAGTTGAGATTTTTTCTTGAAAAGTCAGATGTAGATGCACTAGCTCCTTGCATCACTTTACCCCTGTTAAAAGTGACTCAAAAGTGGCGTAATAAGGTTGTGCATCTGTTTGTCAGACTGTTGTAACCTATCTGTTGTCACTGCCGGAGGTAATTATAGATTTTACAGAGAAGGTGCGGTACACTACGCACTCTGGGTCATAATCTCAAGCCTGGGCGACAAAATGATCGCCACTTTATCGGCAGGAAAGTGTTGCTAAAGTGGCGATAATGGGTTTGATAATATGCTCTATGGAATTCCAATCGAAGCTCATGTTAGATGTCCTTCACATCTAACATCAGCTTCGATTGGAATTGAATAGACCATATTATCAAACCTATTATGGCCACTTGAGCGGCAGTTTGCTGCCGATAAAGTAGCGATAATTTTGTCGCTCAGGCTTGATAATATGGCCCTCTCTCGTTTTACAAATAAAGGTAACACTACAGTTTTACGAGTGCAGTGCACCTGGTATATTTCAGTTGGTATAGTGCCGCGTTCAAGTGGTGTCTATATGGAAGTGCCTACTGCGTTACTGAAGCCCGTTATGGCGACTTATTTCTAATGCATTGCTATGAAGGCTTTGTAGATCTAGGCTGCTGTGCTTACCTTGTATAAAGAGTGCGGCCACCGGAGTTAACCATTCGACTTGAACTCTGCTTCTATACGTCAAAGTATATTCAATAAGTTGCAGAGAATTCCATTGCTGTTGCTCGATAGGCCTTGGTTGCTTCTGAACGATGTTTGCTGAAGGAAACAAAAGGACATTTTGATTAGTCATCGTAAACTGAGTTGCGTAACTACTATCAAAAGTGAATTTTAATGTGGGTTCCTAATATTCCGTAGTTAAGACTGTTGCAGCTCCAGCAAACAAAGGAAGATCAATAAGTTAATAGAGGCCTGGGACGGCCTCGTGACGCAGAAAAAAAAATACTATCATGGACGCCCAATTAATAATAATAGAGGCCTAAGCACGTGGTGTAGTACAGAAATACGACACAGAAATGTATGCACGCATAATTTTTAAGATTAGAGATGTAAAGGACCTCATGACTTATAAAGAAATATTTCAAATATGTAAGTACAATTTAAAACCATTGAGGGGTAGGAAAGCCATATGAAGGATAAAAAAATAGCATTATGCATATACAATTTACAGTGGAGGCTGATGTTGTGACGTCTTCTCTTACCTTTGCTTCTGTCGTCTTTTGTCGTGTCTTGAAAGGCTGCGGTTTCGCTGAGTCTGGGGTGTTTGACAGTCTGTCTGTCACCGCAGCAGTGGCAGGCAAAAGAGAGCGTGCTCACGTCAGTGCCTGCATTATATGGGACCCGCGGGGGCTGACCAAGCCCAGGGCCGTCATTGGTGGAGTTTTCACGGTCTGCAAGAATGATGGCCCTGGGGGACATGCCATTGAATAATGTATTGGTATGCAGGCTAAATGATAGCAAGCATGCTAGGTGGTGCCATGTGGGTAGTGTGGGCGGGCGTGCACCGCGCATGTGCAAGTATGAGTGTGTGTGCTAACAATTAACAACAGAGAGAGATGAGGCGGTGTTATAATGTACCCAGAGGCAGGCCCAGAATCGGATCTGCAATGAGTCAGCACTTCTAATCATTCTCCTTAGCGCGCCCTGAGCTCTGATTGTCACTAAGAGGGTGATCGCACCATAGTCTGTACTGCTTATCATACTCAGCGTGTACCCGCACATACGCTACAAATATGCTCTGACGTTACGCGTCGCATTAAAACTTGGGTGTGACGTCATGTACGGCGTTCTGTATGCGAAAGGGGGCAATGTTTCTACTTGGTTTATAACATATATGTATTTAATGTACATACTAAGGGCAGACATTTGGGATAACAATGAATTTTTTTTAATACTTGTAATAATCATATATTACTTTTAAAAAGAATTACACAAATCGCGATAGAACATCATGCGTACTCGTATTGAAAGAGCTGCGCAAGCGCATCATAAGCGTACGCAAAGCTATGTGACTTTAAAAGGAGAGATTTGATTGGTTAATAACTTTCCCTATTGCGACTGTTGAAAGTTCCGTCCCATAATAATTATTCAACTTTGACTTTCTAAGAAGCATTTGTTCTGAGAATCTTCTCAAATAGAAAGAAGATCACAATAATAAGAGCAATGGAGTCATCTTCCAGCAGTTCTTCAGAGGGAGATATCATTCCTGAAGAAGGTCCAAAGAAGAGGAAAGAAGCTCTAATTTGGAAGTGTTTCATTTTTCCAGAAGGTCAAAAAAAGGTTAACTCTCCAAAAGTAACCTGTAAAATTTGCGAAACAACTCTTTCAAGAGGTGATCCATGTAAAAAATAAACTCTTTTGGCATAGCAAATATGGTGCCACACGTGAAGAACTTGCACCCCAAGAAATTTGCTCGAGCTGCAAGACGGAGATTGCACGAGAACCCACCTGCATCTGCACCAAGCACATCAACTGCGGCAGCAGCATTTTCAGCAAGCAGTCCACACCCACATATTGATTCTGACTTTGCTAAAGTTAGAATTCTATGCATTTATTGTGGTAAACTTTTGTGTTATGGGGAACAGTCTATAGACTTGATGAAACACTGGATGCAGGATCATTGCTGTCCTCGACATTAGTTGTTCTTTTTTTTCATTCTTTGGTTCCGCTTGGAATTTGTTGAGATAACACAAAAAAAATACAAAACAATAAAAACAGTTCTTTTTAGAACTACCTTCACTGTTTTCTATGTTAGTGTGTAAAAGTTTGTCAGAATGAATATCTAGTTCATAAATGAATGAATGAATATGTTACTAGTGTATGGAGAATGTGAAATTGCAGAACTATAAGGAACTGCTACAGCATAAATCTATAAGGTGTTTATCTATAGTATACTGTAGTATGTCCGAAGCACTTGAATGTATCATATGTACATAAATATGTTACAAGTCTATGTTTCAATTTGCGCTGCTGGTGAAAGTGCATGGGTGAATTTGAATGTGTTAGGGGCGGATTTACAATCCTCTTGTGCCTCTTTTACACAGCCGTTGCGTCAATTTTGGGACACAACTGTGGGGCAAAAGATGTGCCATGGTGTGTGCTATTAACAATGTGACCCATCTGGAGGGTGTATTACATTGTAAAGCGCTGCGCCAGAAGAGGCTTTCTTGTGCAGAAGAGTGTGCAGCAAGGCCTCCTAAAAGTGACTGAGTGAAATGTATAACATTTTAATCAGTGACTTTTGAGCTTATGCTTGCTTGCACATGCTTGAAGCAGGTGTAAGGATTGATGCAGCATTGTGAGCATAGGGCCCCAAGAGAATTGCTGGAGCTGTGTTATACTTGCAACCGACGTCAAGCAATAATTCATCCAAAAATTACGTTGCAATTTAGTTTTGTTCATATTTTATAATAAGAATATGAAATATAATCTAAAAAATAAAATAAATATAAATATTTATAATAAAAATATAAGAAATTTGTATAAAAAGAAAGACATAATAATTAATACATTTATAAATTATCATTTACAAAACCTTTGAAATTCACTGAAAAAACCATAGGTTTTACACACGTTATAGTTAGGAATTAGCATTTAAAAAACATGCAAATTCATTGAAAAAAACATAGGTTTCACACATTATAGTTAGCTGAACATTTCTCTCATACAAAACCTTTGAAATTCCTCCGTTGTAGTTAGCTCAGCTAACTATAACTTATGTGCCCGCAATGCACTGCTGATGTAAGCAAGCCTCAGCAAGGCCTGCTAGTTCGCCCTTCTCTGCACAGAGTCCTCAGACCATAGGAAGAAGTTGGCACAGAAACTGGAAAATACAAACGCATAGTTTATTAAACCTTTAAAGGTGGTACTACAGTCCACACAACATCCTTCAGTATTGTATAGAGTAGCACTCCGAACTAAAGCACATGGCCCCTTTTATACATAATGAGGGGGCTCAAAAGAAGGCGGTACAGAATACAAGAGCAGTTTTATGACCATATAAGGACATTTCTGAACACAATCGATACATGGGCGGAGTTAACGCTTCTTGAAACCCCCAAAGGCACATTCCTATCTGTTACTAATTAGTGACAGCTTCAGACAGTACTGGGCACGCCTGGGCATGTTGAAAGCGGAGGATGCTAAATATAGCCTGTTGCCGGGCAGACTTCAGGCGCAGTTAACAAGGAGGTAGGACAAAGCACATAACGAGCACATGGGGATGTATGGCATACAAAATGGCCGCTACGAATACAAAATGGAGCCGGTTCATTTGCTACGATAATGGTCAAATACAGCATGTCTTCTGCTAATGTTTAACCTAATCGCTGTTGATTTACAACAGACGACCCTTTCAGCATTAGCTGAAGACATTCGACTTCTTAGGATAAGCTAGATACTCATCCCTTATATCAATGACCATCATATCAGCTATCTCCTTGTTCAAATTATTCTGCATCTTAACTTCTGCAACATTTCTTTTGGTCGGTATGCAAGCAGTAATACACATAGAACATATCATCGGACTACACTGGATACACACAAAACATGTGAAGATTATTGCAATTATTATACATAGAGCAGTCAGTACTTTCCACCCCCAAACAGAAATTAGAGTCCAGAACCATCCTGCAAAAGTCCACGTACCATTTTCTGTATGGAGTTTATTGATTGCTTTATACACGGATGGCTTATGATCTTGGAAGAACACACAGCAACTACTACCTATAATGTGACATGCACCACCTCTATCTGCTAACATAACGTCTAGAACCGTTCGGTTCTGTAAAGCAACAATTCTAGCAATTTGCAATTCTTCAGTGAGGTTTCCTAGGGCTACAGCTGCTTGATCTGTAACAGCTTCTACAACTCTAGTTAATCGTCGCAGTTTTCTACTATTTAATGCAGCACCCACAAAGAAGAACAATCCTAAATTAAAATCTACATATTGTTGCAGGCTAGTATCTGTTTGATCTACATCCTCGGTATTCAAGGTCCTCTTATAACGATTTACAGTAATATTGTTGAATAATTTAAGATCTCGATGATACAATGGAGGTGCCAGAAATGCAGGGGGCAACAAAAATGACACGTAACAAACACCTGTCCACCCAGCTGGCAATCGATAATATACACGATTTCCACACACAAAGTAGGTGTTATGTGAAGCTAAAAAGGTACTATTATTCAGACCATCTATAGTCAAAACAGTAATACAGTCGCTGATCCCAACAGGAATATGTCCAATGCTCTGTACACATAATTCTACTTGTGCCTGAGTAACAGAAATACCAAAATGTTCACTTTTAAATGAGTCTCTGGTGTTGGTGAAGATATATGGCGTTGAAATATTGTCCGGTCAATATTCCTCCACTTCCCATTTAGTTCCATTCGCTTGGGGATACCCATCTTTGTCTTGATGACACTCTTTATTCAACCGGAAAAGCAGTCTGCCCACTGTAGGCTTCCTAGTTGCAAAAAGCAGGGTCGACCAGCCTTGACAGGAGCCATTATGCGAAAAAGGGAGAGGTATAAACGGTGTACCTCCCTTCTTTTGATGCGCAGGCATCATCCCACAAATCCAATAGTTTGTGGCATTTGTAGCAATGTGGGTATGATGTAGCATCTGAATAAAAGTGTTATTAAGATAGGATTGTCAGTGTTTCAATTCTTGATATGGGAGCATAAAGAAATAATGCTCCTCAGGTGTCGGTGTAGTAACATCAAACAATTCATGAGCAGGAGTTGTCTCCTCAACAGACCATGTTATTGTTGCCACGATCACCAAAACAACAATTAACTCTACAGCACAAAAAATCTTCTTCTTTTCCATTTTGACAAAGCACAAAACAATTCTTCCTGAAACTAAAGTAGTTGTCAGAGCTCTTACCCCTGGGCAGCCATTGATTTCTTCACCACGGGCCAAGACGGGTGTCACTACTCTAATGCAGGGCTGATCCCCCCCCCTTGCCACATCGGCTCTCCATTTCACTAACCCAGGGAATGCTCAGACAACTTTCACCAGCACTGCAGACTCCTTTCTCGGTCTCAAATTATATCTCGTTGCTCCAGGGATTGTCTGGTCCGGGAAGAACTCCTCAGATCCGTCAGGTGTCACAGCACAGCCTTTCTTCGCAGTCAGAACCTCTCGGTGGTCAGTCAACACAGCAGGCTCCACCAAAGTAGGAAGTACTCACCGACAATGGGTGCTGTGGATCCAATTTTTCCGGTTCATGACTCGAACTGCTGTCCTCGTGGCGAGTAGCACTTGCTCTGGTCCACGCCACCTCGGCTCCAAACTGCTCGACCTCTCGAAGACCTTAATCATAACATGGTCACCGGGTCGGAGTTCATGGCCTTCACCTGTAGATCTGTCAGGAAGTGCTTCTCGAACCTGTTGATGAATAGAAACCAAGTTATCAGTTAATTGTGACAAATAGTCATTCATTAAGACACAAGGTACATCATACACAGAACTTGGTTTAGGAATTCCCCAGATATTCATGGGCCTACCGAACAGAATCTCATAAGGGGTGAGACCTGTCTGAGAATGAGGCACTGATCTAATAGACAACAAAGCCAGTGGCAACGCATCTGGTCAAGTCAAAGAAGTAGAAGCCTGTATCTTGGCTAATTTCAGCTTCAGAGTAGCATTGTATCTTTCCACAAATGGGGGGCGTGGCTAGGCAGCAATGGTGGAAGACGCACTCGGGTAGAGCTCCGATCTGAGCACCCCTTCCTTGGGCCAATTCTCCGTGCAATTTCCCTGTAACTGGCTAGAAACGCGAGCGGAGCACTGTGGCAACGACATTTGCCTGCCAGCCAACTTTGGGGCTGATACTTTGTTCACAGCCGCACCGGCACCTCCCGGAGGCCTCCTGCGGGATCCTGAACTGCCCGGCCAGCTGGTGTGGCTGCGTGAGACCGCGGTCTAGGCCTGCCCATTAGGCCTGAACATGCGGCCCATGGATTGAATCACTGGAGACCTCCTGCCTACCCGCGCCGAGACCTGCGGGTATGTCCGGACGTATCAGAAGGCTTGCTGACGATCCGACCCTGTGTGAGGTGGCAGCTTCATACAGTTTGACGCTTTGGTGGAGGCCCGAGACGGAAGCACTGGCATCGCGACCCCCCTGGGACGACGTGCCTACATCTACGGCGGGACTCAGTCGCCGCACCTGGAGACCTGCCTTGCGTTGTCGCCTGATCTCTACTAATGTGGAGAGGGACCCCATGCTACGCACTTCGCTGTACCCAAAAGTACCTACTTCGTGCCCAATAGTCTAAAACGAACTTCAGAAAGGACCTAAAGACCTGGCTCTTTAACTAAACCGATCTGTCCCCCTGCCCTCCCCTCTCCCTGTATCTTAGCGCCAAGACGCCGCGGCATTCGTGCGCTCTACAAATATTTCAGTCAGTCAGTCAGTCAGTACACCGAGGGCCGCACACTCGGCAGTTTTTCCTGACCTGTCCGCCCGACCGGACGCTCTGGGGAACCGCTGGACCGCTCTAGACCCTGCCCATAACCTCTTCAGACCCTTGTGGGCCACCCGGTTCGCGTGTGGAGCTTGAGTGACCGGTGATTTCGTCAGACGGCTGGACTTGATGTCGAGGCCTGTGCTGGGTGACACCGGAAGCCTCTTGGAGCCATTACACTGGAGCGAGTCGAGCGCTCGTAGGCCTTGGAGGGCTGGGGTGCCTTTCGGAACGCACCGTCGCTTGGACCTTTTGCACCCCCCGCAAACTGACAACCTGAGAGAGCTTGGAGGAGAGTGTCCCACCAGACGCAGGCTGGGAACCGTGATTGCTGAGGATGCGCCTGCCTGGCGGGCACAGCCCTCGTGATGGTGGGAAGGACAGGGCCCTGCGCAGACAGAGGTGAGCCGCGACACCGGTAACACTGCCGACGACCGTGTAGTGTGACTGCCCAACTCCTTGCGGCCTGCCACAGAGCTCTGATGCTGTGACCACCTACCCTCGGATCCCCCTCGGACTCCCCCCACGGACCTTGAATCTGCAGCGGCTCCTCTGGAACTCATACAACTGGGGGTCACACACTGGCAACCATTATTGTTTGGACTATGATATGGGCAAGGGCTGGCACCTGCTGATCATGATGAGGAGTCACGCCACTGCGTATCGCCATCACTGCATTGGTTGCGTGATCTATTCATACGACATGAGGCCGCATCTCGCCGCTGCCTGCTCTTGAATACCGAACGTAGCTACCAGATACACTCGCCCACAGTACCTACTGTTGCCCAACCGCACGACAACACCCAGCAGACCGCGACAGAAACACTGTCTGCCCTGGAGGCCCTCAAAAGACACTACACCTCCTAAGACTGCAACCTAGGGTGTGCCCTGCTGCTGCGGCCCCCTGCAGACGCTGCCTGCCCCTTTAACCCGTCGCTTCATTCATGTCTAGAGGGGTAAAAACGCGCACTAGCACTGGGGGTGCTCCACAGAAAGGGAAAACTGATAAGACATCGAGGCTGATGGACGCCGACCACGTAACGACGAAGCTGGATAATGTGCTCGCAGCCATGGAACGCCTGGAAGAGTCGCTCCAGCTAACCCGAACCTCACTGGAAACCAAAATAGACAGTGTCGCAATTGACCTCACCCATCTGAGGGGAGATCATAAAAAGCTAGCGGACCGCACCAAAGTCCTGGAGGGAGCAGTGACAGACCTTGAACCCCGAGTCTGTCAAACAGATAAACAAGTGAAAGACCTCCTGAATAGGGTTGAATTTTTGGAAGTCCGTGCTGAGGACGCGGAAGGACGGGCAAGAAGAAATAACATCAAACTTGTGGGAATACCGGAAAGATAGGAGGGGAGCGATCCTGCCCAACACGTGGAGGACTGGCTGAGGACAATCCTGCCGGAGGGCACGCTATCGCCCTACTTTGTGGTGGAGCGAGCGCACCGCGTGCCGACGAGACCACTTCCCACGGGCTCCAACCCGAGACTGCTGCTCCTCCGGATATTAAACTACCGCGACCGTGACTCTGTCCTGCGAGAAGCCAGAAAACTTGGCGAGGTTCAGATAGACAACGCTAAAGTAATGTTCTTCCCTGATTATACAGTTCAAGTGCAACGCCAAAGACATTCCTTTCTTGAAGTGAAACGACGGCTTCGCACTGTGGGACTCAAATACTCCCTCCTCTTCCCTGCTAAGCTAAGAGTGGTGGCACAGGAAAAACTTATTTTTTCGCCAGCCCCGAAGAGGCTGAGGCCTGACTTGATAGCGGTACTGACACGGCTCCCAGATGGCCGCAGGGCTCTGCTGTAAGGTCCCGTGCACGGGGACCACGGCGGACACGCACTGCTGCTAGGCTAAGACTTTGCGGCATTTGAGGAAACGCACCCACCCAGCAGAGAGGCGGTGGAGACGAGACACAGTGAGTACTGCCCTTGCGGCTCGAACACTGATACTACGCTGCAATGCGGGAGACCCCCTGTGACTCCCTTCCCTGTCGAACTTTGACTCTTGGTGACTAGCCGCACAAGTGGCGGGTGGCATGCAGCCTGTCTTTGACTTGCTCCTCAATAGCTGGCTAGGTCGAGACTTTTGCACAGCAGGTGACAACCAGATAGCCCAGTGTACTTTAGCTACGCGATGCCTGAACTGTAAGGCCTAGGGAAGGACGATGCCTCTCTTCTTTGACCACGTTGTTGTAACACTACGACTGTGCCTAGCACATAACACCCCCTAGAATTGAAAGGTTACTCATCTCGCTTGAGTGCTTGGACGGTGGCATGTTTGGCTACTGCCCTTTTGGTATTCTTACTGGTTTGGCCCCTTTTGGCCAATTCTGTTCTTTGATCTGTGTTCCTTTACTGTTTTCGAGGATATTATCCTAGTGTCAATGAGGATGTCTTTAAGTGTAGACGATGAGGCTGTGCAGAGGGTCCGGGGAAAGCAGATGGGGTTGGGGGGGAGGGGGAATTGCCTAAACTGCTACAATGACTGCAATTAAAATCTGTACCTGGAATATCCGGGGCATGCACACACCGTCACGTAGATACCAAATATACTCCTACCTTAAGCGCCACCGGGTCCACATCGCACTTTTACAAGAGACACACTTAAGCAGGGCGGAAGTGCTAACACTACGCCGTCGATGGCGTGGACAACTTTACGCCACGGAATACTCCTCATATGCCCGCGGAGCACTGGTGTGGGTAAGACCTGGTACTCCCTTGGCGGTGACACACTCTCACATTGACCCGGCGAGTAGGTTTGTGCTTGTACATGGTCGGTTGGATGGGCAGCCCGTGGTTTTGGCTTCCCTATACTCCCCCAACACAGACCAAGGGGGTTTTTTCACACACTTATCGGAGAAACTAGCTCCCTGGCATGGAGTTCCCTGGATACTAGGGGGCGATTATAATTGCATACTTGACACAACACTGGATCGTTCTGCCTCACACCGGACCAGCGCACCGACTTGCGGTGCTATGAAGGCGCTCATTCACTAGGCGACACAATGGGACCTACATGATGCCTGGCGCACCCGCAACCCTACTTCAAAGGTATACTCCTATTACTCGGGAACACAATCTCTACATGTGCGTCTGGACAGATATATGGTGTCCTCAGACCTCCAACTACTCATTATTGGCACACACTATATGGGTCGCACCCACTCAGACCACAACCCACATATACTTGATATAGCATGGGAACGCCCGCACCCGCCCATCCCTACTTGGCGGCTACAACCCGCCCTACTGCCGGACGCCCCTTTCCGAGACTCCTTGCTAGCCCGTGTAGCACAGTACTTTGCGGACAACTCTGGCACAGCGTCCTCCCCACAGATCGAGTGGGACGCCTTCAAGGTTGTGATCAGGGGGCACTGCTTGGGCACACAGGGACACATGCAGAAGCAACTGGAGAGAGACTTGCAGTGTGTGGAGGCTGACCTGCTCCGACGAGAGCAGGAGGCGATGGCAGGGGCTGACGGACCGCTACTTGCGGCCCGTGAGGATAATGCGCGATTGCTGGGAAGGCTCTGTCACCTTAACTATGCAGCTCACTCAGCGCGCACACACCACCTTAGTGATAAGCCCGGGAAGCTGCTGGCCTGGCTTGTTAGACAGGAAGATCGCACGGCGCCAGTGTCTGTAATTCACACTGCCGAAGAAGGGGTAGTATACACACAAAGTAAAATACACCTAGCTTTTGTGAGACACTACCCGGCCTTATATCGGTCTCAACTGAGAGCTCCCACTGAGACTATCGCGGACTATCTCTCGGAAATACAGCTGCCACTTCTCACAGCTACGCAACAAGAAGACCTAGGGGCGCCGCTCACGCCGGAGGAGCTACGCGCTGCCATTTTTGCTCTCTCTAATGGCAAGTCGCCTGGCCCGGATGGGCTGCCTGCCGAATTTTTCAAAACATGTTCGGATATCCTGATTCCTGAGTTGCTTAAAGTATATGCTGCTGCAGTTGAAGACTCTGCACTTCCTCCCACACTGAATGAGGCCAATCTCATCTCAATCCTGAAACCTGGCACGGATGACACGAATATGGGCTCTTACCGACCACTTGCCCTGTTATATGAATACAAAGTATTTACGTCCACCTTAGCCCAGCGCCTGTCCCCTGTGGTCTCCACTCTTGTCCACCATGACCAAAATGGTTTCGTGCCCGCACGAATCACCTCTTATAATATCCACCGACTTTTCAGGGTGCAGGAAAGTGCCACACTCCACTGGCCGAGATCGGGGTGCCTAGTGCTGGACCTGGAGAAAGCCTTTGATTCTGTGGAATGGCCATACCTCAGGGCAGTGCTTGAAAAATTCGACCTAGGAGACGCATACGTCGACATGGTTGGTTTACTGTATCAGAGGCCCACGGTACGGGTACGTATGGGCAGACTGCTTTCGGATGCAGTTGGAGTGCGGAGGGGAACTAGACAGGGCTGCACCCTGTCGCCGCTCCTTTTCGCTTTAGCCATAGAGCCTCTTGTGGTGTTATTAAGAACACGAGGAGAGGACTGGGGGATCCCATTAGCCGACGGCATGCATGTGGTCTCGCTCTATGCTGATGAGCTGCTCCTGTACATGGGTGACCTCACCTGTGTGCCACAATCCTTATCAGACATCGTTCAGACTTTTGAAGACATGTCGGGACTAAAGGTCAACTGGGCCAAGTCAGGCGTATACTCCTTCAGCCCTGACACACAAGAATGTGACATCCGCATCAGCGGCGAGAGGCTCGCCTGGTACCCCACCACGTTTAAATACCTCGGGTTACACATCTATAGGAACCCGTCTGACATAATGGAGGGAAACCTGACACGCGCCATCTCTTCGATACGCGCACAGATAGCTTTCTGGAGGACCCTGCCCCTGAATGTGCCTAGCCGGATAGCACTATCCAAGATGATAGTACTGCCAAGATTACTATACCACTTTGCCAACATTCCATTATATGTCCCTGCCCGTATGTTCCGTGACTTAGACACTATGATCCGGAACCTCATCTGGAACACTGGGAGACCCCGTGTTGCGTTGACAAAACTCTACGCGCCCACTGAGGCTGGAGTGTTGGCAGTCCCCAATCTGGAACTATATTACTTGGCCGCACAGCTACAATGGGTGTCATGCTGGCTGGGTGGGAGATATCTGAATGATACTGCCACGGATGACACTGTTTGGACCCATACACAAATTTGCACACTGTTTAACCCCCTAACCAAAGGGCCCCGCCCGGTACAATTGCACGTAACGGTGGCTCGCAGGTGCTTCCTGCGTAGCCTCCAACTGACCCGGGAAGTGAAGCCTTACGCTCCGGAGCTACCCCTGCTGGGTACTCCCGGGCTGGGTGGAGTGGAAACTCTGGCTATGCTGGAGAGATGGACGGAAGCCGGTGTAGAAACCATGGGAGATCTTTATGCGGATGGAGCCCTGCTTCCCTTTGCAGAACTGTCAGAGGGCACGGGCCTACGGCCGGAAAATTTCTCCTACATGCATCAATATTGCGCACGTATACGGACCCCTGGGGAGACATACATGTGGAGTTACAAATGCACCATCTCATACAGTACCTACATGTCATGGGTAACGGCTCCATGTTATCCACTGGCTAGCACAGGCCCTCCTCGTACACACACAACGCTCCACACAGCCATTGCGGGATAAATAGGCGACGTCCCGAGAGAGGGAATGGACAGACAAGGAGTGGGCAATGGTGTTGGCTAGCCCGGGTCACATCCCGCGTAACTCCCGATTTAACTGATACAATTTTATATCCTACATCAAGCATATCTATCGCCGGATAAGATTAACAAATATTTCTCAACCACCACTGCAGGCTGCCCCGATGTTCTTTGGTTGGTGCGGATATTTTACATATGCTTTGGAAAAGCCCCACCCTTGACACATACTGGAATGAGGTGACGACCCTATTAACACGAAGTGCTGGTGCGGGTTTACCACACACATGGAAAGCCTGCATCCTGGGGTTGTATAAGAGAACTAAATTGAATAAGGTGCCAGATAGATTCTGGGACCTAGGACTCATCACGGCCAAACGCATGCTCACCAAACGCTGGAAAAAGAGTAAAGCCCCGCACATAAAATACTGGTGCACGTCCTTCACTAACTGGGTGAGGGCTGAAAGCATCACATTACACCGAGAGGAAACAGCAGGTTTGAGGAAGTTCCCAATTGCGCAACTATGGGATGATACACTGAGATTCTTCCAACTGGCAAGCTTGGATCAGGGTATTACTTAGTCGGCAGGCATGCTGGAATGGCCCACTCCTACCCTGCCGATGCCTCACTGGAGGTAACACACTAGAAGCGGCGTATGCCTATACGATGGGACATTGTTGTGAAGCTAGGTCATGTTCTCTCCCCGACACCTGCATGCCCCTAGCGTAAGCACCTAGGCACCCACTAGATATTGATAGATCGATCCTCCCCCCGCCTACTTGAGCGGAGCCCACACCATCCGAAACGCCTGACTCTCGTCATATTGATCTCGAGCTCGGACACTTGCCTTCATGGCTGCACACTGACTCACCTCATGACACTACAGTCCTATTGACACGTCCTGTTCCTCCCCTTTTTTGTTTTATTTCTATCTCCCTCAGCCATCACCTCGTGGTGCTAGAGACCCTATTCCTTTTCCCTGTTTTGTCCTGTTTAGCCCTTTGTCCCCAACGGTCTTGTTTGAAAGTTACGGTGGTTGTTTTCACCGCCATATTTGCTAAAACATTGGGTATGTTGCATTGGTGGATGGTATACATCTGACATTCGGTACTCCTGTTTACACACCACATCCGGTGCTGTATCATACACTGTCTATTGGGAACTATGTGAATACAAGGCAGAGCCACTGGAACATGCCACCTTCCACTGAACCTTGCCTCGCAGCGCCCTATGGCTGCATCGCTCGGAGTACAGAGCATCTTCACACCCGTTACAGGCTTAACATCTATCCATATTGTCCTAGCACTTCCGCTACACGAATTGGTATGCACAGAAACTGTTTTGCTCGGCGCTGTCATTGTACTGTATTGCTGTACCGTTATCATGCCATGTGTGTACATTATTCCCTTTTCGGCACTGCATATCTGTGAATTGACTGTTCGAATGTATGAAATATATTTAAAAAAAATAATGTGTATCTTTCCACCAATCCTGCTGATTGTGGGTGGGACACTGCATGAAATTTCTGTTTAATCCCTAATCCTTTCAGGACATACTTGATAACATCCCCTATAAAATTAGCTCCTTTATCACTCCACAAAAATCTACAAACACCATAACGAGGGAAAAATTCCTTTGCCGTAGTAATTGCAGTATTGTCCTTTGTAGGGTATGCCTCAATCCATTTACTGAAGGCACATACCACCACCAGGACACACTTCAGATAATTGCAGCGTTCAGTCTCATTTGCCACTCGATCTACAAAAGCATTTCCTTGTCCCACCTTATCAGTCACTTTCTTGTGCGCACTACATTTCACTATAGCTATTTTCTTTGGATATGTTAATGCAGTCAAAAGATTATGCACTAGTTCTCCGTGCATTATTTGCATCCTGTGTGATGTCAGAAAACCTCTTTCCTTCCAGAGCAGGCCAAAATCATGCGCCACTCCAAAAGCATACCGGCTATCTGTATAAATGTTCACACGCAAACCTGTACTAAGCTCACATGCTCGTGTCAAAGCTATTAGTTCTATTGCTTGAGCTGACTTCTGTGGTATGCGAGCTGTCTCCACTATTGTGTGAAGCGTAGTAATTGCATATGCGGCTGAAGTTGTACCATCCGGTAACTTCAGACAAGACCCGTCAACTCACAATTCTCCATCTACATCTGGAAGGGGCGTATCTTGCAAATCAATACGACCCTTTGTCTGTTCCTCTGTCAGGAAAATACAATCATGTGCTTCTTGCGCCTCAGGCTGAGTCGCCGGAAATGGCAACAACGTAGCTGGGTTTAGTGTTGCACATCTCTTCAGTGTAATATGAGGAGCTAACAGTGTCAGCTCATATCCTGTCAGACGAGCACTAGTTAAATGCTGCATCTTTGTTTGATTCAAAAGGGCATCAACAGCATGGGGTACCAGCACCAACAGCTTATGTGATAAGACTATCCCTTCACTCTGGCGTATTGACACAGCTGTTGCTGCAACCGAGCGAAAACATCCAGGCAACGCTCGAGCCACAGGATCAAGTACTGCTGTAAAATATGCACAAGGGCGTTGCTTATCACCATGTGTCTGTACTAAAACTGACAATGCACATCCATCTCTCTCGTGTACATACAATGTAAAGGGCTTCGTGTAATCTGGAGTACCTAACACTGGTGCTGAACAAAGGGCTTGTCGTAACTGTCGAAAAGCATTCTCACATTCATCTGTCCATGGAAGGGGTATTGGAGTGTCTTTTGTCAAAAGTGCTAACAAAGGCTTAACAATGTATGAAAATCCCAATATCCATTGCCTACAAAAGGAAGTAAGACCTAAAAATGCTCAAACTTCTTTCTGTGTAGAAGGTACTGGTGTGTCTAAAATTGCCTGAATGCGATCTGATGTGAGTGCACGCCCCTCCTTACACAAAGGGTGACCTAAGTAGGTTACCTTTGGTCTACAATACTGCAATTTCTTTTTCGATACTTTGTGATGATGTGAAGCAAGAACAGAAAGCATTGTTCACATTGTTCAGGGGTATCGGCTGCCAACAAGATATCATCGACATACTGTATGAGCGCCACACCTTTGGGCACAACAAAAGAGTCAAGTTGTCTTTTTAATGCTTGACTGTAAATACTAGGACTCTCAGTATAGTCTTGAGGAACTCTACAAAATCTATACGATCGATTATTCAAAGTGAAACCGAACAGATATCGGCTATCAGGATGAATACGGATCGAAAAGAAAGCGTTCTTAAAGTCTATAACAGAGAACGCGGTTGCAGTAGGTGGAACTAAAGTAAGAAGTGCTGTGATGTCAGAAATCACTGGGTATTGTGGCACCACTATCTTATTCTTAGTGAAGAAAAACAAAGGCCCCCTGAACTCTAATCATTTGATTCCTAGGACAGGGATAAACATGTGTGAGAATAAACTTCCTAGGCTATCTATAAAACAATACAGGTTCTAATATGCGGAGGGTATAACTACACCATGCAAAAACACAATACAAATGCAGCTGAAAATTAGCGTTGTAGGATTTATTAGTTACAAAAATTATGCATGTCTATTTAAAAACACAATTACATGAGGTCATAAAACACCTATTTCAACTTATACACGTATAATAATTTATCAATTCACATTCAGAATTTATACAATAATAAACATTTAATCATCCAGGAAGTAATCAATGTGACGCTCGTTTCGGCGAAACAACCGCCTTCTTCAGGAAATTACCACACTTCCTGCAAAAAAATCTAGTTATACAATATTAAAAAATCTTTTCTTATGAAAAAACAATCATGTTAAAAAACATGGTGACACTTAGTTATCTTGATCTACGGTAATCTACTATATGGCCTCACCACATATATATATACACTATTAATTAAAAAACATATTTTATATACAGCTACATATCTCTACATCCACATATATAATCTCGTTGTTATACCACTCCATTAATCCAACATTTGACAGATGTTTACATAATACTCCAAACCCTTTCTCTTTTAGAGCACTCACATTTATATTGTAGTACACCCAGCTCTAGGATATAGATCAGAACAGGGTATCTACTTACTATATAAACCTTCAAAGGTATTTTGACTTTCTCAGGATCTTTATGTCTAGTTGTATATTTGATTAAAACAGTAATGCCTGTAAAATAGAAAACAGATCTATTGATATGGTGGTCTCATTTAATCGTGTGCAATTATCGCAATTCACCTTATCATAAGCAAGGTTGAAACTATACTTACTAAAGCAAACACTTCATGATGAAATGCGCTTTCTTGATTCCATAGTAGTAATTGTAACTTGATAGTTCTCTCTCTTTTTTATAAAAACCTCCTTACGATCTGTGGGCATTAGATTTATTCCATTAAACATTCTTTCTATTCCTTAAACGGTACACTGCGTTGCAATTTTATTAACCACCTCCCAAGTACCTCCCTAAAAAACTAAAACAAGTCTTAGATTTCGTAATCAATTTCTCATTAAAGGCACTCTGTTGTCTGTAGACTTTAAAACATTTTATCCTAGTGTTATAGAGTCTCACAAATTCGGCATATTAATCAGTACCTGCTACAAATTTCAGGATCACTCGTAGTAATCGTGAAAATAGATGAATACAGGTTCTTGAATTAAAATGACTGTGTCAGTCACATGTCGAACTAAGAATAAAAGAAAGATGGGATCTTTATTTAGACCGCTTCTTTTAACGGTGGTTACATGTCTAAATCACGATACCTCTATATTATTCTAGCATGATTGCATGGTGCAGCTCAATTACAGACTACCTACCGTTAGATAGCACCACAATCGTTTGTTTATTTTAGTCTGTCGACACTTGCTGGATGTAGCTGATGCCGGAAAACTGGGGTATTTATGGTACTGCAAAAGTTTAGAAAATATAAAAATATAAACGAGCAAAGTTGATGGCATACTTCACTCGAATCTCTTTTTTACGGAATAGAGACGTCTATTTCTATTTATAAAAGCGTTTTTAACCGGACCTTTACAAAACACAATTGCACTCTTTTAACCTACCCGCACCCCTGATTTGGTTAAAAATACACATACCTATAGTATTTTTTACTTCCAATATGCAGCAGTGTCCTCCCTCGTATAATTTGGACGGTACTACAAATGTAAGGGACACATATTTTAATTTTGTGCTGTCTATATAGCCGAGGGTATTTGTAATTCTCCACATGTATCTCAAATATCTCTAAAACGGGGAATCATTTTACCTTAAGACACTGTATCTGATGCCGGATAAACACGATCGTGGACGGCGTCTGATGTCACCAGAACATGGAGGCAGAGGATCCTCCCACCTCCCATGTCTGGTATATATGCACAGGTTTATCATCACAGGTCATGTGACCGCCATTGCCGAACCAACGTATACTCCCTGTTATGTATTGACAGAAACGCAAGTAAGAGTCCCGCATTACTCTCTAACGGGACACTGCGTCATCACAAGAAAATTACATGGTTTATTCTGCACACCTAGGAGAATTAGAAAAAAGCACCCTGCCTGGTGCTGATCCCAATCAATAATTGAGCAACCATACAGCTGAAACGATTCTAAACGTACCACGCGATCGCTCGACTCAGCGTTCTTGGATTAACCTCACTCCAACCAGGCGAATTCGATCCTCGCTTCCTATAGTCAAGATTTGTATTTCATAAAAAGAAGGTTTATTAATTGGATAAATATGTCTCCCAGTAGTCTCTATAAGATATAAACATAACCATGTCCCTATGTTCAAAATATTATGAACCATAATCTCCAAATGTGCTCAGCTCCAAGTCTTGACAATATAGGTTATGGGGCTATTGCTATAGTATAACTCATATAGATGTGTCACTCTAAGCTCGTGTAGAGTCTATCAAGTACAACTTATTATAAAAACTCTACTACATGCTTAAAGGCAAGTCTAGTACATATTATTCTTCATGACCTACTAAATTAAATAATCCCGCTTTCCCACTGGATTTCACTATTTAAACCCCTTCTATATGTATCCAATGTGAAAATCCAAAAAACCTCGCGTTTTTTGCGTATTTTCTGGCCGCCTTTGTCATCAGGGGTTTTAATTTTCTCTAGAATACTCCATTTGAAATCCTCTGGTTGATGATTATGCTCTACAAAATGTTTCACCATAGGCGAAACAAATTTCTGAGTTCTAATTGCAGAACGATGTTCAGTCAATCGTGTTTGAATCGGTCTGGAAGTCTCTCCTACATACCCTAATGCACATGGGCATAGGATAAAGTAGACAGTATTAGCAGTCTTACAGTTCCACATCTCTGTTGCATGTGCACTATATCCATTATAAGTGAAAGTTTCACCTCCAAGTATGGATTTGCAAGATTTACGTGATGAACACTGTTTAGTGCCCTTGACTGGTATATTGCTATTTATGGATTTCTGAACAAAGTTTCTATTTCTATTATTTTCTTCAAATCGGGAATGCACAGTTATATCCTTGAGGTTTCTGTTACGCCGATGGGCAAACAGTGGTTTCGGTAATTTGAGACTCTGAGTAGACTTACTGTTCAAGATATGCCAATTGGCATTAATTATTTGGTTTATTTTGGAAACAAGAGTAGAATGTCTCGTGACACAGACAAGCTGGGTTTTCTCTGTAGGTGTCTTTGACTTGAGCAGATTATCTCTATCAAAAAATCTCGCTCTCTTATAAAAATCTCTTACTAAGCGATGGGGATATCCACGTTCTAACAACTTGGTTCTCATAATGGCTGCTTGACGATCAAAATCCTTTAAGTTGGTACAATTTCTCCTGACTCGAAGGAATTGGGAGAATGGAATGCCCTGTTACTGATTCCTAGGGTGGAAGCTTCTATAAGGTAGTAGGGTATTCCTTGCTGTTGATTTTACAAATAGGTCTACCTTTAACTGATTTTGACTATGAAAAATAACAATATCCAAGACTTCTACCTTCTCAGCACTTATTTGGGCAGTGAATTTCAGATTGGAATCAGTGGCATTCAACCACTCCAAAAATTCAAGTAAAAGGTCCCTCCCATTGGTCCAGACAAAAAAGATATCATCTATGTCTCCGGACCAATGGGAGACGGACTCGAAAAAAGGTGCGATCTCATTATATATGAAGCGTTGTTCAAACGCTGCCATGTAGATATTGGCAATAGAGGGCGCCACTGAAGCCCCCATGTTTAAGCCTTTAATCTGACGATATAGGTCATTACCAATCTCTATGATATTATCTGTCAGAACGATATTCAGAATCTCCAGAATAAACATTTTTGGACACAGTATTTTATTTATCTCAATAAACCACTTTGTAGCTTCCATAGCTCCAGTAAGGGGAATATTATTGTATAGAGCCTCAACATCTAATGTGACTAACAAGTCAACATCAGGGTTGAACGCAATATTCTCAACTTTATTTATCATCTCGCCCCTATCTTTAATGTAAGAAGCTATATTAGGAATACATGGACAAAGAAAATGATCTATAAATTTAGACAGGGGCTCTGTAATAGTCCCTATTGTGGATACAATAGGTCTATATGGTGGATCTATTAAGCTCTTATGGACTTTAGGCATCCCATATATGCACGCAATTTTGTTGTGATGATGATTCAAGAAATCAAATTCTTTAGAGCAGTCAAAATACACTTTATTCGATTTTTGTTAAAATCATAAAAGGCAAGGTACAATACAATACAATTTTTTAAAAACATCAGTGAATTTCATTACTATTTATGACAATGAATTATTAATCTCATGTGTCCTAATGTTTACAGATAATTAAAATTACAGATAAAACCACATTTAAGATAAGATTAAAATAAAACCTTCCGAGATATTCTTTTCTTCCTTAATCTGAAGGCAGCTGTTAAGAAGCATGCAACGCTAAAAATAGTATGAATGTCCGCTAGTGATTGGAAGAAAATTAGCGCTGGCCTTACTTGGATGAAGCCAGCAGCCTTCAGGACCGGTAATAAATATTTTTCCCTCTCAGTGGTATACAAACCACAAAAGAATGTAAAATGGAGAGTATCCTGGATCGAAAACTGCTCACAATCACAGGGTGGACCATCTTCCAGTTTTGTCCACACGGGGAAACTACCAAGTTGAGGAAATATAAATTTTTGGTCAAGTTATGTTCCCTATTGTGTACCCCACCGTCTCCATGTACGAGCTTAAAGTGCATGTAACTTCCCTCCTGTGCCAGCTATGAAGACGCAAATACATTTGCGTCCAACGTTAACATGTCCTCTTTCAGACTCACCCAGAATGGGTTGAATAGTCCGTTCCTAAGTATGCCATGCCAACGTCTTTTTGTGGTGTACTTTACACGTTTTTCAGCTCTGGCGAAGCAGGCCCTGAATTCTGCCATCGAGCCTTTTTTCTGCTTTCTGACTCTGAAAGCCTCAGCCCAGGCTGTCTCTGTACCCGTGACCTCTGCCTTACTCCTTGCGCGGCTCACCGCGTTAGCTCAGCCTGCTGCCTGCCAAGAATGAATTCAACCTTCGAGTTATCTGTTTCCCTCTCCGAAAATGCATTCCTGCCTACTAGTTTAAGTAAACATCCCCCCAGCTGCAGAGCGAAGGGCCTGGCCTTACTGTCTCCGTGCAAGTGATTCATAGCCTCTGTTACCATGGAAGGCCCATGCCCCCCTCGCATCTCATGCAGACACTTAGACGCTTATACACGCACTCACAGTCAGTATAGAATAGCTTCTGCCCCAGAGACCTTTCCGCCCAGATAGTATGGTTCCCAAACATCAGATATCAGATATGATAGAGGTACGAGTTGATCTGACATGCCAGACTTCTGTCTCTTTCCGCCATTGTAAATGTCAAGTCCCCTGCACCCTCCAGTTTCACGTCAATCACACGTCATGCAGCTGCGCGCGCATCCAGGCCTCAGATTTCTGCTGACATTGCAAGATTCTGCTTTTGTTGCCACCCACTTATGACACCTACTCATGACGTTTCTAGCACACACCTCTATGTTCACGCCTAGTTCACGCCTTCTAATTACGTATTATTACCACGTGTGTGTTTTATCTTGTTTCTCTCAGCTGTTACGCCTACTATATTGGTTTCTATAATGTAACTCAAGTATATAAGCTATGTATTGTCAATAAAATATTGCTCTATCCCTTCCTGCACCCCAGTGGTGGCAGGAACAAGATATCCGGTCATGACCATTCCTTTTAAGGAATAAAACCCCTAAGAACTCTAACACCACGGACTCTGCCTTTTTCTTTCCGATTGAGTTATTATTGATTAAGTACTTACCTGCATAGAAATTAGGACGGTAAATCAAATATTTACCACATTATTTTGGCGCCCGAACAGGGACCCCTCCCCCACCTCACGCGCCGGTTGGTGCGTTGCAAGCTCTGTCCCCTGCCATCAGTTAGACGGAAACTACGCGTACTGGCAGGATTTCCTGTATCTCCCTCTGGCCCACGGAGGCGACGAAGACTGCAATCAGTACCCAGACGAGGCGGTGAGGAGCGCGGAGGATCCCGACCAGAGCCTAGCCGAAAGAAGCAAGGTCCGAGGTGTCAAGAGGCCCACCAGTTTTCCGAAGTATCAACGTGTCGAGTCGAGTCGAGTCCGGTCCAGCCCAGTCGAGCTTTCAGAGGCCTTCTGTTGTCCGTGCTTCCCGGTGAGTACCATTGCTGGGACGTATCTAGACGGGTTTGGGTACACAAATTCGGTCTGCACTGTTTTTAGACAGTGTATCTGTACTGTTTAGCAGTATATCAGTTATACTAGTTTTTGCACTGTTCTCAGCAGTGTATCTGTGCTGTTTAGCAGTACATCCAGTATAGGGGGTAGTCATATGTGTTTCAAATGTCCTTTTGATGTGTTTAATGTCGTGGTATGAGTGACTGTTTCTAATGTGCATTATTGTGTTCTGGTGTAACTAATTGTGTTCAGAGTCAGAATTAAGTAGCAAGGATTGAGCATTCAGTACTAAGTAAACAAGATGCCGTTTTTCAATAAGTTAAAACAGATAGGAACTAGAAAAGGGATACTAGAGGAAGAAATTCCTATTCCCCCTAGGGACACTCCTGGAAACTTCATGTATCAGAAACATGGCATAGACGCCATATTGTATCTAGATTTATGGGCCGATTATACTAAGCATCTAGACGAAAGACACAGATGGCCTGTTACTGGAACATGGGATGCCGAGTGCATCATGAAGGTAGAAGAAGCATTATGGAAAAAGAAAGCCAGACAATCTCAGAAAGACGCCATAGAATTTTGGCGTAAAGAATCACATAAACGTGCTGAAAAGGCACTCCGTAGAGAAGACAGACATAGAGAAGAATCAGATAAAGCCCGAGAAAACGAATTAGTTACTGAAGGGATTCGAGTAAAATCAGAACAAGTAGAAATAATCTTGTAAATGGTATGTACTTAGTAGCCGAAGGTACGCCTGAGGCCACTTCAGAAATACCGAAAAATCTGCCACCTCCATTAGTTCCAATTAAAGTAAACCACAGGACTACTACAGACATCTTTCTGAATTCCTATCTAAATGATGTAGCACCCGCTTACACAAATCCACGTGCCCTCGTCCCGCCTACTGACGGTGACGGAGATGGCAACACACCTCCAGACCGCACCCCGCCACTACCGCAACAAGTTCCCCTGGGCCCTGACCGACAGCCTGTCGTTCCTCCACCTCCACCACTTCCCTCACCTAAGGTTAAGATACCGAATCCGCTTGCGCCCGATCCTACTAAAAGACAAGTTCTAGTACAAATACAGACTCCACAGAGAGATAATGCTCAAGCCTCCGCCTCAGGTGGTGCGACCAGGGGTTACCAGACCCCGCCAGCAACACACAGATTAAGCCTTAGGGACATGCAGAAGCCCTTTTCATTCCAATCACCCCGTCTCGACATACTCAAAGAACCGCTTCAAGTTTGCAGATACGATCCAGTACCCGGTAAAGACGATAGGATGTTGATGGCATCGCTACGTTTACGACAAGCTACAGATTACCTAGTGTTCTTCTCAGGAATGAAAGAGCACCTAGATAGGATATATCATTTTGTCCGGACGGGGGAAAACCCTGAAAGTATTAAGGAAGCCATGGCACATCAGAAAGTCGACACTCAAGCATATATATTACGTTTTTTCATAAATTGCTTTATAAGAGAACGAGACAGGCCTGAGACAGAACAGGATGAAATGGATGCCCTAACAAAGTGGGGTCAAAATATATCCGAAGGAAAGCATGATAAACAGAATTGCATAGCCAGTATGTACAGGAAAATAAGAAGTGCAGTAATAGAAGCACACGAGAATGAGAAAGAAGAAGCTTCCTCTGAGGAGGAGGAAGGACCTGGAGAACCAGAAAAAACTACAGACATGATAGCGTATGTAGGTAAAGGAACTTATCTTAGGAAAGGCATTCGTCCAGAAAGCAAGAGAGTCTTCCTCTCTGGCATAACAAAACCGAATTCTCCTGAACATCAGTTTCACGAGACTGATAAAATGCTTCGAGAACGAATGGGGTACCATGTACTAAATTCTATGGATGAACAAGAACTAGCCCGGTGAGCTGTATTATGGGCTGACAATCCGAACATATACCATGATGACACAGTAGCACAGACATTCCTGAACCTTTCCCCAGACGAGCAGAAATTAGCAGGTGTATACATGATTCAGCACCTTCTCACGTTATTCAGATATCAACATTCTGACCCAGGTCCCTTACACGATACATTAGAAGCACTACTCATGGATAGATGGAGAGGCCTAAGTACCAAGTTAATTCAAATAATTCTAGAACAACGGCACAGATATAACACGTTCTTAAGTTCCGAATACGTTCCCGCTCCGCCCCCAGAAAGAAAAATGTATCACATGGAGCGTCTGCATGGCATCGAAAGTCAGAACCCCTTACGAGAAGTACACCCAGTCATGGGTCCTGATAACGCCCTGAAACGTGTGTATGTACACACACCTCTGACCAAGTTAGAACTATTGGAAATGAAGAAACTAGTACCGTGTCACGATAAAGACCCTGCAGGTTTTCACAGAGAACTTAAAGACATGTTACTGATGGGAGATTACACATATGAAGATATTATGAAAATGTTAAAGGTACTGCTGCCCACGGGCATCTACGAGAAACTGAAGGAAAGAGAATGGGAGGTGGGAGATAAAAAGATTGTGTGGACAGAAATAGAGGACGAGGAGAAACTTCGTACCCCTGGGCTAGGCCTTGGGGAGAGAACTAAAGCATTACCAGGTTTAATAGTACAGGTTCTGCCCAGATTACTGACAACTAGAAAGGAAGACTGGGACGCAATTTCGGCCTGTAAACAGAAACACGATGAAGATACTAGCGACTTCTATTCAAGATTCGAGAAATGTTTTATTATCAATAGTGGCCTTAAGCCAAGTAGCGAGTCATACCCGCATCTTTTTGTATCAAAACTAGTCGAGAATTCTCTGCCATTAGTTAAGAACCGCGTGTACAAAGTTGAGAGTACTTGGCAAGCAAATACGCCATCTCAGATGTTACAGATGTTACAATACCATCAGAACAGAATTAGAGAAGAACAGGATCAGGAACAGAAACGTATGAAAGACACGAAAATGAAAATGTTAGTGGCCCAGTCGGTTCCAGCCGACGGCCAGAGAAAGGGTATGACCCAGACAGGTCACGCCACAGCTCCCGTTAAAGGGACATGCAATTATTGTAAGCAGCCAGGTCACTACGTACATGAATGCCCAGTTCTGAAACATAATATATCCACAGGTAAAACTAAAGAAAGACCGCATCCACCTAGACAAAATCAGAGTCAGCAACAGACTTCACAGAATATACAGCCCATGCAGAACACCCAGCCTATGCATGTTTCACCACATGCAGCACAGACAGTAGCAGTACCACAGAGACAGTCACAGTCACAGCCACAGCCCATTGCCGCGACTCAGCAAGTCTCGCAGCAGATGTACCAGTATGCCCAATCTGATTACCCCGATTATCAACGATACACATGAAACAGCCTAGAGAGGGAGGGTGGCTTGCCTCTTATTGAAATCCCTGTAGATCAAGAGGGTCCTTATGTACACAGTCAAGTATTGGGAAAAGACAGAAAGTTTTTAATTGACACAGGGGCAAGTCGCACCACAATCAGCCATGATGAAGTCCCAGGGGCACCCCTCTCAGGCTCACAGAATGTTTCCCTTGGTTTTTCAGGACAGCCTATTGTAAATGAGGTATCGAAACCAGTCCCCCTGGCTGTGGGTCCATTATCACGTGTTACAGACTTGTTACTTACGAAATCTTGTCCAGAAAATCTGTTAGGAATAAAAACATTGAAGGCTCTAGGAGCCGTGATCTGCTGCTCTCCGGAAGGAGTTAGACTTTTCTTGAGAGACTTTAAGGGTCATTATGTATTACGAGAGTTTGATGTCAGATTGAAAAATGTACCGGATCACTTATGGGCAAAAGGCCCAACTGACATAGGTTGTATGCACATTACACCATACCGTGTTACACTCAAACAAGGTGTTGTTCTACCCAGAATCAGACAATACAAGTTACCACCCGATGCTGTAGTGGCTTTACTGGAAATCATTGAAGAGCTCATTGCCCAAGGAGTGGTCGTAGAGACCGACTCCAATATCTGTAATTCCCCTATCATTCCGATTCTTAAACGTACTGATCCCAATGCACCGCCAGTATATCGGCTGGTGATTGATTTAAGAGAACTGAATAAATGTATTGTTCCACAGTACCCTGTGGTTCCCGACATCTCTTCCCTATTGACTGCTATTGATTCAGAAGCAGCGTTCTTTACTGTAATTGACCTCAAGAACGCCTTCTTCAGTGTACCTATTGACCCGGAGAGTCAATATCTCTTCGGATTCAGTTTAAATGGACGAAGTTTCAAATTTTCACGCGCACCTCAAGGATTCACAGAAAGCCCCAGCATCTATAGCCAAGCACTGAAAAGACAACTTGATTGTATCATAATGCCAGTTAACACTGCCTTACTGCAATAAGTCGATGATCTGCTGATCACCGCACGAAGTGAGCCCGAATGTGAACAAGCATCACTGACAGTTTTACATTTTCTGGCCGACAAGGGACACAAGGTGTCTCCTTCGAAGCTACAATTCTGTGTTCAGCAAGTTGTGTACTTGGGTCACTTGCTGTCCAAAGTGGGGAGACAGCTCACTCCCGATCGCATTCAGTTAATTATAAATATGCCACAACCCCAGACACAAAAGGAAGTGCGGGCCTTTATAGGCCTCACCTCGTACTGCAGACAATGGATTCCTCAGTATGCATTTCTAGCTAAACCACTGATTCAGTTAACAACACAGGAGGCAGCGACTTCGACTGCCCTCCCTTGGACTCAGGAACATACACAGGCTTTTGAGGAATTAAAGAAAGCTTTATGCCAAGCACCAGTTCTAGCGACACCATGTTACAGCAAACCTTTTACACTTTTTGTTACAGAACGTGACGGTACAGCATTGTCTGTCCTCACTCAAGACCAAGCAGGTTCACATAAGCCTTGCGCTTATTTTTCAAGTACATTGGATTCAGTAGCCCAGGCACTCCCTGCGTGCTTGAAGTCAGTAGCAGCAACAGCACTAGCAATCAGACAGAGCGACTCAATTGTTTTAGGACATCAATTAACAGTACAAGTTCCACATTCTGTAGAGGTTCTTTTAAACAGAACTCAGACTCAGCACTTGACTATAGCACGACTGACAGGTTATGAATTGACACTATTCCAGCCACACATAGAAATCAGACGCTGCAGCATTCTGAATCCCGCAACATTGTTACCTACAATTATGACAGATCCAGCCCCGCATGATTGTATAGAGATCATTAATGCAGTAACAAAGCCTCGACGAGACTTAACAGATGTCCCACTGACAAATCCAGACCTGACACTTTACGTGGATGGTTCATGCATGAGAACAAGTACAGGAGAATTAGTGGCCGCGTATGCAGTGACCACTGAAACTGAAGTTAAAGAAACACATCGTATTGACACACTGTCTGCTCAAGCGGCGGAGCTCATCGCTCTGACCCGAGCTTGTATACTAGCCAAGAACAGAAATGTTAACATATACACTGATTCCCGTTATGCGTTCGGAGTCGTACACGACTTCGGAATGTTATGGCAAGAACGAGGTTTCTTGACCTCTCATGGTGCCAAGATACAACACGGTCCCCTCATTCAAGCACTGTTAGAAGCAATACATCTGCCCTCAGGCATATCCGTCATGAAGTGTAAAGCACATACTAAAAGTTACGGATTCTGTTTCCCAGGGTAATGACCTGGCAGACCAGACAGCAAAACATACAGCATTGACTCACACCCAGACTACCGATGTGACAAAGACAATAGTACCAACACAGTGTATGTCAGTCAGGGATCCCACCCTAGATGTAATCGATATCCAGACACATGCTACTTCAGATGAGATAAAGAAATGGACTGAACTAGGAGGGATTCAGACAGATCAAGGATGGGTCACGAAGGGAAAATCTACATGGTTTCTCCCCGACTCAATGGTTCAAATCATGATAAATACAGCACATAGTCCAGCACATCTAGGAGAGAAAGCTATGTTAGACAGTTTACAGAATCTCTGGTACAACAAACACTTACGAGCAGCAGCAAAACAGAAAGTGCGTACTTGCATGATCTGTTGTCAGTTCAATCCCGGTAAAAGCGTTCCTGTAGAGCAAGGTGGATTCCATGCTCCCGATCACCCTTTTGAAGTCCTCCAGATGGATTATATCCAGATGGACCGTTGTCGAGGATTCAAATATGTCCTCGTAGTTGTTTGTGCACTCTCCCGTTGGACCGAAGCATATCCAGTCCCAGATTACACTGCCCCGACCACTGCCAAGCAGCTGGTTCGAGAATTCTTCCCACGGTACGGCTTGCCTCGTGTCGTGTACTCAGATAACGGACAGCCGTTCTCATCCGAACTTATGAGGCATGTTTCCCTTCTGTTAGGATATCAGTGGAGATTCCATTGTGTCCGACATCCCGAAGCCGCAGGCCTTGTAGAAAGGCATAATCAGACACTAAAGACCCGCCTTGCCAAAGTCTGTAAAGAGAAAGGGGTCAACTGGATAGTCGCCCTGCCAGTTGCATTATTCTATATGAGAATGGTTGCCCATTCGAGATCAGGACTATCCCCGTACGAAGTGGTCTTTGGTAGACCACCAAATATGTGGGGGACGCCCATGCCTAAGAAAATTACTGATGTCGATTGTAATATGCTGACAGATTACCTTGCCTCCTTGATGTCTGCACTCCAATCATGTCGTTCACAGGTTGCTGCAGCCTTCCCTGACAACACTGATGTAAAGCCACATGATGTCCGACCAGGAGACATTGTCCTGATTAGGAACTTCGACAGGAAAAGTCCGCTGGAGCCCCGCTGGAAAGAGCCGAAGACCGTCCTTCTTACTACGAAGACCGCGATCAAGGTGGAAGGCAGAAAGGGGTGGATCCATACGAGTCATATTAAAAAGTGCAACGAACTGAAACCAGACCCTGACTCGTCCACCCCCTCCAAAGACTGTATCGAACCTAGTGACTTTAAGGTTCCCGAACGAGAGAAAACTCCCCAAGAGGAGTATAGATTGAAACTTCGATCTAGCAAGTCAGACAGTTTAATTGTTTAAGTCCTCCCCTAGGTGAATCGGTTAAATAGTTTCTGACATGTATCCCCTAGATCGAGATAGAGAGAGAGAGAGAGAGACAATTCAAGAAACGTGCATATTGCAAATCACTTCGTAGTCACTGTATAGTGACTTTATTGATTATGTTCTTTTTAAGTCTCCTGATTATTGTTGCTAGCATATTGCTTCCCATATACTACCCTATCTTCAAGCGTGAACAATCTGCTTTCAATGTTTCTGCTGAACATTCTTTTAGTGAATTACCTCCCCATGAACTTTCTTACAGACTCGCGCTGCGCAACAACACATTCATTAGTATGTTACACCATTCCCATCAGACTAACAATGCTACAAACTGTTGGATATGTGGCCGACTCCCTCCCTACCAGAAATACAAGGGAGTTCTGCCCCTCTTTCCATACCCGTTCACTCATAATGGCTCCTGTGGTGCATGGTTTAGAATAATTAATTCTTTAGATCCTGATGTTGCTGTTTTTAAAGGGAGCTGGGTTTGGGGAAACTTGAACTTAGTTCTGCTTAATGCCTGTTACCCTGACAAGAAAGGACTCCCCACTAGAGTAGGAACTGATCTAGAAAATGAAGTATATGGATTAGGTAATTATACAATTAACCTTATGATTCTCACTGTTGAATCCGAAGCCGCATCAGTTCTCCCTGCTATGTCAGTACTACCAGTCACAGGTGACTTATGTGTCAGAAAGAAGGGTTCAGTACACTTAGGTCATAGTAAATGTACTACCGTGGTCGAATTCAATGATCATGGCAAGTCCTCCTTTAAAGCTACTCGTCATTCCTACTTTGTTTGTGGCCATACCGCATACATACGCTTACCTCCAGATTGGGATGGTACCCGTTACATTGCCTTCCTTCTGCCACCTGTTTTTCTAGCCCCTCCTGACTATCACAGAAATACAAACCTAGTAAAGAGTAGACTCAGAAGAGATCTCCCGATTGTCGACTATACTGAAACGGCATGGGAACAATACACAGATTTCAATAAAGGATTCTTTTTCTTCACAGGCCCCGTCCAAAACAGTAAATTAATACGTAGATTAATCAGAACACTCGAAGCAGTAGTAAATGAAACTGCCTCCGCTCTAGGTAACTTAACAGAGGAACAGTCTGCTATGCGGATTGTTGTCCTTCAGAATCGTCTTGTTATTGACGTCATCTTGGCAGATAGAGGTGGAGCCTGTAAGGTCATCGGGTCAAGTTGCTGTGTTTTCATTCCAGAAAACGCGCCAACTGTCTACAAAGCTATTACACGTCTTCATAAGATTGCAAGTTTGATACATCAGAATCCAGGCACCTGGACTTGGTCCGGTTGGTTCTGGACAACGTTAACCGCTTGGGGATGGAAGATCCTATCCTTCCTAGGCATTGCCCTTGTCATAGTATTCAGTTGTTGCCTGTGCCTACAGTGTGGGCCAGCGATTTGTGGACTGTGCGCCACATCGTGCATTAAACATTCCAGTTTTCTCTCAAACCGACAACGGAAGAGAGACGAGCAAATGATGTTACAAGAACAGACTGATCGATTCATGAGGATCGAGATATCATGAAGGGTCCGTAGGGAACAAGGAGGGAATGAGGAAATATAAATTTTTGGTCAAGTTATGTTCCCTATCGTGTACCCCACCGTCTCCATGTACGAGCTTAAAGTGCATGTAACTTCCCTCCTGTGCCAGCTATGAAGACGCAAATACATTTGCGTCCAACGTTAACATGTCCTCTTTCAGACCCACCCAGAATGGGTTGAATAGTCCGTTCCTAAGTATGCCATGCCAACGTCTTTTTGTGGTGTACTTTACACGTTTTTCAGCTCTGGCGAAGCAGGCCCTGAATTCTGCCATCGAGCCTTTTTTCTGCTTTCTGACTCTGAAAGCCTCAGCCCAGGCTGTCTCTGTACCCGTGACCTCTGCCTTACTCCTTGCGCGGCTCACCGCGTTAGCTCAGCCTGCTGCCTGCCAAGAATGAATTCAACCTTCGAGTTATCTGTTTCCCTTTCCGAAAATGCATTCCTGCCTACTAGTTTAAGTAAACATCCCCCCAGCTGCAGAGCGAAGGGCCTGGCCTTACTGTCTCCGTGCAAGTGATTCATAGCCTCTGTTACCATGGAAGGCCCATGCCCCCCTCGCATCTCATGCAGACACTTAGACGCTTATACACGCACTCACAGTCAGTATAGAATAGCTTCTGCCCCAGAGACCTTTCCGCCCAGATAGTATGGTTCCCAAACATCAGATATCAGATATGATAGAGGTACGAGTTGATCTGACATGCCAGACTTCTGTCTCTTTCCGCCATTGTAAATGTCAAGTCCCCTGCACCCTCCAGTTTCACGTCAATCACACGTCATGCAGCTGCGCGCGCATCCAGGCCTCAGATTTCTGCTGACATTGCAAGATTCTGCTTTTGTTGCCACCCACTTATGACACCTACTCATGACGTTTCTAGCACACACCTCTATGTTCACGCCTAGTTCACGCCTTCTAATTACGTATTATTACCACGTGTGTGTTTTATCTTGTTTCTCTCAGCTGTTACGCCTACTATATTGGTTTCTATAATGTAACTCAAGTATATAAGCTATGTATTGTCAATAAAATATTGCTCTATCCCTTCCTGCACCCCAGTGGTGGCAGGAACAAGATATCCGGTCATGACCATTCCTTTTAAGGAATAAAACCCCTAAGAACTCTAACACCACGGACTCTGCCTTTTTCTTTCCGATTGAGTTATTATTGATTAAGTACTTACCTGCATAGAAATTAGGACGGTAAATCAAATATTTACCACAAAATTAATTAAAATTAAAGATAAAACCACATTTAAGATAAGATTAAAATAAAACCTTCCGAGATATTCTTTTCTTCCTTAATCTGAAGGCAGCTGTTAAGAAGCATGCAACGCTAAAAATAGTATGAATGTCCGCTAGTGATTGGAGGAAAATTAGCGCTGGCCTTACTTGGATGAAGCCAGCAGCCTTCAGGACCGGTAATAAATATTTTTCCCTCTCAGTGGTATACAAACCACAAAAGAATGTAAAATGGAGAGTATCCTGGATCGAAAACTGCTCACAATCACAGGGTGGACCATCTTCCAGTTTTGTCCACACGGGGAAACTACCAAGTGAATAATGAATCAAGTTCAACCTAAATTTTGTTAGCAAGAATCTGTGGAGTGGGTTAGTAACGATTTTTAAATATGGTTCCAGGGAGGGAGTGGTGGTTAAAACTATGTGAGCTCTTACAGAGGGTTTCCTCAATTCCAATCCTCTCTCTCCAGACAAGCCCTCTCCAGAAATTCTTGCTTAATCCGCCTGATGTCTTCCCTCCTGATGTTAGTTGGTGCGCTAAAGAGCTCTGGTCTCCCAAGCCCGTCAAATGCAGATCTAATGTATTTCAGCCAGGTTATTCTCATGGCCTGATCCCTTGAGATGACATCTTTAAGAATAGCGTGATAGATGTTATCTCTCCATTTTGTAAAGCTCTATTTGTAACATCATATTTTCCTGGAGATTCGCACATTCGGATTAATTGTAACTTTACTGTAAAAAGTAGTGTCACTTAACATATTTCTCATTTTCATTTCAGACTGAGTGGAGTTAATGACTGCTATCCCACCTCCTTTATCGCAACTTTTAACGACCACATTCTTGTTTTTCGCTAGGGAGGTAAGTGCATCATATTCATTCCTATTTAAGTCGTATAGAGGTTTAGGGATAAAGCGTAATGCTTGTTCTAGCCTTTGTAGGATGACCATTTCAAAAGATGCTACTTCTGGGACTAATTGGTCTAGCGATGGATTAAAGGAAGATGGTAAACTTAAGGTGTTTGTCATATTGGCTGCCCTAACTTCTACCTCATCCGCATTGAAAACATTTTTTAATCTAATCCTACGAAAAAAGGACATAATGTCTTGATATAGCTCAAAAATATAACATGCGAATGTGAGACATAGGATAGTCCTTTAGGTAAAAGATGAATACTGTCTGTATCTAACTCAGTTTTTGATAAATTGAAAACCGGAATCACATTCCCTGTTTCCAGTATTGCCGATTGCGTCTTTCCCGCATGAGTTGAGGGTCCTGCGGTTGATGGTGAAATTGCGGCTGATAATTCCCTCTGGATTGGGGCTGAAATCTTACTCTCTGACGACCTTTGTAAGTCCCTCGATTGGCTAAAAAGATTAAGAAGGTACTGGTGTGTCTAAAATTGCCTGAATGCGATCTGATGTGAGTGCACGCCCCTCCTTAGACAAAAGGTGACCTAAGTAGGGTACCTTTGGTCTACAATACTGCAATTTCTTTTTCGATACTTTGCGATGATGTGAAGCAAGAAAAGAAAGCAAGGAAACGTGCATTGTTCAAATTGTTCAGGGGTATCGGCTGCCAACAAGATATCATCGACATACTGTATGAGCGCCACACCTTCGGGCAGAACAAAAGATTCAAGTTGTCTTTTTAATGCTTGACTGTAAATACTAGGATTCTCAGTATAGCCTTGAGGAACTCTACAAAATCTATACGATCGATTATTCAAAGTGAAACCGAACAGATATCGGCTATCAGGATGAATAGGGATCCAAAAGAAAGCGTTCTTCATGTCTATAACAGAGAACGTGATTACAGTAGGTGGAACTAAAGTAAGAAGTGTTGTGATATCAGAAACCACTGGGTATTGTGGCACCACTATCTTATTCACCTCCCGTAGGTCAATTATAAATCGACTGTTACATACATTAAATGGAACTTCTTCAACAACCCCAACTTCAATAAGATCTTGTACAATTCGTGTGAGTGCTTCCTCACCCTCCTGTGAAATTCTATATTGAGGCAAACGTGGTAACACAGCTCCCTCCTTTACACTAATATGCACTGGGCGAATAACCATCTGTCCCACATCAGTATCTGAAGTAGCCCACAAAGTTTCAGGTAGAGAAGCTAATGCAGTATCTTCTTTAACAAAACAAACTCTTTCCATCACTGGGTAATTATCATTCAAAATCACACGAACTCCTTCAGGGGAACATCTTATTGCGGCTCTGAAATACTTGAGCATATCAAGACCCACAATATTATCTGGTGTGTTTGGGGAAAGCAAAAACGGGCATGGAGCAGCAAATTTATCAACATGAAATGCAAGTGGTTGTGATAATGGGCTAAGGGAATGTGTTCCATCGAACCCTATCGATGTAATCGTTAAGCCAGACAGAGGAGCCCTCGGAACCAATTGTTTAGACATAGCGCTACGTGTAGCTCCTGTATCACCCAGAAACTGATCAGTAGAAACCAAAACATCTGCTGTAACATAAGGACCCCCCTGCTCTACTGGAACTTCAACTGATTCCTTACCCCATCCTACGCAATCCTATGCATAAGCAGAATCATGTAACTCAGGCTGCACATAGTCAGACATCTGGTATTGCAATACAATACAAATATTGATGGTTGCGCCTATCAAAAGTATTGAACCCATTTTGTACCCGCACATTAGAATCAAACCTAGCGCGATCGTTCGTGTTGCTTCTGGGTCCTGAATATCCAGCGCGATTTCTCATTGGTCCTCAACCACGGACATAGCGTTGTGAGCGCAACAACGGACACTCATATGCCCAATGGCCAAATTTCCTACAATACGCTCATTGATCAACAGCCAAATTCGAACGAGTGTAAGAGGAACCATAAAATCCTCCTCCGCCTCTATTGTTACCTCTAGGAGGTGAACCATAAACCTGATATAACATAACCCTTGTTTTTAATTCCTTAGACTTTTTATCCTCACTACCCTTCGCTTCTAATTCCTGACGCTCATAATATTAAAAAAACAGAATAAGTTGGCTGGTCAGGAAAAAATTCAAGCAAAAATCTAGATCCACGCAGCCAATATGTACTACGTGGTCAGTGGTTTATATTCCAAAAGAATTTATTTTCATTTGCAATTAAATTTCGATGATTTCACAAAAAATGGTATAAAGGGAAAACTGTCAGCACTGTCAGTTCAAAAACATGCAATTGTGTGTACAATATATACAGAATATACAAATATACAGATATACAAACACTGAAGGTGAAAAATCAAAATCTACATATCATGACACCAAGAAAAAGCTTTGGTACAACAAATGACATTTCAAACCAATTGCAAAGTGAGAAGACATTTACACAAAATGCATTATTTACACGTTTAGAAAAGACCAGTCCTATACACTAGAATCCAGTGGACAGGCGGAGCTAAGATGGAGTGAAGTTGCCTGCCTGTCTCACAACACCTGTGATAGAATATTTTTAGGATTTAACAGCGAGGGCCCACAAAGGTGGTATGATTAACTCCTTGGCTGCACCCTTGGTTCTTGCCATAGGCTGGGTGTCAACGCATTTCGAACCGTGGGTATTATAGGTTCTCCTCAGGACAGGGACTGGGTGGGGGCTTATCTGGAAAGAAATTAAGGGATGGTGTCAGAAAAATACACAGTTACATTAAGGCACCTTCTCTGTCTCTACATGGTAAGGTGAGAGCGATTACCTGCACAGCGAGCTCAAGGGCTGCCGGAGTGTAGGTCTACCGCAAATCAAAGTGAATGTCTGGGAAAGTAAATGAAAAAATACACGGAAGTGATAAGAACCAATGTATTTACAAGGCGGCGTGCAGCCACAGACAAGTCAGGCATGTTGTGAAGAGATGAATCGGATTCATACCTGTGCTGGGCAAGATAATTGACGAAAGACACGGTGCCCGCGAACCGGTGCGCACTCAGTTGTGGGGGCGCCTCACATGCTTTATTCATGTGGTGGTGGCTGCAATTGGCAACAGGGTGAAAGGGAGACAAAAGAAAAACTTATAAATACCCCTGGCCTCGCAATCCACGAAATGTGTGTGAGCATGTATGTTCTATAATGAAATTGGAAAGTAGCTCCTACCTGCATTTACAAACTCGGGGCAGGAGGACGGCTAGTCAGAAAGACGAAATCAAGCGTACAGGCGGGTACAATTCAACTGCGAACCGCTGCAGGGAGAAGAGTGCATGTTAGCGTCTTGCTACAAGTGTGCTCTCCAAACAAACTGAATCATGTACAAAACGGGAAACACTTACTCGCGCTGTGAAAAGATTCCTCTTTGATGCCGCACCCAAGGACACTGAGCCAGCCGTGGATCCGCGGCGGTATTTAATAACAATGGGGCAGGATTTTTGGAAAGGCAGAAATGAAGAAAGGACGTGTAGCTAGTCCTAAGGATGCTGGTACTTGTAGTTACAACGGAGCAGAGATAGGGGAAAGCGTTGTCCCCAGTCTGTATGTGTTAATTGCAGGACACGCAATGTTTATTAAGGACGAATGCCCATGAGCAAAGGTATTCATTTGGCACAAAAGAGGACTCGTGTCAAGTAGTATTAACCACAAGCTGTTCGAGTTAGAAAGGAGACACACGGAGTATCCTAAGCAAAGGACTCGTGTCACGTGGTTTGTACAGTCGTTTAGCATCATACATATTGGGCATAGCTGACAGGGCTCTCTTCGAAAGAAAAATAGATAAATAAAAATAATACTAAACCACAGGGGTAACACAAAACCGGATTGGCACAGTATCCTGACATCACACTTTGTAAATCGTCAGAAAAGATGTCTCATGCCTGAAACAACAGCTTTTAAGAAAACATGATTAGCACAATAGCATGACGCACACTAAGTGAATAAATGTCTTTCTCAATTATATTGCCTCACGGATGGTACAAACTATGGGGAAGTGAAACAGTAGGACACAACCTTTAGTGGCAAACATGCTTGACACTGTAGCCTGACGTTACACTTGATAAATCATCTGGAAAAGTGTCACATACGTGAAACCAAACCTTATTAGTAAGCATGTTTGACACAGTGGCCTGGTGCAAATTGGATGCATAAATGAGAAAGACATATTTCCAGATGATTTATCAATTGTAACGACGGGCTACTGTGTCAAGCATGTTTGCCACTAAAGGTTGTGTCCTACTGTTTCACTTCCCCATAGTTTGTACCATCCGTGAGGCAATATAATTAAGAAAGACATTTATTCACTTAGTGTGCGTCATGCTATTGTGCTAATCATGTTTTCTTAAAAGCTGTTGTTTCAGGCATGAGACATCTTTTCTGACGATTTACAAAGTGTGATGTCAGGATACTGTGCCAATCCGGTTTTGTGTTACCCCTGTGGTTTAGTATTATTTTTATTTATCTATTTTTCTTTCGAAGAGAGCCCTGTCAGCTATGCCCAATATGTATGATGCTAAACGACTGTACAAACCACGTGACACGAGTCCTTTGCTTAGGATACTCCGTGTGTCTCCTTTCTAACTCGAACAGCTTGTGGTTAATACTACTTGACACG
Organism: Lissotriton vulgaris; assembly: GCF_964263255.1. Taxonomy (NCBI): domain Eukaryota; kingdom Metazoa; phylum Chordata; class Amphibia; order Caudata; family Salamandridae; genus Lissotriton; species Lissotriton vulgaris. The sequence continues at coordinate 2,087,819,062 of NC_141689.1, read as the reverse complement.
AGTCCTCTTTTGTGCCAAATGAATACCTTTGCTCATGGGCATTCGTCCTTAATAAACATTGCGTGTCCTGCAATTAACACATACAGACTGGGGACAACGCTTTCCCCTATCTCTGCTCCGTTGTAACTACAAGTACCAGCATCCTTAGGACTAGCTACACGTCCTTTCTTCATTTCTGCCTTTCCAAAAATCCTGCCCCATTGTTATTAAATACCGCCGCGGATCCACGGCTGGCTCAGTGTCCTTGGGTGCGGCATCAAAGAGGAATCTTTTCACAGCGCGAGTAAGTGTTTTCCGTTTTGTACATGATTCAGTTTGTTTGGAGAGCACACTTGTAGCAAGACGCTAACATGCACTCTTCTCCCTGCAGCGGTTCGCAGTTGAATTGTACCCGCCTGTACGCTTGATTTCGTCTTTCTGACTAGCCGTCCTCCTGCCCCGAGTTTGTAAATGCAGGTAGGAGCTACTTTCCAATTTCATTATAGAACATACATGCTCACACACATTTCGTGGATTGCGAGGCCAGGGGTATTTATAAGTTTTTCTTTTGCCTCCCTTTCACCCTGTTGCCAATTGCAGCCACCACCACATGAATAAAGCATGTGAGGCGCCCCCACAACTGAGTGCGCACCGGTTCGCGGGCACCGTGTCTTTCGTCAATTATCTTGCCCAGCACAGGTATGAATCCGATTCATCTCTTCACAACATGCCTGACTTGTCTGTGGCTGCACGCCGCCTTGTAAATACATTGGTTCTTATCACTTCCGTGTATTTTTTCATTTATTTTCCCAGACATTCACTTTGATTTGCGGTAGACCTACACTTCGGCAGCCCTTGTGCTCGCTGTGCAGGTAATTGCTCTCACCTTACCATGTAGAGACAGAGAAGGTGCCTTAATGTAACTGTGTATTTTTCTGACACCATCCCTTAATTTCTTTCCAGATAAGCCCCCACCCAGTCCCTGTCCTCAGGAGAACCTATAATACCCACGGTTCGAAATGCGTTGACACCCATCCTGTGGCAAGAACGAAGGGTGCAGCCAGGGAGTTAATCATACCACCTTTGTGGGCCCTCGCTGTTAAATCCTAAAAATATTCTATCACAGGTGTTGTGAGACAGGCAGGCAACTTCACTCCATCTTAGCTCCGCCTGTCCACTGGATTCTAGTGTATAGGACTGGTCTTTTCTAAACGTGTAAATAATGCATTTTGTGTAAATGTCTTCTCACTTTGCAATTGGTTTGAAATGTCATTTGTTGTACCAAAGCTTTTTCTTGGTGTCATGATATGTTGATTTTGATTTTTCACCTTCAGTGTTTGTATATCTGTATATTTGTATATTCTGTATATATTGTACACACAATTGCATGTTTTTGAACTGACTGTGCTGACAGTTTTCCCTTTATGCCATTTTTTGTGAAATCATCGAAATTGAATTGCAAATGAAAATAAATTCTTTTGGAATATAAACCGCTGACCACGTAGTACATATTGGCTGCGTGGATCTAGATTTTTGCTTGAATTTTTTCCTGACCAGCCAACTTTTTCTGTTTTTTCAATTGTTGAGATCCGGGCTGGCCAGTTGTAGGATCCATTACCTCCATTGGTTCACTGCTCATAATATTAAGCCATCGTCAGGAGGGATGCCAGAGAAGAGGTAGTCCAAGAGCTTTCACTAGCTTTTAAACGGCTAGCCACTCCTGGTAATAGATTTGTAACATACTTATCTACAAACAAATGTCGGCCCGTATCAGCCGTTAGCGACTGGCCAATAAAATCATGAAATGCTTCCTCGAAACGCGTAAAGAAATCTGAAACCGATTCATCTTTCTTTTGCTCACACAATGCTAAAATAGTCCAATCGATCTTTTAGGGGGAATATTAGTTTTTAACTTAGTTAATATTGCAACAGGAAGATCTAAAATCAACTGACATGTCTTTTTCGTTGGTTCCCTATCCTCATCTTCCCTCTCTATCTCCTTCCATAATGCTCCATACACTGCGCGATCATCAACTTTACGCACGGATCTCCACATATCAGGCGGTAATATTAGCCCGAAAAATAAATCATATCAGCTTATGTCATGGTAAAAGAATTTATGGCTCCCTCAACTTCTTCATAGAAAGCGGCTGGATTTTTCCGTGGGTCAGGCAATGCAGCTTTAAGTGCCATGACATCTGCCCTATTCCAGGGAGTATACACCCAATTATAAATAAAATAACCTTTAGCATCTACAGAAAACTTATCATCACTTGTACCCGCTCCCTTAGGGGGTACATACAAAGGCACGGCCTCTCGCATAGGCTTTGAATGCACTACTGCGGTCTTATCTGTTCCAAAGATAGATGATTGTTTCCCGACGAGCGAATCCGTCCGTGCATCTGCATCTGTTTTCCATTTCTCCTCTCGCATACGAAGCGCCTCGGTTCGTAGTTTGAACAACCGTCTTATGGTATCAGCCACCTGGGCGAGAGTAAGAAGCCCATTACGTATTTGCTTACAATCGGCTGCTACATCCTCAGGTTCTAAAAGACCAGAAACTTTCCGAAACATGTTAACAACTTCTTCAGCAAAGTGCTCAGTAAAATATAATCGCTCTCTGTCCTGCCACTCCTGTAAACTGTCTAAGATATTAGAAACAGTAACAGAATCACGAAGTGCTTGACGAGCAATCTTTCTAAGTTCTGCCGCACGTTCTGCCGACAGCATAGAGCGAGTATCTGGTTTCGTTCGATCTACCCTGGAATCGTCGTCTTCGTCTGATGGAGCGGACGCAACGGCATACGGAGGCGGAGGACGATCTAGCAATGAAAAATCATCTTGTGATTTAGTAAGGACAGGATAAAGAGGTTGCCGAACAGCATATTGGCCAGATATCTGTAATCTGCGCTCCTTCTCCTGTCTCTCTTCCAATTCTTTCACTTCTTTCTTCTTTGATTCTTGCGCTTTTTCATACACATTCTTCCGTTGCTCTTTTTCAATCAGCGCTTGCTCACGTTTCTCACGCTCACGTACTTCTTTCACCCACATTCGCACACATTCAAACATGTCTTGTCTGGATTTCCGCTCGAACATACACTGTTCCACATACTCAATCTTTCGCATATCAAACGACCCATACATTGGCCAACGTAACTCAGGATCCTTTCGCGTGTATTTCCTCCATAATGTGCTGTACATTATAGAAGAAAGACCATGTTTTATACACATCTCCCTATTAGGCGTCCCCTCTGGGGGACCTGGTTGCGATTCCTCAAGTTTTAACCGGTTATTTCCACAAAAGCAGCACATCCTACGAAGTGCGCTAAAAGCAGGCATGCCAAAAATAGTGCAAAATATGCAGTATTATAATCAAAGTAGCACTTAAAGTATCTGTGAGACGTTGTGCCGTTCAAATCAAAATCGCAATTTTAGAGAAAAATCTCCTCATTACCTGCCTATATGTGTTGCAACGCATATATTTCACTTACACATACACATCATGACTAGTCATAACAAACCAAAATTGCCATAGCAAGCGTATCCTAAAACTGCCTTGCCAATCCCAGGCTTCCAAAACCCACTGCAAGTACCGTACAATGGTTCTTACCAATCACAGGGCGTACAGATTCCAACTGCCAAGTTCTAAATTCGACCAAACCGCCACTGCACGGCAAGCCAACAGAAGAGATCTCAGTCGAGGACCAGCACCACCTGGATGGTCAGATCGGAAAGAAAGGAACAACGCCTTGGATGCCAAGACTCGGGTCTCCTCTGGCATGCGTCGCGTCCGCAGTGAGATTCCAATCCTTCGTCACGACCACTCCTGCGGGCATCCGAGTCGCCGATGAGCCCCAAGTGTCGGGCGCCAATTGATGTAAGCAAGGCCTACTAGTGCAAAGGGTTCGCCCTTCTCTGCACAGAGTCCTCAGGCCATAGGAAGAAGTTGGCACAGAAACTGGAAAATACAAAAGCATAGTTTATTAAACCTTTACAGGTGGTACTACAGTCCACACAACACCCTTCAGTATTGTATAGAGTAGCACACCGAACTAAAGCACATGGCCCCTTTTATACACAATGAGGGGGCTCAAAATAAGGCGGTACAGAATACAAGAGCAGTTTTATGACCATATAAGGACATTTCTGAACACAATCGATACATGGGTGGAGTTAACGGCTCTTGAAACCCCCAAAGGCACTTTCCTATCTGTTACTAATTAGTAACAGCTTCAGACCGTACTGGGCACGCCTGGGCATGTTGACAGCGGGGGATGCTAAATATAGCCTGTTGTCGGGCAAGAACAAGAAGGTAGGACAAAGCACATGACGAGCACATGGCGATGTATGGCATACAAAATGGCCGCTACAAATACAAAATGGAGTCGGTTCATTTGTTACGATAATGGTCAAATACAGCATGTCTTCTGCTAATGCTTAACCTAATCGCTGTTGATTTACAACACTGCTGATGATGTCACATATTACATCACTCATGACATGGTCAGTGACATCACTCATGACATCACTGATGACATCTCAAATGACATCCCTGATGACATCACTGATGACATCATCCTTGTGGCACACCTCCTCTTACTGTAATATAACCTTTGATACACACGATCAGAAATAGAAACTAAAATTTTCAAGAAAATTGAGATACCAATTCCAGTTAGAACAACCTTTTGAGTAATCCCAAAATCTACATACACATCCACTCATTCACCAACAGTTCTATATAGTCACTCATACATGTACTGACTCATCATATGTACTCATACACCTATATATCCTGTTATACACGACACTCATGGTATGTTATGTTATGTTAAATTAAATTTATTAAGCGCACGTACGCCCGTAGGCTTCATGGCGCTGCGGAAGACTAGCAAAACATAACATGTGACAGAAAGAAAGAAAATTTAACTAAGGATAAGCTTGCTTAAAGAGCCAAGTTTTAAAAGCCTGTCTAAAGGCTAACAGATCTTCGTGGAGTCTTAATGGCAGTGGTAAGGAGTTCCACAGGGAGGAAGCTAGGAAGTGGAAAGATCCTCCTCCCTGACGTTGTTTCCTGATCCGGGGCACGACTAACAAATTCTTTTGGCCAGAACGGAGAGCACGGGAGGGAGTGTAACTGACAAGCAGGCTGCTAATGAATCCAGGGCCCTTACCTTGTAGAGCCCTGAAGATAATGCATCCCGCTTTAAATGCTGCTCTCTGCGCTACAGGCAGCCAGTGGAGACTGGCCAGTCCAGGTCTGATAGACTGCCACTTAGGAATTTTACAGATCAACCTGGCCGCTTGGTTCTGAACCAGTTGGAGTCTCTTGAGCTGCCCCGCCGGTAGACCCAGATATAAACTATTGGAGTAATCCAAACGGGACAGCACAAGAGCAATGATGACCTGAATCAGAGCAGGGTGGGTTAAAAGGTGGGCAATCTTCTTAATCTTGTGAAGTTGGAAGAAACTTGCAGATACCACAGTCCCTACCTGGCTTTTGAGCGAAAGATCTTCATTAAAAGTGATACCTAAGCTCTTAACTGTTTGGGATTTAGCTGGAGGGTCTCCCATTTCTGGAGGCCAGAAGTGTGGCCCCCAATACAGTTCACTCTTCCCAGGCAAAATCAGTTCAGTTTTGCCTGGGTTGAGTTTCAGATGATTTAGGCCCATCCATCTCTGAATGTGAACCATGACCTCCCGAAATTCGGTGGCAGCGCCAGGGGAGTCCAGACAGAAGATCAATTGCAGATCATCTGCATAGTTAAAAATTAAGGCTCTAAACTTTTTTAATGAAAATAACAAGGGTCGTAAGTACAAATTAAACAAAAGTGGGGACAGGGACGAGCCTTGGGGGACTCCACATTCATTTTTGATTTTGGGCGCTGTAAAAGTTCCCAATCTCACTGCCTGGGTACGCTCCGAGATAAATGACTTCAGCCATCTAAGTGCCGAGCCCCTCAGGCCAGCCTGTTCGACACGGTCCACCAAGATGGTGTGGTCGACCGTGTTGAATGCGGCCGACAGGTCGAGAAGTACCAATGCTTGGTGAATGTCCCTATCTGCATTGCTTCTTAGTACATTCTGGACCGCCAGTGTCACCATCTCGGTTGAATGCCCTGGTCGAAACCCAGCTTGATTAGGCTCCAGATATCCAGTGGTTTCAATGAAGCTAGAAAGGCAGCTAGCAACGTGTGCCTCCAGAATTTTTGATAGGAATGGCAGCAAGGATATCGGGCGGTAATTAGATGGATCGTGAGGATCAAGACTGGGTTTTTTTATCAGGGGAATCAATAGAGCATGTTTAAATCCTGCCGGAACCTTACCCTGGTTAAGTGAGTCGTTGAGCAGAGAAAGGATCCCGTGAGGGATAGAGTGCCCAATCTCTGTAAAAATGTGGGGTGGGCAGATGTCATCGGGTGATCCAGACTTAACCCGTGCCAGGAGAGTAGAAAAAGTTTTAGCATCTATGGCAGGAAGGGTGTCTAATGTAGTGGGGTTATTAAAAATATCATCTAAAGGAGACGATTTAGAAGAGCTAGCAATGTTGCGTTTTATATTTACAATTTTCTCTCTGAAAAATTCATTCAGAGAGTCACACAACTTCTGGGTAGGGGCTATTGATGGGGCTGTCCTATCATCGTCACAGAGCTCGTTGACTATGTTAAAAACATCTTTGGTTTTATTTGAGGAATTTAAAATTTTTTGGGAGAAATAGTCAGATTTACGTTGGAGCAAGATTTTTTGGAACTCCTTTCTTGCGGTACAATACACTGTCCTGGCTTGAGGGGAGTAGCTTTGTCTCCATTTCCGTTCCTTCTGTCGAACTCCCAGTTTAAGATCTTTCAGTTCTTGGGAGAACCATTTGTGAGCTTCATTTCCTCTAACATTAGGGGCCCGTACTAAGGGGGCTGAGAGGTCAGCTGCGTTAAGTAACCAGTTAGACAGCGCATCTATAGAGTTACTCACACACATACTCACACATGCAAATAAACTATCAAATATCCATTTACTTGCATATACAGCTATACACCCATAGATATACTTACTCTCTTAAACAATCACTTATAGAAACACATACTTATTTATACAGGAAGTCTTGGAATCTGTCGCTCTCAGATATACTCACTTATATACATCAATACTCACATATACTAGTTTAAAACATATGTAGTTACTCATAAAGATACTACGGAGACAGTCATTCACTCACTAACACCCCCAGACACACTCATCCACCCATACAGTCCTGCACTTATGCTGTCTTCAAAACACAAACAGTGAGTCAGTCATTTATGCATCTGTGCGCTAAGTAATACTCCCCACATATGTAGTTACTCATAAAGATACTACGGAGACAGTCATTCACTCACTAACACCCCCAGACACACACTCATCCACCCATACAGTCCTGCACTTATGCTGTCTTCAAAACACAAACAGTGAGTCAGTCATTTATGCATCTGTGCGCTAAGTAATACTCCCCACCGAACCGTACAAACACTCATTTTGGTACTCAAAAAAACAATTAATAACCCATATACACACTCATGTAGCTACTCACCAACCCATGCAGCCACTTATATACAAAGTGAGACACTGATACAGATATTTAAATATTTAAAGATTACTCGCTAGTACACCTATTCACTAAGATATATTTAATAAGTCAGTTATACAATCAATTTTACAAAAAAAAACATCCATTTACTGGATGATGTCATCAGGGATGTCATTTGAGATGTCATCAGTGATGTCATGAGTGATGTCACTGACCATGTCATGAGTGATGTAATATGTGACGTCATCAGCAGTGCATTGCGGGCGCGCAAGTTATAGTTAGCTGAGCTAACTATAACGGAGGAATTTCAAAGGTTTTGTATGAGAGAAATGTTCAGCTAACTATAACGTATGAAACCTATGGTTTTTTCAATGAATTTGCATGTTCTTTTAAATGCTAATTCCTAACTGTAACGTGTGTGAAACCTATGGTTTTTTCAATGAATATCTATATATATTAAATATATTTAAATAGATCTGACTTTATCAAAACTCTGGAGAACTCCGTTCCCTCTTTTTTTGGCGATGTCAACTCTATGGAGGGAAAAATCGCCAACTGGCTTTTATCTGCTAGTGACACTCATGCCCCCATAGTGAAATTTGCTTGCGCCCGTCGCTCGGAGGCACACAGGTGGTTCTCGCAGTACCTTAAGCAACAAAAACTTGAACTGCGCCACACTGAGAGGAAATGGAGATCCACCTACTCTACTAAAGACAGGAAACTTTTTGTCAGTTCTCGTAGAGAATACAAAACTGCTATCCTTTCAACTAAAGCAGCTTACTTTTCCTCCAAATTACTCAATGCCCCAACAACTCTAAAGTAATTTTTAAATTTTTTAACGACTTGTGCAACAACACCAGTACCTCGCTGACTCAGACTCCCACTCAAGAACTTTGTAACTCTTTAAATCGCTTTTTTTGTGATAAAATGTCTGCCATTAAAGCTACTCTTCCTAACACCTCTAACTGTGAACCTCCACAAGACATTGCCAGTAACCAAATTAGCCTAGATACGCTCCAACCGATCTGTTTCAAAACCTTAGTAGCACTCTTGACCCGTGTCAAATCAGGCTCCCCCGATGACTGCTGCCCCCCGTTTGTCGCCAAAGACATATTTACCACCTTGCCCCAGAGTGTGCTTTCTTTTCTTAATGAGTATCTGTCTCAAGGTATGGTCCCAAGCGCTTTAAAAAACGCCACAGTTGTCCCCCTCCTAAAGAAGCCTGAGGCGGACCCCAGTAACCCTATTAACTGCCGTCCTATCTACCTTTTACCCTTCCTTGCTAAAGTCTTGGAAGCCCATGTGACCAGCTGTGTGTCCAACTTCATTGAACGGTCAGAGTTCTTAATACCAAATCAAGCTGGTTTTAGCCCGGCACACTCCACGGAGGCTGTAATCTTAGCGGTCATGGATATCAGGAGGGTTAACGCAGACAAGGGTGAACATCAAGCGCTGGTGCTACTGGATTTGTCGGCCGCGTTCAACACAGTTGACCACACCATCCTTCTCCACCGTGTCGAGCAGGCCGGCTTGCGAGGATCTGCTTTAGAACGGATCAAATCTTCCCTTGCAGGCCGCACCCAGGCAGTCAGGCTTGGAGAATTCACTGCTCCCAAACTTCCTTCTACCTGTGGGGTCCCGCCGGGCTCCTCTTTGTCCCCGCTGCTTTTCAATATCTACCTCAGACCTCTTATTCACTCTCTCAAAACTAGAAACATCACATTATTCAATTATGCTGATGATCTCCAGATCACTTTTTCCCTTAGCTCCCCCAATGCTGTTAGTGAGTTTCAGGTCACCTTACTCCATATTCAGCGTTGGATGGATATCAATCATTTGAAACTTAACCCAGGCAAGACCGAGCTGGTCCTGCCTGGAAATAATAAAATCAGCTGGGGCCCGCAATTTTGGCCACCTGAACTCGGGCTTCCCCCAGTCCCCTCCTCCTCTGTGGAAAGTTTGGGGATTATCATTGAGGCTCCCGCTGACCCACAGGGTGTCTTTCAAGACTGGCTGCTTGGCCTTTAAAGTCGTGCATGGCAACTGCCCTAAATTTATCAGCAGTCGGCTCACTAAATACAACTCCAGTCGCTGTTTCCGCTCTGCCCACCACCTTCTGCTCACCACCTCGTCCTTTAGATGCAAACTGCTGGGTGGTTGCAGCTTTTCCCATCTGACCCCAAAATTTTGGAACTCTTTGCCTCTGGCACTCCGAAGCTGTAAAGATCTTATCAGCTTCAGAAAACCTTTGAAAACCTGGCTATTCGTGCAAGCGGCTGGCTAAGCGCCTCTGTTTCATCCGCCTTCCTCACTCAGCTCCATGAAACCCACGGGTGTACGTGCGCTCAATAAAAGCCTGTTAACATAACATAACATATATATATATATATATATATATATATATATATATATATATATATATATATATATATATATATATATATATATATTCACTGAAAAAAACATAGGTTTCACACCAGTTATAGTTAGCTTGAAATTTTACTGACATAAACCATTGAAATTCCCACGTTATAGTTAGTTGGACTCACTATAACTTGCGCGCCTGCAATGCACTGCTGATGACGTCACATATTACATCACTCATGACATGGTCAGTGACATCACTCATGACATCACTGATGACACCATCCAGTGAATGTGTGTCTTTCTGAAAAATCAATTTGTTTTATATATGTATTTGCAAAGGTCGATGGACGAATAAATGTTTAAATAAGGGTGTTAATGGATGTTTTATTAAAAAAAAATTGATTGGTTAACTGGCTTATTGTTAGCGAGTATTGTTTAAATATTTAAATGTTTGTATCAGTGTTTCACTTTGTGTATAAGTGGCTGCATGGGTTGGTGAGTAGCTACATCTGTGTGTATATGGGTTATTAGATTTTTTTTAGTATCAGTATGAGTGTCTGTATGGTTTGGTGGGGGTGTTACTTAACACATAGATGCATCAATGATTGACTCACTGTTTCTATGTCTTTTGAAGACAGCATATGTGCAGGACTGTATGGGTGGATGTGTGTGTATATGTGTGTGTTAGTGAGTGAATGGCTCTCTCACTAGTGTCTTTATCAGTAACTACATATGTTTTAATCTAGTATATGTGAGTATTACTGTATATAAGTGAGTATATGTGAGAGTGAGAGATTGAAAGAGTTCCTGTTTAAATAAGTATGTGTTTCTATAAGTGATTGTTTAAGAGAGAAAGTATGTGTACGTTTCCATAGAAGTAAGGTGGCAGTGTGTGTATAGCTGTATATTCAAATAAACGGATGTTCAATAGTTTATTTGCATGTGTAAGTATGTGTGTGAGTAACTTTTGGATGACTGTCGGTGTGTAACAGGATGTATATGTGTATCACTACATATGATGAGTGAGTATATGTATGAGTGACTATATAGAACTGTTGCTGAATGAGAGGATGTGTATATAAATGGTGGAATTACTGAATTGGTTGTTGTAACTGGTATGGGTATCTCCTTTTTTTTTTTAAATGTTAGTTTCTATTTTTGATTATGTTTTTCAAGGGTTACATTACACTGAAAGGAGGTCTGTCACTCTGTCACAAAGATGGTGTCATCAGTGATGTCATGAGTGATGTCACTGACCATGTCATGAGTGATGTAATATGTGACGTCATCAGCAGTGCATTGCAGGCGCGCAAGTTATAGTGAGTCCAACTAACTATAACGTGGGAATTTCAATGGTTTTATGTCAGTAAAATTTCCAGCTAACTATAACTGGTGTGAAACCTATGGTTTTCTCAGTGAATTTAATAGGTTTTTTAAATGCTAATTCCTAACTATAACGGATGTGAAACCTATAGTTTTTTCAGTGAATTTTATAGTTTTTTTAAATGCTAATTCCTACCTATAACTGGTGTGAAACCTATGGTTTTTTCAGTGAATTTCATAGGTTTTTTAAATGCTAATTCCGAACTATATATAAGGCCCCAAACCTATGTTTTTTTCTTTGAATTTCAAAATTTTGTTCATAGCAAATGTCTATAGCTATAAAATGTAATATTTTAGAAAATGAATGAATCCTATATTTTATTTGTATTTAAAACAATTTTTTTAATGTATATATATATTTTTTTAACATGGAACGCTCCCGGGGCGCGCCCCGGTGAGCGCCCCGGAAAGCGTAGTCTTTTGAAGCGCCCCAGGGCGCGCTACCGAGAGCGTCCCGTTAGCGCTATTGCCGCGAACGAAAACATCATCGTGACGTATCGCGTAGCCGCGTCCACGTGATACGCACGGCGTAAGCGCACCCGGAAGCACTCGAGCGAATACGATCGCGCAACGTAAAAATGTGACGCGCTTACGCGACGCACCCGGGGGCGCGCCGCGTAAGCGCGTCGGTCATGTGACCTGAAAATAACACTTTTTATTGGTGCAGAACAGTTTTGGTTTCATAAAGATGAAATCCCTGGTCTTGTGACCTGAAAATAACACTTCTCATTGGTTCAGGCCTTTTTTTTTCCAAATGATGAAAGACCCCACCTTTTTTCCTTATTCTGACTTTGTCCTTTGACTTAGGAAGACCTCTTTTGCAATCTTTTAAGTATATTTTGTACTTTGAAATGGCTTCAATAGCAGCAGCAGCTGGAGCATCTGCACCACCACCACCACCACCACAACCACCAAGAGGACCACCACAAGATTACATTGGTGGTCAACAAGAGGAGGGGGAGGAGGAGGAGGGGAGGAGAAGATGGCTGCAAGAACACAATACCCCATACCAGCCAAAACCACACATTGTATGGGAGTTTTTTTCGATCCTAGAGGGCAAGAAAAAAGTCAATGCGGCAAAGGTGACTTGCCTAATCTGTGGCATGGAACTTTCCAGGGGGAACCCTAAAAAAAATACTCTTTTGGAAACAACACCATGATTCGCCACATGCAGCGCAGGCATCCGATGAACTATTCTGCTACTGAGATGAGGTAACTGGCCAGTAACCCTCCCCAATCTTCAAGCACCACCTCCAAAAGAAAACAACCCACTCCATCGGGACCAGAGGCAAGGGAGACGATCCCTTGCATTCAGCCACGGTTTGCGGATTTCCGTATAACATGTATCCATTGTGGTAAGACCATCTCCTATGGTGAACTGAGCATAAAGCTTATCGTCCTTGCTGGGGACAACCACAAATGCCCCAAAAAACCCTAATTTTTTTCTTCTTTTTTTTTGTTGCTCCAGTTGAGCCATTTTCAATTCCCTGTTTTTTCGTTTCTCCCCATAAAAATAACAAAAAAAAATATAAAATAGTTCATAAAAGCCAAAAAAAGTACAAAATGTTCCAAAAACACAAAAAAATATAAAACAAAAAGAAGAAAAAAACCAGTTCTTTTTAGAACTACCTCCAATTTATAAAAAAAGGCTACATTTATTAATAACTCTGTCATTCTTCTTTCCCCATGGGCCGCTCCCCGGTCCGCTCCCCGGTGTGCGTACCGGGCGCTCCCCCCGCGCAAATCAAAAAAAATAAAAACAAATTGCACCGCGGGCCCTTTTATAGCCCCCACATCAAACCTAGGGGGTCAGGGGGGGTCTACCCTAACCCCTTATGGTCATTTCCCCCTTTTTTTTCTCCACCTCTTGTGTCTCTATCCTACCGAGACACAAGATGGCGGCCGGTCCGGACTGTTTTGAATGTTTACAGACACCCGAGAGCCAATCAGCTTTCCGTGCGCACCTCGCGTGTCGCGCCCGCTGCGCTCCCCAGTGCGCGTACCGGGGCGCGGCCATAGATATATATATTTTTTTAACCTAAATTACTCAAAATCCACTGGAGCACATATCTTGAGACATAGCAAAGGCACATCGGGCTACCAGTCCCTACAATTTTGCCAAGTTTGGTGGAAATCCATTCAGCCGTTCGGGCTAAAAGTGAGTTCGACCGCCCTATGGAAATTAACATGGAGAAAACACATTTTGGGACCCCCCTTTTATCTCGGCCACCGCTTGACGAATCCCCCCCAAACTTTCAAGGAAGGACCGGAGCTCCGCGAGGCAAATTTGAGGAAATTTTCAGGCAGATTCATCAACCGGCGCCAAAGTTATTCACAATAGAATTTTGAGATTTTGCATTGAAAAAAATCCTAACTATAACTACCTACTGGCGACCGCCAGTAGGTAATATATATATATATATATATATAGTTAAAACTATAACCTCACTTTCACCCTTGTATTTTTCAATGAATTTCTGAGGCTTTTTAAATGTGAAGTTAGATAACATCAATATAGTTAAGATTAATTTTTAATGTATTTTAAATGTACCAAAGGTTAAATTGATGTTATAGGTAATTATTGTAATAATATCCTACATTACATACAAATAATTTGAAAATTCACTGCAAGAACAGAGGTTAAAGGAATATTTCAGTTATGTAAAAATGTCAGTTAAACCATATAATTTTAACAGACCAACCACTGACATTCAACAGTTACAGTTATCTGAAGTGATCTGAAGTGACTATAATTTAAGACCTAAAGTAACTATAACCTGTGCCCCACCTTGCCCAGTGTGTTTACCAATGACGCCACTTCAGATGTTGCAGTGATGTTATCAAATATTCCATAGAACATCCGTGATGTAATATCTGTGGGATTAGCAGTACACGCCTTGGGCGTCCAAACCATGCAGGTGCTCAGCCACCTGCTAAGCATTCAGGAGTGCGCGAGGGGGGTTGTGGACAGATCCTGGCCCACCTAATTTAACCTTTAACCCCTGAGTATGCACAGCCACTTATGTCATGTAACAATAAAAGGATGGTATTTTAAAGTGAGCGCCACGTTGCTCTCCCCAAAACATTTGCCTGATGTGATGGGTGCTAACAGGAGCTGGCTAGTATTTTAAAAGTGAGTTGCCCCGGTGTCCACCTGGGACGCCCACAATAGCCCAATCATTGAGGGGGTTGTGAGAGACCCCCCGAAGGCCCCCATGGGGTCTGCTGGGCCCTGAGTCAGCAACCTTCATGGAAGTCAGCAGGAGACAGCTTTATTCCTCCGCTCCTGCCTGGGTGAGAGTAGCTTATTTCTGTGCTTACTGTGGGCAGGAGTAAAGTTGGGATCCTTGCCTGGAACAGTGTAATCAGGGAAAATAATTTACATTCCCTACCCTAACTGTCCTTGGCATGAAACATTGTAGTGTTCCCGGAGATAGGCTCCTCGGGACAATGCTGTCATCAGACCCTGAGAGATGTGTTCCCTGGGAGTGATCTACAGCTCTTTGAGGGGGGCCAATGTGCCCTCCCATAAAAATCATTAATTTCGCCAGGGGATTGGGACTGTATGAAGCTCGTGTTGAGGGGTCAGATGACCCCTCCCCTAAACTTTAAACAATGGCCTTCTTAAAGTTTTGACAGGGGTGACATATGCTCCCTTCCCTAAATAAACTAAGTCACCCCAGGAGATGAGATCCCTAGGACCTTACAAAAGCTTGGAAGAGGGCGTTGCACATCTCCCCACTCTAAATATGAATTAATTGGCCCTATATATGGGGTCCTTGGAGTCTCTAGAAGGCTCAGAGAGGGGGGCTGCATACCCCAACCCAAAGATATATAGCTCCAATCCCCCCCCCGCCCGCCCCGACACTCACTGTGGGATTATAATTAAACAATACAGAAGTCAGCACTTTTTTTTAATAGGACTGCAAATATACGTATCATATCTGGTACTGCAGATAATCCATAAATCTACCATCCTGTTTAAAAAATAAATACGTTTTTGGCAGGACGGGATCTCTACCCTGTCCCCTATATTTATTTTTTTCAAGGCAGGGGACTGTTTCCGACAGTTCTAAAATGGCTGCTGCAACATCTTGGCTGTTGTGACGGCATCAAATAAGATCTGATCTTTAGATCTGAATGACCTCAAGTGTTGCGTCTAACCAATCAGAGCATGACTATGAGGAGGCGCAAGATGGCCAATGGGGAAAAAAAGTCTGTTCAGGTTGCTCTATTATTCCAAGTTGCATGCCTGCTGGGCTCTCGCTGGTGTCCCACAAAGACAACCATCTAGATATGAAAGTATTCTTAACATTAATTTCTCGAAAACGACTGAACAGATTCACACCAAATCACAGTAAAGCATACTTTCTCAATAAAAATCTAGCTTTCAGCCAAATTGGGTGTTATTCTGTTGTGTAGTTCCTAAAAATGCATAAGATCTGCATGTTTAGACTACACTAAGGGATTGGTGTCCAGACTGATTCTAGACACCCCCAAAGTGGGTGTCTGGAATCAGACACCCCCTTATAGTAGTAACTACATCCTATACCTATCCAGTGGCAAATGAACATTTAAACACAAACGCATGCAAACACACACACATACACACACACATATTTGTATATATATGTGTGTGTGTGTGTGTGTTTGTATGTGTATAAATAAGCAATGGAAAAGCTCTGGGGAATGTGCCGGAAATATGTAGGTATTCACAGATATAGTTTCTATCATCTAAATGTAGACACATAATTTCCATGTTATATGTGCAAGTAGCACACAAAGTTTGACACTTCGCATTGCTTCGCCTAACCTCTGGTATATATCAGTAAACAATTGCCATGGCAGCTTGCACACCATAAGCAATGCAATTTCATTGTCAGTCCACACATTCATCACCACATTTTCCCCTCAACATTCTCATATTCAAGACTCCCATACACTTTCCTGACTCTGCTTTAGTGTTACAAAGTGACTAATGGGCATCTACAGCATGGCTCATTTTCCGGGTGTGATGGTGGGGGTGTATTAATTGCAGGCACAACCTGCTATGTCCACCACATTGTACTCACATCATTTATGAGAATAAACTGGACCGCATGCAATGAATATCCAAATATTTTGTGATGTCTAAACAAACATAAGGCTTCATTAGGAGTGACCCTAGAATTCCTATGGGGCAGGTGACAGGAGCCACTGGCAGGAACTCCTGCTTTACCTCTTCTTTCTCTTTCTGGTATTTTCATGGCCACTGGTGCCCTCTGCATTGCAGGCTTTTCTGAGGATAGATTGCTTTTCTCCTTAAGGAAACTATGAATGGTGTTTAACTGTGGGAGTTGTGATGTCTCCCATTACCCTGGCCTGAGGAGTTGTGTCTATTCCTTCCTGAGTTTTAAAGAGTGCCTACGCATAATTGGCAGATGTAGCTCAAACTTCGGCCTGACACCTTTTGTCTTCCTAGTCCACTTGTTTCCAAATACAGTGGGGGAGACTGCCCCAGAATTGGTTTTTGGTGACCACAAAGGAGAATGTGCCCCTTATCATGGCCAGGGTAAGAAAGATTCCTCCATGTTTGATTTAGGTAGAGAGGGGCACTATGGGATAGTTTACAGTAAAACAAATAGGTAGTGCTGCAAAAGTGGGTAGGGTCATCCCTAGGAACTTTTATCCTATTGGTTAAGTAGTGGGCAGGAGTTACCCCTCCAAGAGGCTGGCACTGGGCATACATGTGGCATATGTGGCATTCGCAGTACCCTCCTCAGATCAAGTCTTGGCCTATGGAAAAACAGAAGAGAACTGGACTTTCTGTCTGTGATCTGAGAGGAACCTTGAAAACTGGACCTGTTCTCCCTCATGTACTCAGGACAAAGAAATGGACTCCAAGGGTCATACAGCTGAGCTCCTGTTTGGGCTACACAGACACCACAAGCTCCAAGAGGTCTTTTCCTGCATTCCCAGATGACCGGCCCTGGACTCTGCTGCTGGCCACTGCTAGAGTGAGTCTTACACCCTTGGCTGGTGTCAAAGTGTACTGCTCCTGAGGTTTCCTGAAACCAGGGACTTGTGTTCTTCTCCACTGAAGCAAATTTGATCCAGCGAGACCTGCGGATAAGGTGCCTGCCTCGTGCTGCCCTCTATGTCCATAGTCTGCAGTCTTGCCCTGCTGGCAAACGTGATAGATATCCCGTCTGCCAAATTACAATTCCATTATATCCTATGCAACTTCTAATACAGTGAATGGGAAATCCATCACGTTTCTGATGGAGTATCTCATCCGCCAAGATCGACATCAGGCCTCAGGTCCGAAGGTATATATCTCCACCAGGTGAGGGTAAAAACATATCCGACCATTGAGGCCCTTATCTAGGCACAACATTTAAATATTTACCTCTCTGAGCTTTCCTGCCAAAAGTCAATGGATTCACAGATTCCTCATCATGATCAGCCTTAACTTTTGACTATTCCATGGTCAAGCTCAAATGGATGACCACGGTTGGAGTTTAACACTTTTAAAGCTATTTTGAAACCTTACATTTTGAAAATCCATTACTCTAATTAATGGAATGGAATTTTGTTGTTTTGGGGTCATTTTATTTATTAGAATTTACTTTATTTTTTCTAAATTGGTTTGGGATTTTTCTTGTGTTGGGCTTTCACTTTATTGCTGTTTGAGTACTGCATAAAAACTTTACACTTTGCCTCTAGGATAAGCCTGACTGCTGTTTGCTAAGCTACCAGAGGGTTAAGCATAGGTTTATTTAGTGGCTTTTGTGGTTCACCTTGACCAGGATTGTGGTTACTATTTCAGGTGGGTTCTCACGCCCTCAATTAATACTCCAATCTCATACAAACTTACTTTGCACCAATGGTAACGTTGCACCTAAAAGTGTTTTTGCACCTAATTTGATTTGTTCTAACTGTGAATTCTGCTCCTAAAATGTTTCCAAGATTGAGGGTGTTTTTTTGCTTCAATGTGCTGTTGAACAATTGTGAGACAATACTAAGGCATCCCTTTAACATCTAATGTAATATCTGCTAGTGAATGTCTTTCTATAATGATAATTCCGCATGAATGTGTGTTGTGACTGTGCCATATTGAAACTACATTTCAAGATCAATAACCTATATGTTATTCATCTGATCATATTATTACCAGAAACCTTACAAGAAGGAAAGTATCATATCAGATCAGAAACCAGTATTCATGCAACACCCCAGAGATAATTTTTCCAGCTTGGCCTATCCAAAACTACCTTCAAATGCCACAAGCATTGAGCATTAAATTCCAACCTAGAAACCATAATCCGTAACAATTACTACATTCTCCTACTGGGCTTCAAAAAAAACAGACCTGCTCTTTTCAATAAGGATATAATCTCCTGGACTGATTTCCTATGCTTATTTTATCCCAAGGTAGAGAAACATCCTTCACAGGAAAAGATGCATTATCTCAGAATACCATAACCAGAAATGCAAGGTACACATCACCCAGAATGAAAATAGAAAGGTCATTATCCAATTCTTGGACCCTTGACCCTTCTTAGGCAGGTCGCTCCCCACGCCGCACAGCACCGCCTGTGTGTCCTGCCCTTAGCCCCAGCTCCCACTGCTGAGGAGAGTTTGAGGCCCTCTGCCACCCGCAGGCTACCACCTGCGCCTCATCCCTAGTGGCCAGTGGTAGGCAGTAGGTAGGTTTTGCCTTGCTGTATTGCTTTGCTTCCCATTTTTTGTAACTGTAATTGCCTTATTTGTTCAGCGTTTCTTCCCCATTTTTTATTCTATGCCTGTGCCCTTTTGCCTCTGTTTCCTTGTATTTGTAATTGTATTGCCTTATTTGTTCAGCGTTTCTTCCTCCTTGTTCCCCGTTTTTCATTCTGTGCCCTGTGCCGCTTTGCCTTCTGTTTCCTTTGCCATTCCTACCCCCGTTTTACTGCCGCTGCTCCCAGCTGCCTCCTCCTCCCACCACCCTTCTTATGGCGGCCGCTGCTTAAGGTGTGCCTAAGGCAAGCCCACCCGCACCTGGACCGCGCCCAGAGCCAGAACCCCTGGCCCCTGCGAACGCCACAATGCCCATCTTCACTACGATGCCAGCACCCTCCACGCACTCAACGCTGGACGATCACATACCTGCTTCCTGGCTGCCCCGAAGTGCACCAAAGGACCCTTCTCCTGCTGGAATTGCAGCTTCACCAGCATCTGACCCGCCAACCCACCCACCAGGAACAAACCCAACTACCTCAGATGCATTCTTCTCAACACCCTCTCCGCCCGTAAACACGCCGTTGAACTCTGGGACCTACTCGACTAAACCTCCCCAGATGTCGCCTTCGTGACAGAGACCTGGCTGAACCCCTCCTTGGTACCCAACATCATCATAGCCATCCTGGACGGCTACAAGTTATCCGGCAGGGACCGCACCTAACGGAGTAGGAGGGGGAATCACCATCGTCCACAGGAACACTCTCAGAGTCTCGACAAACACCGACGACACCCTCAGCACCGCTGAACACCTGCACTTCCAGATCCACACCGATCCCAACACCACATTCAGGGGAACCCTTGTCTACAGACCTCCCAGACCGCGATCACAGTTCAGCAACTCCTCGCGGACTTCATCGGCACACACGCCCTCGCCTCCACAGACTACATCCTCCTCGGGGACCTGAACTCTCACCTCGAGAACAACAACTACACCAACTCCACCACCCTGATCAACATCCTCGCCAACCTTGGCCTCAGACAACTCGTCATAACACCCACCCACTCCGCCGGCTACACGCTTGACCCCATCTTCTCCGCAAGCTCCCACATTTCCTTCAACCACACCACCGAACTCCACTGGACCGGCCATCACTGCATCCACTTCACCTTCCAGAAACCCACCACTCACCACTGCACCCAACAGATCCCCTGCCTCTGCTGGATCAAAGTCATCAAAGACCAGCGAACCACCACCCTTGCCCGGAGCCCACCCTCCGACCCCACCAACCCCGCTGCACGCAACCTCAGACAGTGGATCGATGACTGTGTGAGCACTGGACAGCACCCGCAGACACCATCACCTCATCAGATCCACCAAAAGGGCCTCCTTCAAAGACCGCCTAGACAACACGCACACAACAGCAAAGAGCTCTTCAACATCATGAAGGAGCTCTCCAACCCCAGCTCCAAAACCAACGACATTTCACCGTTGCAAGACCTGTGCGACTCCCTTGCCACCTTGTTCCATCGCAAGATCGCAGATATCCATGACCGCTTCAACGCCACGATCACTGAGAACACCGCCCCCACGACCACCATCCGCAGCGACCCTCTGCTCTTCTGGACCAACATAAACAACAACGACACCATCAAAATCATAAACACCATCCACTCCGGATCTCCGTCAGACCCATGCCCACACCACATCTTCAACAAAGCAAGCACCACTATTGCACCCCATCTCTGGAAAGCCATCAACATCTCCTTTGAGACAGCAACCTTCCCGGAGAGCTGGAAGCACACCAAAATCAACGCCTTACTCAAAAAACCCAAGGCTGACCCCAAGGACGTCAAGAACTACCATGCTCCCGTTCCCGGCAAAGGTCATCGAGAAGACCATCAACAAACAACCGATCCGCTACCTCGAGGAGAACAGCATCCTGGACCCGTCCCAGTCCAGGTTCCGCAGCAACCACAGCACTAAAACTTCCCTCATCACCACCACCGATGACATCAGCGCCCTGCTAGACAACAGAGAAACTGCAGCCCTCATCCTCCTGGACCTGTCAGCCGCCTTGGACATGGTCTGCCACCACACCCTACCCACACGCCTCCACGACGCCCGGATCCAAGAGAAGGCCCTGGACTGGACCTACTCCTTCCTCTCCGGCAGAAACCCAGAGCGTCCACCTCCCTCCTTTCAGCTCCGAAGCCACCAAAATCATCTGCAGCGTACCCCACGGCTCATCCCTCAGCCCAACACTGTTTAACATCTACATGGCACCGCTCGCCCACGTCGACCGACTGCAGGACCTCAACGTCATCTCCTACTCCGACCGCCAGCTGATCATCTCCCAAACCAAGGACCCCCATACCACCAAAACCAACCTCCACGAAGGAATGAAAGCTGTCACTGAGTGAATGGAGAAAAGCTGACTGAAGCTAAACTTGGACAAGACGGAAGTCCTCATCCTTGGACCCACTCCCTCGTCCTGGACGACTCCTGGTGGCTGACCGCACTGGGAACAGCTCCAACACCCACGACCTCGCACACAACTTAGGGTTCATCCTCGACTCCACCCTCTCCATGACACTGCAGGTCAATGCCGTATCATCCTTCTGCTTCAACACCCTCCGCATGCTACGCAAGATCTACAGGTGGATCCCCACCGAAACGGGAAGAACAGTCACCCAGGGCCTCGTCAGCAGCAGGTTGGACTACAGAAACGCCCTCTACGCAGGAGCCTCGGCCAAACTCCTGAAATTATTCACATGTAGAGAAAATATGCATTGATTGAATAGATATGAAATAATATTAGGAAACATTTTTGTACCAGGCTATCATTTTTAAATGTGTCCCTTTTAAGTAGGCCCAAAAGCCTTTATTTTTTAACTCTTGCTCTTAGCTTAATAAATGTTTACTTAGAGCAGTTTGCCTAGCACCAGCATCTTGCTTAAGAATGTGCTGACTTCAAGCTTATGTTTTGTTAACCCATCACGCCATATTAGCTCATGTAAAATAAACAATAGACTATGCTGTGATTGTTACAGTAATGATTTAGATATTTTATGTATGACTTACCAGAACATTATTGCTAGTTTGGTACCAGCATATGTGACTTGCTTTTGTATTCTCAATGGGCATAGAACACATCTTTTAGCATAGAAGGTTCTCATAAAAACATTCCTCCATGTTGTAAATGCAGGATAAATTGTTTTACTATACACCAGCGTGAATGTTTAATGTCAGAATTAAGTCGAGAATCATCTGAAGTTGATTAAACCATTGGATGAGCGTTTTTCATTGGAGTAAGACTATTAAACATTTCTAAACTTTGATACAATATTGTGTGATGTTATTTTGATAAGTGTTCCTAGCTAAGTAGGGGAGACGCTCTCACTATTGAACCTTACTTGGGAATCATTTTGATAATCGAGACTCAACCTATTTTTCCTCTGAGACTCGCTTGTAGGAGATTTCATTCTTGTTACCAACAGCTATTACTAAAGGGGACTCTATTCTCCACCTTACTTTAAACTTTTCTTGACCAAAGCTACTGCTACAATCATTCTTCCTTTTCTGATATTTTGACAGTTGCTCCTGGGACTGTAGTAACTTGGCTGAGTTTTAAGAACACTTCTGTACAACTTGCTCTTTTTCCAATAGGAACTCTTTCTGGGTTCTATGCTAGGGTAGATCAGTCTCTTAGCTAGTTTAGTTACAATTCTCCTTTATGGAACACTTTGTATTGATTTATGCCTGTCACTAATCAATCTTTTTATGTGATATTTCTGTAAACCGAACTAATCTGAATAAAGATGATAAAAAACACACTAATATTTTAAGATTTAGAAAGGATTTGAAAAATATACCAATCTCTCATCATTGACTGAACATTAAGAATCTGACACTTAATGATATATGCATGACTTGTATTCTTGCTCCCGTTCCAGTCAGAAGCGCTGGCAAATTCCAATTGACCTATGAGGGATCGATCATTATTTACAAGGGACGAAATCTGTAAGTCAGGGTGTTAGGTCTTAAGACCCTTTGGAAACTTTCCTGAGATTTCCAGCAGATGGTTGAGGCACAGTGAAAGAGATTGCACAGATACACAGCACAAATAGTCTGTGCACATTTTACATGTGTGTGTTTGCATGCACTGACACATCAAAGAAATGCATCAGTCAAAATCTGATCATGTAAAATATTCACCTATATAAAGTGTGAAAAAAGCCATGCACTCTGCTAAAGAGGTTAGCACATCTGCAGCAAACTACTAGTGATTGTGTTACAAAGACTCAACCTCAAGGACATCTTCAAGAACATATTGAAATTGAAGACTACCCTTCACACACAACCATATAACGATTGTCAGACCATCATGACCATTTATTGTTGAACAAAATTGCATATCAATATTAACTACAATGAACAAAATGTAGTTCACTGTAAAGTACGCTAGAGAGTAGTGTATAATTACTACACTTCCACAATGAGAAACCCACAGCATCACAATGACGTACTCCCTGGGCATGTATTCTGCCAAAGACCCAACCAAAGAGCCACGCATTGTTGATGCACATTCCACTTTAACAATCTACCTGGGATGTTCAAGATAACAGCCACTGACCAAAACAGACACATTGAGTCTGTGAAGCAAGAAATCTTTGTGTACAGCAATCTCTGCGCATGTAGATTTCTGCCTCTGACCGGACTGGGATTGCTGCTGGGATTGTATTGACTAATTCCAGATGGAAAGTGTACCTGGTAGTAGGATCGATGAATATTCATCCCCTGCATGAGGTAGTGGAAGGGGTTGATATTTCCACCTCCGTTCTGGAAAACACAGAATTGACAAGTATTGCCAAACAGCATTCACCTGGCCAAACTCATACACATCTGATAACCATTAATCCAACAACCACATAAATGCCACCCACAGCCTAGGCTCTGCTCCCATCTCTCTGGACTGTGCTACTTCTCTTTGTGAATGGAATCCATACACCTGCTACAGCCTCCAGGATGCATCTAACTCCACTCAAGTGAAAGATGAACTTCATTCCGGACGAGACAGACTTTGTTTTACATTTGTTGTAATCATTGCAGGGGAATACCTGTTCTGGGGAATACTAATTTCAGGGCAGGTAAGACATGAAGCCCCTTTCAATATCTCAGTGTTTGCAACCACATACACAAAGTGGAGGATGGGAGGAGGAGGTTAAGCGAGGGATAATGTGGGGGGCGTGAGGGTGGGGGAAACATAATAAGAAAAAAACATTAAAAGAAAGATAAACACTACCTGCTGTCGGCTTCCTTGGTGCTGGGGCTTCCTGAGCAGGATAGAAAGATACCCTGCTCAGACCAGGGAGTCTGTGGGGTTTTGCTAATGGGTGTTCAATACAGCGAGTTAGAGAAACCTAAGTGTGCATGTGAGTTTTGGTCAGCTTAAGGTGGCAGGCCAAACCCACATGAGCACTTAGGGAGTGCAGTAGCACTCCTCCTCCACTCTCCCATGCCTCAGCCTCGACCCTCCCTGCACACGCTGGCTGAGCCAGCGGCTTAAAAATAAAACAATACTGAAATATCCTTTTATTTTTTTGCTGCTGGCTCTGAGCCAGTTGGGCGGCGCTCCTCTGCCATTGCTGAGGAGCCTCCCCTGTAATGTCCACTGCCTAACTAGTCCCCATTCATATCACACTCTCCTCTTCTCATCTATCGCATGTCACTCACACAGCTTTAACCTCTCCCTTTTATGGTGTACATTTATTACATTATTCTAACTGCATTCCATCTTCCTTTTAAAGAAAAGCAACAGCTGGAGCAAGGATAGTCTCGACTGTGGCAGTGTGAAATGCAGACACCGCAGCTCTACCAACCACGCATTTACCACACTGATATCAAAATCCTTTCTAGACTCCTGTGAATTGTATGTCTTTATATATCATGTTGCAAAGCTGATAATGTCTCCTTATTATATATGCAAATTGTAAATGTAATCAACGCTTACACATTTTTATAACAA
This sequence comes from Lissotriton vulgaris, assembly GCF_964263255.1. Taxonomy (NCBI): domain Eukaryota; kingdom Metazoa; phylum Chordata; class Amphibia; order Caudata; family Salamandridae; genus Lissotriton; species Lissotriton vulgaris. The sequence goes on along the minus strand of NC_141689.1, from coordinate 2,087,794,045 downwards.
TAATAATAACAATAATATTATTAATATTGTGATAAGGCATTTTCCCCTTAGATAATCACCAGATACCACTCTATTTCATCACATAGTAGAAATTAATCGGCATCTAGTCTCTCTAAGTGGGACTGAGATAACTGTGCTGCTGAAGCCAGGGAAGAATCCCTTATTAGGCTTCTCTTATTATCCACTAACACTTATTAGCATTACTGTGAAGATATACTTGAAATTCTGCCATGAGATTCACACTCTTAGCACCCAGTCTGATTCATTTGGATTAGTCTGGCTTCATTAAAGACAGGCAAATGCATGATAATGTTGGAATGGTAGTCCACCTGGTTGAAAAGCTTTCAAAGAAAAAGGTACTTCAATTATTTCATTATTAGGTTAGATTAGATGAAAACCTCTTGCAGGGGGGACTGGTCCTTTTGAGATCAAACTTTGAGGGAGTTTGATCTGGGACCCAAGTTTTGTAAAATAGTTATGGCTAACTTCTGATGTCCCAGGGCCAGGAAAACTCTTAGGGCCTAATATAAGGTTTGGTGGATACTAGCCCATATGGTATGGTGGCGGAGGATATAACCTTCGCCACCCTCATCCCACTGGTCAAGGCGGTTTCTTTCAGGGTTCAAAACGTTTGGTGTACAAAGTTTTAGGTTTTCAGAAACAACTAAAACAGGAGTATGTTACTGAAAAACATATATAAATAATAATTTTCTCTACACTGCAGGAGTATTTTCCTAGGGTGTGCTGGGTCCTTATTTTTTTCTGACCCTCACCATCAGTTATTTCCGGGCGATGATAGACATAAACAAGCATTTGCAATGCAATAGGTCTCGCATTTACGCGAGTTTAAGCTATTGGCATTGTAAACGACAATGCCTTTTATTTATGTTTTTAAAACGAAAAGAAAAATAAAAGGCATTGTTATTTGCAATGTCAATAGCTCAAACTCGCGTGAAAGCGAGACCTATTGCAAACGCTTGTAACTTACCATACTAAACCCATTGCTTTACCCCTCTCCTCTGGTAAGCAAAGAGGAAACTGTTGCGGGGCAAATGTTGTGACAGGGCATAAGGCCTCAAACGTGATGCCATCGGGAGTCAAAGACAGTGGGCTCGATTCCGATCCGGTAAAAAAAATCCCCCGTACGATTCGTATTTGAGGCCGTTTCCGTACGACTCGTAAACACACCGTACGACCCGGCGAGTACGATCCGGACCGGGTGATCAGGATGCTATTCGTACGGTCCGCGTCAGGTAAGGGCGATCCGTACGGAAAAGCACTCAATCACATAAACACCGTACGCCGCGTACCTCCCATGATCGCCGGGGTACGCGCCGTACCCCTGCGATCATGTGGGGTACGTGGCGTACACCCAGCGTACATGGGGTGCGCACCGTACACCTACCATACATGGGGTACGGTGCGTACCCCATGTACGCTGGGTGTACGCCGCGTACCCCACATGATCGCAGGGGTATGGCACGTACCCCGGCGATCATGGGGGGTACGCGGCATCCCCGGGGGGGGCGTTCTGTACTTGTTTCGGCGCGAACTATGCTTTTACGGCTGTTTCCAGCTCCCAACACGAATCGTACTTGCTGGGTCGTAAAAACCAGCCGCGAACCGTAGCGATGTCACGTACAGCGGGTTCCGAGTGAGACTCGTACAGATATTTTAGTCGTACGGAGTCCTGTACGACTCGTACGGTCTTTGGCTCCTGGTACAGATCGTACTTCGTCGTACGTACGGGGACGTGTACGGGTACGATTCGTACGGGGAAAATTGCTCCGTACGACGATTCGGAGCGCATTTTACCGGATCGGAATCGAGCCCAGTGTGATATCAGTCCAGCTGTCCCTGGCATTTTGATGAGTTCACGTCCATGTGCCCTCTATAGGAGCACACCAGAGGCTGAGATCGGAGTGTGCCCAGCTCGAGATATTGCGAATTACTCTCTTGGCCTCAGAGGCCCAGCCCCAGAATAGAAGTTGTGCCACAGATTAGGATCATCGCAGGCAAGAAAACTTCCGAGGAGTTTTGTAATCACACGTAGGCCGTTCAGAAGACACTCTTTTGCTGTAAGTTCAGTGTCTCTGCCCTCTCTTTGGGGGATCCTCGCGGATGGCCCAGAATGGCAGTTGTGGGATGATGAGCTTGTGCACAAATAAAAGGCAACATTTAGGCTCATTCCGGAAGGAACTAAATGCGTCTCAGATGGATTTGCCATGTCTGCTTTGACACAGGACAGATTGGAGCGTTTAAAAGCCCTGCTGGATATTGCAATGTTTGCCACAAATATTTAGGGTTTTTTTGGTTAAAAAAAAGTGCCCCTTTTCCGACAGAACTGGCCCAAGCAAGGTTCACCCAAGGAAAAAATGTTAAAATACTGCTCTTAAAGGATTTCCAATCAAATGCGTTATTAGTGACGTTTCATGAACACCCATGCATCAATGTGTTTCTGATAATATGCACAAGGCATGCTGCGTGTCGTAAACCAGTGCATGGCTTTACAACACTCGGACAGGCCTGGTCATTACTCAATTAATGTTTAAAGTAAACAAACACCTGAAATACAATGTGTGTCCTGCACCGTTAGGCCACCTAGCGGTGCAGTGCGGCATGTCGAAGGGATCACTGACATAATATCGAGGGACAGAATATTGACCATTAAAGATATCGTTGAAAAAATTATCGACAGACAGAATATCGAGTTTCTATCTACAAACAGGTAAGTACAAAAATATCGAGTTAAAAATATTGTTTACTAAAATATAGTTTATAAAAATATCGACTTTACTAAAAACAATGTTAAATTAAATTGATATTAAAAATTAATTACTAAAATATACCTAAAAATACATAAATTAACTTAGAATAATTAAATAATTAATGAAAGTTATAAAACTAATTTTTTATTCATATTTCTTAAAACATATATATATATAGTAACAAAATATAATTAAATAATATCCAAAATTATTAACGTACAAAAGCGGAAGTGTAAAAATTACTATTCCCACTCCAAAGAGTGCAACAGTAGGGAAAGCGTTGGATAGCGTGGGGGTTAAAATTACTATTCCCATTCCAGTGGGTGCAACAGTACGGAAAGCGTTGGATAGCGTAAGGGTAAAAATTACTATTCCCACTCCAAAGAGTGCAACAGTAGGGAAAGTGTTGGATAGGGTAGGGGTTAAAATTACTATTCCCACTCCAGTGGGTGCAACAGTAGGGAAAGCGTTGGATAGCGTAGAGGTAAAATTTACTATTCCCACTCCAAAGAGTACAATCATAGGGAAAGCGTTGGATAGGGTAGGGGTTAAAATTACTATTCCCACTCCAGTGGGTGCAACAGTAGGGAAAGCGTTGGATACCGTAGGGGTACACATTACTATTCCCACTCCAGTGGGTGCAACTGTAGGGAAAGCGTTGTATAGCGTAGGGGTTAAAATTACTATTCCCACTCCAGTGGGTGCAACAGTAGGGAAAGCGTTGGATAGCGTAAGGGTAAAAATGACTATTCCCACTCCAAAGAGTGCAACAGTAGGGAAAGCATTGGATAGCGTAGAGGTTAAAATTACTATTCCCACTCCAGTGGGTGCAACAGTAGGGAAAGCGTTGGATAGCGTAGAGGTAAAATTTACTATTCCCACTCCACAGAGTGCAATCATAGGGAAAGCGTTGGATAGGGTAGGGGTTAAAATTACTATTCCCACTCCAGTGGGTGCAACAGTAGGGAAAGCGTTGGATAGCGTAGGAGTAAAAATTACTATTCCCACTCCAGTGGGTGTAACAGTAGGGAAAGCGTTGGATAGCGTAAGGGTAAAAATTACTATTCCCACTCCAAAGAGTGCAACAGTAGGGAAAGCGTTGGATAGCGTAGAGGTTAAAATTACTATTCCCACTCCAGTGGGTGCAACAGTAGGGAAAGCGTTGGATAGCGTAGAGGTAAAATTTACTATTCCCACTCCACAGAGTGCAATCATAGGGAAAGCGTTGGATAGGGTAGGGGTTAAAATTACTATTCCCACTCCAGTGGGTGCAACAGTAGGGAAAGCGTTGGATAGCGTAGGAGTAAAAATTACTATTCCCACTCCAGTGAGTGCAACAGTAGCGAAAGCGTTGGATAGCGTAAGGGTAAAAATTACTATTCCCACTCCAAAGAGTGCAACAGTAGGGAAAGCGTTGGATAGCGTAGGGGTTAAAATTACTATTCCCACTCCAGTGGGTGCAACAGTAGGGAAAGCGTTGGATAGCGTAAGGGTAAAAATTACTATTTCCACTCCAAAGAGTGCAACAGTAGGGAAAGCTTTGGATAGGGTAAGGGTTAAAATTACTATTCCCACCCCAGAGAATACAACATTATGGAAAGTAAATACTTCATATATTATTTAAAAAAATTAATTAATATCTATAAAAAATTATTTTAAACTAATTACCAATTTAATATAATATAATAATTAATGTATTAAAATTACTAATTAACAGTAATTATTACAATTAGTTACCTATTAATACAAATTAATTACAAATTAACAATTAATTATTAAATAATTTAAAATTAATTAACAATTATTTCGAATTAAATACAATTAAATAAATTTAATTATTTAATTAATTATAAATAAATTACTTCCCACCCTATTCCCCTATAACCTCACAACCCGCTACAGAAAATAAATTATTAAAATTAACATAATTAGCAATTAATCAATTAAAATAAATAAATTGGCATTTAATTTTTTTAATTACCCATAAAAACTTAATTAATAATTAATTCTAAATAAATACCAATAAATAATTTTACATATTTAATTAATTATAATTAAATTACTTCCCACCCAATTCCCCTATAAACCCACAACCCGCTACAGAAAATAAATTTGTAAAATTTACATAATTACCAATTAATCAATTAATGAAAATTAATTACCCATTAAAATGTCATTAATTAACAAATATAAATTAATTAACAATTAATAAAAAATTAATACAAATAAATACATTTACATATTTCATTAATTATAATTAAATTACTTCCCACCCTATTCCCCTATAAACCCACAACCCGCTACAAATTAAATTACGCAATAATTATAAAACCAAAATTCATTAATTAAAATTAATTATAACATAAATACACACTTTTCACACATATTATCATATAAAAAAACACTGTAAAAAATTAGAGATTATTAAAAAATCTATATTTTTAACTATCTATATTATATACTTCGATATTTTAACTGTCTATATTTTTAACAGTCGATATTACATCACTTACCTTAAACACAATATTTTTGATATCTATATTCTAACCTGTCGATATTTTGTCCAATCGATATTTAAAACTCGATATTATGTCCAATCGATATTTTGGACTCGATATTATGTCTGTGCTCCCTGAAGGGGACCCTGCAAACAATGCTTTTCATCAGCCAGTTTCCACATGCTAACCTTGAATATGATGCTTTTCCCTTCTAGATGCTGCCTGTCCTGTCCTGTCTTGGCCGTAGCCTATCATTCTGTAAAAAACTGTGAAGGCCAGTCAGTCAGTCAAGAGGTCTTTATTCGATTTACATCATAAAAGACAAAATACATAAAAAACAGTTCGTACAATTTTACGTATAAGATAATAAATACATTACATTTTAAAACCATGTTAAAAAAACATTAAATTTAGACAATGATGTACAAAGGACCCTGGACTACATAAGAGCAATACTAAGTTGCAACTAAAAACTCATAAAAACAATTACAATGGGAACTTCATTTACCAAGGTTGCGAATGCGGAGTGACCAAGCCCAACTCACAAACTTTGCTACACCAATGGCGATAGGGGCTGAAGTATCAGTTTTTAAAATCCTAGTCGCTGCAACAGCAGATCTGGTACCTAATAAGCGGCAAACTGGTAAAAGCCAAACTTTTCTGGGTAACGAGTACATAGGGCAGCAGAAGAAAAAGTGTTCAATATTCTCTACTGCTGTTACACAGAAAGGACACTTATCGCTGCCACCAGTCGACCAGGAGTGCGTAAGCCCCCGCACGGGTAACGAGCCTACTCGTAATTGATGATACAATTTACGATCATTTGGCTTGGTTATTAAGTCCCAGTAAGCTTCGTATTTAGGAACATCCTTAACAACCAAAAATTCCAGTGACATGGTTGGACCAACAATCATGGTGGATCTCCTCTCAGCAATCCAGAGCCAAGACATATCTTTAAGTGCCTTTTTTGATGGAAAGGTAGCACGTGCTGGGTCAACCCATAGTGCCTCCAGGCTCAGATTTTTCAGAAGCATCCTGAGATGAGAGAACCAGGGTACCCTGTGGGCCCCTTCAAGTCCCCTCACCTCAATGATGGCCTCAGCAAACAGGGATAATTCGGGTGTAGTCCACAGACGACGCCAGAACGCCAGTGGTCTATACCGTACCAAGTCCTCGATAGATTTAACACCTAAGTCAAGCTGCAGGGGTAAGCAAGGTGTTGATTGTGGGAGACCTGTTGCCATTCTGAGGAACCTATTCTGAGCCACCCTCAGAGTGGATAAATCACTATACTAACTGTGAAGGCAATTATGCCTTAATCCTAGTGGTGTCCTTGCCACGGCACAGTATGGAGAGGGTGCTAGCAAGAAGGTGTCCTACCCAAACATTGGTACCTGCCAAAAGAACCAACATTAAAAAATTGCAGGGTCCAGCTAAGACGGTGGCTGACGGCGACACCATGCGGCATGTCTAGCTGCCCTGGAAAAGGGTGTGTTTCTTGCTGGAATGGTAACTGGCTGAGGTGGTGGCTAACCAGGCCATGCCAAGGAGAAGTCCTTCCGGGAGATTCCAGGTCTAGTTTCACCCCGCCCATGCATACTTAGCGCCCTTGCTACAAACATGTAATTATCTCTACTGCGCTGCGTAGTGGGTCGTAAACAGTGCAAGGGGGCCCTGCGTCGCATGCTACATTTTCAAACAGGCCTAACTTTGTCAAAAAGTCAATTAATCTAGTACAGTTCTATTGGCTGAGTTCTATCTAAATGTCATGCGTTTACTGTTTTAAGCTCTGTCAGTAGTGGCTGGCATTACCTTGTGTAATATTACTACAGAAATAGAATTGCGAGTCTCACAATACAGCATAGTCTAGGAAGTAGTTACCTGCGTCACACATGCCATGGAGCCAGTTGTTGTCACCCCACCACAGCCTGAGGCGTCAGAGTGCTGAATATGAGGCGCACCCGCAGCATAGTGTATTGATTAGAAGAGTCTGAACGGTACAAGCTATTCTGCTGTACGAGTAACATACAGGAAGTAGGGCGTCGCGGCCCAAAGCTTAATAACAAGCGGCACGCCTTGCGCAGCAGCAGGAGGAGTGGGCCTGCGCGATTCCCTTGCGTGAGCGTGCAACCATATGGCGACACCATATGGCGCTGCGCGCTCCCGCAAGGGAACCGCCAGACCTGCATGGGTTGCCATTGCAAGCAATGCAACGCGTGCACGTTTTTGCCCCCAAAGCTGTGCCGATGGCATTAGGTCTCTCTCCTAAGTAGCGTATGAGACCTAAAAATACATTATCCTGTCCACTCTAATAACAGTGTAATGTTCTTAACTCCAATGACCCCTACTTGGTTAGATTGTTAGAGAAAACTTTCCATCAACAGAGCCAATGGCGGCGCATGTGCATAGCAAATGTTCGATACCAACATTCGGAGGGGCAAAAATAGACATTTGGACATCGGAACAGTGATACCGAAATGCACATCTATGACAAGAGAATCCCTATGCTCGATTATTTAATAGAGCGAATATAACTGATGCACTGTGACATATCTTCCAAATGCCTAATAAAGTTTGTTTACAAAAAAACAGAGCCAATAACAGCTCCATTGACGGACAACTTAAGGACCATCCGTCTCTACCATTATATGGTGGACAGAGTACTCTGTCAAATTTGCAAAGGGGTCACCTACCCACAAAACTCTAAGTCAGAAATGTAATGGCTTAACTTCCAATATGACGCATTTGAAAAGAGGAGATAGACAGGGAAGCACTTTATCCCCAGTCTTGTTCACTTTCCGGAAGGTGGTGTGCCACATATGCTCTTCACACTTCACAGAATATACCTGGCATACCCCTTTGCCCTAACATACATATATATAGTACTTATTTACATACAGTTGATAGCTCTGCATCTGAGACATGATTAGATTCCTTCTGTTGTGCTGTCAGCATCCCACACGGTTTCTGCCCTCCAGTCCATCTTGGGCGGATCGCACCTGCAGCTGCTTTGGGGCTATCAGAGCTCTGAAAGTGCGCATGAGCTACTCTACTTCGTGAATACACTTACCTAATGGCTGCTGGCCTGCCGGTGTAGCTTCCCCTGCCTTCACTCCATGCTGGGGGTTCATTTTAGTTAGGAGACGGTTTCTTCTCCAACATAGCCTGGTTCTTTGTTTCTCCCGAAGGCCTTGAGTGAGGACTTCGGGGATACATATTTTTCCTATTCCAAGATAGCCACCACATAACTGATTCTAGTAGAGGCGTTCCCAATTCATCATGGAGGTAAAGGTTCTACTAAGGTATTTACTGTTTTCTCCTAAATAAATGAAGTGGATCCAGTTACTCTTGGTGTCACAATGCTATGAGTAGTTTGTTGTTACGTTCCATTGCTCCAGGCATTTCCTGGTGATTTCTTCTGTGTTTGCCAGCTCTCCAAACTTTGCTTCTTCTCACCTCCCTGTTTCTTTTAACGTCATCTCTCTCCAATGTGCTGCCTCTGTCTGGACGCCATACTGGGCCTGGTCCTAGTCCAGCTCTTATTCATTTCTCTTCAAAGGGTTTCAGCCCTTCAGGAGCCCGCTCACCAGATTTCAGGAGTTTTTTTATGCCTCACTGGGTTTTACCTGCTTGGGGCTCCTTCCTGAAGGCACCTACTACTAAGTGCTACCCTGTGTCAACGGAACTGGGGCTACTGGCAGGGGTCGCTCTTACCTGTGCCTGGAATGTCTGTGAAGAATCAATCAATCAGGTACAGAGGTGGACTCCGAGACCTAACCAGGCGTTATCAGAGTGACACCTTTCTCTGTTCTCATAGGGTATAAAACAGGTATGTCCAAGCATAGAATTTAAAAACGTACACTTTCCGGCGAGATTTGAAAGAGAAATTTTATTTTCTAAGGGTGCCTGAACATGTTAAATATCTACGTGTTAGTATTACACTTTCAATTGCAGATATTTATAAGGCTAAATGAACGGCACTTCTCACTGAAATACAGAAATATTTGAAGAGATGGTCTTCAATATTTTTTTCGTGTCTGGGCAGAATTGACTTGGTGAAAATGGCCATTCTACCCAGGGTTCTATATTTCCTTCAAGCCCTGCCTTGAGGCCAGGCCCTTCCTGTTTGTACTCTCTACCACAATGCATATCTAAGTGTACATGGAAGGGTGCTTGGCTGAGAATTCCCATGAAATGTTTGTGGTGGAATAACTGAAAACTCAAATTTCTGTACCAGACTTTACGATCTATTAGCAGGCAGCACAACTGAGGATTCACAACTGAGACAGACAGCGTTGGAATGTAATTTCTTCTACCCTGAGTGCCCAACAGGATGTGTATCTGGTGTCTGGACTTTTGGCCTTGGAGTTATTCTAATTTAGCATATGCGCAATCGCCTAGACCAGTCCCTGAGTATGTGAGGTTCTGGACTGATCGTATAATCCACAGAGATGAACCAAATGTGCCCTCATTATGGGCAGCAATACCGCCCCTGTCCTGGGGATAGCACATACATCAGTCGTGGCAGCTTAAAATGTTTTAGAAACGATGAGTAGTGTGGACAGATCTCTTTTCTGTGTCAGAGGGAGCAAGAGCTGCTGTCCCACCTGCTAAAGTTCCCTTATTATGTGTATGCCAAGGGCCTTTCACTGGCATCCATTGTGTAAGTCAAGTGCTTGCTTGGTTTTGTAACATTTGTGTTCATAAATTGTCTGAACTGGGGTGGTGTGGTGAGCAAAAAAACGATGGATTTAGGCCCAGATCTCTGTACTGGGGTGAATGTATGACATTGTTCTGCATTCTGTCCATCAACTGTTGTTTTTGGATTAGTCATCCTGAGCACTGCCATTTGGCAACTATGTTGCATACCAAGGTGACTGTCTCATTATTATCTTTTCCATATGTGCCAGAAACCATTCAGGGAACCACAGGGCAGACAGGAGTTACTGGGTCCAAACCGTGGCGTTGTTGGTCCACCAGGTTGAAAATGAGCTACCTGCTGTGAGATAAATATATCACTCAAGCAAGGTTTACCAATCAAAAATATATCCTATAATATCTTTGTATCGATTAATGTATATCCTGATACAGATTGATGTTTATCCCGATTCAATTCACGTCTCATTTAATTATTTTCTAATCCCAACTTATGCTAAACTTTCATGCTATTCTATTTTGCTATCCTTATGTTGTAGCAGAATCACCAGTTGAACAATATGCATAAATTGGGTTAAATAAATGAGAGCTGATGTGTAAAGGAGATGCACATCAATCAGTTCAAAGAGTTGCTTGATTCATGATTTGGGGCACCACGTTTGCATGATATATAATTTTGCCTCAGGCCCAATAGCACTTAGAGAGCATACACTTCAGTTGAGTGATTTCCAGCTCTGAGCAGCATCACTCTACACAAAGGCTGCGTCTGGGGATCAGTGTGAGGAAGACACATGAAAGAATAATCACCTAAACAAGTTCTAGGGGTAGAGAGTGTATCCATATCCCCTAGATGTGTATAGAAATGGGATCTGAACTATCCCACTTGGCTCCCAGTCCTTTATGACCAGGTAAGATAAAGCTCATCAGAGTATTCAAAGGACTGCTGTGCAACCATAGCTGTTGTCGGATTGATAGTCAGCCTCCCAGAGGTGAGAGTAGATCACCTACAGTGTGCACTTTTTACTGGAAGACTTCTGAATCTTCCATGAAGGACCGAGATGTTTGCCTGCCTGCTGACAGAAGGAAGGACTCTGCTTGACCCTGCAGGTAGAGTGGCTGTTTAGGATGAGAGAGGCCCAGTGTGTCCCCAAAACCCAGAGAGAGCTAATTGCATGGAAGCAAGCTTTGGATAACCAATGTATCAAGTCGATCCCATCTGCTCTTCCATCCTGGTTCCTGGTGGGAAACAAAACTTCCATGATCATTGGATACCCAGTTGGGACTGCAACTGCGTTATCATCATAGACGCCTTTGGGACTACAATGTCATGGCCACTGTATACCTAGATGGGAGATGCAAATGCTGTGATTGTTGTAGACCCGGGAATCACATGCTATGAGCATTGTAGGTCTGGTCAAGACCTTATTTGCCTCTGGACCAATTGGGACCCAATTTGTGACCACTGTTGGTCTGATCCAGGATGGTATACTGTATTCAGCAATCAATGCTCCATTGGAAACTGGAGGTCTGCAGCTGCACTGACAGCATTAACTCAAATGATAGAGGCTGGGCAGCGATGTAGAAGGATATAGCATGCTCCAATCTTTCCTCAGTGGCCACAACAAACTTGCTGTTCATTGTGGCCCCAACAGTAGATGTACCTGAGGGTCACCCAAGCTTGCAAAGGATACTCTCGGATGTGTATGCCCCATCCAAGTACCCTAAAGTGGTAGGATAGATCACATTGAATGCATATTTGACTGTGAGCAAGATAAGGCTGTACTTGCACTTGATTGATGCTATATAGTATTTTTCAGAGAGATGGGGACCCATTAGATAGAGGTACACACGGGAAATGATTAATAGAAAGGGAGCAGGCGTAAGTGTAGTACCACAAAAACAAATTGCACCTAGGGACACTGATGTGTATAACACATTTGATTGTGTAGTATTTAGTGTAACTGTGTGATTAAAAGTACTTTCTAGCTTTGAAAATATAAGCATTGAGATGTAAATTAGAGTTCTTTTGGTTGATTTTTGAGTGCTGAGATCGAGCACCCCACACTACATTCCAGAGAAGCCAGTAACTGCTCATCCACGCTACCCGGAGTCCATAGTGCTAAAGGTGTTGTACTTAGCCCAGTTTGCAGTCATATTAGGACAGGCCCCAGGGTCCCGCTGGCAAACTTCATAGTAGTTCAGACCCCAGCACATTAGTGGCAAACTATCCTGACACCTTTGTTGGGGCTCAGTAGCCCCCATCTGCCCTGTAACCCCTCCACCCCAAACGGCGTCTCACAGATGAGTTCTGGACCCATATGGTAAAAGTAATAATGATTCAGTCATCTTGGGATGTAACATGGTTTAGGAAAACTATGAGGCCTATTAAAACCTACCTCAGCACTTCTATATATGCGCTACCTTGGTAACGTGGAATGTTATAGAAATCAATTAAAAACTTCCCTGCTTCCCATCACCAAACACAACTACACATTCAAATCGTTTGCGCAATGTTAATTACATTTTGGGTTGGACAAGTCTGAGGGTCCTTGCTATGTCCAATTGGTTGACTGGTAATGCACCCTCCAATTAGAGGAATGGTGACACGAGACAGAACAAGTTTTAGTTCACCTATCTTCACAATCCTCCACCCAACCACTAATAGCCATGTCTAATATATGCTTTTAAAGAACGGGAAGCCCCTTGCGCTATTTCTAATAATAAAGGCACTGGCTTTTTGATAATTGCCTTCAAAACCTTGCACCATATCTGTCCAGTATGGCTTATTATAAAGGACAATGCCCCTGTAGTGTCAAACCCACTGCTACAATATATTTTCAAGTTTCCCTTTAACCGTTGTTTTTCACAATTCTGTCCCTCGTCTTAGTGGCATATATTAGAAGGGCCTCATTTATGAGATTTTGCTGTAGTGCAGCCCCGCCGGCCTTTTTGCTGCGCTGCCCTACGGCAAAAGAAAAGGGCCGGAATGCTCCGTATCTGTCAGGCGCCATGGGAAACTTTCCTGCACAAAAACAAAAGGCTTTTGTTTTTGTGCACGAAAGTTTCCCATGGCGCCTGACAGATGAGGCGCCTCCAGGGAGTCGGTATCCGAGTCCGGCTCTGGAAGCCTCAGCAATGCCACCAATGCTTCCCACGCCTGTGCAGTTTCCATCGCTTTTTCGTAATTCGCTCTCCTGGCCTGTTGGAACCTGACCATACTCTCACTTGCTGTCCAGTTTTCGAATCCCACCTTCCATCGCGCCACGCTAGGCCCCGCTGATATTTCCACTGCCTTGTTAGTTCTCATTTGGCCAACAATAGCCCCAAATCAATAAATTTGCTTGTGATCTTAGTTCGCGCTGTCTGTGGAATCCAGTGCAGTATGCACACTCCAATGTCAGGCTCTATCTGCCTATTCGTTGCTCCACACAGAACTCCGACCACCTCCTCCCAAAATGTTCCCAGCTGTGGGCAACTCCACATCATGTGTTGGAAGTCTGCTGCATTTGTGTGACACCTGGGGCAGCATGCCGAGTCCACATGGAAATATTTAGTTATCTGCTCTCGGGTTAGACACACCCTGTGGAGAATGTAAAAATTAATGAATTGGAATATGACATTCCCGTGCCTTTCCATGCCCTTTCCACTATTTTATTCCAGGTCGTTTCAGGTATATCCTTACCCAGGTCAACCTCCCACCTTTCACGCAACCGACTCAATGGCTGCAGTCCCTCTTCAACCATTCGCCTACACAGGCATGTGACTGCCTTTATTGTCCCCGCTGCCATTACAACATATTGACATGTCAAGGACGTCTGTGGTTCCGATAGCCCTTCCCCCCAGTATTTCTGAATCGGAGATATCAGAGCTGCATGTAGCAAAAAATCACCCCTAGGCAAACCGTATCTTTCTAGCAGTGCCTGAAAAGGCAAGAGGGCCCCCCCCCATACAGTTCCCCAATCATTTGCAACCCCAGATCTTCCCACTCTGCTAGCGCTGACCAGTCCCCTCCATGCAGGAGGGCCCTGCACATGCCCAGGGGTATCTATGGTGTGTACGGACGCCACCCCTATGCTTGTATCTATTCCAGCATGCTCTAAGTGCTTTCTCCTAATTTGTCAACGTTTCAACTTGCAACCGCTAGCCAAGGACAACAAACGACATAACATGCCGTGGTAACCATTGGTACCAGATAATACACTTCGAAGTCTGGGACCGCCCATCCTCCCTCTGCTCATCATTGTGGACAGAGCCACTTGTCCCCTGCCGCTCCCCCATAGAAATCCTCCTATCATGGGCCTAAGCGTCTTAAACACCGATCCTGGGATCCAAATGGGAAGTGTCCTGAAGTAATATAAAAGTCGAGTCAGTGCCACCATTTTCAGTAGCGCTACTCTGCCTGCTACAGAGAGTGGCAAAGTGCTCCAAAATGCCATACTCCCTTTAACCCCTCGCACTGCTCTGTTCACATTGCCCTCCAATATATCTGTCTGCTCATGGTAGATGTTAGTTCCCAGATATGGTAGGCAACAGTGCTCCCATATTATTCCCTCTAATCTAGCAGAAGCGTCCATGTTCCGACACACCGGGAAAAGGCAAGTCTTCTCCCAATTCATGCACAACCCTGATACTTCCCCAAACATCTGCAACAGCTCAGTCGCTCCTGTGAATATCTCTCCAGGGGCAGCCAAAAACATCAGCAGATCATCACCGTAAAGCAATATACAGTGTACTTCTTCGTGCACTTCCAACCCAGCATAATGCGTCCCTAACCTAGCTCGCATCACCATTGGCTCGATCGCCAGTGCAAACAGGAGCGGAGACAGCGAGCAGCCCTGGCGCGTTCCTCATCCCACTGAGTAAGGCGATGACACTGTCCCTCCACTTCTTACCCGGGACATCGCTGAGTTATATGGTATTTTGGTCCACCTAACAAACTCTTCCCCCAGCCCCAGCTTCCGCATTACCTGAAAGAGGTACGGCCATTCCAGGCTACCGAATGCCTTCTCTATGTCCACCGAAAGAATCAAGGCAGTCTATGTGGGATCCTAGCACCCCTCCAAAATTCGTAACAATCGTCTCACATTAACCAACGTGTTACGCTTAGGTATAAAACCCGATTGATCCTTTTATTTATTTATTTATTTTATTTTTAGAGTTTTATACAGCGCTAGCAAGACCCGGAGGTATCAGAGCGCTTTACATAAGGAAACAGCATGTTACCAGTTACAGAAATTTCACATTAATTACAGAAAAAGTTACAAATTCAATAGTTATTGGCAAGTCAAGTGTCAGGATAAAAAGAACAGGT
Organism: Lissotriton vulgaris; assembly: GCF_964263255.1. Taxonomy (NCBI): domain Eukaryota; kingdom Metazoa; phylum Chordata; class Amphibia; order Caudata; family Salamandridae; genus Lissotriton; species Lissotriton vulgaris. The sequence continues at coordinate 2,087,778,812 of NC_141689.1, read as the reverse complement.
ATGGGAGCAGGCAGGACGCCAGGATCCTACTTGGGATTTTGTAATCAGTCATCAGCATTGACAGAGGGTGATATGCCTTCATATCTGTAGCTTCCTTCCCATGTTTCAGGAGAGGGATGATAATAGCCTCCCTGGTCATTACAGGCTGACTCCCTACTGTATGCGCCTCCTTATAAACCGCTTGAAATCGCAGAGCCAAACAGTCCGCGTATTTGGAGTAGAATTCAATGGAAAGGCCAACCACCACAGGCATCTTGTTACGGGCCATATGTTTAATCGCGCTCCTAATCTCTCCCACCGGGAACTCATTACCCAGCAAGTCTCCCTGCTCCTTACTCAATCTCGGCAAGGCCACCTCTTTGAGATACTCCCCAATGCCATCAGCATCACTAGCCAATTAGCTTCTGTTAGATCTGGGGTCTCTAGTTGGCAATGGTATTCACCTTTGTCCTAATATGGACCCTTACTTCTAAGTCAGGATAAGGGGATTACACTCCTTAATAACCCTTGCTCACCCCCTTGGTAGCTTGGCACGAGCAGACAGGCTTATCTCAGAGTGAAAATTGCAAAAAACACAGTTGATGGACAGAATGTAGCACAATGTCATACATTCACCCCAGTACAAGGATCTGGGCCTAAATCCATTGTTTTTTTGCACTCCACACCACCCTAGGTTAGACACTGGCTATATGCAAATCAGCTCTGACCCTGTGCCTCATGGGAACAGTCCTGTCCGAACTACCAAGCCATGACTTTCCCAGACCGGAATCAAGCATCCAAGGACCGGTTTCTGGCTATCAGCCTTCATCAGCCTGGATAGCTTGACTCCAGTGGTGTGGAGAGCCTGGGACTCATATCTGGTATACCCAGCACAGTCGGGGTGAAAATTGCAAAAAACACAGTTGATTGACAGAATGTAGAACAATGTCATACATTCACCCCAGTACAAGATTCTGGGCCTAAATCCATCGTTTTTTTTGCACTCCACACCATCCTGGGTTAGACACTGGCTATATGCAAATCAGCTCTGACCCTGTGCCTCATGGGAACAGTCCTGTCCGAACTACCAAGCCATGACTTTCCCAGACCGGAATCAAGCATCCAAGGACCGGTTTCTGGCTATCAGCCTTCATCAGCCTGGATAGCTTGACTCCAGTGGTGTGGAGAGCCTGGGACTCATATCTGGTATACCCAGCACACTCGGGGTGAAAATTGCAAAAAACACAGTTGATTGACAGAATGTAGAACAATGTCATACATTCACCCCAGTACAAGGATCTGGGCCTAAATCCATCGTTTTTTTGCACTCCACACCACCCTGGGTTAGACACTGGCTATATGCAAATCAGCTCTGACCCTGTGCCTCATGGGAACAGTCCAGTCCGAACTACCAAGCCATGTCTTTCCCAGACCGGAATCAAGCATCCAAGGACCGGTTTCTGGCTATCAGCCTTCATCAGCCTGGATAGCTTGACTCCAGATATTTTGACTGGGTGTGAGTGTTTGATTGATTCAGATGCTCCGTCCATCACCACCCCCTTTTGTACCGCTTTTGGCCACCATAAGTGTGGCAGGGTATACTCAGAAGTGAGTCCCTTGCTCACTTTGCCACTGGATTCAAGCAAGCCGGGCTGAAGACGGCTGGAATGCCAGAAACCGGTCCTCGGAAGCTTGTTTCCGGTCCAGGGAAGACATGGCTTGGCAGTTCGGGCTGGACTGTTCCCATGAGGCACAGGGTCAGACTGATTTGCATATAGCCATGTCTGAACTGGGGTGGCAGAGTGGGCTAAAGAACGGTGATGGATTAAACCCAGATCTTTTGACTGGGTGTGAGTGTTTGATTGATTCAGATGCTCTGTCCATCACCACCCCCTTTTGTACCGCTTTTGGCCACCATAAGTGTGGCAGGGTATACTCAGACGTGAGTCCCTTCGTCACTTTGCCACTGGATTCAAGCAAGCCGGGCTGAAGATGGCTGGAATGCCAGAAACCGGTCCTCGGAAGCTTGTTTCCGGTCCAGGGAAGACATGGCTTGGCAGTTCGGGCTGGACTGTTCCCATGAGGCACAGGGTTAGACTGATTTGCATATAGCCATGTCTGAACTGGGGTGGCAGAGTGGGCTAAAGAACGGTGATGGATTAAACCCATATCTTTTGGCTGGGTGTGAGTGTTTGATTGATTCCGATGCTTCGTCCATCACCACCCCCTTTTGTAAGGCTTATCTCAGAGGCAGTGTGTTAAGCATTTGTGAATATACACAGTAATACAGTGAAAACACTACAGATGGACACAACACAAGTTTTATCAAAATAAGTATTCTTTATATAGACCTAAACCTAAGACCGCAAACGAGAAAAATCCACACTACTACACTTAAGATTACTTAAAAGTTGATGAAAGTCTCTTAGTTCAAGTTGTTGGTAAATGCGACAAAGTTCTCAACAAAGTACCTGAATGCATAACGCAAAGTGAACAAAAGGTTCGCAAAAGGGGAGATGCGTCGGTTCCGTGACCCGGGGGAGCGGTTGCGTCCTTCTTCAATGCTTGCGCAGAGTAGGGGACTCGTCGTGAGCCTTACGAGTGTGGAGGTGATGCATAGATTCTCAGCCTGCGGGCCCCATTGTGGTGCGCAAGATGGTGCCTTGATGCGATGCGATGATCCGGTTGCCATGCAAAAAGATGGCACCCTTGACGCGGCGATGCGATGACGCCCTGGCAGCCTTGGACAACTCTGTACTTTGGAGCTGCGACAAGACCTGCGACACGCTTCTCCGGTGATACAATGGTGACTTTCTTGATGGCGTCCGCTTCTTCGATGATGCACTTGCAGGCAACTTCAATGAACAAACGCTTCCAAGGAGATGCGGCGAAGGCTAGCTTCTCCGGCGTTGCGATGATTTCAGCTGCGGCAGCGACACGCTTCTTCTCAATGCGTCGCGCTTCCATCTCCCAGCGGCACGCAAGTGACTGGAGTCAGAATTCCCAGCAAGGAAATTCAGGAGGGAGCTGGAGGTAAAGTCTTTTTTCCGTGAGACTTCAGCAGGAGGCAAGCACAGTTCAATCCCTTGGAGAATATTCTGTAGATGAAAGTCCTTACAAAGTTCCTTCCCCTTTCCCTTGGCAATGAAGCAACCACTGCAGGCCAACCCAGCAAACAGCACACTGGCAGAGGGGCAGTCCAAAGTCCTGCAGCTTCCTTGGTTCTTCTCCTTGGCAGAAAGGTTTTTTGTTCCAGAAGTGATCTAATTTCTTGGGATCAGGGTCCCAATATTTATACCTCAAAATCCTTTGTTCTCTGAAGGCAGTGCCTAGTTCAAACCAGTTTCTGAGCACTTTGTTTACATGACTCTCTTCTTCCTTTCACTGTGCACTGCAGAGACATCAGCCGCTCCACAGGAGGTGGAGCCAGCACAGGGGATGGAAGATACAGCTCTGGAGCACTCTGTTGAAATGATTCCTCCTCTCCTTTCACAGTACAGGGCAGAGACAAGCCACAGGGGTTAGAGCCAGCATTGTAGAGGGAAGACCCAGCCCTCTTCAGGTCCCAGGTGCAACTCCTCACTCCCATCTAGATGCAGATCTCTCTATTCACCACTGAGCTGCCCCAGCCTGTCTCCTGGAATCCCCCAGCCCTGTCACACACAAACCCAGACAAGGAAAACACAACCCTACTGAGGCAGGCTCAAATGGTTAGGTAAGCAAATACCTACTTTCTAAAAGTGGTATTTGCAAACACAGAATATTAAAAAAAACTTTACTAAAATATGTATTTTATTATTCTGAGTTCAAGACATACCAAATTCGAATTTCTACCATGTTCCCTGAGTCAGTTAGGATTATAAGAATGTAAAAATCTAACTGTCCATTCTGGCCTATGAGAACAGGTAGCCTTCAATAGTGAAAAACGAAAATGGCTGTAATTCACTATTAGAACATGCTACACACATCAGAGCATGTCCTGCTTTATACTTACAATGCACCGTGCCCATGGGCCTACCATAGGGGTGTCCAATATGAAGCAATGGGAAGGTTTAGGGACTGGCAAATGGGTGTACTTGGCCAAGTCGACATGGCAGTGCTAGACTGCACACAGGCCTTGCAATGGACGGCATGAGACACACTTTACAAGCTGCTTCTGTGGGTGGCACAACCAGTGCTGCAAGCCCACTAGCAGCATTTGATTTACAAGCCCTGGGCACACATGGTGCACTGTACTAGGGGCTGACACATGAATCAAATAACCCAATCACGGAATAACCAATTAGTACATTCATTTAACATAGGGAGCACTTGCACTGTGGCACTGATTAGCAGTGTCACAGTGGCCAAAGCTTAAATCCAGCATAAACATATCAAAACAGAGGAGGCCATCCGTCAAAATGGAAGGGAGACTCACGCCAATGATGTCAGGTCTAACAGCTACTATAGAGTTTAGCGTAGTATTCAAGAAACAAGCTATTAATCCCTATTTGCGTGTGCACCATCTCCCCTGTGGGATCCATCAGGCCCAGTATCGCACTTCCCGAGGTATTGGGTTATCCAACCACGCCAACAGGGCGCTTGATTTGTCCCCCTCTGCATGCATCCGTATTCTATAATTCTTATAGTCAAATCAGCACAGTCTCTCCACATGTGCCACCACTGCCTCTCTAGCTTCTGTTACCTCTTGCTTCACCCTGGGCTTCCCAGGTCGGTTCCTCTCCGCCGCTCTCAGTCTGCATTCTGCTTTCTCCAAGTCCACCAATAACGCTTTCTTCACTCCCACCACCTTGCTGATGCAGATACCCCGGGTCACTACCTTAAACGCGTCCCACTCAATTGCTGCTGAGGTCGCCGTCACCTCATTCTTCTCAAAGTATTGGTCAATGCGCCTCCCCAGCTCCTCACTGAAGACCGGATCTTCCAGTGCCTCCTGGCGGAGTCACAAGGTAGCCTCCTTGCAAATACTAGGTAAGAAGAAAAGGCTTAGATCCATTTGTTGGAGTATGACAGCTGTTAATATTTATGCCACTATCTAATGAGTTCTGGTAACACTATATTTTCTGTTTATTAACCTCAATGAGATGCACATTGCTCCTTTCTTATTCTTGCAGATACCTTCAGGTATATGGTTCTTGCAGAGGAAGGATGATACACCCTACACAAGAGGTGATTTGGTTGTATCATTTCCAACCATTTCTATTGTACTAGTAATGTTATGTATATTTTTTCTTTACACTATTGCAGTAACAGGTATTGGGTGGGTCCTGACGAAGGCACTAGACAGATCGATGTCTGAGTGCGCCGAAACATGTTGACTACTTTGTAATCTTAGACAGCTTTTTGGTTAATCTGTCTTTTTGCACTTTTTTCTATTTGAATTGTGGGAGACAATAATAAATACAGGGCCTGTCGCAACTTAATGTTAACTTCACTTATCACTTATACACTGCATTTAGTTCCCACACATTCAACTACTCTCATCTGGTAGTCTAATGAGTTCAACCAACTATATAAAACATCCTTGGGCTCCCCAACCACTATGATAGGGTTGTAGCCCTTGGCGTAACTAGAGTGACATCAAGAGGTGACCCAGATAATGAAGCATGTCACCAGGTTGGTGAGTGATGGGAATCCGGAAATGTATTGAATATGTTTCCTTTCTTTTGCGGTGTCTTTCTCATTATTGTGTTTGTTCTCTAGAATTTATAGTGCTCAGAATACTGTTGTAGACCCTTGGATACTCTAGGTATGTGAATATTGTTGTTTGGGGCAAGTTATCCAGGCAGGTCTCTAAACATTGCCTCTGACCCTATTTAACGTATTTGTGTTTTGCCGCCGCAATCCAGCCTGGACGGCAGGGCATCCACGGTGCCTTCAGCACTGCGCTCCTGGCCCCAGCAAATCCGGGCCTCTCCTTGCTGTTCTGGCGCGTTCCCCTGCGCCTCCTCGCTGCCGCCGATTCCGCCATCGGATATAAGAGGGGGGGAGAGGGAGGGCCGCCGGCCGCTACTCGCACCCTGCACCGGGTTGCGCCACAGCACAGCTCATCCCCATAAACCTCTATCCGCTGTCCCAGTCTATACCTCAGCGAAATTGTCCTGCTCATGGCTTCACTCCACCGCCACTGCCAGGCCTCTGCCGGCTGCTCCTCCCGCCATCTTGTGCCTCTGCCGCCTCCGGAGTCGTCAGCTCATCAGGTTCTTGACGGCGCGGTCGCCCGAGCCCCCCTGCAGTTCTTGCCCTGGAAATTCGCATGGGGGTGATCCCTTTCACCTATTCCCCCCCGATGGTCCTCACAGGGTGATCTGCCCTTGCAGCCTACTTGGTCATGGAGCCCCGAGCGCCATCTTGGGTCCGCCTCGCAGTGTAAGTTTCTTTTGGCGGAACCCCGTCTACGCCACCTCCAAGCTTGCTGTCCTGGCTGTCAGTGCCTTCCGGCCCCCTTCACTGCTGTTTCTGGAGCTTGGGGGCTTCATACTGTGTCCCTAATCAGGTTAAGAGACAGGGTCGGCGCGGAGCTCTCTGCTCACGCGTCCGCTCCCATCCACCTCATAGCCACGCCCCCAAAAAGCCGTGGATGTTGCTGTGAACGCCCCCAGCAATACCCATTGCATGACCCTTTAACGCAGAAAACTGCGTTAAAGGGAACAATATTTACAAAGCAGCATAACGCCCAAAAAAGTAGCCTAGTGCTGCCTCGTAAATATGGAGCCACGGAACATCATAAAAAGTGAGTTCCTCCCTCAGGATTCTAGCTTGGCCATTGAATTTGTACAGCGATCTTCATTAAATTAATCACGTTTCTCTGTTTGCATTCTTCGGCCTGATTAGGCTGTTGCTAATGTGTGACAGTTTTTATGTGGTACATTTCATATTGCAATAGGTCTATGGTAAAGGTGGGAGGATTGTAAGTCTGGTTTGGCTTGGCAGTTCGGGCTGGACTGTTCCCATGAGGAACGGGGTCAGACTGATTTGCATATAGCCATGTCTGAACTGGGGTGGCAGAGTGGGCTAAAGAACGGTGATGGATTAAACCCAGATCTTTTGACTGGGTGTGAGTATTTGATTGATTCAGATGCTCCGTCCATCACCACCCCCTTTTGTACCGCTTTTGGCCGCCATAAGTGTGGCAGGGTATGCTCAGACGTGAGTCCCTTGCTCACTTTGCCACTGGATTCAAGCAAGCCGGGCTGAAGACGGCTGGAATGCCAGAAACCGGTCCTTGGAAGCTTGTTTCCGGTCCAGGGAAGACATGGCTTGGCAGTTCAGGCTGGACTGTTCCCATGAGGCACAGGGTCAGACTGATTTGCATATAGCCATGTCTGAACTGGGGTGGCAGAGTGGGCTAAAGAACGGTGATGGATTAAACCCAGATCTTTTGACTGGGTGTGAGTGTTTGATTGATTCAGATGCTCCGTCCATCACCACCCCTTTTGTACTGGTTTGTTCTTTTGTCATGATTTATATTTTTCTCGTTAGATGATGTAGGATTTTTCGGAAGAAAATCATTTGCGGGTCAGTTGCATGTACTACACTAGTACTTGCTAAACAAAAGAAAATGCTGAACACTTGGTACTATTTTCTTCAGCAGGGATTGACGCTGCACACTTCTCGAACTCCAACTGGATATGGCAGCTTGTCCCTTTGGTATTTAATTAAATACATAAGAGGGACCCGTCCCCAAACATCACTCATTGCTCTCTGTGTCATCACCCACACAGAATCCCACGCTTCACGCAGAAATATTACAGCAACTGAGCAGAAACGCATTACATTAGGTGAACAATAATATATAATGTGGTATGTGATGCTATGCTCCTTTAGATGATTCAGTGCCCGCAAAACTACTGAGTCTATCAGCGATACAGTCATTACATCTTTTTCACGTGCAGTTAATTGGGCACTGACTGATACAATTCCAATTACCCACTAAAACTGCGATTAAGGAATAAACACGGCCATTTGCAATTGTCAATGGAGTGCACGGTCTGATCACTGGAGACCATGATTATTTCTCAGTGCGTGATAAGCATGTGCTGCAAATACCTCGTATTATTTTATATTATAATGACCTTTAGCTTGCATCCCTCCCACCTCCAGTTATCTGTACTGGCTCTATTAACTGCAGGCGTAACATGTATATGTCTGCAAGTAACGTAAACAAATAGGCAACTGACTGGGATCTTTTTGGCTCAGGTAAACGATCAGCAGATGTGTTTGCCTTTCAGTAAATGAGTGGCTGAGCCCTTGTTCAGTTTGGGCTTTTCCTTGACCAGACTGGCCGAGTAGAAAGTCTCTTGCTACAGATATACCGCGCCCAGTCATATAGTGCTCTTCATTTGATCTCCTTAATAGTACTTCTGCCTCCTCCATTATTTGTCCTACGAGTCCTCCCTCCACTCGCCAGAAAGACATTCTCCAGACCGGTAGGTCTTAAACTTTCAGCACTGCAGAGGTTTCCACATTTTCATTTTTCATTCAGCCACAGGCTTAAGTGTTTTGAATTATTTCTTTAGGGAAAATGAGGGGGAAACATCAGGTATCAGGATGGGGGAATTGATGGCGGATGACGCGCAGCAATGCCTGCAGACCACTATGTTTAGTCAACATCAATAAGAGAACCGTTTTAGCTTCCCCTAGGTGTTCCCTTTGTTGTGCAGCCTCAGCAAACAGATGTTCTGTATATAATTATCCAGGACTGCTCGAGCAATACCTTGGATCATTATAATTGGCAGTGTCTTCGTCTTAGAGGTATACAACCTTTACAACGAATCTTTTACCACGCACTACCATTACCACGCAGTCATTACAACGCAAACCATTACAACGCATTGCGCTGGGGGGCGCTCTAGGATAGGGAATAAGTTTAATTTACTATCCAACACCTTCCCTAGTGTCCACGGGGACTGGAGTTGTAATAGTAAATTAAACTATTCACTATCCAGCACCCCAAAGCGCTATGCGTTGTAATGGTATGCGTTGTAAATACCGCGTTGTAATGGTATGCGTGGTAAAAGTATGCGTTGTAACGTCATACATCCGTCTTAGACTGAGGCAGCAGTGCAGTTCTGATTCTTTTTTACCTTTCACCCCTTAACACTTTAGCACACTTTCATTCTTGGTTAGACATGGATGTGCAGGACTGTTCATCGATTTAGATCATTTGTCACTGGAATATTCTGATGTGTGATTTTTGTAGAGTTCCCTGGAAAGATGAAACAGCTGGTCTGCAATGAGTCCAGGGCTGGCGCCCATATCCAGTGCTGCTCGAAGATGTAAATGGTCTCCTCAGTTACAGGACTGGCCTTCATATATTTACCAAGGCTGCCCTGCCCAGTTCGACATTGGACTCTAGGAACATCTTTGTTACAGACTGCAAGCCTGCACTCGAACATGGAAAGAAGTGATCAAGAGGGAGGGAAACAAACAAGTGAGGAACAGTACTAAATGTGCTCTCAGTCTGCCCTGCAACCCTACTCCCCAATGCTACATTTCTCCCTTGGAAGGAATACGAAATGGCAATTCTAAGTATACAACAGTGGCGTAGCTAGGCCTTGTGCCGCCCGTGGAGACCCCTGCTCTTGCCGCCCATGGCAGCCGAATGTAAGAGTAGGCAGCCGCGGAAATGTACAGCATTAAAGGGTGGGCAGTGGCAGCGGCTCATTCAGAACTACACGCTCGGGCATGAAGGTCACAGGGGTATGTAAGCTTTAATCTAGCCTTGCTACCTTACCAGAACTGTCAAGCGGTTCTTGTTGTATATCTGTTAGAGCAAAGGGGACAATCACGAGTTTTGGGGGCATTGGGTGGCAAACGAAGGACACGCCAGCACCGCTATAAATAGAATGAATTTCGTAGTGCGCCCTGCATCGCAAAATGCGATGCAGTGCACGCTACGAAATTCGTTTTATTATTTAAATTGTTTACTTACCTTCAATTATCCATATTCCAGTTTTTAGCCCCCCCCCACCCTGCCCCTCCCACGCCCGCCTTCCTGCCCCACCGCAACTCCCCCACGGACCGCGGCTGAGGCGGTGCTGGCGTGTCCTTCGTTTGCCACCCAACGACCCCCAAAACTTGTGACTGGCCCCCTTGCTCTCGCAGGTATACAACAAGAACCGCTTGACAGTTCTGGTAAGGTAGCAATGCTAGATTAAAGCTTACAGACCCCTGTGACTGTCAAAGCCCAAGTGTGTAGTTGTGAATGAGCCGCTGCCACTGCCCACCCTTTAATGCTGTACAGGAACATAATCTATTTGTGGCAACAGAGAGAATACTGGTGTGTACTGTAACAATTTGCTTGCCAGTAGGGATGGCTTCTCCAGTAGAAGATTGTGTCACTTGGGGTCCATGTCTTTGCAGCAGAATACACAGATCACATGGTACCCCTTCACCTGTGTTACCTGAAGTGTTAAAGCAGGTACTGAATGAGCATGGGACAGTACCGGCCATGGATTTATGGATGAAACTGATGGGGAATTTTGTCGCAGTATCAGCCATAATGTTGAGTAATATAAAAGGGGAAGCAGCCGCGTTAGCTACATGCTAACGCCTTAGGGATTTGCCTCCTGCTCAACAGGAGTGCGCTTTGCCTAAAATTATCGAAGAAACCTATGCTGGTTGGTTTCTTATTTTCTAGAGATGAACTGAGTAAAAGAGGATTAGTGGTAGTGGGAGGGCACCCAACAAGTACAAAATATTAATATGTAGAAAAAACGACATGAGATAACTAATTTTCATCAACTGGGCATGCACACTGCATTTGAGTATCACAAAGCAAAAAAGCTAGTGCAATTGCGTCAACACTCAGTACTTTTAGGCCTTTGGCATGTTGGTCAACTCATTGAAGTACACAGAAGCTCTCAAAGTCAGATCCTGAGTTGATTAACTGGCCCCTCCCATCTCAGAATAGGGAAACAACAGTTTCTTGCATTAGGGATCCTCTTTCATAGTTGTGGTTAGGGTAAGGTCAATGTAACTTATACAATTGCCTTGTCAATGACTTTTGAGACTGGACACCCCTGAATTCTAACTCATTGTTTAGATGGTTCTCTTGCTGTCATATTACATTGCCATAAGAGAGTATATCACATTTATGCAGGCAATATACACTTCCAATTGAAGCCTGACGATGTGCCAATTATTGTTTGTGTCACTGTCATTATGGGATACATCTTTGGGTACAGAATAACTGCATAGACTTTGTTGGACCTTTATGCAGGGCTATTCCTAAATTTGTTGCCTTCCTCCTGTATTTTTTCTGACCTGTTTTTTTGGCTTTAGGACTCTAAGCACTTTGCCACTGCTGATCAGTGCTAAGGTGGGTGTGCTCTCTCCTTTAAACCTGGTATGATTGGTCTACACCTGTTTGGCATATTTAACTTCCCTATAAGTCTCTTGTACAGTGACGTCCTGTATACCCAGGGCCTGTAAATGAAATGCTACTAGTGGGCCTGCAGTGCTGCTTGCACCACCCACAGAAGTAGCCTTCCAAACCTGTTTCCGGTCTCTGCCACTGCAGGACCTGTGTGTGCAGTTTACTCCCACAGTGACTTTGCATTGAAACCTACCATCCTGGGGTCGGCAGCGGGGTAGGTGTATCTGAAGCTCGTGCAATGCACGCTGGACCCAATCGGTGTCCTTCCAACCGCCGACCGCTGTAGCACACATTTTGTGCGGATAGTTTAGGTCTACTATGACAAGACAGGGTAGGTAGTTACACACCTACCTCTCACTTTAAGTGTAGATAGCATACAATTCGATCCTGAAGAAGCATCCTGATCTTTACTGACTTCTGAGACACAAAACATGTCGATCTCAGGAGAGTAGAACCCCTACCATTAGACACCTAATAACTAGCTTTGGGTCCTCTCATCACTATTTTAATTAGGCAGTTTACCTCCATAATAAAGTTTGTTTAGGACTAACTGACCTATTTTAATTCCATTACCCCTACTACACTCTCTTGGCCTCTCACTCCCACTGCACCTACCGGCAGGAACAAAAGTTCCCCGATAAAGAGCCCCGGTTTCGGGTGTCCGTCAGGTATTGCACCGCCGACCTGACGAGGGGCAGGCTCAAATGAAGCATGACACCTAGCTTGCTAGGTGTGTGAGATCCCTAGTTCCAACAAGGAGAACTCCTTCTCCTTAACACACACATTGGTGTTCCTTTCTGGATTTCACTACCGGACCGTGTTCAGTACCCCCTTGATCTCACTCAATCAGAGGAACTTTGTACTTTTGTCTTGCTATTACAGTCTTCCGGGCAGGTGCACTGGACCTCTTTAAACTAGCCCTCAGTCCCCTTCTTTGCTCTTACATTGAAAGTTATTTGCCAAACAGGAAACTCCCCTTTCACTACATATTGATCACCCCTAAGGTAGCCCCTACGAAGCTCTATGGTCAGGGTGCTGTGTAGGTTAAATGTGGAACATGTGCCTTCAATGTGTGGAATATCCTGGTAGTGACAAAATGCCTATTGGGTTTCTCACTGCTGTGAGGCCTGCTTCTCTTATAGGTTTGCATTGGAAATTCCCTGAATTGTTTTCAGGGGTAATTTCTGATTTGGAAAGGGCAGCGTTGCTATGTTTGGTATGTTTGGATTAGTGGTGATAAATCCTGCTTATTGGTGAAGGTGGATTTTTCATTACTATTTTAGAAATGCCACTATTAGAAAGAGTTTTAACTTTAGTGGTTGGACCTATATATTAGCCTTAAGACAGACCACTTTTAGTATGCAAATTCAAATATGCCTAGGCTGCAATCATTCACCACACCTATCTTTTTTGGGTTCAGGGTTATGATTTCCTGATACTTTGTTTTTTTATTTTAGCAATACTTTTAGGTTCAATTATACTGTTTTCCTATATCAAACACATTATACCGCATACATCAAAGGGTATATGTGCCCACTTGGGCCTTATTCAGAACATAATAACTTTTACATCCACAGAAATTACATACATTTAAATGACATGTTATTAGGCATTGCCTGGAAACACTGGCTGTTGCAGGCAAACTTGTTTGACACACAACTTTTTTGTTTAACACATAGTCAAAGCAAATCAGTGCAAACCAGTTGAGCTTTCAACAAGCACGAGACAGTATTTTATAGCACTATTTACTTGAGACTCATAAATGCCTGCAAATAACAAGGGGTTGTGATCAATGGTAGATTTTACAAATAGGGCACCTAACCAAGGGGCCGATTACGATGACAGAGGGCCCGCCACCCCCAGCCATGCAGTGGCGAACCCTCCTCCATCTGACAGCAATTTCCCTTCGCCATATTACGATGGCATGCGAAATGTTAGGGTCGCGTCACTGTTGCAAAGACCACCTGCCACGGTTCCACAAGGCGGTCCTTTTCCACCTACCTTGGAGAACCAAAACATAGGGCAACATTGCGTGATGACGGTATCCCTTTCTGCCGGTCTTTTCACTGCGGTCATCCCGCCACGAAAAGACAAGTGAAAACGGATTTTGGGGCCCATACAGGCCCCACTTGTGTTGGGGGTACCCAGGGTACCCCCTATATTTCCATGCACAAGGTGTCATGCACCGCGTGGTGCCTACCACGTTGTGCACAGAAATGCACAACATGGCTATTTAGCGGTGCGGTGGGTGCTGCAGCCAGCAGTACCCGCTGCAATGTTAAACTGCTGGATGTGCCTGCCATGGTGGCGGTAGCATCGTAATATGGGGTGTGGGACCACCGCCTTATAGGCCGGCGGTCCCAATCCCCCCTACGATGGCAGAGGGGACTCAAGTCCGCCCGCCATCGTAATCGACCCCAGAGTTCTTAGGTGCCTCAAATTGCGGGTTAGATTATGTTTCTTCAGCTTCCTTAAAGCGTATAAAAGTCGAAACATTTCAAACTCATCAGTTAAAGGTCTCCTTAGGATCAAGGCAGGTTTCTAACTGAAATTAAAAAAAATATAAAAAATTATTATATCTCAGTTTCAAAAGTGATGGTTTGTAACTTTTTATAGCTTGCTTTTTTGTATTGAAGACACTCTTTTTCCTGTCCTTTTAGATTGACTCTTCTGCCTCATCGTTGAAGAATTCTGGTCTTAATGGCAGTCCAGTATTTCAATTATGTTCTGAAGACACCCTTTTGGCCCTTCATTCGCCTCTGGCAACAGGAAACATGCTGCACTGACCCTTCAGGAGTTCTTCCAGGTTTCTGTGTCCACGGGAAAGCAGGCCAGATCTCCATCCTCTCCAAAAGGGAGACGGACAGTACGTTTCTCCTCTTCCAGAAGCGTTCTGTTCTGTGGTATTGGTGGTGGGATGCTCAAGAAATAATATTACCACATCAATGACTGGGGGGGGGGGAGTACTCAGCCTTTCCAAACTTGGCCCTTGTCCACTTTTTCAGAACTTCTGTGTTAGAAGCCAGTTCCATAGCTGTCTTCGCAATGTCATGACTCCAGAGTAGAGCTCTGTGTTTCTTCACAGGTGTTGTCCTGCTCTAACGAGGGAGCGTCCCTTCCTCAACCATGTAAAACCAACAACGGATTCTTCTGGGAATAGAACGTGCACTATTAAGTCAGGATTCGACTTGGAATGAAGTAGCCACCATCAAAACAAACTTCTCCCCCGAGCCCTATGATGCCTTGCTGAGATGCAAGTTTAGGAAAGGTGGGAACGGTGCCTCCCTTTCCGTCATTTCCGGTGACAGACGTTTGTGAGATGCGGTGCTTCATGGGCCCAAGGATACATCTTTAAATAAAAAGGCACAGTTGTGGAAAGCCTGCCTTTATGAACTAAACCGGGGTGATAGTGTAGTACATTTGTAGTCGCCTTTGCTAGTCTAAAGTAACAAAGGGTATACAATCTTGAAGAACAATGAGAGAAACAACCACTAGCTATGTCTGAACAGAGAATGGTGTTCCCTATTTGACAATAATTCACAGTTTACTTCCTGGTAATGTTCCCTTGATTCAAGAGATGATTAAAATATAATGGCGAGTAAATGGCTGGCGGGATTTAACGGGAGCCGCAACGGATTGACAAATAATCTCCTCACACTGACAGAGACCTGAACAAATTGGTTAAGTCTGAGCTTGGCTGAGCATCCGGCTTGTATATTGCTAACCAAAATAGTCATTTGTATTCAGCCCATCCTTTTGCTAATGGATTTCTGAAGCCATTAATTGATTTTGGGGAAATCCAACTAAAGTCTAATTACTACATCCAGAATTCATTGTATCAATATTAGATTCTCAAACGCACAATTTTATCTTTTCCTGAAAAGAGAGTTTATCACATATTGTGAAGTTTTTTTGGTACAGAAAAAAATGCTGCCCGCACCTCACTGAGAAAGATATCTTTCATCCAGAAGGATGTCTTTTGGCCTTTTTTGAATACCTTTGAATAAATCGAGGCCCAGCACCGAAATGCGCGTCGACCAAATGTATAGATTTGGGACATTTCAAACAACAAGGAGATGTGTATACATTATGTTATATCGCACTATTCACGGAAAAAGCTACAAGACGGGCACTCAAGGGTGTTTAAGTGATATTTATTCACTTCAATGCAGAAAACAATTATGTCATATCGAAAGATACCCGGGAATTGTCTATAACTATTGAGCTATGATTAATTTGTAATTATAGACGATATTTTAAAGAAACGTTGTGCAACAAAGTATGAAAATGTGAATGTATGAGAGAGTATGTTGTATGCGTTTTTTATAGATGACTGGAAGATATCAAAAGTGTCGTGATAGCACTAGTAGTTGTATTAAGCTTCTTATAATATATGAATTGAAAAAAATAAAAGAAGTGTAGTAGGTGATTAAATATTAGTCAGTCCACAATTGATTGAATCGCATTGACTAAGTGGCTAATCTTTTGACACTTAAGCCATCTACACCACTCATCGATCTACTCAAATACTGCTGCCTTAATAGCGCCTCGGAACGGCATGATTCTACCATATTTAATATAAACAAAGTAGCAAATGTTTCCATAATTTTATAATAAACTTCTGACCTATTTATGTTTCTCCTCCAGTCATGGTTTCAACTATTTTGTCCCTAATTAGTCAAGCTTTCCCCCATTTATCTTTTTTGTCTATCTAGACCATAAATATATGGGCTAATTTTAATTTCTATGTATAGTAATTCGGAATATTATCCGTTTTGGGGGATTTTGTCAGATTTTTCTAGATGTAATTTAGTAGTTCCTAGGCCTCAATAATCAAAGTTACTAACATTGAAGGGTTAACTTCTGAGCAGACATTGGCTCACTCCATAAATAGAGGTGGGTGCATGCTCCTCCACCACCGTCAATCATTTCATCTATTTTGTAGAACATAGCAACATTTACCTTCTGGAGAAAAGCATAAAAAGAGACTACTTTCATTATGTGTTGATTATGCAACAGAGGCTTCTCTACAGAGGAAACTGCAAAGCGATATACAACTGCATAGATCCACAGCCTGTCTTCGAAACATGTCTGCAGCAAGCAGCAAAGCAAAGTCTAAAGCAGAGGCTGACAGAACACTGCGAGTTGAATGTAGAGCTCATCCAACAAACACTATTGCTCTTAAAGGACCTATCAACAGTTGATCGAATTAAAAAAGGATACCGTTGAGAATACCA
The DNA here is from genome assembly GCF_964263255.1 of Lissotriton vulgaris. NCBI lineage: Eukaryota > Metazoa > Chordata > Amphibia > Caudata > Salamandridae > Lissotriton > Lissotriton vulgaris. The sequence continues at coordinate 2,087,762,216 of NC_141689.1, read as the reverse complement.
CTGCGTTCACTAGTAGTTAGAGTGATAGTTGCAGCAGCAGCAACATGCCCCCAGGCAAGAGGATTACAATTGTAGCAAAGGCTTGCAGAAGGCAGCACGTGCATCAGAGATGTCCCTTAATTTGGCAGGTCGGAGCCAGCAAAACTGCAGCTCGACCCAGTATTGGAAGCTAAGATTGGAGATGAAGTAGTAGGCAAGTGAGTTATAGGTTTTTTCACACTCGTAACATGCCATCATCAGAAAAGGGGAAGAAAAGGCATTAACTCCAGTGTTGGTGAGCAGCAGGAGCAGATCTGTCTGAAAGCAAGGCCGGCATAGTATCCCAGATTTATCCCATACATTTGTTTCGAAATAGTTAAAATAGTGAGGTTGCCTATGTTCCTGGAGAATGGCTCTGACTGTTCAGTGAAAACAAGCAAAAACAGACGGAGGCACTTTCTTGTTCACCGAAGTCTACAATCTCTTTCTTCCAGCATGTCTTCTTTCAATATGTTTCAGCCTAGAAATGTAGGTGGAAACTCTAACGCAAGCGGAGGCTTTGGTGACAGCGGGTGAAGAGTAAACTATTGAGAGCCTGAAGCAAATATTGAAAAAAACAAGAAATATTGTCCTCAGGACCATAAATAAATAGACGTTGAGTCAGAAGGGAACTCCTTAAACGTATGGTCTCATCCAGAATTAATTAATGCCTATATTATGAGTTAAGCCTACTGGTATTCTAGGGTAAATAGTGCATGGCTTAAGAACAGCCAGCAATGTTTTTCACTTGTGATAAATACTGCATGTTGTGGGTCAAGTGTCGTACGTTTTATTTACCATATGTGATGTATACAGATGCAAAAAATAATGCAAGTGGGAAGTACACCTCGATTACAAGTATGCAAGAGCATTGAAAACCAGTGTTAAAATACCATCTCAAAATACCTCCCGTCAAAAGCAGGTGGTGAAAGTTCCTGGAAGTGTAGAGCATGAATAAAAAGCTGTAAAACAATACAAAATAACTAAAACCAAAACAATGCAAAAAGCACACAATACAGGAACTGCATGAGCTGAAAAATATAAAATCACAAATGCACAAAGGGCAAGACCTACATAAACATCCATGAACAGGTGAGGTACTCATAAGTTGAATGCAGCAGCTCATGCTTTCATTCGGCATTACACCACATGGATGCAGAAGTGCTAGACTATTGTATCATGCTATTCCCGATCCATGTTCCGCTACCAAAAACACAAGCAGGGTAGAGGGAAACCAGGTCAGTAATCAATGCCTTCAAATAGGGCAATATAAAATACTGCTTGTCTCCAAATCCCTACAAATTACAAATTAACTTTTTCAGCACAGGCAAGGGAAAAATGAATGAGCGGCACATTGGCTGTTACAGCAACAAAAGACTTACCTGTCAGCAACCAGTTCACTGGTGTGGGCTGCATTACAAACTTTCCTTGCCATGGAGGCAACGGGGTCAGCGTCTCCTCCAGGGCCCAAGACATAAAGAAAGCAGAAGTATGAATTGAGAGAGGGGTTGTACTCCAAATCCAAGATGGTGGAAAGGGGAAAGCTGGGATAACGTTCTGTTCCTCCCCCATTGAAGGAGGAGTTTTCTACCACATCCTTGTTCTGCAATGCTTCAGGTGTTCTTTCAGTGTGCTTTGCTACTTGCCTCCAGGTATTGCCCCCGATTGCTCCAGTCCTTTTCTTCGGTCTTTTTCTCCAAACCTATGCGTCAGTCCTCTGCTCTGGTTGTCCTGAGCAGTATTCCTCTCGAGTCTTCTGTCCCGGTTCTCAGCTCTATTAGTCTTCAAGCTTTTCCTCCGTTGTTATCTGAGAGGCTTTTTTACCTGCTGTTTTTTTTCCTCCCTTATTCTTGTGGGCACTTGATGGCTGACTTTTTCTAGTGTCAGCAGTATTGTTGTAACTGGAAGGGGTCGCTCATACCCCTGCTAGTACTGGAACATGGATTTGGATCAAGAAACCATTAACACTGTTAACCACTCCATTGTCCTTACTAAACTTGCAGAACTTGGTATTCATGACTCAGACATAGACTGGCCTACGGATTTTCAAAGAAACAGATCATTTGAAGTGAGTTTAGCCCAATTTGAATCTTTTTCAAGGCCTTCCTCATCTGGTGTCCCTCAGGGATCCACTCTTTCACCATTACTCTTTAACTTGCACCAAATTTATCTGGCCCACCTGATGAAAACTTCTGGAAAATTCATTTTTTTCTGTATGGATGACTGTTAGAAATGAGGGTCTCTAGTTGGCAATGGTTTGCACCTTTGTCCAAATAGGGACCCTTGCTTCAAGTCAAGGAAAGGAAGATACACTCCTAAAATAACGCCTGCTCACCCCCCTTGGTTGCTTGGCACGAGCAGACAGACTTATCTCAGAGTCAGTGTGCAAGGCATTTGTGAACACATACAGTAATACAGTGAAAACACTACAAATGAACACCACACCAGTTTAGAAAAATAAGTAATCTTTACTGGACCTAACACAAGAACAAACAATAAAAATCCACAGTACACTATCAAGAATATGACTTTAAAATGGTAGAAATAGTCTAGTTCAATGTAGATGGTAAATGCAACACTTTACTCTCAAAGTACCTTGGATGCATCATGCAAAACAAACAAAAGGGTCGCAGGGAAGGTGATGAGTCTGTTCCTTGCTTCGGGGGAGGTGATGCGTCGATTTTTTACTGCAGCACAGGGGAGGTGATGCGTCGTTTCTTACCGGAGAGGACGTGATGCATCAGTTTCTTACCGGAGAGGAAGTGATGCGTCGGTTTCTTACTGCGTTCCGGTTACGATGCGACAAGACGGTGCCTCGATGCGATGTGAGGATCCGGTGCGATGCGACAAAATGCCATCTTAGATGCAATGTGACAACTTGGCGTCTTTGATGCAATGTGACAACTTGGATGTTATGTGTACACACCCGACGGCCGTGCGGCAAACTCCGTAAACTTTTGAGCCACGACAGGCCCTGCAACATGCTTCTCCGGTGATGCGACGACAACCTCTCCGGTGGTGACACGCTTCTCTGGTGATGTGCCATGCTTCTTCCGCGATGCAACACATCTTGGCGATGCGACAGCAAACAGCTGCATCGGTGATGCTTCTTCGGTGATGCGACGACAACAGCTGCAGCGACGACAAGCTTCTTCCTCATTGCATCGCGCTTCCAGGTCCCAGTGACACGCAGACTGCTGGAGCCAAGGCCCTCCCCAGCCCTCTGTCACTCATAGACCAGACATGGATTACACAAAGTTAGCAGAGGCATACTGGATAGTTAGGCATGAAAATACCTACTTTCTAAAAGTGGTATTTTCAAATGCAGAATGTAAAAAACACCCACACTAAAATAAGGATTTTCACATTCGGAGTTCAGGCATACTAAACTCGATGTTCTATCTTGTTCCCTGGGTCAGTTAGGATTATAAGATGTTCTAATCAAACTGCCAATTCTGCCCCTTGGGACCAGGTAGCCTTGCAATAGTAAAAAATAAAATTGGCTGTAATTCAATATCAGGACATGCCACACACATCAGGGCATGTCCTACCTTTCACCTACAACACACCCTGCCCATAGGGGCGACTTATATGTAGGTTTAGGGACTGGCAAGGGGTGCACTTGCCAAGTCGACATGGCAGTCCCAGACTGCACACAGGCTCTGCTATGGCAGGCCAGAGCCATATTTTACAAGCTGCGTCTGTGGGTGGCACAACCAATGCTTCAAGCCCACCAGCAGCATTTGATTTACAGGCCCTGGTCACACATGGTGCACAGTACTAGGGTCTGACAAGTAAATCAAATAGCCAATCATGGAGTCAAAGTCAAAGTCAAAGATAGCTTTATTCGATTTCAGTTTAAAAAACGACAAAAGCACAAGTGAATGAGCAATAAAAAACAGTAATAATTAATCATCAATGAGAATTTAAAAAATCATTTTGAACAAAGCTATACCAAGATGCAGTTCTGTTAGGAATTCAATTCATTGTTAGTTTGCATCTGACTACACTCTTTAAAAACATGGATACTAAGTACATAGACATCTCATCTTCTAACATTTGGAGTTTCAGTAGGGCAGGTCTGCACTGTCTCAGGCCCCATTTCTTCAACAAGAAAAGTAAATACTTTTTCCTAGTCAGTGAATAAAATGTACAAAACAGAATACAATGTATCGTCGACTGTTGGGATATGTCATCGCAGGGGCACAAGATCAGATTTTTAGACCAGGTATTGGCTTCGGGGAATGTAATTAGTCTAAAGAAGCTCCCCCCCCCCTGAAGCGTGTTAATAACATCTGAGTGTAACTACTCTGGGTGAGAATTAGATATTGCTGAATGCCCTGTCCCTGCAAAATTAATTGATTCTCCAAAACAGAAACCTTGCTGCCCTCTAGTTGCCATTGTTTGTTCTCTAGCAAAATAAAACAGATTTCTTTCAGGTTTTTCCTTGATATTGTTGTTAAAGAAGTCGGGGAGTCAAAATATTCAGGGTGTCCAATCTCTTTTAGAAAGCCCTTAACATATATAAACTAATCAATTTTAAGGGCACCCTGTAGGTTTAGACAATCTTGGATTCTATGGCAGGACCGAAGGCTTCAGATTATGCCTTACTTTCTTCACTTTATTTCTAACAGCAGCAAGAAAAAACATGTAAAACTACTTTTCCCATGAACACCAGGGAAAAAACAGGAAATTGAACAGTAAGTCCTTTGTCAGTCTCTATGCACCGGCAGCAACCATCATGCCTTGCATCCATTTCCTCTTCCTCTTTCTTCGCTGCTCAGCAGCAAGTTAAGTGGTTTTTGTCTTCTCTCCTGGGTTTTGGGGGCTTTCTGTGGGCAGCGCGTGACTTTGTTAGATAGCGCTGGTGTTTTGCGACCCCTACAGGTCCCCTTGCCATCGCGGGACGCTTTTGCGCTCCTTACGCGATTTGCAGCCCCAGCAGAGTGCGGTGCGCTCCGAGCGCCGCTAGGGGGCAGTGCTCTCTCTGTGCTAGGCGTGCTATAATTCGCGTTTTAAACGCGTTTTTACCGCGTTTTTCTACAGCTTCAGCGCTGTCCCGGGCTACCCGGTGCTGACACCCTGCGGGGTCGAAATTAGGTTCTCCCTCAAACTGACGCCCCGAGTGGGTTGTATTTAGACTGTTGAACACCCTGTCTGGGTCGTAATTGGCGCTGGTGCGCAGCGCTTGGGAACGCTTGACTGGGTAGCGCCCTGGTACACATAGGGCTGTGCGTTCCCTAGGCTAGTCCCGAAATTTGTGCCTCTGTGCCACCATATCCTCTGGGTTGCCCAGATCCATATTGTGCCATCAGGGGTCTCGTCAATTGGCTGCGCTGTACCTCCCTCCTGTGGAGCCCAACTTACCTCATCATGCAGGGGGAGTCAGGCCAGTACCCAGAGGAAGACCCTCTGAATTATACCTCCTGGGATGATGACTTTTACCAGGTGGTGGATGATTCCATCTATAAAGCAGTTGATCAAGCAATAGTGCCCCTAGAACAACGCTTGACGGCGCGTTTGAATGAGGCGTATGCGAAAATTGCGGCCCTCATTTCGGTGCCTACTCCGGTCTCGGATCCTTCCCTGTCAGCGGTTCCCCCCCCCGCCTAAGAAGGCTTGCATTTGAGGGGATTGATCCAGTAGCTTTCGATAAGGTCAGGCACGCCTTTAAGGCGCTTGAGGAGCCCCTACCTGTTCCCGCCCAGCAGGTGGTTGTCTCAACTCCTACTCCCCGTACTCTGTCCCCAGAGCCACGGCAGGATGACGATTCTCCGGACTCGGAGGAGGAAGCCTGCTCTTCTAGGTCGTGGCTCGCGTCCCAGCCATCCACGTCCACGGGCCCTTCGGATATGTTGGATCCGGACGATATCGTCCACCCACGATCCTCCGAATGGGTCCCGGGGGACAAGGTGGCCTCGTATGTGGCGAACCGTCTCTGTAAACAGGTAGACAAGGACGCTCGCAGCCACCTTAGGGCGAAGTGTCCCAGACCTTCTCTGGAAGGAAAAGTGGCAATGACCCCAGATATTGACCCTAAGATGACCACCTTTCTCGCTAAATTCGTCAAAGATCCCCGGAAGGGAATTGATCGGTCCTGGCGCACATGCCAGGACAAACTGCTAGAAGCAGTGGGCCCCATGACCAAAATCCTCGACATGGCAGAGGAGGCTAAGGTGTCAGGGGACGCCATTTCTCCAGAAATCTTGTCAAATTGGGCACAACGTGCCATAGTTTTCCTCGGCAACGCCAACTGCGCCCTCTCTACTGAGAGGAGGAGGTTACTGCTCATCAAAATCGACCACAAGCTGGGTGACCTCACCTCTTCGGAGGCGGGCGCTGTGGCGCAGGGTGGCTTATTTGGTGATCCTTTTATCAAGGAGCTTGGCAAATTCGTGGCTACGTTTACGTCACTGGACCGAGCCCAGTCAATTATCAAAAAGGTGTTTGCCCCTCGAGTTTTTGAAGGGGCCGGACGAGGCAGGGGCCGCTCGTTCGGTAGGGGTGCTCCCTCCGATAGAGGGCAAGGCTCCGGACGCGGACATGGTCAGGAGCATAACTCCAGATACAATAACTTTTACCCCACCAGAGGTCAGAAATTCCGAGGACGTGGTGTCTATCGAGGCCAACAGCAAGGTGGAAGAGGTGAGTGTCCTGCCCTCTGCGAGTTTTTGAGTAGGGGGTCGCCTAGCGCAGTTCTTCCCAGCATGGCTTTCCCTTACCAAGAACGCCTGGGTACTACAGACGGTTCAGTGCTTCCAACTGGAGTTTCATAGCCGTCCTCGGCAGCCCCAGTGTCCGCGCCCCATTGCATTTTCACAGCGCGATGCGGCATTGGTGAGCGACGAGGTTTACGCCCTCCTTCACAAAGGGGCGATTTGCCGCGCGTGCGAGCACCCGGACGGCTTCCTCAGCAATATCTTCTTAGTCGACAAAGTAGATGGAGGCCGACGTCCAGTTATCAATCTCAAGGAGTTCAACGAGTGGCTGGTTTACCGCCATTTCAAGATGGAGGGAATCCACCTCCTGCGGGATGTGCTGCGGCCCGCCGACTGGATGGCCCGGCTCGATTTGAAGGACGCCTACCTGGCGGTCCCGATTTTTCCTCCGCACCGTCGCTTCCTCCAGTTCAGGTGGGAGGGACAGGTGTACGAGTTCACCACGCTGCCCTTCGGGCTCTCTTCCGCACCGTGGTGTTTCACAAAGTTGCTTCACCCCGCGGTAGAAGCTGTTAGAACCCGGAGCTCTTAGGGGAAGCCTAGGTCTTTAGGGTCTGTTCAGAGTGTGTTGTGATGTGTTTTCCGCCTAACATGGACTTCAAGTCCCAGGATGCCTTGAGGCGTTCTAGGGAGACCATGCTCCTTTCTGCACGAATCAAATGCAGACTGGGAGGTTCATATGCCTCCTCCCTCTTCCTGGCGGTGCTTGGTTTTCTCGTTTGGATTCCTGCCTGGGTCCCGACCCGAGTATCCTCGATACTATCCTTTGCTCCCTTGAACTGTGTTCGTGTTCCTCCTCCTCCCTGAGCTAGCGCTACGCGAGGCCGCGTGGGCTCTTGCGGTCAAATCCAAGGACTTTCTCTCTACGGTGTTTTGTCCGAATCTCTTGCCTCTGCAATCGCCGGATTTGAGACTGGATTTCCTCCGCCTCCTAAACTGCTCACAGGTGTGGCGCTAGGAAGCGTTGCTTTGTCCTGTGAGTCTCTCCTCGGCTCCCCTGCTCCCTCGAACCTGAACGCTGTGGAAGCCTGCAGCTCCCTCGAACTTGAACGCTGTGGAAGCCTGCAGCTAACTCTCGGCATTTTGTTTGATTTAAGACAAGGGCCGACGTGTTTCTTTTCTTTACGTATTTATTTTTGTTCTAAGGTACGCCGGGTGAAAATAGCCGGTTTTACTTATCCTTGGTGAAAACGCCAACGTCTGTGGACAAACTTTCTTTGGTGAACTTTGTTTTTGTTTTGCCTGCGCAGTGAGGATCATCGCTTACCTACAATACTATTTGTTGGATTCTTCGAATTGAGAGGTGATTCAAGACTATAAAACTCTCATGTGGAACTATTTCTTTTGTTTGGAGAGACCAAAGTATATACCCTTCTTTTGGTTCGTATATTAGATTTATTCCTTGGATACCTTTTGGGTTTGATACAATCTTTGGGCAGGTAAGAGCATTACAGCACACTCGGTACAGAAATATAGTTAAGCTCCTTATTGTTACCTTTTTGAGTCTACTAAGGTCCCTGTTGTGTGTTTTGTTTTCTTCTCTCCTCTGCAGGATACTGCGTCCTATTCGCTTGTCACTCCTGATTGCCCTATCTTCTATTCAGGAGACCTATGGGTTTTGGTCTCTCTCTTTTTTGACGACCACTCAAACCTGTGTGTGTATATACTCGCTGGGTGTGTGGTGTCGTTTGAAACAGAGAGGGACACTGTCTACACTTCTGAGGAAGCTGGTTTCTGCCTGGAGCTTGTTATTCGCCCGACAGAAGCCTTGCGGGCGCGCGGGGTCAGACTGATAGTGTACTTGGACGACATGCTTTTCATGGACCAGTGTCCAAGGCGCTTGACGGCCCAGTTGCAGTTTGCGGTGGACCTGTTGCAGGGTCTGGGATTTGTAATAAACGAGATGAAATCCCTCCTGGTCCCAGCTCAGTGCGCAACCTTTCTCGGGTTCAGCATAGACTCAGTCTCTGCATCCTTGAGTCTCCCTGCACGGAAAATGTCCAAAATTCGTCACGAGTTGTGCCAGACCCTGGCGAAGTCAATGATCTCGCTGCGTCACCTAGCACGAATCGTGGGCCTGTTGTCATCTTCGATTCAGGCCATCTTCCCGGGGCCGCTTCACTACCGGGCGATGCAACGGTTGAAAGCGTACCACCTCAGGCGAGGTCTCACGTACTCGCAGCTGATTCCGCTGTCAGCGGACGTGAGGGACGAAATGCGCTGGGGGCTGACGCACATGGAGGCCTGGAATGGCCGTGCCATATTTGGGTCTGCCCCCGACATTGTGATAGAGTAGGACGCCAGTCGCGCAGGTTGGGGGGCCAGGTGCGGGGACTTCTCCACAGGCGGCGCCTGGTTTGCCCTCGAGCAGTCTTTACATATCAACTGCTTGGAATTGCTGGCAGGTTCCTTTGCAGTCCAGTGCTGGACCATGGAGCGAGTGCAATCGTGTGTCCTTCTACGGATGGACAACGTGTGTGCGGTCCAATATATCAACCATCTGGGTGGCACCAGATCCAAGATGCTAGCGGATCTCGCGCGGGATTTTTGGCACTTTTGCCTGGATCATCAGGTCTCGGTCACGGCGGAATATTTGCCGGGCCGTCAGAACGAGGTGGCCGATTGGCACTCCCGGCCCCTCCTGGATGCCAGCGTTTGGAAGCTGGATCCGGAGGTGTTTTACCAATTGATGGACCGGTGGGGTCCGTTTTCGGTGGATCTGTTCGCCTCACGGCTGGACCATCAGTTGGCGAGATATATCAGTTGGTGCCCGGACCCGTCGGCGGAGGCGACAGATGCGTTCCTTCAAGACTGGTCGAGCGAGCAGGGCTATGCGTTCCCTCCGTTCTCGATGATCATGAGGGTGTCGGCGTTACTGCACCGTCAGTCAGCACAGGTGGTGATGATCACGCCTTGTTGGAGGTCTCAAGTTTGGTTTCTGGTTCTTCTGGAACTTTCTTGGGATTTTCCAATCCTACTCCCCCGCTCTCCTCACATTCTCCTGAACCCGGATGGGAATCCCCACAGGTTGGTTCAGGAAGGTTCACTTAGGCTGATGGTATGGCGGATCTCCGGCGTCGCTGGTCTCTCCCAGGCCTTTCGGGAAAGGCAGAGGATCTGCTCTCTAAGGCATGGGCGGACAGCACCGCCAAGAGATACCGATCAGCATGGCACAGGTGGCGTCGCTGGTGTATGCGACGGGGTTTCGATCCTGTGGGGACGGATGTAGTCCATGTCCTTAATTTCCTTGCCGACTTGGCGGACGAGGGTTTGGCCTATAGGTCTATAAATACCTTCCGCTCGGCCATTTCGGCGGGTCATGACCTGGTTCAGGGTTCCCCGATTGGGGAGCACTATTTGGTTTGCAGACTGTTAAGAGGGATTCGCCTCTCGCTGCCCCCCGAACCGAGATACTCAGTCCTCTGGGACGTCAACAGGGTTCTGAACTTGTTTCTTTCCTGGCAGCCGAATAGGTTTTTGTCTTGCAAAGAGCTTACTGCTAAACTAGCAATGCTATTGTGTCTGATTTCCTGCTGAAGAATGTCTGACGTGCGTGCGCTCGATATTACGGCACAGTCCTTTTCCCCGGACGGGGTGTCCTTTACAGTGAGCAGGAGAACTAAGACCCTTTCGAGGGTTATTTCATACCCGGCTTTCCCGGATTCCCCGAAGCTGTGTGTAGTGCAGAGCCTCCGTGCATATGAGGATATGACTGATGATACTCACCCTCCGGGTGAGAGACAACTGCTGATTGCCCTACGGAAACCGTACAAGGCTGTTTCTTCCCCGACCATCGCCAGATGGGTGCGTTGGGTGATGCAGGAGGCGGGGATTGATACAAGGAAGTTTGGTGCTCATTCGACTAGAGGAGCTATGGCCTCGAAAGCCTTTGCGCTGGGGGCTCGGTTGGAGGACCTGATAAGGGCCGCGGATTGGTCCTCAGACTCCACCTTCAAGAGGTTCTATTTTAAGCCAGTAACAGAAGTGGCTCGGCTTGTGGTCGATAAGCTTTGAACTGGCATAATCTGAAGCCTCCGGTCCTGCCATAGAATGAGAATTTGCCTAGCCTTGGTGCTGGTAAGTTCCAATTCTATTAAGGACTCGGAGATGAGGATTATCCCCCCAGGGACTTCCTCGAAGTGGACCCTCCCCGTACGGACTGTAAGTAATCTATTTACGGTTTTTCATGAGGTTTTTTAACGGTACTGTTCTGTCTGCATTGATGCTAGGTACCTGATGTTTCGAGAGGTCGGATTCTGACTCTGAGCTTTTCTTCCAGGGAATGATGGACCAAAACAAGATGCATGAGGTTACCAGACAGAGTGCTACGCGCGAAGAAAGAGAAAGAGGAAATGGATGCAAGGCATGATGGTTGCTGCCGGTGCATAGAGACTTACAAAGGACTTACTGTTCAATTTCCTGTTTTTTCCTCGGTGTTCATGGGAAAAGTAGTTTTACATGTTTTTTTTGCTGCTGTGAGAAATAAAGTGAAGAAAGTAAGGCAAATTCCTCCGAGTCCTTAATAGAATTGGAACTTACCAGCACCAAGGCTAGGCAAATTCTCATTATATCCCTATTTAATTCGGTTTCATCTGAGGTCCATACCTTATGCCACAGCAAAATAGGACTCACTTTAATAAGATCCGAAACATAATCCAGATCTAATTCCCTGTGGCATACGTATGTAGAGTTTGATTTAGGGTCAGCTAGTAGTTAACGAAGGAAGGCAGTTTCACATAACTGTATATCACGGGTATCTGCAATCCCCCATATTCCAGCTCCATATGTTGCGGTGGACACACATTTTGATTTGTAAATGTCCACCAAAATGTGTACTGGTCAGCCCCCTAATTTGATGGCAACATGCACCGATTGCACGGGAAAAAGCTAGTTTCCTCATGTTGACAGCTGAGGACCATGTTCCCTTCTTATCAAAATTAATCCCAAGATAGGAAAAAGTATTAGTTGATTCTATCTTCGATTTTTCAAAAAAAATGTTGCACTGGACATTTCTCTTTGTTGTGCAACACATACTAAAGGTTTTACCAGTATTAATTTTTAGACCTCTGGCACCCATATAGTCTAAGAAGGTAATAAGCGCTCTCTGGAGGCCCACTTGGGTCCTGGCCATGATTACCGCGTCATCTGCGTAAAGTAAAATCGGGGCTGGGCATCCTCTGATATGGGGGTAGTCCTGTTTATTTTGCGTGAGATGGAATGCCACGCTATTTATATTAAGATTAAATAAAAAAGGCGCAAGAATGCAGCCCTGTCGGACTCCTTTTTTTATGGGGAAATTCGATGTACATTCACCCTTACTTCCAAATCGTACTTTTGCTCCAGCCCCCGATATAGTTCTTTGATAAAATTCAGCATCTTCAATTCAATGCCTAATTGTAACAGGTTACCCCATAGGATTTCATGGCTTAGATAATCAAATGCCGAACTTAGGTCGGCGAACGTTAAAAATAGCTTATCCTTTTTTGCCACCACGTGTTTACCTATTATTATTGCCAAATGTAACCCTTGTTCCACGGTGCCTAGTCCTGCTTTAAAACCATACTGAAAATTTGAGAGGATGCCTGTGTCTTCTGCCCATATCTGCAATCTGTTTAATATAACTCTTCCTGCTACTTTCATCAGGGAGTCCAGTAACAAACTTGGCCTGTAGCACTTTGGATCGTTACGGTCCCCCTTCTTAAAAATTGGAACCACAATGGCCTCTTGCCATGTGGGAAGAAACCCTATTTTGTTACCCTGGTTAAAACGTTAGTCAGAAGGGATGCCCATAGTTTAATATTAGACTTAAAATATCTAAAGGGACCCCGTCTGGCCCTGGGGCTTTACCTGTAGCGCTTTCGGCTATGGCTACTTCTACTTCAGACAATGCAAAAACAATGTCTATAGGGAACAATCCCTGTGGATTGTTTTCCACCCCCCCAAATGTTTCAGCGTGTCTGCTCCCTACTTGGGCGTCTTTTTTATATAACTCAGTAAAATGATCCACCCAAATGCCTTCTTCTATTGCCATCTCTATGGAATCTGTTTTCCTATCCACGAAGAAAGGGGCATTCAACGCCTTCCAGAATCCAATGTTATCTTTCAAAAGACAGGCTTGATGTAAGACTCGCCACGCCTCCTACTTCAACTCCTTCTTCCGATTTTTTATTGCATTGTAATGTATGCCTCTGGTCTTTCTTATCTCAGTGACATTTTTTGGTTCTCTTTTAAGAGTCAGCTTTAAAATTGCATGTGCTTTGCTGCACGCTGAATCGAACCAACCCTCAACCTTAGTTCTCGAACATTTCCTCATAGTTCCTGTGAGGGCTTTACGAATTTCCTCTGAAATACTACGAAAAGCCGGAATAACTAAAGCACAATCATTATTTTCTGAGAGGCAAGTCATAAAATCTTTATACTTATTTATTTATTTATTTAGTGTTTTCTATAGCGCGAACAAGACCCAGCGTAGGGTGTCAGAGCGCTTTACAGTAGAGATTCATCAGTTGTTAATGTTACATACTTCAGTTTAGCATATAGACATAAACACATTCAATATACAGTTGTCAGACACAGTTAAAGTACATGATTATCTTTGTTCATGATCTAGCATGGAGTGACATAGCTTATAAAATATTGTTTCGTCATCAAAAGATAAATACTTTGGCTAGGATAGCAGGCCTCCCCTAAGCTCTTTATGGAAGAAATTTGCTCATATAGTACGATTTTGCTTCCTTTTTGAAGGTTGCAATGGATGTAATTCTTCTGATGTTTGGTGGGAGTGCATTACAAATTCTTGGTGCTGCTCCTGAGAATGCTCGGTCTTATGTCTTTTCCTTGTAGAAGCGAGCCGGTTTCAAAAGAAAGTCTGATTTGCTCCTGGAAGGTCTGTCACCTCCTGATGGAGTAAGTTTCTGGGCCAGGTAACCTGGAGGTTTGTGGTGAATTGCATTGTGGGTGATACATGCAAATTTGAATTGAATTCGTGCTTCTACTGGCAACCAGTTTAGCATTTTCAGGTGAGGTGAGATGTGGTCAAATTGTTTTTGAACCTGCTATCAGTCTTGTGGCTGCATTAAGACAAGCTTTTAATGGAGCGGTTGCGATCTTGGGGAGACCAGCCAGGGTCGAGCACCCATATTCGATCCTTGAAATGTCCAGTGCTTGTACTGATGTTTTAAGATCTGTTTTGCTCAGGAAGGGTTTAAGTTTTCGCAAGTAGCTCAGGTGGAACCTGGCGTTTTTTGCCATTGCATTAATATGTGCTAACATATTCAGGTTTTTATCTAGGGTAATTCCCAGTGACTTGGTGGAGTCTACAATCTTTGGGGTACAGTTAAGAGCAGTGATGAGTTTGGACCATTCTGTTAAGTTTTGATTGCTTTTATGTGGTGTGATTAGTAAGAATTCTGTTTTCTGTGGGTTTAGTTTCAGATGATTCTTGGTGAGCCATTTGAGGGTTCTTGATAGTGCATAGTTCATGGTCTTAATTTTTTCTGTTGATGCCACCTTGATGTACAGCTGCGTGCCATCTGCATACATGTGGAAAGCTATGTTTACTTTTTGTAGTATTTCTGTTAGTGGTTCCATGTAAAGATTAAATATAGCCGGTGAGAGCGTTGATCCCTGAGGAACTCCTATTGTATTATTTGTTGGGCCAGAGAGGGTTTGGTTGACCATGAATTTTTGCGATCTGTTCTTAAGAAAGGAGCTGAATCAGTTAAGGACTGTACCATCTAGGCCCATTATGTTCTTCATCCGGTCTATAATTTTTTCGTGATTCACTGTGTCGAACGCAGATGAAAGGTCCAGCAATATTAGAAGGCAGGTTTCATTATGGTCAAGAGCCAGAAGTGCGTCATCTACGATGTGTAAGAGTGCAGTTTCTGTGCTGTGGTTTGGACGGAAACCCGATTGGCAAACATTTAGTAGGTTGAACTCAGACATGTGTCGACTTAATTGTTGTTGGACACATTTTTCCAGGACTTTTGCTAACATGGAGATGTTAGTTACAGGTCTGAAGTTGTTTGGCACCGTGGGGTTCTCTGTGGGTTTTTTCAGTAACGGGATGACTTGTCCTGTTTTAAGGCATGTAGGAATTAGACCTTGCGAAAGTGAGGCATTTATGATCTTAATCAACAGTGGGATTAGAAGATGGTTTAAGGAGGGCCAGCATTTTGCAGGTAATGGATAATTATAGGGGTTGTTAGGTTTAGTGGATGACATGATCTTTGATATGTCTATTTCGTTGACTACTTTAAAATATGACCATCTGGCATTGTTTTTCGGTTTCCTTATTTCTTGTTGAGTCTGTTCTTCGTCCTTTGAATCCGCCGTATTTTCTATGTCTTAGGCTGCTTTTTTTTATTTCTTTTCCAACGAGTCAGCTTTGTCAGTAAAGAAGGTCGAGAAATCCTCACTGTTCAGGCTGTTAATGTTGATGGCTGGTGCTACTTTAGCAGATTTATTGGATTGTTCTTTAAGGAGATCAAACAGTTTCTTGGGTCTATTAACTGCACTGTCTAACTCCTTCTTGAAAAAGTCTTTTTTAGATTTAATGATGCTTTTATTGTAAGCCTTCCTTGATTGTCTTAGTATGGTTAAGTGGGGTGAGGAGGGATGTTGTCGCCATTTGCGTTCTTTTAGTCTCATTTGTTTATTAAGGGCATCGTTGAACCATGGGTTTTTGATTTTGTCGGTGACCCTTTTTAGTTTTAGGGGTGCTATGTCCTCGATGATATTTGACATTGTCTTGTTATAGTGCAGGGTGAGGTCATTGACATCAATCATGTTTTTGTGAGTTTGTAAATCTAATGAACAGAGTACAGCTATCATTTCAATATTTGCTCCTCGTGTGTCCCTCATCCATTTTTTTGTTTTGGTGGCTTGCAACGATGCTTTGGTTTTCTTGAAGGGAATTTCGAATGTGATTATATGGTGGTCAGACCAGTCGCATGGTGTGACTACAACGTTCTCTATCGCTTTCTTTCTAGTTAGAATCCAGTCTAAGGTTGATCCTTTAGAGTGGGTAGGGAGATTACATTCTTGGACTAGTGATTGTTCTACCAAGAATGTTTTAAGGATGTTAGTTTGACAATCTGTCTGATGTTTCCAATGGATATTAAAGTCTCCTAAGAAGATATCGTTCGATTTTAGGTTGGAGTTGGTGGTAATGATATCAATTAGTTCTTCTATGAATTTGGTCTTTGAACCAGGGGGGTGGTAAAGAGCGTGAAATTTATAATTTTGGTTGTCAACTGATCTGAGTGACATGCCCATGTATTCACAGGATTCTAATGGTTCAGCATTAACTTTTGTGATGGAGATCTTTGATCTGTGAATGCAGGCAATACCTTCGCCCCTTCCTTCAATTCTGTCCTGTCTCATATTCTGATAGTTCGGTGGGACTAACAAGTCTAGGCTTGGCGAGGATGAGTCCGATAGCCATGTTTCAGTTAGTATGATAACGTCTGTTTCCTGGTTTAGGATGATGTCTGCTATGTCAGCTGCGTGTTTATTTGCTGAACAACAGTTGAGTAGTATACACCGTTGGTGTTCATGCTCCTTTATCCTAGCTGAGACTGCTTTTTCAGGCATTAATGTCACATTCTTAAGGTTGTTGGTGTTGAGCCCTCTGTCATTGGATTGGGAAGTTCGTTTTCCATTTGTTATGATTGTTTCTATTGTTTGGATGTTATTTTCTCCTGCCTTATTGATTGCCGTAGGAGTGAGTTCATATGACGTGAGAATGGATAATAGTTCATTGTTTGTCAGGTAATTGGGTTGAGAGCGAGTACGGAAAGTTCTGTTAGATGTCGCCATGGGGGTGGACCTATGCTTATCCAGTGCTTCCCTCGAGGTAGCCTGTAGTATTTCCATTTTAGCAAGCCATTTTTCTGATAGGCACAGCAGGTTTTTCATGTCTTTAATCGCGGATAGCACAGCTTTGTACGTTTTGCTAGTTAGCGAACTGAGGATTGTGGAGTCCTCATTATTGTGTCCTGGTCTGGTTTTTCCCTCTTCTGAATTGTGACGCATGCAGGTGGGTTGATGTGTGGATGTTCTTGTGTGGTGGTCCGTTTTGATTATCTCTGTCGTTTCTGCGATAGTTTTAGCAAGCTTAGAGCCGGGTCCGCATCTCCCTATGTTGTGTCCCTGTGTGTCCTTTCTAAGGTTAGCAGTGGTGTTAGTGTGAGGAAGAGAGCAGTCCTCAGGAGGTGAGTCGGAGTGTGAGGTGATAGTTATTTGTTTTTTGTTGGTCTCTCTAGTTTTTAGCCGTGCAGGCTACTTGATATACTTGTTTGGGCTTCTCTTTAGTTGACTGTTGCGGTTCAAGAGTCCTGGTTGTTTCCTTTTCCGTGTCACTTAATAAGTGGATTACATGGGGTGATATTAGGAGTTCTCTACTGTCATTTGTGTTAGATCGATTATCTATTCTATCACTTATGCTAGGTTGCGCATTAGAGGCTTCTTGGAATAAAGGTGGTAGTTCATCAATGGTGTTAATATGTCTATCCGACCTGGCTTGATTAGACTGTTGTAAAGCTCTTTCTCTGACAGTTTCTCTTATATCAGGTAGGTTTTCCTGATTGACCGTGGCTTTAGTGGTCATTTGTAGATTGAGTTTTCCCGGGATGGAACTACTGCTAACCTGTTTTTTTAGTGTTGAGAAAAGTTCCTCAAAGCGTTCTAGGTCTCTGTTGGCAGCTTGGATGAGCATAGTGCCATTTTTATAACATGTAATGTTAAGTGTTGCTCGTAGATAACTAGATGGCAGAGTGACTAGTTTAGTTCCATAGGGAATTTTCTTAATTTCCTGAACTTTTAGAGAATTGTTTAGTGTATTTCTCCATCTGGCCATTCTGTTTGTAAAGAGAATAAGGTCATTAATAAAGACGCCTTTTTTCATATTAACTGTAGGATCCAGGATTAAACTTTCAGGGTTGCTTCTGAGAATTTTTTGTTTAAATGATTTTGACGAGGTTTTTGTCATGCTGGTAGGGTAAATTATTGAGTAGGAGTTTAGTCCTTCTGGTTTTAGGTGGTGAACTGCCAGCAAGTTTTCAAAGAAGGCAGTGGGCTCGACTTTATTCCATTTTCTGGAGTAGCCATTCAATTTTGCTAATGTTATGAAGTGGCTATATAGATTGTCAATTACATCGTTGTTCTTACTACTTCGTACTGCAAAGATTAAGGAAAAACTATTTGGGAAATGGTCACTTATTGCAATGTCACATGTTTTAAAATTAAGAACATTGCAAGAGTACTGTTCGAGACCAAAGCAAAATCTATCAATGAATTATGCCCCCTACCGTTAAATGTAGGTACAAAAGCAGCCCGTGGGCTACAAAGTTCGTTTACGAATCCCAAATCCAACTCGAATAATAAGTTAAAAAAAGTTCCCAGTAGTAGTATGTGCAAAATGATTGCAAGGGTCACCTTTAAGATTATCCAACCCACAAGCGCTTGTGTGACTATTTGGACATAAATAACAATTGAAGTACCCCACCCATACATCACATTTCCCCACAGGACAATTTTCATCAGGGTTCTGCATAATTTGTGAGAGTTCCTCAAGGGCATTAGTTAATTCTATCTTTGGAATATTGTTGTAAAAGTTGATCAAGTTAATAACTTGATTTCCTCCCACTTTAAATACCAGAGACTGATGGTAATTGGATCCCAAGTTAGATTTTTTGACCGTGACATTTACAGTGTTTGATATATAGGTACAAAGACCCCCGGCATTTCTGCCCCTTGTTATCAACTTTACGGGAGTGTGAAAGGTACGGTAACCATTAATGTGGATCTCTTTCCGCTCCCAACATTCCTGAAGACAAATAAAGGAAAAATTTTGTATAAAGGGTAAAAACTTTGGATCTTTAAGCTTATTAGATAGACCCGCTACGTTCCAAGAAAGAAATGTAATAATATCTTCCTTATCTGAGATCTTATTTGGGGCCATGTCCTTCTTGGAATCGACTAAGCTATTGCCATAAAGCATGGGATCCAAACGGTCTCCTATGTCCTGTTGGTGGTCTAACAGGACTTGTTCTTGATCGACATCCAAGGGTGTTGCCAACAGTTTACAGGGGATACCTACATTGTGCTCGTGGATGTTAAGGTCACTCCTCAGTCCCCATTCTCCTATTACAACGTATACATTTTGAGGGCCTTTACCTATGTTACCCGAACTGGTTTCAATATGATGGTCCACTAAGTCACTTTTCTTTCTTATACTATGCGTCTTAAAAGGATTTTGATTTGGATTTCCTTCCCCCTGTATATCACTTAGTATATTTTACCTAGTCGACTGTAGTCAGTCCACCATTTCTAGGCAACTAAATCTATTTTGGGTGGGAATGTGTCTCCGGCCATTTAATGGACCATACCATCCATTTTCCAACCTGCCCTGACCTTGGTGCGTAACCCGTGTCCAATCGCCTCCACCATCAGGTAAGTGAGTTAATGGATAAAAGTACGAGAGTGGTCGATGTTCTATGGATGCCCTTGCATTATAATTTCTCCAAGTGCAGATATAATCCACCGTACATGGGTCCCTAAGTTTACCAGTACGCAGTTACCTGAAATGGTTTTTGGACTATTTCCCACCCATGCAGTTCTACGTACCATCAGTATTTTACTCGTAATGTGTGCGGGTAAGGGTCGATTTATATTGAGCCAATGTGTCACTTTATTCTTTAAAGACCTGAATGGGGTTACTTAATTCTGGCACTCCAGTCAATGCTACCAGGTATGGGCTAGTTTCTGGTGGTAGAATAATTCTACAAACACTCGGTGGTACCCCCACAGACAGGACCCCTCCAGACTCTTTATGATTAATTTTAGAAGATTAAGTTCCTCTTCCAGATGGATGGGTAGGACTAGATAACTTTGCCGAGGATTTTGTCATCGGTGGATTGGGGATGTTTAAATTGGGTTGCTGAACAGAGGTCGGGGATTTATAAATTACTTGTGCATCGGGTACAGTACTTAACTGGGCGGTGCCCGAGTATGGCATTTTTGCCGTTGTGATGTCCGACAAACCCCTTGTGGCTAATTCTAACAGAGAGAGCTGTTGCTCAATACATAGAAGTCTAGTTTCCAGAGGTTGAAGGGAGGATCTCAACAGTGCCCCCAATTTTTGCAACAAGGGATCATCATCCATCTCGATCTCAATTCTGCCCGAACTGCTTGCACAGCTTCTAGAAACTAAGTCTTGACTTGGTACATTTCCAGCCAAAAGGGCATGCCTAATCGGAGTGTTCCGAGCATTATCCTCCTTTGACTTGGATGATATATCACTTTTACATGTGCCTTTAGCTACTTTGGGTTTCCTACTACCAGTAACGGTTGTGTTAGCCCGCTTCCTCTTCGGTATTGCTCCCTCGCGTCTCTCCCGTAGTTGCCTAGTATTCATTTTCTCTGGCGAGCTAACCCTTGTTGGTGCTGCGGTGGCCTCTGTGCTTGCTAATAAGTGTGGGTTAGTCGCAGGCGAAATATAAGACTGATCCTGGGAGCTGGACGGGCTATATATATGTACTTGGGCTTCGGTGGTAATAGCTCCTATAGCGGGCTCAGGTGTACAAGCTGTCGCAAAATGGCCCATTGAAGATCTTTTAGCCAAGGCCAAATCTTGTGACACCCGACGTTTCATTAAGATTATCCCTTGGTCTATTACAGAATTAGCTCTCGTTATGAAATTATCCAATGTACCTGTTAGGAGAGTCCCTGCAGTTGTGGCCTTACTCCTACTCTCGCGTACTGACATATTGATTATATAAGTCTCCGGACGGACTTACTACTATGCCACGGTGTATGCAATTTACCTAAAGCGGGAGAAAGGGAGATGGCCCGGTCCTTCAAGTCTAGAACGGGCTAAAACAGGCCCGCCCTTGGCCCGGGCTTCGCCCGGCAGGTGCCCGGGCGCGTCCTGCGAAGCGGGGAGGGGCCAGAAAGAAATACGTGTAAATGGGAGTGGCGGGAAGAGGAGCAGCTAAGGTCAAGCACGGGCTGCTGGTCCGAGCAGTCCCGCCGTAGAATAATGCCCCATACACAAAGTCACGAACACCAGCAGAACACACCACTGCGAGCGGCTCCCGCGGAGCGGGGGCCGCGAGCGGTTAAATCAGTCTTGGCGTGGGAGGGCGGGAAGAGGCACAGCTGAGGTCAATCACGGGCTGCTGGTCCTCGCAGTCCCGCTGTAGAATAATGCCCCAAACACAAAGTCACGAACGCCAGCAGAACACACCACTGCGAGCGGCACCTTTAGTGATGGATGAGGCCTGGCTCAATCATGGAGTCACTAATCCATTACAACAATTTACAATAGGGAGCACTTGCACTTTGGCACTGAATAGCAGTGGCAAAGTGCCCAAAGCATCTAGACCAGCAAAAACACAAGAGGCAACGACAAAAAAATGAAAAGGAAACACACACCAATGGTGCCAGGTCTAACACGTGTCCCCTCCAGCTGCAATGTAGGGAGAACTACCCACCCTCTTGAGAGTTCTCTTCACTAAGGCGGAAAAATCTGGACAGACCATCAGCATTGGTGTGTTCTGTACCAGGGAGTTGTTCCACCGTGAAGTCCATCCCCTGTGTGGAAATGCACCACTTCAACAGCTTTGGATTCTCATCCCTCATCAGCATCAACCATCTGAGGGGCCTGTGGTCTGTCCGAACCCAGAAGTGTGTCCCAAACAAGTATGACTTTAACTTCTTCAGTGCCCAGACAACAACAAATGCCCCACGCTCGTCTAGGCCCTCCTCATTCATCTGTGAAAGTACAGCCCCTACACCATCCTCTGAAGTGTCTGTCTGTACAATGAGTTCTTTAGAGAAGTTGGGTGCCTGAAGTACGGGCGCCATGCATATGACAGTCTTCAGGGTATCAAAAGCCTTCTGACACCTCCAGTTCACTTTCTTGGGCTGTTTCCTAGAAGTCAGCTCTGTCAAGGGTATACCAATGCTGCAATACCCCTTGACAAACCTCCTGTAGTACCCTGTGAGTCCTAAAAAGTCTCGCACCTCTGTCTGGGTCTTGTAGTGTTCCCAAGCTAGGATGGTATCAATCTTGGGCTGGAGGGGCGCCACCTGGCCGCTCCCAACACAGTGTCCCAAGTATACCACGGAACTCTGCTTGATCTGGCACTTACTGGCTTTGATCATGAGGCCTGCCCTCTGCAGTGCCATCAACACTTCCCAAAGGTGGTGCAGATGTTCTTCCCAACTGACGCTGAACACTGCAATGTCATCCAGGTAGGTGTCCCTGAAATCTTCCAGTTCAGCCAACACCTAGTTGACCAACCTCTGAAAGGTGGCAGGGTCGTTCTTCATCCCAAAAGGCAAAACCCGGAATTGGTTGTGCCCATCTGGTGTGCAGAATGCTGACCTCTCCTTTGCCCCATCAGTTAGGGCGACCTGCTAGTACCCAGTACCCAGACGTTAAATCAAACGTACTGAGGTACCATGCAGCCCCCAACCGATCAGGAGATGGGGTGCGCATCAGTCCTGGTGACTGAATTGAGCACTCAGTTATCCACACAGAACCAAAGTTCTGACGTGGCACCCAGTTTGGCAGCTTTTAGGACCAAGACCACTGGGCTGGCCCAGGGACCGTTTTAGGACTCAATCACCCCTAATGCAAACATCTAGTAGACCTTCTCCTTGATGCAAGCTCCCACCCTGTCAGTCATTCCGTAAGTTTTGTGCTTTACTGGAGAACTATCCCCAGTGTCCACAACAGAGAGGCACCAATCAGTGACATTGGGAGTCAGGGAGAACAGATCAGGAAACTGTCCTAAAAGTTGGCGACAGTCATCTTGCTGCTCAGGGGTCAGGGCGGAAGAGAGGTTTACACCATCCACTGACCCATCTTGTTCTTTTGCAGAAAGCTGGTCAGGAAGAGGCTTAGTGTCCTCCCCCATTCCATCATCTGTCGCTAGGAGCATGCCCATTCCGGAACTATCCAAGTGGGGCTTCAAACGTTTTACACGCAGGACCCACAAAGGGTTCCTAAGAGACCACAAGTCCACAAAGTAGGTGACATCACTCTTGCGCTCCACCATCTCAAATGGTCTGGTCCACTTATCCTGGAGCGAACAAGGCTCCACGCAGGCCATGACCCATACTTTCTGACCAGGTTGAAACTCGATCAGAATAGCATTCTGATCTTGCCACTGTTTCATCTCTTCTTGACTGGCTCCAGATTCGCCTGAGCGAGTTGTCTGAAACACCTAGTTTGGTTTCAGAAGGCCAGAATGTAGCTATATACATCCTGGGGATGGTTACTTGGAGCTTTCTCCCAGCATTCCTTTACCAAATCAGAGGTCCTCTTACAGGGTGACCATACAGCAGTTCAAAGGGGCTGAACCTTTAGGACTTCTGTGGCACCTCTCTGTAAGCAAACAGAAGGCATGGCAAGAGGACATCCCACTTACGCCTCATAGGTTTCTCAAGACCCATAATCATGCCTTTTAGGGTCCGGTTGAATCTTTCAACCAGCTCATTATCTTAGATGTGGTAAGGAGCGGTGAACTTGTAGCTTGCATCACACTCTTGCCATGGGGACTTCATATACTTAAATATGCATCAGCAAACAGCTTCAGGGGTGACGCTTCTTCAGTGATGGGATGACAACAGGTGTGGCGGCGACACGTTTCTACCTTGTTGCGTCGCGCTTTAAGCTCCCAGCGACACGCAGTCTCCAGAGGGCCAAAAAAAACAGCAGGCACCTCACTGCAGGTAGAATTCCCAGCAAGGAAATTCAGGAGGAGCTGGTGGTGAAGTCTCTGTGTCCCTGAAACTTCAGAACAAGAGGCAAGCTCAGCTTCAAGCCCTTGGAGATCGTCCTCAAGATAGTAAAAAATACTCACAAAGTTCCTTTTCTCCTTCCTTGGCAATAAGTAACCACTGCAGGCCAACCCTAAACAGTAAACAGCACAGGGGCAGTCTCCTCCTTCAGCTTCCTCGGTTTCTCTCCTTGGCAAATGGTTTGTCTTGATTCCCAGAAGTGATCTAAAGTTCTGGGGTCTGGGTTTCAATATTTATACTGCAAAATCCTTTGTTCTCTGAGTCCTCACCTCCACCTACTCTCTATTCTATGAGGGCTCAGGCAAGTGAAATGAGATCTCCCGCTACTCTCTATTCAATGCAGGGCCTATTCAGCCCAGGCCTGGCCATCAGACTGCTGGAGCCAAGGCCGTCTACAGCCCCCTTTCACTCACAAACCAGACATAGAATACACAAACTTAGCCTAGGCATACTGGATAGTTAGGCAATAAAATACCTACTTTCTAAAATTGGCATTTTCAAAAACAGAATGTAAAAATCCCCCACACTAAAAGAGGTATTTTCACATTCTGAGTTCAGGCATACTAAACTGGATTTTCTACTTTGTTCCCTGTGTCATTTAGGATTATAAGATGTTATAATCAAACTGCTAATTCTGGCTTATGGGAACAGGTAGCCTTGCAATAGTGGAAAACAAAATTGGCTGTAATTCACTATCAGGACATGCCACACACATCAGGACATGTCCTACCTTTCACCTACAATGCACCCTGCCCATAGGGGTGACTATCATGTAGAAAAGGGAATGTCTAAGGACTGGAAAGTGGGTGCACTTGCCAAATCGTCATGGCAGTCCCAGACTGCACACAGGCTCTGCAATGGCAGGCCTGAGCCATATTTTACAAGCTCCTTCTGTGGATGGCACAACCAATGGTGCAAGCCCACCAGCTGCATTTAATGTACAGGCCTGGGTACACATGGTGTACTGTACTAGCGTCTGACAAGTAAATCAATTAGCCAATAATGGAGTCACTAATCTATTACAACAATTTACAATAGGGAGCACTTGCACTTTGGTACTGAATAGCAGTGGCATAGTACCCAAAGCATCTAGACCAGCAAAAACATAGCAAAAAAACAGGAGGCAACAGCAAAAAAATGGTAGGTAGACCCACACCAATGGTGCCAGGTCTAACAATAACTCCCAAATATTTGCTAGCTTTGAAAATGGACACATCAAGGCCTCATCAAATCTAAATAACTGGTTGGAATCTTTGTGGGGGGGGCGAATCTTTGTTGGGCATTGCTGGAATTGAACTTACCGGTGCAGACTCCTGGAAAACACTGACTACTGCTTCACTCTCCCCCGCTGCCGCAGTTGACCCCGCGGCCGCCGAGAGGGGGGAGTGTGCTTGCCTTCCCGTCTACATTTCCCAGCCTGCCCAGCTCACCTTGGGGATGCCGGCTGCAGAGTCAGTTTGCCACGCCTGGAGGCGCATAAGAACAACACGCTCCTCCCGCGTCGCGGGACGCGCGCGGGCAACGCCGGGCTGACCACGGGCAGAGGGCGTGCCGTCTGTGGCCATCCGGGGATGACCTGGGACGGGGCGGGCCACCCCCCTTGACTGACTAATCCTACAGGTACTGTCAAATCGGACTGGCCGTTTGTGCTTGACGGGGCTACTTACCAAGCCAATAACTAATTGCTCAATACAGAGAAGTGTGTGAGGGGCAAACATAGTTTATTTTAGGCCTACGGAGTTACCTACAAGAAGGAAGCTAGGATTGTACATAGGGGGGAAAAGAGTTAATCACAATTTTACTATGTCCAATCCCCCTAAAACACGCTCGGTTACGAGCAGAGCACATCTTGCTGAACGTCCAAAACAAACCATGGCCGAAACAAACATTACACCTCCCAATAAACTGAAAAAACCTACCGCAATTGACTTGATGTTGAGGAAGGTATCTGGGGAGATAGAACGTATTGAAAGGAGTTTATCCGCCTCACCTATCCCTATATTAGCTACCCCAACGCAATCCAGGGATCACACATTAGCTGAAAACCCCAACATGGCTGAAATTATAGCGTTAGCTAGTAACTCAATAGAAGGCATTCCCTGTGCTCAACATGCACTACTTTCTGGGGCAGAAAATTCAGGGCACAGCAACCCTGCCGTCCGCAGTAAACCCAAACAACGGGGGATTAGCAAGGGACAACACAGGAAAAACAAATCATTTATAGGAGCTTGTCGATCTAAAAATAGACAAGAGGTTACCCCTGTAGACAATAGAGTGCCCGCAAATGTAAATCCACCAGGGTGGATCAAGGAGGTTATAGGAGAACTCAAAAAACATATGAAACCTTTCATTATCGCCCAGTTGAAACCGATTGTAAACAGGGTGGATAAAATAGCTAACGAATTGACCAAACAAGGCAAGATAATGGACCCGACAAGTAAGAAACCCCCTTCAGGTCCCAATAAATCCATAAGTGTGGCCACTGATAATATAGCGATTAATAACAATTGTGTCAGTAACATCCAACACACGATCGCCCAGGTACATGACCCTCCTAAAGCTCCCCAAGACCCTGAGAGGGGATTAAATCACAAGACTGGTACCAAAAATACTGATAAAGTCCCGCATCAACCATTCATACAAAGGGGGCAGGAAGACCACTACTCAAGCCATGGTCCTTCTAGCTCATCCTACATAGACTTCGATCCATTCTATAGCTCAGAAAGTCCGCCCCACACATAAATCTACCACAAGAAGCTAGCCCCTATGTAATAGTATTCGCAGGGGTACCGGAGATCAGGGCATCAGATAGAGAATCGCATTCATAACTACACTCAAAAATTGCGAAGTGGTTGAATATTCATAGGCCATTAAATAACGGGGAAAGGGGGGAGATACTACATGTAAGAAGAGCTAACTGGTTTGGAGGTAGGAAAAAAGATATAAGAGGGGATTGCATTGTGGTAATTTTAGAGATGTCAGACTGGTGGAATACATATTGAAAAACTCTAACAGGAATCACACCAGCACAATTTGCGCGCTCCCCCTGGGGTATTTTTACCCAAGGAGATGGAGCAGAAACAACCTAGATCATCCAATGTGGAACTCTGGAAGGTTACCATTTAACCAAAGGGACAGATTCATGAATCACCCGACCAGTTCTTACCTCCCCGAGACTACCCCCAGTGGAGAAATAGATTTTGCCCCCCTGCAGTCGCTCGATGAAAATGATTGACTACCCCCTATAGACAACGAGCAAGCAAGTGCTGTAATAGGGGAGCAAGTAAGTTCTGTAATAGAGGACGGAAATGTCCATAGCATGAAAGGGAGAGGAGGAAATGCGGAAGTAATAAGGACAGAGGACCCCCCAAAGCAGAGGGAGGAGGTCGATAGGGCCTTAAAAACTTGCAAAAAAAGAGTGTGTAGATCAAATGATCAGAGGACAGAGGGAAGGAAAGCAAATAGGGCAGGGTTAGCCTTTTTGTCCTGGAATATAGCAGGCCTGGGGGGTAAATTCGAAAACAAGGAGTGGAGGGAGTACATAAGGGGCTTCCACATTATAGCCTCACAAGAGACATGGGCACGAGACCCCAATTCCTGTCAATTGGAGGGCTACAAATGTTTTTTTAGGCCAGCGCAGGAAGCCAGATCTAGGAGGGCGAAGGGAGGGCTAGTCATATATGTTGACTTAGATTTAAAAGGCATATGGTCACAACCCACATGGGTATCAGATACCATACAAGCAGTGGCATTTGAGGGACACGGACAGAGGTTCCTAATATTTAACTTTTATAACTCAGGAACAATTGAGGGAAACCTCCCTGTATTACAAGAGCTAGAGAATAGATTAAATGAAGAAACAGACCTAAGGCAGGGGGGCCCTGAACCAAATATTCTGCTGATGGGTGACTTTAATTGTCACTTGTGTCCAAAATTGCTCCCAATGTCCCCTGACTGTTAATCCTGCCCTGAAGAAAGTGGACCACACTTTGAACATAACAAAGAAGGTTCACTGCTTATGAAGTTACTTGATACCTACACCCTCACTCACACAATGGACCTGTTGGCACTGAAAAAAGGGGATACTCTTACACCAACATTTAAAGGAAGAGGCTGCTCTTCCATCATAGATTTTGTAGTATATCTGCCTTTGATAAAGAGCATATTAAAGAAGTAAGAACGGAGTGGAGCCCCTTTAGCGATCACAACCCCCTAACCCTCGAAATATCCTACAAAGGCCTACCTGTAGAACATGCCGGGGAAGACACTGTAATCCGCCCAACTGACCAGGGGAGGCGCCTAAGATGGACAAAGATTAATCCACAAGAATTATATAGCACCCTAGTGGAAAGAGGGAAAGAACATATAGAGATTTGCCTTGATCTCGCAATAGAGGGTAGAGAAGTGGTCCTGGAATTTGAGTCCTTAACTAGGGTGGTCGAGGGATTACTAAAAACTAAGCGGCCTATAAAGGAATCAACAACTCCAAGATAGTTTGATTCTAACTGCTCACGGGCACTGAGGGAACTAAAACAGAGCCTTAAGAAGTCCCCAAGAGAGATGAATGAAATCGCCCTTTGCAGACGTAATTATAAAATGCAGGTTAAGCAGAGAAAGCGCACACTTCAAAAGGAAGTCTGGGCAGACTTGAGGGAAGCAGGAGAAAACAGGGACTATACCCAATTTTGGAGAATCATAAATAGACCCTGTTATCAAGACTCTATCTCCCCTGTAATTAGTACCAACATACTTCCCGAACAATGGATTAACCATTTTAAAAGTCTTTACAATCAACAAGGTGAAAAAGTCAGGGACGGAGTGTGGGAGGGTCCTAGAGCAATCAAATTAGAATTTTCTTTATTGGAAGTCTCAAAGGCAATTCAAGGCCTGACTCGCAATAAGGCACCAGGCCCGGATGGCACCCACACAGACCTCGTTTTAAGCAACATTGAATTATGGGCACCGATTATGACCAGCGTATTTAACACAGCAATTAAATCTGGGCTCCCGCGATCTTGGTCAACTGCGTTGATTGTCCCTATCTATAAGAAAGGGTGTAGGGATAATCTACAATGCTACAGACCAATCTCGCTGTTTGACGTGTCAGCCAAACTACTAGGCAGGGCAATTTTAATTCGCCTTGCTGAGTGGACTGAAGCACACCACACCCTGGCAGACACCCAGTACGGGTTTAGAGCAGGCAAGTCAACTAGTGACCAATGACTTAACCTCTATCTACTAGTTGCCAAATATACTAAATCTGATAAAGAAACAATGTATATGGTTGTTTATGGACCTGGCAGCTGTGTTTTATAACGTTAATAGAACTAAACTCTGGGCACTTATGTTCAAATTGGGAATTGATCCAGATCTCATAAACATTCTAAGGGAACTCCATTGGAACACCACTGCCAAAGTCCGCTATAGCGCGGGAGGGGTGAGTACCGATCCCTTCCCGTGCACTGGCGGGGTGAGGCAGGGGTGTATCCTGGCTCCCTTCCTATTTACCCTTTACATAAATGACTTGGAGAGCTCACTGACGACATTGGGGACTGATTGCCCAAGAGTAGGATCGCGTCACATACCGGTACTGTTATCCGCAGATGACGCGGTCCTGCTCGCACGAACAGCAGTGAGCCTGCAGCATTTAATTAGTGGCTTCATTAGGTTCATGGAGAATTTAGATCTCTCGGTAAACCTGACCAAGTCATTTGTCATGGTGGCAGGGAAAAAACCCACCAAGAGATTTGTGTTTAAAATAGGAACACACGCCTTAGAAACTGTAAACACATTTTCGTATCTTGGTCTCCTGTTTGATGAAAATATTAGGTTTGCCCCATTGATGGAGGAAAGGTGCAGGAAACTTGTTTCAGCAAATGGTGCCATCTTAAACTTCGCACGTAGGTTGGACTGTTGGTCTCCAGAGCAAGTAATGACGCTGTACAGAGCAGTTAGCACTGCTAAAGCCACGTACAGGGCAGAGGTGTGGGTTTTTAGGGATGTACACCAGATACAAGTAGAGGAAGATAAATTCCTAAGAAAACTGCTGAAGTTACCACAGAGCATCCCAGCAGCAATTACACACAAGGAGCTTGGTACCCCGTACATCTCTGACCTGATTAAAGCGAGACCAATCCTGACCTGGCTCCGAATCTGGTTAAACCTAGATGCCGAACTCAGCAGACAAATAATTAAAGATTGCCTTCAGAGAGATAGATGCCTACAAATCCCCTGGCTTAAATATGTTAAAGAAACCCTAGAGTGTATAGACCATCAAATACTATTTACTGACCCGTCAATGATTGACACCTCTTGTACATATCGTATTTATAAACAGCTACTTGACAAATATGATTGTAGCAGGAAACAACCTGCCCATTGCCCATTACTCCCCTGAGGCGGAAGCCGGGGGATAGAATAGAGCTGTGAAAGCGTTTTGCTAGAAACTGTTTGATTAGTTTTAAAAATATTAATTTGCGCCGCAAAGTGTTTTGATTTTAAAAGGAGCACTGCCCACAGATAACCGCTGGCATTTGACTGCTAAATATTGTAAAATCGCCCCACACCCAGCTGATTAAGGTGCTGAGTGAGAGGCAGCATCATGGCATCTTGGCGGACATATTGGGCGTACACACAGCCCCAGCGCTCTAGTCTTCGAGGCTCCTGTATAAAAGCAGAGATTCGATTCTGCTCGCGAGACCTCATTGCCCATTACTCCCTTGAAGCGGAAGCCGGGGGATAGAATAGAGCTGTGAAAGTGTTTTGCTAGAAACTGTTTGATTAATTTTAAAAATATTAATTTGCGCCGCAAAGTGTTTTGATTTTAAAAGGAGCACTGCCCACAGATAACCGCTGGCATTTCACTGCTAAATACTGTAAAATCGCCCCACACCCAGCCGATTAAGGTGCTGAGTGAGAGGCGGCATCTTGGCGGACATATTGGGCATACACACAGCCCCAGCGCTCCAGTCTTCGAGGCTCCTGCATAAAAGCAGAGATTCGATTCTGTTCGTGAGACCTCATGGCCCATTACTCCCCTGAGGCGGAAGCCGGGGGATAGAATAGAGCTGTGAAAGCGTTTTGCTAGAAACTGTTTGATTAGTTTTAAAAATATTAATTTGCGCCGCAAAGTGTTTTGATTTTAAAAGGAGCACTGCCCACAGATAACCGCTGGCATTTGACTGCTAAATACTTTAAAATCGCCCCACACCCAGCCGATTAAGGTGCTGAGTGAGAGGCGGCATCTTGGCGAACATATTGGGCGTACACACAGCCCCAGCGCTCTAGTCTTCGAGGCTCCTGCATAAAAGCAGAGATTCGATTCTGCTCGCGAGACCTCATTGCCCATTACTCCCCTGAGGTGGAAGCCGGGGGATAGAATAGAGCTGTGAAAGGGTTTTGCTAGAAACAGTTTGATTAGTTTTAAAAATATTAATTGGCGCCGCAAAGTGTTTTGATTTTAAAAGGAGCACTGCCCACAGATAACGGCTGGCATTTGACTGCTAAATACTGTAAAATCGCCCCATACCCAGCCGATTAAGGTGCTGAGTGAGAGGCGGCATCTTGGCAGACAAATTGGGTGAACACACAGCCCCAGCGCTCTAGTCTTCGAGGCTCCTGCATAAAAGCAGAGATTTGATTCTGCTCGCGAGACCTCATTGCCCATTACTCCCCTGAGGCGGAAGCCGGGGGATAGAATAGAGCTGTGAAAGCGTTTTGCTAGAAACTGTTTGATTAGTTTTAAAAATATTAATTTGCGCCGCAAAGTGTTTTGATTTTAAAAGGAGCACTGCCCACAGATAACCGCTGGCATTTGACCGCTAAATACTGTAAAATCGCCCCACACCCAGCCGATTAAGGTGCTGAGTGAGAGGCGGCATCTTGGCGGACATATTGGGCGTGCACACAGCCCCAGCGCTCTAGTCTTCGAGGCTCCTGCATAAAAGCATACGGTGATCCCTCCGCGCAGCGGACGCGATCAGCAGGCACGCCGGAAGCGCGCCAAAGTCGAGCCAAAGTCCAGCCCGTCTGCGCCCGTCCGCGCTAAGGACGGGCTGGGGGCTGCATCACCTGTCAAAAATGCTACCAGGTCAGATGTCTAGAGAAAAATTATTGTCTCTGAATACTAACCCTATGAATTGTAATCATGTCATAGAAGTCGATAAATGGCTAGGACCTATCACGTGCACGATATGCAAACACACAGTACAACCTCATGTCAAGGACACCCCTAAAATCATATATAATACCATCAAAAGTGGACTAATCAATGCACGTTCCATGTGCAAGAACGCACTACACATATATGATTTGATCTCGGAGAACAATTTGGATTGCCTCATGATCACCGAAACGTGGCTGAGAGAATGGTCCAATCCAGACATCACTTGTGCACTACCACCCGGCTATAGGATACAAAGACGTGACAGACCTATACAAAGAGGAGGGGGGATTGCTGTCATACACCATGAGACCCTCACCTGTAGCATCTCTGAACTACCTGACATTAAAGGAGCTGAAAGCATAGCCTTTAACCTACAGGCCCATGACTCCTTCACGTTCTCGGGAGCATTAATTTATCGCCCACCAGGCCAAACGAACCATTTCCTGGACAGTATGGGGGAAGTAATTACCACACTGACGCTCAAAGCAGCCAACTTCACATTACTGGGAGATGTAAATCTTCACCTTGACAACATGACTGACCCAAATGTACAATGCTTTAAAGACATTATGCAGGTGCTAGGGCTTACAATTCTTACGAATGATCCCACACATATAGCGGGCCACATATTAGACTGTGTCTGTTCCAATCTTAATACCATCAAAGTATCCACTCCCCTGCCCCAGACCTGGACCGACCATAACTTTATAGCATTTCATCTCACAACGGAAGAAACCAACAATATAAAACTTAACGGACCCAGAAATGAGAAACCAACTCCTTGTTGGACTAAAATCATTGAGCACCCGGACTTACCAAAGTGGGTTAAAGAGAACAAACCACTGTTAACTGGCAATGTGACTAGCGACAACCTTAGTTACAAAAAATGGATAAGATCCATAGGGGAGAAAATGACCTCTGGAGGAGCCAACAAATCTAAACCTAAACAAGGGAAAGTTCAGCCCCCTGGTACACCAATGAATTAAAAGACTTATTACGAACAGTACGCAAACTGGAACGCAAATGGCGTAAGCACTACAATAAGGATGACCAGGACAGTTTTAAAACAGCAAGAGGAAACTATCATGCACAAATCAAACGCACCAAAATAAATTACTTTACAAATAAGATAGAAGCATCTCAGAACAATCACAAGGAGATATTTCGTGTGGTTAAGAGCTTTCGAGATCCAAAGTTTCTGTCTCAGGAAATACCTCCATCACAGACTTTCTGCAATGAGATTGCAGACTATTTTGAACACAAATTTGTCAACATTACGAGAAATTTTCCAGTCATCTCTTTAAATAATGAAAACATAGCCCTAGAAAATAATTCCGAGATAACTAGATGGAACACTTTTACCACAATTGATCTGGCCGACACCTCACAAACAATGTCAAAAATTACATCCGGCTCGCCACTTGACCCCTGTCCCCCCGCACTGGTCCATGCAATTAAAGATGAGGTGAATCCCATGATTAACGCCATTGTTAATGCATCACTCCAATCGGGTGAAATCCCCAGTACATGGAAGACGGCGATTGTAAAACTATTACAAAAAAAGCCCCTACATGATCCATCTGTCCTAACCAGTCTGAGACCCATTTCACAACTCCCGCTCTATGTAAATGTGCTGAAACCTTGGTCAACAAGCAACTCTCAACATTCTTAGAGGAAAATAACATCTTACATCCAAATCAAGCAGGTTTTAGAGCTAACCACTCTACTGAATCAGCACTTTTGTCAACAACAGAAACCATAAGAGCTGCACTAGATCAGGGGAAGAAGGCAGTCCTAATTCTCCTTGATCTATCTGCAGCATTCGACACGGTGTCCCATGCCATCTTATTACATCGCTTGGTTGAGGCTGGTATAGGGGGCACCGTGTTGAACTGGTTTAAAAACTTTCTGTTACACAGAAAACAGATAATCAGATTGGGCCAGTTCCACTCAGAGGAGAAGGAGATCAGTTCAGGGGTGCCTCAGGGCTCTAGCCTGAGCCCTACCCTATTCAATCTGTATATGGCACCCCTGATCAATCTAATTGCCTCCCATAATGTAAGCACAGTTGCATACGCAGACGACACCCAACTGGTCCTAGTTCTGGATGATGATACAGATAGGGCCGAACAGGTCCTGAAAGAGTGTCTGACTGCGACTTTCATATGGATGCATGATAACCATCTTAAATGCAACTCTGCCAAAACAGAGATCCTTCCATTCGGAAAAAACAATATCTTCTCCCCACACACTTGTTGGCCTTCGGATGCGGAAGCCCCCCCAAACACCATCAGTGCAACACGAAACCTAGGAATAAAATTTGACGACATGCTATCCTTTAAACAACAAACTAAGGAAGTTACTGTCGTCTGTTTTAACATCATCAAAGGCCTTTGCAAATTCTTTGACTACCTGCCTTTGCCCGCCCGTAGCACAGTAGCAATTGCTCTTATTACATCGAGAATTGACTACTGTAATAGTCTGTATGCAGGGGTGGCAAAATCTACCCTGCATAAACTACAGATGGTTCAAAATGCGGCGGCCAGGCTGGTTTTCAGATGGCCCAGAAAGTCATCAGCATTAGCCGCCTTGGACACGTTGCACTGGCTCCCCATTCAGAAACGTATATTATTCAAGATCCTCCTGATTACATTCAGAGGCTTTCATAAGCGCGGCCCAAAATATCTGTCTAATAAGTTTCACAGATACTATCCGAACAGAGAACTCAGGTCAGCTACGGCCAACTTAATGTTCATCCCTAAGTTCAGACTAGCCACCAAAGGCGGAAAATCACTGGTAGTCCTAGGCGCTAAAGCCTGGAATACACTTCCGGCTCACCTCAGAGCAACCCCATCAGAAAAAACCCTAAAAAAATTACTAAAAACTTGGATCTATGGATTGTCCGAATCAAAGTGTAAAACCCTTGTCTAAATGACACCTAAAGCTCAGTTAAAACCACCTATTCTCTATTAGCAATGAAGTCACAGCGCCAAGATGCTCCCTGAGGAGTGCGTGCGCTATATAAAAACCCCAAAACATCAAACATCAAACTTGACTCTATTAAAACATCTGTAGCAGCACACTCTTTAGTGAGCAACGGAGAGGGTATAGAATCATATCTGTTTTTAATGCACAGTCAACAAGAGAGGTTTTTAATGTGCCGTTTTAGGCTCAATTTGTTACCTAATATTTTAGCGTATCCGCCTGGTTTTACTCTAACAATTGAGCAGAAGGGTGCCTGCGGCTGCGACAATTGGTCTCCGCAGGACTCCCTTCATTTTGTATAACTATGTTCATTTTATAGATCCCTCGCCCTAGATTTCTTGTGGATATTTTAAAGGAGTCAAAAATCTATCATGCTAAATCTGCTTTAATAGTTTTGCAAAGAGCAACTGATATGCGTACTTTGTGTTCTATTATGAGTTTTTTAAAAATTGTTGTCAAATTAAGAAATACTAGGGGCTGATCTAGGATGAAATGAACTAAATGCTTTTTTTCTCTTTTAATTAATAATAATAATCTTAATTTTTAATACAGTAAAGTTCAGAAATATAATGTAATTTGATGATTGTTGATTTATACTATGTATTTTTATGATGGTTTTTTAATCATCAAAATAAAGATTTACTGAACTGAACTGGTTGGCCAGCATTCATGTAAGTATGTGTCCTGACCCCCTCCATATCCTGGACGAATTTGTTAAAAGCGACATCAAGACAGTAACAACCGTCATGCAGAAAATAAAATCTGGTTCTCCCACTGACCCAGTACCACTAAAAAAAGTATTTTATTGCACCAGCAATATTAGAAAATCTACCAGATTTATTTAACAAAATACTTTTAGAGCTGAGTTCCCTAAAATATGGAAAGCTGCCAGGGTCAGACCCATCCAAAAAAAACCCACAGCTGAGCCGAAACTTCTTCGGAACTACTGCCCTATCTTACTACTTCCCTATATTAGAAAAATGCTGGAATCTCTCGTAAATCAACAGCTTGTCAGTCAGCTTGAGAACCACAGACTATTGGATCTCTCACAGTCCGGTTTTAGGACGGCGCATAGTACAGAGATAGCTCTGGTCGATGTAACGGACAATATCAGGCTTGCTTTGGACAGACGTCAGTCCGTCATTCTTGTCCTGCTTGATTTGTCTGCCGTGTTTGACACCATCTCCCATAGCATCTTAGAACATCGGCTCTGGGAGATTTGTGTCAGGGGGTACACCCTCAAGTGGTTCAAGAGTTACCTTACCAACCGAATTACAACTGTACAAATGGGTAACGTTGTTTCATGTGAAAGACCGGTCAAGATGGGAGTGCCACAGGGCTCTATTTTGAGCCCAACTCTTTTCAATCTTTATATGACGCCGCTGGCCAAGGTGATCAGATCCTATGGTTTTGATGTCATATCTTATGCGGACGACAAGCAGACCTTGGTCTGTCTTGGCCCAGACTCGCTAGAAACATAGCAGCGCTTTAAAGAATGCATGTCCCACATTAATAGATGGATGAGTTCCAACCATCTTCAATTGAATAGAGGCAAGTCGGAGATCATGCTTTTTGGTAAGGCCCAGGAGCACTGGTCCCACGACTAGTGGCCCACCAGCCTTGGCCCTTGTCCAACTCCCAAACCAACTGTACAAAATTTGGGATTCTATATGGACAACCAATTGTCCATGAAAAGTCAGACCAACCATATCATCGGTACATGTTTTGGAGTGATGCGTAGTTTACGAAAAGTCTTCAAATGGAACCCTGTTGAGGTCAAGAAACCATTAGTCCCGGGACTAATAATAAATCGTATGGACTACGGAAATGCCCTGTTGTTCTCAATTACCGAAAGTCTTCTTAACAGACTTCAAATCTTGCAGAACACCACAGCTAGGCTGGTCCTAAATCTTCCTCCTAGATCTCCTTCCGCCACTTGTCTAAAATCCTTACATTGCCTCCCGGTCAGAAAACAAACTTGATTCAAGATCCTTTGTCTGACACATAAACATATGTATAGCAAAGACCCGGGATACCGGTCCCAAGAACTATGTTGGTACCGGCCTCGCAGGATGTTAAGATCCAGCAATGAATCACTGCTTACTCCTCTCAGAATTCGTACCGCCAGAAAAGGAGGCAGATCCTTTACCTTTCTTGCCCTGGCATCCTGGAACGAAATTCCCTTAAATTCACGCACCATCAACGATTAGGACTGCGTTCGCAAGAAGCTGAAGTCATGGCTATTTGACAACTGAGCAAGTACTCCATCAGAGTGGTTCTGCAAGTGGCATGAGACTTCAGAGTGTTGTGTGATCGCTGTACAAATGCCCCTGATCGGATTTGATTTAACTGTAGATGAACTCAAATCATCTTAAACTGAATGGTATTAAAACAGAGGTTTGTGGTCCTTCTGCACAGACAGTGCCCTACCAACCAATTTTTGGTCTCCTAGCATGGGTTTACCCCTCTGGTAGTTAAAAAGCTTGGCGTGAAGATTGACGCCAGATTCACTTTTTCTGAACAAGTAACTACAATGACCAGCACTTATTTTTTCTAGCTGCATTACCTGTTTACTAATGCTCAGAAATTACAAATGTGAACACTCATATTTCAACACATTTACATTACTGTAAAACTATGTACTTGGGACTTCCTACATTTCTTACAAAGAAACTACAATTGATTCAACATTTTACTGCTAGACTAACTAGTGGTGCTTATCGCACCTTTCACATTTCTCTAGTCTTGACTTGACTGCACTTGTTGCAGATGAAAGAAAGAATTATGGTCAAGTCTTTATTGCAAGTCCATAAGACAATGTGTTCACAGAACCATTTTCTTCTCAGTTCCCGGTTCAGGCAGTATCTTCCCAATTGCACCTTGATGTCAGCTTCTTATTGTAATTTAATGATTTCTAAGTTTTGGTGCAAGACAGGTGGCAGGCGTGCTTTCTCTGTTAATGCTGTTTAGAATTTGAATCTGTTTCCGGTTTCTCTCAAGGCTGAGAGAAAGTGAAGCATGAGTTCGCACTTGGCCTAGTTTTAGCACCAATATGCTTCAGGGATTTTATAGATACTCTCCACAAGAACACAAAAACATGAGCACACATAAATAAAGAACATACTGAGCAGACAAATCAACCCTTCATCATTAAAATCGCAAGGCGTTGAGATTGTTGTAGTATAGTCTCAATACACATCGCCAGTAACATTAGAGAGTTGTTAGTCTCAATGGCAGCACACACATGGATCAATGTGAATATGTGAAACAAATTAAATCAATCACTCTTCAGAATGTGATGATTCTCAACCAAGTCAATGTTTTACAAATACATGTACTTCCAGAACAACTCTCATGTCTCTTGCCTTGGATTACTCTGACATCAAGACCTTCTTTCATGTAGACCATACCAGAAATGTTGAGGATGATCATAATAGAGACATGCTTTAATGCTTGTGCCTAGGAAATCGTTTAATTATGAAGCATTTCAAAGTTTGGAACCTGATTTTATTGTTCTTAGCATCATGTGGATATATTCATAGTTCATTGATCTTTTCTGTTATTCCCTCCCGCAGGCATCTTCTTTTTTATGTGGTGTCTTCAGCATGAGATGGCCCATTAGACAGTCACAGTATCTTACCACATGCATGGCATCCAGCTCATGAGACGTAAAGTTGCACCAGCTCCAACATTGGGATGTCATGTCTGCAGCAGAGGAACTGTAGAACTTAGAGGCTGACTGTCCCCATAGTAGCCTCTTTGCCACCATTTTGCCGTGCTTCCTCCCTGGCATACCTTCAAGTAAACCATGGTGGGATGTCACAGAACTGCAGAAAAGTGTCCCTAACAAGTCTGGGAGACATTCCTTACATTCCAAGTAGAGATGGCAATTTTATTACGCCATTGAGGCATCTTGGCACTACTACCACTCACATTTTTGCTCTGAGGTGGCCCTTTCTATTCTGGAGAGAGTCGCCTGAGAGGAACAAACCCACTGGAATTCCTTCTCACCTTTTCGACGGCATGGCAACCTTTATGTTAAGAGCTAAATTGGGACTGTAATCTTTGCACACTCTGAACTATGCTTTCTTTTCAATTGTTTTCCTGCTAATAACTCCAACTGACTCAAAGACTGTCATGCAGAGAATCACATTTTATTTGCTTTAATAATAAACTTTGGTAATTTTGTTACCACATCCAGTAATTATCACTGCGAATTTACTCTTAAATATGGAATCATTTTTTGAGACAGTGTTTCTGGGAGTTTTTCAGCATTGGCAGGTTTGAAGTATCACCAGCAGTTAGACAGACCTTTTCCACACTGGTATGTTGTATTACCACATTACAATTGTAATATAAGCAGATTTTAATGTAGGATTACAACATCACACTGAACCTCAACACATATTGAATACAATAGTTAATTAAATGCCATTATCAAACTCTGCGTTTCGCTAATACACAATTCACTAATTGAGAGATACAGTCTTTAACACCTTGAAATTTGCTTTCTTGTCTTTGCTAATTAAATAGGGTTCATCCTTTTGAAGGTAAGAATTTACATGGATTTACCAGAATGAAGCTTGTGCCAAAAGTCTGTTATTCAATCAAGGTAAGGCTTAACTCTCAATCCTCAAGTAGATGCAATGGGCTAATGGCGCTATGTGAATCAGGGACACCCTTGCTTCTGTGATTCTTTAGGGTTAAGCAGATGCCTGTTCTTCAGTGGCTCTGCATGGCTGGAATCCACAATCTTATGAAACCCATGAGAATATTTAGAGATTAGAGGATGTGGGACATCAACCGAAAGTAAGTATACACTCCAATTAGTGTGGGTGGTGGACATCTGCCAATATTAGCAGCAATCCTGCATCTGATAAATTTCAAATAACTCCCTCTACCATTAGCAAGGGCTTTTGCTGAAAAGGTTCATGTCTATACTAAGGCAGAGCTTAAACAATGGTACTTCAAACAAAGATGTGTGTGTATTAATCTCAAAAGAACATTAATTCCTTGGCCATGATAGAAATATAGGTCACACTGTATAACTGCTAATTCCACCAAGCTGTGCTTGATTTGTTGATGGATGGTTGCAATTTATTTATTTTATTTTAAAGGTTTTGTTTAGCACTTCACACGTGATGTAGTTAAACAAAAGAAACAATTGTACAAAAGAACCATA
Source organism: Lissotriton vulgaris (assembly GCF_964263255.1). Lineage (NCBI taxonomy): Eukaryota > Metazoa > Chordata > Amphibia > Caudata > Salamandridae > Lissotriton > Lissotriton vulgaris. The sequence continues at coordinate 2,087,722,333 of NC_141689.1, read as the reverse complement.
GTATTTCGAGATGAAGACATATGTTACAGCTGGATTCATCCAGGAGTCCGAAATAATGTTCAAGTGAATTTCGTCATGAGAAGGGATTTAACTTCTTTTTTGAAGGATGCAGAAGATGGGTTGAGTCTGGTTTCTGGGGGTAGTGCATTCCAAATCCTTAGAGCAATTCCAGAGAAGGCGCGATTATATGTTTTCTTCTTAGCAAATCTTTGGGCCTTAAAAAGAAGGTTGTTGGTGTTCCTAGAGGATCTGTTTCCACACAAGAGCTCCTGTTTCTGGGCCAGGTACCTCGGGGAGTTGTGATGTAGGGCTTTGTGTGTCATGCAAGCAATTTTTAATTGAATTCTTGCTTGCAAATGGTAGCGAGTGGAGCGTTTTGACAATGGGGGAAATGTGGCAATGTCTTTTCGAACCTGGATGAGCCTGGCCGCTGATTTAAGTGATGCTCTTAGTGGGGCACTTGTCGATCTAGGGAGTCCAAAAAGCGTTGCACTTCCATATTCTAGTCTGGGAAGTACTAGTGCTTGGACTGCTAGTTTGAAGTCATTTGCTGAGAGGAAGGGTTTTAATTTTCTCAGGTTGTGAATCTCAAAGTTTGCTCCTTTTGCTGCAATACTGATATGTTTTTGCATGTTTAGGTTACTGTCAAGAGTTACGCCCAGTGATTTTGCTGAATAAATCAAAAGAGGTTGGCAGTTGAGCGCTGAAAGTTGTTTAAGCCATGAATGATGTATTTTTGGTTAGGGGGCGATTAGTGGTAATTCGGTTTTGAGTGAGTTTAGTTTGAGGTGGTTAGCAGTCAACCAAGACTGAGTTTTTTGTAGAGTTGAATTGAGTGATTTGATATCGCCCTGAGAGTTTATCTTTAAATAAAGTTGTGTGTCGTCAGCGTACATGTAAAAGTGGATATTAGATGAATTGAGGATTTCGGTAAGTGGTTCCATGAATAGGTTGAACAGAGTAGGTGAAAGGGAGGAGCCCAACGGGACTCCTAATGTGACTGGGACGGTCCTGGACAGGGATTGATTGACCTTGAACCTTTGGGATCTATTATGGAGGGAAGAGGTAAACCAGTTTTGAACTGACCCTGATAAGCCCATTATGTGTTGAAGGAGGTCAAGAAGATTTTCATGTTTGACGGTGTCGAAAGCTGACCATAAGTGAAGTAGGACAAGTGGACAGGCTTCGTTCTAATCTAGTATTTTTAATGCGTCATCTACTATGTGGGTCATGGCCGACTCCGTACTGTGCCCTGCTCGGAAGCCAGATTGAAATGTCTTGAGCAGGTGGAAGTTGGTTATGTGAATGTCTAGCTGGCTGAGAACACATTTTTCAAGGAGTTTCGCCAGAGTGGTCGGTAGTTATTCAGGTCTTTGGGGTCCGCCATTGTTTTTTGCAGGATGGTGGAAACTTGTTCCGATTTGAGAATATCTGGAATAACACCTTGGACTAAGGAAGCACTAATGATCTTTGTCCAAAGTGACACTAGCATTGGTATGAGATCTTTGAGGTAGGTAGCGGGGAGGGGGTCAGAGAAGTGGTTGGAGGGGTTCAGGGAAGTGTGCGCTTTTAGGATAGTTTATTCGCTGTAGGTTTTAAAGGAGGCCCAGGAGGCGTTGTTTTTTAGGGCAAGCTTGGTTGTGCAGGTGCTTGGGGTTGCTAGCAGGTGAGATGGGGTGATCATCTGCATGTCGATCTGAGCTAAAGAGGCCTTAAGTAGCTCTGTTATCAGGAGTTCCGCCTTACTCGTGAAGAAGGAAGAAAATTCTTCGCAGCTGGGTGGGGAACATTGACCATCTTGGGGAGGGTGAGCTACACCACCAGATTGAGATTTAATTAGTTCAAAGAGCTTCTTGGGTCAGTTCTTGGCTTGAACTAGCTTATTTTAGAAAATGTTTGCTTTTGAGTGTCTGATCTTTCTGTAGCATGTGTTTCTAGAGGATCTGAGCAGTTTAAGGTGGTCAATAGATGGTGATGACCTGCATCTCCTTTCAACTAATCTTAAGGCTTGTCTCTCCTTGTTGAGACTACCGTCATACCAAGGTTTAGAGTCTTTTGTAGAGAGCCTCTTCAGTTGTAGAGGCACAGTAGAATCTAAGATTGTGGTCATGGAGTTAAAGTAGTGCTGTGTCAAAGCTTGAACCTCAGTTAGGTCTTCCGGGGAAAGCAGGAGGCTGACATTGGCGGATGAGGATAAATCTGTGAGGGGGCTTTTAAGGTTTTCCTTCCTTACTTTGGGCCTTGATGGTTGTGCTGAGCGTAGTTTAGCTGGTAAGTTGACGGAGAAGGTGATGGCGTGATGATCCGACCAATCACAGGGGAGGATTGTATTAAACTGAATGGCCTCTGGGTTGGCAATCACCAAGTCGAGGGTTGAGCCATTAACATGTGTGGGGCTATTGCAGATTTGGGTAAGGTCAAGGTCCAACAGGATTGTTTTGAGGCTATTATCTCCCGGTTCCTTAGGGCTGTCCCAATGGCGATTGAAATCACCGAGGAATATTTGGATATTTTGTTGACACATATGCGTGTCCATGAATTGCTCAATGAAGGTGAGGTTATAACCTAGTGGGTGGTAAAAGGAGTGCAGTAAGCAGATTGGTTTGTTCTTACTAGTGATTTTTAACCAGAGATATTCGCATGAGGAAAGATCCGGTGATGGTGAACGATTCACTGCGAGGTGGTGCTGGTAGATGCATGCAATACCGCCTTCTGGTCTACCAGGTCTGTCTAGTCTAGTGATGTCGTAATTAGGGGGGCCAGTATGTCAAGGATCGGGTTGGACGATTCGTTTAGCCATTTTTCGGTAAGGATTAGGAGGTCAGGTTCGTGAGTTAGTATAATGTCAGCTGCATGTGCTGAGGCTGAACTGCAGTTTAGTAGAATGCAATTAAGACACTGCTTGGAGATCGTTGGAGGATCCATTGTTAATGAAACTTGCAGAAGATTCTCCAGGATTATACCTCTGGTGTTGTGAATAGGGGTTCTATGTGTACTTAGATGTATAGTTTCGATTAGTGAAGGTTGTTTCTGCAGATTCAGGATAACTGTGGACTAGTTGGTTTGGGGGGGATCGTAGGAGAGGAGGAGGGAGTGTATATCCATGGCGGATAAGGTTTCTTTCTGCGGATAGGATGGGTTGTGGAATTGCAGTTAGGAACTGTTCTCCATCTTGGGGGCCAACTGATTTAGAGAAATGTTTCTTTACCATGATCAAAGTGAAACAGCTGACACTTGATGTAAAGGTTGTATGCCTTTGTGTACAGTAGGTGCAGTGTTTTCCCATTCTGTTTTTCTTCCCACTGGCAGCCAATGGTGATGTTCAAGTGGATTCCTGAATGCATTTCCCTAAATGAGATGCTTCGCCACTGGCTGTCGTATCCGGATGTACTTGATCTTCACTTGTGTCACCTTTAGCTGCACTGCACTTTAGCAGAGAATTTGTTGAAGACATATGTCCATGTGCTCTTTTTGGGATTCTTTTTAGGTTGCCAGCATGGCAGAGTAGCATTAAATCTAGCTATCTCCTGGTCCATTATTACCATTTCTTTTTTCGTCTTTGGTGAAGTTTGGCATCTTGCTAATTCACACCTTTCTGTTTCCAATGTATGTCATCGGTGTAGTACTCAATTGCACCTGCTAGTGGAGATGGACACAGTGGTATGAGATATTCAGTCGTCTTCTGTGATAGAAATGTTATCTGGTTGCATCCCTGTTGCTCTGTGGTGAGAGGAACTTGGCTATCAGTGCTAGGGTTGCTCGTTGCTGTTCTTATTTTCTGCTCAATTAAGGTTTCTGGATTCTTTCTGTTATCGGAGTTGCCCTCGCAGGTGGGACTTCGTTGCTCCATGAGTTGCGTTACTTACTTTGGGGCAGATTTACAAGCCCCTTGTGCCTCATTCACACCGCCGTTGCGTCACTTTTGTGACACAGCGGCGGTGCAAATCCTGCTCCATGGTGCGGTGTTACTTACAACGTGACGCATCTGGGGAGATACGTCACATTGTAATACCCTGCGCCACATGTAGGCGTTCCTGTGCAGGGGGGGGCGTTCCGGCGCAGGAACGCCTCCAAAGTGGTTGAGTGAAATCTACACGATTTCACTCTGACACTTTTAGGACCATGCTGCGTCAAAACCCTGTGCCTGCCTGAAGCAGGCGTAAGGATTGACGCAGCATTATCTAGATAGGGCCCCCAGAGCATTGCTGGAGTTGCGTTGCGCTTGTGACGCAACTCCAGCAATGCGTCACTTTTACGGCACAGATGCGTCACGCATCTGTGACATTTTTGCCCCATGGTGTGCCGCATTGTAACTGCAAATCAACAGTTGATGGACAGAATGCAGAATGCAAAACAAGGTCATACATTCACCCCAGTACATCACCACCCCCTTTTGTACCACTTTGTTCGCCATAAGTTGGCAGGGTATGCTCAGACGGGAGTCCCTTGCTCACTTTGCCACTGGATTCAAGCAAGCCGGGTTGAAGACGGCTGTAATGCCAGAAACCGGTCCTGGGAAGCTTGTTTCCGGTCCAGGGAAGGCATGGCTTGGCAGTTCCGGCTGGACTGTTCCCATGAGGCACAGGGTCAGACTGATTTGCATATGGCCATGTCTGACCTGGGGTGGCAGAGTGGGCTAAAGAACGGTGATGGATTAAACCCAGATCTCTTGACTGGGTGTGAGTATTTGATTGGTTCAGATGCTCCGTCCATCACCACCCCCTTTTGTACCGCTTTGTTCGCCATAAGTTGGCAGGGTATGCTCAGACATGAGTCCCTTGCTCACTTTGCCACTGGATTCAAGCAAGCTTGGCTGAAGACGGCTGTAATGCCAGAAATCGGTCCTCGGAAGCTTGTTTCCGGTCCAGGGAAGGCATGGCTTGGCAGTTCAGGCTGGACTGTTCCCATGAGCATGAGGCACAGGGTCAGACTGATTTGCATTTGGCCATGTGTGACTGGGGTGGCAGAGTGGGCTAAAGAACGGTGATGGATTAAACCCAGATCTCTTGACTGGATGTGAGTGTTTGATTGGTTCAGATGCTCCGTCCATCACCACCCCCTTTTGTACTGCTTTGTTCGCCATAAGTTGGCAGGGTATGCTCAGACGTGAGTCCCTTGCTCACTTTGCCACTGGATTCAAGCAAGCCGGGCTGAAGACGGCTGTAATGCCAGAAACCGGTCCTCGGAAGCTTGTTTCCGGTCCAGGGAAGGCATGGCTTGGCAGTTCGGGCTGGACTGTTCCCATGAGGCACAGGGTCAAACTGATTTGCATATGGCCATGTCTGAACTGGGGTGGCAGAGTGGGCTAAAGAACGGTGATGGATTAAACCCAGATCTCGTGACTGGGTGTGAGTGTTTGATTGGTTCAGATGCTCCGTCCATCACCACCCCCTTTTGTACCGCATTGTAAATGCGGCGCATTCATGATGGCGGAGCTGTGGCGCAAAATAACAGGCGCATCCCTGCTGATTTGCAGGGATGCGCCAGTTATTGTAAATATGCCCCTTTGTTTTCTCGCACGGAGATCCAAATCATTTGGAATGATTGGTGAAAGTTTGTGCATTAAGACTGGGATTTTATGGGTGACCGTGCTAGGATCCTCATATTTGAGCTAAGGTGGGTGGATTTCGGCAGAAGATCTGTTGAATGTTATTTTTAGGAGCACAGGAAACACCGTTTTGCATGATGGGGTGACTAAGTCACTAGCATAGGACAGCTGTCTTCCAAGCCAGTCTTGATTTCCAATGTAAAAGTTGAAACTGAAGTTTGTGTGTCTGTGTATGTCAAGTGCCGACATTATATTGTGTTAGGCCACTTCAACAGTCATATTGGGGACTTGTTTCCAATATAATTTCTACCATATTGACTGCCTCAGGATCCGGCTTTGATCAAGATTGATGTCCCTGGCTTCATTGGGGTGGGTATGTAAATGCATAGTCACATAAAGTTGCATGAACCTTCGTGCATATTCCACTACGTCCCATTTCTGCTTTGCACTTCGTAGACTTCATAGGTATTTGTTCTGATTTCAATAGTATGTCCAGTAGGTAATATAGTGCTGGTTCCATTGTGCTGTGGCGGATTGTTTGCTCTTTGGATCTGTGTGTGTGTATGTATGTCTGTATATCAGTGTGTCTGTGCATGATATGTGCTTATATGTTCATTGTATGTTGAGATTGGTGCCTCGTTTGTTTTTGTTTTTGTGACTTTTCAGGTGCCTGATGCCTGCCTTCATATGACGTCTTACATGTATTTTTGTTTCCATGTTTTCTTAGTATCATAATTAATTTGTATGAATTGCCTGTTAGCACAGCTTTACTTGCCCCTTGCTGTGTGGGTTGAGTTTCGCAGCTTGGGCGAAACATTTATTTGGGGCTATGTGCACATGCCACATGTGCGAGTGTACTTTTGTTGTAAACAGCTTGGGGCTGAATAAGTGAAACGAGATGCACATGCGCACATTGAGTTTTCCCAACTAGTTCTCCATTTTAATTTATTTCCAGATGTGTGGTGTTTGTGCAGGTGCCATCATCTATTTTGAGAGGTGCACATGCAATATATTTTTCTGGGAGAGTTTGTGGTGTTTTTCCTGTGCGGTTTTTTCCTTCAATTACAGGGATTTTGTTAATGCTTTCTGATAATTGCTTGTGTTGAACATGGACTTTGCTGTCTATATAGTTGTTCAGTTGGCACAAATGCATTTTTTTCTTGAAAAAACATTTGGTAAAAAGCATCTTTGCCCTGTCCGTATAGTCTTGCACCCTGTTATTAGGCCAGACTCGATTGGAATCCCTATGAGGCAGTAAGAGTCTGAGCCGAAATGTTTGTGGCAGTGTGGCATGCTGCCGACCAGTCTTTTTGGTCTACCAGTGATCCTCAGCGCCTTAAGTTAAAACTATGTGCGAGGTGGCAAAGAGGGAGTCACTGAAAAATGTCAAATGAAAGGACTATCATAATTGGCAGGACAAGAATAGCCATCAATAACTGATCTTTACTTCCTCCTATCCTAGCCAATTAATATCATCTTTTAAGATGCTGATGCTACCATTGCTTTCCAGTGCCCAACTAGCCTACCTTGGCTAACTGCCCAGTCTCCATAACTACAAACCACACCTCTAATGCCAAATCAGTCCGCTGTGCATAGTTTTATTCAGTTCAATATATTTCCTTACCCACTGATTTAGCTTTTTTTGTTATAATCATTTTACATAGTAAATAGGACGCATTTCACATATTTACGCAGTGCTTGAAAAAAGACCATTACGAGGCTAACACAAGTTATTAATGAGGCAGCACTTGCATGTGTGGGAGAATTAAATTTATTCAGAAAACAATGTATAGTTTCCTTGACAGCCTTTCGGATAATGCCACCTCCATACATAACCAACCCGGCCAGTGTGGGCTGCTGCCATTGCAACGTCTGACGTGTTCGGAGAGCTCATTACCCACCAAACCAGGAAACATGTCCTTCCCCAGGGCGTTCGGGTCACCAATGGGCTGTATACATATTATCCAGTGTTCAGTCGTACTGTGTTCTATTTTATTTCTACCTTCGTTAATCAAGGAAATATATTTAACAGCAATTCCTTGGCTCATGAATCATATATCTATATAAAACATTCCTAGAGAGCATACTAGGATGTGCTGTATTCATGTAATTTCACCCTATAACATTTTGAGGTTTCATTCAAAATAGAACTATAAAGACTTTTTAACAAGAGCAACACAACTGTAATTATATTGTTCTTCTGGTAAGCATACATAAACACCTGAACAAGACCGATGCAAACTTCAGTAACATTATCATTTAATTAGAGTCATAACCAGAAAATAGAATGACTGGAATCAAAACATAATTTAAAGAAAATGTAGAAAATAAATAAATACATAAATACTAACAGAAACGTTCACATAACAAGCATCTTTTGTAAAACTAAATGAAATCTGGAAATGAAACATTATCCGTATTTATTTACTTATTCCATCCCAGTTGCTGTATTTATTGAGCATTTTCACTACATTGTCGATTCTCCTGTGCCATCTCCACAAACGCATTCTAGCCATGACATGCACTTTCCATTTCAAATACTTGTGTATCGTCAACAAGGGTCATCATTATGGAGAACCAATGAATCCCACAAAGTAACCCCTCTCAGCATTAATCAGTGTTCATCTGCCTCCTGCTGTTGCAAGGATCCTGCTCACACACAGAACTGTGCACAGAGACCTAGGACATCAGTGAATTATGGTGTACCAAAAACTCAACTCAGTACCTACAAAGACCCCAACCAGCTAGCATCAGTGTCACATTAGCTCTTCATCCTATAGCAAAGTAACCAATGATTAGACAACCTAGAACACGGAACTTAGTACGAACTCAGGAATGTTGGGAAGTAAGATCACTCTTTGTTATACTCTCATACCAGTCCACAACAGGAGTAAAGAAGAGACACAGTAAGGTTAAAATATTTATTTTAACAACGTGTTCTCATGTGCACTATCTTAGCCAACATAAGCAGACATATGATTAAAAATAATATGGTAAACATGGTTCCAATTTCATAAAATACAAAAGGAGAAATCATATTACAGTGATGGTGAAAACAGGTCCTATAGCGCCTAGTTTTACACTCTCCCTATATAGGAACTATGTATTATAAACTAAAGAAGAACTCTTAGGCTTCCTTGGGGGACCACATTACCTTTCTGCTCAGTAAGAGTGAATCACATTCGGATCAGCCAAAGCTCTCTGCATCCCTTGAAACTGAAAATCTTCCAAGTGTGTGAAATCATGGCAAGTGTGTGATAATAACGGTGCCAGAATCTTCATTGGCTCACATCTGCCAAATTGTTGTGTCTAGAAAGCGTTAGTTGATCATGTCGAAAAACAGCTAACATGTTTTGATAGCCTTGACAGCTTCAGCACTCACTGTGCAGACCAGGGGCCCGATGTAAGTCTAGAGATGTCGAAAACAAAACCTTTTCTCATGTGTAGACCTTCGTGAAGGCTAACTTACAAAAACAGCTATGCAGTGTTGTGTGCAAAAGCAGCAAAAGGTAAAATGGCATTTAAACTTCTAATAAGCCATGCTAACATAACATGCGCGCAAAGCAGGCCTCAGGCCATACTACACTGCCTAGCAATAAATGGCAAAATCCCCAATGCGTACTTTACAGCAATTTCTTCAACATCTAGGCCTCCTGCAAAAGCCCTAGATAACTATCATTCACGTTTTGAAACATTGCAATAATGCACATTTGCAAATGGTTACTTCAAAGGTGTCATGCTTTTTCTGCTCCGAAGACTGCCATGAATTCCAAACACCTCAGAAATACAACTTCTACATGACCACTAACGCAACAACATCCCACTGGCCATCAAGCCTGACTTCCATTGCCAGATGCTCGGGTTCCAAGAATCTGCATCACTCACAGAGCAACCTACTACACGGTTCATAGAAGTAATAGATATCTAGAGAAAATGCCCCTCCCCTCCAAGCCTGCCCCAAACTGACTATGTCTCCTTATAAGGAGAAATGGATCAGTGGAATCTGTAATAGCAGCAAAGCTTGGGTGTTTTCTCCTGGCAGGTAAATAAGAAACACCCCAAACCATCCAGATTCAAGAAGGTTATTGTTGGACCTGGCCCTCTCTGCAGGGTGACCCCCAAACGTTTAGCCATTTATCCTCCACTTTTTGCGAATTCGTTTTTGTTGGCCTTAGGACTCTGTGCACTTTACCACTGCTAACCAGTACTAAAGTGCTTGTGCTCACTCCCCTAAATATGGCTTGATTGCCTTACACCTGATTGGCATGTTTAATTTACTGATCAGTCCCTTGTAGAGTGGTATACCATATATCCAGTGCCTGTAAATTAAATGCTACTAGTAGACTATCAGCACTTACTGTGCCAGCCACATAAGTAGCACCTTGTCCCTGGTCTGCCACTGCAGCCTGATTGTAGTTTAAAATTGCCATTTCAACTCAGAGGTAAAACCCCATTGCCAAACCCTATACTGCCCTTTTAATGCATATAAGTCCCCCCTAAAATAAGCTTTAGGGAGCCCATAGGAAAGGGTGACTTGTAATTAAAATGTTGGACATGTACTTTTCAGTCTGACATTTCCTGGTAGTGAAACACTTGAACGTTTCTATTTCACTGCTCTGAGGCCTGCCCCTCTCATAGAATCACTTTGGAGATTTTTAATTACATTTCACAAACCGTCATTTCCAATTGGGAAGAGGTTGCTAGGTCATGTTTGGCGTCTTTGGAATTGTAATGAAAAACCTATTGAATGGTAAAGCCGGAAATTTTATAATAATTTTGAAAATACCACTTTTAGAAAGTTGCTGTTTTCCTGCCCATTTTTGTGCCTGCAGCCTTTTTTGGGTCACATGACTAGGTGTAACTGACAGTTAGACTTTGTGGATTCCTCCCAGACAGTCACACAATAGCAGGATTATGCCTGCCTGAATGAGTAATCCGCTGGCAGGTTGTGGGGGTGGAGCTGAGCACAGCCCCACATGCAACTGAATAGGGTGTTGTTAGATCTGGGAGTCTCTAGTTGGCAGAGGTAGGTACCAATGTCCAAATAGGGACCCTTGCTTCTAGTCCGGGAAAGGGGGATACACTCTTTGGATTACCCCTGCTCACCCCCTTGGTAGCTTGGCATTAGCAGACAGGCTTATCAAAGTCAATGTGTAAAGTATTTGTACCAACACTCACAGTAACACAGTAAAAAAACCACAAATGGACTTCACACAAGTTTAGAAAAATAAAGTATCTTTATCTAAACTACACAAGACCAAAATGACAAAAATCCAATATACACTGTTCCAAAAGAAGTCTTTAAAAAGAGTTTAAAGGTTTGCATTAAAATAATCCACAGTTGCGTCCCTTTTAGCCCAAAGTACCTGTAGATGCGACAAAAGTTCCAAACAGCAACTGCAGCGTCAGAAAACAAGGGATGCGTCACTCCTGAGACCCTGGGGAGGCGATGCGACAACCCCGCTGCACGCAGCAGGCGGGTTGCGTCAAATCCGGTCCGTATGGGCTGCGATGCGATACCTTCTATGGATTCCGGTTTGCAGGTTCTCCGGTAGAAAGCATCTCGCACAGTCACAATGTGACGATCTTCGGGGTGGCGACAATCTTCGGTGCAGCGGCGATGTGTTGGTGCTGGGCTCTGTGACGTTGTTCGCAGAGACGGGATGCGGCCTGCAGGCAAGCTGTGCGGCGGGTCTTACAGCGACGAAAGGCTCTGGGATGATATTCACAGCGAAAGGAATCTTCCCGCATCCGGGCGATGCGCTCCGCAAGTCAGCAACGCGTCGAGTCTTGAAGCGGTAACAGGCACTGCGACGATCTTTGCTGCAACAGGAATTTTCTCACACTGTTGACAATGCGCTCCGCAGGCGAGCGATGCATGCAAAATTGTAGATCTTCTTCTCTTCTGTTTTTCCAGCTCCCCAAACAACAGGAACCAACCTCCAGAGGCCTCACAAATGGATCAAGCACTCCAGGCAGGTCAGAACTCACACTGCAGAGTTCAGGGGGGAAGCTGGGGGTGAAGTCCTTTTGTTCCTGGGACTTCTTAATGGAGGCCAGCTCTCCTCAGGCCCTTAGTGATCTCTTCAAGCAGGGGACACAGAAACAGCAAAGACCTTCCTCTCTCCTTGGCAGAATAACAACTGCAGGTCAGTCGACAAACACACAGCAGGGCAGTCCTTCCTCTTCAGTCTTCCAGCTTTTCCCTTTGGCAGAGGTTCCTTCTCGATTCCAGGGTGATATTCAGGAATCTGGGTATCCCTTTTCATACCAATATTTTCTTTGTTCTCTGAAGGCAGAGAGGCCTTTGCCTAGCACAACCACTTCTGGTCAGTCCTGGAGCACTCTGTTTACATGACTCCTTCTTTCCTTTGAGAGAGAGAGGGGCAGGGCCGTCAGTCGCACAGCAGGAGGTGGAGGCAGCATTGTGGAAGGCAGGCACAGCCCTATTCAGGCCCAAGTGATATCCCCTCCCACCACTCAGGATGCAGATGGAGCTATTCAGCCCAGTGCTGACTCATCCAGCCTCCTGGAGCCACTCCAGCCCCTGTCACTCACAAACCAGACAGTCAATTCACAAACAGGCAGAGGCACACAGAAAGGTTAGACAAGAAAACAGCCACTTTCTAAAAGTGCTGTTTTCAAACACAAGATTTAAAAAACATCCTTATTAAAAGATGGGTTATTAAATTCTGACTTCAGAGATACCCGACCTCAATTTTCAATCTTGCTCCTATGGGAAGATATGCAGGTAAACATTATACACAGCATTCCCCATTCTAGCCTATGGGCAAGATAGCCTTTCAATAGTGAAAAACGAAATTGGCAGTATTTCACTATGAGAGCATGTCACTCACACTAGTACATGCCCCACCTTTCACATACACTGCACCCTGCCCAGGGGGTACCTCGGGCCTTCCATGGGGGTGTTCAATGTGTACAGAAAGGGAAGGGGTAGGCCTGACCAGTGGGGATGATGGTCAGGTCAGCATTGCCGTTAGCAACTGCACGCAGGCACTGCAGTGGCAGGCCTGTGACACCATTTTAGGGCTATTCATGTGGGTGGCACAATCAGTGCTGCTGGCCCACTAGTAGCATTTGAATCACCACCCCTGGCACACTCAGTGCACTTTACTAGGCACCCACTGATGAAACAAATCTGCCAATCATGGATAACCAAACATAATAGCAATTTATACAGAGAGCATATGCACTTTAGCACTGATCGGCAGGGGTAAAGTGCCCAGAGTTCTATAGCCAATAACCACAGGTCAGGAAAAATAAAGGAGGGAGAAGCAAAAAGTTTGGGGATAACCCTGCAAAAAGGGCCATTTCCAACAGGTGCACTCTGCCTTCATACACAGAACCTATCACATCCACATTGTGTTTGCAGCCAGCGTGGAGCAATTACAGGGGAGTCAGGAAATTCCATGCACTTCAAAGACACTGTCTAGAAGTTTCAACCATGTTCCAGAAGGAAGCCACCAGGGTATAAAAATAGGACCTCAGACACCAACTCTTCAGTTCACATTCTCGATCTGTGGAAGGACTCTCAGAGGACTGCATGCTGCTTTGAACTGCTGTGTAATCTGTAAGGCTGCTTTGCTGTACCCGAAGGACTGCTTTGCTGCATGGTGCCTGCCTTAAACCCTCAGAGGCCAGGTACTGCTGTTGAGCCCTGCATCTTTACCTAAACCCAGGACTATCAGTCTGACTACAAGGGCTAGTTTGCTGTTGTCCTGTTCAGGACCGTACCAACACAAAAGGCTCACAGCAACTTGAACTTGCACCTGGACCCATTCTGAGTGGGTCCTAAACCTCCAACTGGTGTCCCACCAGTCCTGGACCCTTGGTTGTGGTGCATAAGCTGCCCAGATGGCCAAAACCCAAATCTGAGGACTAAGAACATTTTTTGCTAAAGACTGCTCTGAGAGCCAGGAGTAGAGTAGGACTAACCTGCTCACTTATCCACCCAAGGTGCGTCATCGGCCGGATTGAATTTGTGCCTTCTCCCTCTGCGTTCCTCTCCGCAGCAGCAAATCCTGTTCAGCTGTCCATCACCGAAGGGGTATACAGCCTCGTGGACCTGTCTCTGGCTCCAGACATCTGCCTCGTTCCACTGGAGACTTTCCACTTTCAAAAAAGAGACAAAGTCAGAATGTAAAATTCTTCACGGAGGCTTCGACCCAAGGCTACCTGACGACAATGCATCCTGCTCAGACACCTCCTGCGGCCTTAACCTGCTGAACTTTAGCTTCCCAGAAAATTTTTCTTAACCATGTCCAGTCCACTTCTTGTGTCCAAAATGCTCTCTGTCACGTCAGCCATATTTTTTGACTTTGACCCAATCTTGCGGGACTAGATGTCTGCGGTTGGTGCTTTCATCTTTTAGCCTCTAGTTTTTAAAAAATACTTTAAAAATTCATAACTCCGGTTTTATTGATTGGATTTTTGTTGTTTTTGTGTCAAATAATTTATTAAAATGTACTCTATTTTTCTAAACTGGTGCAGGTTTTTTCTTGTGTTGTATTTTCACATTATTACTGTTTGTGTAATGCATACATACTTTACACATTGCCTCTAAGTTAAGCCTGAATGCCTTTTGTGCCAATCTACCTAGGGTTAAGCACAGGTTAATTTAGTGACTTTTGTGCTTTACCCTGCAAGGGATTGTGGCTGTTGCTTGACTAGGGCCGACACCCCATTAAACCAGCTATCCAATTTCTCTTTGGTATGAAGACTTGACTCTTCCCAAGATAATCCCACAACAACCAGACAAAACCACCAACCACTAATAGATGTGAAAGGACAATTTGCAGCCCCGGATGATACCCATCAGATGTTTTAATAATTCACCATAAGGGTGGTAGGCACAACCAAATGCCTAGCTATCACTCACTCTCCTTTGCTCATTTTCACTCATAAATGCAGCCACCCTCTCACAAAGAAACCAAGTATGAACATTACCAAAACACTGCTTGGTTAAGCCGTACTCCTTTAAAGTAGTTCTCTTGAGGGAATGTCCAAGATGGCGGCCGATGGCGGCCGATTAGGATGCAACTCTCGGAGCTCCGTCAGACGCCAGACGCCTAGGCCTCACACTGTCATAACCCCAGAGTAGGTGTTTTTAAGACAGCATCTACCTCCATCTTCATGCAGGGTGCAAGAGGCATGCCAGCTAAGGCACTCACGAGATAGAAAGCACATGGGCAGATGCCGTTTGTGCATTCCAGAAGTACGGAGAGGCCGTGCCGAGGAACTGATGGGAGCAGCCGGGCGATCTGAAGTTGTTCCTGTCCAGCCGGTCCCGTGAAACACACAGGAGTTTTTTTATATATTACTCTTCTATTACTCTTGCACTTTCTTCCTTTCCATTTCTCCTTTCACTCCACTCACTTGTTCATTCCCTCCCCACGCCCTCTCCTGGGAGGATGGGTGGGCTTATGTCGGGACTGGTTAGGCAGATATCACCCCATATGAGTAATAATGTTACTGTCCTTGCTTAGCCTCAATGTTCGAGGCCGTAATGCTCCTGCTAAGTGACTGGCTGTTCTTTTATTCCTTAACTCCTTCGACGCTCATGACGAGCTCAGCTCGTCATGATGTACACCTCCATACACTCATGACGAGCTGAGCTCGTCATGAACAATGGGAAAACCAAAAGGTCAGCACAGGAGGAAAATAACGCTAGCATCGATGGTGATAAAGATTAAAAATGTCACATCTGTATGCTTCCAGAGTGACTTACAGAGACTACATTCCCGCTGCTTTAATCAGCAATATTTCTCCTTCGGGCTACCAAGAAAGCGGGGCTGGCGATATTGTTTGCTACACACTTTGCGGATAAGGTGGATCAGGTTTTTATGGAGATCCGGAGTTGATTATTTGTGTTGCATGTCTTAATACAGGGAATTAGGTACACTGTAGCCTCAGTATACGCCCTGAATGAGAGATTGGAATAATTTCACAAGGACAAACTGGAACAACTGCTAATTTCTCCAGACAAGGAATTAGTAGTGGGGAAGATTTCAACATTGCAATGGATGCGGGGAAGAACAGGTCTGCCATGCGGGTGGGACAGGATGGAGCACTCACACCATACAATGGATAGGAGAAGTGGGATTGACGGATATATGGAGGCAAACGCATCCCACAGAGGTTGACTACACTTTCTTTTCAGAAGCTCACCAGACGTGAAAATGTAATAACTATTTTTTTACAAACAGAAGGGTCACTCAGGACATAATCTCAGCAGATATTGGAGCAGGAGCTCTCTCTGATCACTCTCCCATCATCTTACAATTCAATCCTGGCAGGCAATCACCAGCTTTCGCCTGCTGGCAACTCAATACAAAACTTATGACGAAGCACGTTTAGACACACCAATGGCATTGAATACCTTCCTGGAACTCAATACACTGTATTAGTATAACTACTAGCTACAACAGGGAAAGGTGAGAGAAACGCTGTTGGGTGGAAACTCAGATAAAGAATTTGGAGACTGCCCATGCCCAGTCAGGCTCAGTGGCGATCCGCCGCCAGCTGAGAGTTACACTGAAGCAACTGCAAGTGATAGATTTGGGAAGGGCGGAATACGCCCTTCTCAAAATACACCAGAAATACTATGCCGGGGGTAACAAAGCAGGACGCCTGCTGGCACGTCGTCTCCGTGCCAATTGGGTGGATCAAAGGTAGCCGAGGTACAGGGGGTAGATGGTTGGCTGTGGCTCAAAGACAGGGATATAGCAAACGATTCTACCCGATGCTGGTGTGGCCAGATTTACAGCTCTAGAGTGGATATTATACCGCAGGAGGTTCTTGCTGCCATACAAACTATAGCCTAATAAGGTGCCGGGCCTGGAAAGTCTTTTTCTCCCAGCTGGCTCGACTCTGGCATGGTTATTTAACTAATTTGGTAAGGAGGGCACAATACAGGAATTGATGTGTCTAGCTACCATTACAGTGATCCCCAAACCTGGCAAGGATCCCAAATGTTGTGCCTTCTATCGCTGGATCTCCCTCTTAAATGTGGATGCAAAAATCTTTACAAGCATTCTGGCTCACAGGTTAGCCCCCTATGTCCAGGGACTGGTTGACCCTGATCAGGCCGGGTTCATCCCGGAATGAGGGTGTAGCGATAACACGAAAAGACTCTGCCACTTTCTGGACAAGGTACAACGTTCGCAAGTACCAACCCTTCTGCTAACGATCGATGCTGAAAACGCATTTCACCGGGTGCACTGGTCTTACCTACATTGGGTGCCCGGAGCGGATGTATGACGTTACAACGCATGCTTTTACCACGCATGCTGTTACAACGCAGGTTTTACTACGCATATCATTACAACACATAGCTCTTTGGGTTGCTGGATAGTGAATAGCTTAATTTACTATTCCCACTCCAGTCCCCGTGGACACTAGGGAAGGTGTTGGATAGTAAATTAAATCTATTCCCTATCCTAGAGCGCCCCCCAGTGCAATGCTTTGTAATGGTTTTCGTTGTAAAACCTGCGTTGTAATAGCACTGCGTGGTAAAAGTTGCGTTGTAAAGGATGTTTCCCGCTGGAGCAGATAGGCCTTGGACAATGCTTCCGTGGCTGGGTACAGTCATGTTATACAGCCCCCCATGCCAATATACAGGTGAACGGAGAGAGATCGTCTGCCTTCCCTATATAGCATGGGACCAGGCAGGTTTTCCCCCTGTTCCCTCTACTTTTTGCTCTCTATATGGAAACTTTTGCAGAACAAATAAGGACCAACACACAAGTGTTAGGCATTCCGATTGGAGGGAGGGAACACAAGATCATGCTATATGCTGATGACGTCCTTTTGACTCTCACTGATCCAGGTAATTCCCTAGCGGCCGTTACAGCAGAGCTGAACATGTTCGGAGAAGCCTCCGACTTCAAAATCAGTCCCCAGAAGTCTTTGGTCCTTGACCTGACTGTCCCTGAATCGGAGAGTGCTCGGCTCCATGCCCAGTTTCCTTTTCAATGGGCAGAGGGTGGAATTCCATATCTGGGGAAACAGGTATACCCTACTCTTACATCCATTGTGGCAATCAACTATGGAAACCTACTAACGATCACGAGGAAGTCCCATGGTCTATCATGGTTGGGGCCCATAGCAAAATAACACTCCTCCCTAAACTCCTACACATCATTCAAACAATGGCCTCCCATGGAAACTAGACAGAATACAATCACTTATCTGAGACTTCATCTGGGAGGGCAAATGAGCACGAATGGCCAAAGAATGTTCGTTTCTTCCAATGTTAGCGGGTGATTTGGCAATTTTGAATCTGGACTACTATTATCAAGAAGCATAGCTACGATTGATAGTAGAATGGTCCAAAATAATCATGGAAAAGCGTTAGTCTATTATAGATAAGGCAATTGTGGCCATGCATATATGGAAAATGCGTCTACATCTTCCCGGTTGGGAGGTCCACGATTGGAGTTTTGGATAGAGTGCAACTGCGACACAGTCTTTCCACACTTATTTCCCCTCAAACGCCACTGATAGGTAACCCAGACTTTCCGCCGGCGGCCACGGTGTCAGCATTTAAGGCATGGCAAGAAGCTAAGTGTAAATGAGTGGGGGACCTGTTTGACACTGAGGGACTCATGGACTTCCCAACACTACATACATGCTATGACCTCCCAGATACGAACACTGACAGTACCTGACTGTAGCGCACTGGGTGACTCAAACATGGATCCGCCCACATGCTGGTAAGGTATTGACAGCTTTGAGAAGTGGATTCTCACGTGCTCCACAGATAGGAAACTACTCTTTGATCTTTACGCCTTTTTGATAATACCTTTGAGCCTCTTTACTCGCCTGCTCGAGCTAGATGGGAGGGAGAGTGTGAGCGCATCTTCACAGATAAAGAATGGAACAACATCCTACACCAGGTGCGCACCTCTGCCCTCAACACCACTAGTAAAGAGAGGCTCCTGAAGATTGCCCACTATTGGTACCTCACCCCTGCCAGGATAGCTACTTGGGATCCCATGGGAAGAAGGCAATGCTGGCAACACTGAGGACAACTGGGTACACTCACACATCTTCCATGGCACTGCCCCAAATCGAAATCTTTCTGGCCCGGGGTCTTGGATGCAGTAAATGTTATGTTTACAACAAATATACCCAAATTCCTGAGTTATATACTATTGGGTCTCCCCAACCCGCTCACCTGCCAGCTGCAATCACATAGAGGCAGAACGATTACCCTAGCACTGGGGGCAGCAAAACAGATCCTTCTTGCCAGATGGGCTACAGAAAAGTGCCGACACATTCGGACTGGCTACACTCTCTGACCATCTATCAGGGTGTCATTGAATACCATCCTCTATAGGTCAGGTGAAAGGGTCATTGTTGACTGGCTTCACACACTGTTAACTCACCTCTTTCTTTCTAGACCCTCTGGTACTCTTTTGTTGCTACACAAAATATGGGACATATTGGGGATGGAAAAGTTAACCACAGTTGCCACACAACAATTTCCCTGTTTTGTCAAGATGTGGCAAACCTGCATACAGATCTGTCTGAATAACTTCCTAAATTGTCTTGCCCCCGGTACCTACGGATTCTGCATTTGACATCTACAACAAAAGCTGCAGATTGCTAGAGCATTAGTGCCCTTATTGGATGCTTAGACACCAGGCATGCACTCCCACACCTCCTTCTCATCCAGCCTTGATCCTGTCTATCATTTCCTTCCTATTCTTCTATTTTCCTCTACTGCAACGTGATGCATGCCTGCTATTTACCACTGAAACACCACTGGCTGATAGATGCAGGTGGGCTTTTTTGTATCATGACTCTATAAAATCAATGAAATAGAATTAAAGTCTAAAGTAGTTTTCTCAACCCACAAACTAGCCATTTGTAACTGGTGTCCTTTCTCTCACTTCTTTCACTTTGCTACGTGGCAAACATATCCACAGAAATTCAATAAGGGCACAACTCTGATCCTCACACATAACATCAATGACCACATGAAGGAGATATACTCATCCACCCAATCATTTTCAGAGAATAGCATGCTATCTGTCCACAAATGTGCTTCTGTGCCACATTTGGTATATCAAGATCTATATAAATGCAGCTATAATACAATAAGTGTATAGGAGGCATGTATTTGAGTAACCAGCCACTGCTTCTGTTGCCTTAGCTACTACCATTGTAGATTTGCAAGTACAATTGGGTCTTAAAATGAAAACTGTGAAACTACAGAGCAGTAGAAAATGTTGAGCTTCTATCACTGTTTTTGAATTTAACCCTGCTTGGTGGGGGAGTTAATGGCCTTCCACACGTCACTTGAATGGTTAGATCAGTAGACTGAAGGCAAAGTGGTGGAATACAGTACTGTCAGGGAGTTGAGAAGTAATAATATAGTCAGAATATTGCCACAGAGCGGTGCAAAAGTACTGCAGTTCACAGTGCCATCAGACCCACACTGATAAAGTATTGCTTTGCTTATGGTAACATACCTTTAGCTCCATTTACCCTGCCATAATTACTGTGCAGATAACCATTTGCTCCAAGTCAATTTACACATTACACTCCTATTCATCCTAGTTACTACTTCAAATTTGATATAACTTTTATGAAAACTGTAGAATCTCGACTACAGTTAAGTATACACTAAAGAGAATATTTCCACTGATGATGTATGTACAAAGTACTAACTTTGTATTATTCAGTAATTATTTGGTCCTAGAATACATATACAAAGCAAATGAGGATGTGCAGATATTCACTAAAACACACATTCATAACGAAGCAAAAAACACAAATGTATGGAGTTTGACAAATAAAACTATTGTTCTTATTCTATACATGTATTCAGTAAGATATGCCAGTAATTTCTAAGCAAGTATGGGCTCCGCCACTAGGTCTCACACTTTTTAAGGAAAGCTTAGCATTCACGTTTTCATGCCCTGCAAAAGCTG